>NC_138538.1:34765499-36072374 GCF_964234715.1 Podarcis melisellensis
AGAAATACTGAATGCCCATATGCAGGCAATACCAACAAGAAAGAAAAGTGGGAGGCATCTAAGGAAAACTGGTGTGGCTGCATAAGAAGCTTACAGATGAGTTGAGAGTCAAGAAGGGCATGTATAAGAAATGGAAGAAAGGGAAATAACAAAGGAGGAGTATACAATAGTAGCCAACAGTTGCGGGGGGGGGGGGGGAGTCAGGCTGGCTAAAGCTCAGAATGAGCTCAGGCTTGCAAGAGAGGTTAAAAATAATAATAAAGGTTTGTTTGGCTATGCTTGAAGTAAGAGGAAGAACAAGCAAGTGGTAAGTCCTTTGCGTGGGGAACACAAAGAAATGCTATTGGGTGACAGAGAAAAGGCAGACTACTCAAAATGATGTAAGGAGGGAGCTACAGTCCAAGATAGGAAAATATATAGTAAGGGAACACCTAGCTACTTTAAATGAATTCATATCTTCAGGGCCTGATGAGCTGCATCCAAGGGTACTAAAGGAGCTTGCAGATGTAATTTTAGAGCCTTTGTCTCTTACCTTTGAAAATTCTTGGTGAACACCTGAGGTCCCTACAGACTGGAGGTGGGCAAATGTTGTCCCCATCTTTAAAAAGGGGGAAAGGAAGACCCAGGTGACTACCAGCTGGTGAGCTTGACATCGATACCAGGGAAGGTCCTAGAACAGATAATTCAACAGTCGGTCTTTGAGCATTTAGAAAAGAATGCTGTGATTACTAAGACCCAGCATGGGTTTCTCAAAAATAAGACATGCCAGACCAATCTGATTTTTTAAAAAATGGAATTACAAACTTGGTGGATCAGGGAAATGCTGTGGACATAGTGTATCTTGATTTCAGTGAGGCTTTTGACAAAGTCCCCCATTAAATTCTCACGAGGAAGCTGGTAAAATGTGGATTGAACAAGGTAACTGTTAGGTGGATTTGTAGCTGGTTGACTGACTGAATCCAAAGAGTACTCATTAATGGTTCCTCATTTTGCTGGGGGGAAAGTGACAAGTGGGGTGCCGCAGGGTTCTGTCCTGAGCCCTGTTTTTTTAATGACTTGGATGAAGGAATTGAAGGATGCTCATCAAATTTGCAGATGACACCAAACTGGGAGGGGTAGCTAATGGCACAGAAGACAGAATCAGAATTCAAAATGACCTTAACAGATGGAGAACTGAATTTCAGTAGGAACAAATGTAAGGTTCTGCACTTAGGCAGGAAGAACCAAATGCAGAAATATAGGATGGGGGACACAACACCTGGCTTACTAGCAGTACATGTGAAAAGGACCTAGGGGTCTTGGTGGACCACAAGCGGAACATGAGTCAACAGTATGATGCAGCAGCAAAAAAGAAGAAGAAGAAGAAGAAGAAGAAGAAGAAGAAGAAGAAGAAGAAGAAGAAGAAGAAGAAGAAGAAGAAGAAAAAGCTAATGCTATTCTAGGCTGCATCAACAGAAGTCTAGTGTCCAAATCAAGGGAAGTAATAGTATCACTCTATTCTGCCTTAATCAGACCACACTTGGTCCAATTCTGGGCACCACAATTTAAAAAGCATGTTGACAAGCTGGAACTTGTGCAGAGGAGGCAAACAAGATGATCAAGGATCTGGAAACTAAGCCTTATGAAGATCACTTGAAGGAGCTGGGTATGTTTAGCCCAGAAAAGAAGAGACTAAGAGGAGATATGATATCCAACTTCAAATATCTTAAGGGGTGTCACATGGACTAGGAAGCATGCTTGTTTTCTCCTGCTCCGGAGCATAGCACTCAAACCAATGGCTTCAAGTTGCAAGAAGGGAGATTCTAACTAAACATTTGGAAAAACTTTCTGACTGTAAGAGCTGTTCAGCAGTGGAACAGACTCCCATGAGAGGTGGTGGAGTCTCCTTCCTTGGAGGCTTTTAAACAGAGGCTGGATGGCGATCTGTCATGGATGCTTTAGCTGAGATTCCTGCATTGCAGGGGCTTGGACTAGATGACCCTTGGGGTCCCTTCCAACTCTAAGATATTATATGTCTTGAAATTCTGGCTGGGCTCCTCACCTCATCTCTACCATTCAGTGTGGCACACAGCCTGAGAAGTTGATTTCAGTCCCAAAAGCAAGAATCCTATTAGATTTAAACACTATGTGGATGCTTTTGCATTGCCAAACCCTGCCTGCCTCCATGTGCCACTTACCTCTTGTTTGAACTCCGGGTGTTACAGGGCTGCCTTCTGCAGGGAGCCTCTTGATCATTCAAGAACCAATGCAGGGAGCTTTCACAAGTAGAGGAAGCTCCATGCTGCAAACAATCATCCTTCAATTCATGGAGGGATATAAAGAGGGAAATGGTGACACGCTTGGTGGGGGTCTTTCCAGTACCTTCTCTTTCTCCTTTGAGGCAAAGAAACATCCTCATAGTGTCTTGGTGGCCATTGGATCAGGCTCAGATTTCCCACTGATGCAATTGCAAGAAAGCTGTAGATGGAGTACCTAATTTACTTGCATTCTTCACCTGAAGGGAGAAAGATGGAACTTTGCAAGATGCTAGAAAACCAAGGTTGAAAGTAAAGGCAGGCAGGCAGATTGCAAGAGTCTGATGAACTGAATTCCTGTTTTGTTTATTTCCTTCTTCTTTACAGCAGACAGTAAAACTAAGGTTGAAACTAGAGGTGGCTTTCTCTCGACAGCTGCTGAAGGTCATCAGCCATTTAGCACCATATGGTGTAATAGAAAGCTGCTTGGTGTGTGGAGCCTGTTAAATAGAAAGGTGCTCAGGGTGTGGGCAACAGTAAGCCGCTTTAGGAATTGTTTGCAAGAAGCATCAAAGTATTATGTGGATTAAGATGTGTTTGCACTGTTTGTATGCAGGTTATTATGTTGCAATGGATTAATTTAAGTTTAATACTTAGCTTGATGTCCAGAACAACAAATTAAAGTGGAATATCAGTGAGACACTGATAGGGCTGGCTCTACAGAGTAGTATAATTTACCGTATTTTTTGCTCTATAAGACTCACTTTTTCCCTCCTAAAAAGTAAGGGGAAACGTGTTTGCGTCTTATGGAGCGAATGCAGGCTGCGCAGCTATCCCAGAAGCCAGAACAGCGAGAGGGATTGGTGCTTTCACTGTGCAGCGATCCCTCTTGCAGTTCTGGCTTCTGAGATTCAGATTTTGTTTTTTTCTTGTTTTCCTCTTCCAAAAACTAGGTGCGTCTTGTGGTCTGGTGCGTCTTATAGAGCGAAAAATACGGTCTATAGTACTGTGCCTCCTGCTGGAAGAAAAGTACATTCCAGCAGACTCCTCTCACTTTACTGTCATCTTACAGAGACCAGCCCAACCATTAGGCAAAATGAGGCAGTAGGCTCAAGTGGCAGAAACTAACCTGTTGCTCATAGATGTTCCTGGGATGGAAAGAAAATTCAGCTGCCAGTTTCTGTACCTGGAATTTGGTTTGTGTGTGTCACCATCTTGTTCTTTGTCTCAGGCAGCAAAATGCCTTGGGCTGGCTGCTTGTTTTCGCATGGGTAGTGGGGAGGAGGGAGAGCACTAGAATCAGGCAGGGCCTGTAAAATAAGTTGCCAACTGCCTGGTGACAATCCTGCCAGTGCAGATCCAGAGCGCTGCCAGAAGAATGTCTCTCTTTGGCTAGTTTTGAGGCAGAATCCAGTGTTCCTTCTGAAACATAGTATTCATAATGTGGTTGACTGATGACAGATGCTGGCATACTTTTTTGTTAGTGGAATTTGCTTGATATCTGTATTTGCTGGATATTGGAAGAAAAACAGAATTCTGGCATGTCACAGAGATTAGAAGGTTTAATCTAGATTCCCTATCTGGATTTAAAATGTTGTGTAACAAGTTGGAACGCTTATGGTTGGGTGGGTGGTGCAATAAGGAATCTTTTCTTTTTAGTCTGATCTCTGCTGTGAACTCATCTTGTGACCTTGATAGATGAGTAATAGATTAGCTATGATGATACACATTTAATAAATTTGTTACTGGATTAAATCCTGGAGCTGCAAGAAAGTCATAATCGTCCATGAATTAGCCCTATTAAATCTGTGTGACGTGAGTAGATGAAATAGCAGTGTGGATAAATTATTTCACAAGAATAGAAATGGCAGGGGCGGGGTGTCTTATAAAGGTGGTAGTAAGGGATAATTAAAGCTTTGAAGATGCCAGCCCCTTTGTGTTTAATGGATCATGACCACAGTTAAGTGTGCATAGGATTGTTCTCTCAGGATCATGCTCACAACTATATGACAAGGTATACAGAAGAGTTTGGATTTGATATCCCGCTTTATCACTATCCGAAGGAGTCTCAAAGCGGCTAACGTTCTCCTTTCCCTTCCTCCCCCACAACAAACACTCTGTGAGGTCAGTGGGGCTGAGAGACTTCAGAGAAGTGTGACTGGCCCAAGGTCACCCAGCAGCTGCATGTGGAGGAGCGGAGACGCGAACCTGGTTCACCAGATTACGAGACTACTGCTCTTAACCACTACACCACACTGGCTCACAACAGCCCAACAATGCAACAACATAAAACTCCCAGCAGCATACAAATCAATATAGCTACCGTAATTTGACCCAACAACCCCCACCCCCTCTCTCACACAAAGAAAACTCATTGCAATCAACTGAATGCAACCAACCATGCTCTGGGCTCTCCAACCTCTTGCATCGCCAACAAAAGCAAACAAATAGACAAATAAAGAACCTATCCTCGTGACCCTACACATACACTAAGCAAAAGTATGAAAGATCATTACTCACCCTTCTTTCTCCCCCCTACTCCTCCATTCTCTCCCCCGTAACCTCACAATGTCTATGACAGCAATGTCTCACATTGAATGTAATCAACCTGTAGAAAGGACTCTATGAATTGAAAACAGAGACATTGTATGTACTGTTGTTATCCATGAAAATCTTTCAATAAAAAGATTTCTTTAAAAGAAAAAAGAACTATATGACAAGCCACCTTTGGGATGCTAAATTGCTAATGTCCTCTGTACCTTTACCTAATATCAGGTTTAGGAACCACTTGTGTCCATCTTTGGTCATGTGTGTGTCTTTTTTAGCACCCAGGTATCCATTACCTCTCTCTATCTGCTGCTTGTGGTGCCTTTTGGCCAAAACATGGTATATCAATAAACCAGAAAAGAACACAAGGAATAATAGACAAGGGCCATAGCTCAGTGGTCAAGCACACACTTTGCATGTAGAATGTCTTAGGCTGAATCCCTGATTTTTCCAGATAGGGCTGGGGAAAATGCCTGACCAAATCCCTGGGTAGCCACTTACAATAAGTGTAGAAAATATTGAGCTACATGGACTTATGGTCTGACTTGGTATATGCAGTTTGCTATGTAATAGGGAAAGGTTGCAGCTCAGAAGTAGAAAACATGCCTGCCATACAGAAGGTACCAGGCTGGATCCCCTGCATCTTCAAATATGGCTGGGAGATGCCCCAGTTTGAAACCCAGGAAACCCATTCCCCATCAGTGCAGAGACAGTACTCAGCAAGATGGAGAATGTTGAGACTTGGGTGTTATGCAGCTTCTTATGTTCCTAATGTTCTTATGTTTTGAACTACACTCCACCATGTACTGTGGTAGCATGTCAGTATCACATGTAGAGGCTGAAGAGTCACCGGGCAGTGGATTTCCTGCATTGATAGGGGAGCAGACTAGATGGCCATTGAAGTGCCATCCATCTCTGTGATGTTATATCTTTGGAAGGTACTTGCCACTGGCATGCTAACACCCGCTTCCTGGAAGCTCAATCTGGTTCTGTTAAACCCCTTCTGGACCCTTGCCTTAGGAATTATACTGACACATTTGGGCTCTCTACACAGCTTTCTCCCTGAAGGATATCTAAACAGCATATGAGAAGCTAAAGCAGTGGGCAACAGGAGAGAAAGCATTTATCAATGTTAAGATGTCTGATCAAAGAGCATTGATCAAAGACTGTGCTTATGCCCCAGAGAGCTGACAAACAGAACCAACAGTATCTGGCAACCTCATGCCTCTAGAAGTTTTGGATTGTCAGTTCCTGACAGCATGAAGAGGACAAAGGCTACACTTCTGAGTGTCTTGTGATCAGGTTAGGAGACACTGGGTGATGCTAGAGTGACACACAGGATTAGTATCCATCAAAACATTCTAAAATTACCTTCCAAATAGCCAACTGAGGAATTTCATATTTCCTTATTTTGACAGCACAGAAGTTGCTTGACCTGCCACTAATGCTTGCTGATTTGAAAGGGTATTTTTAAAATTAGCCTGTCTTGTAAAAAGAGAACTTTTGTATATTGTGTAGATTGCTATAGGGAAGAAGTGGCTTCTACAAACTTGTTGAAAACTGGAAATGTACTGTATTCCTTCTGCTGTTCTGCAGTTGCTAACTGATTTGGTTCACTATTCATCCGGATGGTGCCCTGGATAGATTGCTAATTGGTTCTCATATTGCATGTAGAAAGTGTCCCAGAGATGCAGAAAGCCTCACAAGTCTCTTTCTGCTGTTTTTATGCAACATCAGCCCTGCCAAGTTCATGGTCTCTCTAAGGACTGCTGGAGCAGGATGCTGAGCTGATGGCTCTATTCCCACCACACATGTCATCTTTATTCATGCAGTGGCTCTGGGAGTCAGGATTTCCCAAAATGAGCAAGAAAGTGCAGCTTTCTCCTGGCTTCTGCGGGCCACTTAACTCATTTCAGGAAATCCCAAGTCCCTCTTGCACAAGATAGCAGCTATATTTGTGTTTTGAAAAAGCTGTCCTACTCCCTCCAGTCAAATAAAGAAATGTGCCTATTTTAGACCAAAATATCAACTGGGTTTGTTTCAATCTGTTTGGAGACAGTAAACTGGTGGTTGGAATTAAGGGAGAAGCATCCTCCCTCCTCCTCTGTTGCCAATGCTATGGATCTGCTCCTTCTTGGGGACTGCAACCCTGCACAGAACAGGCCTGTCTCCCCAACCTTTTGAGTCAAGAACATGGAACACATAACACCTCTGCATTATCAGGATTCAGCTT
Source organism: Podarcis melisellensis (assembly GCF_964234715.1). Classification (NCBI taxonomy): domain Eukaryota; kingdom Metazoa; phylum Chordata; class Lepidosauria; order Squamata; family Lacertidae; genus Podarcis; species Podarcis melisellensis. The sequence continues at coordinate 34,772,514 of NC_138538.1, forward strand.
CGGTTAACAGGCTCACATCCAGCCCACCAATGGTTCCAGCTTTCTGTCTCCCTCCTCTCTGCCTCCTGTGGGGCAGTGTGAGGAGGCACCTCTCTTTGGAGCGGGGGCAGCTCAGAGACCAAGGGCAGCATCTGTGGCTGCTCAGAGAACTCCCAAGGAGAGGGGAGGAGAGAGGAGGCTAAGGGAACACTCCACAAGGGAGGGTGTTTGAAAAGGGGTGAGGGGCTGCTGGCTCTGCAGGCAAGGGGTGATATAACTGGGCTCCTGTTATATCCCCACAGGGCTGGGTGCCCCACAGGGGTGCCGCAGAAAGAATGTGGTTGGTCAAGGAAGCTGTGGACCCCCACAGGGGTGCCGCAGAAAGAATGTAGTTGGTCAAGGAAGCTGTGGACCCAGAAAAGGTTGAAAACCTCTGCTTTACTAGATAGGTGTTGAGCTCAGTGGCATTCCTCTGCAATCTACAGTTTACCTGTAGTAGTACAATTGGTCCTCTTAGCCAGTGAATATAACTACGGATTTGGGTGGAAAATCACATACCTCGCTACCTACTGCTGAAATCAATGGAATGCCCTATTGTGACTGGTGGAAAAGCAGGCCCAATGTATCTCATGCTGAGCTTCAAAAACAGTTAGAAATAATTGCTTATAATTGCATTGGGCTCAAAGCCAGGAGACTGGGAGATTTGTGAAATATTGCCTACTTTAGAGTCTACAGCATCGGGATTTTTCCATTTCACCATCTACCTTCCATCTGGTTGATGTATCTGTGCTTTAAGACTGATGTATTAGAGGTATCAGAAAAGTGATAATCCTCAGATTATGATTATTTGATTAAAGCAATGGGTTCTGGACCTTTTGTTTTGGCATAAGAATACCTTCAGGCCCTCATCTTGCCACCCGCCTAGCTACCACAACATTGTCATAATTTCTTCTACTTAAACTACCTTATTACTTCTTAGGTGGATCATCAGAACCTAAATTGAACCTGGAATTCTGGTCATCAATGCATCATTCTGATTGGTGCACCTGCCTCTTTGGTGGCGTTTTGTCTGTTGACCAAAAATTCATGTCTCTCCTGTGGCCAGTAAGGTTGCTTGAAATCTTCACGTCCAAGCATATAAACTCACAATTGATAGTAAAGGGCAAGTAAATCCAAACATGTAGTGTTGCATGTACTAACTACCGTATTTTTCGCTCTATAAGACGAACCAGACCACAAGACGCACCTAGTTTTTGGAGGAGGAAAACAAGAAAAAATATTCTGAATCTCAGAAGCCAGAACAGCAAGAGGGATCGCTGCGCAGTGAAAGCAGCAATCCCTCTTGCTGTTCTGGCATCTGTGATAGCTGTGCAGCCTGCATTCGCTGCATAAGACGCACACACATCTCCCCTTACTTTTTAGGAGGGAAAAAGTGAGTCTTATAGAGCAAAAAATACTCACAGCTGTAGCTGTTGTTTCTTCTGGTAGCTGCATCTCTGAGGCTGACCCCACATGCCCTTTGGTTTGGAGTCCTTGCCTCTATTAGCTGATGAAGAGGAATCTCACTCCTGGTCCCTAACAGAGAGGACCGGAGGGCCCCATCTGGCTCCTGAGACTGAGGTCTCCCATCTTTGCTCAGTGACAACAACCTTGGGGACAGGACACACACACACACCCTGCCCCTGTAACAGCCAGTTTGGGATATGCATTACTGCTGTTTAGGAAGAGTAGCTGATAAAGAATATGAGATACACTGATATCTGGCAAGAGAGGCCAGCAATAGAAGGGACAGAGTAAAGAACAGAGACACACTACTGTATTTTAATTAGATTCAAGAATTAACCATTTGCTCCCCAGCTGGAAATCCTCCCCACAAAGTACCCCTGTACAACAATTAGACTTGAAAAAAGCTTTCTACTGCCTACAGTAGAAGGCTGCCCCCCACCCAGCAGCCTAACTGCAGTGGAAGGAGGATCAAGGAAAGCATGCAGCAGGCTTTTGATTTCCCTTTTTCCTGTAGAAGTGCTGTATAGTATAGGCAGCATATGTGGCTCACCTCTGACACAGTTTCTCCTCACAACAACCTGTGAAGTAGGTTAGGCTGAAAGTGATTGCTCCAAGGTACCCAGTGAAGTTAATGTTTGCCTGGGGATTTGAACCCAGGTCTCCCCAGTGCTAGACTAACACTGTTGCGTTATATGGGCATATCATGCTCTGTTAAAGAACTGTTCAAATTCCAGTTGAAATATGATTGAGTTGGTTTACGCAGCATAGTCAAAGAAAGATGAGCCCCCACCTTAGATAACTGCAATTTGAGATCTGTGCAATTAATACCCACACACTGTCTTGTACAGCTACTGTTTGATTTCCTTTGCCAGAAATAGTTCCCTCAGAAACTGAGATGCTAAGTTCTTTTCTCCCTGAGAAGAAGTGAACTACAGTAAGTAAGGATGTGTGAGGACTCTTCCGTACAGCACTTAACTTTCCACAATAGGCAACACTCTCACCTGATACCAACTTACAGGCAGGTAAGTTATAATACAATTTTACATCTATCATCTCCAACCAGACTTTCAGAGTGTCTGCAGACTGTCAGCATTTTGCAGGAAAGGTTCCAGCGCATACTGGGGAATTCAAGTTTGCACAGTTATAGTGGATTAAAGCACTCTATTGCTTTAGTTGCAAGAAATCCATTCCTAAGGGACCTTTGAGGTTAGGAAAGGAACAGGGGAAAGCACTGAAAAGTATGGAAATATGTATAAACAGCACACAATAATGAATGCAGAATTAATGCTCTTTGTCACATAACCTCCTTGGAAATATTTCAGAGCAAATGTTCAAAGAAGGCTGGGTAGGGCCAGCCCTATACATTTGGCAAAATGGTACTTCCCTCCCCACCAGGAAAGAACTGGTGAGGGAAGATCTACATCAGGAACAAGAAGGAAAGAAGGATTGGTATCAGACTCTGCTGCCCCAATGAATTCTGCCACCTGATGATGTTGCCTCAGCTTGCCTCATGGGTGGGCTAGTCCTGATGGCCAGTGGTACAGTGCAACCACAGCATAAACTAGTTACAGGTAAGAAGCCGTGTTGGTCTGCCGTAGTCGAAACAAAATAAAAAAAATTCCTTCCATTAGCACCTTAAGAGACCAACTAAGTTTGTTATTGGTATGAGCTTTTGTGTGCATGCACACTTCTTCAGATCTGTGAAGTGTGCATGCACACGAAAGCTCATACCAATACCAAACTTAGTTAGCATAAACTTTGTGCAAGTAAATCGGGGTGAATGCCCAATAAACAGGTAATCTGGCTCTCTTCTCGGAAGCACTAAAGAGAATTACATTTTGACAAAATAGCCTGCTTAAAATCTATGCCTTGGTGATTCCCATCAGTGATGCATCTCCTGACTGATAATGTCCCAAAGTGAAGCCATGATTCTTACTCACACATAGTAATTGGTTATTTGCTTAGCTAGTTACTGGCTGTCAATCATGCATGCTCCCAGCTGCTAGATCTGATTTTCCCAGTTGAAAATCCTCTGCTTGTTCTCATGCATGGCCACTACTCACAGACAAAGTTGGAATGCCCCTTGGCTGGAATAACTATATATGTGGCACAATGCCCAACTGCCAGTGCTATAAGCCAGTCACAAAACTCCTGTGCCAGAGTTTACACTGAGACCCAATTCCAGTGTAATGTTCTGCCCTATAAGAGTGCTCTTGGAATGAATCCCATGGAGGAATACTTGTGGAAACTATTGTGACAGAAATAAAAATCCATGGCTTCCCAGGAAAGGTCCAGGAGTGGGGTACCATATACCTGCAATTGGCTTATGCCTGAGGATCTTTAAGCTGTAACATGGACACTGATTTTCAGTTCTGACACGTTTTCCACATGTATTTCTTCTTGGGAACACTGTCAGTAGCATCCCTATGGAGGAAATGATCACACCAGCTCTGCCAGCATTAGAGATTCTAGCAAAACGTGCTGCCCACCATTTAAATGAGGCAAAAGAATACAAGCAATATATTTTTGTGGGGGGAAAGATGGAGCTGGCAAGATCACTGTGTCTTAGTCTGGGTGCCAGTTCCTTTGCAAGCCATCAGGAAAGGAGGTGGAAAAAGTAATTGCACCATTGGCACATATGGGGTGAATTGTCATTTACTTACTCTGATTTTTAAGGGAAATTTGCCCATTGGAAACAACAGAAGCTGTTTATATCGGCCAGCTTACAATGATCAGCTTATAATACTTTGATGCCCAAACAGTGCCTGATCCCTCATGGATCACTGAAAATCATGAGTTCAATAGATGAAGATCTGCAGATATTTAGTGTTTTGTCGATATTTAGAGAAATACATTATTACAATGGTGATGACTACCATTAACTAGCTTTCCATTCTGGCAGGGGTGTCATCTTGAATAAAATATTTGGGAGGCAGGTAAGTCCCACCCCATATAATTGATCACAAGATGAGGCACACATACACCATTTGAATGGCAATGCCCATCAACTTTTGGGGGGCAGCCCACTCAAATATTTTATTGGGGGGAGCGAAGGGACCTTGGCTCCTAGGAGTTGACTCCTGGTATTGCTGGCCAGGACCAGACTTGCTTAGTTTCACAAGAAACACCACCAGTGTATTTGAAATCATTCTTAGTAGCAGTATACATGCAGCAATATGACTTCGCATCCTATATACAGAATATTAAAAGCTGGGAAACAGAAAAAGCTGTGTTCAAGAGATAGAACTTCAAGAGTCAGCTTTGATTTGATTTTTTTGGCTCTAGGACCACATGCAAGTAGAAGGTGTGATCAAAAGTGGGTGTGGCCACCAGTATCCCACTCATACAGGACACTCAGCCTTTATCCTAATGAATTGACTGATTTATCAAGCCACTGCCATGTGTACTCATTTATTTATTTATTTTGTTGGCCTGTTGCAGGGTAGCAGCAGAAAAATGTGCTTGGGTGCCTGTATGAGGTATCTAAGTTGAGAGTTAACTGCTGTTTTAAATTTGTGTTTGTAAGCATTGCACATTTTGTTTTTAGTATGTATGATACAACAAGCCTCCTAAAGATACTGACCTAGATTTTTATTCTTTAACTTTGCTATTTACTCATAAAGCGGGCCCATCTAACAAGTAAATAGCAGGCCTGCAGAATGATCCGTCCCTCTTTTGCCAATCCACACACTTGCCTGCATTGCATTCCATGACGTAGGTAGTTGATGTTCAGAATGTCTCAGGTTCAGTCCTTGAATCCCCTGCCTGAATCTCCTGGAGAGGCACTGCCTGTCAGTGTGGGGTATACTGAGCTAGTTGGACCTGTAGTTTGACTTGGGATAAGGCTTGGGATAAGGAAGCTTCCTATGTTCTGTGCACTTGTCTGTGTTGCCCTCGGTTAAATACAATACTGTTATACAGATACTGGTACATCCTAAAAATGTGGTCCTTTCTTCCAGGTTGAGGTACCCAGTTATAAACTGCCACCAATCAGTCCAGATTTTTTAATCTTATCAGGGGAGTAGATAAGGAGTGGTGATCACATGAGGAATTCATGGTGATTGTGTGAGGATTAACTCTCTGTGGAAGGTTCCTTTTAAAACAGAAAGTAGCTTTTGTCTGGCTTTTGACTTGAAACCTGGACCATTCAGCTGAGTTCTACCTTTATGCACTGATCAAATTGTCTTGGCAGTAGGGATACATTTCCTTTCCACCAGTCATACATCCTTTTGAAAGGGGTAAAGAAATATGCACAAAACATGTTTGTTTCAGCTCAATACTTGCAATATTTTTATTGATTGATTTTCTTTACTCAGGAACACAGATATTAGGATCACCTGAGAGAAGATTTTCTTAGAACTGGATGAACTTGCTGTTTCTCACACAGATATTTTCTTTTCCATTCTATATTTTAGTTGCCTCACCTATGTGGCAAAAAATTTGAATTATGAAGTAAATGCTCAACAGATATTAAATCTTATCAGCGTGAAGGGATGGGGGGAAAGCCTGCTTTGCGTCCACCTGACAGGCAGTGGCATAAATAAAAACCAGAGACATCAGTATGTGAATACAGAGACTTAAGGGCAATTCTGTGATAAGATCTCAGCAAGGATTGGCTTACTCTTCAGTGAGGAAATGTTTGTTAAGCTGATAGTAGGTAGAAAACACAATAGAAAAAAGTACCTGAAGCCTTTGCTTTAATCTGGCTTAATTAAGGAAATACTCGGGAGAGGCAACATTAGATGTTTGGTCCTTTTAGGTAATGAATGATTTTCACGTAATGATTTTACGAGGGCAGGGTATAAAAACATCAAACAAACGGCCAACAAAAAGTTTGTATATTTTGAATCAGCAATGGTGATTTTCTTCCGTTGGTAGTTCTCTGAACAATCAAGGAAGTTTATTACTCTGCAATTAGCATCTTACAATAGCATCTCTTTATCATCTGGTGACTAAACAAACACATCAGCTCAAAGTATCACTAGAACTGCCTAATTAAATCATATAGTAATATAGTTTCATATGTGGAGATGGAAAGCCAGGAGTAACAAGTGCTCCTGGGATCCTGTTTTGTTTAGGATCTGCATTTGATAACATTGGGCAGAAAAGCACAATGTTTCTGCATGCAAATAGGACACAAGGCACCTGCATTTAATTATTGCTAGGGTTGTGGAAGGTAATTTAATTACCTCTATTGAAAGCTGAGGTATTTTTATGTGAGTGATAGGCCAACTTTGCATGCATTATTTGTTCACTACATGACTGTGATGGTTTCAGAGGATTTAGGCACATGCTGCAGATAGGAGAAATTACATAAGTTTTATAAGATACAGATATAATTGTATCTTAATAACATGATTGTGCATTAGAAAACTGGGATGTACTATAGCACATCTTGCAAAAAAAATCAAGCAGGTGGTTCTTCAAGTCTTTACTAGAATTTTTTCTAGTAATTGCAAGCCATTATGCACCAGTTCCCATACAAAATATGAAGATTATAATGCAGAGTTTACATTACACCCATCAATTGCCAATATGGAGATAAATCCAGTCTGTACAACAACTAGTATCTCTTAATTTCAAACTACTTCCCTCCAACCCTCACACTATGAAAAAATATCTCAATCTCACCCTAATCCCCATCTCCAATGGAGATGGGTTTGGAGCAATATTGTATAGTTTATTTCTCAGCTCCTGGTGCATAAGCATTAGTAGGGCAATTTGTAAGTTTATAAATTTAAAAACAAATAAACAAATTTCCCCCTAAACAAAATGAACTGAATTTGAAAGAGGGCAAACTTTTGGAGTGGAGTGAAGTGATACTGTTGCCAAATTAAAGATGTAATGAAGTCCTACATGTCTTCACTGTCTCCTTTGGCTACCTGACATTGAGTGAAAAGCAAGAAGGAAGTCCTGTCTCCAGACATAGGAATTATTAGTCTACAACTTTTTAATGTCAACACTTATAAACAAAGGAGATACTGTACAGCATTTCCATGAGGGGGTGAGACACAAAAAGTTTGAAATTGTTATTAACTAACTTCTTCAATACTTTCTAGGCATGAGGAAACAGCTGATAATTTCAGAGGAACATGATCCCTGTTTTCAGTCTCCTTCAGACATGCTTTATATTTTATTAATTACAATATTTTAATCCCATCTTTCCTCTAACAAACTCAGAGCAGCTTTCATGGTTCTCCAACCCCCAACACCACCATATTATTCCCAAAAGTGTGAAGTAGCTGAGAAACTTTGTTTGGCAACTTTGGTGATTAAGTGGTATATAAATAGCTGCAATAAAAACATATTTATAGTTATTTTCTTTAGCGAAATTATACAACACTTTTCCATCCAAAGCTTTTCAATGCACCTTTCCATCTGAAGATGCATGTGCTTGTGTTTAACATTGTGTTTATCATGGCTGCACCAGTATATTAATACAAGTAAAATGTAAACAGCAGGTGCCTAACCATTTAGTTCACATGCCTAGAAGGGGAAGGGGGATAATTCTGTCTGGCAAGCAGAAATGCTTGTGCTGATGCAAAAATCAGAGGAGCTCAGTGTTGAATTCCTCCCATTAGGTTTATTTTGAGTAAAACCTAGTTAAATGTCACCCAATATAATACAATAAAAATGGAGTATTTCTTTGTAAAGAAACCTTTTGACGAAAATTGGCCAAGCTGTATCTAACTCACACTGAGACTCTATCAGCATACTTGATTGCATGTGCTGGCCTTCTAGAATGAAAGAACCCTGAGGCAGTGAGTTTGGCCACCTGATGACACATAGAAACTATGAGAGTGATCTCAAGCTTACTTTCCCACAGGCCAGGAGGCACCACCGTGCTTCAGTCCTCAGCATTTTTAGGTCTGTCCAAAGTTCACCCTTATAATTAGCAAGCAATTGAAACAGCTCTTCTAGAGCTAGCAAAATGGCCAAAGTGTATGGGCAAAATGTTGAGACGAGATGGGGATGAGTGTTACTTGCCCCTCCTCAAAGATGCAGCAGCCTCAACAGTTTTCAAAGATGTCTAATGGTTGTGCCAGCACCTAATGGCAATTAACGTTTCTTTCAAGTACAGTACAGTCTCTCAGGTCTGGGGGGAAAGTGTAGTAAAGCCTTGGGATTAATATCTTTTAAAAATTCTGCACAAGATGCAATACCGAGGAGTAAAACACTTAAAATTCAAATAAATGTTTAAAAGAACCTTGGTCAACCCACCAGTCTTTATGTCTATACGTAATATGATTTTAAAAGTGGGTGAGTGGAATGGTTATAATCCCTGGATTAAAATAATTGTGTTATTGTCCAATGTACAAGGTTCTGTTTCTATTTCTCAGCATCATTAAGTGCCTTAACATTTATGAAGCGTACCTTGAATGATCATGCCTGGTAGAAGGATGACTTTTCCCTTTGATGTGGCAGAAGAACCGTTTCCCATCTGTTTAGTGTCACTGGATTTGTTCCCCATTTCTTTCTAATATGGAGCAAATGACAAGATATTAAACATTTATCCTCTGGGAAAGGCAAAATTGGTCTGCCTTAGTCAATTTCAGGGTACAATGACAGGTGAATCACAAATTAAGAGAGCTCATGGCAAACAGCACTTTGACAAGAATTGTAATGCATCTCAAAAATAAGTTTTACCCATTGTTTCTTGCTACACAATACTTTAGCTGTTTAATTGTCTAGGGTTTCATAGACAGAAAACTCTTTTGGTTAGGAGAAAGCACAATCACTATATGGCAATTGTACGGACAATTGTTTGATCAGTGTGTGCACACATGGAAATCACGTACTGGCAAACAACATTCCACCCTGATTGCCAGTGTGTGTGCTTACTACTCGGGAAAAGTTTAGTATTTCAAGTGGTCTTTACATAGTGACAGTATCTTGCTACTCTTAAGTTTTGATAGCAGGTCACGTTTACAAATACCTGATTTTCCAGGCTTTATACACTGTACTGGGAAGTGCCTATGATGGCTCATTTAACTGGATGTTTTCTCTTAAGTGACATATGGACCTTGCAAATGTTTTATAAAAATGCATGTAAATTGTTTTTTAAATAATTTTTATTAATTTCCCATTTAAACATATATAATCACATCATTATTGTCCACTTTACCTCTTTGGCTCTTTAGAGCCTATCAACTTCCTTCCCTCCCACCTCTTGGCTTTCAAAGTTAACCTTTATATCAAAGCATTTTATATATTTTCCAATTCTAATAAGACTATCACAAAATCCCTCAAAATTTAAATAAATAAAGGTAAAAAAAGTCTCATTAGAAATCTTCAGATAACCCTACTAGTGTTGTTAATTGCTTACAATGATCTTTCAAATATTGTATAAATTTCCTCGTCGGTTTTGGATTTCCCCCGTCAGCTTTGCCAGTTCTGCAAAATGCATGCAAATTAAGTCATCATGGCTGCTTGAAAAAAGGGAGTGTTTTTGATTTCTCACAAATGTTATGTTATATGAAATGTTAATGTATTATATGAGTTCCTACCCTTTCCCCTGGGGACGAGGGTGGCGCTGTGGGTAAAAGCCTCAGTGCCTAGGGCTTGCCGATCGAAAGGTCGGCGGTTCGAATCCCCGCGGCGGGGTGCGCTCCCGTTGCTCGGTCCCAGCGCCTGCCAACCTAGCAGTTCGAAAGCACCCTCGGGTGCAAGTAGATAAATAGGGACCGCTTTCTAGCGGGAAGGTAAACGGCGTTTCCGTGTGCAGCTCTGGCTCGCCAGAGCAGCGATGTCACACTGGCCACATGACCCGGAAGTGTCTTCGGACAGCGCTGGCCCCTGGCCTCTTGAGTGAGATGGGCGCACAACCCCAGAGTCTGGCAAGACTGGCCCGTACGGGCAGGGGTACCTTTACCTTTCCCCTTTCCCCTATGGTGTTGTGTACTGTATCATTTAGAGAACCAGTACTGTCATTGGTAAGGGAAGAGGACAGCTCCATCCATTTTCTTCCTGTAAGGATTCCAACCGCCATCAAGTCTAGTGTCTGCTCCTATGTGGCAGGAGCAGTTCTGCTCTTTCTGCCTGGACCTGCTTTGCTCCCAGATCTGCCTGGGGTGGGTGAAGAATTTTCTTGGAGAGGGGATAATCTCCAATACAGAATTATATAACTGCATTGTAATAACTCTAATAATTGATGTCTGGGGTTGCTTTCTTCTTCTACCCTCCCCATCCCTCTTTCCTCACATCATGTCCTTTAGATTATGAGACTGAGGGCAGGGGCTCTCTTACTACTGATTTTTGTAAGTTTACCTGGCAGACTTTTTAGCTAAAGAGCAAGGTATGAATGTGTAAATAAATAAAGACGCTGTTGCTCTTGTACAGATCATTTCCAAACATTTCATTCCCTCAGAGATAATAATAATTTATTATTTATGCCCTGACCATCTGGCTGGGTTTTCCCAGCCACTCTGGCCGGCTCACAACAGAATTAATGATGATTATAATAATAATAAAAAAAGCGATAAAACATCAGACATTAAAAGCTTCCCTAAACGGAATAATAGCACTCAGAGAGATTGTTCCTGCTCTCAGGCCACCTTTCGTAGATATTCTTTACCTGGTTTCCCCAGCTTTGGCACTGTGGACTTTGATCTGATTTTACGTCCTTAATGTAAGTGACCAAAACCAACCATAGACATGCTTGTTCAAGAAGCAACTCCCACTGCTCTGAATGGGACCCTAGTTCAGGACTGCAGGTTCATCGATTGCAGGGAACACAGATGTCTGGAGGGTGTGTGCAGGGCCGGATTTGGGTTTGACGAGGCCCTAAACTACTGAAGGTAATGGGGCCCTTTGTCAACAACAAATTGCTGCTGTTTTTTGTGTTGAATATATGCTACGTGGTAATTTATGGGCCTAATAGGTATCTAAAGCCATTTGCACATAACAGAATATGGATTCTATCAAAGTAATTGTTGAACTGAAATACAATTATTAAGTATATTAATAGTGAAATTCAATTAAGAAGAAGCATACTTTTGGGGGGCCCCCAAGAGAGCGGGGCCCTGAGCTATAGCTTGTAAGTAAATCCGGCACCGGTCTGGAGGGTGTCACAATTTCTGTGCAATTCGGAGTGCTAGGCTCAGACACCCTCAGGGCAGGGATCCACCTGCCCCTCTGCAGCAAACGGAACAGTGTGCTAACTTCTAAGGAGCACATTTACTGACTGAGTTTCAGTTGCCAAAAGGGGGGGGGGGCGGTCATTGAAGTCACGGCTTACCGTATCACAAGCACAGTTTCCAATTTTGCTCCCTCCCCGCAAAATATGAAGTGGGCAGGGCGTGTGTGTGTGGGAATTGCCTCTGAGCATATACAAAGTACCTCGGGAGGGAGACAGAGGTTACATTTAGGTGGGCTGCTGAAGCCCCAGAACACCCCCCCATATATATATATTTAAATACTAGTTAATAAGGGGCCCTTGTGTCGACCCCTTACTGAGCGAGACTGAGGAGCCCACTGGCGGCCACAGGGAGACCCGAGGCCGCCCCGCTCCTTTCTGGCAACGCCGCCGCCACCTTCTACGTGCAGAAACGCCACTTTCCATTTGCCCCTGGTGGATATTTCCCCGCCTCTCCTCGCGAGCGGCGCCCCCGCTACAAAGGCTCCCCCCTCAGGCAACCTCTCTCACACAAAGGCGCCTCTCTCTCTCTCTCTCCTATAAGGAGAAGCCGCTGGCTCTTTGCGGTCGGTGGGGGAGGCCAGCTGGCCAAGCCGCTCTTCTGACCCGCCGGCGCAAAAGCCCGCCCTTTGCCTCTCGGCTCCTCCTCCTCGCCGCAGGCAGGCTCCCCGCCCGGCCCGTTATAGTGCGTGAGGGGGCGGGAGCGCCTGCGAGTAGCGCTCGGGAGACTGTCTGGAAGGAGAGACGCGAAAGAGAGAGACGCGGCGTGGGGAAAGGGCAGGAGCGCGTCGTGTGAGTGCCGCTGCGTGCAACGGGTAGGGAGGGCTTCGGCTGCCCGGCTGGGAAGGCGGGAGGCAAAGTCCTCTCTCGGGGCTCCTGGAGCCACGTGGCGCGGCAGAAAGGGGTGGCCGCCGGCCGTCTTGGGGGCAGCTTTTCGGTCTGCCCGCCAACCCCGGAGTAGCACCAGCGCGGGGAAATGGGGGGGGGGGGCGCGGACGGGCGACCCGAGCCTGGGGAGCCGGGCACGAGGTGGAAGGGGCGCGTGGCGACGGTGGGGTGGTGCTGGCACAGAGCTGTGGGGGGGGGGTTTAAGCCCCGGGGGATGCAGTAAAGCGAGGAGGTCCGAGGTCCAAGGTGGCCGGCCATCCTGCCACGTTGGCCATGGGCAAGGGGGTCCCGTTACTGATCGTTTATCGCTTTATCTTTAAGTGAGGACTGCTTGGGTCAGGGGCCATTGCGTTCGTCTGTTTCCTGATTCCTGGGGATTTGCTGGGCTGGCGGGGAGGAGAGGGGACTGGTTGGCTAGCTTCTTTGTTTGAATTCAGCATGTGGTGGTTTGGGGGTGCATGGCGAAGAAGGATTCGTTAATGTTTCTGCTGTGTATCTTACAAGGGTTCGAGTTGGGTATGAGTAGTTGCGCGCATGGCTTGCTTGCTTTGCATGCCTGCATTCGTCTTGAGAGATCAGAGGATATCTGACTTCCCTGTTGCACAGGCGCGCATCTCTCAGCGCTGAGATGCAGGTTTTGAATATAGATAAGCCTATCTAGCCCACACTGGGTAGCCCTAGCAACTCACCTCAAAATGATTTGCAGCAGAAGTGCGAGAGGGCTTACCATATTCCTTTAAATGTCCTATTATACTTGACAATCCTCAATTTCTCACCGCTTGGTTGTAGTTCAATGTGTGCTCTGCCTCCACTTCAAATACTTTTGTTGGACTTAATGTGAGGTGGTAAATTAAAAGTTCTATCTTTGATGGCTTTCACACACTGATGTCTTCACTAGATGTTGCAACCTCCAAGTGATGGCAACCATGTGTGAATCAACTCTTAAGTCTAGAACCAGTGGATTACTTAACAGTGAAATACAAGGATGTGAGCTTTCCTTGTGAGATGATTCTAACAGGTATGTGGGACTGCTTGCAGTTCTGGTTGTGGCAAATGAACAAACATTGTTCCTTGAGTGCATCACCTCTTGTATCTTTTGAAAAGGAGACAAACCTTTAGGAATAAAGCCTTGCCTGTTTCTTGTGTGAGCTCATCAGCATTTCAAAATAGGCACTCTTTGGACTGGGGGAGGACAACTTTCTCACAATGTGATTTGCCTAGTTTACTGTGCCTTTTGGTGACATTTTGAACCTTAAAGACTGCTGACACATCAGGTTAGCTTAAAGCATTCTTGGGTACAGAAGCAATTGTGCTGAACTGGCAGACTGTCTGTTGTTTTCTTCAGGCACAAGCATGGCTCAGCAGTTAAACCTTCCCAATAAGGAACCAGTAATTCTGTGTCCCTCTCTGTTTACAATTTTTAGTAAAGAAAGTTACTCACCTATTTAATACTTTAGTTATTTCTTGCATTTGTTGACCACCTTCCTTGGTAACAATTTCTTGCAGGACCTGAGTTTTGTTGTATGGACCTATTGTCATAAGGAATCTCAGTTCTATGTCAGGAAACTATGTTACGGAGTTGTTCAGGTCTCTATATCTTTTGGAAAGTACTACATAGCTTGAGGCACAATTATCAATAGGACTGAATCATTGTTCCTGCTGTCTGAGAAAGCTGATCAGGTTATGATTATGATATATTCTTTTGCATTTTGCATTTTCAAGCTGTTAATGTCTTCAGTTTTAAGTAAAATATTAATTGGTTGCTATGCAGCACACTATACAGTGGTACATATACTATACTCTAGTTACATACGCTTCAGGTTACATACGCTTCAGGTTACAGACTCTGCTGACCCAGAAATATTACCTGGGGTTAAGAACTTTGCTTCAGGATGAGAACAGAAGTCGTGCTCTGGCGGCGTGGCAGCAGAGGGAGGCCTCTTTAACTAAAGTGGTGTTTCAGGTTAAGAACAGTTTCAGGTTAAGAACAGACCTCCGGAATGAATTAAGTACTTAACCTGAGGTACCACTGTACTTCCAGATACAGAAAGGTGCTTCCAAACATTTTTGCCTCTTCACAACTTCAGTACTTATTAAACTTTATTAAAATTTTATACTAACAAATGTGATTGGGTGACCTTAAATACATTATATTCTGTCACCTCTGCTTGTAACTGCTTTCCTACAAATTTGATGATGAGAACCTTCTAATTACACAGCAGCCAATCATGGGAACATGACTGCAGTTAGAAAGCTGGAGAGACATGGATGCATCTGTGATACAGAAGGCTGATCGCCGAAGAATTGATGCTTTTGAATTATGGTGCTGGAGGAGACTCTTGAGAGTCCCATGGACTGCAAGAAGATCAAACCTATCCACTCTTAAGGAAATCAGCCCTGAGTTTTCACTGGAAGGACAGATCCTGAAGCTGAGGCTCCAATACTTGGGCCACCTCATGAGAAGACTCCCTGGAAAAGACCCTGATGTTGGGAAAGATTGAGGGCACAAGAAGAAGGGGACAACAGAGGATGAGATGGTTGGACAGTGTTCTCGAAGCTACAAACATGAGTCTGACCAAACTGCGGGAGGCAGTGGAAGACAGGAGTGCCTGGCGTGCTCTGGTCCATGGGGTCACGAAGAGTTGGACACAACTAAACGACTAAACAACAACAATAACAAATGATATCTATGATAACAAATGGCCTGTAATGTACATGCAGTACTGGAGACCCATTTCATTTTTATGTTTAAGGCAATGAGATGATTGCTCATTGTTTTGCTGTGTGATCTGTTCAGTGTATCTTTGCCTCAGCATGTGGATCTGTTTGAGTTCTGCATGCATTTGATTAAGCCATGTTGATGGTGGTTAAGCACCAACCATATTTTTGCACATTTCAGAAATGTTGCAGTTCCTTTAAGAACTACTGCCCAGTGGAATATAGTAGTGCTGTTTTGCAGCTGGCTGTTGTTAAAGAAGGAATATAGTAGTGCAGTTTTGCAGCTGGCTGTTGTTAAAGAAGGAACAAAACAACTCCTTTACACTTTTCCATTTCAGGTACAACCTTTTGGAGATGAATGCGTGCCAAGCCAGTGAAGGGAGAAGGAACAGCCTTGGTTTAGGCAGGCATTCTTTATAACTTCTGGCCCATATTTCCAGTCCTGTTGTAACAGCTTGGCTGTGGATATGCCTGTGCCAAGAGGCATTTCGTTTCTCATAGTTGCAGATAACTCTCTAAAATACATTCTGGTTGCATCATGTTGCAATCATAAGCTGGCCAAGTGTCAATCAAGGTAGCATTGAGTGTGTAGTATGTTTTGTGTGTCCTTGAGTCTACCGCCTTGGCTCTAGGCATGCATACCTGGTCAGCATCACCTATATTTTTCCACCAACCTTGTTATTTCAGTTTACCAAACACTTTCCCTATTTCTCTTTCATTTCTCTTGTAGCCCATAGTACCATATAGCTTTTTGCATCCAGACATTCTGAGTTCCTTGCTCTCCTAGGTGTTGCTGGTTGAGTTCTGAACAAATAAGGGTGTGTTGGCACCTGTGTACTTTGCAACTTATCTTTTCATTCTAGTCCCCCCCCCCCATTGCCCTGGTACTAATCTTTTCACATTATCTTTTATATATGTATTTCCTCCTTTTAAGACTGGTGGCTTCAGCTTTTTTCCTCTAGAAAACATTTCCTAAAGTAAAGCTGCATTTTCATAATTGTATGCGTGTTAATAGAATAATAATAGAAGACAGAAGAAACTTTATGATGAAATGGATGTGTCTGAGCCTGTGCAAGGCTAGAACAAGTATCTCTTTCCTACTCTATAGCTTCTAATTCATATTAATTATACTTTATACCAGCCTTCATCTCCTAGTGGATAGTAAAAAACATTAGTGAGGTGTATCGTGAATAGGCATGTTTTGGCAAAATTGTTATGTAGAAAGTTTCCATAATGAGGGAAAGGGCAGTGGCTGGGAAAGATACCATGAAATACAGTGGTGCCCCGCAAGACGAACGCCTCGCAAGACGAAAAACCCGCTAGACGAAAGGGTTTTCCGTTTTGGAGGTGCTTCGTAAAACGAATTCCCCTATGGGGTTGCTTCGCAAGACGAAAAAAATCTTGCATCCCCCCTTGGTTTTTTTCCGCTTTTTCCGCCCTTTTCTTAAGCCGCTAAGCCGCTTATCAGCTGTTCCGCTGATAAGCCGCTTAACAGCTGATCGCTGGAAGCCGCTTGACAGCTGTAGCGCTAATCCGCTAAGCTGTCAATGGGCTTGCTTCGCAAGACGAAAAAACCGCTATACGAAGAGCCTCACGGAACGGATTAATTTCGTCTTGCGAGGCACCACTGTAGTTAGATCTGGCTGATCAAGGGATGATATCAGCTCTTTCAATAGAAGGTAAACTGTGGACAATGAGACTAAAGCTAGATATGGTCTGAGGCAGGGGAGCGCGTGCCCATCCGCGTGTGCACACACTGTTTCCGGCGCACTTCCCGGTCGGAGGAGCACCGGAAATAGCTTGTGCGCATGTGCACGGGCGTCCTCCGACCCCAATGTGGACTGGAAGTAACGCATGCACATGCGCAAATAATGCTTGCGCATGCGCACAAGCTATTTCCGGTGCTCCTCCGACCTGAAAGTGGGCACCTGCGCAGCGCAGTGCCGGTAAGAGTGGGCGGCGGGGGTTGCTGCGGGCCGCATAAATGAGTCCCTCAGGTCTTAGTTTGGGGACCTCTGGTCTGAAGTGTTCATACATCTTTACTCCTTTTAAACTTTTGCAAATAACTGATAAGACTTTCTTGACAAAATAATAATCCATGGCTATATATATTTTTGGGTAATATGGAAAATAATAGCTCATTAGGAGTTTGATGCAAGGGGAAAGGTTTAAGCCTCTCCCCTATGCTATGATCCAAATGCAGACCTCTCGACAACCCTTTGGAAAGTTTAAATGAAAGCAGAGATGCAATCCACTCGTTTTTGCTCACAGTGATGGATCATGGAGATACAGACCACATTATTTCTTTGTATTATTACATTCAAAAATAATAAAAGCCCGCTCACTTCTTCCTCTCGCAATTTTACAGTAGATCAACTTGAAATGTAATTCAAACGAAACACTGATATTCTGTACAGTGAGAACTGTTCAAGCAAAGCTTCCTGCTCCTTATGGAGCATTATCCATGAATCTTGTGCTTCTCATGCAATCTAGAGCTGCCAGTGGATTAACTTCTTTAACAGAGCTGTTTTGATCTTAGCTACTTAACTGAATACTAACCCACAGCAGTGAGGGTTTATATAACACTTTGGCAGCCCGATCCTATAGTTCTCTTGCGCATAACTGTGGCAGAAACCACAGTATAGTGGCATCATACATTAAATAAAAGGAGTAGGGTCATAACAGATAAAGAGTGCCCCCACCGCAATACTTGCCTGTGCCCTTAACTATCTGTGTTCAAAGCATAGTGTTGCAGAAGGAATTTGAAGCAGGGCTGTTTTGACTAGGACCAGGAAGACAGTTCAAACAAGATAACTTTTACACCAGAATATACTGTAACAAACCGTCCCTGTGGAAAATTATTCATGCTGCTTTCTAACCTTGGAGCACACACTGTAAAGCAGGAAAAAGTTTTCAAGGCTTTGGGTGGCCAGGCACCTGCTTTTGTTTATTTATTTGTTTCCAGTGGTTGGATTTATTGCATGTTTTCGCATTCAGAATAGCAGGTTCTCCTAATGCCTATTCTTTTAATTTTTTAAGATTTTTACTGTTGGAGGGACGCGGGTGGTGCTGTGGCCTAAACCAATGAGCCTAGGGCTTGCCGATCAGAAGGTTAGTGGTTCGAATCCCTGCGATGGGGTGAGCTCCCATTGTTCGGTCCCTGCTCCTGCCCACCTAGCAGTTCGAAAGCATGTCAAAGTGCAAGTAGATAAATAGGTACCGCTCCAGAGGGAAGGTAAACACCATTTCCGTATGCTGCTCTGGTTCGGCACATGACTCTCTGCTGGCCACATGACTCGGAAGCTGTATGCGAGCTCCCTTGGCCAGTAAAGTGAGATGAGCGCCACAACCCCAGAGTCGTCCACGACTGGACCTAACGGTCAGGGGTCCCTTTACCTTTCTACTGTTGGATGTATACTGTTTTTATACTCAAAACAAAAAAATTCCTTCCAGTAGCACCTTAAAGACCAACTACCGTATTTTTCGCACGATTGGACGCACCGGACCATAGGACGCACCTAGTTTTCAGGGGGGGAAATCAAGGAAAAAATATGATTCCCCCCCCCCCCGCAGCTCTGGGAGCAGTGGACAGGTTGCACGCAGCCTGTGCGCTACTCCAAGACCTTCTCCCTGCTTTTGCGGGAGGTGGCGGAATTCCCCCACCTCCTGGAAAAGCCAGCAAAGCTGTGCAGCCCCTTTAAAGAGCGCACGGCTTTTGCCTGCTTTTGCGGGAGGTGGGGGAATTCCCCCATCTCCCGCAAAAGCCCGCAGGAGGGAGAAGGGACTGACTCGGCCAGTCAGTCCCTTCTCCCTCCTTGGGGAAAAGCCCCCAAGAGCCGCGCGCTCTTTAAAGGGTGCGCGGCTCCTACGGGCTTTTCTAGGAGGTGGGGGAATTCCCCCACCTCCTAGAAAAGCCTGCAGAAGCCATGGAGCCTCTTTAAAGAGCGCACGGCTCTTGCCTGCTTTTGCGGGAGGTGGGGGAATTCCCCCATCTCCCGCAAAAGCCCACAGGAGGGTTGGAGAGTAGCGGGAAGGCGTCGCGCGCCTTCCTGCTGCCCCCATCCTCTGGGGCTGGCGATGGGGGAAGCGCTGCTTTTCCCCCGCCAGCCTCAAAGCCGGGTTGGAGAGTAGCGGGAAGGCGTCGCACGCCTTCCTGCTGCCCCCCATCCTCTGGGGCTGGCGATGGGGGAAGCGCTGCTTTCCCCCCCGCCAGCCTCAAAGCCGGGTTGGAGAGTAGCGGGAAGGCGTCGCGCGCCTTCCTGCTGCCCCCCATCCTCTGGGGCTGGCGATGGGGGAAGCGCTGCTTTCCCCACCGCCAGCCTCAAAGAGCAGACTCTCCTGGCTTCAGCGGAAGCAACGCGAAGCCTCTGTAGCGCAGGCTTCGGAGGCTTTGCCTTGCTATCGCTGAAGCCAGGGAGCCTGCATTCGCTCCATAGGACGCACACACATTTCCCCTTCATTTTTGGAGGGGGAAAAGTGCGTCCTATAGAGCGAAAAATACGGTAAGTTAGTTCTTGGTCTTTAAGTTAGTTAGTTGGTCTTTAAGGTGCTGCTGGAAGGAATTTTTTTGTTTTGACTATGGCAGACCAACACGGCTACCTATCTGTAACTGTTTTTATACTGATTTGCATCATTTTCTACGCAAAATATTTAAGGATATACATCAGTATCCGTTAATTTACTGACTTTATTCAACATTGCATAAAAGTATTCCTCTGTTGTAGGGGAATGGATCTACAAAACTGTTTTTAATTTTCCTGGAGCTGGAAGCCTAAGCATTTCAAGTCTTTTATTTAAATGAACAGGGTTTGTTTAGATGAGTAATTTGGAAAGTCTAGTGAGTCCTAGCACAAATAAATTCCTGAACTGACAGCATGTTTTGCATGATGCAACTGGGTTATATAAGGTATTGGTAGCTGTTACCTACGTTTTCCCATTTTAAGCTATCGGAATGGACCGAACTGAATTGTAAAGATCACAGAGTAAACTGAACTGGTGTAAAACACTGTTCTAGAAGTCAGTCCTAATAAGGCAGAGAAACTTCTAATTTTTGTGTGGAATAAAGGCCTGGTTACAGAGATGCTGTTCTGTGAATAGGAGATCTATCTAGCTGGTGCCTGAATGGGTTAGCTTTTTGTTAATCAGTGCTAACTCCATTTACTTCTAATATTTAAGATGTGCCAATATTAATTAAAACCAACCTGTTCAATCAAGTGCTGCCGATGGGAACAATTGTACTGAGTGGCTCTACGAGATAAAAACATTCTGTCAGGGCGTTGAGCTACACTGCAGTATATCCACATAAAAATGAATCTATTGGCTCATAATCTCTAATAAATCTAGAAATGAGAACCATGGAAGATCAAATAAAAATCTATAGTAATTTAAACAAGAGATGCATTGAACATCTCATTAAATAGAACTGCAATATGAAGGTTCTATACATTAGTGACAGAGCACAGAGCTCATTCTCTCTCCTGCACCTGATAGACTGTCCCATGTACAACCTATGGCAGGCTTTGCCATCTTGGTGCCTTCTAGATAGTCTGTACTACAAATCTTTTCAGCCCCAGACAACAAAACATAACTTACATGGGAAAGGATTCCATCTTAACATGCCACAGTCCTCTTCAGGCATTACATGGGAATGAAATACTAGGGCATCAGCCATCTTTCCTCAATTGTTACCAGCTGTGTGGCTGCCACTTATTGTCCTACGCTCATCTTGAGATTTGTGGGATAACATGAACATAAATGCATCCCGTGTTGAGATTATCTTTATTAATACATTTGAATTCTGAGTGTACTTTGGAATTGTACCATAACCTTGGAAACGGGGTGAATGCTTCCATCTTGGTGATGATTTCTAGTCCTGAACTCTTGTCTTGAGATGCTTCACAACTGATGGGAAAAAATACAATTTTGCTTATGGGTATCTTGATTCTAAGTCAGTTTTTCTTTAGTGAAAATCTGAATCTCTTATTTCATTCCCTGTAACTTTGAACACACTGAGTTATAAAAACAAATTGCACTATTCATACTAATTACACTCTTGCTTCTGCTATAAACCAGCAGGATAAGGGATTTAAATTCAGGCTGGCTCTGTTTTTGGCTAGCTGTTCTGTGCCACAGCATATAGCTTGCAAAACTGCATTAGTTCCTAGTCACAATCATGAGTAATTTAGACTTGTATTGAATGAGTCTCTCTCTGGGTCATTTTGGATACCGTTAGCCTGATGCGCACTAGATGTAATCATTGTGAGAATTAACATATGGATAGGACCCTAACTAAACAATAATATAATACTGGGGGGGGGGGGAATCTAAAAATATCTTTTTAACATTCATAGCCTTATTCACTTGATCTGGAGCCAGTTCCTAGTGTTTGAGATGAAAATAGATTTGTTTGCACACGTTGTTGTACTTTGATCTTGTGCTGACTTCTCAGAGCAGGTAAAGTTAATATGGCAAGACTGTGTGTTTTAATGTCCTCTAACTTTGTATGCATGCAATCTAATGAGTCCCATTGTAAGATACAAGACATTTCAATCTGACTTTGTTGTTTTAGCGTTGGTAAGTAAGTAACAGGGTGCTTTTTGTCATAATTGTTAACATGATTAGTATCTGAAAAATACAGTTTTGAAACTAAGAGGTTCCAATTTTATTTTTCTCTATGATATTTCATTTTGGGCTGAGCTTGAGCATTGTCACATATAAGTGATTTAACACTGACCTTGCTGGTCCATAGTTCCATGACAGACTGCAGATGGTCCATAGTTCAAAGACTGGAGCAACAATTAGGAAGAAAACTGTTGGGAAGAAATGTGAGAGGGTGACTGGGAATCATTGTGAACTTCCAGGGGAAGGAATCACTTTTGTAAACTGATGAAACAGTGGCTTTCTCAGATCTGAGGTTTAAGTCCTATGTTACTTCAAAACAGATAGGCTTTCTGCCTGGTTAACTGTGGATGGGACAATATTCATGTATGTATTGATAAGAACGTGTGAACTCTGTTGGGGCTGAACATTTATGAGTAGTGTGTCATAATGGAAGATCTCAGTGATTTACTCAATTTACTTCCAAGCAGTATGCTTTAAACTACCTGAGAGATTTCCCATTAATACAATGGAGATTTATTTTTCTGATTTGGAATATTTTTTCAGAACCTAAAATTCTTAAAACTTGATTTTGGCTTGAATGAGGTAGAGAGTAATGTTACTTCATACTTGATTTCCAGCAATTGTGCTGGATTGGTAATATAGTAGAATATAAGAAGAGCCTGCTGGATCAGACCCATCTAGTTCAGCATCTTGTTCTCACAGTCGCCACCCAGATGCCTGTGGGAAACCCCCAAGCAGGGCCTGAGCAGAGGACAGCACTAACCTGCTCTGCAGTTTCCAACAAGTGGTATTCAGCAGCATATTGCCTCCAATAAGAAAGAGCACAGTCATCATGGCTAGTAGCCCATGATAGCCTCTGTCACATGCTTTTAAAACTTCACATGAGCCTCAGCCTCTCTCACCTGCAGCTCCTACCTGTGTGCACCTTTCCTCTGATTATTCCATTTTTCCAGTTTGCCTTCTCTTGCCCTCATTCCTTTGGTTAGCTTCTGTGACAGTCTTCCTCTTCTAGGACCTCATTATTATCTAGGTCAATGGTTCCCAATTAGCTAATTACTGAGGACCTCTGTTTTTTCAAAAGCCAAGCCACAGACCCCCTACTTTTGAAAATTTTGATAACTCTCTGGTAGAGAGCAATTTTTGAACAAAAAAAAATGGATAATAAGCAAAAGATAATGAGCAACAATTTTAGGTATACAAAATAATAACAGATTAGGGCTGAGCTATATCTGGTTTTCAACATTGTGATATATCAGCAGCTAAGCATCACAATATATCACAATGTTTGAAATTGGAGATCAGGCATGGGGATGAGCGAAGGAGCAAACACAAGAGATCAGAGGGGTGGGGTGTGTGTAGATCAGGCTTGGGGATGTGGGAAGCAGCAGCTGTGGAGATCCTGCAGGTGGGGTGAGTGCAGATCAGATGGGGGTTGGGGGAGGAGACGAAGCAGAGTCACCTCCACTGCATGGATTGAGTGGGAGGAGATAGAGATGGGGTGCATCAAGCCGCCGTCAGTGGGGCAGCCAGTGGTGGCAGATGGATGGCAGATGGCATGAAGCTTCTTTTCTTCCCATTCATTTTGTACCTTAACACCCACTCTCCCCCAGTGTCAGCTTCTTTCCTTCCTTGTCATTTTACATTCACTTCTTTCTTGTATAACTTCTTTCCCTTCACGTCCCCTTAGCCATTCCCTGTCTGTTGTTCCTGTTTGCTGCTGTTATATATTAACTTTTTATCACTCGCTATAAGTTGAACGCTTTCTCTGGCCCTTTCCTCTCAGAGCATGCAAGGAGGTGCTGACCCAACACAGTGGTACCTCATGTTACGAACTCCGCTAACCCGGAAGTAGCTGCTCCTGGTTGTGAACTTTGCCCCAAAATGCAAACTGAAATCACGCACCAGAGGCAGGCCCCATTAGTGAAAGCACGCCTCAGGATAAGAACAGTTTCAGCTTAAGAATGGACCTCCGGAACGAATTAAGTTCGTACCACTGTAACAGGACTAAGGCATGTCTGGGAGAGCAGGGGACAGGCAAATGAGGAAGCAGGGCTGTGGCACTGTAAGTAACGATTCTGAAAGTAGCCCAAGGCCCACTATCTGAAATGCTGCTGTAGAACAAATTTGACTAACTTCCATACCTTGGCACTTAGATGTGAGTTTAGTTGTGTGGAGTTTTCCCTCCTGTGTATTTTAGTACTAAAATCACCTAGCATCAGTGTTTGAAACTCTCATTGTTCTAGGCATATTTTGTGATAGGCAATTTCATTAGCGCAAGCAGTTTCTGAGCAATGGACACATTACTGTGCCTAAGATTTTGAATTAAAACTGCAGAGTGGAAGGCAAGGAGGACATTTTTCTGCCTCCCCACTTCCAGCTACTAGTTAAAGGCTGGAGAAGAGACCCTTTTAAGAATATTAAGGGGGTGGGCAGGGGGAAGGACTAGACTGTGTGAAAAATGAACATAATATTTTAGCTGCAGTTCATTCATTTTCAGCTTTGTATTCTTGTTATTAAAAAGTGTGCCTAGACGTTCCGTTATTGCAGCCATATTCTTGGTTTAAGGTGCCATTCAGCTCCTAGCTTTCACATCTCAGTTTCTAGTGCTGCCTGGCATCAAACTGTTAGTGTTCCCAACTCAAGATTTGTACACTTACCATACAAGTATGAATTTAGAGGTGTCCCTGAGAGGGTGAGCTCCTGTTGCTCGGTCCTTGCTCCTGACAACCGAGCAGTTTGAAAGCACGTCAAAGTGCAAGTAGATAAATAGGTACTGCTCCGGTGGGAAGATAAACGGCATTTCCGTGCGCTGCTCTGGTTTGCCAGAAGCGGCTTAGTCATGCTGGCCACATGACCCGGAAGCTGTCTGCGGACAAAAACCAGCTCCCTTGGCCTATAGAGCGAGATGAGCGCCGCAACCCCAGAGTTGTCCGCGACTGGACCTAACCGTCAGGGGTACCTTTACCTTTACCTTGCTTGGAAGGCTGCTAAATGAAACTTTTGGTCTGTGCCACTTGTGTGTTTATCCATAAGCCTGTTCCGCCCCATTTCTGCATTCTTTGTTTTTAAGCCAGGGGGGAGCATTTTAAATAAGCATTTGTGAACCTGTTCCTCACCCTCCTTAAAATATACATTTTATAGTGCATTACATGTACTAGATGGAGGAACTCCTTGTCACCCTCATAAACACCCAATTTTATTATCCCGGGGGGGGGGGGGACCTACAACAACATTTCAAGACGTTTATAAAATACTGTGTAGATAATCTTTAAAGATGTACTAATCCATTAGAATCAATATATTCTGAATTCTTAGAGCACTGTTTAAATAAAGTGTCTCAGCACTGTTCAGCAACATAAGCGGAGAATTCAAAGAGTTTGGTTTTTCTTTTTATGCAGAAGTTTTTGAGGGACCAGTTATAGTTTATATGTTCTGGCAGTACAGATGATGCCCAAAACAACTAACAAATAAATAGCTCCTTTTTGCTTCTCAAGAAATCGTTTGATATTTTAACAGAATCTGGCTTATACTGTGATCTAATTCTTTGGTTTCAATTGGCTGAGGAGTAAATAGTTGTTTCAGATGCTGTTTGAAGGAAGTATATGCAATTCCTTAAAAGTAGTGCCATTTTAACAACAACCAGCACTGCACAAATATGTGCAAATTAATCTCTCATAGAGTGATGGGGGACTTGTGGTGCTACAGCTGTTACTGGCTAGTACTCTGGGATTTTGAGCGGTATAGTCACAGGTTCCCCATCTCTGTTCTAGAATAAGTTTACCATATTTTTTTCAATGAATCCTGGGATACTTTCTGGATGCCCCATGGTCATATTATAAAGTACTGTATTTTTTGCTCCACAACACTCACTTTTTTCCTCCTAGAAAGTAAGGGGGAATGTCTGTGCGTGTTATGGAGCGAATGCCTACGGATGGCGGGGGGATCTGCTGCAGTCGTGAGCAGAGGATCCATGGTTCCCCTTCCTTCCCTCCGGGGCTCGCTTTGAAATAGCAAAGCGGGAGAAGAGCTGCTGAGTGGGGAGGAGAGCGGGACAGAAAGCTTGCTTGCTTTAAAGGAGCAAGGCGGGAGAGGAGAGGAGCCGCTTACACAAGTGTAAGTGGCTCCTGTCCGGTTGGCTCCTTTAAAGCAAGCAGGCTTTCTGTCCCTCTCTCCTCCCCACTCAGCTGGCTAAATAGCAGCAAAGTTTTTCAGCGAGCCCGGGAGGAGGGAGAGAAGCAGAGCCTGCTTGCTTTAAAGGAGCAAAGCGGGAGAGGAGCCTTCTCCTCTTATACCCCTCTTCTGCATTATTAACAGCATCCTTCTCCACCCACCCCATGCGTGTTCCTTGTCCCTTGAGTGCTTTTCCTTCCCTCCCCACTTAAAACGTTACAAAGCACGGATCCACATGGATCTTAAGGATATTTTCACTGGGTCACCCCAAATTCACCATCAGATCACATAGCATGTCCATGGCTACAGCTTGCACCAAAAAAATCACGCACCCACTGTTGCCTGGGGCCACAGTGGTGCAAAAACGTAGTTACAAAGCATGGATTCACATGGATCCTCAGGATTTTTGCATTGGGCTACCCCAAACTCACCGTCAGATCACATGTCTGTGGCCACAGCATGAACCACAAAAATCATACATCCACTGTTTCGTTTAGAATATTTTTTTCTTGTTTTCCTCCTCTAAATACTATGTGCGTGTTATGGTCGGGTGCGTGCTATAGAGTGAAAAATACGGGTAGTTGTGTTCTGTGTTATAAATCAAGCACTGCTATGAGTTGTTTCTTTTCCTTTTCCAATGTATGGTATTTCTCATCAATAAAAAAATTGAGCAAATTTTTATTCTGAAAGTGTGGCCTGGACTAAAAAGTTTGAGAACCACTGGCCTAATCTATTAAGGTTGTTCTTCCTACACTTCATCTTAAGACAGACCAATTTTAACACCAAGCCACCTTTTCCCTCCCCACTCCTGCTTAGATTAACGTCCAGCAGGAAAACCGGAAAGCTTGGTCACTGTTATGTCTCACAGTGGATGGCCTAAAAAACATATTTACCTGCTATGAACCTAAAGTGCTGGCAAATTGCATTGTTCTTGTGAAGGAGAGGCGCTGCTGCCACTTTTGTAGAAGTCTATCAGTCTTCTGCCTTTCCTTTACCCAAGTTCAGAGACTGACCACACAAAGAACATCTCTTTTTTCAGGTTGCTTATGGGATATTCTGTGGCTGATGTGAGAAGGAATGTTGTATCGTTTCCACTAGTTGAAAAACCCTCAGTAGTTCTCTGTCTGCCTGTTGCTGACCTTAGTTCACCCTATGAGCTTTGCAATAACCAAGGAGGCCCTCAATTGTCTATTGTGTGGTGCTGAGCCCTTAGAAGCCCCAGATAGTCACGTATACCAGGCAGAGCCAGATTTTCTTCTAGCCAAGGGGACTGAGCAAAACTCCACTTGAAACAAATTATTTTTGTCAGATGAAACAAGAGGGGAAAGTGACTATGATGTGTTTTATTTCAGCTTGTGCCTGTTCAGATAAATACTGTTGAGATTTTGTTCTGTTCAGATGTTTTCTTTCTGTTGAGCAAGAGGTTTGTCCCCTTCTAACTGCCTTACAGTTTTTTTAACCTATCCAATTAACTGGGAAGAGGTTTTCCTCTGTAGATAGGGTGGTGACACAGCTCCATTTGAAAAGTGCACATAGCCAGATAAAAGGCATTTAAACCTATTCAGAAGCACTATGTAAACCAATCTTGTGCAGCAGAGGCAGTATAGGGTAATTGCTTTATGAACTGATAGGAGAAAGACCTTGCTTGAGAGTTTGTTATTTACCCACTCCAGTAAAACTTTAGATATGTTTTCATGTTCTAATTATTTTGATACTATTATTTTGATAGTATTTTGATACTACTGCCAGTGTCTGGTAAATATTGATTCCAATGTCTTTTAGTTTAATGCTTGCAATTAAATTGACTCTCCCAAACCCAACAATAATTAATTAGGGTGGACTTCATAGCCAGAATTTGAAATAAAGCAAATGGAGCAACTTGCATCGTGTACATTGTGGCCAAATTGTTTATATAAAAAGCTGAAAATGCTTATGACCTTGAATGGGCCAGTAGAGCAAATCTGGCCAAGCTTTTTCAGGAGACCTTTCTCAAGGGTCAGGCACTGGAAAAAGCCCTGTTTCTGGTAGCAAGTAACTGCTTCAAAATCTGGTGACACCTACAGAAGGGTCTTGTCGCTCAATGCCAATGGTTTCTCTGTGTGTGTGTGTGTGTGTGTCTGTGATATGAAGATGCATAGCTGGACTTAAATTTGTTGGCCTGCACCTTTAATTTTGACTGGAAACAAAATTATAGCTAGTGGAACAAAGTAGTATCCAGGAAGCAAACCTACGAAATCACTTACAGCTTTGGATGTCAGGGGCAAACCTGGACCTAGAGAATTCCTGGTTTGTGAATCTGATTTTTAAGCAACTGTGACATCAAACAAGATCAGCATATATACTGCCACTCTAGGCAGTGCGCCAACGGCTATAAGTCTGGATTGAGTATCTCACTCATCTAGTCTGCTACTAGACTTTAGAAAGATGTTCAGGGAAGCCACTGACTCCCCTGTCTTTGATGAGAATACAAGAAGGGAGCATACCAAATAGACTTGTCCTCAGTCTATTAGCCTCATAAAAGATCCCTGTGGAATTTTGCTGGATCTCTCCCATGAAAAGGAACAGCCTCATCAGTCTCTCAGCACCACCTTCAAGGTCAACCTTCTGGAAAAATAGAAGCGGAAGCATTGCAGAACCCCTGCACTTCGTCTGCACAATTGGCTTGTAACTGGTCCATGTTTCCCCTATCTACCAATGCAGACTGTTGACCAGGAAGACAAAGGCACTTTCTGCCCTGAAGTCCAGCCAAAATCCCATTCCATCTATGAGTGCCTGAAGCTGCTTGGCCATAGCTTATTATAATGACTTCTGACTAGAAAGGAGAAGCTAGACATTGTTCTGTAACTTCCCAGTGTATGAGGGTCCATGGAGACCCTTTCCCTTTTTTAGCAGAGGCCTGGGTATAACTGTTGAAATATCTTTCTCCAGGTTTAATGCTTGCAAGTTTATATGCTCGGTTGTTTTTTAAAATATATAGGACTGGTCAGAGACTTAAAATTTCCAACTGTTCCACTTTTTCAGCCAAGTTATGGAGCAATGTTATGAGCAGTGCCTAGCTAACATTACTGCAAGTCAAGGCCGTGAATGGCATGCACAGCTGGGCCCCTGGAGATGGGCATGTTCTGCTCCATGTTCAGTGGCTGGCTTATGTACAGCTAACACCTACTGGAGCTTTGGGAAACTTTGGTCCAAACAAAGCTAAGCTTCAGGAGCAAAATACTTGACAAATGCAGAACAACACTATCTCTCTAGAGAAAATGATGCAACTAAATATGGTATTGGGCCCTGATGAAGGCTGCTCATATGTGTGTTTGTGTACCTGCACTGATCAGGTGTTTACTAGCTGTTAATAAATATGGTAGTAATTTGCAAAGATTTTAATGAAGGAGCAAGTGACACTGGCTGGATTTTGATAAAACATTTGATGACAGTGAGGTACTTCATACTTGCACCTCTTTCCCTCTGCACCACAGAGGAGCTGGAAAAATATTACAGTTGCCTGAACAGGTGTGTCATGTTCATGCTGGTCAGCAGTTGTTCATCTGGTACAGGCTTTGGTGTTCCTTAGCTTCCTTGCATCTGTGTGGTGATGTTTGTTAGATCAGTTTCTGGCATTCAAGATTGTACAATGTAGATGTACATGGGCAAGTGTTCTCAGAAACCAGCGACAATAGTAGTAAATTGTGTTTAGGTAAAGGTAAAGGGACCCCTGACCACAGGGACGCGGACTTATAAAAAATATTGGGGGGGCGGGAAAGCTCATGAATAATAAATAAGCTCATGAATATGCAAATAAAGTGGCGCCGCCTCCTCGTGAGCGAATAGGGGAGAGCGTGCTGCGCCTATTAATCAGCTCCAAAGGAAATTGGGTGGAGCTTTTGCTCGGGAGGGAGGGCAGGAGGCATGCAGCCCGCCCCTCCCTGTGCATTTTGGGCTGGGGGAGGGGCGGCGATGGCGCTCTGCTGGAGGGGCGCCGGAGATTATTGGGGGGGCGGAGCCCCCCCAAACGAATTTTTGAGGGGGCTCGGGCCCCCTCAAGCCCCATGGAGTCGGCGCCTATGCCTGACCATTAGGTCCAGTCGTGACTGACTCTGGGGTTGCGGTGCTCATCTCGCTTTATTGGCCGAGGGAGCCGGCGTACAGCTTCCAGGTCATGTGGCCAGCATGACTAAGCCGCTTCTGGCAAACCAAACGCCGTTTACCTTCCCGCCGGAGCGGTACCTATTTATCTACTTGCACTTTGACGTGCTTTCGAACTGCTAGGTTGGCAGGAGCAGGGACTAGGCAATGGGAGCTCACCCCGTTGCAGGGATTCAAACCGCCGACCTTCTGATCGGCAAGCCCTAGGCTCAGTGGTTTAACCCACAGCGCCACCTGCATCCCCTAAATTTTGTTTAGGCCTATTTTAATAATTCTGACCAGATAAATATACAGTGGATCTATAAACAATATGCAACTATTTTAATATTTTGGTTTTGAAGAGCTTGGAATAATTTGAAGCGAAGTGGGCTAACCTGAAGAGGACTTGTTGGAAATGAAAATTCTTAGTATTTTGTTGAAATTTTGCTTTCCAAGAGGGAGCAGAAGCGCTAGCTCAGTTCTTCCCATTGCTGTCTCTCATCAGCAAGTCTTTTTCAAAACATTTGGCTTTAGTTAGCTGGCTAACGTAAAACAAGAACAGGTGGTATGTGGGTAACTGAGCACTTCCTACGACTAAAACGTTGAGCCTCCTGCTGAAAAACTGGGAAAACAGCTATTTAAGAAAGTAGGTGGTAGGCACCAGTTAGGATGAGGAATTCACTTTTCTTTTCCACATAGGAGGGGTGCTTAGTCTAATACAGTGGTACCTCGGGTTAAGAACTTAATTCGTTCTGGAGATCCGTTCTTAACCTGAAACTGTTCTTAACCTGAGGGTACCACTTTAGCTAATGGGGCCTGGTGCCGCCGCGCGATTTCTGTTCTCATCCTGAAGCAAAGTTCTTAACCTGAGGTTCTATTTCTGTGTTAGCGGAGTCTGTAACCTAAAGCGCCTGTAACCCGAGGTACCAATGTAACAAGGAAACAAAGGATATTATTTCCCAACAGCTTTGTTTGTATGCAGATGCATGCAGATTTAGTCAGTGGGCACTGCAGTTCCAAGGTCCCTGGGAGGGTAGGTTGGGGGGGAGTAGGACACGTGGGATCTCTCTGAGGGTGGAGAGTGACAATGGAACTCAGAGGTAAGTAGGGCAAGGCAAAAAGGTGGTGCGGGGAGCAGGGAGGCTTGGGTCAAATTTCTTCCCAGTGCCCCTCTCCACAATAAAACCCCTAAACCAGGGGAACATTATCCTAGCCTAGGAGCTGTTGGTGTTTGTTTCCTTCTAATTGTTGTACATTGTGTGTGTGTGTGTGTGTGTGTGTGTGTGTGTGTGTGTTGGAACCCTGCAAATGAACAGAGGAAGTGCATTGTTTGCTCCTCTAATGACCTGGTAGGGCTCCTGCTGACAGGGTAGAAGACTGCATTTAGTTATCCCCAGCCTTAAGAACTACATGTGTTTTCTCAGCATTGTAATCCTGTGCATATTTTCCTAACCCCAAGCCGCACCAAACACAGTGGGGGCCAATTTCTGAATAAACCTGTGTAGGTTTGTGCTGCACTATCTCTATTACTGGGTGACAGCACTAACTCCTTCCCATAAACAAGATTATTCCATCCCATGGAAAAACTCATAGGAACACGAGACTTAACTACTCATATGGTGATCATGATTCTCACTGGGATGGTAGAAATCTTACTATTGATTACATTTATAACGCACCCTGCCCTCCAAGGAGCTCAAGGGAGGATGCATAGTTCTCCTCCCCATTTTATCCTTGCAACAACCTTGTGAGGTAGGACTTTATCCTGTGAACTGCCCTGAGATCTTATGATGAAGGGTGGTATATAAATCTAATCTAATGTAAAATAAATAAATGGATGGGTGGTAGCAGCTTTCTTGAATACCATATTCTGTGGTGGCACTGTCCTGTAAGTTAGCGAGTGGGAAACACAACTGCGTGTTTCCAAGATGTGGAGCTGAATGTTCCTTCCTGGACTTAGATATGAGAAAATTGCTACTGTGTCCTCCATAAAGAATTGTAAAGAGAATCCTATGTCAGATAATTATGTTGCTGAATTTACAGTACTTTGAAAGTGCTGTGTAATTCTACAATTATAAAGTTTGCTTCTTCATAAAGTGGCACAGTTAAAAAAAACATCCTGGGAATTTGTGCAACATCCTGGGAATTTCTGCTTTGCTTCAACACCCTAATTGAAGTAGAAACTTGGTGAATGACCCATACTTCTCCTTGCCTAAATAAGAATTAATTCAATTTTCTTCTCTTTGTACCAACATTTAGTCCCTATTCATAGAGCCTGGAAAAATGCTTTTTATTCATTTGCAGCATCACATATGACTCAACCATCTTATTTACTGTAAATGTGGCTTTTAAAATAACTATCCTTGGCTAGTATCTCTGAATTCCACTTCCAAGCACGCCTGACACGTAGCAGTGTTTTCCAAACAAAGCTGGAGACTTTACAAGCTCTGCTTTAAACTTTGAGGAAACTTTTGCATGTAGAAGTTGCTGTCTGAACTGGCTATTGCCTTTTCTCTTTCATATTAGGATGGAGAAGGAAATGAGCCCCACACTCATGGAAATAAGCCTGCAAAACAGTGTATACATCAGATTTGCCTTAGGGGCTTAAAGCAATAAACTAGCACAGTGTTACTTGAGCTGAATTTACTGAAACTGTGACCAGCTCAGGAAAATTTCTAATGCATTCAGTGTGTCATTATTTGCACAGCAAAAGAAGATTTTAAACCGAGGTACTCCTTATGGGTGCTCCCTGCCTTTTAGTGCTACTGAGACAATGCTTTGGCACATTAAGCCATTAGCAAGTTTTAACAACTGTGGGTCAACACCTCACCTAATAAAGTGCTTTTTTCTTCACTGCAATTTTGCAATAATGTGTCTGATTCAGTGGAAGTACAAAAAGTAGTTGGGCATTGCTGAGCTGACTGACAACAGCTCTTTATTTCTTTTGTAAACACAGAAGTAAGTCTCCTAAATTGTTACCTTTGGTCAGCAAACGTTTTCCCTCTGATGTTGAAGATATATCTGCCTCTTTGCAACATTGCTAAAACTGTTTATTAGTTAGTTTCCAAGAGCCTGCACTATTCATCTCCCACCCTGAAGCAGAGAGTGGATGCATTGGCATGGCTGACAGAACTGTGGTTATTAGAGTTACTTCATGAAAGACATTCTTCCCATGCACAAATTATCTCTGTATAGGGAGAAAAAGAGTAGCTTTTCATGGGAGCGTCTGTTTCAGCCAAAGGAGATAGAAAACTGTGCAACTGCTGGAACGTATATTGATGTCCACTTACTATGAGTCTATATATGGAGCTGACCGAAAGTGGAATTCAGGATGTCTTGGTATGAGTATAAAGCAGCGTGAGCACAACTTAAGAGGGCTGTGATCCTCAAATGTGTATAGTAATGAGACTTTCAAAGTTTGCCTTTGGACTGTTTCCCCCTAAATGAGGCAATTGCCTCACATATCATCCCTTTTGATATTAGGCAGTGATAGAGCAGCAGTGAAAGTAAAACAGAATATCTATAGCAAGCTGTAGTGCAGGAAAGTCATTGTGTTAAATGCTCTTGACTTTGATCAGTAGCTCACTTTGAACATGACTGTGTACAGTGCATAACTATATGCAAAATAGGGCTATCTCTTCTACATGAAGAGCATCTCACCACTTCATAAAGCATATTGTGTACATCATACTGCCATGTATGTTTTTTTTAATAGAACTTGGGAATGATCAAGGATGTCTGTTACATATTATACTTATGGGTATCTGTATCAAAAATCTGAGCTGTATTCCAGACTACTGTGTCCCTTAGATAGTGTTAGAAACCGAGATACGGAAGCTAGGAGCTAAATGGCACCTTAAACCAAGGTTGTGGGTGCAACAATGGAATGTCTAGGCACACTTTTTAATAACAAGACTACAAAGCTGAAAATGAATGAACTGCAGCTAAAATATTATGTTCATTTTTCACACGGCCTAGTCCTTCCGTTGCCCGCCCCCTTAATATTCTTAAGAGGGTCTCTTCTCCAGTCTTCAGAGTGTAGCTGGAAGTGGGGAGGCAGAAAAAGGTCCTCCGTTCTCCTTCCATTCTGCGGTTTTAATCTGAAATCTTAGGCTCAGTACTGCGCCCAGAGCTCAATGAAATTCCCAGTTGAAAAATGTGCCTAGAACAATGGGGTTGTCGAACACTGACCTTAGCTGGCATTAAGACTTCTGCTTGTGATTTCTTAACTGGTGAATGAAGGTAAAAACAACTGCTATCATCTAATACACAATGGGAAGAGGGCTGGAGAGAATAGTTAAGTTAATAGGGTTTTGTGTTAGTGTGCATCTTGTGAATTCTCTCTTAAGGTTCAAATGTGACTTGGCTGTATGCATTGTCATTGTGTGTTGTGGTAGTCTTGATTAAAAACAGTAAAACCAATATGGCTATATGAAGGGGAGGGGCTACATTGTAAATTCTGGTTCTGCATTGTTTTGATACAAAAATAAGTTAAATATAAGAACAAAAGCATCATTTTTATCAGGAGATAGTGGTTAGAATAATGCCCCTAACCTCCTTAAAGTAAAAGAACTTAATATTGTTGTTTAGTCGTGTCCGACTCTTCGTGACCCCATGAACCAGAGCATGCCAGGCACTCCTGTCTTCCACTGCCTCCCGCAGTTTGGTTAAACTCATGCTGGTAGCTTTGAGAACACTGTCCAACCATCTCGTCCTCTGTCGTCCCCTTCTTGTGTCCTCAATCTTTCCCAACATCAGGGTCTTTTCCAGGGAGTCTTCTCTTCTCATGAGGTGGCCAAAGTATTGGAGCCTCAGCTTCAGGATCTGTCCTTCCAGTGAGCACTCAGGGCTGATTTCCTTCAGAATGGGTAGGTTTGATCTTCTTGCAGTCCATGGGACTCTCAAGAGTCTCCTCCAGCACCATAATTCAAAAGCATCAATTCTTTGGTGATCAGCCTTCTTTATGGCCCAGATCTTAATACAGTGGTACCTCGGGTTAAGTACTTAATTTGTTCCGGAGGTCCGTTCTTAACCTGAAACTGTGCTTAACCTGAAGACCACTTTAGCTAATGGGGCCTCCTGCTGCTGCTGCACTGCCGAAGCACGATTTCTGTTCTCATCCTGAAGCAAAGTTCTTAACCCGAGGTACTATTTCTGGGTTAGCGGAGTCTTTAACCTGAAGCATATGTAACCTGAGGTGCCACCGTATAAAGCCATCAAAACAAAAGCCTATAGTTTAAAGTTCAACTAACCTAATGAAAAATGTAAAAAACATGAAGCAGGCTTAAAACTAAATTGACAAACCTCATTGAGTGTCGCAATAGTTTCCTAGCTAGGAAAAGTATGTGCAATAAATATTATATGTGATCTTAAGCAGCAATTAAATTCTGAGATAAAGATCCTTTTTCTACAGCCATCTGATAAAGCAGGGGTGGGCAAACTTTTCTTTCTTTTGAGGGCTGCATTGCCTATTGAGATTTGGCTGCTTGAGTACTAGTATGGTGAGGATTTTTGATACAGCTTTTGGTAGAGCTTATTTAAAAAACAAATAACTATCTTGAGGCTGAAGTTTGTGCAAGCCTGTTAGTTTGTGCAGGCTCAGTAAATCTGGGAACCTCCCCTTTTCCACCCAGAAAACCAGAGGTACAAAGTTTGTTACAGAATTAGTATCTCCCCCCCAGTTAAAATAAATAACTGTTGCTTCCTCATTTTGATTCATTGCTCTGGAATGACTGCAAAATGGGAGGAGGAGGTCAGAATGCTGTGCTTCTGACGGATCTCCTCATCCCTAAGTGCTTATAATATTTGGAGTAATTTTTATGCTGTTAAGATGCCAAATATAGTTATTGGGTTATGTTGACAAATAGTGT
The DNA here is from genome assembly GCF_964234715.1 of Podarcis melisellensis. Taxonomy (NCBI): domain Eukaryota; kingdom Metazoa; phylum Chordata; class Lepidosauria; order Squamata; family Lacertidae; genus Podarcis; species Podarcis melisellensis. The sequence continues at coordinate 34,808,520 of NC_138538.1, forward strand.
GCTGCAGCACCCATTAAGGCTTCAGCATACCCTAAAGTGGCAAGAATGGCACTGTGATGCTGCGAAATCTGCTGCATGAGCTACAGTACATTCCAAAACAGTCAGGAATTCAGAACTCAAGAAGCCTATACAAAGCACAGAAGCACCTATCAGAACTTTCTGTTGTTATCTACCACTGCTAAATTTAGACTTGTCTACTGACCTTCGGGGCTCTTTTCAAGAGTGACTGTAAAGGGTTTGGTATTAGGGCTCTTGGACCTTTCTGCACCAGAAAATGTGTTCTTTAAAATCCTGTCCACTCCTAGTCTCAGCTTCTGGTCTCTCCTTTCAGGTTTGCCCTTTCAGACCCTTTCTTTCTGGAGTCTTCATACCTTCTAAGACCCATCTACCATCTTATTAAGAAAGCAGTCCTTTGACCTCAAGGATGAAGAGAACTCATTTGATACTAATGCAGGACTTCTTACCTTTTCAGAAAATGTTTTAGCTAATTAGTGTGCTCTCCGGACATGTTAAAAGTCTTAGATTTAAACACTTAGTGTTAAGTTCTGTAGCTTGAGGAATGATCATTGTTAAGCACAACAGCAGTTCTTGGTTGAATAGGAGTACCCTGAGAGAGTCTGCCACTTCTGAAATGTAGCTGGAGAAATCTTTCTGTATACAGCTCTCTACAGATACAGAGCAGCAGGAGCCCAGTGTAATGTGATTCCTCTGACCCCAAAAGGCGTAGCAGGAAATAGTGAGCAACAGCAGCATTGCAGAGCATTTGGCAATAGATGAGTATCTGGTGTCGGTTCAGAAAATCTTGGGCAATGTTACCATGGAGAGCAGTGACTCTTAGGGATCCTGAGAGCTTCTGGCAAAGTAGCTAAGAATGGGTCCCTCAAAGCACCAAATGGAAAAGTGTGGTTCTAGAACTAATGTTAAGTGGACTAATGTAGAACAATAGGAGTCCCAATAATTGAAAAAGGGTTATAGGAGAAGGTGCACAGTGACAATAGGATGTGGAATGTTTCAGGCAGAGTTGAAGAAAAGGTGTGTGCAATTTCCTTCTGTCTTTTTTTAAAAACAATTTTATTAAGTGGTCATAGCTGTGCAGAAGCGATAAAAAATACTGAAGTGCTGGGTTAGTTTCCCATACTGCCTCCTTCTACTCCTTTTAGGAATATGGACTTGTGGCTTTTTCTGCTGTGATACTAAGGGATAGTGAACATGTAGACATTAAAATTCAAAACCTGTTGTTGTTTATATTGGAATAGCCCCAGAGGATATTCTCTCTGCTGAACACCACCAGTCCAAAGTGTGATTCATGCAAACTTTTGTTGTGGCTGAGGTTGGGATGGTTTCTTATAAACCAGGCTGACTTGATAGTGTTATGGTGGTCAAGTGGGGCAGCATGGCTTGAATTGGTGTGTCACTATGTTTGTAGTGAACCCAGGATGCACTCCCAACACTCTTGAACTCAACTGTTCTTTGGGATTTGGTTCCCATAATTTTGATTGATGGTATGTGCTGATTGTTGGCCCTTTTAAGAAGATGTAGCCTAAATAAACCTCTGTGAAAGTCATGCTCATTGGAACTAATGCTATTGACTGGAAATGCAATGCTTTCCTGACCATTTCAGCAGCCAAATGCTTTGTAATTGATATGTCTTGTGGGAGAAACTTTTGCAACTATTATGCAATTTCTAGGTCCTTGTCCTTGCTTGTAATTTATACTTCATGCATCTGTTTTATTGCCAAAGTTTTGTGTAACTATCTCTGACTTCAGGACCTAGCTATCCAGCATGAACAGTATCGATATTTTTCATATTTTTAAGTTTAAATTTGTATCTGCCCTTCATGCAAAGATCTCAAGGTGGTTCACAGTAGTGTTTGTACTGTGAGCCCCTCCATCCTTTCTTAAGGCTGTATATATATATATATATATATATATATATATGCAGGTTTTGGTGTCCTCGGGTGTCTTCCCGTGTAAAAGTTGGGGTGTCTAGGCGACGTTTCGACGAGGTCTCACTCGTCATCTTCAGGCTGGTGCTTTCGGCTTCTTGTTACTGGAACAGAGCAGGATCTCAGTGTTTGAGTTCCTATAAATACTGTTGAGGGGGTGTGGTGTATAGCCTCCAATGTTCTGGGCAGAGAGGAAGTTCCCAGGCTAGTGTGCCTTTTCTTCTTTTGTTCCTTAATTACTTGAGGGATATCTTGAGTGATTTCTTGAGTGATATCCTGAGTACCACTTAGGTGGGTCATTAGGTGTGGATTAGTTGCTAAAGTCTTTGTGTCTTGACCTCTTGACCTCACAAAGTTCAAGAGGTCAAGACACAAAGACTTTAGCAACTAATCCACACCTAATGACCCACCTAAGTGGTACTCAGGATATCACTCAAGAAATCACTCAAGATATCCCTCAAGTAATTAAGGAACAAAAGAAGAAAAGGCACACTAGCCTGGGAACTTCCTCTCTGCCCAGAACATTGGAGGCTATACACCACACCCCCTCAACAGTATTTATAGGAACTCAAACACTGAGATCCTGCTCTGTTCCAGTAACAAGAAGCCGAAAGCACCAGCCTGAAGATGACGAGTGAGACCTCGTCGAAACGTCGCCTAGACACCCCAACTTTTACACGGGAAGACACCCGAGGACACCAAAACCTGCATTCCTGTACCCGTGAAAATCTACGAAAGCAAATATATATATATATATATATATAAAACCATATATCCTAAAAATTTTTTATCGTAGAGTATTTTTGAAAATGCTGAACAAAGAGACTCACCAGAGATTTCTAGTTATTACTAACTCATTTTACTTGAAAATCCCAGATTATTTCTAGTTGCTCAGACCATGTATCCTAAAAAGTGAACCTTATATTTTTAAGCTTGCAAATTTTATAAACTAGATTTTCCTATAATAGGCAAATAACTTCAGAAGAAAGAAATGCCAGTAATGGTCTCTGGCCTTTAAATGGACATGGGTTTCAGGGTGGCATAACCTTGAGCTGTTCAAATCCAGCCTTGGCATTGCAAATGCCCATAAACAAGAAGCTTTTGATACGATTTGGTTCTGGAATTCAGAAACCTAATTGCCAGAAAGAATAAATGCTGATTTGAACTTAATGCTGTAACATTGTTTTACATAATGAGAATGAACTTGTTTCCCCCTGGGATCGCACACTTTCCCTCCAGTGTGGCCACAAAGAGGAGTTTGGACAGTTTTGTTTTTTTGTCTTAAATTAACCACAGCTTGCCATAGCATCATACCCATATAGAGGTACCTTGGGTTACAGACGCTTCAGGTTACTGATTCCGCTAACCCAGAAATAGTACCTCAGGTTAAGAACTTTGCTTCAGGATGAGAAGAGAAATCACGCGGCAGCAGGAGGCCCCATTAGCTAAAGTGGTACCTCAGGTTAAGAACAGTTTCAGGTTAAGAATGGACCTCCAGAACAAATTAAGTTCTTAACCCGAGGTACCACTGTACAAACTGTGGTTAATCACAGTGGTCGGTGAAAAAGAAGCCAGCTTCAAAGCACACTTAAGAAACTGATTTCTTTGTTTTCATTAATCATAAATAACCACAGTTTGCCTGGGTTTGGAGGCCGTAGCCTCCCATAGACCTTCCAAACAACTTTTTAGGACTGCACTGGAGGAGGCAGGGGGAGTCCAGTGGGAGGCAAGGCTTTTTCTTACAGCACAAAACCATGTGTAAGCATTGCATCCAAATGCAACCTAAAGCTGGTGTTAATTTCTATGGGTTTTTATACTCTTCAGCTGTTTAAAAAACAGCCCTGTGAGTCAAAATTCAAATGTTGGATTTCATTCAGATAGAGTGTTCCTCTTAGAAGATTCTGTGTAGGAGTAGAGGGAAGTTTCAGCTTGTATAATGTGTCTCATTTCAAGAGACTTAGAAAAAAATAAAATGGAATGCTTCCACAACCCTAATGATCTTACTCTGTTTTCTTCACAGATCTTTGATTTCTAGTTGAATTTGCTACCACTTCAATCAAGATGCCACCAGCAATTGGAGGCCCCGTGGGATACACGCCACCAGAAGGAGGGTGGGGCTGGGCAGTAGTTGTTGGTGCCTTTATCTCTATAGGCTTTTCCTATGCATTCCCAAAATCCATCACGGTATTCTTTAAAGAGATAGAAATCATCTTCGAAGCATCTAGCAGCAAAGTGTCCTGGATCTCTTCCATTATGCTAGCAGTTATGTATGCAGGAGGTAAGTTTGCGAGCAAAATAAAGCTGTATGCCTTTACTGTGTCATATGTGGAGGCTTAATTATAATTGTGACTCCTAGTTTAATCTGTTTTAATCAGAGGCAAAAGATTCATTAATAGATTTGTTGTGGGTACCTTATTTCATTTACACCCACACTGTAGTCTTATACCACCTTTAACTGTTATGGCTTCCTCAAAGAATCCTGGAAACTAATTAACTGTAGGTTAAGGATATCTGGAGTTGCTAGGACTATAGTACTCAAGTCCCTTAAACTACAGTTCCCAGGATTATTATTTTTTGGGGGGGGGGAGGGGAAGCAGTGACTGTTAAAATGATATAGGAGCACTTTAAATAAATGGTGTGGATGTGACCCTTCGTCTCCTATGTGGTAGAATGAATTCTTGATACCCAAAATGGGATGGGGGTGGGGTGGAGAAGACCCAACTCCAAAGCTAACTTTTCTTCCTCCTTTACAAAGCTGAAAATAAAATATTTCCGGGGTACTATTTCTGACCTGGCAGTCTTTCTGGTTTGCCTCTCTGACATCATTTGTAAGGCGGCTGCTCCAAGTTAGCTAATTATTCTTATTCTTTATTAAATTTGTATTTTACCCTCCGTCCAAAAATCACAGGGTGGTTCACAACATAAAAATACAAAACGAGAACACAAAATGCATAATAAAACAAAAAAACCCCAAACCAATAGCCCCCCCATACATTTTTAAAAACCATAGAATGCTCTATCAGCCCAAGGCAGCCTGGTTATAAAGAAATGTTTTTGCATGGTGCCTAAAGATACTAATGAAGACACCAGGTGAGCTTCCCAGGGGAGAGCATTCCACAACTGTTGTCATGTTACCACCCTCTGGTACCTCTTGTGGAGGAGGCACACGAAGATGGGCCTTAGATGATGACTGCAGGGTCCGGGTCAGTTCATATAGGAAGAGATACTCCCTGACACACTGCAGTCCTGAACCATTTAAGCCTTTATAGGTCAAAACCAGCGCTTTGAGTTGGGCCCAGAAACTAATTGGCAGCCAGTGCAGTTGGGCCAGGATCAGTGTAATATTCTCAAACCATCTTGCCCTGGTCAGCAGCCTGGCTGCTGAATTCTGTACCAGCTGAATTTTCCGAACCATCTGCAGAAGCAGCGCACATTTAGCACATTGCAGTAATATAACCTAGAGGTTACCAGAGCATAGACAACTGGAGTTAGGCTCTCTCTGTCCAGATAGGGCCACCAGCTGAAGCTAATGAAAGGCATTCCATGCCACCTGGCCATCTGAGTGTCAAGCGATAGCAAAGGATCCATCAGTACCCTCAAGCTACATGCTCACGCCTTCAGAGGGAATGAAACCCCATCAAGAACAGGCAACCTTCAAGCTATTTGGTCTAGGTGACCATGCCGCTAACAGTCCCTCCCTCTTATTTGGATAGAGCTTTAGTTCATTGGCTCTCATCCTTTACAGAGGCAAGACATTGGTCTACAACATAACCCGCAGATGTAAAGGAGAAGTAGAGCTGTGTGACACCAACCAGCTACTTGCTGGCAACACACTCCAAAGCTCCAGATGACTCAGTGGTGTCATATAGATTTTAAAAAGCATATGGGATAAAATGGAACCCAGAGGAACCCCACATTGAAAGCTGCATGGAGCCAAAGAGCACTGCCTAAGCATAAACCTCTGAAAATGACCATTCACACAGGACCAGAACTACTGCAAAGCAGTGCCGCCACCCCCCAACTTGGACAGATGCTCCAGAAGAATACCATGGTCAATGGTATTGAAATCCAAGGAGAAGTTGAGGAGAATCAATAGGGACATATTTTCCTTGGGTTTCTCCTGGCAGAGGCCATCATACAGGGCAAGTGCACTGCTTTTCTGAGTTAGCCTGGTTAAGGAAAGACAGTAGATGCTCAGCACTGCAAGTCACAGGAAGATACATTGTAGGAACAAATAAAGCATTGACTATATGTATATCAGATCTTGTTATTTCAGAATTCCTGTGTTTTCCTGTTTTTTATTACATCCTAGTAATAATAAAAATAAACTGGTTGCCCATTTGCAAAGATAAGCAGGGTCTGGTATGGTTTAAAATTGGATGGGGGGACTGTGGGTTGAGATTTATTCATTGCAGTTGGACTAGATTGCCCTCGGGTCTCTTCCAACTCCATGATTCTACTGGTTTTATTATATTATTTTAGTTGCTTTTAGGTTTTTTTAGACGGTTCAGGGATTAAAAAAAATATTAAGTAGTCTTGAAATGCTGCTAAATAAATACAGTAGTAAGAAAACCTGCCCAGGGTAGAAGCTTTGGCTGAGTTATTGCTTCCACCCTGGCTTCTTGCAAGTGGAACTGAATGTGTGCTGTGAATTTTCTCATTTTATTCTGTTAGAATGACCTGTAAGGCCCCAAAGTGGGGGTTAAGGTACAAGGATAAGAAATATTTCCTCCCTTGCTGCTTTCCATAATGAGGGTGGATTACAGGTAGTATTCAATAAATCATTTTCTCTGAAAATTGTAACTATGAAACAAAATCTACTTTGTTAATAGAAAGAGGAAATAGAGCAGCAGGATGGGACTTCTAATTTGGTGAGGAGGGGGAAAGATAAAAAAATAGTACAGTGGTACCTCTAGTTGAGGACTTAATCCGTTTTGGGGTGCCATTCACACCTCGAAAAGTCCACAACTAGAGCGCCTCTTCTGTGCATGTGCGCGGCGCGATCGAGCGCTTCTGCGCATGCGCGGGCAGTAAACACTTCCAGGTTTGCTGCATTCGTAAGCTGAAAGTCCGTAACTAAAGCAGAACGCAACACGAGGTATGACTCTACAATTTCCAAATTGTTCAGTAGAAATGTTCATGCTCCTCTCTCGTTAGAAGCCATTGATGTTTCTTACTGGCATCTGCACTGTGCAACATGTGTGATCCATGGTTAACTATTTTCAGAGTTTTTGACCTGATAAAGCAGGATCTTGACAAATAAATCTGAGAAATGAAGAATGTGAGTGTGTGAAAAAATTTTATACACTTTTATGCAAGAGAAATCTGAACCAGGCCACCATTGCCTTAATGTTAGCGTATAAATTATGTGCTACCATGCAAGGTGTATAAACCTTGCATGAATGCACATGAATTATATACTAACATTAAGGCAATGGTGGCCTGGTTTGAACTTCACATGCCTAGTTCCAACAAAGTAGGATTTGTTGATTGGGAGTGACCAGTGAGGTCAAGCATTTCCCCCACTTCCTGGTGTGTAAGGTGCACTTAAAACCACAAGTTTCCTGCTATGAAGATTGCAAAAACAAAAAAAAAACCCTCTGGCTTAAAACCCTCAAGGTGTATTCTATGATGCTGGGCACATGAAGGCAGGAGGGGGGAGTGCTGAAATTAGCTGGCTGGGTTTTTTTTTCTTCCTGATTCAACAAATCATATTTGATTGGGAAAATGGCATTTGAACCAGAATTACCTGTTCATCAGCATTTCAATGGCTGTGGCTGGAGGTCTTTCATTAGAATGGTCTGTGTATAGAGAAGCTAACAAGATACATCTGATTTAAATTTTATTTGAACTGAATTATTTCCAGTCTGCTTTCAAGCTACAGGACAAAGATCCCATTCTTTTGCCATAAGCATCTGAAATACAGGATCTGAAAGGCTTGGGGCAATTATGGAGTGCAATGTCCAGTTTTCTTTTTTAAAACAATTTCCCCCCCTTCTTGTGCAGGGAAGTAGTCCTGGTTAGTGAATAGTACTCTGTATCTTGCCCCCCTCACTCTCGTGTTCTTTCTCAACACTCATATTCTCAGTATTCCTCTCACTCATCCGTTCCAACTCATTTCTCTGTATCCAACAAAACTCCAGACAGTGCAAACAGAATGTTATGTAAACTGTACCCTTTACTAACTTACAAGACTGAGTTTTGGCTGTCTTGGTGCAGTATGTTGCCAGACCCTGGATATTGTCCTGTAATTGGAGAAGGTAGAGACACCCCCCTCCCAAGCTACTGCCGAATAGGAATCTCAGCCATGGCAATTGTAGCAAAACTGATGCATGCCATGGAAAAAGGGGCCCAGGCTATGCTGAATCAGGAGATTTTCTCAGGGCAGATAGAAAACAAATATATATATATTCCATTTGCTACTGATACTTAAGCAAACATCTCTTTAAAAACCCTAAAACCACTGATAAAAATCAACCTATTGGCTACATTTGGATGAGATGCTAAATCAGGGGTCAGTAAACTTTTTCAGCAGGGGGGCTGGTCCACTGTCCCTCAGACCTTGTGGGGGGCCGGGCTATATTTTGAAAAAATAATAACAAATGAATTCCTATGCCCTACAAATAACCCAGAGATGCATTTTAAATGAAAACCCAGAGATGCATTTTACTCATGTAAAAATTCGCTGATTCCTGGACTATCCGCAGACTGGATTTAGAAGGCGATTGGGCTGGATCTGACCCCTGGGCCTTAGTTTGCCTACCCATGTGCTAAATGGAAGGAGTGCTATTTGAGCAAGCCTAGTCTGCCCCATGACTCCCCTTCCCCTGTTCTGCATGGCTGCGAGAAGTCTGGAAGCTTTTGCTTTCTCTTAATTGGACATCCTGAGTTGTCTTAATTGGGGATCAGGGCTTAAACTTAGTTCATTTCAAAATGAGATACCTTCAACTACTGGTGAAGCTAACATAAAGGTAAAAGGTAAAGGGATTCCTGACTATTAGGTCCAGTCGTGGCCAACTCTGGGGTTGCGGCGCTCATCTCGCTTTATTGGCCGAGGGAGCCGGCGTACAGCTTCCGGGTCATGTGGCCTACATGACTAAGCCACTTCTGGCGAACCAGAGCTGTGCACAGAAACGCCGTTTACCTTCACGCCGGAGTGGTACCTATTTATCTACTTGCACTTTGGCATGCTTTCGAACTGCTAGGTGGGCAGGAGCAGGGACCGAGCAACGGGAGCTCACCCCGTTGCGGGGATTCAAACCACCGACCTTCTGATCGGCAAGTCCTAGGCTCTGTGGTTTAACCCACAGCACCACCCGTGTCCCCGCCATATATTACTCAAGTAAAAAAAATCACTATAACAGTTTGTAAAACAGGATATACTGAATACACACACACACACACAAACATGCCTGTGTGTACTGAATTCTGATTCTCTTCACTTTCTAACCTGATGTTTCCCTTTTGGGATGACACGGCACAAGTTCCTCCTTTGGAAGCAGAGCTGGGTATTTGTGGCTTCAATGCTGCTACAGTGTTGGTGGGCCAGACTTCTGTTTTGCATTTGCCTCAGAAAGCAAGTGACGTTGCTGCATGAGACTTTTCCTTGGAAGGGAACAGTCTCTGCTTTGTCCTTATTCAGTTGGTGAGGCAACCAGCAGACTTCCCTGCTTCAGTGTTACAACAAGCACGTAAACTGACCGTCTGTGATTATTTGCTTTAAAGGTTTAGATAATCCGTTTTCTAAACACCCTATTTCTAATTGTGCTCCTCCAGCCCTTTCTCTTCTCTCTTCATGGGCTGGGGATGCAGAGGGGAGAGGCGCCCAGGGTCTTCTGGGCTCGGTCTGGAGCTCCCCGGCCAGCCTTCCCAAGCTCTCTCCTGCCCAGCACATGAGTTGGCTTCAAGGAGGGCAAACAGAGCTGCAGGAGGGTGGGCCAAACTGTGGAGCCCAAACAGCCAATGGAGGAGGGTGGGAAATGGGAATCCCTTGCAGCTCCTTCCCTCAGGAGGTGCTAAACAAACACTTCCCTGTAAGGGAGGGAAGGTGGGTTGTGTACACACAAGAGGAACTAAAGCACAGAGAAGTAGCACACACAGATTTCTGAGGTGATTTCTGTGCCCCCAGCAGGGGTCAGTTTTTCCAACCCCCTAGTTTAGCCTCTGATTGCCAAAGTCTTTTTTCCCCTTGGATGCCTGTCTCCTTTCCTCCTGCTTTTAATTTTTATTGTTGTTGTTGTTGTGCATAAAGCTGAATGCGCACAAGTTAAATGCATGTAAGTTGTGGGCAGGTGAAGATTGACTTTTCCTTTGTTTGGAATAATAAGAGAAAATGAGATGTTTGTTTCTAAGATGGGACATAATTATTTCATTAGCTGTTGGTATACTTCCAAAATATCCAGGCTCCAAAGAGCAATATTTTCTGGTCTCACTTGGCTATAAGTGCCGTGAATTTAAAAAAAAATTTTTTTTTTGCTTATTTGTGGCTTACTTAGTCTATATGCTTGTTTGCACTGTTGTCCTTTGAACCATTTTCCAGTAAAATGAATCTTTTTTTATTAAAATTGCATGTTTGTCCAGAAAAGGACAGTGTTCTTTTTCAAGGTAGTGACTAAAAACTTGGTGGAAGCTCTGCTGTTTAGGAGTTTCATATAACCACATGTTATATGTTCTGCAAAACTTTACATAAGCCGCTCCATTGATAGATGAGATTTTACTCCATGAAGTGAAATGTAATTTGGCTGTGTGCTCACTCTGTCAACTGGACTTGAATTCTGCCAATTCTCCCTTTTATAACATGGTACAATTCAGTAGTGTCCTCTTAACAAACACAGAACTTTAGTGTTTAATATCCATGTGACACTCTGAAGCCATTGTGTGCTTTGTGTAGGTGTTCTGCAGCTGCTGAAGCATCTGGATGTTGCAATGATATAAGAAAAGACTGTTGCACAAAAGTAGTAGCTGCTGAATGCTGCATGCCTAGTGTCATTCCTATATAAAACAAGTGGGTGAACTGTGGTCTGGGGGCCACCTGTGGCTCCAACCTAATTTTATGCTCCTTCTGACACCTCCTAAAGCTGCCCTGTTCCTCCATCTGATCAGAATTCCTTCCTTCTTGCATGCCCTCTCAGTTTTCCTGGCTTTTAACAGTGACCCGCTTTTATGTAGTTTCAGTAGAAGTTGAAAGGATGTTATTTTATTTGATGAAAATAAATGGGGGGATGTTTTATATTACCTTTTGTACTTATTTGCACTCTCTCTGTGTGTGTGTGTGTATGTGTGTGTGGCACATTTAAGTCCGAAAGGAATTAATTTTATTTGTTTTCCAGAACAGTAGTTATTTTGGTTTGTTGTACTAAAAAATCCTCCTACCTAATTATTTGAGTGATACTGTCAAACCCAGCAGGTCTTAAGTTCTGAGTAGACTTCCATAGGATTGGACATTCTCATCCAAGGGTAGCTACAGTGAAAATTGAAGCAATCTCCTTTCAGATTAGTTAATCCATAACACTTTTGTTTCTAGCTCCATCCGTTCTTGGTCATTCTTTGCATGCGGGCCTCAATATACTGTTCTTGATAGAATGTACTTCTTGAGGGAAACAATGTCTACCCACCCCTGCTACTGGCAAAATTTCAAGGGAGAAAATTTCAGTGATTTATTTACATTTGCATTGTAAAAAGAAAACGATGAGCAAAGTGCCATGGTGCAGAGGCAGAACATATGCTATGCATATGAAAAGTCCCATATTGTCTTTCTGCCAAAATCAGTATGATCTTGGTTAAAGGGCACAGTAGATTGTATGCATGGTTAAGCAAACTAGGATCCAACAAGCTTGTGAAGAGTAGAGCAGGTACGACTTTAGCACTGAAGCTGAGAGTCGTCTTTGGATTGGCAATCTACTTGGTTCTTCCTCAGAATCGATAACTCTTACCTACAGCCTCCTTCCCAGCTGACTCTTGAGACCTCCTGGGGACCAGATGGGGCTCATCCTAATCCACTGGAACCCTTCCCAGGAACATCAAACTGTAGCTCTTCAAGCTTCTCCCACCCTTCTGGAAAAAAAAGGCACTGCATAGACCTATGCCTGAGACCTTGGATTTTGGTTGGCTGGACAGGGCAACTTCATATGTATTCAGGCCTGGAATTTGGGAGCCCCATATTTAAATCTTCAGATTTCTTATGAATCTGCTACACAGCTGTAAAATGCACCAATCACTTTACCATGATTTTAAAAAAAGCTTTATTAGGAAAATAATAACTGACACACAGAAAGGAGACTGCTGTACTTTGTGTACTTCTCTAAAAACAATTGGAACAGTACCAAGTGGGACAAGATGTGACCCAGCTGGAACTTGTTGGGATTTCTGAATGCCTTAGTGTGTGTTTTTTTAATAAAAAAAACTAGGATGCTGTTATCAAGGCCAGCAAACTTCTATTTAGTTATCCAGGGTCACCATGTGGCTGAGTACCTTGTTATCTGTTAATGAAGAAACCAAATCAGTTAATATTCAGGGCGTGCACATTTGGGTTTATTTAAATGGGCTTTATTATCAATCCTTAGTAACTGTTTGCTTTGGATTTAGGAAAGTACTTTAAATACTGCCATGTAGCTTTATCAGACTCATACCTTTTGGTTGGTAATTAAAAGAATATAGTATATACATAAAAGATATTGACTAGAGAGGATTTCAGCTGTGATTTCAGCTACTTGACTAGCTTGGAATTTGTTACACAAGTAATACTAAAATACCCTCTCTTTTGTTATCACTGTTTTATATCTGGTTGAAACTGTTCAATTCATCTGTTATGCCAATCGTCAAACTACTTTTTACCACTCAAGGAGTTGTCTTGGAGCTAAATCATACTTTTGCATATTTGGTAAAAAAAACAACAAGTTTACACCAGACTGCCTACCCTCACAACCACTTCAGTGTGTGGTTGGCATAGGAAAAATATTGCTGTCACCTGTATTAGCCTGTAGCAAACTGTTTTTATATATGCCAATTCCGCTACCCAAAATTCTTCATTTTGGAAGTTGTTTATGAAATGCTAATTCAGCCATTTCTAAAGTAGAGTGTTCAGCTGTGTGGACATGCCCATAATACAGTGGTACCTTGGGTTACAGACACCTTGGGTTACAAACACTTCGGGTTACAGACGCCACTAACCTGGAAGTAGTACCTGGGGTTAATAACTTTACCTCAGGATGAGAACAGAATTCACATGCTGGTGGCGCGGCAGCAGCAGGAGGCCCCACTAGCTAAAGTGGTACCTCAGGTTAAGAACTGTTTCAGGTTAAGAACAGACCTCTGGAACGAATTAAGTTTGCAACCAGAGGTACCACTGTACACACCCCTAACCCATGGGTCATCAACATGACTCCTGTGGGTGCAGTGGTCTACTCCTGATGCCCTTGGATCATCTAACCACCTCCTTCACTGCCCCCTTGGTCATGAGGTGTGATAATGATTGCCTTTTTCTTCCTTGAAAGGTACATAGTAGAGTAGGAGGAAGTTGGAATTTCTACGCACACACACACACACACACACACACACACACACACACGAGGGGGGGCATTTACAAAAGCCACCCAACTTGTAGGAACAGCTTCTCATGGTGTTGGAGTGGGAATGCGCTTTTCCACAGTTGCAGTTCTTTGATCCAAATATGGACAAGCAAGCTAATCTTTAACATGGTGATTCATGTATAATATCCACAGCCTTCAAAAGTTCATGCTTTGCTTGGCAGGCACCTGTTCCAAAGTGTAGGAAATGAACAGAAATGTAAAAACTTTTTTCACAACTAGATAACTATTGTCCTTTTGATTCTCTCCTAGGTCCCATCAGCAGTATCCTGGTGAACAAGTATGGCAGCCGGCCAGTCATGATGGCAGGCGGCTGCCTTTCAGGGTGTGGCTTGATTGCTGCCTCTTTCTGTAACACAGTGGAAGAGCTTTACTTTTGTGTTGGGGTTATAGGAGGTGAGTGGCATGGCTGCAAAACATCTACTACTTCCATGGAACGCAATCCATGGAACGCTGCTCTTTCTTTGAAGTGATGATTCCAGATCTGAGAAAGATACAAGGAAACTAGTGTATCCTATGAAACTGAACTGAAAGGATTATAACAAGTAATTGCCCAGGCTTTTAGAAAGGCTAAACCTATGTCATTTTTTGCTTTCCCTTTTATTTCAAGTGAAGATCTTTTTATTTGCTCAGGCTTTTTGGCTGTTGTGTTTTTCAGTCCTCCTTTGGGTTTTCTGTGGTTCTAATACTTTCATTTTTAATGTTCTGCTCTTTTTATAATGTAATATTTAAGACTGTTTAAATTTATGGTTTTTAATTGTTGTCTGCCTTAAGTCCCCTGAAAGGTGTGATATAAATAGCTCAAAATTAAGTAAGCTTGCTGAAAGATACAGAGCGGTCCAGGAGAGAGTTGCATGGCTTCTTCTTTGTATGCACCTCTCGGCAGGAAGCAAGAGGGTGCCCAGAGTCCACTGTGCTTTGAAGAGAGGCACTGGGCCGAAAGGGAAGGAGGGTGCATTGCCCTTGACCCAACAGTTACCCCTCTTAGGGAAACCAGGTGTCACCACAGAGACTTCTGTGTTGACGTCTCATTTTGAAGATGCATGGAAGATGCAGCATGTAACAACCACCTCTTCCAACCTTGGATTGTGACTGCAAAGCACAGCACTGTTTCTTACCTTGCAGGTGCCCCTCCTGGGAAATAAGTGGGGGCACTTGTCAGGTAAGAACCCTTAACTCACAGCCTATCCCTACACTATTTAGTGTCTTGGCTCTTTCAGCGTGTGCTTGTTTTTTGTTTAATAACCTCAATCGCCTATACTTTAAATCCTTTGAATCTCTGTTTCATACATACGTCAATAGTGTAGAAGCTGAGTCGGAAAATCACACCCCCACCTTCTTAGTACCTCAAAACAGCAAATAAGAGTACATAGACCCAGTTTCTCTCACTCAGCCTGCTTCAGTAAATATGTTATTTAAAGCAGTGGATTTGCAGAGCTACCATTCTCATACCCTTAATTCAACTTTTTTTTCTGTTCCCAGGCCTTGGACTTGCATTTAATTTAAACCCAGCCCTGACCATGATTGGCAAGTACTTCTACAAGAAGCGCCCGTTGGCTAATGGACTGGCTATGGCAGGCAGTCCTGTGTTCTTGTCTACACTGGCTCCCCTGAACCAGTATTTCTATAGCATTTTTGGATGGAGAGGAAGCTTCTTAATCCTCGGGGGCCTCTTGCTGAACTGTTGTGTTGCTGGGTCTCTGATGAGACCGATAGGTCCCAAGCCGGAGCCGCCAAAGAAAGAAGTTAAGGAAGTGTTGCAGGAGGCTGGCAAAGCAGGGGCAAAAGAAGATGGTGCAGGAGATGTCAGCGCAGACCTTATTGCTGGGAAGTCTAAAAAGCAGAAAAGCACAGTTCTGGGGACTGTGAACAAGTTTTTGGATTTGTCTCTCTTCACGCACCGTGGCTTCTTGCTCTACCTGTTTGGCAACGTGGTCATGTTTTTTGGACTCTTTACTCCATTAGTCTTCCTCAGTAATTATGGGAAGAGTATGCATTTCTCTAAAGAATCTGCTGCCTTTTTGCTCTCCATTCTAGCCTTTGTAGATATGGTTGCCAGGCCATCCATGGGCTTGGTAGCAAACACCAAGTGGGTGAGGCCCAGGATCCAGTACTTCTTTGCTGTGTCCGTAGTTTATAATGGAGTCTGCCACCTTTTGGCCCCTATATCCACCACCTATGCCGGCTTTTGCATCTATGCTGGGTTTTTCGGATTTGCCTTTGGCTGGCTCAGCTCTGTCTTGTTTGAAACACTGATGGATCTAGTTGGAGCGCAACGGTTCTCCAGTGCTGTTGGTTTGGTGACTATTGTGGAATGCTGCCCTGTTCTTTTGGGACCCCCTCTCCTAGGTAAGAGTATTTTCTGTATTTCTCTTGCAGAAGGCTGTGTATGGGGCTGCATTTGTCTTTTGGTGAGAGAGAAGGGGGCAAGAAGGTTAGTCAGTTAGTTCTGGGGGCCAGTTGCTGCCCTCCAAACCTCTCTATCTGGCCTGCTGAACTCTCCCCAGGCAATACCCCTCTGCAGCCCTACTCCATACCCTCCTTGAGTGTTTTTGCCTGGCTGGAATGTGTCCTCATAGTTGCCTCGATAGAGGGGTGTGTGGTGAAACTAGCCTATGCTACAAAGATAACATTTGCATTTGTTGCCTTGCCCACTTTTGTATCTGGTCTCACCTACCAAAGGCAAGTTGTACGCAGAAGGTGGTCCAGATGGGAATAGGGCCTTCATTCTGAAAAAGATTTCCTTCTCCTCCAGAGTCAGAATTATGTTGCTTCTGGCACTTTGCAAATGCCAGAACAGTGATCTCATCAGCCTGTGGTACAGTTCCCATACCCCTGTATTACATATTTATGGTGGAGCTGATCCAGCTTAAAACATATGGATTTTTTTACCTGTGTAGGAAATAACCTAAAAAGGGAGAAGAGGATGTTATCACACTCCTTGGTTTTAAGGCAGAGACTTTTTTGTCTACCATGAAGTAAAACGCTAATGATCTTTAATGTACTTCCCCCCCTTCTTGTCCTATTAGGTAAACTCAATGATATGTATGGTGACTACAAATACACCTACTGGGCGTGTGGTATCATCTTGATTGTCTCTGGGATCTTCCTGTTTATTGGAATGGGCATCAATTACCGGATGCTGGCAAAAGAGCAGAAGGCTGAGGACAAGCAGAGGGCTGAAGCGAAAGAAGAAGAAACCAACATTGATGAGGCTGAAAAACAAAAAGAACCCAGTAATGATGTGGCCAGTCTGCCTCAGAAAAGCACAGAAGATAGTGTGAAAGAGGAGGATAGCCACATGTGAGAGAGACTGGTATCTTAAATCCAGGAGGGCATGATGAAAGATTATCAATAGGATATGTTGTGCTTGGGTGCGGGGAGCACTGTTGGTAGTGAACAGTGGGGAGACGTTTATAAATCAGGTGATTTTTTAAAAAAGCTGCAAATTGTCTTTTTATCAGCATTTGACAGTAGCAGAGCTCAATGGGCAGTGCCATCTTTTTATTGGGTATTGGGTGGGGAGGGAGGGAAATTTTTATACTCTGGCTTTTTTAACAGTAATGTGAATGTACTAATATGTGCCTTAGAGCTTCCACATTTAGGCTGTTCTGCTGGAAAAGCCTTACCTTAGTTCTACAAACTGTTCCACTAGTCTGCTTAGGCTATATCTGTAAAGGATATCTTGACTACTTTTTATGCAGTAGGTTTCAAGGTTGGGTGTTAAATAAACACTACTTCACATGCTTCTAAATTCTGTTACGGCCAGACTTGGTAGAAGTACAAATAGCTTTGGAGCATAGGTGATGAAAAGGTTGGTGGAGTTTTAATCAATATTATTGCAGTCCTGCTGTTTCTAGATTCCAGGTACATGCCAGCTTGATTGTGTTTCTAACAGTTTTTGAAAACTTTTCTCATTGTTGTGAGTTGTTTTGTTTTGTTAAAGTCCCTTCTTGCTTAAATGTGCGTTCTCGCCATTTGAATAAAATATGCAAAGAGACATTTCCACTGTCTTTCACTTGACTTATTATGGAGTCAAGCCTACTTTCAAGTCACCATTACTTTACTTACTGGTTGTCATCAGCCTAGAATGTCTGCCTTGAGAAAACATTTCAAAATGAAACGGGTATCTGTGCAAGTAGTTGAGTTGGTTACTTTGCACATACCTTGTGCATTGAGAGAACCCTCATTTATACAGTTTTTCTATACCCATTTGACTCATTCAGTGTCTGAGCTAGCTTTGGAATAGGAAAGACTAAGGGTGTCACCCTAAGCACAGCTGCTTGCTTACTAACCCCACCACTTCCAAAGGGATTCATTTTCATTCTCATGTTCCTCTTGTAAGTAGTGATCTGACTGGGTGGCGATGAAATCTGGTACCCCATTTTGTGGAGATTAATGCTCAGAGAACAGTGTCTCAGCACTAGCTAAACTATTGAGTAGATACTTCTTTCTAATCTAAGGGTAGATTGGTGGAAAAGCTGAACAGAGGCATCACTTTTTCTCAGTTCCTTGTGCTTTCTGATGTGGCAACTTACTTCAAATGGGCTAAGAATTTGAAATGAGATGTAGCTGCTCAGCTGCAATTTGGTAAAAGATGGGAGAATCCTTTGTATATATTTATTCATTTTTATTAGTGGGAGTGAAAACCACACTTGGGAGGATAGCAGAGCCTCTTGCTAGTCATAAATCCTACTAAAAGTTAATAAATAATCCTGTAAGACATTTACTTTTTCAAATAAACTTGCATCATCTCATTCACCCATCAAATGCTGGTAGTTTTTCATGCTACTTTCAACGATTTTTCATAGCCACATTCCAAAGTGCACAAGTATATTGACATATATCTTGTGAGTCATCTAGTTAGAAGATAGAGGCAAATGATCTCTGTGGGTTGTAAAGTTAAGTTCCAATAACTGAGCCCACATAGTTCAATGGGACTCACTTACAGATTAGCGTATATATAGAATTTCAGTCTAAGACATGCTGTTGTGAGTCACCCAGTCTTGTGAAAACCTGTAGAGGAGTATAAGTAACAGAAGCACAATTTTCTTGGAATGTACCTAATGCCAGTGTGTGTTTCAGTGTGTGACTGCAGAAGTGAACATTAGCACCTTGCTTGATGTTTAGGCCAGAAAGATATGTGGGGAATACTGAAAACAACAATGTCTCGTCTGGTAATGTCTAGTAATACAAAATGCATTGCATGTGCCATTGGGCTCCTTGTTAGTCCCACACTACTCAGTTTCATTGGTTGTTGCTTGCAATGGCCAGGAAGCCCTTAGCATAATAACCTTGTTGTATGTTTTGTACTATTAGGGAGGAAGAGAAGATGCTCTTTGTTTTTGGTGGGAGACGCAAATATTCTAATGTCTTGTTCTAGCCTCAATGTATAAAGTTCATAATATGGTGGTACTGCATTTGTCTTTTTAGGATATGGAAAAGAAATAGATTTTTCAGCGTGTTCTGGGAATCTGAACCCAGCTTAATATGAACCAAATTCCGGCTCTACAATTCTGTGATTCTGTGAATTTGTGCAGTGGTTGCTTCTTGTTTTCCTGCAAAATAGTGTTCCATTCCAAACAGCTGGTGTTTTAAGTATTAATGGGTGTTCTTAGTGTTCTCAAATTTTTGGCCAGATAAATTGAAATTCTGTTGGGTTTTTCCCTTCTAGGGTAGTGTATTTTGATGATCATCTGCACAGGAACTTCCTGTGCCTTTGATTTAGCAGTTTCGTAATAAGCCATAAGCACAGGAGGTTCCTCTGCAGGGACTGCTTTGTGCGACCTAAAAGCAGGTTTGCTGTGTGGCACATCAGTTTCTCCTTCCCACATTTCCACTTACAGCTACAGACTTTGTACTTAGAGCTTTTATCTTGTGATTGGCCTCAAGGTGTAACAAGGAGGACCCTTCAGATCCTTTGGGGTGAATAGCACACATTTGTGTGGCTTGTTTTGTGAAGAGTTAATAACAGCAGCTATCCCTGTAACGTGTAATATGTGATGTCATGAGTGTGTCCTTTGACAGGTAGGCAGATTGTAGGAAAATATGCAACTACAAGCTTTCAGCACCAGAAAGTTTGCTAATATGAGTGGTGAAATGAATTATGATTAGTAACACTTAGCAATAATTTGTCAGTCCCCACAAAAAGTCCATGCAATACACATCCTTAGAGGCTAAATATAACACAATGCTCTGGCAGGGGTGGCTAATCAGTGGCTCCCCAGATGTTGATGGACTCCAGCTCCCTTCGGTATCTCCCGGCATGGTGAATGGTGAGGGATAATGGGAGTTGTTGTCCAATAGCATCTGGGGGGGCATAGAATAGGCACCCCATTTCTATTAGTTTCCCTCCACTTACTAATGCCAGCGTTTTTCATTAAAGGGTAGGAAATTGATTAACAAGTTTTAAACCTTTGATTCTCCTTCACTGTGTATCCTACATTTTTTTTTAATCGAAGGTAAATTACTTCTCTGTGAAACTCTTGCCTTGTCAAAGCTCATACTGAAGTGAGAATTCTTACCATTTTGTGGAAACTCAAGTCTGCTTTCTTAGAATGTTATGCAAATAGTAGTTCTAATAACTGGCCCACACTTTTGGTTTATGCAAATAAAGCTGAACAAATTGATTTTGTGTTTTTCATTTGTTCACCCCAAATATGTAGATTCTGACAAGTAACCTTGTTGGGTTTTTTGTTTTTAAAAAAAAGTTTCTGGAACTCTCTTGCCAGTATTACACAATGCACTGTGAAATCCTTTTCTGTTGTCTTGTTTGCTTAGGTTTTGGATTTTTATTTTTTTTTTTTTGTAATTGCATTCTGCTCTAAAATTGTACAAAAAGGAACAGGTCAGGGTATTTTCATACTTTAGAATATGTTTGTTTATAAAGCCAATAGAGTATTTTGTATAAACAGATTTTATTGTACTGTACTGAGCTGCGACATAAAACCAAGTTATATGTTCAGAAGTTCCATGTGTCAAGAATTCATAATAACTGGTTCACATTGCAATAAACTAACAATGAAAAATTTCAGGTGTGATCCATGTTTTTTAGTACAAGGAGTCATGACTACAGCAGTATAAATGTATTTGTTCTCAATTATTACGTTTACTGGACTTTCATGCAATGATTTCCCCTCCTCCTCCTCCTCTTCTCCCACAGGTGTGCACATACCCCCAAATCTGCTCCAGAGGGTCTTCCAACACTCTGCAGCAGATTCTTAGTGAGAGCATGCACTGAGCTGAAGGAGGGGGAAGCATTATGAAGTGGAAGTCCTGGTGCAGGAGTGGATGTCTGTTGCACTCACATACATGCACCAGTGGCTACAAACCATTGCAACTATAGCCATCCTGGGAACATGACTGGAGAGAGGGGTAAAAATGCCTGTAATAAAATGAAAAGATAAAATGAATTATCTATTTTAGTGTAAGGAACACGCTGGCATCCCCAGCTAATATGTGTTGCTACTGTTTCTTTTGGCATTTAGAATGGCTTCCACTCTTCATTCATGAAACTGTATTTTAATTTAGCAAGGGTGGAGGTGGATGTCTACTTTGTAGGTGAAGCTCTTTGGGAACATAGCTGGGTCACACCATAGGCATCCTCTTTCCCACAACAGCCTATGGGAAGCCCTCAAGCAGAATACAAGCTACTTCCTGTTGTTCTCCAATGCATGCTATTAAGAGGCCTCTGATCCTGGAGGCAATTATATAGCCATTCAACACCAAAGCACCAGGCTGGCTTTGTGAGAGTAAACATAGACCAGTGGGGAACACTGGTTTTTGAGCTAAGCAACCATTTGGAGTGAAGCTTAGCTGTTGATTCATTTTGCCAATCATCCTGAACAAACCAATACCCGTTTCAGTAATACTGGGTTAAGAATGGTCTGGACTGCAAAACTTATCTAAGGATCGGCAAAGATTATTGTAAAGCACATTGCACATACAAAGCCTGATCCTGTGTTCTTCAGGGTATATAGAACAGGTGAATCCTGCCAATATAGAGGACATCTAGATGAGTGGTTCCGGGTGCTGAAGATAAGGCAGTCAGCTTTTCTGAATGGGGGTGTACTAACCCGGAGGCATCAGATATGTAGCTTGGCAATGCTCCTGTCTCCATCTTTGCCACTAGAAGCCCAGATACCTTCAGTGACATGGAATACCCCTTCTGCCACTGGTGGAGGCAGTCATGCTTGTGAATACCACTTGCTGGAACCCACAGGCAGAGGCGAGTGCTCTTGTGCTTGGATCCTCCTTGGATCACTTGATGGCACTATTCACTCATCGTACCACAACTTAAGGCACTGGGAGAGTCTTGGATATAGCTGCATAGAAATCTTTCATTGTGGCTACCTGCTTGTTAATAAATGCATTTAATAAGTGCAGTTTTAAATTTGCAAGAGGTAGCTGAAGTCAATAATGTTGCCTAACTGGGGACTAAAAAAACTCCCAGCTTTGAGCACACACACACCCCAACTTGAATTTTGCCTGGTTAATTACATATTGGATCAGTTTCACAAGCTCCTAATAACTCTCCCCACACCCCTTTTAAAGACACACTCTTAAACTTTCAGTGGAATCTGCACCCTAGGAACACAAATTTCTGTTCTAGGCAGGCTTCCTGACTGGAAGGAGGCATTCCTGGAGCAGCTACTCATGCAGAGCTGCAATGGGCAGCATCCTCTGTGGGGGGGGGAACTTTAGGATGCGAATGGGATCCGTTCCAGAGCCCCATTCGCATCCTGAAGCAAATGCAACTCGTGTTTCTGCGCACGCGCGAGCAGCGAAACCCGGAAGTAACCCACTCCATTACTTCCGGGTCGGCACGGAGCACAACCTGAAAATATTCATCCCGAAGCTACTTCAACCCAAGGTATGACTGTACTGGCAATCCTCTTGCGGATTCCTTTTAGGACCTGGGATCCTGCTTGGGGAATATGTAAATACACACACACACACACACACACACACACACACACACACACACACACACACATATATATATACTGGTAATAGGCAGATGAGTCTTCAAACCCAAACACTTCTGTATTGACTCTAATGAGAGACTGTTCCAACAGATAAGATTCAGCTAACAAATGTACTGAAGTGAGCAGCTCAAGGTGTGGAAATAGCACACCTTTATCTTGATGTCTGTGATAGGTTACGCCTGGGAAGGTTAGTAACTGAGTACATCTGTCCTCTTTTGCTTCTGTAGGCCAGGTTGCTGGGCAGGAATCCAGTTCTGCAGATCTAGCCTGAAACATAGAAAGGGAGTAATGTAACATTCAAAAGCCAACAGCCTCTCTATTTCCAAACAAACTACCTTTTCTGTCTTGACATCTGAACCATTACATTGTATGCACTGCTAATTTTGAAACAAGCAAATCGTTTGACTAACAGAAATTGATATATGAAATGTTTTCTTTTTATAGCATTCAGAAAAAGTTATTCTGATTAAGACCAGTCCTTATTTTGCCTTCTCTGTAACCTGTAGATTTAGAAGTAACACAAGCAAGACAGATATGGGGCCTTTGTGTACTGCTAGTATTTAGCAATGTGCAATGCTTGTATCTCCATTCTTGAGCGACAGGTTTGCTTCTTGTCACATTCCTCTGGTTACAGCCTCGCCACTGAGTGATAGTCTAACTGGTACAAAGCTAAGAAGTGCTGATAACAGTCCATTGTTAAGCAGAATTGCTCTCCTTAGCAAAAGAAACAAAGGCAGGGAGAAGATCCAACCTCAAAAATCAAACAGCAATAAGCAAGTGGGAAAATATGTTTTAAAAAATTTCAAATACTGGACAGATAAATCTATCAGATTTTATAAAATAGAATTCTAGGTTGTGGGCATGCAGAAGAAACTGCTCCATTCTACCAGGTCGTGTACAGGGGTGTTAAAAATAAAAATTAAATCCCAACTTGTTTGCTGCCTTGGCTCCAAACATAAGTGCCTCAGAGTAAACTAGATAGCGCAAGCAATTGTCTTAAAAAGGAAACCAGAGCATCTAGAGGTCAGAAATCTCCCTCTAATTTTGTTTAATAGCTTTACTGCTTACAAAGGCAAGGAGGTTGGGAAAGAGATACGGCCAAGCTTCCTTCTGTAGCTGCTGCAACTGCACAAATGAAACCAATGAAAAGGATTTACTTGCAGCTTGTTCCGTTAAATCGTTTTCAATGTGGCTGCTTCCCATCCACCCCCAAAAAATATGTAAAAGGAAGCTAGGCAAATTAATGAAGGATAAGACTATCAATGGCTACTAGTCATCATTGCCGTGTACGAGAATTGTAGAGTTGGAAGGGACCTCAAGGGTCATCTAGTCCAACCCCTTGCAAATATGGTTATGGCTCGAACCAGCAACCCTGAGATTTGAAGTCTTGTGCTCTACCAACTGAGCTAGCCCCTCCAGTATTGGGGGCAGCAGGCCTCTATATACCCGTTGCTGGCTATCACAGATGGGGAGAGTGCTATTGTGCTTAGGTCCTGCTTCTGCAGGCTTTCCTTGGGCATCTGCTTGATCACTGTGAGGACCAGATTCTGTGGCATTCCTCGATTCTGCAGCACCAGAATAAAAAAGAAGGAAATATTCGAGGGGAGGGAGGGAGAGAGAGAGAGAGAGAGAGAGAGAGAGAGAGAGAGAGAGAGAGAGAGGAGAGTGCTGAGCTTGCTCTCTGCAACTAGTACTAGGATAGCTGAGAACAGCAGAGCATCCTGGATTAAGTGTTCATGCCTTTAGGGCAAGTTTCTACTAAAAGGAAGAATTCCAATGTGAATCTTACATAGGTCAAGGATGTCTTTTAATAGCAATGTGAAATGACTCTCGTTCACCTCCCAACCAAATTCCATCATAGGCAGCTATCATAAACATTCCTCTTCACCAGCCTGGCCCGTTTATTTCTAGGCTATTCTTAAACTTGAGGCCAGTTCACTATCCCTCATCCATTTCCCCCCTCATCTTTCTTAGTTGCCTAGGATATTTATGCTCTGCTTGTAGAGAAACTAATACCTTTTTTCTTTTTTTCAGGATTGTTCTTTCGGCCAGTTCTGGGTCGGTATCCACTATGAGTGCTGAATGTCAGTCATGAATGTTCCATCTTAAGGTGGTTAGGTGAAAGGCTTATGCAATATAGAGAATTTTCTGGTTTCAAGTTTCTTTTTTCCTAGTATTTTTGGAACAACACACACCTGCATGTTGCACAAGAGATCTGTGACTGAATCTCCCTCTGGATTTTTATATTAATTTTTAAGGCAATGACAGCAGGCGGAAAGAGGTATGAGGGTTAAATATTCCTTATCCCCCCACCACTGCTTGGATAAAAATTTGCACCGCACTTAGGAGCGTTGGCTGGATGCTGAGTGAGTGAGCACCAGTAGAATTTGGGTTGTAGACCAATTTGGAAGAAAGAATCAGTAAATTTATATGCTGCCTATTTGACTGGGCTGCCCAAACCACTCTGGGTGGCTTCCAGCAGATTAAAACACAAACATGTTGATGTTGTAAAACAATTTACAGTGGTCTGATAATGGAACATGAACAAGCTTTTTATAATTTGGAGAACGAAGATACTGACCTGTGAATCCTGTAGCTCTTTGGGGAGGGAAGTGAGTCAAGAAAAAAACATGGGGTCTTACTGCCAAGTTGCAGAAGCCCACCTATTTTTAAATAGCATTTTCAAACAGCCAAGTGCACACATGCTCCCTTTATATCTACAAATCCCCAGATCTTTTATTGGAACAAACTGGATTAAGAAAGCAAATTCACTTGTTCCAATACTTAGTTTTGCATGCTGTCTTGTGTGGCTAGGGAATGGCATCTTAATGAAAGATTGGTGCAGCCATCACTAGGTCAAGACCCCGTAGGCAACCAATGATTTATTTTTCTTCCACCCTGATGGAAATAACATCAACTATTTCCTCTGCTTGGCTGGAACTTAGAAAAAGCAAACAAATCCCTGGCTGGCATGAAACTGGTTTGGGGGCTTAAGTATGAGCATGCTGTTTCTCCAGTTGCTTCCAAATTAGATTGATCCTGGTCTGGTCAGTGTAGTCTAGCGGGTAAAGATATCTTTGCTGGGACTGAACAGAAAGTAGCGATCAACCCATCCAGCCCTTTCTATAGTGGTCTTGTGGAGAGGATTTTCAAACTTAAAGATGCAACAGATTAATGGAAACCACACACCCCAATCTGTGACATAACCACAGAACAGAACAGGACCCTTTCTTGACATATGTAGCTAAGTTTTCAAACCAGCCTACATTAAGACTGATGATTTCCCCTGTGCTAAACTTTGGTCTACTGCAGAAAGACTTATCTTCGTTGCCTTTTATTTCTAGGCATTCGAGAAACGTTGCATCGTTAAAATAGCTTCCTATCTAAATATAGAGCTAAGGCACAAAGTGGCATGGAACTTCAGCTGATGGCCAGGGCACACTTTAGCCTGGGCACATTATTTAGCCTTATCTGAGTACAAGCAAGAGCATGTTTTCCCACTGACTCTCATGTGCATCACCCTTTTGTGACTGTAGAGAGCCCTCTTCTCCCACTCATCTGCTCCTAGGTCAAAGTTATCTCAGGCAGAGATCCATTTTCTGCCGTGGACTGTCGTACCAGTTGCAAATAAAGAGCTTACAATATATTATTGAATTTGTACACCACCCTTCATCTGAAGATCACGGGGCTGCTCACAGCATAAAAATACAAAAATGAAACACAAAATGCAGAATGAAAAAAAAGCAAAATAACCCATTCGCATAGTCAGATTTAAAAGGCCATAGAATGTTACAGTAATCTGGTTGAAGAGATAATTTTTTGCCTGGCGCCTAAAGGTATGTCATGAAGGTCCAGGTGAGCCTCCCTGGGGAGAGCATTCCACAAATGTTGCCACCTTCTGCACTTATCATGGGGGAGGCATGTGCAAAGGGTCCTCAGATGGTGTTCACAAAGTCCACATTAGTTCATATAGGGAGGGGCGATCCTTGAAGTATTGTAGTCCTGAACCATTTAAGACTCTTTCAGTGAAAAGCAGCACGTTGAATTCCTCATGTAATAAATTTTTCTTAACGCACACAGACCTCTAACACTGTTAGAGATCAAAGGTCCCTCCTGACTTTCAGTTGCTGCAAAATGTAGAGCAGTTTATGCTGTGTCCAGACGGGGGGGGGGGGGGCATATGGGCCACTTGGCCCGGGCCTCCGATTCCAAAGGGGGCCTCGGTCAGCATATTCACAATCACAGGGAATGCACTGGGGCGAACGTGGAGGCGCAAAGGTGGCGGTTCAAGCCTTGAAATAAAATTATTTGTCAACATAACTTTTGTGAAAATTATTTATATACTTACTTATTTATAAGACTTCAGTTATCCCCAGGGTAAAAAAAGGGGGGGCACATTATCTACCTGGCCCGGGCCTCTGCCTGGCTCTGCAAGGCATTGGCTGTGTCTTGCTTGTGGCATAGCAACACTGCCTTATATCTTGTTAGCATCCATAGACTTTGAGCATCTACAGCTACATAACAGTGATTCGAACATGTTCTGCTCTCTGAAGTGAGCCATTGGCTTGTACCAGCTTGCCCTGTGGTTTAGCTTTAGATGCATGGGGTATCTTCACATTGCTGCAAGTAGCTTACAATAGATTTTGGGCCCCTTCCCCCCTTCCTTTTTTGCATGGAGACGAAGCAAGCAGCTGAGCAGCCTGTGAGTTCATGCTGCTTGAAGCTTCCTTCCTTGAGAATCCAATTACTGGAGTCCAGTTGCTGAATGTGGTGTTGGAAACACCCTAAATCTTTGTCTTTCATGACATATACATTGGGTGGGATGTGTTTTTTTTTAATTTCACCGTTGTCTTAATTTGCTTTCCTGCAGCAAAGCAGGGGATTGGTCCCTTCCAACTCTACAATTCTATTAAAAACCTGACCACTTTAGCAATGGGAGCATCCTCCTCCTCCTCCTCTTGCTGGGTCATGAGGCACACACAGCTCGGCCTGCCTTTCCGTGTATTGAAATTGTAGCTCTCCCTGTAACATGTGCTTGAACTGCTTCTCACTTAACACGATAGCACGCCAACATTGCTAGAGCGGCTGTAACCACAACTGCCTGTTATCTCCATCCCGGCATCTGATTCTTGACGCCAACCTCTTGCTAGCCTGTCCTGTTGGTTTTGCAGCAGCAGCGAGTGCTGCTGCAAGAACTTCTTTCTGCATTCTGTTGACTGCAAACACTTGGTTTGAAGATGGCATCGCTTTCCCCCTCACTCCTCTTTCTGGCATGGAAGAGGCCTGTCCTTGTAATCTTCCCCCAATCCCCTGACACACACAGGCAGGCATTTAAAAAAGAAAAGAAAAAGGGTAAAGCAGCTTAATCATTACCATAATGCACTTCAATCCCCTTCCAAGACAGGAACTCTGCTGAGCGCATTCATGTGATGGCCATGAGAAGGGGATTGGCATTCTTGCATGTCCGCCTTGAGCCCAGGGACCCTTTATTTAGATTTGCTAGAAGATTTGAGCTCTGCTGAGTCAGGGGCTCCTTCTGCATCCGAACTGCTTTTTGCGAAGGTGTTGCGAGGTTTTAGGCGAATGAGACCCAACTGACCCCAGAGAAAATGAAGGATGAGAAAGCCGCTTATCCAAAGCTCTATGTCTTGGGAAAATTAGGTCTAGAGGGAGCTGCAGGAAAGCCACAGGACAAATAGTCACTAAGCTCCCATGTCAACAAGCTTAATATGCTTTCCTGCCTTAGAGCACCTGTTCCTTCAGTATATTGTTAATTTGTTCTGTGTTTATTATTATTAAATTATATGTTGGCTTGGGGACGATTTTCTGGAAATGCAAATGATGCATTTTATTTTTTGTTTATTTGTTTAAAAAAAACAGTTGCAAGAGCAGTTTGTGAGTGGGATCAAATCTTGCACACCCGAAAGAAGCCATAAAGCAAATAGCTGTTCTAACAGTAGCCTGTGAGCTAGCACTAGTGCAAGCAAGCACTCAAATAGGCCATCAGGGCTTCAGTTCTTTGGAACTAGTGGAGGTGTACCAGTGCTTGTTGCACAAAAAGTACAACAAAGGGGTTCAGACTAGCAGGCTTGGTAGTTATGGCCGCTCAGGTTACAGTCATTGAAGGACAAGTAACTTAAAAGGCATATATCCATAAATGTGTCGATTGGAGTGTGTATCCTATATTTCCCATAGACCAGTGATTCTCATCCATTTTGTAAGCATTACCTTTCGAGATGCCACCGTTTCAGGCCCCATTTTCCCCGTCTAGAACAGAACATGCAAGAATATGTTCTGCATTGCAGGGGGTTGGACTAGATGTCCCTTCCAACTCTACAACTGATTCTATGATATCACAGCAATAGTTAACACTATAATCCATTTTTAATGTTAATATAAGTATATATCGGCAGCATGCTTTTGAACAGAGTTTTGAGCATGCAATAGAGGGAGGCAGAGAGATTGTCTCTTAAAACAGAAGTCCCCAACCTTTTTGGATTAGTGGGCATATTTTGAACTTTGAGAGTGCTGGGGGGTCCTGGTTGCAAAATGGCTGCCTTGGACAGGGAATGGAATAACAGGAAAATGTCTGCCATACTATAACACAAGATTAGAGAGACAATCACCTCAGATAAGCTTAAATATACCATGGGAAGTCAGCTATGTCTTGCTGGTCCTAATTATGGACATAACACACATGAATGCTGTTTCTGTCTCAATGCCAGTAAAAAATACAGTACACAAGGTAGGCATACCACTCTCACTTCACATAAATTGCTTAGAAGATACTTGCACATTTTGCCCCATAACTGTCTTTCTAGGAAAGCTAATGGCTTACTTTTTTGCTGGCATGCATCCATCTGTTTGGAGAGACAATGGCATGCGCCTCTGGGGTTGAAGTCAAACCACTGGAGAATTAAGTGTCTTCTGTGGCTTCAGAGAGCAGTGACTCTTGACTGTTGCATCCTGCATTGTTTTTGGTGCATTAGCAGAGCCAAAGTAACCTCTCTGGGGTGCAAGCCTGGGCAGCTTGTATGGAGGACCTGGGCTGCCCCAACGACAAGACCCATCTACCCTTCAGCCTTGCTGATGTGATTCAAAGGAAAGCACAGCAATACATTAGGCACCAGCTTGATTGAAGGAGTTGATGGAGGGAGGCATACAAGACACCATCCAATGCCATCTTAGGAACCACACTCTGGATTTGTAGAAGGTTTATTCCTTAGCCATTTCTTCTCCAGAATATGTCGTGCAAGGCAGTGGGTATGGATTTTTCCTCAGGGTTTACTCCCAAAGCCTTTCTCACAAATGTGTATAGCTGCAAGGCAGCTGGGTTTAAGGATCAGAGCTTTCCTTCTTCTAGGTGGCTACCTTCCCAAGTTGATGAGCATCATCTGCTCCTCACTTTCCCTCTACAGCAGTGTTTCCCAACCGGTGTTCCGCGGCACACTAGTGTGCCGCGAGACCTTGCCTGGTGTGCCGCGAGTCGGGCGGCGAGAGGCGGGGCGGCGGCGGCGAGGATCCGCGTCGAGCCGGGGGCGGCTCCGCGGTGGTGGTGCCAAGGTTTCTCTCTCCATTCTCCCCTCACACACACACACAGGAAATAACACAGGATCAGCTGACAGGACCCGGCCAATGGGGCGGCGGCGGGGCAGCACGCGCAAAAGGGAGGAGCGCGAGACAGCGGACGAGGAGGAGGCCGGCATGTCCGGGCAGCAGCAGCAACAACAGCAGCAGCAACTCCCGGCGACGGCTCCTCAAGCCCCGGGCAACCCTACTCCCTCACCGGCCTCGGCCGCCCTCCTGCTCCACCCGCCGCCGCCTCCCCCGCCGCCGCCGGCCACCTCGGCCCCGCCGCCGCCCCCTCCTCCGCCCGCTATCGCCACCACCACCACCACAACAGCCGCCGCCTCAGCTGGGCCCATGCCTGCTGGGAGCGGCGGCGGCAGCAGCAGCAGCAGCGCCCCGGCGCCCTTCCTTCACGGCGGCGACCCGGCCCTCCTGGTTCGGGAGGCGGGCGCGAGAGCCCCACCCCTCGGCGCTCGCCAGCTCCGTGCGCGTCCTTGCCTGGGCGAAGGTGCTTCTTGGACGGGAGGCTGCGGCGACCAAAGACCCCGGCGGCTGTCAGGAGGAAGCGGAGGAGGAGCGGGAGGCTGACCCCGAACTCGTGGGAGGAGGCGAGAGAGAGAAGGCGCTTGGGCAGCCACCCCAAGCCGGCGCACGCGGGCGCCCCTTTGGAGCTGCCCACCTGAGCGCACGGGACAGGAGCGGCGATTTGATTCGCGCCAGGCCACGCTTGCTGCAGAGGGAGGAGGAGAGCGGCGCCTTCCAGCCTCGTCTCGCTTCGTGACAGCGCTGACCGAGCCTGAGAGGGAGCAGATCCGAGGGGGATCTCCCCCACCCAGCCACCCCCTCGCCGCCCGCCCTGCTCCTGTCATGGCAGCTGACGAGCCGACTCGCCCTTACCTGCGGGGTCCCCCACGCCGCCTCCGCTCACGGCGGCGACCCGGCCCTGAACGAGCAGGAGAAGGAGCTCAAGCGGCGCCTCAAGTGGCTCTACCCGGCCGTGGACGAGCAGGAAGAGGAGTTGGAGGAGTCCCTCAGTCCCTCGCTTTGCTGCCTCCTCCCCCCCCACCCCCAAAGCTTGGAGGTTCCCCGGCAAGGGGGAGGGGAAAAAATTGAAACTTACACTTTCGTGCGTCCCTCCCAGCGTGACGCTGCGCGCTGACGTCACGGGGCTGTAATGGTGGTGTGCCTCAAGATTTTTTTCATCAATCAAGTGTGCCTTTGCCCAAAAAAGGTTGGGAAACACTGCTCTACAGCACATGCAGAAACTGGCTTATTGACCATTGCACCTACTATTGGTCTCATGCGCTCAATATACTGGAACCTATCTTCAGATGCAGGGGAAGTCCCTAACTCATTGACCCATCAGCTACCCTCACTTGCTTTAGCTGGCCAGTTGAAGCTGCTTCACAGGCAGTGGCGTAGCGTGGGTTGTCAGCACCCGGGGCAAGGCAAGTAATTCGTGCCCCCTAACCCGTGGATTTGCACCCCCTAACATGTGGATTTGCGCCCCCTAACCCCCAGATGTTGCGCCTGGTGCGGCCGGCCCCCCTGCACCCCCCACACTACGCCACTGTTCACAGGTGTGGCCGCTGTCACACACTGACGGCTTCTAGGAGCCATAAGTGAGAGCTGAGTGCAGGGTGGGGACCAAAGGTGGACAAACTACCCTAGAAAAAGCACATGTCTCCTAGCAGAGGTACTAACCCCCCCAACACCCCAAAGTGACTTACTTTGAAAACAAATGTGAAAGATCAGAGTCTGGGGCTCTTGCCCAAGGGCACCCCTCGAAACCCCTAAAGGCACCCATGGCAACCAGGTTGGTGGTGCCATCTTAAAGCAACAGCACAGAGGTCATGGTGGTGTTATCAGCCTTAAACACAGCATGGGCTGCTTTGTTGGTGTTCTGTTTACATACTATATAATTATGGCTGAACTGTATTTACATTCTATATACATAACTGAATTGCCATTATTTCCACAAGCAGGAAATCTATCTCCTAAAGCTGGAGCAGCACGGCCTCTTTCTGTAGTCACAATCATAAGGTAGTTTACACAATCATAAGGTTGTCGCTCAAGGGGAAAGTTCAGGTGTCATCAGAGCTGCAGGGCTTACAACTTACTCTGCTTTCCAGAAGGTTTACTGAACCCCGTAGAGGCAACCCTTAGGCTGTAAGCCTCCCTGTCAAGGATCATAGTTTAGTCAGCAGTCATACACTGTGTACTTTCTGTTCCTGAAGCAGGCTAGTGGGTGAGGGCTGTAGAAGCAGTGGGTGCTTGCTCCAATTGGTTCGGAGCAAGGACAAAACAAACAAGCCCTCTCTTAATATATCAACCAAGCATCACTAAAAGGGCGAAGATAATCAATCTAAAACAAATTAATCATCCATTATTCTTCCTGCAGATTGCTCTATATTAATGACAGCCCTCTTGCTATGTTAAAATGCTATTGCTGGTTTGGATAAATGGGATATTTCTCTCATGAAAACTACAGTAGATTAGGTCCTGCACCCCAGGTTCAGGGTAGCCCTTGACATCTTCCATGCCTATATTTCTGCCTACTCAAGTATTGTCCCATCCATCTTCGATGTGACATGTTGAAAGTGAAACACATCTGGCCCCAGATGTGTTTGTGGGTGGGAAGAAACTATATCCCTGGCTCTGGAGCTTGCCTACATAAAACAAGTGCTTGTGGAGGGAAATAATATAAACATTACCTCACCAATTGAGCCATACGCAGACTGATGATTGTAGCCAATATTTTTTAAACGTTTTATACACCGTAGGCTGCATACTGTCCAACTTTATCCGATGCAAAACTGGGACGTGTTCCCGGGTGGGTCACATGGCCTGTGTCTCTTTCTCACCTTGGGGCGAGATCTCACATAGTGCCCCAAAACGTGTGTTTTGTTGTGCCATGTGAGATTGCGGCCCTGAAAAACCCCCCACTTTGGGGGGCCATGAGATTGCAGCACCCAAAATGGCTGCCAAGATCTCTCATGAAAAAATTGGATGTCCCATTTTTTCCCAAGGCACTTGGACGGTATGTATACTGTGCCACACACTGGAACAGCTGAGTAGTTTGGCAGATATTCTACTAATGAAGTAGGAATATGAGATGCAAGGAATTACCTAAATCAGCCTGTAGAGTTGAGTTATGTGAAAGGATACATGATTTTCTTATTTTTCCACCCTGCCACTGGGAGCAGTCCCATTATAGAACAAATGCTGTTTCAGACAGTTCATTGATGTTTCTGGGTCTGGTCCAATGCCAGCAGGCTTTGTCCCATGAATGTGGCCTCTGTGATTCCTTAAAGGAAGAGCTTTTGGCAATATTGGCTGTCTCCATCTTGAGACTTTTAAGGCACAGACAGGCATTGAGGCTTGCGGTAGCAGCAGATTGCAAACCATTCATTCCCCTTGCACTGGAAAGCTCAGGCGTTTTCTCAGTTATTGCAGGGAGCAGCCAAGCTGGTGAGGCTCTCCCTGTTTCTGCTGTCACCACATCTTGCACCAGATTTTGTGTGTTGTTGCAGTGGAGGTGTTCTGTGCACACAACCCCCCACCACAACACAACACAACACAACACAACACAACACAACACAACATTTTGCTAATAGGAGCAAATCTTTGTGAGGAAAACATCTAGTATTCATTAATGGGCTGCTGGCTTGTAGGTAAGTACCCAAAACATAACAGTCTAGAAAATGTTAATATCTGCTTGCCCATCAACACATACCACAAGGAGAGAGTGGATTCAGCAAGCTACATATCAAAAGGGGTTTCTTCACCCTCAGCAAAAAAGTTCATTTGGGATCTGCTATTTCCAATAGCAGAAACATCATCATTTCCCCCCTCATAGGCTGTTAGGTGCTTTGTAAACTCCAACAAAAATCTGGACCTGAAATTTGTGTGTCAAAAATGATGAGTTGAAGGAGTTGGTTAGGAAGAAAGAGGCGTTAAGAGGTGAATGAGTAAAACCTGAAGGGCAGGGCTGGGTAAGATGTGGCCTTCCAGATGTCGCTGGATTATAACTCATCCCTGCAAAGGCCTGGAAAAAGGAACCATGCAGTATAATCTGTGACAGACCGAGAGATAGGGCCTGGCTATGGAAGTAGATAAGTGCGCTTAGGGGTTTGTCAGGCAGGATGAACCTGTTTCCTTGCCTCAGGTGGAGGAAAAAGGACCTAGAAAGGGGCTAGAGATGCTATTACATGAACAGTAAAAGCAGATAGCCAGCCTAGAAGCAGACAGTTTTAATAGAAACAGTTCTATTTTCTTATAAGATCTTGGTTAAACCTGAAGCAGCGTTTCTGACAGAGAATAAGTACTGTGCCTTTAATAGTGAATCCGTCAATCTTTATACCTCTGAATGTTTGTTTCCATCTTGTCTCAGCTTTAATTGATACCTAGTTCAGGGAATAAAAAGTTTAAAAAGGTAAAGGACCCCTGGACGGTTAAGTCCAGTCAAAGGCAACTATGGGGTTGCGGCGCTCATCTTGCTTTCAGGCCACGGGAGCTGGTGTTTGTCCACAGACAGATTTCCGGGTCATGTGGCCAGCATGACAAAACTGCTTCTGGCGCAACAGAACACTGACGGAAACCAGAGCTCACGGAAACGCCGTTTACCTTCCTGCCGCAGCTGTACCTATTTATCTACTCACACTGGTGTGCTTTCGAACTGCTAGGTTGGCAGAAGCTGGGACAGAGCAATGGGAGCTCACCCCATCGCTGGGATTCAAACTGCCAATCTTTTGATCAGCAAGCCTAGGAGGGAATAAGTTGTTACAGCAACACCCAATATCAAGAGTCTTTGCTGTGGGTTTATATTATATGGTATCACATAAAGAGAACCCCTGAATTCTCGGTTGTTATAGACAGGGAGTGACCTCAGACTAAATCACCTCAGACTTGGTCATGTTGCACCACTCCCATCTTCACGCAGGGAGTATATTACACAATCCGATGCATATTTACTTAGAAGCAAGTCTTACGGGTTGGGATTCACCTAATGAGCCTCATCAGCAGAAGCCCTGTATAGAGGTTTCCACTTGTGCAATGGGGCTTTCCCCTCACTCCCCCCCACCCCATGTCTCCTAGAATTAGCTCTGGGGGCATCAAGAGAACACCAAGAACAGTGTGCAGGGGAAAGGGAGAGGAGGGTTGTTCTCTCTGGCAAAGCTTATATGCTTGCACAGATGGAACATTCAACATCACGCAATGTTGACTTCGACTCACTGAGTTCAGTGGGGCTTATTTCCTAATATATGTGTTTAGCTTTGCTGTTTTAATGGCTTTACTTCAATCACAGATATTTAAGGTGGCGACCCCATGCACACTTACCTGGGAGCAAACCCTACTGAACTCAGAGGGGCTTACTTCTATGTGAAAATGCATAGGATTTTGCTGCATGGCTAGAGAAGAACTGAAAGTCATATAATCCCACATGGAGAAACAGTTGTTTGACCAAATTTGTGTATAATATATAGGCTACAGCATGTGCCAAATGAAACACAAGGAAGCAAGGTGCACTGTGCCCCAAATGATGATAGAATATTGTTCAAAGAACAATCCTAAACTAAATGGATTGAAGAAGGGATTGCCATGAAAGGGATGGGGCTATGGGGGACATCTTGCCTGAGGGATCCTAAATGACATTCCTACAACCAGTATTTTACATCCTTCCCTTAATGTAGGGCTGGCACTCAGGATGCCAACCTATTACCAATAGAGGATATTTTATTCCATGCTAAAATCCTTGGGTTTTTTTAGTCCAAATAATTCAAAAGTTTTTTC
Source organism: Podarcis melisellensis (assembly GCF_964234715.1). Lineage (NCBI taxonomy): Eukaryota > Metazoa > Chordata > Lepidosauria > Squamata > Lacertidae > Podarcis > Podarcis melisellensis. The sequence continues at coordinate 34,844,400 of NC_138538.1, forward strand.
TTTTTTTCTTTTTTACATATTTGTGCTTTCATGCAACAGGGAGAAAATGGTTAAGGCTTCTAATTTAGAAGTGGGTGTCTCAGTCCCACTTTTGAAGATTAGCCACAGTTGAAAATCCAGTTTCAATGGATTCAGACTAACAGGGCAACTATAACTTTCAGGATGATCAATAAATGGAGTTTCTCTGCCTCTAAGCTAAGGGAAAGTTCTTAGTAACTATGTGAAGAATCCAGGTTTCAGTTATCTGGCTGTCATATCCTTCCTCTTTGCCCAGGAATGATGGGTGAAAAGTGAGAAAAGCTTGAGGCCCTTTCTCTGCATATCACAAACAGTGGCAGGTTGTGCTGACCAGGTGTGCGTGAGAGAGAGAGGACGTGCAAATTAGACATTTTTTAACTTGGAACAAATGTTTGCTCCCACTAGAATATATATATAGCTAGAAATGCATTTCTGGAATGCCTTGCATTGTTTAGACAGCATTACCAAAGAACCTGGGCTGCACACTTCTAGGAACTGAGATGGAAGGAACTGTAAGACTCATATTTCTGACAATTGTTGTACAGAGGGTATTCTTTTTGTTTCGCCTGAGGCCTGGCTTGATTTTGCAGTTTAGGGCAGCCTCTAGTGGCAATTTGTCTGATTACATCTCTCAGCAACCTAAAGGTCAAATAAAGGTTCAAATGGTCATAGGGCCCCTCCAGATTGATGTTTTATTGCAGGTGTATTGCAGCACACTCTTGACACAATAACAGCGCCTTGGTAGTGTGTTTATTCTGCTTTAGCTTGTACTGTAGAGCTTCCTGCAAACTACCACATTATTGCTGGTGCTTGAACAATTCTCTGCAGCAGAAATGAGTTGCAAACAATGTCCTTTAATACGGTGAGAATATGTAGATCTCAGAAGAGAGTTTATTTCTAAGATAGGCACTTAGGAGTTTGGAAGACAAAAATGGTTGTCATCTTTTGACTGGACCAGCTCCTATGCCTTTTTAAAAATTGTTTAGTAGTAGTAGTAGTAGTAGTGATAATAATAAAAATAATAATGCATTTGTCACTTTTTTTGCTTGGGAACTCAAAGTGCCTTACAATATTGTAAGCAAAAAACAAACACATGCCTACATTAAAACCAGCATTAACCCCCCCCCAAAGATAAGTCTATTAAAATAAAGAACTAGATTAAAACATCGCACCCACACAACAAGGTTATAACTAATTAAAAGCCTAAGGCCTGATGAAAAAGGAATGCTTTTGCCTGGAGCCTAAAGATATGTAACAAAGGCACCAGGTGAGTCTCCCTAGGGAGCCACTGCAGAAAAGGCCTGTTCTCGTGTTGCCACCTACTGGACCTCTTGTGGAGGAGACTTATGAAGAAGAGCCTCAGATAATGATTGCAGGGTCCTGGAGAGGTACTGGGGTCCTGAGGTACTGGGCTCCTGAGCCATTTCACTCCCTCAACCTCCCTGTGTCAGGCAGTGGGAGACTTTCTAAGAGAGGAGGCATAGGAAACTATTTTATACTGAAACAGTGCATTGGCCATAGCTGTCAAGTGTCCCTTATTTGAAGGGACAGTCCCTTATTCCACTGCCATGTCCCGCTGCTGTCCCTTATTGATGGATGTCCCTTAAATGTCCCTTAAATGATGTCCCTTAAATTTCAAAGGAAGCAGCTCCTCTCCCTCCCTCCCTGCCGGCCAGGGAGGAGGGAGGCTCCAACTGTGTTTCTTGGCTGTGTTGCTCACCCAATAAGAAGTCTAAGAACGACTGGGGGGGGTGGAGCTTGCATGCCTTGTGTGTGGCTAGTTAATGCAAGCTGAGGAGGTTTTTGAATGCTGGACGCCATTTTGTTGCACGTGCTGCTGCAAACTTTGCAGTGCAAAGCCAGGCCGGGGAGCCATCTTAAGTTGAGGCTGCATAGGCCTTGTGGTGCATGTGACTCAGATTCTATTCAGTTGAACCTCTGGTTACAGAGTTGGTTGGACAGTGTTCTCGAAGCTACCCAGCATGAGTTTGACCAGACTGCAGGAGGACAGGAAGACTGGAGTGCCTGGAACAGGTGAGGCTGCAGGTCCCTTATTTTGGCTGCTGGTCCCTTATTTTCAAGGCTGCTGGTCCCTTATTTTCAAATCTGTAAGTTGACAGCAATGCCATAGCATCGTTTCATGGAGGGGTCTCTGACAGCCCTACCTGGAGATGCCACAGACTGAACCAGGGACCTTCTGCATGCAAAGCTAGAGGAAAACACACACACACACTCTTGTGTTATCAATAGCTGTTTTGTGTTTTACCCCATTAATTACATAATTACGAATGTATGTAATTTTCTGAACTTCATTTTATTCCCTTATCACCTCACTGTTTACTATATGAATGTTGTGCTGTAGAGTGATGCATTTTCAGTCCAAAGATGAGCCTTTGGAATGCTCCTTCCAACTCTGCGCACATCCAAGGTGATGCTTCCCATGCATAAAAGATCAGCTGCCACTGTACCTTCCCGAGGATCAGGGAGTAATTGCATTAAGAAGAAAAGTAGCACCGAATAAATCAAAACAATCTGATCTTGATCATAATGAGCAAAGTATTAATTAATGGTTTACCTGTAGACAAGATAGTTAATTACTTTCTACAGAAAATCAAGGGGGGGGGTGGAACGGAAGAAGGGAAGGGGGAAAATGAATGTGTTTAACATTTAATTAGAAGCTGCACGTCATGCATGTGGGCGAGCTTGTTTCTTGCAAATGTAATTGTTTGCAATTAAAGATCAGCATCTCATATTCATCTCGTCCCTGTCAGGCAATTAGCCATTTCCCTTCTCTAGTACCACTTGGCTCAGCGCATCCATTCACCTTCTGGCGAGCGGTGCAGCTTGGCGGGTATCGTGCCACTGAGCCAGGTGAAGAGGAAAGCTGCCAACCCTCCCCAGGTGCCCTGTTTAACAAATGTTACTGGGATTTTAATGTCATTGCACAAAAAGGCTTAGTGCAGCGGGACAGAAACATGCCAAAACTGCAAAGTAACAGCAAAGTTCAGCAGGTGCAGGTTATTTCCATGTTAAGAGTTTTGCACGTCGCATTTTGGATTGGAATGCGACATATTCCTCTCCTGCAGAGAGTGTGTACTATTCCAAGACAGAAGGCAATTTATTACGGACTTTGTGCTGCACAGCCATGCAAGTCCACCCCTCCCCCCTTGGCCTGTGCCATCCCCTCACTTTTAAATCCGGATTTCCCCCAGAGTTTATTTTTTCCTTATCAGATTTTTCCATGGAAATGGTGCATTTATTTATCAAATGTTTATAATGCTTACATAATGTGGAAAATCTCTAAGTAGTTCATATAAAACCAATTCCATAAAATTTCCTAAAAGCTTGATAAAAATGAGATTGAAAACAAAACTATATTTCGCAAACGAAGCTGAGCATGGATTTGGATTGAAGGGGAAACATCTGGATTAAATGAGAAAATAAGATGAGATGGCATTTTGATGAGGCCATCGTTAACTTGGCTGAGTCCACAATTAATTGCCATGTGGAAGCGCCCTTAGTAATACCGCCTAAGCACTCTGTGGTCCTATTTCCCACCCCCTCCTGGCTAGAGTCCCAAGCCCTTAGCTACTGCATCTGAGTTGAAAATTGAATCGGGAAAGCACACCATCCTTATGCAATGTTGCATGTGATGAATTTGGGCACGAACCTTGCCAGAAAAAGTGGAATCAGTTCCATGTGTTAAATCCAAGAAATGACCCACATATTCCACATGTTAATGAGATTCCTTTTTATCTGCTTTGGATACCTCCGATTTTACCATGAAATAGTGTTGCCTGTTTATTATTTGTCCTGGCTTGGCTTCTGTGCCTTAGGTTTTTGTACATGGCCTTGGAAGGTAGGGTGCTAAGGCTGCTGAACAAACTCTTGGGCTAGGGCATTTTTTAGGTTTTTTTTTTGAGAGGGGAGGGTTTGCTGCTAGTATTGATATTTTTTTTCTATCTTTATTTTAGATCTTATTATGATTGATGTGGAAATTCTTTCAATTTGATTGTGTACTTATTGATGTGTTATTTATTGTTTATGTCTGCTTTTGTTGTGCTTGCACTTGTGTATTTTTCACGTAAGCTGGCAAGGAGGCATACAAATAAAACGATGTATGTATGAACAGAACAGAAGCTTCAGATGCAGTGATGGGGAAAGCTTCATCAGTTGGACTTCCTCCTAGCATGCAGCTGTTAAAGGTACAGGAACCATGCCGGAAGAAGGTCACTAATGTTTAGCGAGAAGCAGCTGCACCTGCTGAATTACTGACTGCTCACGGCAAAGGGGCTTTGTCAGGAAGAAGGTGGCAATCACAGCTCCCAATCAGCTTGCCTTAATAGGATGGTGTGCAAGTTTCAGAGTTGAGAGCAGACTGTGTGTGAACAAAGGAAAATCAGATTATGTGGTTCCCCACTAACCTGCCCACACTTACTCTGCCTGATTTATTTATTTGTACTATTTATTTTTATTGAAAGATTTTCATGGAGAACAAAGGTACAAATAGTGTCTCTGTTCTCAGTTCACAGAGTCTTTTCTACAGGTCAGTTACATTTGGTGTGAGATACTGCTATCATAGGCATTGTAATATTGGGAGGGGAGAGGGGGGAGGGAATGGCTGGTTGCATTTGGTTGGTTGCAGTGAGTTTTGTTTGTTTGGGGTTGTTGGCTCAGATTAGCCATATACTCCTGACAGGTTAGCCATATACTCCTCCAGCGACCCTGTCTGATTTCTGAACCCCCAAACCTACTTTTCCTTGCGGTTTGGGGACCTCAAATCAGGACATGAATAAATGCACTGTGAATAGCTTTGTTTCTCTTAAAGGTAAAGGGACCCCTGACCATTAGGTCCAGTCACGGACGACTCTGGGGTTGTGGCACTCATCTCACTTTACTGGCTGAGGGAGCTGGCGTACAGTTTCCAGGTCATGTGGCCCGCATGACTAAGCCACTTCTGGTGAACCACAGCAGCACACGGAAACGCTGTTTACCTTCCCGCCGGAGTGGTACCTATTTATCTACTTGCACTTTGATGTGCTTTTGAACTGCTAGGTTGGCAGGAGCAGGGACCGAGCAACGGGAGCTCACCCAGTCGTGGGGATTCGAACCGCCGACCTTCTGATCGGCAAGCCCTAGGCTCAGTGGTTTAGACCACAGTGCCACCTGTGTCCCTTTGCGTCTCTTACGGATATCCAAAGCAGTGCTCCCATTTCAAAGAGTGATTCCTTCACTAGAACTCTGGTTTCAGAAGCTTGTACCTGTCAAATGCTGAGCCTAACTTTGCACCAGCAGCCTTTTTTCCTGTGGCAGGCCTCTGCAACAAGGAGATTGCTTCATCCTTAATGGCTGCAGACAAGAGCACAACAGGGAGCCAGAGAAATAAAATGAGTTCTATGCTAATGTGCCATTTCCCCCAGCTGTGCCCTGACTCTGAACATTTAGACAGGGATTCTGCAGCCAAGGAACAGCTGACCTTGTTCCGAGAAGACGCACCTATGGAAGTTGAGCAGAGAGGCAGATTTCAGCCGATGATGAGGCTTGTTCCAGATGTGAAATCAAGAGTCAGTGACTGATAGCAGGAATGGGCTCAATGTCCCACGGTGCTGAAAGAATATGCATGGGGAAGTAGTGATTCATATCATTCTCAGTGCATCCTGTTGTGATAGGCTTTGAACAGACAGGCAGCAGACAAAAAACGATTTAAAATGCAGCAATGTCTAAGCTTGCTACCTTCCCCTCTGGGCTCCTTTACCTTTAAGAGTGGCAGAAGACCTTTCCTTGCCAGCTATGTAGCTGCTAAAGGAAGCAAGCAACCAAAATCGATATATAGAAACTACACGTTACAAGGGAAGGTGAAACTTCTTAGCCATTCATGATCACTTACAGCAATATTGATCAGCAGGAGCAGATATGATTTTTACATATCATCTACAGTGGTACCTCAGGTTACAGACGCTTCAGGTTACAGACTCTGCTAACCTAGAAATAGTTCCTCAGGTTAAGAACTTTGCTTCAGGATGAGAACAGAAATCGTACAGCAGCGGCACGGCAGCAGCAGGAGGCCCCATTAGCTAAAGTGGTGCTTCAGGTTAAGAACAGTTTCAGGTTAAGTACGGACCTCTGGAACGAATTAAGTACTTAACCTGAGGTACCACTGTATGTGTTTGTGTATAAAATGGACATATACCAGACTTAGAAGAACACAAGAAGATTCTCCCCTAAGAGTAGCCAACCAGATGCCCAGGACATGAGCACGACAGCATTCCTTGCCAGTGTTCCTTTAACATCAACTGGACTATAGTTCATAGTAGGTTGTTCTCAATGTCACGTAGGGTGAGATCTACAAGCCGCCCAGATATCTTTACACCTAGAGATTGAAATCCACTGCTTCACATTCCAGTACTGTGGAAAATTAGAACTGTAGTTGCTGGTATCTAGACCTTTACAGTGATGACCTCTGAGGTGGAAAGCTCTACCTCCTTACTCACTTTCAGAAAGGGACGCAAGTTGTAGCTGTTTTGGGCTAAGCTAGTAAGAAATTTTGTATTGGTTCTAAAACAAACAGATGTAAGCGCATGCTATGTATTTAACATAATGTGTGGTTGGTGCTCAGAGTGGCATGTGAGTTCTGGTCAGGCCCAGGCCTGCTTAGCTTCAGAAACACAATGGCCTCAGGACTCTTCAGGCCATTCTCTGGCCAGCTACATTTATTTATTGAATTTATACACCACCTGTTTCTCTGAGAAGCTCAAAGTGCTGTACATGGTTCTCCCTCTTCTTAGGACACAACAGTTGTTTAAGCAATCAACCTCAAAATCCCAGACCCGGATGCTATTTTCGCCGGTTAAATCCTGGACATGTCCAGGAAATTCCAGACATACGGCACCTCTAATTTTATCTGCACAGCAACCCTGTCAGATAGGTTATGCTGTGATGTGGTCACCCACAGTGGCGTAGCGTAGGGGGTGCAGGGGGGCCGGCCGCACCGGGTGCAACATCTGGGGGGCGCGCACTCGCACTCGCAGCTCTCTGCCCCCTGCTAAAATCCACGAGTTAGGGGGCGCAAATTACTTGCCTTGCCCCGGGTGCTGACAACCCATGCTACGCCACTGGTCACCCAGTAAGCTTCTTGGCCAAGTGGAGATTTGAACCCTGGTCTCCCAGGTTCGAGTCTCACGCTCTAACTGCTTATATTGCACTGGCTCTACAGTTTGAAAAACGTTGAGTTTGAAAAGTACTGTGCTGATAGCCAAAGCCACTTTCTGCAATACACAATTGATAACATATGGAGAAGTTTCCAGTTCCATCATTTGCTGGACTGCAGTTTAAAGCAGAGGTGGGTAACCTCAGGCTTGGGGTCCAAATGTGGCCACTAGGGCTCTCTATCTGGCCATTGGGCTCCTCCAAGGCTACAACCCCTCCTCAGCCACACACTCTTAGCAGCCCTGCTTCATTGAGCATTTTTGACAGGCTGGAAAGTGTCATTGTCTAATAATGCCTCTTGGCTGCTGGGATGGAGGATAGAGCATCAGTCTGTAGAAACTAGTCTCCTGTAAAAAAGGTGAATTTTAATTTGTTGCTTTGCCTGCTTTCACCCTGGCCCTCCAGGGGGTTGCCCAGATGGAAATGTGCCCCTCAGTCTGCAAAGGAGTCCCCCACGCATGATATACAGTGGTACTTCGGGTTACATATGCTTCAGGTTACAGACTAAGAAATAGTACCTCAGGTTAAGAACTTTGCTTCAGGATGAGAACAGAAATTGCACGGTGGTGGCGCGGCAGCAGCAGCAGCAGGCCCCATTAGCTAAAGTGGTACCTCAGGTTAAGAACAGTTTCAGGTTAAGAACGGACCTCCGGAACGAATTAAGTTCTTAACCCGAGGTACCACTGTACAGGGAAGTTGATAGCATTCTCCTGCTTTCCAGGCCAGGCCTCAGAAGACAGCCATATAAGTATGTCTGATTACGGCAGTTCTCAGGTTATTTCACAAACTATCCCCCTGCGCTTTCTTCCTCAGCTGTTTTTCTTTGCAAGTCTTCTTTGAGCAAAGGCTTATGGTGATACATCTTAATGAACAGAGCGATCCACTTCCACAGGTGCTCTTGCCATTTCCGAGTGCTTCATTGACCTCTCTAATACCCTTCTCTCTTTGATGTCTGTCTTAGGAGTGCAGGGAACCTTTAGAAAATGAAATGCTAAAGCTAACCAAGCTTTGAACTTACAATAAACTGTGGGAAAATGGAATCGATCCCACAGCTTGATGAGTCAGTAATGAAGAGTCAAGTCTCACACCACTGAGTGTCACCTTTCTGATGTCTTCATTGTCTTCATCTGCATGGCAGGAGGAGGTAGCCGGAGCTGCTGAGGCCACAGCAAATGGACTGCTTATTATTCCCTTCCCACAGGAGTCCTAAAGGCTAAGCCCTTTATTTGCCTCAACACATCCAAGCGGCAGGGAGGTTGTGAGGATGAATGCATTAAAGCCTGTAGCACATCATGTTAAAACGGCCAAACTGGAGGCGGAATGTGTTATTCTCAACAAAACCAGGTACTATTTACATCCTCCTAACACAGGGCAGCACTGGAATGGATTGGCACATTCAGCTCAGATATCAAATCTTAGGTTAGGCCGCAGATGCATTCTGGCCCGTAGACTGGTGTGAGGTTTCCAAAGCACTATTTAGGAACAACATTCCTTTGGGTACTTTCCAACGAATATCCTGTCAGAGGCAAAGCAATAAATCCTGTGGCAACCTGCGGTCTTTCATATGCCATTCAGGTACAACTCCCATAAGCCCAGACCACTGGCCATAGGAGTCAGGGTCCAACTGCATTTGGAGGGTCCCTGATATCGACCCTTCCTGTAACTAATCTCTGCATTTCCTAGACCTGTACAGAATCTGTTGCTTTGTCATGCACAGTCTCAAATAGGGGAGGTTGAAACCTGGGGTAATTAGACAGTCTGATCAAGTGTAAAAAAAAAAGAAGTTTCTAAATAATACAGCCTCTTCTCTAGCTCATTTTCTGGATTATTGCCATCCCTTAAATGTCATTAACCCCATTCCTGTAAAATATGCATACGGCTCCCAAATGAACCAAAACAGAATGGACATTTTCATCTCTTTTATATCTATACTATGATGAGTCCATTTCTTTGAAATGCCAGATTTTTCCTACCGCCTGTCTGCCTAGGTGTGATAGTGGCTCTTCTTCTCCTTGTCTGCGGGGAAAATGAATATTGCCCCAAGCAGCATTTGGGAAAGTTACTGTCTCTCTGAAGAGAGTTATTAGTTAATATTTGAGCAGAATAGACTAATAATAAGCCCCACAAGATACTCTGAAAAACGCTGCTGCCTCAATTGCTAGCTGAGAGAAATTTCTCTAATCTTTCAGAGGAGAGAAAAGGGATGTGTATGCCTTCCCCCAGGAATATGAATGGTTTTGACGCTGGTGCTGGAATTTGGAGGAGGTTTAAGGATGTTAAACTCACTCATGTGAAGATGGCTGGCAGAAGGTGCCACGTACGTCCCACCTGAGACAGTGTTCTCTGTGATGGGGATGGAGCAGGGCCTGCCCTACTGTTAGGCAGAATGGCAACAGAGGAGTTAGTTACAGATCCAACGCTTTCAGCTTTACTATATATCACAGGGGGTGTGGGACGGGTGTCCCTACTCATTTCCCCTTGCTTCTCACATATCTCCCAAGTAACATTTGATAAGAGAAAGATGTGCAATTAACATGTTTGCCCACTCCATTAACAAGTGACCTCTGGCCACTAGCTTGGCTTTGATCCCAATGCTACAGAAACTGTTTTTCTGGAGCATTTGTGTGGTTATTTTTTTTTGGGGGGGGGAGGAGTGGCAGAGAGAAGGTTGCCTTCGCAGAAGTATGGTGGCTGTCATGTGTTTATGCTTGCCGACATCTTTTACCCAACCGTAACTTCAAACAATGTAACTTCCAGGACATGGGGGGGGGGGCAAATCTTGATACCAGAGTGCTGATTTCTTTTTTAAAAATACAAAATTATTTCATTTTTTCTTCAATAAGCAAGGATGCATCGAGGGGTGGGGGGAGGCCTCCCAGGGCACTGGAGCCCTGGCATCTGCCTGTACATGATTCATAATGGTGCCAGCCCTTTTATTGGAATGTGATCCCCTCACACAATTAGCTGCATGAAGGGCAGAGTGAGGCCATGCCTACTGGCTCCATAATACTACTGTGCCGCCCTGACCCCATCTACACTTTGGGAGAAGGTTTGGAGAGGAGATTTTGCTCTATTCATCTAGGACAGGTTCTCCCTACAGGTTCTCCTGCATGATCAGGGTTCTGAATCCCCTGGGAGGAAGAATGGACATATGCACATAGAGTAACCTTCTCCTTTCAGACCTCCCATCCCAGTATCTCTCAGTGAGAGGGGCTTGTGGGAATGTGATGACAGGGCCAGGGTCAGCAGGTGTGGGACTTCTCCAATGTTGAACCCATGAGAGTAAAATGAGACTCTAGAACAGGGGTCAGTAACCTTTTTCAGCTGTGGGCCCTCAGACCATGCGGTGGGCCGGACTATATTTTGAAAAAAATATATGAACGAATTCCTATGCCCCACAAATAACCCAGAGATGCATTTTAAATAAAAGGACATATTCTACTCTTGTAAAAACACGCTGAATCCCAGACAATCTGCAGGCTGGATTGAGAAGGCAATTGGGCCGCATCCAGCCCGCAGGCCTTAGGTTACCTACCTCTGCTCTAGAACTAACTCCTTGGTCCACCTAAGACCACTTTGCTACTAGTATAGAAGGTGCCTGTATACTCTTGGCGAAGTGTGTGTGTAAAATCTCAGGCAAGCTTAATGTGATTTCAAACGCTACATTTGCACCATGTTGTAATTGAGATACTGGAGAATATAATGAGAGATAATACAGCATTGTGGCCAGCTTGCTACTAAAATGTATCTTGTAATATGCCCTGCAAACAATCCAGGCACATTTCCTTCTTCCTTAATAATGGTATTATTGGTTTCCGTTCCTTTGGAGAATCACCTAGCCACCTAGATATTATGTTTTGTTGCTGATAATTCTTGCTGAATCAGTTTTGAAACCGAGCTGATTGCAGTTGGTTGAAAAACTAAAAACAATACCGCAGAAACATATTTGGCAAGGTGTGCCACACTTACCTGCTTATTGCTCTTCCAGTTTCCAGGCAGTAAATGTGATCTGCATCTTGGACAGGGTTTCCTGCTGCAGGCAGAGGAATAGTGCAGGTCTTGACCATCCCCGAATGTAATCCAGCGTGATTCCTTGGAGAGTTAGGATTAGCACTGGCAGCATATGGATGAGCGACTCTCATGCTGTTTATTTAACAAGAACAGCAGTGCATTCTGGGAAGGGTGAATGAAGAATCTTAGAACTTCAGCATAAGCAACATCCCAGAGATGCTGAAGAATTGGATAGGAGAGAAAGGGCACCAATTTTTGGAACTGGCTTTTTAGAAGGTTCTCCTTGTGCATGTGTGTGTAACCACTGATGGTGGATTTGTGACTGGAATACATATGAATATTTCACTTCACTTTAATGCATTAAAACAAGGATACAGGACTTGAGGTCCTCCAGATGTTAATTCGCCTGCCACCAGCCATAGCCAAGATGGCCTATGCTCAGCAATGACAGCAACATATGGGGGTCAATGGGTTTTCCATCTCTCCATTTAGTGCTCAGGTAGACCTTAATTTGAGATAGTATTATTAAAAGGCTAAATGCTCCAGTGACTCTGGGCATGTGCAGCATACCTTTTCCTAACCATTTTGATTTGCTGGATCCGGGGGTTAGGAAGGTTTCTGCATATAATCTACCTACTCCCCCCCACCCCAAAAAGCCTCATAGCAATACTATCAGTAAAACCAGTTAAAGGCAAACATATATATATATATATATATATATATATATATATATATATATATATATATATATATGATTTATTTTATATATATATATATATATATATATATATATATATATATATATGCAGGTTTTGGTGTCCTCGGGTGTCTTCCCGTGTAAAAGTTGGGGTGTCTAGGCGACGTTTCGACGAGGTCTCACTCGTCATCTTCAGGCTGGTGCTTTCGGCTTCTTGTTACTGGAACAGAGCAGGATCTCAGTGTTTGAGTTCCTATAAATACTGTTGAGGGGGTGTGGTGTATAGCCTCCAATGTTCTGGGCAGAGAGGAAGTTCCCAGGCTAGTGTGCCTTTTCTTCTTTTGTTCCTTAATTACTTGAGGGATATCTTGAGTGATTTCTTGAGTGATATCCTGAGTACCACTTAGGATATCTGGCTGACACAGGCCACAAAACCACAGCTCGCCCCTATACACGAAGCCAAGCCAGAGCACAACTAAGTGCAGTACAGCCATCTTCTCAGAAAAACTCTTCACAAAGTTCAAGAGGTCAAGACACAAAGACTTTAGCAACTAATCCACACCTAATGACCCACCTAAGTGGTACTCAGGATATCACTCAAGAAATCACTCAAGATATCCCTCAAGTAATTAAGGAACAAAAGAAGAAAAGGCACACTAGCCTGGGAACTTCCTCTCTGCCCAGAACATTGGAGGCTATACACCACACCCCCTCAACAGTATTTATAGGAACTCAAACACTGAGATCCTGCTCTGTTCCAGTAACAAGAAGCCGAAAGCACCAGCCTGAAGATGACGAGTGAGACCTCGTCGAAACGTCGCCTAGACACCCCAACTTTTACACGGGAAGACACCCGAGGACACCAAAACCTGCATTCCTGTACCCGTGAAAATCTACGAAAGCAAATATATATATATATATATATATATATATATATATATACACATATATATAAAATTAGTGATAAACTGAAAATAGATTAAAACACACGTCCACATTCTACATATCTGGGTAACAACAGTGTTCTCTGGTGGCTTACAAAATCAAAACACAATTTAAAAAAATCAATTGATTATCAGTTTATCAGTAAATAAGCAGCAACATAAAAAGCTGCAAATAGGAGCCGCAAATAAAAGAGTATAAATAGTTCAAAACAGTGTGACTAAAAGCAGATCTAAAAATTCAGAATTGAAAAAGCCCAGATCTAAAAAGCCTGGCAAAATAAAATAAAAAATCTTCACCTGGCACCAATAAGAGTTTAAAGTTGGGCCCTAGGTGAGCCTGAGAAGGAGAGGGCATTCTGTAACCAGATGTCACCGCTGAAATTCCCTTTCCCTGTCACATGGCACTTGGTAGGGGCGCCCAGAGAAGCATAGCCTTCAGAGCTCTGGAATGGCAGCTAGATGAGTACATTCACCAGTGACTGTGGCTGATCATTCAGCTAATGATTCTGGTCACTTCCGAATGACCTTTTTTATTGAGCTTTCATCCTGATTAGCTTGCACAAAGTTCAGAGGAGGTGCTGAGGATCACCAATGAATCAGGTGAGCTTGATGTGGGATCGGCTTTTAATCACAGCAGCAGGGAGTGAGGCAAAATGGAGGGGAAAGGCAAATGTTCAGAGGGGATTGGAGAAGGTATGGTTTCCCTAGAGAGCATTGTTTTTCTTTATTTTAATTTATTCTACTAGGGGGAAAAACATTTCTTCTTTCCTATTAGTCTTTGGCCCTGTCGCCTTTCACCTTTGGCCCCATCTGCATTGGAATGTGGCCGTTGGACGGTCAGCCATGTTTGAATCCAGCCCTCAGGCTGAGGGAGGTTACGCAAAGTCGTGCCAAGCAATTGCTATCTCACAACTTCTCATTTTCCTGACACTTTTCTTACTCCAAAGACTTTGAGTTGTTTTGAAAGTGTGATTTGTTTTGAAAGCAGGTATGCTCCTCAAGGGAGCAAAATCCACTTTAATTCTGTGACCTACATTTGCTGGTATGCAATTAAATCTCACCTGCAAAATAAGAATGGTCTAGAAGTGCCTTGTGTTTCTTGTAATATATGGAGGCAGCTTACACACACACACACACACACACACACACACACACACACACACACACACACGTGTGCGTGTGTGCTGCATGTATTCAATTATTGATGGACTTGTCCATGTTAGTTACTTTTTTGGAGGGAGGAACTGAGCTGGAAACTATAACTGACAAACCTTTTGCTGAACTCAACAGGCAAATATTACACGTAAGAACATAAGAAGAGCCTGCTGGATCAGGCGTGTAGTCCAGCATCCTGTTCTCAAAGTGGCCATTAGATGCCCCTGAGCAGGACCTGAATGCAACAGCACTCTCCCCTCCTGTGGTTTCCAGCAACTGGGATTCAGAAGCATAGTGTATCAAGCCACTCGTCACCTTATCCTCCATGGATTTGTCTAATCCTCTTTGAAAGCCATCCAAGTTGGTGGCCATCACTCCTCCTGTGGGAGCAAATTCCATAGTTAACTATGTGAAGAAGTACTTTCTTTTACTTGTCATGAATCCAGCTTCATTGGATGAACACAAGAGAAGTGGGTGAGACTATACCCACACTGGATCATGGTGCATTAGAAGCCACACACTGACTTCCCAGACTCAGACCTGCAGACCATGCACCCACAGAATCTTGCCAAGCTTCGGGATTCACATCCAAGTCCACCATTTCATCCAGATAGTTTTCTGGCTGTACATTTTCCTTGTACAGTGGTACCTCGGGTTACATACGCTTCAGGTTACAGACTCCGCTAACCCAGAAATAGTGCTTCAGGTTAAGAACTTTGCTTCAGGATGAGAACAAAAATCGTGCTCTGGCGGCGTGGCAGCAGCAGGAGGCCCCATTAGCTAAAGTGGTGCTTCAGGTTAAGAACAGTTTCAGGTTAAGAACTGACCTCCGGAACTAATTTAGTACTTAACCCAAGGTACCACTGTATACTGGGCAGGAAAAAATCCACAAAGCAGATAATGGAACACCTTGTCCTTTCAGGCTCAGATGACTCTCTCTCTCTTGCCGTTTTTCATTGGTCAGTGAAGAGTTTTCTGTATTGGCAGGCTTTTGCTATGTCAAATTAGATAAAAGTTTGAGAACTCTCTTCTCTTTTATCTGTCACTCATGCCAGTCTTTTTATATTAAATTGTACTTTATTAATATGTTTTGTTATGGTTGTGACTTTTACTTTATGTAAGCCACCTTGAGCAGAGGTTAAACCCCTAGAAAGGAGTAGAAATCTTACTCTTACATACATTTTAAAATAGTTGTGATTTCAGCTGAAGTCCTGTATGCTTTTTCACATAGCCAAACTACATAGCAGACAGCCTTGGAATTATGTTATATATGATGGAATAGTTTACCACCCTGTTACATGCCGCCCTGAGTTTTCTTGTACCCGGGAGGTAGACATTTAATAAACAAGGGCTGGAGATGACCCTGGGCCAGCTGTTGACTGCCTAGCAGGGGAGGAGGGGGCTGCTGCTGGGATGAGACTTTTGTGTAGAGAAGTAGCTTTCAATTGAAAAATGGAGAAGAAGATGTCAGCGAGGAAGCCGGCTGTTAAATCCCTTCTTTCAGGAGGAGATAAGCCAGGATCAAGTGGCTCCAAATCTCTTTATTTAAAGTGTATCTGGCAGCAGGAGGGATTCCAGCTGCTGGGGTTTGCTCTCATTTGTTTTATTTGCAAAGCGTGGGGTCCTGTGTGATAGAGATATTAAAAAATACCTGTGATTCTGCTGGATGCTGTGCAGTGAGCGGTGACAGATGTTATTTGCCGATTCCTGCAAATTCTCTCGCAGGGATTTGCAGAAATTGCCCTGTAATGCTGCTGGAAATGGCACCATTAGACACTGTGAGGAGATGGAAGGCCTCCGCTATGGATGGATTAATTCTCAGCTTGAGCAGGGAGGAGGCAGATCTATATCAAGGGGCAACTGTAGCATCTCAGGGTCAAACGACACTGTTATGCTAAATGCACAGAGGGGAAGCATGGTTTTTCTTTTGTCTTCTTTAATTACAGGTGGAGAACAGCCCCCTCCATTTGCATCAGAACGGCAGCACCTAGAGAGGGCGAATTTAATGCTTCTGTCCTTAGTCACAATCCCAACGAAGTGCCCCACCCGGCTAGTTAACCTTAGGCAGCCTCCCTACACTGGCACCAAGGGTTTTTATTTTCCTAAGACTCATTGCAGTGCAAATGGACAGTCTTCATCAGCACTGCATTTAGGGAAGGCAGGAATAAGCCTCTTCTCCTTGCATTCTGCATTTCCTAAATAATAATAATAATAATAATAATAATAATAATAATAATAATAATAATAATAATAATTAGTAGTAGTAGTAGTAGTAGTAGTAGTAGTTTTATTTATACCCCACCCTAGCCAACCAAGACTGGGCTCAGGGTGACTAACACCAGGTATAAAAACACTTGATTAAAATACAACTTAAAAACAAGATTGAAATACAGCATTAAAATGCAGCCTCATTTCAGTAGAAACTCAAATCAAAAACTTTTTGGGGATGAAAACGTCAAATCTTCACCAAGGCCAACTATCCAGACTGGTCCTACGTGGGCCAGAAAAAAGCCAGGGAAGTCCCCAAATAGGAGTTCCATCACAGAAGGAGAAAGAAAAGAGCGGAAGGGGATCAAGTTGATTCCAAGCCAAAGGCGAGGCGGAACAACTCTGTCTTACAGGCCCTGCGGAAAGAAATCAGATCCTGCAGGGCCCTGGTCTCATAAGACAGAGTGTTTCACCAGGCTGGAGCCAGTGTTGAAAAGACCCTGGCCCTGGTTGAGGCTAATCTGACTTCCTTAGGGCCTGGGACCTCTAGAGTGTTGCTATTTATGGACCTTAAGGTCCTCCGCGGGACACACCAGGAGAGGCAGTCCCATCCCCACAAACACACCAGCATTTGAAAGTAAAGGGGGGCAGCGGCAGAGGAAGCCACTTGGGCGGGGCAAGCCGCCCTTAGGGGTGTGGTGCACTGCAGGGCCTTTGAAGTCTGCCTGCCTGCCTGCCTCCTCCCACTCAGCCGCCCTACAGCTGGCGGGGGGGAGGAGGCAGCGGGTGGACTGTTTGGACAGTACGGAGCTAGAGAGACGCGTGGCTTGCGCACGCTGCAGGTCACACGGTGAGTGCCGCCCAGCATTTGGCCACCCCCCAGTAGTGACACCCAGGGCGGTCCGCATCCTCCTCACCCCATTCCTCCACCCCAGGGGGAAATGCCTGATAGCGATGGAATTAAAAACACCTCTAGCTTGTCCCTCCCCCTCATGCTAGGACAATGTTAGAAAAGGCATATCTCAAAGGCAAAACAAAAACTTGGACAGTGATTTAATTGTGGGCAGATGGAGTACACGAGGCCCTTCTTCACCAGCAGTGTTTCTTTCCCCATACCCAACTATGGAAAAAACGCCCCAATGGACAGATTCTTTCATTTGCCTCCTGGGCTTGAGTAAAAGGCTGGATCTCGGCTAATTGTACGGTGTAGAAGTTGGAAGTGAGAATGATGAGAATGATCCCAGGGGGTTTCTTGCTTGTTTATGAATGCTCTCTGCCCTGAGTGCTGATATTTATGAGATTGGGAAAGAAAAATGGATTGGGTGGAAGATGTGAAAGATTTCCCTGAAAATTTATGGGTGCATGCAGCTGATGTGAGAGTTCATTAATGCTCAATTCATGTCAAAATAACAAACCACACTTTTGAATCGACCTGCGTTTGGGACCTGTACAAAGGGTGGCCTCAGGGTGTATGAAATATGACAGCCATGTGTTGGAGCACACTAGGTGCTTGATGAGACTCTGTCCTGATTCTGTGGTCCGCCTAAAGAATCTAAGACTCAAGCTACAATCCTGTATGCACTAACCAGGGAGAAAGCCCTGTTGAAAGCACTGAGACTTCCTTCTGAGTACACATGTACGAGACTGCGCTGCCAGTCACCTGTGTTTACTCATACCCAAAGCTGGTCCAAGAGCATTTTGACACCTGAGGCAAGTAGCTCAAGGTGGTGTATATGCAGTGGTGCCTCGCAAGACGAAATTAATCCATTCCGCGAGTCTCTTCGTCTTGCGGTTTTTTCATCTTGCAAAGCATGGCTATTAGCGGCTTAGCGGCTATTAACGTCTTAGCAGCTTAGTGGCTTTAAGAAAAAGGAAACAAACTCAACTTGCAAGACGTTTCGTCTTGCGAAGCAAGCCCATAGGGAAATTCGTCTTGCGGAACGACTCAAAAACCAGAAAACTCTTTCGTCTTGCGCGTTTTTCGTCTTGCAAGGCATTCGTCTTGCGAGGTACCACTGTGGTCATGACGTCACATTTCACATGCACCGCTGGCTTGGGTTGAGGCTCAAGTCAGCGGTTCTGCTCCCACCCAAGAAGGTATGCATCTTTAACTCAACGATGTCAGAAATCATTCAGTAGCTTCTTCAACATTGCATTTCCATTTCAAGAAAATCTACAGCAGTTCTTTCGGCTTGCCACGTACCTGTTGAAGGCCCAGCATCTTTGCTTGAAAAAGCATTGGCAAGTCATGCCCGCCCCACAACTCCGAAGACAGGCAATTAACACGGGTAGATCAGCACTAGAATGGGCTGCTTAAGCAAACAGGATTTTGTTTTGTTGTTGAGCATTAACGCACCAGAGACAATTGCAAAGCATCAAACAAGAAGTTAAAAAATAAAATAAAAATCTCCGCGGAGTTTCCCAGCAGGCAGCAGCATATCCTTTTGAACATTATGTCCCAGCCAAATTGTACACAGGATCTAATGAAACAATTGCAAGGCTTTATAAAATATTTAGGAAGTTCTTTATTGAGCTTGTTGCAGCTCAAAGCAAAGGCACGCTGCACAAAGGTCAGTAAGTGGTGCAATTTCTCAGAGACATCCTGTGATGAGAAGCTGCAGCACAGACTTAACTCGGTTGCCGTCGCTCTGCAAATGGGCCTTTGAAATCAACTTTAAAAATGGATGAAGAAAGTCCCCGAACCATCCCGGCCCAAGATTATGTTTCGGAAGATACGTCACACAGAGTTGGAAAGAACATAACGGGTATAAGAGGTCACAGGATTGCTGGTTTCTTATATCACTAGGAACTTAACAATGAGCATTTTTAATGGTTCAATATTTTAAAAGGGGGGCTTATGCTAAATAATTCAGAAAGCTAATAAAGCTGGTATTACTGTGAAATGAACACGGCCTTCCCGAATAATTCCGTTTTACTTAGATATGACCTACAAGGTGGTACAGCACTATTCCCTCCCCACACTGCTTACCTGAGTTGAAAAGTGAACAATATTTCTGCGACTGCTCATTTGAAAAAAGGCAGAGGAAAGATGCTCAGAGTGTGAGATATTCTGAGAAAGAAACGAGGCAATAAAACCATCAGTGGCCAATGTGGGGCCCTCTAGCTATTTTTGGAGTACAACTCGCACTTTCCCTAACCATGGATTCTGCTGGCTGGGGCTGACAGGAGTCTAATGCCCCCTGCAGGACACCATCTTGTTGGCTACCTTTGCAATAGACTTTTTAAAAAATAAAAATTGCTAGATCAG
The DNA here is from genome assembly GCF_964234715.1 of Podarcis melisellensis. Taxonomy (NCBI): domain Eukaryota; kingdom Metazoa; phylum Chordata; class Lepidosauria; order Squamata; family Lacertidae; genus Podarcis; species Podarcis melisellensis. The sequence goes on from NC_138538.1 coordinate 34,863,907, forward strand.
AAGCAACTGAACAATTCATGCAATCTGTTCCCTTCCCTCTCTAGTCCCTACCATGCTAAGTTTCAGCATGCCGGGACAAAATACTGCAGTGGCTCTTGGGAAATGTAGTTTCCCAAGGACTATTGACATTGCAGTATTGCTGGATGGGATAATGTATTGGATTTGTAGGGTGGTATAGAAATTGGCTTTGCCTTGAAAATAAGCAGAGCATCTTCTCAGTTTTGGGAGGAGTTGTTTGGCTTATTTCTGAGCTAAAGTCAACATGAGGAAGCTTGTCATCTATGAGATTTAGCTGCTGCAGTTTTCTGCCCCAACAGCTTTTATGACACTTGATGTCTCTGCAAGGATTTGTATCTGCTGTAGGACTGAAGTTGCTGGGCGTAGGGTTCTTGAGCTCAAGTCCAGCTTTCAGGCTTCCCACGGGAGTCTGGTTGGCCACTGTGAGACCAGGATGCTGGACTAAAGGAGCCATTGAGATGCTCCAGCAGGCATTTCTCATGTTCTCATGTCCCTTGCAATGAAAACTAATGCAGATAAAGCTTGCGGCCTCTGCTGCTCACCCAGCAAGGCAGAGCCTCAGCAATAATCTTCCAGCAGTGATGGCACTGCTGCTTATGAAGGGTGAGGGGGGGACTGTACAGACTGTATCTGGCACTCCCACCAGTGCACCCACACAGTTCCCACTTTGCCAACCCCTTGCTCCTCCCCCTCACAGGAAGTGGCAGTGATGCTCCGGCCAAGAGGCTGTTTCTGTAGCCCCAGCCCATAGGACAAACCACTCCTAGTAAAGGGACCCCTGACCATTAGGTCCAGTCATGACTAACTCTGGGGTTGTGGCGCTCATCTCACTTTATTGGCCAAGGGAGCCGGCATACAGCTTCCGGGTCATGTGGCCAGCATGACTAAGCCGCTTCTGGCGAACCAGAGCAGCTCATGGAAACGCCGTTTACCTTCCTGCCAGAACGGTACCTATTTATCTACTTGCACTTTGACATGCTTTCGAACTGCTAGGTTGGCAGGAGCAGGGACTGAACAACGGGAGCTCACCCCCTCGCGGGGATTTGAACCGCCGACCTTCTGATCAGCAAGTCCTAGGCTCTGTGGTTTAACCCGCAGTGCCACCCGCATCCCAAAAAACCACTCCTGCTGCAGCTTAAAACTTTTTTTGTTTTTACACTTAAATGCCTGCAACGTTGCTCACAAAATCCCAGCATCATTTGCAGAAATGTTGGTAGCCTTTTCCATTTGCAGTTTTCTATTTGTATTCTTGTGCTTGCAAGCTTGCTCTCAAGAAAGTAGGGTCCCATTCTTGCTAGAGCAGCGGTGGGGGACCTCAGCTTCACAGGCTAAATACAGCCTTCCAGGCCTCCTTATTCATACTCCAGGACTCTCCTCATATGGGCCCATTAACTATGAACCCCCAAAATTGGGATCCTCTGCAAACCTGTGCCACAGTTTTGCTGATCTTTTTCAATGTTTTGCATGGAAAACCCCACGTTTTGCTGCTCCCCACAAACTGGTCAAACATGGGGTTTGTACTTAACATTACTAAGGGGTCTGCAGATTTTTCTTCCATTTTAGCAGGAGTTTTAATGCAAACCTCTTCCTAATCCTGGAGGAAGGCGTGTCCTACCACCCATCCCCTGAGCTGAAGGGTTGTGGCAACATGCCTTGCTCCAGCAAAGGAACATCCAGGAGCTTACTTAAATCACCTGATTGCTCCTTTAAAGCCACACCTGCCCCTTTCCCACACCTGATGTCACCTGATGTGGGACAGATGGATGTGGTTTGCCAGGAATGGCCTGGCAGGTCAAATTAGAACTCTTAGTGGGCCCAAGTTGGCCCAGGGGCCCTGCCTTAAATCTTTATCTCTCTTTTTTCTCCTATCCTTTATATGTGCTTGCTTCATTGGTGACCTCTTTTGGTGTGGCATATCTATTTCGTAACCCAATTACAAACGTTATCTAGATGTTAAAATGGTGGTGGTGGTTCAGTGATGAAAGGTCATGTCAAAAGGGATAAGATTGCCCATTAGTGAAGAACATAGTTCTTCTCTGTCCAAGAAATGGGATCTTATCAGGTTTGACTGTAAGTATTTAATGAATAGCATGCAAGTCAGAACAAACCCAATTATAAAATGCACTTGTGTTAATAACTGCCTTTCAGGCAGTGAAGGAAGTTAATACACTTTGAATAAAAGGCAAGGAAAGCCATTATCTCCAAATGCCTAGTTCTTGGTCAGCCAAAGCCCCATGAAATCATTATGCTTAATTATGGGATATCAGACTGGAATATCAGCCTCAATAATTATTTGTAATGATTTGTGAGTGCACATTGCACTCTCTGAGACAAGGTAGTTAACGTTGTCACAGGCAGCTGAAGCCAATTGTGGAAGTTCCCTTTTGAGGGGGAAAAAGAACTAGGTTGGTGAGCTTCCTCTGAGCAAATTCACCAAGCAGACTTTGCTTTGCAGGGGAGGTCACAGGCGTCACTTGCTTTTCTTATGACGCTACAGTCAGGGCCAGATTTACGGGCCATCAGTTCCAGAGATGATGATTATGATTTTGAGTGGTCTCCTTGTCAGGCACATATCACACCAGTGCTAAGGGATTGAGACTGGCTGCCACCAAACCAGTTTTAACATCCTGCTACTTTAGGGCCCCAAACAACTCTGGACCAGGTAACCTGAAAAACTGCCATTCCCTCCAGTGGCTAGTAACTATTGATAGCCTTATTACTCCATAAGTGAGAGCTGTTCAATAGTAGAATGGGCTCCCATGGAAGATGGTGGACTTTCCTTCATTGGGGGCATTTAAACAGAGGTTGTATGGTCATCTGTCAGGGATGCTTTACTTGTGATACCTGCATTGCAGGGGGCTGGACTAGACAGGGGTGAATGAAGGTGTTGTGACACCTGGGGCGGGGCGTCGCTACGTATGACGCATGTGCCGTATGTAGCAACACCGCACATGTGCTGTACATAGCAGTTTGCCGGCAGCGCCGCTCCAGTGCCTTACAGACGGTGCCGGGACCCTCTGCTTGCAGATTCCACCGCCGTCCGTATGGCGCTTGAGTGGCGCCGGCAGCAAACTGCTATGTACAGCGCATGTGTGGCGTTGTAACGTACAGAGGCTGCACATGCGCTGTACATTGTGGTTTGCCGCCAGCGCTGGGATCCTCTGCTTGTGGCTGTAGCCGCGAACGGAGGCTCCTCCACTTGAGGCTGCAGTGGCATGATGGCTGCTCACGCTGTCATGAGCCCCCGCGGGGTGCCTTCTTGTCTTCCCCCCAGGGGAGGAATCTCTAATGGAGAATTCTCAGCATCTTCAGGGAGTGACAATTCCTTGTGGGAAGCCATGAGAGTTAAAACAGTCTTCAACATAGAAAACTTTTAGATAACTTCCAGTGATGGGAAACATGTAGTCCTCCAGATGTTACTGGACTCCAGCTCCATCACTCAGCGTGGCCAATGGTCAGAGATGATGAGAGTTGTAGTCTAGCAAAATCCACCAGCCCTGCATGTGGTCCATAGCAAACAAAAGAGTTATAACTCCCAAGGATTTGGCTCAGCAGGGGTTAGCACGATACTCAGCTTGACAGTGAAATGATAATACTTGCTAAACACTTGTTAACATAGGAAACAACCCAAATCTGCCTAGCCAGCAGCATTGAGGATTTTGGATCTGAAATCTGATTCAAGCAGAATCAAATTCTTACCTGGAACTGCATGTAAAGCTTGAAAATGATAATGGAAAATCTCCATTATCTTGCTGATTAGTTAGTATTCCCTTCAAGTAGGGTGGTAAATCACCACCATCATTAATAACAAATCCTTGTTCCACTTGCCATTTCCTGGCATGAGTAGGCACAGACTTCTGTGGAAAGAAAGTCCTCCCAGCTCCCTCCTGGTTACATCTGAAAGCTGTCAAGCCTCTGTTTTTCATTGTCCTGGTGGCTTTTACAAGTCTCTTTGAAGTTCCTGTTAATTTTCTTGAACGTATCCATTCAGGCACCAGAGGAACAAAGGGAAGTACATCTCATAGATTGTTTTGTAGACGACTACGCTTGCTTTGTGTCATATAATTAGCTTTCAGAAACACTTAGCAGTGGGTTGCAGCTTGTGGGGATGTCATTTGCAGCTTTCATGGTATCCTTTCTCCTTAGAGTGAAGTTAGTTGCCTCTTCCAGTTCCCGTCAGCTGGGGAATTGTCTGAAACCTCCTAGGAAACGGATGGAGAACCCATGGCTCTCCATGTCATTGACTCCAACTCCCCTCATCCCTGATCACTGGCCATGGTTGCCAAGGCTGCTGGGAGATGGAGCCTTGTAACACCCAGAAGGCCACAGGTTCCTCACCTCGATCCAGGGAGGCAAGGTTCCTTTATATATTGGTCCCATATCCAGTGCCTGTAGGCCAATGTATGGAGGTAGGCAATATTTGCAGAGCACTGGGAACTTAGATTCATAAATATAACTCACCCACAATGTTTAAAGTTATTTAAGTGTATTAATTTACATTTAACTTTATGAAAATCTAGGTGGAGATGCAGGGACCAGTGGAGATAGGCTCCAAAGAAATTTCGGTGAATCTCCACCTCCCTGGACAGTCTGCAGTCTTCTCCCAGCTGTGGCTGTGTGACCAACCTTGAGGAAAACCTAGCAGAACAGCAGTCAGAGAGCATTTCCGCGTGGGTTGATTTCCATGGCATACCAAGACAAGAGGAATAATTATAAATTGTGCTTTGAGGGGGCTTCCCCTTGGGCAAGCTCATTTGGTGGATTCAGAAGCGAGAGCGAGGAGGTCTGCCTGACCATTTCTGGAGCTGAGATTAAAAAGAACAAGTAGTTGAGATGGAGTGATCCGTTGGAAGTATCATTTGAAAAAAAACAAACCACAAGTAGCAAAGGAAGAAAAATACAAAAAAGGATATAAAATATATATGAGACCTTCTTATCAAATGATAAAATGTAGTTTCTCAAAATAAGAGGAAGGACTATTACAGATGAATATTGCGGAGGAGGTGTGGAGCAATGTATTTCCCACGAATGTGACTTTATCACCATGTATAAGCATAATATAACTCCTTAGGAGATTTATTTAATTTATATACAACTTCATATGTCAACAGAAATCTCTAAGCAGTTTACAGATCCCCCCAAAAGGAAACAATATAAGAAATATTGTACAGTAATATTGTACCAAGCACAGTCCTATAATTACTAATCATCATGTCACATTTTAAGTCATATAAAGATCTCTATGCAGCTTACATAAGTAAAACAACCAACAAAAACAAATCCTACACAAAACGTCAAAATATATTAAGATACATCAAAATACATCAAAAGGCAGCATAAAAATCCACATACATGTCAAAAAATGCTTTACTATTGGTGTTTATTTCATCCTAATCTTAGTAATCTATGTTGGAATCTATGTGAGGAAAATTTGCCTGCTTTGTGGGGTTGTGATGAGGTAATAAAATTACAGGGAGAAAATTATAAAGAATATAGTAGATATGATTGGTTATCCTATAGCAGGGACGTCCAACTCCAAAGAGACTGCGATCTACGACTACTTTCGTTTCCAGACTTGTTGGCAAACTACGATTAAAAACCACACATTTGACGCAAAAAAGCAAAGGAGGAGGGAGTCGGGGACTTTCACTGCATTACTTTTCACTGCCACAGATCAAGAGGGATACTGCAATCGACCACAAACATCCGGGGATCGACCTGTCAATTACGGTCAACCGGTTGGACGTCGCTGTCCTATACCATTAAAGTTAGCACAGATTATTTTGGCTTATTTGAAAAAAATGATGCACGCCCAGAACACTCTATTTTGGTGGGAAACGTATTAACTGCATAAAAAACCCAATCAACTGCATAAAAAACCCAATCAACTGCTAAATGGCATACACTAAAAATGCCCACAGAATGAGAGTGATTTCATATAGTATGGGATATTGCTATGATGTCCAAACTTACAAAATGTGTATGATTAATGGAGGGGAGGCAGGAACAATTTAAAAATCTTTGGTCCTGGACTTGGAATAATAGAAAAGAGATATGAAATCACAAATGGTGATGTTAGTACATAAGTATAATTATGTGAATAACAAATAGACATTTAATCAGTAGTGCTTATCATTCATCCTAGAGCCTTCCCATTCATTTGGCAGATCAAAGACAGCTAGGAGGAGTTTACTTCCTTGTGAGCAATTGGATAAAATACGTTCCACTCTGTTTTCCTTATATTCACACAGGGGCTACTTAAATGAATAGCAACTGAACATTCAGGAAGGGGCCTGAAATAACCAACAAGGGTTAGACTTCTAAATGTACCCAAGCACAAATAGCTACATTTGGATGGGAATCTTATGGTGGCCAACTGTCCTATTTTACAAAACATGATACAGTGGTACCTTGGTTCTCAAACTTAATCTATTCCGGAAGTCCGTTCCAAAACCAAAGCGTTCCAAAACCAAGGTGCGCTTTCTCATAGAACGTAATGCAAAATGGATTAATCCATTCCAGACTTTTAAAAACAACCCCTAAAACAGCAACTTAACATGAATTTTACTATCTAACAGGACCCTTGATCCATAAAATGAAAGCAATAATCAATGCACTGTACTATAAAATAAATAAGACAGTATTGTAGATGATAAAAATTTAAATTTAAATGTTTTCTTACATGCACTGATGATAGTCATTGTTTGGATGGGGGGCTTTTATCCATTTCCACAGTCACACAATCAATCAATCAATCAGTAGCTGAACTGGGTTCCACATAGTCACAAAAACAAATTAACCAAAAAAGCCTCAAAAACAAAAACACAAAATAAATAGCAAAAACAAAAGTGCCAAACTTAATCCGTTCTGGAAGTCCGTTTGACTTTTGGAATGTTTGAAAACCAAGGTGCGGCTTCTGATTGGTGCAGGTGTCCTGGAAACAATAGCCAACAGCCTCATTGGATGTTCGGCTTCCGAAAAACATTAGAAAACCGGAACACTTACTTCTGGGTTTTCGGCGTTTGAGAACCAAAGCGTTTGAGTAACAAGGCATTTGAGAACCAAGGTACCACTGTACTCTGTATGAAGAGTTGTATCAGTTCAACCCATTTTAATGATATAGAACCATCCGAAGGGAGAGCAGAGGTCTTGAAATTGCCCACCACCATTGAGCTACTTGCATAGCAGATTAGTTATGCATAATAGTTATGCTTATGGTTAGTGTGATGTGTAAAAGAGGCCACTGCCTGTCCCTTAACGGCAATGGCTGACTCTTTCCTCCTTGCCATGCAAACTATCTATTTTCCTAAAAGCAACCATGGGGTGTGCATGTGTGCTTTAGCTCAGAACTAGCGCGAAGGGGAAGTGCCTATGTATTCCCCTGGCCATGGGGATGGTGTGTGTGTGACTGCTTTTTGAGAAAGAAAAGGATGTCAGGAGAATGCATCATAGATCTCCCATACGCAAGGTTGTTTCTCCTTTGGAAGGCATTGCAAATAAATGTTGTTGTTTAGTCGTTTAGTCATGTCCGACTCTTCGTGACCCCCTGGACCAGAGCACGCCTGGCACTCCTGTCTTCCACTGCTTCCTGAAGTTTGGTCAAACTCATGCCAGTAGCTTCGAAAACACTGTCCAACCATCTCGTCCTCTGTCATCCCCTTATCCTTGTGCCCTCCATCTTTCCCAACATCAGGGTCTTTTCCAGGGAGTCTTCTCTTCTCATGAGGTGGCCCAAGTATTGGAGCCTCAGCTTCAGGATCTGTCCTTCCAGTGAGCACTCAGGGCTGATTTCCTTAAGAATGGATAGGTTTGATCTTCTTGCAGTCCATGGGACTCTCAAGAGTCTCCTCCAGCACCATAATTCAAAAGCATCAATTCTTCACTGATCAGCCTTCTTTATGGTCCAGCTCTCACTTCCATACATTACTACTTGGAAAACCATAGCTTTAACTATACAGACCTTTGTTGGCAAGGTATGTCTCTGCTTTACAAATAAATAAATAATATAAAAATCCACAGTGTTCCAAAATGTTACAAAATACCGAGCGAGCTTTCAGGTTCTACAGAACTCTTAATCAGGCTGGACAATAAGCAAATTGGGGGCAGGAGAGAAGGACAATGCAGGCTTGGTGTTAACGTAATAAAATCTGCATGGACACCAGTCTTTAAGATGCAAAGAGGTCGCCTATCCTACACTATCTTACCATGTCTAGGATACTGGGGTGAAGAAACACAAAATGGCTCCATAGACCAGGCTTTGAATTTCAAATCCATCAGATTCATGCTTGCTTCACATCTCGTTGAAGGCTTCTTTTCTTCTTGAAAATTCTCTTTGCTGTTTGTTCTTACATAGCTTGTTCTGTTTTCTGAGCTGGGCTGGGCTCAACATCCAGCAGGTCGCATGGGAGGAAAAATAGCTCATTCCAGCAGGTCACAGGGTCAAGGAAACATTAACACCTCTCCTTGCTGACTGTCAGATCCTTTATTGCAATCCTTTTGCCAGGAAGTCACAAGAGGGCAGTGTAGTGCCAGAACGATCTACCCAAGGGAAAGGGGAGGGGGGAAGGATGCTCACTATCTAGCATTTGCAATGCTAATATACTCCTTTAAAGTGTGATTAAGACAGTCCCAAACATCTCCAGACTGATTGTTGCATTGATTTCATTGTCTAATGTCAGCAGGTTAGAAAATTATATTGGCAAAAAATAGCTGTGCTGGGGAGAAAGTGGGAAGGTTCCACTCAGGGGGATTAATTCTAGCAAAAGCGAAGCAGTGATTTCGCCTCCCCTCTTTCCAGTATCACTAGCGACGAACATTTACAGTAGGAATGGACTGATAAGAATCACTGGCAAAAGATGTCATTCACATTCATTGCTGAGAATCAGGATGAGAAGCTGTAATTTCAGAAGGACTGTTGCCAGATGTGAGATTTGTAGACAGCTGAGTTTAGCTTAAAAGAAAAGAAGGAATACATATCTGAACCACATTCTCTTCTGCAAATCAATCCCACTGTTACTCCTAGAAACTCAGGGTGGTGTCCATCATCTTCCCACTATTTCATTATCACAACAATCCTGTGAAGCAGGTCAGACTGAGAGAAGGTGATTCCAGGCCCTCCAAGTGTCCTTATTTACCAGGGACATCCCTGATTTAGAGAAGCCATCCCGGCTCCTGATTTGATCCCAGAATTTCACGCTTTTCCTTAGGATGTCCCTATTTTCCATTGGAGAAATGTTGGGAAGGTATGGAGTTATGTATTCAAGTCCCGAGTTGTCTGAAGGCAATCCTGTATAGGGAAGCTTTTTAAAAAATGTTTAATGCTTCATTTATGTTTTTATATATGTTGGAAGCTGCCCAGCGTGGCTGGGGCAACCCAGTAAGATGTGTGGGATATAAATAGTAAAATTATCATTATGGAATGAGACGTGCCTATTTTCATTGGAGAAATGTTGGAGGGTATGTGATTGGCTCGAGGCCACCCAGTGAGTTTCATGGTTAAGTATGAATTGAACCTTGGTCTTCCCAGTGGCGTAGGAAGGGTGGTGGTGGAGGGGAAGGGTCGCCCTGGGTGCCACTCTGGGAGGGGTGACAAGATGGCCCCTGCCTCCCCCCAGCTGTAGAGCGGCCAAGGGTGCCCGCAGTCTCTATGGGGTGCCGCTCTCGCGTGCAGCGGCCGTAGTCTGTATGGGATGCTATACATGCTCAGTCTGTACAGGCTGCGCCGCCCCAGGTGCCAGAGAGGGTTCCTCTGCCTCTGGGTCTTCCCAATTCTGGTGTGACACTCAAACAACTGCAACATGTTCCTTAGCGCTTATGGTGAGAGGAAACCGCATTATATAAAGCAGTGTTCCCAACCTTCCCCCCTCCCCACGGACCACTTGAAAATTGCTGAGAGTCTTGACAGACCACTGAAAGATTTTTCTGCTTGTTCTAGCAATTATAACATGCTGTGCTAGATGCTGCACGTTTTAAACCGTATCACTCTTTTTAGTTATTACATTGCATTTTATTGTACAAAGTGTTCTTCGCAGGCAGGCTGCAGATCACCTGAATGAAGCTCACAGATCACTAGTAGAAACTCCTGGTCTAAAGAAGTCTTATCAATTTTGGTGCCCTCAATATATTTAGGACTTCAACTCCCATCATCCCTAACCACTGGCCATGCTTGCTGGTGCTGTTGGGAACTGTAGTCCAAAACTTCTAGAGGGCATCAGGTTGAGCAGGGGTGAAACTAAGCTTTATTTCACCCAGGTCAAAGACTCAGTTTGGCACCTCCACATGCATTTGTGTGTGCGCATGCATACATGTGCACGCGCATGCGCACACGCGGGCGCGCGCACACACACACACAGAGGCTGGGAGCCTCAGTGGCACCCCTCTGGGGGCTTCACCTGGGGCCAAAAATCTGGTTGCTCCCCCCTCCCTTAGTTATGGCACTGGGTTGGGAAATGCTGATTTAAAGTGTCAAAGAATGCAATTTTGTCGCTGGGGAAACGAAGCTCCTATTTTCTGGAGAGGAAGCTCCTATTCAAGGAACTGGGCAGTTTGGCCTCTGATTATGAAAGTATCATGAGCACTTATTGGCTAGTGCCCATGCTGTAACAACAGAGATGAAGAGACATAGTTTACAGAGTCCAAAAATTCAGCTGTCTATGTCACATTTTTGGATGATTACTGTCCCACTGGATATCTGATGTGAGAGCATAGACTCTATCTGTCTTTTGGGGTATTTTAAGCTGTCCTCCACCTATGTTCAACCTATAGATTTGTAAATGAACATAAATGTTACAGAATGCCAATAAGCCTCCAGGGACTTCCTCCCAAAAGAAATGAAGCCTGGGTAAGTGTCCCATCCTTGGAACTTCCCAGTATTTGGAGAAGTTGGGTGCATGTAATAATATGCAAACTGAGGAAATATGAGTATGTGTGGAATAAAAACAAAAAAAAGAGCAACAGTTACAAGCTTGGAAAGCTAAGACACCTGGAAATAATCCCAACAGCATATAAAATGTGAGTTGAAGGGTTGTAAAAATTATACGCTGTAGTTTACAGCAAGAGAGAAGAATTTTTCTAAGCAGGAATCAGTGGCTACTGTTAGCTAGCCTGGCACCACACGGAATGTTGTGTATGCAATGACACACTCTAACATACACTGTCCTTCAAGTTAATTGGAACAGGAGGTAGCTTTGAATTCCAGCCTACAGCGTTGCATTTGGTAAATGATTTGCAAACGTTTGTCACAAAGTGGAGGAAGAGAAATGGAGTGAGAGGAGGAAGGGGCCAAAAAAATGTGTGTCTCTAACAGCAGAAGAGGTGAGAAGGCAAAGAAGAAAGGCAAGACTGAGAAAAACTGAGGATCAATCATGGTTTTTTGAATTAGCTTTTCATAGGGTGTATATATATATATATATATGCAGGTTTTGGTGTCCTCGGGTGTCTTCCCGTGTAAAAGTTGGGGTGTCTAGGCGACGTTTCGACGAGGTCTCACTCGTCATCTTCAGGCTGGTGCTTTCGGCTTCTTGTTACTGGAACAGAGCAGGATCTCAGTGTTTGAGTTCCTATAAATACTGTTGAGGGGGTGTGGTGTATAGCCTCCAATGTTCTGGGCAGAGAGGAAGTTCCCAGGCTAGTGTGCCTTTTCTTCTTTTGTTCCTTAATTACTTGAGGGATATCTTGAGGGATATCTTGAGCTAGCCTAACCAAAATCAACCCAGATGAAGCCAATAAAATCAGACTTGAAGTCACCAACATCCTCTGCTCCAGCAAACCACCCAGAAGCAATTTACACAAAGAAGAACAGAAAGCACTCACCAACCTGAGGAAAGACAACAACATAATCATTCTCCCAGCAGACAAAGGTAATGCCACTGTTGTGATGAACACATCGGACTACCAAGCAAAACTATCAAATCTACTCCAAGATCCTACCTACCAACCTATAAAAACAGATCCCACCACCTATCTGGAAAAAACCACCAAATCCAAAATAAAAGCCTCTCCTATCAGTGAAGAAATCCAGCTAAGAATCATCCCCAGAGAAAAATCATCCAGATGCCCCAAACTCTACGGCCTCCCCAAGATACACAAAGAAGGAACACCACTCAGACCAATAGTCAGCTCCATAGGCTCACCTCTACAAAATCTCGCTAAATTTCTCGCCAAGCAACTTCAGCCCTATGCAGAATCCATCTCTTCACACGTTCCAAACTCCTTCCAGTTCATAGAAACAATAAAGAAGCAAAACCTACATCCTAATGACCTACTTGTGAGCTTCGATGTTGTATCTCTCTTCACACAAGTGCCCATTAATGAAGCCTTGACAGCCATTCAAAACAAATACAATCCCCCCGAATACATCTTGGACCTGACCAACCACTGCCTAACCAACACGTACTTCATCCACAATGGACAAAGATACAAACAGATAGAAGGAGCACCTATGGGATCACCCCTCTCACCGGTCATCGCAAACCTGTACATGGAACACTTTGAAACCAATGCTTTAGACAAGTCAGAACACAAACCCAAACTTTGGCTCAGATATGTTGACGACACCTTTGTAATTTGGCCACACGGGAAGGAAAAACTGGATAGCTTCCTCACACATCTCAACAGCCTACACCCCAAAATACAATTCACTATGGAAATAGAAGCCAACAACCAACTTCCCTTCCTTGACGTCCTAATCTACAAAAAACCTGATGGCTCCCTAGGACACACTATCTACCGGAAAAAAACACACACCAACCGCTACTTACATGCACAATCACACCACCACCCTGCACAAATAAACTCCGTAGCCAAGACTCTCATCTCCAGAACCAAACGCCTGGCTGACAAAGACCACTTGACAACTGAGTTACAGAATCTCTCAAATGTGTTAATTGCCAATGGATACCAGCAAAACAGGGTTACGAAGCTAATCCAAAAAGAAACACCCCCCAAAAACCAAGACACAGAAGAAAACAATGGCATGGCCCTCCTTCCTTATATCAAGGGCACTACAGATAAAATTAGCAAAATCCTCCATAAACACAATATCAAAACAGCCTTTTGCACCAACCAAAAAATAGCCAATATCCTCAGAAACCCCAAGGATAAAATCCAGTTGGAAAACCAAGGGGTCTATGAAATACCCTGCAAAGTCTGCCCAGCCACGTACATTGGACAAACAAACAGACGAATAAATGCACGTATCGCAGAACACAAGAATGCCGTCAAAAAAGAAGAAAAAACTTCCTCTCTTTTCCAACACATGAAAGAAACAGGACACGAAATTAATTTTGCAGATTCCAAATTGCTCTTTAACATGGAACATCACCACAAGAGAATAATCATGGAAGCCATCGAGATAGAGAAACACCCTCACAACATGAACAAGCGTGACGACACATCCCGCTTGCCAGACATCTGGAAATTAGCCCTCCCCACAAAAACTGACACCAGATCCAGAGGCACACAGAACGCCATCACCAATCAACCACACCAGACCCAAACCCAGACCCTCTCCACAGATAAATTACAGACACCATCCAGTAGCCAAACCATGGTGGCACCTCCGGATGCTGCACCCCCCTGCAATCCCTACACAGATCTGGCTGACACAGGCCACAAAACCACAGCTCGCCCCTATACACGAAGCCAAGCCAGAGCACAACTAAGTGCAGTACAGCCATCTTCTCAGAAAAACTCTTCACAAAGTTCAAGAGGTCAAGACACAAAGACTTTAACAACTAATCCACACCTAATGACCCACCTAAGTGGTACTCAGGATATCACTCAAGAAATCACTCAAGATATCCCTCAAGTAATTAAGGAACAAAAGAAGAAAAGGCACACTAGCCTGGGAACTTCCTCTCTGCCCAGAACATTGGAGGCTATACACCACACCCCCTCAACAGTATTTATAGGAACTCAAACACTGAGATCCTGCTCTGTTCCAGTAACAAGAAGCCGAAAGCACCAGCCTGAAGATGACGAGTGAGACCTCGTCGAAACGTCGCCTAGACACCCCAACTTTTACACGGGAAGACACCCGAGGACACCAAAACCTGCATTCCTGTACCCGTGAAAATCTACGAAAGCATATATATATATATATATATATATATATATATATATATATATATATATATATGGTGGTTTTGGTGTCCTCGGGTGTCTTCCCGTGTAAAAGTTGGGGTGTCTAGGCGACGTTTCGACGAGGTCTCACTCGTCATCTTCAGGCTGGTGCTTTCGGCTTCTTGTTACTGGAACAGAGCTGTATATATATTGCCCAGTCTGCTGCTGACATCTGTATGAGGAGTCCACACTGCATCTCAGAGTCTGTCATGAGTCGTGACAATACCATAAACAGTGTTCCTCTTTTTAAAAAAAATAAAATAAAAAGCTTTTGTCTCTGTGCATTGGATGCTAAAATAAGTTAAGAGGGTTCCTAGTAGAAAAGTTTCTCATCTATTCCTCCCTACTGCAGCCCTTGTGCCACCCCTCCAGCCTCTTTGGAGGATCTGGACCCACATCTGATCAAGGTCAGATGGGGTGTCGATTGGGGAGGAGGAATCACCCCGACCTCAGCTTAAAGTCTAAGATAAGTTAAGGGAAGTTCACTGAAGGAAAGTTTCCCAACCCCTCTTCTCCTACCAAACCCCTGTGCCCCATTGTTTAGCACAGAGAACCAGTTTTGGGGGGTTACAGGGGACTGCAGAGCAAAAAGGAGATGGGAAACTTTCCTTCTTAGGTTAAGTTAACTTCTTAGGACCCAACTCTATGTTTTGGCCATTGTGCATGCCATCCTTTCTCTTTTATTACAGGAATACCAGTTCCTCCCGAACCTTTAAACTCCAGGCATTAGTGCCATTGCAACCCACTTTGTTCATTTGATGAGCTGAAATTCTTTAAGCAGCAGACAAGCCTGCCTGTTCCAGAATCCCAGGGCCTAGCTATCTTTGTATTCTGTTGTATGATTCTGCTATTCTTTATTTTTATTATTTGGCAAAGCCGATACAAATTCATCAGGGTTTGTGCACAAAGACAATGATGCAAAGCCTACAGTTATTGCGATGTAAAAGCAAAACAAAAGCAAGCTGCCAATCTGAAATTCTGGGAAAATGAGGCAAGTATGTAATATGGGAAATGTAGTTTGAAGATTAGTACCAGTACAGTGTAGGACTAAAGGGAAAAGAAATGCAGTAAACTTGTCAGGAGTACCTTTTAACATGATACTGTGTCTAATATGAATTTGCCTAAGCAGTATATTTTCATGGGGTTTATTCCAAAAGGTGCATAGGATAAGCAGTTCAAGAGCTAAGGTGAAGAAGGACAGGCATAAATTTTGATCCCTGTCCGTTATCACCTCTTGATCCAAAGATTAATACCTGGGAATCCTGCGTCTCTCTTGCCTTACTCTGAACACAACAGTCACAGAGTTCTCAGGGGCCGTAAGGGTTAACTAATTTACAGGATTTATGACCTCCATCATGTTCCATGTTTCCTTTGCCCTCTCCTATTAATCAATAATCCATTATCATAACTCTTTGGAAATGATTTATCATTTTTATCATCTGTTTCCATCTTGGAAACAGGAGCTTTTCTGCATCAGAGCTTGCTATTAAACTTCTGCTCTATGAAGATGAATAGAGATAGCATTGTGTGTGTGTGTGTCCAGCACAGAGGAGGAGAGATGATGAGATTGCTTTTCAAGGCAATGAAGTCATTTCTGGACTTCCATATCTCTGTGTAGCTCAAAGCTATAGCCTGCTATAAATTTTGGCTCTTGTTCTCATCTGCTCAGCCTAGTATGGGTAGTCCAGGGACATTGCTGGGTCCTTAAAAGACTCAGGACACAAAGCCATAAAATTGAATATGTTAATTTATATGCATAGATGCAAAAATTGGCCATGTACCTTTCAGGTTGTGTACACACTATACCTTCAAAACACATTCTTTCCCTCAAAGAATTCTGGGTACTGTAGTTGGTTAAGAGTGGCTGGGGATTTCTTTCCCATCTATAGTTCGTCACACAGTGATCAAAATGCAAAAAATACTTAACATAAATTAAGTGAGTTTATGCAAACACACACTTTTACACAGTGCTATTTTCCTCAAAAAAGAGGTACTGGAACTCACCATGAACACCTTGCTTGTTCTCTTATAATGACAATAGTTCTGTTGAGTTCTGGCTGGAAAAAAAAAGCCCTGCTTCTACATCCTTGCAACAGAATTAGGGGTTTGGATGACAACATTAGGGTTTATTTTGCTGATGAGACCCAGATCCCATGATAATTATTTCTAGCCTCATATAAGTGGGGGGATAATTTATCATTGTTACCTGGATAGTTCCAGAACTTATTTTTCTGGGGGAAAACATCTTCAGACTGGTAACTTTTTTGATGATGGCATAAGAACACTGGCCATATAAATGTTTGTGGGCTGGAGAGGACTCAATTAAAGCTCAATCCTTGGCTGTGAATTCCCCATAAGTATTTCTTGAAATGATTGGGCCCTCGCCAGGTTTGGCTCAGCACAGCACCAGTGAACTGTCCATGTCCTATTAGTCAAAGAGTTGACACCAGCCTGACACAAATATCACTCACTCGAACCTGGCTCACACCCTCCATCACAAAGTGCAGGTTGGTGCAGAGCAATGTCAGAACATGGGAGCAGCCACATCTATTGCAAAGGAACACCGAACCAAGCAAGCAAGCAAGCACGCAAACAAACAAAAGTGCTGTCCTGATAATGACGAAAAGGCCGGTGGTAGATAAATGTGTCCCATGGGATTATGTTAAGCTTCAACCAGAGAAAGTAGTTCACATTCACTCAAGTGCTCTGTGAGAATTAATACTTTCCATGGTGTTCTCTGCAGGTGTTCTGTTAACAGTGACCTGCTTTTGAGCAAGAGATTAGCGTTTCAGCCTGGCCTTGGGAAGATGTTAAAAAAACCCCAACCTCACATCAAGAGGACCAGCTGTTCTGTCCATGCTGATAGAACACTTCCATAGCAGAGTTGTGTGTGCCTGATGCAGTTGTTTCTGCACTTCCTCTGATATCATTATATAACTAGGACATTATATAACATCTATATATTTAAAACATCTGTATGCTGCCACTCTTCACTTTGGCAAAACTCCCAGGGCAGCTCCTACAGTGGCCAGGTCCCCACCTGTACTATACAGAATTATACAACAGTCATGGCTTCTCCCAAAGAATCCTTGGAAATGTAGTTTTTAAAGGGTGCTCAGAGTGGGTAGGAGACCCTTAATCTCACCACAGAGCTGACATTCCAGAGTGGTTTACCAATTAATTCCTAAAGTCTGGAAGGTGGTGAAAAGAGAGAGAGGATATTTCCAGTTGTGGCACCCCACATGTGGAATGCCCTCTCTAGAGATGTTTGCTTGATGCTAAATTTTATACCTTTTCAACCCCAAGAAACACTGTTCAGGACTTTTATCGTGTCATCTAAGCCCCTCTGCCCCCCAACTGGAAAGCTTTTATTGGATTTCCTAGTTTCTGTTGCTTGGAATTGCTTTTAATGCTTGTTCCACCTCCATTTAAAATTTTGTTACTGAATTTTACTTTGCATTCAGTGTTGGATCTGGCCTGTGAAGCCAAAAAACTTTCACCAAACTTTCAAACTTTCACTGCTCTTAAAAGATTAGGGCTGACTCTCGTTTTACATTTCCAAGCAGGAAACAGGAGGAGAGAATGCAGTTCCTTGGTGTAAGTGGCACCAAAGGTAAAAAATAATAATACCCTGAAGTCCAAGCTTTTAAAGAAGGTTAATACCTGAAGATAGGGGCCGTGACAAGTGCATTGTCAAGAAGATCTAGATAGTAATTGCAACAGAATTTTTGCTGATGTCTTTATGGAAATTTGGTAAATTAATGAAATGAGTCCAGAGGTTTTTCTCCCTCTCTCATAATACTAGAACCCAAGATCCTTAAATGCAGGGCCGTCTTTACCTGGGGGTGCAAGCGATGCCAAATTCTGGGGGGCGCCAGGTGCGCGCCACTTAAGCCGCCTAAGCTCTTAACTATCTACCTGTTATGAAATAATAAATAATTTTGATCAAACTAGAAAAACTAAATACATACATACCTAGGTATTACCAAAATGAATACCTACTGTTTCACTAAAGGACTTGCGACTTTGTGGGCTCATTTACCAAAGATGTGCTGCGCCAGCGGTGGCGCTTGTCATTCACAACAGTGGCGCTTGTCATTCTCAATGGCGCCGTGCACACAAAATTAACTCTTACATCATAATAAAAGTTGATTTGGGGGCTAAACTAAATTTGGGTGCACTGGGAGGATCTTTGCACCCCGGCGGCACATATGCTAAAGGCAGCGCTGCTTAAATGAATTTGAATATTGGAAGGTTCAGGCAGTCAGAAGGAAGTAGCTTTTTACACAACACACTGTTAATTTATAGGTTTTGCTACCACAAGATGCAGTAATGGCCACCAACTTGAAAGGCTTTCAAATAGATTTATACAAACGCATTGAGGATTCAAGACAAGATGACTAGGTTCCCCCTCCACTGTCAGAGGCAGTATGCCCCTGTATACCGGTTGCTGGAGCTTCAATAATGTGTGACCCCAAAATTCTGGATCCCCCACAAATTGATGCCAAAGTTTTGTGCCATTTTGTACTGCAAACCCCACATTTTTTGCCTCCCCCCCAACTGAGTAATTGATAATGCAAATCAGGGTCACAAGTTGATGCCCAAAAATCCAAACTTGTCAGATTACCGGTAACTCCAAACAGGTGTCATACGTTAATGAAGCTAATGAAGGTAGTTGCTGGGGAATCACAAGTGAGGAGAATGCTATTGCATGCAGATCCTGCTTGCAAAAGTCATACAGGCATCTGACCACTGTGTGGGTGCTGGGCTATATGCCTTTGATCTGATCCAGCAGAGTTCTTTTTATCTTCTAAAAATGTTAAATGATTTGATTGTGGCTTATTGAGCCTCAAAGGCTTGGGATGTTAAAGGAATTGTAGTCAACAAAATTTTACTCTGTGTAGACCCATTAAAAGAAACATTCCATAGTCTATTAATGCTGATGGGTCTACTCTGAGTAGGGCTGAATGCAACCCAAAATCCCAATGATGATGATTAAACCTTCAAGTCATTCTAATTCTGCTTCCCGTTCCATTTTAGCAAAAATTCATCTGCACAAGGATATCACTCCTGGAAGATGCTCTAGTTTCGGTGAGTCTCTGGGGAAAGGTATTTTGCAGTGGAAAGGTACCCACCAAGAATGCTACTCTGCATGTTCTTGCAGTCCTAAAACATAATAAGGATACTCAAGTGCCAGGTTAATACAGTTTACATTCATTAGAGAGATATAAATGGCTTGTACTTCTTGAACATACAGTACCACTGACATTTGCCAATTAAAAATATAAATTAGGAGCCAGAAGAACTCTGCAAAAGCTTTAGACACCTTTGTTGTCTGCAAGCTCATTCCGATATGGTGCTCTGCCCTGGGGGCTCCAGTAATTCCAACAGAGGACGCCATCACCTTTATTCTATTATCTAGTCCTTTTGTTTGAAAGCACCTGCTGTAATTTTTAAATCTATGACTGAAACCAGCCCTAACGTTATTATTGTCCAAAATCATTGGGGGTGGGGGGGGGTGAGAATAACATTTACAAATGTTTCATCATTCAGATATCAACCCAATATGAAAAGGATATTTGTGATCAGCACATAAAGGTCAATCAGATTAAAAAATGTCCAGGCACAAGAGTAATATTTTGTAAATGAATTAGGAGCCGGAGATGCGCTGAACAGAATGAAATGAATTCAAATGTCAATGAACAGGCAGAGAGTTCAGCAGCACAAATCACTGTTCCAGCTCACCATTGTTCTGGAGATGATATTTTCAAAGGTAGGAAGCCTAAAGGCAGGAGGTTTCTGATGTACACAGGCACCTCTAAACATGGCCTGGTTTTTAGATATACTGAAAATACATTTTTGAAGGTCTCCTGTTCCATCAAAAGAGCCTACTCTTTCTCCCTTGCTGAGTCTGATGGCTTGAACTGCCCCCCAGGACACCTGTGTGATGACACTAGGGTGGTCTTTTATGCTTTTTCCCAAAAAGAGGGCAAAAGAGGACACAGGTGAGAGATCACATATTGGATAGTCAAAACCTCCCTGCCACTGACTGCTAACATGTCAGTAGTCTTGCCAACTGACTGAAAAAAAAGTGGCTGAATCTGCGCTTGTGCCTTTTAACAGCAGGTTGATAATCAGAAAGGTGATTACCAGCAGATGTTGCTCATGACTAAGCATCAAGCTGAAATTCAAGGCACAGCTACAAAGGCCAGTTGCTAAGTAGGCAACAACCCTGCATGCCAGAATAAATTATTCTGACATAGAGTTTCCACATCAGCTCCTGGTTTCCAGTTTTGGACAGAAATCATTCAAATATGTGATTCATCCGTTGCATTCTGAGGCTCAACAATTATGGAAATATTGCATCCTCAGTCTTGTGTGAGACTTGTTGCGGTGTCTGGCCACAGGCCACTTAAGTGTCTAGGGACCCTTGACACTATTCTCTCCAAGCCCATTCGGTAGGTTTGTCAACACTGCATGTCTTGTGCTGGCTTCAGTGACCCCTAGCATAGGCTGAAACCCTGTCCCCATACCCCTTGCCCTCTATGAGTTGGTGAACTTCTGCAGTGAGGAGCACTTCTGACTGCATGTGTGGAGAGTCTTCACAATGCCATCTTAGATGTTTGCCCTCCAGCTTGTAGAGGAGGATGGTGACAAACTTAGTGCACATCCCTGCTCCCTGCCCCAAGGTCACTCACAACACACCAGAAAGCTACAATCGAGGCATCTATTTGTATTTTATTCTTGGCAGTCCCTGTAAGGTGGTAAAGATGTGAATATTTTGATATTTTCTTGTGAGATGGGCAGCTACCTGACTCTTCCATCTTCATCTTCTTCCAACTTCACTTTCACACATGGACACTGTAGAGTGCTTAAAAATATATATGTTATAGCTATTAAAACAGGAATGGTAAGACTTCCATTACAGTTATGCTTGATAGAAGAAAATGTCATAGGTAGCTTATGCTGTCTTTCCCCAAGTGCAATGCTGGACCCTGCAACACCATATATCTGTATTGTGCATGGCACTCAGACAGCTCAGAAGATGTAGGTTCTTTGCAGTGGAAGTGACTATTGATCAGCTTCCTTAGGTCACTTTCCTATGTGCCTCTAGGACTGTTGCTGAATCTGGAATGTGACACTTGCAAACATTGGCAGTATGGGATAGAAAGTGGAAGATGGCCAATTTTAAATCAAATGTACATTTTAGTCAACATAGGCTTCACATTTGCAAACTATTAGAACTGCCTTAAGCCTCACTTGTGAAAATGGCCTAGGAGGTTGCACTGCTTAATATTCCAGATGGATATTGCTTTATGGCATGTGATGGGTCTGCTGGCTAGAATGACATTTTGCACACCATTTGGAATAATTTTGGGGACGCGGGTGGCGCTGTGGGTAAAAGCCTCAGCGCCTAGGGCTTGCCGATTGAAAGGTCGGCGGTTCGAATCCCTGCGGCGGGGTGCGCTCCCGCTGCTCGGTCCCAGCGCCTGCCAACCTAGCAGTTCGAAAGCACCTCCGGGTGCAAGTAGATAAATAGGGACCGCTTACCAGCGGGAAGGTAAACGGCGTTTCCGTGTGCAGCTCTGGCTCGCCAGAGCAGCGATGTCACACTGGCCATGTGACCCGGAAGTGTCTCCGGACAGCGCTGGCCCCTGGCCTCTTAAGTGAGATGGGCGCACAACCCCAGAGTCTGGCAAGACTGGCCCGTACGGGCAGGGGTACCTTTACCTTTACCTTTTATTATGTAGCATTTCAATAGCATTTGCCACATAATGAAAGGAATATACTGTTTGGTCTGCAGGAGGAAAAATAGCATCTTAATAAACAGCAATTATGCAACTGGAGTGGGACGTGGGTGGTGCTGTGGGTTAAACCACAGAGCCTAGGACTTGCCAATCAGAAGGTTGGCGGTTCGAATCCCCGTGATGGGGTGAGCTCCCGTTGTTCAGTCCCAGCTCCTGCCCACCTAGCAGTTCGAAAGCACGTCAAAGTGTAAGTAGATAAATAGGTACCGCTCCGGTGGGAAGGTAAACAGCGTTTCCGTGAGCTGCTCTGGTTCACCAGAAGCGCTTAGTCATGCTGGCCACATGATCCGGAAGCTGTACGCCGGCTCCCTCGGCCAATAAAGTGAGATGAGCGCCACAACCCCAGAGTCGGTCACGACTGGATCTAATGGTCAGGGGTCCCTTTACCTTTATACAACTGGAGTGTATAAAAAAACAACACATACTTGCACATCACTTGCAGTTTGGAGCCTGTTTGAGTAGTAATCAATTTAAAGACAGATGGGTGACATGGAGACTTGGTGGATGAGAGAAAGGTTGAGCATCCCCGCTTACTCACAGATTCTATCCTGTAATAAGTGCCCTCATCCCTTAGTCCAAACCCCTGGTTTTACTCTGTCCTGATATCTAGCTCTCTTCTCCTATGACATGGTATATGAGAACCCATTTCTGCCTCTTCATTCTTCAGAAATAGAGAGTGGGAATTTTAACAGCACAGGAGACCAGAGGCCAAATGCAACCCTCTCCAAAAAAGCTACGTAGCCCTCCCTCCACCATAGAGTGTGAGTCTGACCTTCGTAATTGGTTCCATAAACCAGCTTCTGCCTCTGTAGCAACATTCTCAACGCCAGTCAAGGGTTGAAAAGAAGAGGTGTCATTTTTAATGATAGGGGAAACTAGAAGGGAAAGGGGAGAGTGTAAAATTTTAATTGGCTTACGTTTGGCTTCAATTCCCATGGTGGCTGTACACTGAGTAATATATTGCAACATTTTTACAGGCTTAAATGTGAGACCAAAGCACTGCTACTTTCTTCCAAGCAATCAATTGCCTGTTGTATTTTCTCAAAGCTAATTCGGAGTGTAAATCGATGTTTTTATAAGTTATGCACTAATAGAACTGCAACCAGTGGAGTGCTCACCCTCAACATGCAGTGACTTTCCCGATTGTATAATTTACCGTAGTAAATAAAAGGAAACGGAATGTAATGAATTAATTGCCTACATAATAAAACTGCAAGTGTATGATAAATATAATAACAGGTAAACAAATTATTTGCAGAATTACTCATTGTACGAGCTGGCTGGCAGGGACATGAATGGACGCAAGAGATGCTCAAAGCCAGAACCATCCTTCCCTATTATATCTCATTCCCCAGGGCACCCAACACATCCATCACACCTACAACAGGACCATATTGCAACGACACGCCTTTCACACATCACGAAAAGTCATCTATCCCAGTAGTAAAGACAGGAGCTTCATGTATTGCCTTAAGTATACATATGAGGGAGCAGTGGGGATGAGCATGGTAACTCAGTCCCCTGTCCCCATGCTTGTTGCTGTTCTCAAGTTGGAGAGTGGTTGTCTTATGCAGAGGTTCTTCTGAATTTCTGGAGACTCCCTGCACATTTTTGGGTTTCTACCCTGGGGAACCTCTATGAGGCCAGGAGCTTTCTCACTTCAGAAAATCACCCTCCAACTTGTGGAGGGCTGTTGGAAGGGAAGGTGGGGAAGGGGGCAGAACTTAGTGCTCTTGTCTTTATTGCACCTTCCCATGTGTTCTATTAATGTGAGTATCTGGTGCCTGAAGAGGTCTAGGGTTACTTTGATCCATCTTTTACAACATCTAGAAGCTCTAGAAAAACACAACGTAGGTGTTTAATGGCCAATTGCTTTGCAGGGCCAAAGGGATAAGGTTGATTCTAGTTAATGGGCAGAGCAATCTCAGCATATATTTGTGGCAGGGTGGTGGTGGCAAATGCGCTTGCAGAACAATTGCCACATGCATTATCCTGCCACTTCAGTCATTGGGCCAAGCAAGGGAACCTTTTCTGCTTCTCTTTCATAGAAGGGAATGAACTGTGGCAGCCCCTAAGCAGGCACTGGGTTGCACCAGTTCTGTGGGCATGCTAGAAAAATATGCCTTGCCCTCACTCTGTTTCCCTCCCACCCTGCAGGAGCTTCTTCCTGCTGTGCACAAGTATTTCTGTTCAGTGTATGTGCTGTCCTTCTGGTGGGGCACTTACACCACTTCCGATGGCCTCTCTGCCAGATTTCTGGTGATGCTTGGATTGTACCTTTCTGTCCCTCGCCTCGCATCTCACCAGCTGAAAGATAACTGAAAACCCCATGTAAATTCTCAGAGCTTTCTATACATATAATAGGACTGCAAAGTACTGGTTATTTCAGTGAGGCATGGGCCATTCCTGGGGAGAGGGGTTGACATCTTAGCCCCACAATGTCCAGAGCAGCCTTGGGATATCACACTGGAAGCACCCATATGCAACCCAGAAGAGAAGTGTATAATTTGAGGATAAAGGAACAGAGTTCATTCCTTGAATGTAGCAGGGAGATATTCAACCAAACATACAGAGTTCCTGCAAAACTACACAGCCAATAAGAGGCTGTGCTACCTTGGCAAACATCATGCTATTCTCCTTGGTTGGTAAGCAAGACCTCCACACATCTCCCTCTTAGTTAGTTGACTTTAATATTAACATAATGGAATGCTTTCTGCTGTTGTACTTCCAATGCTGTTGACTTCCTACCTCCCTTTTGATTTGCCCAAACAACTCTGGCTTTACCCTCTGTCCATTCCTTGCTCATCAGCCTCTTGCGGTCTCCTTGCCAACTTCTGCTGGTGATGGCAGCTCCACGTTGGTGCTGCAGTAGCCAGGAGGAGTGGGATCCTCCATGTTGCAATGGCTTTCCACAACTGTCCTGTAGTGAGAGTCCTATACAATAGAAGCTCCTCTTCTAACCAACTTTGATGGGAAAACATATATAACCCAATTAAAAGAGGAAGAAGTTCCAATTTGGGTCTTTCCTCCCTACAACTCATCAACTGAGTAAACAATGAAGCCCATAAACATTAATCATTGGGGGCTCAATTTGTGTTGGCTAACTCATTTAGCTGCAGAGCAGGCAGGCCTGTGATACTTTCAGTGTGAGCCTAACCCCGCTAATAATTTATCAAACAACACCCATTTAATTGCCCTTCGGTGTCCATTAACTATTATATTGATCTTCTCCTTGTGACATTTGCCACTTGCTCTGAAACCTGGTTTGTTTAGCACTATAAATATTAGGGCATCTTCCTCAAGAATCCACCCTTTAGCCCTTGGCCTTTGCTGAGTGTCACTTTGGTTTACTGATGCCATCTTGATTGTAGCTATAAAGCATGCTTCTTCCTTTTCATGACAAAGCAGCCACTCTTGGCAACTGTTTTTGCAGTGTGAGCAGCAGGAAGGACAAAAGGTCTTCAGGGGAAATGATAGGTAGTTTGAAAGCAAGAATAGCGCGTATTTCTTGTGTGGCTGTTAGCCAGAACTGTCTATTTTCCATTTAGGCCCATGTAAAAAGTTATATTTGACTCAGGGGTTGCTAACCTTTTTAGACCCATGGACATATTTTGGATTTCTGAGTGAGCGCTGTGGTGGGCCACCCTTGCTTGTCACTTCTCTCCCTCACTCTCTTGGATGAGCCCCCCGATACAGAAAGAGAGAAAAGAATGTGTGGACACACCTCACTTTCCCAAAGAATCTGAAAAAAGCTGGATGGAGTCAAATGAAACTGAACCTTGACAGAGCATCCAACTTCCTCCAGCTGTATGTACTTTCCAAGGAAAAAAAGAATCTAACTATCCTATGGCTAAGGGGGTAGTGAGTGTGGGGAACTTCGTGGGTGGTGGAGAAGACATCATGGTTGCCATTGTGCCCACAGGTGCCACATTGCCAACCACTGATTTAGCTGTTGTCACTGTGGGCAAAGAGACATGCCCCAAATGCCCCCACAACCACAGGGCCAAGAGGGTTGTATTTCTCAAGCAGCAGCAGCAGCACCTTAGGCCAAACAGAAAGTGCTTTTGAAACTGAGAGGACTTCTTAGAAGCAGAACATGAGGATCTACTTTTTGGAAGAGGGGTGGAATTAAAAACCCCATTGGGTGGTGCCTCTTAGACATGCTTAAAGTAGATTTTGGTACCCCAATCCAGAATGCCCACATGGTGTATCAAAATGGCAAGCAGCTGCTGACCGTAACAGTACTCCTAACACCAGAAGGTTTTTCTGATGTGTCAAAATATTTAGAGGCATTTTTAATCTTTACAGCACCCCTGGGAAGTGAATAGCAGCTAAATGATTAATTTTTGTTGTTTTATTTTTGGGGAATGGTGAAGAGAGGAAGATGTTAAGTACATTGCCTTTGAGTTACAAGCTGTTTGGGATCAGAGACGGAGCTGTCCAAGGTCTCTGGTTTACTTGTAATCATTAGACATCATCACTTCTCTCCTCTGCTTCACGTTTATCATTCCTGCTCCACCTCCATGTCTCCTACTTAAATCCTCCCTGTACTGTTCAGTACATTATCTTTCACCAGCCTCCTACACCACCCATCTGGACTTTTTTTTTTAGTTTCATTGTGCTCTATCAGTCAATGGCAAAGACTAATAGACAAAGGAGGATTCCTAAGTGCCAATACAGGGATCCCCTGTGAAAAAAGCAGGCTTATAAAGTCAGGCTCCAACCCTCACCAGCCCACCAGGTCCATCCTTCAACCCTCTCCTTTTCGGGGCCATTCTCCTGAGTCCTCGTTGAGGAAGAGAGGGGTGAGGGCAAACTGTTGAAGAGAGTGAAGGATATTCCACAGTACCCGGGCAACAGCAAAATACCCTTTTTGGATCATCACCCTATGATATTCCGTAGGGTGTGGTACTTTGAGTAGAATTTCCCCAGTTGATTTTACCTGGGAGCATTGTGGTTTTCAGTGGTAGATGTGTAGGATTGGGCTGCAAGAGCCTTGCCTGAAGAGCAGAAACTAATGAGGAGTTAACAGGATTTTCTAAAACTGTTTTTTTTTAAGACTGAAAAGTGTGGTATATATCCTGGCAACTTCCCCACCCCTTACCCATTTCCAGGTCACAGAACAAAGGAAGACACGAGACGGTGCTAAAGGGATGTTATTTAGCTGGAGGCCCATTCTCAAACATGACATTCTGGAGGTCAGAGCGACCGCGTCACCGAGCAGCAGGTGCTCACCCAGCTTTGTGCAGCTGATTGTTTTCTGATGGCCTGGTGTCAAAGGTGGGTCAGGAGGAGTGTGCAAGCTGCCTCCCTTTACAGTCAGCCTCACAAAGCCCCCCAAACAGCACTGTATGTTCTGGGGGAGGCAGTGAACTTTCGCAGGAACGAAAAGACTTAAGAATAGAACTGTGTGTAGGCAGGGAAATAAGTGCTGCCTAAATAATGGGTGATCTGTAGAGGCTGAAGGCAGACATCTACATTGGGAGTTTTCACGAATCTCCAGAGGAGTTAGGCAAAGCTGAATAAACCTCCAAACCTTATTCTTTGTTCTCCCTTGCTGGGTGGTAGGAGTGGGAGAATCGGTGCATTTCAGGTTCACTCTGCTTCTCCTTTTCCCAGTCTTAAGTTCATCACATTTCTGCATCATACTGTGATTTTTTTTAAAGTCATCACAAAAGTTCACCAGCATTTTAGTGCACACTTCACCAATAGACAAATTTCTGAATGCAATCTTGCCTGGTATGCACGTTTCTTTCAAGCATTCCCCTCTTATATAATGTTGCCTTCCCTCTAATATATGCATTTTTGCATACATTTTCTTGTTGAAGAAAACTGTACTGCAAGATTTGGAGAAGCTCAGAGTTTGAAGAATAGCTATATTTTAGTTCATGCGTTGTTTCAGAAAGTGTTGAATTACCTGGGTTCACATTCAAATGCAGACTAAATTGAATTTATGTCCCATTCCTGCTCGGGGTGGCTAAACCAATGGTGACCTGGCTGTAGCCTTTCCACACTGTGATAATGTCATGCTCTCCTAGTGTGCAACCATAGCTGTCAAGTGTCCCTTATTTGAAGGGACAGTCCCTTATTCCAGCGCCATGTCCCGCTGCTGTCCCTTATTGATGGATGTCCCTTAAATGTCCCTTAAATGATGTCCCTTAAATTTCAAAGGAAGCAGCTCCTCTCCTTCTCTCCCTGCCAGCCAGGGAGGAGGGAGGCTCCAACTGTGTTGCTTGGCTGTGTTGCTCACCCAATAAGAAGTCTAAGAACGACTGGGGGGGTGGAGCTTGCATGCCTTGTGTGTGGCTAGTTAATGCAAGCTGAGGGGGTTTTCGAATTCTGGACGCCATTTTGTTGCACGTGCTGCAAACTTTGCAGTGCAAAGCCAGGCCGGGGAGCCATCTTAAGTTGAGGCTGCATAGGCCTTGTGGTGCATGTGATTCAGATTCTATTCAGTTGAACCTCTGGTTACAAAGTTGGTTGGACAGTGTTCTCGAAGCTACCCAGCATGAGTTTGACCAGACTGCAGGAGGACAGGAAGACTGGAGTGCCTGGAACAGGTGAGGCTGCAAGTCCCTTATTTTGGCTGCTGGTCCCTTATTTTCAAGGCTGCTGGTCCCTTATTTTCATAGTTGACAGCTATGTGTGCAACACAGATGGCGCTTTTGCTCAAATGGGTTCACTATCCACTCTCTGTGACCCAAAATATACCTTGAATATATTGGTGTGTGCAAATCTTTTTTATTTTTTTAAATTAAATCTTTGTTATATTGCAAAGTAAATACATCAAAACAAAACCACACATAAAGAATAATATCCAATAAAAAAGAAAGAAAGGAAAAGTCAAGAAGAAAAAGAAAAAATGCAAAGAAAAGTAGACAGTAAATGAATAAAGACAAGTATAATATTTCAATATTATGCAATAAACACTATTTTACAAAATAATAATAATAATAATAATAATAATAATAATAGACTTCCACCACTCTCACAACACTTCCTTTCACCTTTCATATTTTATCTGTATTTCAGTATTATTTTCATCTTAATATATAGATGTGTATATATGTATATTTGCCCTTTTCCATTTACGAGGTCATTCTAGACACAGCCAAATTTTTACATTTGAACCTTGTCTTTCTAAATAGTCATTCAAGCAATTCCATTCCTTCTTGACTGTATTCATTGGCTTTAGTCTTGTTACAGTATATCCGTCAATTTGGCCAGTTCCAAATATTCACATAATTTACATAACCATTCCTCTTTGGTCGGTACCTGGTTACCCTTCCAGTAATTAGCCACCAGAATTCTCACTGCTGATGTCGCATACAGAAAAAAATTAGTTTTTTCACTGTTCAGCATTCCCAAAAGTTATGTTTCTGGCCTTTTACTATGTGAAATTCTTAGTAAATCTTATTAAACTGAGGCAAAAAGTAGAATCATAGAGGTGAATTACAGTATTTTTCCGTCTATAAGATGCCCCCATGTATAAGACGCCCCCTATTTTTGCGGCAACAACCAATCGCCAGTCCACCCTTGGCACTATTCATGTATAAGACACCCCCTAATTTTTGACATTATCTTTTTGGAAAAAACCTAGTCTTATACACGGAAAAATATGGTATGTCCAAGGAAAGCCAACAAACAGCTGTTGTTTACAGTTTGGTTGTTATTATTTCTTTGCTTATTTCCAGTTAAATTCATATCCTCATTTTTTTGCTAGTTGGAGCTCAAGGGGGCTTACAAAAATGCACCCCCCACATATGTGACACATAAAACAATTGTACAATAAATACAACACCTAAAACCAGTATAAGAAGATGGCAGCGACTGTGCAGTAAAATCAAAAACAAGTTTCAAAGACAGACATTGTACTATGAAGACTGTTTTTAGTTGCTGGACTCTCAAAATGAGTTATTTGAAACCCAATGTATAATATGGTTGCCAAATGCCATGTTGCTTTCCCCTTTGGAATAGCAATTTAGGGCTTGCAAGATTCTGAATGGCAGGAGGGAGGGTTCCCAAGATGAATCATTAACTTTGGATGTTGGCAAAACAAAGAAAAGTCCTTATTTCAGAAGATGTCAAAACCTGGACAGGTTCATACAGTCTTTCAGATAGCCTGGTCCCAATAGGGATTTTAAGATTCTGAATCGTGGGTGGGAGGAGTCCCAAGATGAATTATTAAGCCAGCTGAAGTTAGTAGGGTAGACACCTTGGGAATGACTCTGTAAGGACAGACAAAGGGGTTGCATAGCACCTGCAGATATAAAGGAGAAATAGAGCTGAATGTCATCGGAATACTACTGACATTGTACTCCAGACCTCCGGATAACCCCATGTAGTGGTTTCATGTAGATGTTAAACAACACAGGGGATAGAACTGAGCCCTGTGGAACCCCACACTGGAGGTTCCACAGGCTGAAAAGGAATCCCCAAGTAACACCCTCTGGGAGCGACCATCCAAGTAGGACTGGAAGGCACCGCAAAGCAGTGTCATCCACTCCTAGTTTGGAGAGTCACTCCAGAAGGATACCATGGTTAATTGTATCGATAGCCACTGAGAGGTTGAGAAGAATTAACAGGGACATGTTTCCCTTGTCTCTCTCTTGACAGATGTCATCGTACAGGGAGACCAAGGCAGTTTCTGTGCCAAAACCAGGCCTAAACCCCGATTGAAATGGATCCAGAAAATCAGCTTCTTCCAAGAGTACCTGGATCTGGTCTGCGACCACTCGCTCCACAACCGTGCTCAAGAAAGGGAGAATAGCAACTGTCCAGTAGTTTGTTAGGTTTTCTGAATCCAGGGAAGATTTTTAAAGGAGTGGTTTACCACTGCCTCCTTCAAACAGGCAGGGACCACCCCCTCTTGTAAAGAGGCATTGATCACCTCCCTGGCCCAGCCAGCTGTTCCCTCCCTGCTGGATTTTATCAGCCAAGAGGGGCAAGGGTCTAGAGTACAAGTGGTCATTCTGACTGATCCGAGCACATCCTCCAGCCTTACCAACTGAAACTCATCCAACACAACAGGACTAGACTGTGCTCTGGACACCCCATGAGATTCATCTGCTATAACAGCAGAGTTGGTGGATGCAAGCAATTTTATCCTCAAAATGCTTTGCAAACAAGTCACAGCAATACCATTCCAATCATTTGATTCAACCACTTATATCAGAGCTTTCCAAACCGTGTGTCGTGACATGTTAGTTTGTCGGCTGCAGTGTGTAGGTGTGTCATGTGAACACTCCCTGTGCTCTTCCAGAGGCTGGAAAGGGGTTAGCTTAACCTTTGGTTTGCTCATAAAACTGAATTACTGTGTTACGAAATGATGCATGTCTAAAAAGTGTGTCACCAACATGAAAAGTTTGGAAAGCTCTGACATGTGTTACTGAGATCGTCTCCATTTCCTTTTTTGCATGTTTGTTTATTTTGCAAAACCATTGGGGGGGGGGACATTCCAATATTTAGGCTACTTAGATTCAATACCCAGAGATGTCCAAATAAGTATTTCATAAAAGCCCCACATGATTGCTTGAGATTTCATCTATGGTGGCTATGTGTCCTTCTTTGTAGAGTGCTTGAATGGCTGATATAATACAGATGGTTTCTAGTTGAAGGTGTTCTTTATTTGAAGGCCAACATCTGCTGTAAATATAAAGAATGCTAAGAAGGGAGAGAACCTCTTAATTGCTAATTAACAGCACCCAGACAGCAGACTGTGCAGGCAAACAGGTTGCCTGGTCCCAAACTTCCACAGTGTGCTGAGATGCATTGCATGTCTATCTAAATTATAGTATTTCCCCCCTAAATGTGCATCTATACATATGTATGTATGTATCCAAATTATATACAGATCTACAAGTAGCTCAGTGGAGTGGGGTGGAGCTGCTATGCTAGATTCATGGCAGGTGGGTCACTGCTGCTTACAGGGAGAGAAAGAAGGCAGTGGTTTGACTATCCTATTGCCTTCATCCCTCCTCCTCCTCCTCCTCCTCTCAGTAGGCTATATGACCCACCTGCTGGGAAGCTACCATGGGGACTCCACTCCACTCATGGAGACCTGTGTCTTCTTTTGTCCTCTTATTCGGTGATGCAAAAGGGCCCGCCCAAATTGAACCACAGAGGTTTTTTTTTTGTCTTTTGTTTTAAATCTGCTCTAGGTAACTGCACAGCTTGATAAAGTTTCAGAATCATCTCTCTTGACAATTATGAGACATCCTTGGTGCTAGAGAACTGAATTTGGAATAACAGCTGCAAACATCTTCATGGCCAAATGAAGTTAAATTGCCTTGAGTGGAATGGCATCACTACTAATTAAATGCATTTACCTCTGCATTTAGCTCCCCCACCCTCCCCTGGAAGAGGAAATGATTACTAGCGAGTGTGTTGAGATTGGCAGTGGCATGTGAGATAGCATATATGAGACTTAGTTTCATTAAGCCATTAGTTATCTGGGCTGTAAAAATGATCACTGGCAAGAAAGACAGAAGGCAGAGAGATTGCTTATTACATGGTAAATAGTTGTAGCCAAAATTATTCCCACCCATCTACTCAGTTATTCTGAGAACACAACTAAGTTTCTAATTTCTGCTCTTTTATTATTGTTTCTAACCACTAAGGACCAGCAATTGCCTCCATTCAAACATAGCCTAGTAAAGTTTTTGGTTACAAGCTTTTTAGTGGGGAGACCCTCCTAAACCCAAGAAATTAACAAATGTCAGAATCTAGTTACTATTTGGAGTGTTGAAGGAAAGATTCCAGTCCAGTGGAAAACTTCCTTTCCAAGCCGGGGCCTTACCTGGGATAGAGGTGTTAACATGAGGCCCCATCCAAGAGGAATCCTTGGGCCTGCACAGATGAGGGTTGCCAAGGTGACGGGGAGGGGGCAGGCTGTGCTCAGAGGAGAAATATGCCTCTTTAAAAAAAAGGCTTGGGGTAGCACATGGATGGGGAGGAGTTGCTTCGATCAGGGCTGTGCTGGGAAGAAGAAGGTGAACAAAGGCCAGAACCATCTTGGCGTTCTAAGGCATATTGTTTCTGCCAGTGGAGGTATAGTGTATGGAACTACAAGGAGAAGACATCAGAGGTAAACCTTTCCCATGAAGGATGCTTATCGGGATGACAGCTACCAGAACCTGTAATTCCCAGGTGGTGTTCTCCTGCTTGGATTATTCCCATTGCCCCAAACATCCAAGTAAAGGGGGAAGCAGCCAAGGGGAATGAAGAATAATCCACACTTGCTCTATTATCCCCACATTCATCTTTCCTTATTTAAAATGCCAAGGCCTATTAATCTAATGAAGCAGCTTAAGCCTGCTTCCCTCTCCCAGCTCCTTCACTTCAATGAATCTATCCAGTATGACGACTGATTTCTCCTTGCCCCATCAGACACCTTGCACTTCTTGAAGTTTAGCTAGTGGTGTTACTGTGCTTAAGCCCAGGTCTCCTCACTAGACGTATGCTAGCCACATCTTGGCACAGCCAATGAAAAAGAAAAGGTGCTCAGAGGCAAAAGAGGAGAGGAAGAGGTGCTGCTGGGTCCTTACATTATTGGAGGTGCAGCCCCATGGGCACATATTTGCATAGTATTTGCATATGATAATTTAAGACCTTTTCATTTTTTTAAAAAAAATATTGTCTGTTGATTGTCTTCTAAAGTTGTACTGTTATTTTAACTGTATTAGTTTTTGCATATATTTCATACACCCCCCCCCCATACACCACTGATTTTATAACTTGAGTGATTTACAATCATTTAAAATCAAAATAAATGTTTAAAGGTGCAAATCTAGGCCAATTTTCAGGCACAAAGCTGCCCTGTAAAACAAATTTATGTGGAAGTTTTAAACAGAAGGGGGAGGGGAGGATATTTGGGGCTCAGCACAAAGACATGTGGGGCAGGACCCCTAAGCCACCCCCTAAAAACACCCCACGAGGACAGAGCTTATTAACAGTGGATTAGAAGAGGGAATTTAGTGCAGGACTCAGAAATGCTGTAGCTGTCAAAATCCAGAATTTCACAGTGGGTCAGGACAAAACTAGGACAAAACTAGGCTTATGTTATTGTCTCTTCTGTGTTTTCCCTCCTTTAAAGTAGAAGCCGGAGTGGGGAGAACTCTTAACCCTTTCCCTCCCACTGAAAATGGTTCCCTCTAGCTGGTATTTGCAGCAAACAGTATCGCAAATAGCAGGCTGCGCAGGGGGAGGGGATATTTGCTTGAAAATATAGTGCATGGAAAGGCTTAATCCCCCTCCCTCTGCACCACCTCCCTAAACTGGATTCTCTTCTCATCTCCAGCTGCTACTATTTAAAAAGGACTGAAAGGACAGGCAAACCAATGAATCATTTGTCAGCTTTAAGAAACCTATGTTTCACAGAGTGTGAAGCATGCCTTCCAAAAAGGCGTGAGTGGTGATGGGGTGCAAGGTGGGGAGGAATGGCAAGAAAGGTCTCCTTCTCCTTCCTGCTTTAATACCTATTGCAGGTCTCTTATCAATTGATTGGGATGTGGGTGGCGCTGTGGTCTAAACGACTGAGCCTCTTGGGCTTGCCGATCAGAAGGTCGGCAGTTCAAATCCCCGTGACGGGCTGAGCTTCCGTTGCTCTGTCCCCAGCTCTGTCCCCAGCTCCTGCCAACCTAGCTGTTCGAAAGCACACCAAAAAGTGCAAGTAGATAAATAGGTACCGCTCAGGTGGGAAGATAAACGGCGTTTCTGTATGCTGCTCTGGTTTCGGTGTTCTGTTGCACCAGAAGCAGCTCAGTCATGCTGGCCACATGACCCAGAAAAATGATCTGCGGCTCCCTCAGCCTGTAAAGCGAGATGAGCACCACAACCCCAGAGTCGTCTGCGACTGGACATTTATTTTAAAAAATGAAACAGCTCTGCCAATCTGCACTCAACAGTGTGTTATTCAAACACCCATGATGTGTAAATAACACTCATGTAGTTCATTCCTACTTTCCTTGACCCATTGCTGATAGGATGGCCATGAGTCCCATCTTACACAGGATGGATGTGTATTTGAAAAGAGGGGCAGCCATCTATTTGTAGGAGAGTTTCATTGGAAAGGCTGTGAAGCCCAGTTCAAGGACAAAAAAAGGGAAAGAGCAGGGGCCTTGCGGTTTCTTGCCAGCAGCAGCCTGAGAAGGCTTTTGTCACCTGTGACAAAAACAGCAGCTGTGGAGGCAGAGCATAGCCGTCATGACCAGAGGTACCTTTTAAAACCTGTCCCGAATCTCTCAACATCAGCTCCTTTAGATGCCAATGAGTTCTAATGTTATGAGAGGAGAAAAACTTGTCCCTCTCCGCTTTCACCAAGCCATGCACAATTTCGTAATCTATCATGTCACGTCTTACTTCCCTTTTCTCCATACTAAGAAGTCCCCAAAGCTGTAACCTTTCCCCATAGAGTGTGCATCTCATCTCATCTCGCTTGAGGTACAAAGTATCAGCTTCCCGGGTCAGGATTTATCTTCTTCCTTGGTGCCAGGTGCAAGGAGGAAGACAGACTCTGCGGGAGAAGAGTGGAAGAATCAGAGGATCTGCACAGGGACCAAAAGTTTCATGCTGACAAAGAGAGGAGAGAGGAAACAGCAAATGTGCAAATGTCAGCAGGAGAGAGTTTCTC
Organism: Podarcis melisellensis; assembly: GCF_964234715.1. Lineage (NCBI taxonomy): Eukaryota > Metazoa > Chordata > Lepidosauria > Squamata > Lacertidae > Podarcis > Podarcis melisellensis. The sequence continues at coordinate 34,899,484 of NC_138538.1, forward strand.
TCTCCCTGCCTTCAGTTTCCCAGAAGCCATTGAAGCACTTTTGAAAAGAAAGAAGAGAAAAGCTTTTCAAGATGCGGCTGAAAGAAGTGCTGTGCAATAGCCCTAGGCTGGCAAAGGAAGAGACTCAAAGGGAAAGGGACTCGTGCCACATTGCCCACGTTCTGACCCTGGGAGTCAAATGCCAGAGATCTAAGCTACTTAGGGCCACTTTGCAGGTGACAACATTTTCTGTGCAGAAATAATTTCTAGGTAGGAAATTGCATGAGGCCTTGTGTGTGTGACTCTGCAGGTGTGGGAAATTTATCACATGTATTATTACAGGCTTGTAGGGTGGGAGGGCATCTTTGGAGTTGTCTCCAAGCCAGTGATTTATATCTGTAAAATGGAAATATGCAGAAAAAAGAGACTCTTAAAGGGGCCAAAATAGTTGCACTGATAAGCTAATGACTCCAGCCAAGTGTTACATATCTTTTTGTATGATTAATGGTGCAGGCGACTGGTTGCCACAGAAACTACTAGGTGGAGATATTGATTAGTGCAAGAACCAGAGTGGAGGATGGACTCTCATCTTGGACAGGATGTAGGATTTTGGATCTTCAACTGAGTTCAACCTGACTTAGGGTGGACCACAGCACCACCTCCATCATATAAATGTATGATAAGACATTGTGAAGTTGATCTTGGGTCTGCTTGGGATGAAGATGACTAATCCTAGTCCAGGATTCTGTTCACAACAGTGGTCCACCAAATAGTCTTGGAAAGTTCACAAGCAGAGCTAGATGGAAATAGCCATTCCCTATTGCTTAAACCCTACTCCCTCCCAAATTTGGCACAGAGTGGCCAAATTTCCTCTAAACATAGATTACAGCATTACAGCATCATTACAGCAGCAGCTTGGAATCTGTGCTTGCCTCAGTGTTTTCCAACTTGTGGGTCATGACCACAAATGGGTCACAAACCATGTGCAAGTGGGTCATAGGCTTTAGAAGTAAACCTCAAATAATTTCTTCTAATCCTTCATGAGTATGATAAGTACCATTTACAACAAGTGACCAAACCTCTTATAGTTTGTAACTGAACATTATAAAGTCTCCAGTCTTGCATTTAACACTTGGGACTTTTCTCTGCTGGCTGGTGGCAGATGTGGTGAATGTGCTCATAAAGGGAGTTGTTTTGAGTGACTATTGCAACTCTCCTCTTCAATCAGTTTCTTGGTATTCTTAAATTCCCATAAACAAAACTGTGACTAACTTTTTGTACACTAATAGGCATATTATGCCTAATATTATTTTGCTTGGATTACCTATAAGACAGGCAATCTTGCAGCTAAAACACATGGAACTGATAGCTGCCAAAGAGCAAGGTCCAACATTTATATGATAATAAATCAATGGGGCATCATACTAAGTAAATTTGGACTTGTGGGGCACCAAATCAAAAAGGTTTCAGACCACTAGCTTAGTAATATTGTGTAGCCTAGTGGCTATGAGACTGAGCTATGAATCAGGAAGTGATATTAAATGTGAATATCACCTCTGCCATGAACACACTAGGTGGTCTTTGCCTCAGTCCTCCCATCTGCAATGTGAGGGATAGATAATACTGCCTTGTCTTATAAAGATATTGTAAGGTATGAGATAATGCATGTGAAGCACTTTAAATACTGGAAAATGCTAAATAGCAATTAAGTGAGCTTGTTCTCAATGCTATTAATAAAAAATCAGATAAATTCAGCATATAAATTAGGGCTATTCTCTCAGTTTTTAGTGTACACAACTATCTCTGCTAATAATAACTGCAATGCAATTTCAGTCACAGAATAAAAAGGCAGAACAAAACTATACCTTTTGGCACATGCAGGTCCAGAACTACATCAATTCTGGATCATATTGAATTGTTAAGTCAAATATCGTATTGGCCCAAATGTAAGCCGCACCTGAATATAAGCCGTACTTTTAAAATTCAAGGGTGGGGGGACACAAAAAAAGACAATACATGAATTCCCTTAAAATTCTGCAGGCACTCACATCTGTTCCATTTTACCGTATGTCTGTTTCAGCAGCGATATCGTAAAAGCCAATTCATAAATTCACATAAGGTGGTGAATTTAAGCCACACTTTAACTTTTCACAGTCAGAATTTGGGGAGGGGGGAGTGAGGCTTATATTCAGGCCAATAGACTGTATCTAACAAGCACGACATAACATAAAAGAATGTGATGGTATTGGTTGCAGTACAATAATATATTACAATATTTTAATTTAGAAAAACAAATTGATTTTCAATGTGAAACAATAAATTTACTCATTATCCACTGGCATGACTGAACCATTTTCCTCACTCCAATGTCAAATTTACCGCAGTGAGAAACACAATGAGTAATTTAGTATCCAAATTCCAGAAACAGTAACTTTGGGGTAGTCACACGGGGAATGATTCACCTATCTTTGCATGTTCACAGGAATAACTAATGAAGGATGAAAGGCAATAAGATGGGTCCTGCTCTTTCAGTAGTGCCCCTTGTACCAGCACAGTGACTAAGGGAGTATTTTTGTGTCCCTTTCAAACTGGCCCCTTGACTCAAGGGAAGACCCTTTCCCCAGCCATGACAACCATCAATACATCACTGCTTCCTGCTGCACTGACTACACTCAGAATGAGGACAGAGTCTCGGCTTTGAATTCTGAGCACATCACTGACTACCAGATAACGACTGCAGAACTATAATTCCATAATCACTTTCAGAGAGACTGGTTTCTGCTTTCTCATTTAAAATGTCACAGCTTGTGTTCACTCTTTTATGCTTTGTACTTTCCATGAACCTCTTTTTCCCAGGACCCATTAGTTGGTTTAAAAGTTTATAACAATCATTAGGGAGTTGTTCGGTGCTAATTGTGCAGTCAGTAAGATGCCTGCCAAGTTCCAACAGCACTTCCCTTCCACAACTCCTCTCCTCATTAAGGTACATTCTCACAGCATCGCCTGCCTACAGAGTGAGGCAAATGCCCTATTTGAAGACGCAGCGCCAGGCTATTCAGTTGGAGGGAGCACACAAGGGCTGCTCTTTGGGGCTATAATAAAAGGAGTGCTAAGAGGCCAAGGTCCAAAGATCAAGCTGTGTGTTTGGAATTTCTTTTGCCTAGGATTCTGGGCTGCCAGAGACAAGGGGCTCGTAGCTGGTGCTTAAAATTTAATATTGCACATCCCCACTGGGAGAAAAGCAGGGGTACAGCACTGTAAGCTTATTTGATAGAATCAGCCTTATCCCTCCCTCTGGGTCCCTGGAAGAAAAACTGGTGTCAGATCAAAGGGAAAAATTGAGGATGAAAAGCTATTTCAAGTTCCTAGTCAGCCATAGGCTTATTATTCTCCTTTGGACGAGACATTGTTCTCCAGCCTTCTTTCCACATTTGTAAACAGAGACCATAATGATTTATCCTAAAGCAAGGGTGGTGAACCCCAGGACAGAATGTTCCCCTCTAGGCCTCAGTATATTTTCCTTAGGACTGATCTGAGGCCATGCCCAGATTCCGAGACCAAACCCCTTTTCCCCAGACTACACAACTCACCAGCCCTGCTCTGTGCTCTCCTTGAGTGCTTCTGCCTGGCTGGAATGTGTCCTGCAAACTGTGATGGAGGATGGAGAGGTGGCTGTTTGTATATAGAAACCTCTGACGTCTGTGAGGCTGGAATGTAGTCTGCTGTGCAAAGGTAAGGGACATATCAATTGCTCCACCCACTTCTAGCCACACCCACTTTTGCCTCTGGTTCCACTGCTCACTGGCAGGGTGCAAATGAGGGAATGCAAGCCCCGGGTTGAAAAAAATTCCCCACTCCTAAAGAGTTGTTGTGAGGATGAACAAAATGAAGATGGTGATGCAATACCAAGCAGGAATTTGAACCGCGAGCTTCCTGTTCTATGGGCTAGTGAGTTGCAGAATGGAAAACAACATGTAACTCTCAGGTGTACAAATGTTACCGTGTCCACTTCAAGCAGCCCATCCCTTCCACAAATTTTGGATTCTGCATCTGTGAAATTGCTGTCATTCCTGGTCATTATTTGTCCTTTGCAGTTCCTGTGTCTGACCCTGTCTCTTGGTTGCTCTTGACTCCTGACTCCTAGCTCCCAGCTATTGGCTCCACCCTTAGTTTGGTATCATGTGAAAATTTGATAAACACCTTTCTATGCCTTTGTCCAAGGCAGTTGTATGGATGCTGAACTACGATGGTGCTAGGACTGAAGACCATGGCACCTCACTTGCCACATCTCTTGTAGTTTGGTGAGAAGCCACTCCTGAGCACTCTTTGGGGTTGGCCCATCAAGTTAAAAGCAAAACAAGGCTCGTTTCCTTTTTGGTGGGAAAGGCAAAGACTATTGCAAGACCCCAGGATATACCATTTCTTTTCAACCCATGAAGGCAAGTGTTACAAGATCACATCAGAAGATATCCAGGAGATGCCTGATTTTAACACAAGATAAGAGGAAGCAGTTGCAATAAATGCAGATGGTGGTAACCATCTTGATGAAACATTGCTACCCATTCAGTTGATTAGTTTGCTTCTGGGGTTGTTGGTTTTTTTTTTGCCAGAACAATTGATGCAATTCTGCATCAATTGTTCTTTTTGTGATAACAACTTATTTTTCATTTACAATATTTCATTTTGGGGGGTGGGCGGGCGGAATATATCAAGAGTAACCCACCCACCCTGCCAGTCACTTTGATCATATTTCCTCTTATGGCCCAACTAGTTTACCCTTGCATTATTTTTTTTTTCTTCTTTTAAAAATATCCCATACAGGGCTTCCATAAGGCTGCCTCCTCCTGCAGGAGCCAGAAAGCTAATCCTATGCATCATCTAAAATTAGGTGGCTGGTGGCCAGAGGAAGGGCCTTTTCAGTGATGGCACCCCTGCATATGAAATGCTTTTCCTGGGGGACTTTCCACAGAACCTAATCATGTATTTCCCAACAAAGATCCTTCCACTGCCTTCCAATATATCAACTACATTGTTTTAATCTGATAAAATTTTTGATGTGTATTTTTAACTGGCGTTCTTAAACCTGTTCAGCTGCATTTTCTATTCATGAATATAATTATACGACGGTGTTTTAGTTTTTATAATGACTTGCGAGCGGCTCTGAGTCTTTAAGCTGAAGAGTGCCTTATAAATGTCTTCATAAATAATAAATAAAATATGCTTTTGATGACTGGCAGAACAAATCAGACCAGAGAGTAATTTGTAACTAGCTTCTTCGGGTAACAAGATATTTGGATAAGCTGGTGTGCTGCTTAATGCAATATTAAATTGTTTGGGAACTGCATGAAACTTATCCCCCCCTCCGTTAACAAGTAATGCTGAATACTTGATATAGGGAACTGGCAAGACTATAAATATATATGCAAAGAAAAAAGCCCCTCATCTCACATTAGTGTATGAACTCTATGGACCTCGTGACCAGAAGATGCACTTTGGGCAATATAACTGTACTTCCACGTGGGAATCCCAGCATTCATCCTGGCCTGGGTGCAATGTGGTGTCAGCCCTAGAGGGCACCGTAATCCCTTGTCACGAGACGTGGCTCCTTTGTGCTCTCGCTGCTCCTTCGCTTGGCCTCCGCTTTCTCTTCTATACTCTCCTCGTGGCACTGTATGGATTAAATGTGATCTTTTCCCTTGCTTCCAAGGATTAAGCATGTTATCCCCCTGCAGTCATTATGCAGGCAGCTTTCCCTTTTCATTTCAAAAGATGCTTTTCATTAGAAAATGTCCCTTTCCCAGCCCTTTTAAAAGAGAGCCAGTGGTGAAGCTGGAAAAGAGCCAGCAGCTAAGCAAAAGGTATCGGCTGGTGTGGCTCTCATTATTGCTCAGTAAAGAGCACAGGGAAGGGACATTGCTGGTTCTGATCTCACACATATCACCATGCAACATATTCTGTGTGTGTATATATATATATATATATATATGCAGGTTTTGGTGTCCTCGGGTGTCTTCCCGTGTAAAAGTTGGGGTGTCTAGGCGACGTTTCGACGAGGTCTCACTCGTCATCTTCAGGCTGGTGCTTTCGGCTTCTTGTTACTGGAACAGAGCAGGATCTCAGTGTTTGAGTTCCTATAAATACTGTTGAGGGGGTGTGGTGTATAGCCTCCAATGTTCTGGGCAGAGAGGAAGTTCCCAGGCTAGTGTGCCTTTTCTTCTTTTGTTCCTTAATTACTTGAGGGATATCTTGAGTGATTTCTTGAGTGATATCCTGAGTGCCACTTAGGTGGGTCATTAGGTGTGGATTAGTTGCTAAAGTCTTTGTGTCTTGACCTCTTGAACTTTGTGAAGAGTTTTTCTGAGAAGATGGCTGTACTGCACTTAGTTGTGCTCTGGCTTGGCTTCGTGTATAGGGGCGAGCTGTGGTTTTGTGGCCTGTGTCAGCCAGATCTGTGTAGGGATTGCAGGGGGGTGCAGCATCCGGAGGTGCCACCATGGTTTGGCTACTGGATGGTGTCTGTAATTTATCTGTGGAGAGGGTCTGGGTTTGGGTCTGGTGTGGTTGATTGGTGATAGCGTTCTGTGTGCCTCTGGATCTGGTGTCAGTTTTTGTGGGGAGGGCTAATTTCCAGATGTCTGGCAAGCGGGATGTGTCGTCACGCTTGTTCATGTTGTGAGGGTGTTTCTCTATCTCGATGGCTTCCATGATTATTCTCTTGTGGTGATGTTCCATGTTAAAGAGCAATTTGGAATCTGCAAAATTAATTTCGTGTCCTGTTTCTTTCATGTGTTGGAAAAGAGAGGAAGTTTTTTCTTCTTTTTTGACGGCATTCTTGTGTTCTGCGATACGTGCATTTATTCGTCTGTTTGTTTGTCCAATGTACGTGGCTGGGCAGACTTTGCCAAGACTCTCATCTCCAGAACCAAACGCCTGGCTGACAAAGACCACTTGACAACTGAGTTACAGAATCTCTCAAATGTGTTAATTGCCAATGGATACCAGCAAAACAGGGTTACGAAGCTAATCCAAAAAGAAACACCCCCCCAAAACCAAGACACAGAAGAAAACAATGGCATGGCCCTCCTTCCTTATATCAAGGGCACTACAGATAAAATTAGCAAAATCCTCCATAAACACAATATCAAAACAGCCTTTTGCACCAACCAAAAAATAGCCAATATCCTCAGAAACCCCAAGGATAAAATCCAGTTGGAAAACCAAGGGGTCTATGAAATACCCTGCAAAGTCTGCCCAGCCACGTACATTGGACAAACAAACAGACGAATAAATGCACGTATCGCAGAACACAAGAATGCCGTCAAAAAAGAAGAAAAAACTTCCTCTCTTTTCCAACACATGAAAGAAACAGGACACGAAATTAATTTTGCAGATTCCAAATTGCTCTTTAACATGGAACATCACCACAAGAGAATAATCATGGAAGCCATCGAGATAGAGAAACACCCTCACAACATGAACAAGCGTGACGACACATCCCGCTTGCCAGACATCTGGAAATTAGCCCTCCCCACAAAAACTGACACCAGATCCAGAGGCACACAGAACGCTATCACCAATCAACCACACCAGACCCAAACCCAGACCCTCTCCACAGATAAATTACAGACACCATCCAGTAGCCAAACCATGGTGGCACCTCCGGATGCTGCACCCCCCTGCAATCCCTACACAGATCTGGCTGACACAGGCCACAAAACCACAGCTCGCCCCTATACACGAAGCCAAGCCAGAGCACAACTAAGTGCAGTACAGCCATCTTCTCAGAAAAACTCTTCACAAAGTTCAAGAGGTCAAGACACAAAGACTTTAGCAACTAATCCACACCTAATGACCCACCTAAGTGGTACTCAGGATATCACTCAAGAAATCACTCAAGATATCCCTCAAGTAATTAAGGAACAAAAGAAGAAAAGGCACACTAGCCTGGGAACTTCCTCTCTGCCCAGAACATTGGAGGCTATACACCACACCCCCTCAACAGTATTTATAGGAACTCAAACACTGAGATCCTGCTCTGTTCCAGTAACAAGAAGCCGAAAGCACCAGCCTGAAGATGACGAGTGAGACCTCGTCGAAACGTCGCCTAGACACCCCACCTTTTACACGGGAAGACACCCGAGGACACCAAAACCTGCATTCCTGTACCCGTGAAAATCTACGAAAGCATATATATATATATATATATATATATATATATATATATATATATCCCATATATATATCTATATATATCCCATCAATGTGTAATACATCAGCTAGAAACCAAAGACCCCACCACTATAGTCAACAATTTGCAAACAGAAACAGCATGGTGGCAGAGCAGGGCAAGGGTCACTATAACACAACCAAGAATATTTTCTGGAATAAAGTTGGAGCTGATACCTGCCTGATACATATGCCACAGGGCACTTCTGTATGACCTGTTTATTGAACATTCATTCTGATTTGTTTTCAGGGAGGCTACGCAATTTTGGCTATTCATTGAGCATTCATTGTGATTTGATTTCAGGGAGGTTACATGATGTTGCCTCAAGCAAGTGTTGTCCCACACTTTCCAGTGTATTTTCCTATCATTTATTATTCCAAAAAGTCTGATAGGGGTGGGGGAAGCAAGTGGAGGCAGGTTTGTTGTGAATGAGCTCCAAATCAACTTTAACTGTTCAAGCCGAATTTGCTGGTATGTGCCCATAGGCCATGTGCAGAGGCCTGTATTATGCCTTCGCATGTTTCAAGTCTGCACCTAAACAGTGAAATCAGCCTCTGGTCTCGCTCAAAGGAAGCCTTTAAAGGTAAAAGTAAAGGGACCCCTGACAATTAAGTCCAGTCGCGAACGACTCTGGGGTTACGGTGCTCATCTCGCTTTACAGGCCAAGGGAGCCGGCATTTGTCTGCTTCCGCAGACAGTTTTTTCCGGGTCATAGTTATGAGCAAAACCAAGATCCCTATGTTATGTATTGTAATGAATCCTGCTATCAGTTTTGCTGTCAGATGATCATTGTGAGATACTTTGAGGTAGTACCTGGCCAGAATCTTGGACTTGACAAAGAAGTGTTCATAGCCAGGATATTTTGTGGATGTGTTTCCATGGGAGCTTGTTGTTGGACAAATAGGAAATGAAAGGGGGCCTGCCTCTCCCCCCTGACTTTTTGCTAAGGTTGGTATAGTCTCACCTGTCCCCACCATACTCCAGAAGCTGGAAGGTAAAATCTGCACCAGGATGCTTGCTGTACAGGGGAACACGTATGGTTCTAAATCATGCAGGGAACTTCCACAACTACAACAGGTTCCTTATATGCATCACTGTGGTGGGGTCAGACAGCACACCCTCTCACTCCCTCACATGATTCTGATTGCATGAATTCAACACCTGAATAGTGCTTGCGGCAGACATGAGAGATGGACCAAGTCAAAGAAAGCTAAGTTTGGGTTCTGTAAGAAAACAGCATTTGGGGGTGCTGGCTGCCTGTCTCTACATAACTTACATCTAGTAGTGTACTGTATATGAGTGTCTGTTGGAGCATTTAAGCTGTGGCTCCAGTTGTGTTCAACTCAATTGTTACAAAATGCCATAAGCCTCTAGCCAAATGCTGCATTCCTGGAGCTTCTCAACTACTGGTAAGAATAGCTTACCGGTAATTGTTCATTGTCAACACAAGAACTTTTCAATAACTTGTTAGTTCACTAGGAACATAGGAAGCTGCTTTCTATAGAACCAAATTCTCACTCCATCTAGCTTAGGGGGCTTCCACATCCAAATTAGCTTCTCTGCCAGTGAGCTGTGGCCCTTTCTTTACGCCAATATAGTAGCCAATATTGTGCCTCCAATCATCCTTGACCATTCGCCATCCCGGCTGGGGCTGATGGGAGTACAACTTCTGGTTGGCCACTGTGAGAACAGGATGCTTAACTGGAATTGGCCATTGATCTTATCCAACACACTTCCCTCATGTCCTTTGTCTTTAAAACATTTCATGAAAGATTCCTAAACTTTTCCTCCATAAGACCTCTACAGAGATTGATCTCTGATATCTGTCTATAGCTATATTTAGTCTTCACCTGTAACAAAAAGCCTAGATCATTTATGGAATTGATTTGGGCAAATTAGAATGAATTCTCCTTTAAAATTTGAGGGAAATCCTATATTTCCATCTGCACACCCTAACTAGGCAGCCTTCTGTCATTAGACTGGATTAGTCTCATCTATTTTTTTAGTGGGTAATACATTCTTTTCTACAGTGATTCAGGACAGATATTGAAGGTATTCTGTCACTAGATGGCAGTGTGAGGTACATTTTTGACAGAGCAGATGGAGCAAGGGAGGGGTGCCTCCAACTGGGAAGAGGAGAAGCAGGAAAAACAGAAGGTGAATTCTCATTGACTTGCATTCTCCCTATAGTGGAATCTTGAATTCACGTATTCCTTCAGAGATACTCATTTGTTCTTGAAGCTAAACTGAAAAACAATAACAACAAATACTTAGTGGTTATTGTGTAATGGTAGCTGATTTAATTCTTTAGTTGTATGTGTGTGTTTTGTTTTCCTTTAAATCTGGGGTGCTTTTACAACAACATCAACAGCATTCTTCTGAACCACAAGAGATGGTCATAAATTGAAATAGTCACATTGTCAGACAAATGGCTAACAGTGAGACTCTATTGGTTTTTACTGGGCATCTATTGCACAAATCTTCATGTACTCACTCCCATTGACATAGTCACTGTACAGAGACACATGTTCTGGATTGCATGCACTCTTAGAGAATGCCAATATGTGTACACAAATCCATTCCCAAATATATGCCTTAGGAGGACTGAAACCTGATTAAAGAAACCTTAGCTGATTAATCCTATGGATGTTAGTTGACTCAATTATTAATTTATCTGCATGCATTTGTACATGAAAAAAAATGTTCAGGAATTTTCTCAATTAAAGGCATGGCAGCCAGGCAGTTTGCTGGGACAGGCCCTAGGAAACATAGCAGGTCAGACTTGAAGCAATTTCATTGAATGCTGGTCCATTTATGGGCACAATCGAAAGTTTTTTGAGCTAATTCTAAATGGCTTGGAATCTTAGTACATAAAAGACAGGCCCCACCCACAAGAACCTGCCCAACTCTTATGTCCATCATCTTTCTTTGAGGCCACCTTAGGCAGGTGGTGACTGGAAAACAGAACTATTGCAGTTGTGGCTCCCTAGAATGTGGAACATCTCTCCCAGAAAGGCTTATTTGGTGCCAGTTTTGATAACCAGATAAAGACCTTTTGATTTATTCAGGCCTGTTCTGTATATTTTAGACCACTAATATTTTATTTAACTTTGTTTATCAATAAGTAACCCTGACAGCTTGCCAGAAGAAGGGTGCCATATAAATATTATGAGAAGATAAAATAAAAAAGAAATAATTCTAAGAAAGGAGACTGTCTTCAGGTGACACATACATGCGGTTGCAGTAGAACTCGTATTATAAAAGACACCTCTGCTCTCTCACACAGCAAGGAATGCCTCTTCTAAGAAGACACTTGCCATCTACAGTTTTTATAAGCAGCTGCTTTGGATGTTCAACTTTGAATAGAAAAACAAGCAATAAGTACTTTAAAATACATATATTCATATCACTTCCATGTCCAATTAATCAGAGGACCTTTTCTTCTTCTTAGTGTATAGCTAAATGAAGGAATTCACTGCCACAAGCAGTAGTGATGACCAACTGCTTTTGAAATTGGCTGCATTATAAAAAGTAAATTCATAAAATAGGCAGCAAAGAAAAGCATGGAACTATAGGCTGTAAAACCTCTAAGATGTGCCCTTCCAAGTGAGTTCCAAAACTCTTTAGAAGTTCCTTCCGAAATTTCACTCTTTTCCCAGCATAAGAAAAGACCACACATTTGGTAAGTTCAAAAATGGTTTGCTTACAAATTCTTCAAAAGTCCGATTCATGTGCTTTTCCATAGATCAGTCAGAAAAGTTGCACAGGCAGAATAACTTAGCTTAGTTCTAAAATTTCCCTAACAGGAAAGAGGCTGGTGAAAGCCACGTAGCTAAGCTGGAGCAACCAGCTCAGACCACACTGATTTCTCAGGTAGACTGGGAAGGGAACAAAGGCTTGATCACCTATTTCCTCCCATTTAGGGGGAAGTGACATAGCTAAGCAATACATAAACCCCTTTATGCATTAATTAGACAAGCAGGTTGGTTATATGAGGCTGGCTATCCTACAAAAAGCAGACTATAATATGATATTTCTCTGAAGTTCAAAGAAACAGCACCCAAGACTACATTACTTGTTTCTAGGTAAAATGTGTCTGCCAAAATAAGAGCGTATGGCTCATTCAGGGTGAACCAACAGTTAGCTGATCTAGCCGTGGGCTCTCAAGGGTTGGGTTAAACTCAGTATTCCATCGCCTGTCACGCTCTTCACTCTCTGGGAAATGGGTACAATAGTGGTAGATAACTCATGGGCTTTGAGAAGTCAGAGTTTAACAACAAAACCTTAATGACAAATGGTTAGGAACAATCCTTCTGGAACTGACACGCCTTGTAATGGAACATGAGTTCTGTAAGCAGTATTTCATTTGGTGGCAGGCTAGAAGAGACATCAGCTGCCCAGAGGATTAATGTGTAATCTTTGCCTTGTATGTACAGCAGGCAAAGTATGTGGCAGTCAATAACACACTCAATTCCAGTGCTCACTGCTGGCCTTCTCCTCCAGTAATTAGATTGGGAAATGATGAACTGAGGGTTTGTTGGCATTTGCATGCTGGCTGGTGAGTACTAATCAGCAGGGGAAAACAGTGTGTTTCTTAATTGGAAAGCACAATCAGCTTCAGCTAAGGAGGGAGCAGGTTCCTCACTCTGCATGGCAATTGGATATTATCTGCAGCTGGATCTGCACTTTGCTCCCTCGTTTTGTGTCATGCACTTTAATGCATGTATTCTCACATCTTTACACTAATTCATCTCCCCTGTCATTTTGCCTGCAGCTGGTTCTTAGCTCTGGCAAAAAGCCTAGCCTTTTCCTTCGCAGGGCCAGCACTGCATGATCCTCCAGCCCCCACCAATAGTTTTGCACATCTCTTACATCTTCACATTTGCTTAAACCCTTGTGTTTCTGAATCTCCGTCTGAAAACAGAAGGCGCTCAACTGGTTCTGGGATGGGTTGTGCACTTTCCTTGAAGGAGCAGATTCATAGCCTGGGGTTTTTCCAGGATCCATTACTGTCACTTGACGCTCAGGTGGGTGCATAGCACCTTCTGCTAGTTTTGGTTGATGGCCCAGCTGTGTCCCTATTTGGACAGGGATAACCAAGCTTCATTAGTTTGTGCTCTGGCAAGCTCCAGATTAGATTACTGCAATGAACTATACGCGGGGCTGCCTTGAAGACAGTTTAGAAACTGCAGCTGGTGCAGAATGCAATGGCCAAATGTTTTGAACATATAACACACATCCTGGTCTGATTACACTGTCTGGCTCTACATTTCTAGAGCCAATTCAAAGTGCTAGTTTAAACTATACAGACTGAGGTAGAATCTACACACATATAAAAAACGTTCTGAAAATGCTTTTTTTAAAAAAGTATTTAAAAAAAAAACACATTGAATTTTCCATAAGGCTCACCATCACCATCTAGTGTCATATTGTATATTGCACTTAAAACACAAAATGTTTAGTTTGCAGCTCTATAGCTGAGTCCTTTTACAGCTCTGGACACCAATGCCCGATGCAAAGCTTCTCCACCATGAACCTACCTACATCAAATAAAGGTCAGCATCCACGACTTTCATATGAAAGAAGGTACCTGACGAAGCCAAGAAGTTACACAGCTAATCCTGGGCTACCACTGCTGCTGTTATTTTAAAGGAGAATGGGCAGACTTCCATAGAAAAGAGCTGGCAACTTTTATTACTGTAGAAGTGAGTATGCTTATTGTGAGATCTTGGAAATCAGTTTATTTGGAAAGATGGCTTATCAGGTGTGGGATATTGAGCTATTGGAGAAATTAACTGGGAAGGGTTAGAGCTGCAGAAGGCAATGAAGAAAGAGGTGATTTTCATGAGGTTTTGTTTGACTTTATTGCCTATATGGACATCACATAGAATTGCTGGCTTCCAGGTTCCCATGGCAGAGACACGTTTGGTCCTTAAGATGACATCACCGAAGAGAGTCTTTGAACTGAGTCTTAAATACTGCAGTTCTTCCATTTGTTCTTGTTTTGCGTTTTATGGTGATTGCTGTTGTATAGAACCTGGGAAAGGAAAAAGAAAGAAAGGAAAACTATATTACAAATTGAGTGCTTTTTTCACACAACACCCAGCTGACTATGCAATAATATATAATAAACAAGAGATGCAAAGATCACCACAGCCAATCACAAACAAACAATCACACCCTAGGCCAACCCCAACCTCTCTCACCACCAAAGGAACACAAGTGAACAACGCAGCATGCTGACACCAAACTCTACATACATTAAGCATAATAGAAACACCACTACCCAACCCCACCCCCATCCATCTCTCCTCCCTCCACCCCTTTCTTTTTTTTCCCTTTTTTTTTCTTCTCCCCCAAATGAAACGGATTTGTAAAAATGTTACATGGAAAAAAATACGAGGCATTACACTTACACTGTAAAATAAGAAAACCCTTAATAAAATATTAAAATAAACAAGAGATGCAAAATGTACTGACAAACAGAACAGGTGTTGCTGGAGCTAGAAATGACAGTGGTTCTTATTTATACAATAGGACGTAGCCTTGTGCTATAGGGCTGAATGTTAGGAGGGCAGCTTAGTCCATGACTGCTGTGGGGCTTGCAATATGCAGTTGGGAGTTCAAGAGAAGTGTGACCATTTCAGGATTGGGCATGACAAATCCTGTTGTGGCAAAGCAAGCTACCAGAGAGGATAGGACAGAGGCCAATGGCAGAACTATTAGGCAGGCTGGTACTCCATCTGTGGCGCCAGCAGATTAAGCAAGCATGTCTGGGGCTCTGATAAAAGTGCTGAGACAAGAAGCTTGCAAGGAGACTGGCTGGATGTGGGTCAGCTGATGTCAGCAGCTGCAGGTGCTGTAGCCTTTGCCTGGAAAAAAGTAACCGCAGATTACTGTTCTAGTTTCTGACGACATCATGCATTCCTTTAATTCATGTATTTAATCTCCTATTTCTGCCCAATTCCATGGCCAGCCCTTGGGAGTGCTAACAAAAGTACATTTAGGGAAAAAAGCAACAATGAAAGGTTAAGGGCGCAGTTTTCTGCTTCTGGGGCTCTGCAAAGTGGTGGAGCCCCCGCCACATTCATATGTGGTGGAAGGCTCACGGGGCAGGACAGTTAGGCCAGGTCCCTGCACCAGATTCAGCCTGGTGCAATGATCAGGTCTGGATTGGGCCCAGTGCCTGCCACAGGGATGGACCTTGGTAATATACTGCCCTGTGCAAGGCCATTTGATGTCTCCCCCTCCCCACCCTTACGGCACTGGCTTAAGCCAAGCTTTGGGAAGCAGGTGCAAGACTCTGGCAGGGTCCTAGAGCACCCCCACCTCCTTCCCAAAGCCCATTAAGTGCTTGCATGGCTTTGGGAAGGAGGTGTGAGGACGCCAGGACCCTGGGATGCCATATGTCCTCTTTTTCCAGAGCACATCCTCTTTTTCATGGGTAGAGTCATTATCTGACATTCTTAGGCAAGGTGATTGAGCAGGTGGTTGCTGAACAACTCCAAGCACGCCTGGAGGATGCGGACCATTTGGATCCCTTCCAGTCGGGATTCAGGCC
The DNA here is from genome assembly GCF_964234715.1 of Podarcis melisellensis. Lineage (NCBI taxonomy): Eukaryota > Metazoa > Chordata > Lepidosauria > Squamata > Lacertidae > Podarcis > Podarcis melisellensis. The sequence continues at coordinate 34,915,251 of NC_138538.1, forward strand.
CCACCATGGGACTGAAACTGCCTTGGTCGTGCTGGTTGATGATCTCCGGCGGGCTAGGGACAAAGGTGAGAGCTGTTTCCTAGTTCTGCTGGATCTCTCAGTGGCCTTTAACACCATCGACCATAACATCCTTCGGGACCGTCTAGAGGGGCTGGGAGCTAAGGGCACTGTCATACGGTGGCACCGCTCCTTTCTCCTGGGCTGTGTTCAGAAAGTGGTGTTGGGGGATGAGTGTTCAGACCCCTGGGCTCTCACTTGTGGGGTGCCTCAGGGTTCTGTCCTCTACCCCATGCTTTTTAATATCTATATGAAGCCGCTGGGAGAGATCATTTGGGGGTTTGGGCTGGGTGTTCATCAGTATGCAGATGACACCCAGTTCTACCTCTCCTTTAAATCAGAACCAGTGAAGGCGGTGAAGGTCCTGTGTGAGTGCCTGGAGTCGGTTGGAGGATGGATGGTGGCTAACAGATTGAGGTTGAATCCTGACAAGACAGAAGTACTGTTTTTTGGGGACAGGGGGCGGGCGGGTGTGGGGGATTCCCTGATCCTGATGGGGTAACTTTGCCCCTGAAGGACCAGGTGCGCAGCCTGGGAGTCATTTTGGACTCACAGCTATCCATGGAGGCACAGGTTAATTCTGTGTCCAGGGCAGCTGTCTACCAGCTCCACCTGGTACGTAGGCTAAGACCCTACCTGCCCGCAGACTGTCTCACCAGAGTGGTGCATGCTCTAGTTATTTCTCGTTTGGACTACTGCAACACACTCTTTGAAGGTGACCCAGAAACTGCAATTAACCCAGAATGCGGCAGCTAGACTGTTGACTGGGAGTGGCCGCTGGGACCACATAACACCAGTCATGCGAGATCTGCATTGGCTCCCAGTACATTTCCAAGCACAATTCAAAGTGTTGGTGCTGACCTTAAAGCCCTAAACGGCCTTGGTCCTGTATACCTGAAGGAGCGTCTCCACCCCCATCGTTCAGCCTGGACACTGAGATCCAGTGCCGAGGGCCTTTTGGAGGTTCCCTCATTGTGAGAAGTGAGGTTACAGGGAACCAGACAGAGGGCGTTCTCGGTAGTGGCACCTCCCCTGTGGAACACCCTCCCTTCAGATGTGAAGGAAATAAGCAGCTTATCCTATCTTTAAAAGACATCTGAAGGCAGCCCTGTTTAGGGAAGTTTTTAATATTTAATGCTGTATTGTTTTTAACACTCGATTGGGAGCTGCCCAGAGTGGCTGGGGAAACTCAGCCAGATGGGCAGGGTATAAATAAATTATTATTATTATTATTATTATTATTATTATTATTATTATTATTATTATTATTATTATTATTATTATTGCGATCCACCCATAGTTAAAAGTAGAAGTTGGCAAATGTGTCCTCTTTTTTGCTCTTCAAAATATGGCAACGGTCGCTTGCCCAGTGCGACCTTACCATTCACACTGCCCTAAATCTGCCTTTGCTGGTCAGAGACCTGCTCAGGATCTAGTGGATCTCATGGCAACTCAGCTCAGCCCCACCCACTCCCTGCTCTCAAAATGGCTTTCCATTGATAGCACTGCCACCCACTCACAGAGCAGGAGGCTGTCTCAACTGAGGGAGCTGAGCAAAGGGACGCCTCCGCTCAACCCAAGCCCCCAGCACCCCAACATAAGGGATTGATGGGTTGCTCTTTTAGGCAGCAGACAGAAAAGGAGTGCTTATTTTAAGGGTGAAAACAGAGACAATATCAAAGAGAGCTGATAGCAAACCTGTAAGCGACAAAGAGAGTCCAGTACAGACAAAGACCAATGCTAGCTTGGCTAGCTAGCCCTGCCCCCAGATGATGCTTCCCACCTTTTTATTTTTAAAAGGGCTGCTTGAATATTTCCACCTTTATCTCTTCATTTCTCCCACACTGCTTACAAAATAAAACTGATGTTAGACTTCCAAAGTGCTCTGGGACTGTCAACACAGCCTCTCTGCTTGGCTTGGTTCTGCTTCAAACTTGCAGAATCAATTTCACCCACCTCTCACCCCCAGTGACCACAGAAAGCAATCGGTACATTTGGGTAGTGATGACAGTAAGGGTACTTCTAGAGATGCATCAGTATCCTAAAAATCTGCTTCCTTGACAGTGTTGAAAATGATTTGAGAGAGGCATTGCTTCTCCTCAAATACACACATATTTCTTTTGTCTCACAGTCATCTCTGATCAAACAATTTTTGCAGGTTCCTGAAACCATATCAAAACCTGTTAAACCTGTTTATCAGAAGTGGATGTGAAATGAGTGTATTCACCACAGGCAGTTATCTGTCTTTCAAATCCCCTTCAACATCGAAAACAACATCGCTGTCTCCCGCTGTACAGTAGTTTCTTCTTAGATCCTTCTCTGGGAATCATGGTTTGAGATCTATGGCACCTGACACTGACAGTTATTCCTTTTGCAGTAATGAGTTCCAGAGGAGTTGCTGTATTTGTCTGTTTCAGCAAAACCAGCAAAAAGTCTTGTGGCACCCTGAAGACTGGTAAACTTACTACGGCATAACCTTTCCTTGACTACATCAGATGCATGATGAAACGATAACGAGTGAGAGACAAATCACTGGTTTCATAAACTAACCTACATCTTTTGAAGTTGTTCTGTCCATTATTTTTTCCTTTGGCTCCTTCTCATCTTGTGTCTCTGAGCCTCACCACCCCCTGTCATATAACAGTCTAAGGCCATGTGAATCCATAGAGCTCATCAGACATCTAATCCCACAGCCTGACTTTAATGGTTGGTGTGCTTCTCTTTCCCTTCATCCTCTGGGAGAAATTCCCCTCTGGAGAATCAATAATTGCACACAGTGAGATTGGCATTGGGCAGGAGGTTTAGTGCAATCCATTAATACATGATTTTTTAAAAAGCAAAAAAAGAAAAGAAAACCAAAACCCTCTCACCCAGTAAAGCAGAGCTACTTTTCAGTTTGTTTGTAAATGCATTTGGGAAACTGAAAGGTGGAATGGATTTCATATAAATGCCAATGACCCACAGTCAATTTGCTTTAATCTGCTAATATAGTAGAGGCCGAAATGTATTATTACCTTTGAATATATTACTTTGAAATGCAAATTATAAGAACATCTGTGTAATCTCTAGGGTGAAAGGACAAAAGATAGCTAATAACAAGAAAAAAACCCTATTTACCCATAACCTTTTTATATCATCAAATAGTAATATGGGCTCTGTCCTCCTGAGGTGGCTGATTCTACTCAATATACCTTTAGCCTTTCAAATAGTAAAGTTCTGGTCTCATATCTCTTCTCCACCAAGAGAGAAGAGGGCTGTGTATACAACATACATTTAAAACACATTCCCCATGCCCCCAAAAGTAGCCTGAGACCTGAGGTTTGTTAAAGGTGCTGGGAATTGTAGCTCTTTGAGGTGTAAACTACACCTCTCGTGATTCCTTGGAAATGGGGAAATTGTCCTTTAAATATACGGTGTGTACAGCAAAAAAACCTGTGAGGCCAAGGTTTTTGCATCATAGGAAGCTGCCTTTTACCAGGTCAGACTAGTTAATAATAGTCCCTTTCACCCACTAGCTATTTTCATTTCTGTGCTAGGGATCGGATTGGGACCTTCTGCATACAAAACATGTCACTATAACTCACCAGCTACAATTATCCCCTCAGCTTCCTTCTTGCATATGAATAAGGGATAGTGAACATGATCAGCTGCCTTTTTAATAGGTCAAACTACAGTGGTACCTCAGGTTAAGAACTTAATTCGTTCCAGAGGTCTTTTCTTAACCTGAAACCATTCTTAACCTGAGATACCACTTTAGCTAATGGGGCCTCCCACTGCCGCCGTGCGGCGCGATTTCTGTTCTCATCCTGAAGTAAAGTCCTTAACCTGAGGTACTATTTCTGGGTTAGCAGAGTCTGTAACCTAAAGCGTCTGTAACCCAAGGTACCACTGTATTTGTCCATCCAGGATAGTATCCAGCTGAATAGATCTGCTAGTGCAAGGATTTCTGCTTACACAGCAGAACTTGCCTTCCATCTCCTTTTCTCACATACCTCCATTGCATCCTCTCCAAATCTGCTCCCAGAGTGTTCGGGAAACTCACAGAACAGATTTAGAGGGCACCAGGGGTACAGAGAGAGGGGAAGATCCTTCATGCATTCAAAAGTCCCTGCACTTCTAGATCCATCTAGTTGGAGGCTCCCTCTAGACTCTGAAAGGAGTGCACCAGATAAAACTGTAGTTTTGTTTAGACAACTGAGAAGAACTATACTTGCTCTTTTATAATCAGTGGTAGTTTTGCAGTTGGCTTGAACAGGAAGAACCATGTACTGTGTTCATTGCATGCATGTAGCTTTATAAACACCAACATTGTTGAAGTACACAAGCCTTGTCTTAAATACACTGTGAAACAAATCCATATTTGGGTTTCAGCTTTGTACATTCCCAGTCGCATGAGGGGGAAGAGCAAGGCTATGTTCTCTGCCCCTCTCCTTCGATTGCATCCCCCTGCTGGATGTAAAATGACCGCAATGGGAAGCTTTCTGTACTCATCATGGAGGCTCCCTGTGCAATTCAGAATCCTGTGCGATTAACATATGGAGACGGTGAGGCGAGGCATGGGAGCATGATGGAGGAGTGGGGTCAGCCAAGGGGTGGGATGGGGGTGGGAACTGAATGCTCAAATAGGGCTTATGTCACACACTTTTCTGGCATGTGGAGAACTGCTATTTGATTCACTGAAGTATGAAAGAAGAAAACATTTTTGAAAAAGATCCTTTGCACCTCACTAAACAATATCTTGGTTTTGCTGTGCAAGATATCTCATCGGAGAGCATTTTCCCCTTGTTTAAGGTGTATAAGAAATCTAGGAACTTGGGGGTACCTTAACACAGCATGAAATTGGTCTTGTTTAGCCACTCTTGCAGTAAATATAGAGCCGATTCAAGATTTTGTGCTGTCTAAGAGCTGTCAAAAGCATGCATCAACTGTTCAATCAACTATGTATAGAATTCATGGAGGAAGTGCTGTCACACAGCATAAAACAGGGCCATATCAACTGTGTCCCATTTATTTTAAAAATGAATGCACACCCCTATAAAGGCATATAACTGATTGGTGGGGCAGACGCGTATGCACAGGCAAAACCCAGGAAATGCAGCAGCAGGAGAAAGGTTGCAGATCTGCATAACGTTCGCACAATATTTCACCATATTGAGGATGACTGTGACCTGGATAATTGCTGAACCTACTGTCCAGGTGCTAACAGTTGATGGGGAAACCTCAAGGTTGTGTTGAAGGTTACTGGAGCGTAGGACACAGTAATTAGGCTATCCCTGTCCAGATAAAGGCGCAGCTGGACCACCAGCCAAAGCTGACAGAAGGCACTCCCTGTTCCTGAGGTCACCTGGGCCTCAAGCAACAGTAATGGGTCCAGGAGCACCCCCAAGCTCCTTAAGAGGGAGTGTAACCCCCTGAGGGGGACACAGGTGGCGCTGTGGGTTAAAGCCTCAGCACCTAGGACTTGCTGATCGAAAGGTCGGCGGTTCGAATCCCTGCTGCGGGGTGCGCTTCCGCTGCTCGGTCCCAGCGCCTGCCAACCTAGCAGTTCGAAAGCACCTCCGGGTGCAAGTAGATAAATAGGGACCGCTTACCAGCGGGAAGGTAAACGGCGTTTCCGTGTGCAGCTCTGGCTCGCCAGAGCAGTGATGTCACACTGGCCATGTGACCCGGAAGTGTCTCCGGACAGCGCTGGCCCCTGGCCTCTTAGGTGAGATGGGCGCACAACCCCAGAGTCTTTCAAGACTGGCCCGTACGGGCAGGGGTACCTTTACCTTTAACCCCCTGAGGAGCAGGCATTTCCCCATCCGTCTAGACTTGGGAACTACCGTAATGACTAATTTCCCAAGCAAATACCTCATCAGAAAACTGGCCTAGTTTATTTTTTCACATTTGCTGAATCCAGGGGTTTGGTGTCTGGCACTCAGAAACTCATAACACAGGAGTGTCTGGCACCCACAAACTCATAACAATATACAGTCGTACCTTGGAAGTTGAATGAAATCCATTCCAGAAGTCCGTTTGACTTCCAAAACATTTGGAAACCAAGGCATGGCTTCTAATTGGCTGCAGGAAGCCACAGAAGTCACGTCGGACGATTGGGTTCCAATGAACGTTCGCAAACTGGAACACTCACTTCCAGGTTTGCAGCATTCGGGAGCCAAATTGTTCGACTCGCAAGGCATTTGGGATCCAAGGTATGACTGTATTTAGAAATGCACACACAGAGATGAAATACTATTTCAATATGTATTTTGTGATGAAATATGTGCTTGAATACAATTTTCCTGTATATTTCCCTCCTTAAAAAATACCGATACATGTGGAGCTAGGACATAATGGATTTACCCAACTCTACAATTCTATGATTCTATGAATGAACACATAGACGGATCCGCCCATTTGTACATGAAACTGCCGGTGTCTAGGAAATGGCACTCCCCATCGCATATACCACACTGAAATCCTTTTGGATGAAGGATGGTTTCTAAGCCATTTAAATGAATGAATGAATGAATGTTCACTCTAAGGGGCTGTGATGTTTTGAAGCTAGAACAACCCTTTGAGATAAGGAAGTGTCAGTTTAAAGGAAGTACACCTGACAATTCATCTACTAAAATGCAAAGATCCACTTCTTTTCCATCCCGGAGTCCTCAATGACACTCTCCCTTTGTAAATTTTGTGTAGGCCGCTTTTTGCATTCAGTTTTAATAAGTTGAGCTTAGAGATTAAAGCTTTGGGGAAAAGAAAGAAAGAAAAGAAAAATGAATTAAGCCACTGAGAATGCAAATAATGCCATTGATAATAGGACCTTTTGTCTCTTCCCTTCATTCTCTGCCTCCTTACAGTTTCTTCCCTATTACAGCCTTGCATTGTTTCCTCATTTCTCTTTTGCATTTTTAGCTAAGCTCTGAATAACATGTCTGTGTTATGTAATCCTCAGACATATAATTAATTAAGAGTGGCTCTGCTAGGAAAGCTAGCTGAGGAGTTAATCCGTTCCTCGGCATTAATGCTAGTTGTTTTTTCCTTCTAAGACCTCGGCGATGAAAGCCTGAAGCTGCTATACAATTTAGAGATATCCAGGACCTCTTTGGTATTTACCGAGAGTGATTCTAAGCTAAAAAAAGGATTAGTGCTCTATAAACATACATAGTCGGTGCCTTATCGTTGGGAACTGACTCTGAATTGCTTATTTTAAACACTTATTCCTATAAACTCCTGCCCCCTCCCACAGGTGGAGGTGGGAGGAAGACTTTGCAAGTGGCTATTCTCGATGAGGAGAAAGACTTTGCCCTTTTGCCTTCCCTTGGCAGTGGGAGGTGGGTATTTTACTAGGATGCTTAAGGGTGTAAAGTAGAGGTGGGGAATATTTGGCCTGTGGTTGGACTTCAGTTCCCATCAGCCCCAGCCAGCATGGCTAGACTTCAGGGCTGATGAAAACTGAAGTCCAGATGGCCAGGTTTTTGATCCTAGCTCCTTGGGCAGCTCTTGGTTAGTTTGGCACTCATTTCTTCCCAGGCCCATCTCCATGTTGTGAAGGCCTCCTGCAGATACCATCTTATCAGGAGGTCCTTAAGAACATAAGAAGAAAATCTATTTTTTAAAAAAATATGAAGTTTTTGAGATATCTTAAAGGAAATTTGACAAAATCTATACTTCCGACATTTTCCCGGACATTTCAGCGATTTCAACCTGGACACTGTTTCCGATGGCTGAATCCCGTCTATGTCCAGGAAATTCCAGACGTATGGCAGCTGTACGCAGCAGTCTATCAGGTACAGGTGGGAAATCTGAAAGCAGGACCTGAGCACAAGTACCCTGTCTCCTCCAGCAACTGGCATTCAGAAGTAGACTGCCTCCAACAGTGAAGACAGGGTATAACTGTCATTGCTAGCTGCCGTGAAGCCTAGTAGCCATTCCATTCAATGTAGGAACTGGGCATTTAGTCTTGTGGCACCTGTCCTTTGGAATACTAGACAGGTGTCATCTCTTTGGCACCTATGGAAGGCATTCCTCTTTCAATAAGTCTCTAAAGTTTATCTCTTTCCTCATATACATCTGTACTGGGTTTGTTTTTAAGGTCTTTTAAAGGTGTTTCAAATATGTTTTTAGTGCTTTAGTGTTTTTAATGCTTTATCACCTGAGCTTCTTTGGGAGGAAGTATGGGATATAACCCAAATCAATCAATCAATCAATCAATCAATCAATCAATCAGCAAGCTAGCTGCATGCTGGGACCAATAGGAATTCCCATTCCACAATCCAAATAGGCCCCTGATGAGCCCCATCTGCACTGCCCTTCCAGATCCCTTTTGATGATCCCTCATTATCCTGAAATTAGATATGCTATTTAATGAATGCCATAGACTGCAGTAGTCTGCAGACCCTCCAAGTGTCCCTATTTTCCAGGAATGTCCCTGATTTCTGATTTGATCCCAGAATATCCTGCCTTTCTTTAGGATGTTCCTATGTTCACTGGAGAAATGTTGGAGGGTATGGAGTTATCCAACCCCCAAGCCGTCTGAAGGCAATCCTGTATACGGAAGACTTTTTAAAAAAATGTTTAATGTTTTGTTATGTTGGAAGCTGCCCAAAGTGCTGAGACAAGTCAATAAGATGTGTTGGGGTATAAATAGTAAAATTATCACTATGGAATGGGACGTCCCTATTTTCATCAGAGAAATGTTGGAGGGTATGAGATTGACAGTAGCTCCTTTGTTGTCTTAAAGTGATGATGCAATGGCCTTAGCAAATTCACATGCAGACCTGCCTTGGACGTCAGTCCTAGTTCTAATTTCACTTTTCATGTCATACCATATAAGGCATTGCCTGTCTTTGGGGATATTATTATTATTAGCCATTCAGCAGCAGGCCCCAGGGTGGCTTACAATAATCTAAAATTCGACATGAAAAACAGTTAAAACAAATCACCAGCACAGGAAAAGGATTCCTCCATACATGTGCAGTGACACTGAAAGGGTGCAAGTGCCCCGAATTTGGAATGACCCCCTCCACAAATTTGAGCCTTCACAAATTCAAGCTGCCCCACTTCTCTAATTTTTTGGAGGCAATTAAAAAGTTATTTATTAACCCAGGCCTTTGGGTGATTAATTGGCCTCTCTGCCTGCTGCTATGTAGATTATTTATTCTGCTACTCTTTCACAATTTTACAGTTTGTTGATATGTTATCAATGGTTTATTGTTGGTTATCTATTTCATCTGGCAATCCCAACCCTCTCCAGGATCATCTTGTATGACGAAGAGTGAGACAAATATTCTGAATGAATGAATGTCTGGAAGATCCCTTTGTGCTTCATTTTTGCTTGCTTTTTAATTCAGTTAAGAGATACCCTTTAAATAGGTCACAGAGCGCAGGGACCATGCAATTTAAGGGGTGGTTTGATTAAGGAAGACATATGTTGAGCGCTCTTGAGTCATCACTTTCAGGATAAAGGCACTCATCCGGACTTGCCTCTCAGGGGCATTAAACTCAGGGGGTTCAGAGACATGAATTCATTTGGGGCCAGCTGTCTGAGGCCATGAGGCTTGGAAGATGGTAACTCAGACAGGCCTCCTTCAACACATATTGGATAAATCAGCTGTGAAGATCAAGGGCCAGAACTGGTTACACCTTTGTACTTCTGAGGCAGTGTGGGCTCCACTATGTAAGGAAATGAAGATGGAGATAGATTCTGCAGTGTCTCATCCTATTAGGTTAGTGGTTCCATATAAATTAAAGTTTCAACTCATTGGAGATCCTTCAATACTTGTTTGTGAATTGCAACTGTACTTGTTTCACTGTAATTTAATGGCTGATGTATGATTGTAATAACAATAAAGTAAATAATTTGTCTCACCTCTTTACTCACAAAGCACGTTAAGCACATCCACATTGATTAATTTTATAAGTTGGAAAATAAAATTATTTTAAAATCTTCAGTAATTCAGTCACTGTCCGCATGTTGGCTGCCATGCAGCAACTTCCAGTGTTTGACAGCCAATATGCAGTCTTAGTATATTTGACATGAAATAGTAGATGTCAACATTGGACTATATCAGAAATGCAGCAATCAACATTTGACAATATCTGACAACAGACATGCAGTAAACATTTAGTAAATGTTGTATTAATTTATTCAGTCAGTCAACCAAAACAGACACATTTCAGATTTTTATTCAGGGATCTGGATGTCAGATTCCTGAGGTAAAAATTAAAAATCAAACCACCAATTTTAAAAATGTTCAGTGTGTGCCAGAGTTGGAGAACTTTCATGCCACAATGAATCAATCTCTTTATTTCAACTGAATGCTTTTAAATTGAAACATTCACTTTTCACAAAGTTGCTGTTTCCTGTTGAAAAAAAGCCAAGCAATAAGTAATTCACAGCCACTTGCTTTCTAATTTCACAACTGCCTGGTACAGACTAGATGTTCTATCTCTCCACCATGCTGATCCTCACATTAACCAACTGAGCCTTACAAGCTACACAACTCTTTTCTGCCTAATTAATGGTCTTTTCTGATTAATGATCAGTTCACCTGCGATGCTTTACCAACAAGAGTGCAGGGAACACACCAACCTTTGTCGAGGCTGCATCCATGTTTATTTTATCGCTTGCTGTGTCTCAGCATGTGCACAGGTTGCAAAAACCAAAAGAAAGTGTGATCTTCACATGTCTTTCTCTTTGCCCCTTCTCATTGTCCTTCATTTGTCTGTTTTAATCATTCCTTCTTGTCTTGCTCCTTTTCATTTGCCAGGACTGCTTAACCCTCATTGCAGGTGCTGATTAGCATTACAGAACTGCCTGAGAATAGTACAGTTTGTACTTTCAAATGCGTTCCCTGCTGGTGAAATGCTGTTGGGTTGATAGCCCTGGAGACTGAACTCTTGTATTTTTCAATAGAACAGATAACAGGCAGAGCTGCAATATCAGCCGTTCTATGGACCCTGCCTATCGGCCAGTTTGTCTCAATACATGGCTGCTTCTGTTATCAGCATGTGATTTTTACCCTTCTGCTGCCAGATGTTTCATGTGTAGGTGGAAATATTGTGTGAATGCTACTCCCTCCCCTTCAAACTTTCCTCTGGATTGCAATTATGTGTGAACTAGGAATATTAGGATACACTTCACAACAATGTTCTTAAACACAATATTGACAAACAAATGCTGGTACAATCATACTGTGGTGAGCCAGTGTGGTGTAGTGCTTAAGAGTGTTGGACTAGGACCTGGGAGACTAGCGTTCAAATCTCTGCTTGGCCATGAAACTCCTTGGGTGACCTTGGGCCAGTCACTGCCTCTCAGCCTAACCTGCCTCACAAGGTTACTGTGGGGGATGAAATAAAGAGGAGAACCATGTGCACCATTTTGAGCTCCTTGGAGAAAAAGGAGTAAATGCAACACATAAAAAATTAATAAAAATGGGATAATATACAGTCATACCTCAGGTTAAATATGCTTCAGGTTGAGCGTTTTCAAGTTACGCTCCATGGTGACCTGGAAGTAATGGAGCGCATTACTTCCGGGTTTTGCTGCTCGCGCATGTGCAGACGCTCAAAATGATGTCATGTGCATGTGCAGAAGCGGCAAAACACGATCCGTGCACGCACAGACGTGCAGTTGCGTCTTATGTGCTACTCAGGATGTGAATAGGGCTCCAGAACGGATCCTGTTCGCATCCAGAGGTACCACTGTACGTGTATGTATCACTGGATCAAAATATGCCTGAGAATAACAACATGGAGAAAATCTAGAGATTGAAAAATGATCATCCTGGATCCCATGGCACCATGGCGCAAAATACTAGAGGCAGTACACCGTTGGGTGCTTCGACTGAGCCCAAGGAATCAAGTATCTCTTTGGTTCAACAGTGCAGAGAACACTGCAGGTGGAGCAAAGGACCACAATTCAAAAGAGATGTGCCCATCTTCAGGCCAGAGGTAGGCTCTTTAAGAGTCTGCAGTACTTCAGCAAAGGGGATTGAGGATAAGAATGGCAGACTGGTGGCAGAAACTTCAAAAGGCCTCTGTCTAGGCCTCCTCAGAACAAATTGCCTACTGGGAGCTGCCCTTCATGTTGTGTCCACTAACTTGCCTATTGTGCATTGTCTCCTTTGCTTCATTGCCCACCTTGGGTTGCTGGCCTTGTTGCTGCACCATCAGACTTCATGAATATCCACCACTGGCTGATTGGAACATTAAGTTCCATGTGCAAGGGACTGAAGTCTAGGCTGAGGAGCATGACTTTGTCTAGGACTGTAATTCTATGCACACTTACTTCATAGTAAGCCTTATTAAGCAGCAAAACTTTCTTCCAGATTAACATATGTAAGATTGCACTGCTAATATCTTCTGGGTCCTAAATTACATCCTCATCTACTCCAGCTGAGCCCCTCAGGCTTTCTTTCAGGATGGATGACAAGGTGTGATAGAAAGGCAAATACAGCCTGGAAGAGACATGGACTTGGACCCTGTCAGCATGAAAAAGCAGCAGTTGAAATGACTGACTGTCTCAATGGGAAACATGCCACTTTTGTAATGAGATTTATGGACATATGCTTTCTTTCTCCAAAATGGATGCACGGGCTTCTCAGCAAATAAACAAGACAGCAGGCGAATCAAGAGTAAAAAAACACCCTGTCAGCGACATGAGGAAATGGCTGAAGATTTTCCATGACAGACAGCTTTGATTTTTAATGCAATAGCATTTTCTAAAAGAAAAGGGTCACCGAAGATTTTCCAACTGTCTTGCTTCCAACCAAACATGGCTTGAAATGGTAAAGTTCATATTCTAGATTTAAATGATTGCCACTTCCAGAATCTCATGTGCGCCATCACTTAAGGCTGTAATCCTATGCACACTGACTAGGAAATGTCTCAATGAACTCAGGGGAACTTACTTTTGAGTAAATATAATTAGGATCATGCTGCATGAATATGTACCCTGCATGCATTATCTCTCTCTTATTTAAAAGGCCATGGTTATGGCCTCACAAATGTCAGGCAAACCTTTCTAGATTGCACTGCTTCAAACTGCAAGGAAGGGTTTTTATATGTGCTGATGCCAAACAATAAAATAAACATAATTCTGCACATAGAAAACTGGCATGTCAGGAGGATGCTAGACTAGACTTGTTAATTTGTCTCAGCCTCTCAGCGGCTTTTGATAGCCTCCTAGAGTGGCTCTCTGAGTTAGGGGTCATTGGCACTGCTTTGTGGTGGTTCCAGTCCTACTTGGATGGCCTTTTCCTGAGGGTGATGCTTGAGGAGTGCTCTTCGGTCCTGTGGAACCTCCAGTGTGGGATTCTTCAGGGTTTGATTTTCTCCCATGCTGTTTAACATCTACCTGAAACTGCTGAGTGGGGTCACAAAGAGCTTTGGAGTATATTTTCAACAATATGCTGAATGTGGTTCTCACCGTGAAAAAATGTCCCCCACAACTGTTCATACATGAGGGGGGAAATAAATGTTCTTGGAATCTCTCCCATATTTGTAGGTCTGCTTGAGTGGCTTAGCTTTCAAACTACAGTGGTACCTCAGGCTAAGAACTTAATTCGTTCTGGAGGTCCGTTCTTAACCTGAAACTGTTCTTAACCTGAGGTACCACTTTAGCTAATGGGGCCTCCCGCTGCTGCTGCGCCGCATCATTTCTGTTCTCATCCTGAAGCAAAGTTCTTAACCTGAGGTACTGTTTCTGGGTTAGCAGAGTCTGTAACCTGAAGCATCTGTAACCTGAAGCATCTGTAACCCGAGGTACCACTGTACAGATTGAACAAAGTTTTGGGCTAGGAATTCTTTCCAGGGTGTATCAGGTGCCTGGAGAGTCCCACCTTATGCTTAACAGTGATATTTGCAGGGCAGAGATAATTAATTGATCTGGCTACAATGGGATTTTGAGCAAATAGGGCAGGCCATGTGAGACTTTACTTCATATTAAAGAGAAGATTTAGGCAGAGACATGATAGGTCAAGGGAATTATGCATGCTTATGATAAAGGGTAAAATGGTTTCTTATAGAGATAATTAAGGAAGCTGTTTGGCTTAGTACAGAATTGGTTGAGGAGAAAATTTTCAGGATCTCTAACAACCGAAAGCACACCTGTGTTTCCCAGCAATACTTGAGATATTTAAATGGATTAATTGGCAAGTACAGCAGCCAATTGTTAAGATGCTTCCTTGATGATCTGCATGGTTTCCCGATGGTTCACTCCTCTGGCCAGAACTGGGTTTCACAATTCTCCTTAAGCAAGTTATGGGTGAAGGCTATCCACTAGCATCTGTGCCACGTACAGCATGTTCAATGCAAATGTAATTGCAGGCGTACATGCAACTTACCGGGAACCATGACCCAAGTGTATTACAACTGTTTAACAAGATCTTGAGCAGTTTAATATCCTACATTTTGTTTGCTCACATATTCATGCTCTTATAATATCCGGTCTAAAGCCTTTTTTAAAAAGTGTCATCCATACCTGTGAAGCACTGCCAAAACCTTCTGCTCACTCTTTGTGCAGAAGATCAATATCAAGAGGAGGAGAGGAAATTCTCTTATGTTTGGCCTTTGGCTTCTGCTAGCTGTTGTGTGCAAAGGGCACAGCCTTTAAAATCTCCAATTCTGATTGCAGTACCTGCCACCTTTTCCATCTGCGATGGAAAATATGTGGAATTAATACATGGGTTTATTTTTAATTTTGGTATTTGAGCTCTGCTGGGTTCTTTTTTAAACACTTAACAGGATATTTTGTTTCCCCATTGCGCTGCTTTAAATGTGGTTCATTATTGTATTTTCTATTTGATTTTCATTTGTAATGTTTCATTTTGATATTTTTAAATGTTGTATTTGATGTTTTAAGATATGCTGTGAACCACTTTATTTATTCAGAAATGAATGTGATCCAGCTATGCTGATTTTGATGTATTAAGCTGATCTACTGATTTGTGATTTTTTTTATTTGTTCTATGAATTTTTATACTGCTCAGCACCTTGATTTTTTTCTTCTTAATATTGAACTGTATAGAGGTTTCGCAAACAAATAAAAATATTTTAAATAAATAAATAAAATAAAGATGATAAATGGCCAAACTGGAGGCCACAGCTCTAGCTTTCCTTGGGGAAGACAGAAGTGGTGGTGGGTTATAGCAGATCTGGGGGACCTTTGGCTTCCCAGATGTTGCTGAATTATTACTTCCATCATCTCCAGCAAGCATGACCAATGGCCAAAGATGGTGAGAGTTGTAGTTCAGCAAAAACTGGAGGGTCCACATCTGAGTCATAGGTTCAGGAACAGATACTGTTGTAAATGTCAAGCAAGAGATGAGCACCTCTTCCTTGAACCAGAAAGCAAGGGAGAATGTCAAAAATAAAGAAAGGATGTTGAGACTGTGTTATTTGATAGAAGGGACCTCTGGATGGAAATCTACTGAGTTGTGTTAAACCAAGAATCAAAAAGGATGTATTGGGACAGTTCAGGATAAACGAGGACATCCCTTTAAAATACCTCTGGCAAATCTAATTTGATCTCTCAGAGTCAGAAACTGTTCCAGGTCCAGCTCCAAACACATGCCAGAATTCTCAGAATTCATTGCCAGTTTCATGAGCAGGAAAGGACATTGCCTGAAGGATCATGTTCCTGGGAATTTATGTAAAGAAGTCTTCTCATTTAAGAAGCAGAAATGGATCATAGGAATCACATTTTCAACATCTCCAGTTCCTGTTAGCTGGAAATGAGCAAAGCTTTAACCATTTGTCCTGACTTTCTCTTCTTTCCTTTCCTAAATAAGCATTCAAAGATTGCTGGATGCAGTTTCTCAGCAGAGCATTCTGCAGAAGTCCTGGTTTGAATCCTGCCACTGTCTTGTGATCATGACATAGGAATAGGGTTGCCATATTTCAAAAAGTAAAAACCATTTACTCTTTTCTTGGTAGCTGCCCAGAGTGGCTGGGGTACCCCAGTAAAATGAGTGGCTAGCAAATAAGTAAGTAAGTAAGTAAGTAAGTATTCTCCAGTAACTGATACACTGGTCAACAACAAATTTGTTGCCTGTGTTTTTTTCAGTTGATTTAGGATGAATCTGATGCGCTGAAGCCCAAAATCACATTGGTTTTGCTCAATCAGGTCAATTTTTTGAGCTAGGGCCACATGTCGTTTTTGTTCACATGTACGCTTGTGTGGGGCATTTTAGAAGAAGTTGGTGGGGGTAAAATGCCATGTCGAATAATTGTTTTGATTGGAAATGATTATTTTAATGACAAGAAGTATTCAGGTCCGATAGTTCTGGGTGATTATGTCGAAAAGGGATCAGTTTGAAGTCATAAAACCTCGAAATCTTCCATAAATTGGTGTGGCAAAGCATAAAGTTGGGGGATCAAAACTAAGTTAATGGGGCAGCTGCCCCACAAAGAATTGTCAAAGGACTCTACCGAACTGTTGGCATCCAGATTAAGGGGGAAAAACCTCCTCTCTGACAGTGCTCGCATCAGCTTCTTCCGCAACAGGCATCAAGAGTACCTCCATTTTTTTCTTGGAAGAGAAGGACTTGGTGTACTGTGCAGATATTGTGCAGCTTCTGCTCAAGCTTGGAGTGCCACAGTATGAACCCAAAGATTGGAGACTGTTCATTGACAGCAGCAAGCGATCACTGAAATGTGTTCTGCTACACAACGGCAACCAGTTTGCCTCTATACCCCTGGCTCACTCGAGTACACTGAAGGAGAACTATGAAGCGGTGAAGTATGTGCTGGAGAAAATTGGTTATGATCAGCATAAGTGGTTTATTTGTGTTGACCTGAAGATGGTGAACTTTTTGTTGGGACAACAGTCTGGCTTCACCAAGTACCCATGTTTTCTGTGCATGTGGGATAGTAGGGACCGTGCTTAGCATTACACGAAGAAGGACTGGCCTGTGCGGGAGGAATTGGTGCCTTGCAGAGAAAGGAACGTCATCAATGACCCTCTGGTGGAGAGAGACAGAATACTCTTCCCACTGCTGCACATTAAGCTCGGCTTAATCAAGCAGTTCACCAAGGCTCTGGACAAGGATGGTGACTGCTTCACTTACTTGTGCCAGGCTTTTCCAGGATTGACCATGGAGAAATTGAAAGCTGGCATCTTTGACGGTCCTCAGATCCGTCAGCTCATCAGAGATCCAGAGTTCGGAAACTCAATGAACGAAGTGGAACTGGAAGCGTGGAAGGCATTTGTTCTGGTAGTGAATAACTTTCTTGGCAACAATAAGGCCAGAAACTACGTAGAACTTGTCAACAACATGCTGACTGCTTTCAGAAACCTGGGCTGCAACATGAGCGTCAAGATGCACTACCTATTTTCACATATGGACCGGTTTCCTGAGAACCTGGGTTTAAGGAGTGACGAGCAGGGGGAGAGATTCCATCAGGACATGAAAGAGATGGAGACCAGGTATCAGGATCGCTGGGACGCAGTTATGATGGCTGACTACTGTTGGACTCTGAAGAGAGACCTCCCTGCCGCTGAGCATTCCAGAAGTTCCAAGAAACGGAAGTTCAATCCCTGAAGTTTGAAAATGGTGAAGCAACATGCAATTTACGTGTACTTACCTTTATCAATGCCCACCATTCAATTTACAGTAATCAATGTTTCTATCAGGTAATCAATATATATTGTTGGAAAAACATTTTTTTCTCTTAAAAACATATTTAGGATGATATGTGTTGACAAAAATCAGCTGATAATGCCACAAAAATGTAATCGATTTTGTCACAAGATCTGATTTTTTTCAAAACATAGCACAAAAACCAGACCTGATGGAGAGAAACGGATGCCATTTCCTGATTCAGCAGTGCAAAAATACACAAAATCACTTGTAGAAATCTAGACAACATTCAAAAAATAAAAAATTGTTGCCCAGTAATCAGAGTCCAGCCCAGCCTTCGACATGCTAGTGTTTCTATATATGAGCTCCATTTGAAGTTTGAAGTGTTGCAGATATAGCTATACTAGCTCAGTGCAAGCTAAGTTTATATTTCATACCCAGACTCTAGGCATTGCAGTAAACATATTTCACAGGGAACCTTCAAAGGTGAGCAGAAATCCTTTGAATGTCACACTTTGGAAACAATTATAATTTTTCAAAATGCTTATTTCAAGTGGGTACATCTGTGAATTCACTCTCATATGAAGAAATGAAAGGCAACAAACACCAGCATTGGACTCCATTAAGGAAGGGAAATCTCTCCTGCTGACATTTACTGAAGAGGTGAGTGAGGCAGAGATCATAATTTGCTGATTAAAAAACTAATCCTCGTCTTAAGGTCAGAAAGCATCAATGAAATGCCAGATAATATGAGGAAAGAACATGATGACCTGTCAAATTTTCCAAAACAGAGCCTCAAAGAAAATAATAGCTACAAAGCTTGTTGAAATAAGGCTTGAGGATGTTGATTTAAACATAAACAGTGGAGTATCTAAGACTGCCCAGACTTTACCTTTATCTTTGTGATGAAAGATAATGGCTTGGTTTGGAGGTATGCTAAACTTTTAGCATGAAGAGAGTGTGACACAGTGACCTTGGCTTGCACAGTTTCCCTTCTGGCAAAGGTAGAAGAAGGAGTTTGGAGCCTTTTAGATGTAGATTATTCAGTTTAACCCAACAAATTGCAGTTAATCATAACTATAGCTTTTTTAAAAAACAAAACAAAACAAGCCAACTTCAAACCATGGTGTTTGAGAAGGATGAGCAAAGCCACCTGCTCTTGGTGGCCTGGGCATCACTCTGATTATCAATGTGGTTGGGCTGGAAGGGAAATGCTGAAATGAAGGTGAGTCAGAGGAGACGTTCTTGCAAACACCATGGCTGCATAAAAGGTTAGCCACTGGGAGCAAAACCGCAGTTGCAGACCATCTTGGTGTCCCTATTTTCCAGGGATGTCTCTGATTTAGAGAAGCTGCCCTGGTTTCTGATTTGATGCTGGAATGTCTGGCTTTTTCTTAGTAAAGGTAAAGGGACCCCTGACCGTTAGGTCAGTTGTGGACGACTTTGGGGTTGCAGCGCTCATCTCGCTTTATTGGCCGAGGGAGCCGGCGTACAGCTTCCAGGTCATGTGGCCAGCATGACTAAGCCGCTTCTGGCGAACCAGAGCAGCGCACAGAAATGCCGTTTATCTTCCCACTGGACGTTGACGTGCTTTCGAACTGCTAGGAGGGCAGGAGCAGGGACCGAGCAACGGGAGCTCACCCCGTCGTGGGGATTCAAACTGCCGACCTTCTGATCAGCAAGTCCTAGGCTCTGTGGTTTAACCCACAGCGCCATCCACTTTTCCTTAGGATGTCCCTATTTTCATTGGAGAAATGTTGCAGAGTATGGAGTTCTCTGACTCCTGAGTGGTCAGAAGGCAATCATGTATAGGGAATTTTTAAAAGATGTTTGAAGTTTTATTATGTTTTTATATATGTTGGAAGCTGCCCAGAGTGTTGGAGATAAGCAGTGTCCAGTGCACAGCGGAATGATGAAAAGTATGAGCCAACATGCTCTATACTACTTTATTTACAGTTCAAAGCTGGTAAGTTACAGAAAAACATCTTCCCTCTGCCGGAGCAGAGAAAGCGTCATCTCTCCTCTAAGGCACGGAGAGAATCACAAACTGAAACTGCAAAGAGCAGTGAAAAACAGGAAACCAGTGTACGTCATATCCAGTCTCCCGTTCCTGTGAGAAACCCAACAGTACAGACTCTGTGGAATGTAAACAACCTGTCTCGTGACAAGCACTTCGCTGCACAGAGAAGAAAGCAGAAACCAACATCCTCCCCCTTTCTGTGAACATCTCTGGGCAGCGTGTTCGTACAATATCAGTACAAACCCAACTTCTGCACATAGGTACAGTGTTGATCCCTTGATACAATCTTGGACAATATATCAGCAGGAATTTCATTACCTGGCATATAGGACACCGTTACGAGTCCCTTCTGAATACGTTCCCTAGCATGTTGCAACTTCAATTGCAAGTGCTTCGTGCTTTGCTTACAACCTTCAGAACTCAGCAAAGCCAAACATGCTTTGTTGTCCTGGTAAACCTGGATTGGACATTTGACAGGAATTTTCATGTCTTTGCACAATTGTAACAACCATTCACAATCTTTAAGTGAATAAGACAGTGCATTCAGTTCAGCTTCACAAGTACTTAAGCTAACTGTTGTTTGCTTCTTGCATGACCAATCAAATAGACCCTGATTGTACATATAGCAAACTCCAGACGTACTTTTCCTGTCTGTAGTGTCACTTCCAAAACTTGCATCTGCAAATATCTCAAGACCACCAGACTTCTGATTGTTAAATCTCAGTCTGTAATGCATAGTGCCTTTCAAATACCGCGCTATTCGTTTCAGAGCTTTCCAATCCTTAACAGTAGGATTGTTGACTTGTCTGCTTAGCAAATTACAGCTAACAGCAATGTCTGGTCTTGAACATCTGGCAATGAAGTTTAGCTTGCCTAGCACACTTCTGTACAGTGTAGTGTCAGAAAATGCTTCTTCAGTGTCATCTACCTGATAACCTGTTATCATCGGTGTGTCTACAGGGTTAGCATCCATCAGGTTTAGTTTGCTTAACACATCAGCAATTTTCCGTGACTGGTGTACTAGAATGTTACCATCTTGATCTCTCTCTATTTCCAGAGATAGGTAGTTGTTTACCTCACCAAGATCTTTCATGTCAAAGTGCTCTTTCAGTTGAGCTAGGGCGTTATTGTACATTGTGACATCTTTCCAAAAGAATAAAAGATCATCAACATAAAACAAACAATACAGTTTCTTTTGCCCCTCCTCTTTGACAAATACACATGGATCAGCTTTCCCTTGCTGAAAACCTAGAGAAAACAATACCTCAGTGAGTTTTGTGTGCCAACACCGTGCACTTTGTTTGAGACCATAAAGGGATTTCTTCAGAGCACAAACAAATCCCTGTTTTACCTGTACGCCATCAGGTGGAAGCATATAAAGTGATTCATTTAGAGATCCGTACAGAAAAGCTGTATTTACATCATGGTGACTAATGTGTAGATTTTCCTCTGCAGCTAGCTTGAGCATAAGCCTAATGCTCTCATACCTCACTGTGGGTGAGTAGGTCTCGTGATAGTCTTCACCTGGTACCTGAGCAAATCCTCTGGCTACCAATCTGGCTTTGTGTCTGACTATCTTGCCATTTTGATCAGTCTTCGCTTTGAAGACCCATTTGCTTCCAAGCAATTTCATTCCTGGAACTACTGGAACAAGTTCCCATGTTTTGTTCCTTTCCAAGGAATCAAGCTCAGCCTTCATGGCATTTAACCATGGCTCAGCTTCCTTTGAATCCAAATCCTGGATTTCTTGGAAACTTGAAGGTTCAAAAACCTTCTTGGAGCTTTTAACAGCTGTTACTGCTATCTTAGCATACTCATCAGCAAATCTCTTTGGAGGTCTGCCTTTTGTGGCTCTCTGTGACCTACGAATTAGCCTTAAGTCTTCAACACTCTCCTCTTCCTTCTTAGGAGAAAAGCGACCTATTGTGAACAATGGTTCCTCCAATTCTTGATCAGAGCTTTCAGAGGGTTGCATAGAGGCTTTCGCACTCTTGAAATCCTCTGAATCATCTGATTCAGTTTCAGACTCAGAATCAGAACCTTCATCAGTGGGTGTGGGTTGTTGCGGTTGCTTTTGCTGTTGACTATCCTCAGTCTCATCACTGTCATCAGGATAACATTGGAAAATTCCCACATTCTCCCCCCACTTGGCACTGTACTCAACACTTCTTGTGAGCTTAATTTCCTTAGAGTCAGTCATCATTATTCTGTAAGACCCTTTCTGATAACCTAGAAAGATACCATGCAATCCACGCTTGTCTAACTTGGAGTGTTGTGGTGAGTGAACCCACATGTCAGAACCAAAAATTTTCATGTGTTTGATGTATGGCTTCTTGCCAAACATCTTCTCATAGGGGGTACAACCAATCGCTGAAGATAACCTGCGATTATAACTGTAAGTGAAACATGAGAGAGCTTCGGCCCAATAACTCTCTGGAAGATTTGCATCATGCAGCAAGGTTTTTAATCCTTGAAGCAATGTCTGATTTGCTCGTTCCGCAAGTCCATTCTGCCATGGCGAGCGAGGACTAGACAAATCGTGTTGAATTCCTTTCTCAGTCAGAAAAGCTTCAAACTGCTGAGAAGTGAATTCTCCCCCCCGGTCAGTGAAAAGAATCTTTATCTTCTTACCATGCACATTTCCCAACCAAGCACAGAATTCCTTGAACCTAGGAAAAGCCTCTGATTTCTGCTTGAGATTGTACACAAAAATATACCTGGAAAATGCATCAATAAGAACCATGAAGTACCTATTTCCACCCAAAGAGGGCGCTAGTGGTCCAACCAAATCAGCATGAATAATTTGGTATGGTTCTGTAGCTTGCCTACTAGACACCTTACCTTTCGCAGCCATTTTCACCTTGTTTGCTGCGCATGCCTTGCACTTCATGTGGTACCTGCAGGGTTTAATAGTCATACCTTCAACCAAGGCAGGCATTTTAGATACTGCCTCAAAATGCAAATGTCCAAATTTTCGATGAAAATCGTGAATACATTCTGCATGCAAACTTTTGTTAGAACCTGCAATGCAACAAGTGTCATCCTGCACAACATCATCATAATACAAAAGAAACAAACGATCAACAAATTCAGCATACAATTGATAATCATTTTTCTTAGTGATGATGCATCTATTGTTCTTAAAGGAAACGTCAATCTTCTTCTCAATCAGCTGTCCAACGCTGAGCAGATTATGTTTCGCTTCCGGCACATAAAGAACATCCTGTATCGATAAGTCCAAACTGTGAAGAACAACAGTTCCGTAGCCTTTACTGGGGATAGTGTGGTCATCCGCCTGGTGAATCGCACCTTCCTGCGGTGTAAAAGACACGAACAGTCGCTTATCGTTGCACATGTGATGCGTTGCAGCCGAATCAACAACGAAGAAAGATCTAGACGTCTTCTGGACCTCTGCAACCTCTGCAACCTCTGCAACCTTTGGAGCGTAGCGTGAGACCATTGCCTTGTGCTGCGTTGTCCTGGACACCGGACCTTTGCCTTTGCCTCGGCCTTTTCCACGCGATGAGCTTTCGCTGCGCTGCTCTGCCTTGGCCCTGGGATATTTGCATTCCCTCTTCATATGGCCTAGACGTCCACACGAGTAGCATTTCACTGCCTTCAAAGCTTTGGCGCCATCTGGTGGTTCCACTGCACTATGGGATGACGTCTGTGAAGACTCCCCATCTCCCATGCAGCTATCACCCCGCCGATCTGCTTCATTCTGAATCATGGCAGTATCACAAGCTACTGTGAGTTGAGCATTTGGCTGATCAGTGGTATCAAATCCCCCACTTGCTTCATCCAGCCTTCTGCAGCTAGCTATCATGACTCTGGCATCTGCCTCTTGCGTCATCTATGCTGCTTTAAATCAAGCTGCTGTATACATGCTGCTGTTCTCTTTAACTGCTTTGCTTATCTGCAGCTGCTTCAAACTGCATTCCAAAAGCAAGTTCAAAAGCGAAAGTCCCCAAGTGCTTTCTCTATGTTGCCCTTTAATTCTTGCTGCGTCATGTCTGCAGCTGCTTTGAAACTGCAGCATTTGTAAAAGTTACTTTCACTTTCCCAGCCATCCAAGCCACTACGCTTGTGCCGTGGAAAACGGCTTTAAAAGTTCAAAGTCCAGCCTTAAAGCCATTAATTAGAAGCTGGCAGGCTGCCCGGAGCAGTAGCACATACCTTCATCAATCATCTTGACGCGCAGAGCAGATACCTTGCGATCCGTGCCTCTGCCGCTGTTCCGATCCTCTGCCGGCACTTCGTCTCTGTGCTCCTTTGTTCCTTTGCCAGGAGCCCGACTTCTGGAGTGCATCCTCAAAACACTGCATTTTTCTGGGCCCGGAACCATATGTTGGGGATAAGCAGTGTCCAGTGCACAGCGGAATGATGAAAAGTATGAGCCAACATGCTCTATACTACTTTATTTACAGTTCAAAGCTGGTAAGTTACAGAAAAACATCTTCCCTCTGCCGGAGCAGAGAAAGCGTCATCTCTCCTCTAAGGCACGGAGAGAATCACAAACTGAAACTGCAAAGAGCAGTGAAAAACAGGAAACCAGTGTACGTCATATCCAGTCTCCCGTTCCTGTGAGAAACCCAACAGTACAGACTCTGTGGAATGTAAACAACCTGTCTCGTGACAAGCACTTCGCTGCACAGAGAAGAAAGCAGAAACCAACAGTAAGGTGTATGAGGTATAAATAGTAAAATTATCATTATGCAATGGGATGTCCCTATATTCATTGGAGAAATGTTGGAGGGTATGCAGTTGTTGGCTGAGAGAAAAGCAGGAGTGAGGATCTAAGGAGAGATAAAAGGAATGCAAGAATGAATGAAGTTGGGAAGAAATCTTGTTCAAATAAGAATAAAGAACAGAGAGAAAACCAGAGGAGGGAGAAGAGGGGAATTAAATTACACAATTGGGAGGAGAGCTAGGAAATAAATGTGGTGTGTAGTTTGGTGTAAAGAGCCAGTGGGAGAAAGGATCCCACCCTTTCTTGTAACCTAGGAAGTTCCCAGTCACAATCTGAAGTAAGAGAAAGTAGGGCTTATTTCTAAGTATGGAACTTGTTTGGGGGTTGGCATAGGCTTGTGGCATTCCAAAGCAAGTCCTCAAATGTCTGCGTCTGCCCAATAGTGTGTAGTCAGTGGGACAGAAACCATGCCAATCATATGCTGATTTGGGAGGTATTTTTGAGACTGCAAGTTTCTTCCACCCGCCTTAGCTATTTAATCAGGTACTGCTGCAGAAACGGCCAATGATATTCTTTATTTTGTCTTCTTGTGGAAGGTTAGTCTTCATTATAATACTCATGCTTCAAGATCCCATACTCTCTTGTCCTAATTGGATATTTTTAGGCCTTTCCTGGGACATAAAATTAGGCTTGCAATTAAAATAATAAGGCAGGAACTTCCTGCACTGGGCTGACCATTATCTGTCATCGCTCCTTACATACGTTGCTGAAGAATAACTTGTATATGTCATACTCACATGTCTAAAAATTAATGACTATTTATGATGTGAAGTTTTAAAAAAAGAAATCTAGACACCCTCATTCAAGATTTATTTTGATATGTATTACACACACAAACAAGGTCTGGGCTGAAAATGAACTATTAGTCTCTAATTTAGTTAATTCCCTCTCCCCATCCTCTTTCATTATACAGGTAAGCTGATAGCCCTGTGTTTCTTGCTAATTGTACCATAATACCTGCCATCTGCTATTATATACCAGGTTTGAGGGGGGCACAGCTGTATGGAGAACACTTAAGACACAACTGCAGGGTTTTAGAGATACTTATAACTTCTGCAACAATGAATCTCTACTAATTAGTGCAGGAAATAAATGTTTATGGTGTAGAAAATGACAATGTCTACATTTATCAGCCAGCTAATAACTCACTCTTCTAAGATTTTAGGACCAAACTACACATTATGAATAGAAATGAAGTTTTTTTTAGAGGGTACAAGGGGGGTGGCCAGTTGTTAGTGCCTTTGCAGGCACCTGAGTTCATTTGGATGAACCTCTGGATTTCTTTGTGACTTATTTACATATCTAGTAAATGCTTTTTCAAGTATCAAGTGCCACATCTGTGAGAAGCGTTGAGAGACTATTTTAGCAGATGCCTGATAAGTACTTGGGACTGATACAGGACTGCTACACACCAGTGGGTTTTGTTTCCTTGCAGGTTTGTTCTGCAATATGTCATTGCTGCAATAACAGTACATTAGCGGTGGATTTATCCTGGACCATCCATGCATCATTCCACTTTATTAAATTGTTCTGTGATGCTTCCCCATGTTACTGCATCATTGCCCTCTTGAGGTGAACTCTATAACACAACAATAGCAGGACAACACTCCTCACTTCCTGCCTCCAGAACATCTGCAGTATGAAAAGTTATGTGCAGGATTTCAGCAGGAAGCTATTGGACATGCATAAATGGGAAATGAAGCAGGATGTAGACCCCAACACTTTTGCAGGTGCAAATAACACTGAAAGTGAGGTTGTGTATAACTCCCCTGACACAATCCTGAACACAGATAATCATGAATGCAGAATAAAAAGGCATCTGGGCATCATTTGAGAGTCCCCTATGGACTTTTGGCAAAAACTGAGTAGTTCAAGCACACCTCTACTTTTGCAGCTGTTTACATAATAGCTCATTGCAGTCTGTAGCGTTTTTTTTTTTTTTTTGCAATATTTTTATTATTTATAAGATTTCTTACCCACCCTTCACCAAAAAGTCTCAGAGCGGGTTACAACAATAGAATACACAACTATGAAAACAGATAAAATCATCACAATTATAAAGCAAGTAGAGCTATTCCAAATGGAGTGGAACAGTATAAATTTTGCAAAAGAGCTGTGTTGCACAAAACTAAATACCTTTACCATCAAAGGCCAGGCTACGGACACACCTCTTCAGCTTATGGCTAAAGCTGTACAATGAAGATGCTAGAACAGCTTTTCTCAACCTTGGGTCCCCAGATGTTCTTGAACTACAATTCTCATCATCCCTAACCACTGGCCATGCTGGCTATAAATGATAGGAGTTGTTGTCCAACAACATCTAGGGACCCAAGGTTGAGAAAGGCTGTGCTAGAGGCACCCCTATAGGGAGGGAGTTCCGCAATTTAACTGCATAAATGAAGTCAATAATTTTCAGTTTCTTCCTACTCACGATGAGTAGGCCAGTGACTGGTTGCTTCTGCCTCTTCCATTGAGACATATGAGCTATCCTAAGGTTCTTGGGTCCAAAGTACCACATGGGTCATCCTTTGATGGATTTAAGAGCCATTAGCATTAGTGTGAAGGGAAGATGAGATCTATGTCTTCCATTTCAACAGCTTTCAGCTGCCCAATGATGATTTAATGTCTGTCCTTATCTAGCAGATACCATAAAACAGCACATGTTATAAAGAGACAATGGCATTTTGAGGCATGATATAATAGTGAACATTTTAATGATTTCTCTAGGGTGAGAATATGATTAAATACATAGCCTAACTGTTGGTGCGAACCATTTATAAGATATTATCTCTGATGAACTTTGTTCACATCTCATTATTAATCCAAATGGGATAGCTGGTATTAAAACCCTATATGGATTAGAATCTTTTATGTAATTTAAAATAAGCAGGAATAAGTAACAACGAGCACTTGTGTTGATAAGGGCTGTGTTAGAAATCTCTTGACTGGTATTTTTAGATTCTGGATTATTTCTCTGATCTGCCACTACCTTCAAGATTTCAGCCAGCCAGTAGTCCATCTGTAATATGGGTACAATAATTTCCCCTTACATCTTTCTTTTGTGTGTCTACCTAACACTATTTACATGGCTTGATTACATTGTTTGGCTCAGAATGGCATTTCCAGAGAGCCTGCTTCACATGCAGCAATGAAAACCAAGGGCAGGTTTTCAATAATATAGAACTTTATTTGAGAAGCAATAGTGAATGTGGTGCTCTCCAGATGTTGTTAGACTACAACATGGCCAATGTTCAAGGATGGTGGTCCAAGCTGTAGTCTAGCAGCATCCAGAGGGCACCATTTTGGCTAGCCCTGAGTTAGAAGAGCACCATCCCTAACTTGGGACCCTCCAAGTATTTTAGAGTACAAGTGATGCCTCTTGGGATGTGATTCATAAATTAAATAACGATGACAACTCTCATCATCACTGACCATTGACTATGGTGAATAGGTCTGACGGGAACTGTACTCCAAAACACCTGGAGGGCATCAGGTTGGGTGAAGGTTGATAAAGGCTTTAAGGTGAATTAGTATGGGTGGTATCAGACTACTTCATACTCAGAGCAGACCCATTAAAATCAACAGACTCATACCTTAGGGGTGGAAGAGGATCTGTTTTACATGCAGAAGTTCCTTAGTTCAATCCCCATTATATCCAGGTATGGCTGGAAATTTTCCCCATTGAAAGCCTGGAGAGCCACTTTTAGTCAGTGTAAACAGTACTGAGCAATATGGCTCAATGCATGATATTACTTAGTATAAGACAATTTCTTATGTAAGTTAGTCATAACTAACTCTGCCCATTGATTCCCATACCGTGTATGATTTAATTGGATACCTCCCTTAATTTAATAAGCTCCAAAATCCACTACAATCTTTGACCAACTTAGTCAAAGATTTATAGAAGATTCACTATAACTAGAGCTCTAAATTTTGCAGCTAGTAATCCAAATTCTCTGTTGAGAAAAGTTGAATTTGTAACCTGCATAAATAATGCAAATTTAGCTGATTTGCAAGTATTTACTTGTTTTGCATAATGCATTCAAAGAACAGTAGAATGACTCTTATCTGTCCCCCCCCCCATCCCTTCAAAATGCTTCTTTGCCAATTTGCACATCCATCATATGTGGAAATAACTTCCTCCTCTTTTTGACATTTCCAACATTTAGAATCCTTTGAATTATTTATTTTATGCAATTTCTTAGGTGTAATACAACAATCATTATAAAAATTCATATCAAATTAGATTTAGGCCTTTTGTTACTCCTACTGAATGACTCACTTTTTGGGGGGCCCCCAAACAATAAATTTAAAAAAAACCTACAGTAAGAACATGTTACTCTAAAATATGAAAAGCACCATCAATTCATACAATTATAGAATTGGAAAACAGCATATATGATCATGCAATAATGTTAACATTGACTAATTGCATTGACTTGGGTCCAGAAGAATTGTCTCATAGAGTTGGGAAAACACATCTTCTCTGTTTCCTCAGAGAACAGACTACAGCCAATCATGCCATGTGACTGTAGTGTCGCTGCTGCCCACCAGTGCCAGGATGGGGTGGGGCAGGGCAGGGCAGGGCAGCCGTAAGGACAGGGGAGCATTGGTTAGAAGCAATGGTTGCATATGTTCATGCATCTGTGCCATCTGCTGCCAACCCAATGCTCCTTTACCTTTCTTGCCTCCCTGTCTCATTCTATCCTGACTCCAGTGAGAAGCAGCAACACTACAACAACTGGGAGGGTGGCACAGCAGTGGTGGCCCATCTGATGTGACACAGCTGACTACTAGAGCTATTGGCCTTAAGTTACAGGAGGTAGGTTTTTTGGAGGGGTTGAATGTTAGGAGAAACATCTTGACAGCAGTGGTGCTCTCGAGGCAGGACTTTGGGGCAAAAATCCAGAGCCCTGCTTGTCAGAAGAAGCAGGAGCGTCCCCAAAGGTGGCAGGTCTAGAGCCAGCATGGTGTAGTGGTTAAGAGCGGTGGACTCGTAATCCGGTGAACCAGGTTCAATTCACCGCTCCTCCACATGCAGCTGCTGGGTGACCTTGGGCTAGTCACACTTTTCTGAAGTTTCTCAGCCTCACTCACCTCAAAGAGTGTTTGTTGTGGGGGAGGAAGGGAAAGGAGATTGTTAGCCACTTTGAGGAGGAGGAGGAGGAGTTTGGATTTGATATCCCGCCTTTCACTCCCCATAAGGAGTCTCAAAGCGGCTAACATTCTCCTTTCCCTTCCTCCCCCACAACAAACACTCTGTGAGGTGAGTGGGGCTGAGAGACTTCAGAGAAGTGTGACTGGCCCAAGGTCACCCAGCAGTTGCATGTGGAGGAGCAGGGAATTGAACCCGGTTCACCAGATTACGAGTCCACTGCTCTTAACCACTACACCACACTGGCTCTCCTTAAGGGCAGTGAAAGGCAGGATATCAAGTCCAAACTCCTCCTCCTCCTCCTCCTCCTCCTCCTTCCACAAGTGAACAACTGCACATTGCCACAAGACCATTCGATTCAAAGCTTTTAAACCATTTAACCACCACTAAGAGCCATGATGGGCTATCCTGTGCTGGAAGTCTTCAAGCAGAGGCTGGACATTCATGTCACCAACCTTCAAGTCTAGCAGCAAATTGGACACAGAGTCTTGAGGCTGTAGTGCCCCAGCTGGTTCAGAGCTTTGAGCAGGTTGTGAGAGATTAGAAGGCCACTGAAACTGATGCTAGCAGGCAGGAGACCACAAAACAACCTCCCATAGCACCAGGGCCTGTAGAGTCAGTGCAAGACCTTATGGGTGTGTCCCTCTGAGCCTGAGGAACCAAATACCTCCCTTGCTGATCCACTGCCACAGGGACCATGCTGGAGGCCATGGAAACATAGGATGAATGCTCATTTTCAGGGCAGAGGGTTGGTTCCTTAAGAGTAAGTTCTCCACAAGGGGGAGGAGCCTGGGACAGGTAGTCTGCAGGCAGAGACTTATAAAGCCTTGGTTTGCATTTGAACATTACTGAAGAAATTTCTGGCCTTGAATTCACTTTTCAAGAGACAAAGATACTTAATTTAGAAACCTGTAAAAAGGGCAAACTCTTCTACTATGTAATAATACCGCCAGCACAAAAATAGACCAGCATAACTTAAACATATACAACCAGAATACAACACCATTCCTAAAATTTACAATTAACCACTGATGGTGGTTTTACTTTAACAATCAAACAAACAAACAAACAAACACTCTCTGACATAGCTAGGATTTAATGAGTACTGGGGGGAAACACACGCAAGGCACATTCTTTAGGGCATATAACATGTTTTTTAAATATGGTTGAAATACAAGAAAGCTACTTCTACAAAAATAAAGAAAACGGTTTTACTTACATTGTATTTTAACTTTGTTTCAATAGTAAAATATTAATTGAAAAAGAGCACATGATAGTCTTGGTAGATCAAGCCAAGGCTCATGTCATTCACCATTTTGTCTCCAAATAGTCTCCAGCCAGATGGCCATGGGTTGCTATGGGTTGCTCATAAGCAGGGCACGACTGGGGTAGCAGGAAAGGTGTTCTGCCTCCCACCATGGGCAGACCATTTAGCTGTCATGGCTAATGGCCTTTTGATAGATCTGTCCTCATGAATTTACTAAGCTAATGGGTGTCTCACCACATCTTGTGGTAGCTCATTCCATGTTAATTACGCATTGTGTGAAGAAGTGCTTCCTTTGTCTGCCCTGGACCAATTTCCAATCAATTTCACTGGGTGACCTTGAGTTCTGGTAGTATGCAAAAGAGAGAGAAAGATCTCTCTTTCTATCCACTCTCTCTGTTCTTTTTCTTTTTCTGTAATTTTATCACTCTCTCTGTTCTTCTTTTTTTGTAACTTTATAAACCTTTATTGTGACCTCCACTTAGTATCTATTTTTCTAAATTTGATTCCCCTCCATCCCACCTGCCTTCAGCCTTTCCTTGTTTGGAAAGACACTGCAACCCTTCAATCATTTTATGCCTCATTTTTCTACAAATTTTCTAGCTCTATGATTTTCTCTCAGAGAAGTGGTGAAAGCAATCCTAAGCAGTATTGTAAATGTGGGTAGGTATTGTTTCATTTTCCACCCTTTCCTGAATACTTTCCAACACTGAATTTTCCCATTTCACTGCTACAGCACACTGAGCTGGTGGTAGATGTGGTTTTTCCTTTTTGTGTGTGATATTTTCAATATGATCCCAAGATCTCTTTGTACTTTATGCAAAGTAAAGTTGTGGGGTTTTTTGTTTGCCCCCGTCTCTATCACTTTGCACTTATATTGAAGCTCAACTGCTATTCTGTTCCCAATTAATAATGTTTGGAGAGATTTCACTGGAGTTCTCTGCAATCTGTTCAGCTTTGGTGACTTCAGATTTCCTTCGTATTATGTACCTGGAGCTCCACAGAGACCCCACAGAAACCTTAAGATAAATTTACAACAGTCAATCTGGGTAATATCCCTCATTCCTAGCTTTGGTCTTGTTGCCAACCTGACTTTTTGGAAGAGTTAATTGTTTGAACAGTAGCACATTTTTGGAATATGCAATAAGGGTTCTGATTTTGTTTCTCCCTTTCTCTTGCTTGCCTTCCCCCCTCCTAACACAGCTGCTGCCCAGATTTACTTTTTGTTTTGGCCACTATAAGGGGACAACAAACCTTGACAAGTTGGATTGATGGGGCTATTTGGAGACTGAGAGCTTAACAATAATGCAAAGCAGCTGGCACAGGCAGTTTTTCAAGAGGTTGTCAGCATGATAGAATGCCCAGACGGGCAGCCCCCACTCAACAGCAGGGCGAGCCATCAGCTTTGAAAGTCAACTCTCGGAAATGCAGTTTTGTTTCTCTTCTTCATCTCTCTTTTTCGCTCTTTTTCTAGTTCACCTCTCTGCACTGCTAGTGAACGATTCTTTAGTCAGATGCTGTGCTGGAAGCCAGAACCAGGGATTTGTTTTCATTAAGGCAACCTGCTGCTAGCAAAATCCAGAAGAATCAGTTACCTTGGAAAGGAACTGTCTGTGGAGGTTTTTTCTCTCTTTCCTTTTTACACCCCACCAGTGACAGAGGTGGAAAGATGATTGAGGTTTTGGACATGTGAATCCATCACTTCCTCTAAGCTTTCAGAAGGGGGAAGAAGCAGGAGGAACTCGGACCATCACTTTTCTTCACATTGGCTCAGTTCACACATCACATTAAAACAATGTTAATTAGAAACAAGCTCTGGCTTGATGTGAATGAAAAGTTCTCAATCTGATCCTGTAGCTGGTACACTGCCAGGAAATAAGTCAGAGTCCGTCTTTATTGTGATATCCAAACTCAGTCTCATGGTTTCTTTCTTTCTGAAAAAAGCACCCATGAGTGGTAACCAAGGTTTGTTTACTCCTTGTGTGTGAGTGGTTTAGGCAGGGGAAAACAAACTACAAGTTTGGTGGCTTGTTTCTTGGTGGCATGGCAGCTGTATGAGAAAAAATCTTTTCAGCAGTGTGTATTTGCCTGCTGGGTGTTCACATAATTTGTTACAAACCAGAACTACGTATATATGTTTTGTTTGATTTTCCTTGTATCTTTGGCCACACTTGCCATCCTCTCCTGCCACACCAGTGTGGCATGCCACACCCTTTGAGAACCACTGCTCTAATTCCTTGAACCCTTGAATTTATTTTTGCAAACATAATGCTAACACCATGCACCTTTTGCAATGCAAAATTTAGAGCAGTGTGAATTAGTTTTGTCACATTGCTTTGAGAAATGTGAATTAGTTTGTTTTGTTTTAAAATGAGCAAATTTCACCCTGCCCCCCCCCCGTAAGAATTATGGACTAGAAACAAGAAAGGTTTTGTGCATCTGTGGATGAATTGAGACATGGAGAATATTGTGTTGGTTTTCCTCATTATAATGTTAGTGCTTCTGTCCCATTTTCTAAAGTTCCTTTTCTGGTTGTGTTATGGTACTGTGGCTTTTTTGACTGATATACAGGCATGCCATGCTAAATTTCACTGACTCCTGTAGACATGATGTGAGACAGCAACCAACATCATTGGACAAAATTGCTACTCCTCCACCATTTCCACACATATGTGTTTCTGTTCCCTTACATTTACTCCATGAAAACAGCAGGAAAGAACTTTATGCCCCTAATTTTGTCACTTTACTTCCATGATTTTCTGGATTAAGGGGGCTTCAAACTGATTTCTTCTGGAATCAAATAATGTGGAAATGAATGCTGAACATGCACTATATTCCATTAGTTTTCTGGAAGTGGCTTTTATGTCATGTGAAACCTCAAATACAATGTGGAAATCAACAGCTAGGGAAACATCAAGGAAATGGAATAAATTTCTGGGTGAAGGCAGCCTATCCATAAGATATTACCCAGTTTGCATAATTGGGCATTATCACCACTCAATTCTCCCTGTTGTCTCAAAGAGGCTGTGCCAACCACTGTGTCTCATTGATAGATCTGTTTTAGATCTACAACTGTCTGCATGTCAGGAATCAAAATGGCTGTGTCCAAGTTGCATAGACTTTAATCTTGAAGAATTTGGTTAGCTCTATAGTTTAGGTGGCAATTCCCCTGTTGGCATGTTGGCAACCTAGTGGGGATTGATCCTGTTCATTTTCAAGAAATAGGAATTTAATTGCATGAGAAAGAGAATCAAATAATCAATTTTCTTCTCCATTTCCAGAACTCATATGCTCAGGCATAAACTTGGATAAATCACCTTTATTTCGGTAAGTCTAATGCAATTACTCTTTGCTGTTGGGGAGAATTTTTACTCTTTTGCCTT
Source organism: Podarcis melisellensis (assembly GCF_964234715.1). Lineage (NCBI taxonomy): Eukaryota > Metazoa > Chordata > Lepidosauria > Squamata > Lacertidae > Podarcis > Podarcis melisellensis. The sequence continues at coordinate 34,949,450 of NC_138538.1, forward strand.
GAAGAGAACAGTACAGCATCCCTGCATTCAATATCTCTGCAAAATTGTATTCTAACATGATTAAGGAAGGCTGAAGTACTCCTGTTAAGTAACATTTTCCAGGTCTTGATTTCTCTTCCAATATTTCCGCTGTCAATTAGCCAAAGCAATTTCCGCTGACTAATAAAGCAGTTGGTTAAGCTTATTTTCCAATCAAAACTCACTTAATTTCAGCAAATAACAGTTGGGAGGGAAAGAAAGAATTGATCAAAAAGCATTTAAATAGCCAGCCTTCTCCGGTCTACAGGAAAATCAAACTGTCTGAGAGAAAGTGGAAGGGCCATTTCAATCAAGAGCTAATCTGCCAGGGTCCTCACTTTCATATAGAAATTAAAAATCTTTGTGCTTGTTCAGTCACGAGATGCATGGCACTCATAGCCATAATATTCTATGCTGTCAGAGATACTGTTCTTCTGTAACAAGTAGCAGCAGCCCATTCTTTTCTGGACCTGAGAAAAGTGCTTCTCCTTTGAATACATACATCAAAGTCACATCTTTACTGGGAAGAATTTTCAAAAGGAGCTAAAGACACATTTGGTAGCTGGGTGTTAGAGGACACTAGGACTTCAGTTGCCTACAACTCAGAAAAGAACATCCTTTCCCTGTAATACTTGTCTGTATTGTATGACCAAAACCCAGTGAGTGGGCATCTTTCAAAAATTATGCCCTACATGTGTGTTTTGTATCTTTGGGATGGGGCGTAGCCGGTTCTGCCACTAGGCAGACTGAAGTGGCTGCCTGAGGCAGAAGGCCTCAAGGCGGCCACCCTGTGGGCACACCATTTGCCCTGCAATTTTTGCCACTGGCTCAAAAGCAGTGTCAGTATCAGGCAAAAGGTAGCATACATAGCATAGCCCCAAGTTTCTCATATTTTTATGTGGATATGTGATTTATTCCCTATTGTCCACTTGATGCATTAGCTTTCTCTGCTATTGAAGGGACACAGGCAGAATATTTGTCTTTCTGTTCACTTGTCTGCAATATATATTTGCTAAAGATCATGTTGGAAAGGATTTCACCCAGCTGTACATTATTGTCACATGTTTACTTGAAAATAGGCTGTCACCGAAGTCAGGAACAACACCCTACCCCCCTATCCATCTAATGGCTGCTTCACATTGAAACAATTCCACAATGAAAGTGAAATTGTGTCAAGACCCACATGGACACTGGTCACTTCTGCACCATACTGTTAATTCTGGGGACTGTAGTTTGTTAAAGGTGCTGGAAGTTGTAGCTCTGTGAGGGATAAATGATCGTTCCCAGGGTTCTTTGGGGGATGGCAGGTGCTTCAAATGTGGATGCAACCATAGCCACATGTGAAGTATTTGCACAGTTAGGAAACTGTGCAAAGTACAGGCAAGGTTTTGTGTACATGAAAAGCAGCCCTAAAGGTCTTGGAAATCAGCTCCTTTCCTTGTATCTCTAACATCTAGATGGATTTGAAACATTTCTGCATGGTGCTCACCCCACAGGGAGGGTATAGTTCTCCTCACTCTAACCTTGCTGAGGAACAATCAGCCCTGATTAATTTCTGTCCATGCTTCCAGCTATAGAGAATACAGAATGCTCTCATGAAGATATGAAGAGGAGAGATATTGTTTGAAATGCAAATTGCAGGAAATAAATTAATAGAGAAGAGTGGGTGATTTCCAGGTATACACACACCCATTTTCACATGTGCAGCTGAACAGGCAAGCAGAAACAGACACATGGGGATAAAAAACCCCCGCACATGAATAAGTGTAGGGGGTCTCATCTTGCTTAATTTGATTCTGGCATTAACTCTACTTTTCTGTTTATGACTGAGTGGTGTAGACAAAATGCGGAAGACTACAAGAAGCCAATAGAATTTTTCGACTCTAATCTTGTCATTCATTTCTAGTTTGCAAAAAAACTTCTTCAGCTATAGCTTTCTTCTAAGAAGTGCCTGATACCCAGCCATATCTGTTTGAAGAATGTTTGTCACAGACTGGTTGGATGCCAAGGAATGGTGGGAGAAACCAGCTGGGGAATTAATAAGGGAAGAAGACTCAGAGCCTGGGGATTGGTGGTGGGATGATGATGAGTGGTCCCATGTTGTTCAACACAAGCAAAGAACGCCCACATAGTGCTTATAACGGTGGAATCTACACCCATATAAAAACCGTTCTGAAAATGCTTTTTTAAAAAAGTGTTTTAAAAAATACAGTGGTACCTCGGGTTACATAAGCTTCAGGTTACATACGCTTCAGGTTACAGACTCTGCTAACCCAGAAATAGTGCTTCAGGTTAAGAACTTTGCTTCAGGATGCTCCAGCGGCGTGGCGGCAGCAGGAGGCCCCATTAGCTAAAGTGGTGCTTCAGGTTAAGAACAGTTTCAGGTTAAGAACGGAGCTCTGGAATGAATTAAGTACTTAACCCGAGGTACCAATGTACATTGAATTTTTCCATAAGGCTCACCATCACCATCTAGTGTCACATTGAATACTGCACTTAAAACACACTGAAAACGTTTTATTTGCAGCTGTATAGCTGTGCCTAGGGACGCAGGTGGCGCTGTGGGTTAAAGCCTCAGCGCCTAGGACTTGCCGATCGAAAGGTCGGCGGTTCGAATCCCTGCGGCGGGGTGCGCTCCTGCTGCTCGGTCCCAGCGCCTGCCAACCTAGCAGTTCGAAAGCACCTCCGGGTGCAAGTAGATAAATAGGGACTGCTTACCAGCGGGAAGGTAAACAGCGTTTCCGTGTGCGGCTCTGGCTCACCAGAGCAGCGATGTCACGCTGGCCACGTGACCCGGAAGTGTCTCCGGACAGCGCTGGCCCCTGGCCTCTTAAGTGAGATGGGCGCACAACCCCAGAGTCTGTCAAGACTGGCCCGTACGGGCAGGGGTACCTTTACCTTTACCTAGCTGTGCCTACATCTCATGATCATGAAACTATGCTTCTGATAATGCAGCCAAAGATCTCATCAGCTTTGTCCTGGGCTTGAATATATTATACTTGGGTACCAATAGTCCCTGTTTTTTGAATCCTGACCCTATTGCCTTTAGGGTAGATTCTGGGATGTCTTTTAACTTTTGTAGCATATGCACATGTGTGTGTAAAGTACACCAGCTTCCACCCCCCCATCACTTAACTGCCTATCCATTTAGTAACTATTGTCGATTGTGTTGGAATTGCAGATCCCTTATAACAAGTACATTCTATTAAAAACATTCTTACATTTCGAAAGACTTAAATCCCAAAGGAATGAAAAGGAGGAATATAGTGTGTGTTTATGCGTGTAAAATATTTTAAAGTTAAACTGTTATGGACACTTTGCTAACTCATTGCATTATTGGTGGAGGGGGGGGGATAAACTATTTTGCAGAAGAAACACATATTTTCTCGCTGTCAAGAAAGAACCTCTAGCAATGTGCAATAACAGTGTACAGTCATACCTTGGTTTTCAAACAGCTTAGTTCTCAAACATTTTGGCTCCTGAATGCCGCAAACCCAGAAGTGATTGTTCTGGTTTGCGAACTATTTTTGGAAGTCGAACATTTGATGGGGCTTCTGCGGCTTCAGATTGGCTGCAGGAACTTCCTGCAGCCAATCGGAAGCTGTGCTATGGTTTTCGAACGTTTTGGAAGTCGGACGGACTTCTGGACAGAGGTGGAGCTAGCTTCTCCGGCACCTGGAGTGGCGCACATGCTGTGCACCCGGGGGCAGGGCAAGCATCCCAGGGAGGTGGTGCAGCGATGTCACCCCCCTCAGGGATGACACCCGGGGTGGGTCATCCCCACTGCATCCCCTTCCTCTGCCAGTGCTTCTGGAACAGATTCCGTTTGACTTCCAAGGTACGTCTGTAGTTGCATGATTTGATAGTGATCCTTGATGAACATAGGCATTATAGCTGCACATGAATGCTGCCATTTTCACCTGTTAAATGTTAGAGATGGCCCTGTGAATAAGTATGAAGCTTTAGGAACCCGTGATAGCTGGATACCATTCATTCCAACTGCTCTCGTATCTCAGCTACACACTAATTTCCTGTGGCTTCAGAAAAGGTGGTAGTGCTCTCATCATTTGAATTGCACACCTCTACTGCCCTCATCAGGCTCAAGGGACTGAAGGATTTGGGTAGATGCCTGACTGAAGACTGAATCAACTTCTGCTTAGAGTCAAGACGTATTTTCTCCATAACGTTCGTGCCCGTTTGAAGACTATCAGAGAGCAAGGCCGTTTCCCCATTTGGGCATTTTTAATAGCTGCATATCTTATCTGATTAAATTGCTTTTGTGCTGGGCTCTACCCCTTGGGTAGGCATGTGCTCAATTTTACAGGACACATATCTTTGACGGAGAGCCTGTTCCAAGTCTGCTTTAACTTTAAAGCCGAAGGGAGAACATGAGTCTTGAAGTTGCCCCAACATCAGTGAGTACCTGGACAGCCGAGTGAGCGGACACAGAAGCCACCAGATCCAAAGTCTTCTCCATGATGCACATCTACAATATTAGCACATGGGAATTTTATGTAGAAGTGTGTCCCCTTTTGGGGGGTATGCATTTTCTCTTTTTGCTGGTGTGTAAGTGGCCTTTCTGCTCCTTTGCCTGCCCACAAACCTTCGTGTTCTCTGTCCCTTAGTTCCATTCCTAATCCCACTTTGGCCTGTCCCCTCTAGGACCCAGAGGGCTCTGTCACCAAGCCTCACTTGTAACCAGACTTTTTGATTTCATGACTTGGCAACCCTATTTGTCATTCAGACTGGTAAGTGACTAGCTTGACAGGAAAGATATTTCATCAATCACTTCTTTGGTATATTCACAGTTATTCTCAATAGCCCTCCCTTTGTTGATTCTGCTTAAGGGTAAAGAGAATTTGAGATATTATTTATTAAGAAAACAGCTGCTGCTCTAACGTTCACAATATAGTTGACATCATCAAGCATTTGTTGATTCAGGGCACTGATAATTAACACAGCAAACAAAGGTGTTGAAAGACTCATGATAGATCTGTATCTATTTTATCCACAAACATCCTATCTAGAATATTAATCTGTCCAATGACAGGCAATGCACTTCTGCTTAGCATTAAAAGCAATATGGTTTACCGTTATTTTTCCACAGTATAAGACAATTAAAATAGCATTCACCATTTCCCCCACTCTAATAATGCAGCACTATATATGTAACCAGTAGTATCAACAATTTTTTAAAAAATGGATCTGAGTCTCCTGCGCTAAACAGAGTACTGACCATACATGTCTACTCATAAGTATGCTCCACTGAGTTCAGTAGTATTTATCCTCAGGAAATTGCATAGGCTATTTAATACCAGCTTTAATACCTGGTTCGATTTTGAGGCTGCTGAAATAGTGATTTTATTGTGGCTTAGTATTTTTATTGTAAGCTTTTTTATTTTCATTTTATTTTAAGCCAAAGGCAGAATAAAACTTATCAGTATTATTATTATTATTCACAATTATAATCATAAACTGCTTTCTTCTTGAAAAAACAGGCTATGCTATCTGAACTTGGCACACTGATGAGCCTGTTCTTGGTTGATGTGTGAAATTAGGATAAGATTAAAGAGGGGGAAGTCCATTATGCATGTAGGGTTGAAGCCATTCAGGCTTTAAGGACAGAAGTTAGTGCTTTGAATTATTTCCAGAAGACAATAGGAAGCCACTGGAGTACTGGTGTTATGTACTCTCAGTAACCCAGCTGTGTCAGGAGGCGACCCCAGTATTAAACACCCTTTGAAGCTTACAAACATAGTCTTCAAGAATTGATCCATTTAATTGCCTTACATGAGTCCAACTTCAAGGTCATGAAAACATGACTGATGACTGCTAGGCCTGAATATGATGTCTGTGTGTTTGTGTATGTGTCCTATCATCTATCTATCTATCTATCTATCTATCTATCTATCTATCTATCTATCTATCATCTATCTATCTATCTATCTATCTATCTATCTATCTATCTATCATCTATCTATCTATCTATCTATCTATCTATCTATCTATCTATCTATCTATCTATCTATCATCATCTATCTATCATCTATCTATCTATCTATCTATCTATCATCTATCTATCTATCTATCTATCTATCTATCATCTATCTATCTATCTATCTATCTATCTATCTATCTATCTATCTATCATCTATCTATCTATCTATCATCATCTATCTTGTCACCAAGATCCAGGCGAAATAAATAAAATTGACCACTAGCACCTTAGAGACCAACTAAATTTGTTCTGGATATAAGCTTTCGTGTGCATGCACACTTCTGCATCTGAAGAAGTGTGCATGCACACGAAAGCTTATACACGCAACAAACTTAGTTGGTCTCTAAGGTGCTACTGGACAATTTTTTAATTTGTTTCAACTGCATCAGACCAACACAGCTACCTACCTGAATTTAGACTCCAGGAACAGCAGTGAAGAGACTCACGATCAGTTTGGCCATAGGATACTGAAATTAACATGTACAAGTTCATCCTCAAATTCACAGTTGGTGGGCAGAGCAAATGTTGTTGGAGAAACAAATGCAATTTTTTACCTATGTGCAGAAGACTAGTTTTACACATGCTCACACACACCTCTCTATCCTCTTTTCGGGCAAGCACAGGGCATTATCAGAATTCAAAGACACAGTCAAGTTAGGCAAGAACATTCAAGGAAGGTCACTGAGGGGTGTCGTCTGGGGAAAGTGGGTAGGGTGAGTCTTGGAGGCCAATCAGAGAAGCTTATAGGACACTTTTGGCCCCCGGGCTGAGATTATTATTATTATATTTGCAGGTGGATTTCCTCCACACCGAGAGGGTTGTCATTTGTTAGAAATGAGATTTACCACGTGGCAAGCAAGCTTTGATTGCTTTTTAAAAGGTACAGGCTTTCCACATCTTCAGTTTGTGGTGTGATTTGTAAACTAGAGAGCTCTGAACACACACACACACACACACACACACACACACATATATAGAGTGTGTGTGTGTGTGTGTGTGTGTGTGTGTATAAAATTAGGTATATTTTCCCAGTGAAACAATGGATAACAATTTGCCACCAAATCAACTTCACTCGACCAGAAGAATCTCTAATTTAGCATGTCTTCCTATTGCTACATGCTGAGGTGTGTTACCATTACAAATCTTTTACTTTGTGCTGCCAGTGAATCCATTAGCAAAATGGCTGTACTTGCAAGCATGCATCCTGATTGCTTTTGCTATGTGACGTACTGTGTGGCTGACACTTATTTTCTTTATTGGTTATTGATTATCAAAGTACATTACCTTAAGCCAAATCACCTACTTAAGGACAAAAAGACCAAATGATTTATTTCTACACTGGTAATTATGTTGCTTTCTTTTCACAGTGATGGATCCTAATTATTCCTTCACACAATATGTGACATAAAGAGTGAAAAGGAGACTGAAACAATGCCTATAATTGGCTCTGTGTAGCATATTGAAAAACCTTTCAAGACTAATAACAGACTGAAAAAAAAATTGTTGTTGGGAAACATAGCCTTAGTGATTCATTTTCTTCCGTGAGATTTTATGAGAGGGTTTGCGCTCCCTCCCTTTTTCCTTTATTTGCTTTATTTGTTACTATTTATATTGGTGGTTTTAAACTGTTTTGACCAAGGCCAGCCTGCCCATGAGGCTGACTGAGGCAGCTGCTTCAGGTGGCAGAATGCCATGGGGGCGTCCTGCCTGCCCCTGCCACAACCACTGGAGAAACGATGGCAGTTTCTGGTGAGATCTTGTCACCACTTCTCCACACTGCTACCATAGCTGAGTGAGGTGGTTGGCCCTCCCACTGCTGCCGCCAAAGAAGCAAGGAGAAGTGGCTGTGGCATCCAGATTCTGGCAAGATCTCGCAGACATATCTCATGAGTTCTCACTGGAACCAGGAAGCCGCAACCACGTGACCCCAGTAAGGCTTCAGCAGTGGAGCAGGGACACCGGGGACAACCCTCTTCCATTTCTCCTCTGGCAGCGAACCAGGATGGGCCACCCCTGGTTCTCACCTCCCAATTATAGCATTGTGTGCATTTTTAGGCCGATCAAAGGCTACTCTTCACTTGACGGGTTATGTGCATGGAGGGGGGCTCAGGTTGGAGTGTATGCTTAGGAGTTGGGAATTTTTGGTGTAGAGAAAAGGTGGGCAGGAGGCAACATGATAGAAGGTTACAAACATTTGCAGGGCAAGGAGAAAGGGAATAGAGGATAGTTTTTCTCCCTCTCTCCTAAGACTAGAACTCGTGGATATTCAATGAAGCTGAATGATGGAAGATTTGGGACTGAAATAAGAAAGTATTTCTTATTGGCAAAACCTATTCGGTGTTTCACAACTTTCTGACTAGTTGCAGGACCTTAGCCAGAACTAGCAGAGTAAACGCAGAATCCACGGAAGCAATTGGCGACTTGGCTGCAGACAGGATAGATGAAGCAGGAACCAGGAACTTGTAGTTAGGTGTTTATTATATACAGTGGACTATTTACAAGAACAGAACATGGATCTTATGCTAGCTCTCTCTGATACGACTCACAACTCCTACACTGACACACAGAACTCTGAACCTCTGAACTCTGAACCAACAGTTAGTAGGCCATTAATTATCATTCCCTTGAGAGAGCTTGAGCAACCAGGGAGCGGTCTCCATGTTTCTGTTATCACCAGGCAGACTTACTCCTTCAGATTGCCTTCTGGCTGTCTGCCAAACCTTAAATGACTCTGTGTGAGTAGCTGCACGTACACAGTTTCCCTACATTTCTTTACTCACCGCATAGTTAAACTATGAAACTTGCTTCCACAGGAGGCCACCAAATTGGGTGATTTTAAAAGAGGATTAGTTGAATTCATGGATGACAAAGAAATCAATGGTTACTAGCCATGATTGCTATTCTCTGTTTCCATGACTAGAAGCAGTAATGCTTCTGAAAATCAGTTTCTGGAAACTGGAGGCAGGAGGGCTCTTGTGCCCAGGTCCTGCTAGGGGGTTCCCTATTGACATCTGGCTGGCTACTATGAGAACATGATGGTGGATTCGATGGGCCACTGGCCTGATCCAGCAGGCTCTTCTTATGTTATTATGAATTGACTCTTAAGTCAGTTTCATATGTATAGGTTAGAGGTGCCTTCTAGAAGTTGCTGGACTGCAATTCCCTTCAGGGTCAGCAAGCATAATGGGTTGGGTCTGGGAGTATGGTAGTTGGAGTCCAACATATCTGCTACTCCTGGTTTAGAATAGAACCGGGACCTTGAATGAGTCCGATGGACATTTGTACATTTAAGATAACTGTTTCTCTTGGCAAAATATATGGAAGTTGGGTGGAAGGACAGGATCAGATTCCAGCCTTTGTTTATTTTGCTAAGAAAAATGGCAATTTTTAATGCATGTACAGATATGGAGGGACATGGGTGGCGCTGTGGGTAAAACCTCAGCGCCTAGGACTTGCCGATCGCATGGTCGGTGGTTCAAATCCCCACGGCGGGGTGTGCTCCCGTCGTTCGGTCCCAGCACCTGCCAACCTAGCAGTTCGAAAGCACCCCCGGGTGCAAGTAGATAAATAGGGACCGCTTACCAGCGGGAAGGTAAATGGTGTTCCGTGTGCTGCGCTAGTTCGCCAGATGCAGCTTGTCATGCTGGCCACATGACCCGGAAGTGTCTGCAGACAGTGCTGGCTCCCGGCCTCTAGAGTGAGATGAGCGCACAACCCTAGAGTCTGGCAAGACTGGCCCGTACGGGCAGGGGTACCTTTACAGATATGGAACAGTCTTCAGGCAGGTGCATTTTTACATCTGGGTGACTGATAAGTAAAAAGCAGCTATTAGTAGCCAGAAATGGGAAATTTTATGTGCATTTTTAAAAAAACGAACAATGGCCAGCAATGACACCACCCTTTGATGATTTCATTTCTGCCCCGCTCTTCCTCAAAAAGGTGCCCAGGTTGGCAAACATCAAAATATTAAAGCAATGTAATTTTAAAGAAAAGAAAAGCGTATTTTAAAACAATTACAAATTATATAAAAATCTGGCAAGACCAGCATTAGATGTATTTCCTTTAATGAATCATTGTCAAATTTGATTGGGTACCACTTGGAGTTAACATGAGCACTGAATACAGTTTGAATACTGCCTTCTAGTGTCAGTATTCTGAGCACTGCTCCACTGCCTATAGTTGATTCTCCAATGGCTGGTAAAAAGACTTCAAAGGAAAACTTCAGACCCGGAATCTTACTTGCCATCAGAATTTTTTTTAACCTTGAAAACATAGCTCTAAAGACAGTGCTTCTGAATACTAATGAGGCTCTGGAAAGAAAAAGGAGACAGAAGTGAGAAGTGCTGGTGAGGAGAAATTCTCTCATTAATTCTTTGAAACAGCCCTAAAGGACAAATAAACTTAATGAAGGGGTGAGAAGTGTAAAAGCTAATCCACAAGAGTAGTTCAGATATATGCAGTGACCTGAGTCTGAGATTTCACAATGGAAGAGGACTGGGTGGGATTAAGTTCTTCAAATGAGGAATGTAAATTGAATTAGGTGATTCACAAAAGATCAAAACTAGATGATCAAATATTCCAGCACTGTCTCGTTTTTGGTTTTTTTTTTAAAAAAAACAACAACACAGGGGAAAACAGAAAAAGTAGCAGCCTCCTCGGATTTCATAGATGTATCTTACATGCCTGTTTTTATTTTGCAACTTGCTTGAAGTTTATTATTTATTTTATTGGCAAACGCAATTCGGTAAAGACAAGCTGCGACACCGCCATCCAGTTTCTTCAGAGCTAACGGAATCTAATAAGCAAGCAAATGTCCTGCAGTGCTCTAGAAAGTAAGTCCTGGTGTGCAGTTCAATCTTATGTATGTTTAATCAAAAGAAGGAAGGCCTGCTGTGTCATTGGGGCTTCTTTCCAAGTAAGTGCTCATAGGACTGCATCCTATGTGGGATTTGGGACCAATTCTTGCTCTGTGTGTATGCAGTGCATAAGCTTCATTAACTATGAAGGGCTTGCACATGTCAAGTTACATATGTGCTACTTTGAAAAAGAAAGAATCAAAATAGCCACATGGTTGGTTCTTACCTGTCACTCCCATGCATTTATTTATTTAGGGAAGTTTTTAATGTTTGATGTTTTATCATGTTTTTAATTTTCTGTTGGGAGCCACCAAGAGTGGCTGGGGGAAACCCAGCCAAATGGGTAGGGTATAAGTAATAAATTTATTTATTTATTTCCAGGTATTTGTATACCTCTTAATATTCAAAATTTCTAAAACATTTACATAAAATGTTTTTCAAAAGCATACAAAAAATAAGAATCCATACAATGGGTAAGAGACATAGAGCTATTATTAAAAGCTATATTATTAAAAGTGTGGGTGGCGCTATGGTCTAAACCACAGATTCTAGGTCTTGCCAATCAGAAGGTCGGCAGTTCGAATCTCCACGATGGGGTGAGCTCCCGTTGCTCGGTCCCTGCTCCTGCCCACCTAGCAGTTCGAAAGCATGTCAAAGTGCAAGTAGATAAATAGGTACTGCTCTGGCGGGAAGGTAAATGGCATTTCCATGCACTGCTCTGGTTTGCCAGAAGCGGCTTAGTCATGCGGGCCACATGACCCTGGAAGCTGTACGCTGGCTCCCTCGACCAATAAAGTGAGATGAGCACCACAACCCCATAGTCGTCCACGACTAGACCTAATGGTCAGGGGTCCCTTTACTTTTTTATGCATTAAAATAAACAAACCATGGGGTGTGTGGGGCAGCCCACCCAAGAATGAGGGTGAGGAACCTGCTTCAGGCCCTGGAACTGGACCTGCTGGGAGGGGTGTCCGATCCGCCTGCTGTTGCCTCTGCCACCCCCTGCTCCTCCATCACCTCAATCTCCTCTCATTCCAATGCTTCTCTTTCCTTTCCCCTTTTGTTCAGAAGCTGATCTTCACTCTCTGCTTTCATTCCAATGCCTTTAATTCAGATGCTGATCTTCACTCCCATCATCTAATCCAACTGGCAGGGGTCCCAGGGAGAGATCTTTAAGCACATGGGTAGGCAAACTAATGCCCAGGGGCTGGATTTGCCCAATGGCCTTCTAAATGCGGCCGGGAATCAGCTTTTTTTGGGTGTTTTTACATGAGCATAATGTGCACTTTTATTTAAAATGCATCTCTGGGTTATTTGTGGGGCATAGGAATTCATTCATTTTTTTTTCAAAATATAGTCCAGCCCACCACAAGGTCTGAGGGACAGTGGATTCGCCCCCTGCTGAAAACGTTTGCTGACCCCTGCTTAAGCACCTTGCTTGTTCAACAACACTGAGCTGAGTTTCCATGGCTGACCAAGATGCTGAGTTCTCAGGTTTCATCTCATGCTGAGAGAGATCCTTACTTGGGTTTCTGGGATGAGTAATCAATTTAACCAGTAATCACCCAACCTTTTCTGCCACATTTGCTGGATGGGCGTGGTTTAAATTAATAATAATAATAATAATAATAATAATAATAATAATAATAATATAATTAAACATACTGTCTAATGCAAACCTTTCAGCATAGCATTTTTAATACAATGCATTCAAACATAGCATTTTATGCATATCAAACATATATCTTTGACAGCTAATATTCATACCGCTGCTGGCTATATGTTTGGTGAGTGTGTGAAGTGGCCCATCAAAACACACTGACATACATAAAGCACCTCCACACAAGGAGGAATCCTGCACCAATTGGTAGGGCAGCCATTTATGCATTGCCAAAAAAGAGGAAGTGCATCACTTAAAAACAAAAAAAGCCAAAAGAGGACACTAATTTGCAGAAAACGTGTATGTGCTAATATAGATTTATAGAAAATTTTGACAACAGAAATACGGCACATCTCTTCATAGTGAAAAAAGACTGTGAGGTGACTTGTGTGTATCCTGCCCAGGTGCTAATTCTATTCCCCACATATATATATAATATCTGCAATGTAGCAACATTTTTGGATGGCCGCTGTGAGAAACAGTCTGCAGGATGAGACAGGTATTTGGTTTGATCCAGTAGGGCTCTTCTTAAGCTGGAGGGCTCATAAATTAATACAGTAAATAAGTATGTAAGCATATCTGTGTAATAAATAAACCCAGGCAGAATCCCATGCTTCCTTGCCTAGTCAGTAATACATTCTGTGTTGAATATGTATATACAAACATTGTACCTATCATAGGAGTCCTGAGTATGAATCTATTCAGAGAAAAAAGTGGAGTGTGTTCATTGTCATAACTTAACCCACCTACTCCTGGTAGAAGCAAAAGCTGTCAGCTTCAAAAGAGTTTCTACCACCCCTTTCCTAGAGCAGCCATTGGCAAAAGGTTAAACACACTACAGGACCTTGTTAAGTCAATTTAAACTCTGGCAGAATTTGCTAACTCTCTCAAGCACAGTCAAGTTGCTATTCCCGGTACCATAAAAATGATGGCTAAATGAAGGAAACAATCCTGACACCTGGTTTGCTCCTCAGTCGGGTATGAGGAGAGCTACAATTTTGCCTAAATGGCAGAGGGCTCTTTCTCATTTCTCTTCCTCATGACTTAAGATCCTCTGCATTCCTGTTTATCTCCGTATTGTCCTCAAAATAGAGGCAGCAAATGCAAGTTGAAAGACTTTTAAGTGGAATTCAACGTAAATCAAATGTTTGAGGTAAACTGGGAGGTTCTCGCTCAGGTGGAACAGCTGCTGAGTTTCACTTGAAGTGTGTTTCCTGGAATTTGGAGTTCTTGCTCAAGTGAGACATCTCTGAGGAATTTTGAAAGAAAGCAAAGAGAGATTGATAGAAAGACTCGCCATGTGCTTGTTCTAGAAGCAAGAGCACTTTAGAAAACATACCATTCTGTATACCACACACAGAGCACAAGTAACTTCTACCACTTTCACCATATTATAAGATTATTTTCATTTTGATTAAAATCAAATCTCTTTCAAAGTATATATCTTAGGAGTGCTTCTAGACGGGGGCTCTCCATTTGCAAATGGGTCATTGGCAATAGGGAGTTTGTTCATTTGTTACTTATTGGATTTCTGTTGGGAAAAATGGTAAAATATGGACTGGCATTTTCATGCATTTTCACACTGATAAAGCTGTGTGGACAAAAAAAGTGCATACATGAAGAGTACCAATCCCACAATAAAACCCCATCTGGAAGTACAGTGGTGCCTTGGTTTAAGAACAGCTTAGTTTATGAACAACTTGCATTAGGAACACTGCAAACCGGGAAGTAGGTGTTTTGGTTTGTGAACTTTGCCTTGGAATAAGAACATGTTTCGCTTCCTGTTGAGTGTGTTCCATTTGTAAATTGAGTTCCCCGCTGCAATGGGAAAGCACGCCTTGGTTTAAGAATGCTTTGGTTTAAGAACAGATTTCTGGAACAGATTAAGTTTGTAAACCAAGGTACCACTGTACCTAGGGGAAGCCTTTTCAATGATGGCAGTTGCTTGTAGCAGTCAGTGGGGTGGTGCAGGCTGGGTGGCAATGCTCATCTGCCTTCTGAATGCTAAGCATCACTGCGGGTTCCTGTGAGGGAGAGTCATGAGGTGGAGACAGCTTGGTGTGGTGCAGGTGCAGCAGCAGCAGTGGTGGATTGTGCCCACACCGTCCTGCCTCTGTGCCCACACCGTCCTGAGTTCTCCCCTCTCCCCTCTTGCAGCAACTGGCAGCAATGCTCAGTGTTTGGAAAGCAGCACTGCCTTCTCGTGCTGCCCTGCTGACTGCTGCTGGCACTCCTTCATAAGGGATACACATATGGCCCCCTTATTATCTGTTAAATGGGCTTTGAAAACTTATCTGTTCCAATCGTCTTTTAATTAAAGTACTATGTTTGGTTTTTACAGATCCACATTGCTATCAATTTTGGCTTAATTTATTGTTTATTAAAGTGCAGCACAGGGCTTTATTTCAACCACTGCAGCTCAGATTTTGCAACGGTGGTTGTATTACTCTTATGAAAAATTGTTGTTTAATTATGGTTATCGGTTAAAATGATATTAGTATTCTTTCGGCTATTGTAAGCCGTTTTGTGACAGTTTTCCTGAAAAAGCAATTTATATATATAAACCTATACTTATATTAATAAATATCTGTTACCAGCTCAATATGGAGGGCACATTGTAATTTTCTCTTTTTGCAGTCTCGGATCATGTAGATGTGCAGCGTGGGAAATTG
Organism: Podarcis melisellensis; assembly: GCF_964234715.1. Lineage (NCBI taxonomy): Eukaryota > Metazoa > Chordata > Lepidosauria > Squamata > Lacertidae > Podarcis > Podarcis melisellensis. The sequence continues at coordinate 34,964,654 of NC_138538.1, forward strand.
GGGGAGAGATCAGACGGATCTGGAAAGAAGTTTATCCATGTGGAGAGTACCTATTATTGAAACAACAACAACCCAGTAAGAGCTGGAAATGGTCCCACTGCCACACAACCCAACCCCCAATTTGTTGTGGGGAAAAGATTCCACCTAGGCTCTGCTGCCTGGCATCAGAGAGCAATGTGTCAACACAGACACGGCCGGCAGGACTCAAAAGTTCAGGGGGCTGAGTGATCTATCACTTTCTTTCAGCAGAGCAAAGAGGCCATCAATGAGGTGACTCAAAAACATAAGAACCAGTGGTGGACTGCATGTGGTGGCAATGCTCTCCTGGCCTCTAGGTGGCCATATTGATGTGTTGCTTACTAGGAAGGATGAGGCAATGGTAGCGGCAGAGGAAGCCGCTTGGGCCTGCGGTGGTGCGCCCAGGGTGAGGCAAGCTGCCCATAGGGGCGGGGGAGGGTGGGGTGAGCTGTCCATGGGACGGGGCACACCTGGAGTCTGCCTGCCTCCTCCCACTCAGCCGCCCTACAGCGGGGGGGGGGGAGGCAGTGGGCGGACCGTTTGGGCAGTGCGGAGCCTGCGCGCGCCCAAACCACGTGTCTTTCCCAGGACCCCGCACCCCCTCCCTCCTCCCCTGGGCAATAGCAAGTTTGGTGCAGTGTGAATGCACTGGGCAATCATTTGTGTTGACCTCCCTGCTGCCTCTCCCTCCCTCCTCTAGAACATGGGAAGTAGCTGCAATGCAACCAGTGAGAGGCCAGGTGAGTGCCAGCACCCCACCATGACATCCACTACTTATGAGGACATGGGAAGCTCCCTTATACCAAGTCTGGCCACTGGTCCTTCTAGTTCAGCATTGTCTATACTGGCTGCCAGTGACTCTCCAGAATTTCAGACCAGGGTTTCTCTCAGCTGTAGGTGGAAATACTGGGTATTGAACCTGAAACCTTCTGCATGCAAAGTAGATGTTCTGCCACTGAGCTATGGTGCTTCAGAAGCTAAAGGGGATCTATGAAGTCTGGTACTAAAGCCCCAGGACCCCTTGCCTGCCTTTGTAACTGGCAACTAAGGCATTGTGCTCCTAGGGCTTTAGTGATCCAGCATTGCCTTCCCCCTCTGAGTTCTACAGGCTGCCAGATAAGGGGCTTGAAAAAGGACCAACTCCAGGTGTGGAGAAGAGCGGGGTGGTGGTGATGTTCTCTTTGGAAACTTGCAACCTGGAATTTCTTCTTGTTCTTTATTAAGCTCTTAATTAAATCTGCACAATGATAAAAGAAAGAGGCCCTGTATTAGTTGTACACCCTGCCCCCCAGCATATGTCGCATTGACAGAACTTCACAAGGTGCATCCGTATTCAGGCCAATATTCAGATGTGGATTCTGCCACTGCACCACCATCCTGCTCTGGTCCGAAGCGGAACCTGGAGGCAAATGCAACCAATATTGTAGTCCTGCACCATTTAATTTGGCATCACAAGGAGCTTTCCTCCCATTATGAATAGCAGATATTTGCGTGCAAGTGTGTATCCAATTTTGATCCAGATGGCAAGATCCCAACACCATGGTCTCCTTCCATGCTCACCTCCCCCTGCACCAGCTATTTTAAACTATTATTTAGAAACCAGTTACAGATAGGTAGCTGTGTTGGTCTGCCATAGTCAAAACAAAAAAAATTCCTTCCAGTAGCACCTTAAAGACCAACTAAGTTTCTTGGTATGAGCTTTCGTGTGCATGCACACTTGCTATCTGAAGAAGTGTGCATGCACACGAAAGCTCATACCAAGAACTAACTTAGTTGGTCTTTAAGGTGCTACTGGAAGGAATTTTTTTTGTTTTGATTTAGAAACCAGTTATACAATGGCAATCTGTGCACCTTAGTTTATTGCCATGTTTATTTTATTTACCTGTCTTCATACGTATTACCGAACTGAGGTTTTCTTTCCTCTTCTCCACAATATGCTCAGAGAGGTTCACAAATATAAGACCGTTAATGAGCTAGTTAGCTAAGGACATACTCCTCATTTATTCCAGTGGCCTTTTAGCATTCTGAATCTAAAAGTGTATGAATACTTCATTGTTACTGAAGGTCATGCTGATGGCCTTCAACATAATAAGGAAAATAAATGCATCACAATCCCTATGTAGACATAAGGGAAAGAAACATCACTGCATGCAAGTATATTGCTCGATTCTTTCAGGTATTTTATAAAAATGTAAATAAACTTCAGGATCATTTATTTATAATATTATGATCCACTTCCCCCACAGTGTACAAATGCAAACTAGATGGTAAGGGTTGAGAACGACAACCCTGCTTTCTAAAATTTCTAAACAATTGCAAAATTGTTTTATCAAATAAATCAAGGAAGATGCCTTGTTTGAACCCAGATGCCGTGCCAGAAGCAAAACATGAAGTGAAGAAGAAGAGACGCATGACAAATGTGTAGAATTATTTTACTGAGGAGCAGCACAATGAGCATTTAGTGCTGATGTACAAGTCAGCCTTCTTCAATGGAAGGGTACAATTATTACAGTTTCCTGTGGGTGTCTAGACTGGATCTAAATGTAAAATTATGATTTTCTCTGCATACAGTGCTGAAAAAAGGAATATCAGTTGAAGCTCTGCTCTTCAATCCTTCGTGAACAATGCAGCTTTCTCCACCTTCAGTCATGGTACACCGAGCATCCTGTGCTGATGCAGCAAAGGACTCGGTAAATAGTAGGTAGTCATGCTTCTCTTCTTTAAACATTGAATCTAGTATTTTCACAGTTGCTATGGACCTTTGACACAAAAGGTCTCTCAGCATATCATTTCAAGAAACAGTTTTCAGTTTGGGTCCTTATGTTTGCTGCCATTGGCTGGCTTCTCTAGGTTTTGCAAAGTAGTGGATGGCATGGAGGGGTGATAATGCTCTCCTGACCTTCTATTGGTCTATTGCAGATGCTTACTAGGTGGCAGAAGATGAAGGGTGAGGGATCAACGAGATCAGCATGGTGCAAATGCAGTGGTGGAGCCTTTCTGGAGTTCCCACCAATGCGTTTGCACCATGCCAACCATGCTTCTACATTCAGATAAGCAGCAACAACCAGTGGTCATGTGAGTGCTGCCACCCCACCATTCACTACTGTGCAAAACCCAGAGGAACGAGCCATTGGGGTGGGGAGAAACAGGGGGACCCACAGTGAAAATTGTTCCCTGAAATGATATGCTGAGAGACATTTTGTGTCAAAGATCTGGAGCAACTATGAAAATACCCATCCACTATGGGTTTTGTAGTTTATTCAGTGCTAGTCAAAGCATTGAGTGCGGAAATGTTTACACTGGAGAGAGGGAATCTGTGGCCCAGCAGATGTTGCTGGAATAGAGCTCCCATTATTGTTGGCCATGCTGCTGGGGCTGAGTCCGACAACATCTGGAGCACTCCATCCCTGGTTTATACCAACAGGCATTCTTAAACAAACATTTTCTAGAACATTAAAGGTAAAGGAACCCCTGACCATTCGGTCCAGTCGTGACCGACTCTGGGATTACGGCGCTCATCTCACTTTATAGGCCAAGGGAGCCGGCGTACAGCTTCCAGGTCATGTGGCCAGCATGACTAAGCTGCTTCTGGTGAACCAAAGCAGCGCATGGAAATGCTGTTTACCTTCCCGCCGGAGTGGTACCTATTTATCTACTTGCACTTTGATGTGCTTTCCAACTGCTAGGTGGGCAAGAACAGGACCGAGCAACCGAACCCCCCCCCCCACGAGGATTCAAACTGCAACATTAGGCCTATGCAAACCCTTGAGAGGACAAACATGCATGAAACCTAAACCCCAATCTAGTTTATGACTGAAAGGAAAACTAGATGAAACCATGTCAAAACTCTGTTTAAAACAGATTTTCTGTAGTTGTGAGCAAAATGAAACAAAATGTTCAGTACATTCAAACTGTGGCAATATTTCAAAATCTGAATTCTTGAATTTTTGAATTTTGCAAAATGTCATATTTTGCTTTGAAAATATTTCCTGATGGGCAAAGGTAAGGTAACAGTATTAAGTATCATATTTTGATTGTGATACTTTTAACACACTGTTTCCCCCTTAACACTGCTGAATCTAAAAGCATCCAAATTTACAAATAGTATAAAAAGTTCAAATTAAGAGAATACATAAAAGACTGTGAAATGCTCTTCCCTTTGCCATATGTGAAGCATCATTCACCAGTTGCTTCAGATGTCTTGTAAAGACATATCCTCCCCTTCCAGCCTATTCCTGAACTGTAAGACTGGACCCAGTTATTACTGAAAGTCTGGTTTTAGCCGTTTTTATAATGCTGTTTTACTGGTTTTTATATTGCAGCTCTGTTTTTATGATAACGTTTCATCATTTTTTATGTTGCATGTTTGTATACTGCTTAAAGGTAAAGGTACCCCTGCCCGTACGGGCCAGTCGTGTCTGACTCTAGGGTTGTGCGCCCATCTCACTTAAGAGGCCGGGGGCCAGCACTGTCCGGAGACACTTCCGGGTCACGTGGCCAGCGTGACGAAGCTGCTCTGGCGACCCAGCACCAGCACAGCACACAGAAACGCTGTTTACCTTCCAGCTATAAAGCGGTACCTATTTATCTACTTGCACTTAGGAGTGCTTTCGAACTGCTAGGTGGGCAGGAGCTGGGACCGAAAGACGGGAGCTCACCCCGCCGCGGGGATTCGAACCACCGACCATGTGATCGGCAAGTCCAAGGCACTGAGGTTTTACCCACAGCGCCACCCACATCCCTTATACTGCTTAGAGATCACTAAATGTTAAGTGATTTAGAAATGCTTTTAAATAATAATAATAATAAAAAAATGCAAGCACATTTAGCATAGGAGACAAATTGGGGATGTTTTGCCCCAAATTCCTTTCAGCTCTACAAAACTGCAACTCCTGCACTTGCCCACCAACATATTAGATTACCCCTTCAGGAGGGGAGAGCTAAGAAGTTTAAAAGATGGAGGAGGAGGAGGTGGAGGAGGAGGAGGAGAGGGTAGTGTGTGAGTTAACCATAATATTTGCTTGCATTGGGAACAAAGCCAGTCAGATTTTGTTTGTCCCCTCCGGTTATGCATACCTGACACTAAAGAACTCTTTGATCATAGTAACATGATCATTGGATCATGGAAAATGTAGGCAAGACATTTAAGCTTCACTTGCTTTTGGTGCCAGTGATGGCAGAACCGATTTTTGAAACTAGAAAAGAAAAGCTTTACTGGCATTTCTAGCAATGCCATTTTCTAAAAATAAGTGGCAAAAATGACTGTTTCTCTCAAGGGAAATGTGCAGGCTGCGCTCTCCCCCCCCCCCCCCACTGCATACTCAGAGGGAAATCAAATTAGATTCTGCAGCCTGTCCCTTTAGCCTAATAAATGATTTTGTGACATTTATTGGAATATGGGAAGAAAGGAGGGTGGAGGAAGAGAAGACTTCCCAGAATTAATGCTGATTATTCACTACAAAAGAACAACTGGCTTCATGGCAATCGAAGGATTAGTGAATTCACACAGTAATCCTCTTTACAAGTGCACAGTCAAGGCATTTTCTCTTGCTGAGTGAACAAAGGAGTAATAATCTCTAAGGCTGTTCCTTGTAATAGATGACACAGGCACATTTGCATTTGTCATCGCCTATAACACCTTTAATGTTACTCTATTATTATAATGGCTCACATGAGTTGCCCAGCAGAACCTCATCATATACTCCTCTCCAAGACGGCATTTATCATCTGGCTGAAGGAAAAATAATAATGAAAGGAGCCAGCAAGTGGAGGGAAATGAACAGGTAGAATCGAGCACAGGTTTGGATTCTGGATTGTGAAACTTTTTCCAGATGCGAGCATGATTTATTCCATGGATCCAACTAGCCCAGTACTTGGATGGAAAATAGCTTGTCAGGATCTCCAGGCATAATCCACACTCCACCCCCATCTTGGTTAAACTTTACTGATCAGCAGGGTCATTACCACCTCCACAGGCCTGATGCTTACAGTCACTGAGGTGAAAGAGTAGGCAGTGAGATCACTGTGCCAGCCTGAAGCTGACACAATGATCAGGCCTGGATTGGGTCAAATGCTATCACGTGTGATAGAACAAACAGGGCCACACCCTGGGTGTCTAAACAGTTCTATGCAAATATCTGAGCCGAAAATGGACTGTTCCATTACAGGGCCCTAAAAGATATATTCCATTTTCTACAATCCCAATGTTTATGCAAGTGCTTTGGATTTTTTCAATGTGGGCATCATTACAAAAGGCGGAAACACATAACACCTCAAACAAGTAGGCTAGATCTGAAAGGAATTATGTAATGTATGTTACAACTGCACTGAGGGTACCCTCCTAGCATCACAACTTGTTTTATTGTTGGATTGATCTGTTATTGGCCTGGCTCTGTGCCTTCTCTGATACATTGGGCACAAAGGGTGTAAAAGAAGCATGGAAACAAGGATCTGCACCAAAGATAAGCTGCCACATTTCATCAGTAAATTATGGTTCATCTGGCCAGATGTGTCTCCTTTTTATAAAAAATAAATAAATAAGGAAATGAAAAGTGTCATTTGTGCCTGAGAGTTATCAATCTGCTTAGAATTATTGGAACTAGAAAATGGTCAAAAATCACCTTGTGGATCATAAATCGCCAGACTGGCATGCAATCTAATCAATCAGTGTTCATCGGCAACATCATTGTCAATCTGCCCTTATGATTCAATGGAAGTGTGTTGCATGCAAGTGAATTTAGGAGATCTGGTTCAAAATTCATGCTTTGTCATGGGGCTATTCTAACTTCCCTTTTCAACAGTTTAATTGCGCAACAGCACAATTTTAATGTATTTTAAATATTTTGCTGGAAGCCACCCAGAGTGGCTGGGGAAGACGAAGAAGAAGAAGAAGAAGAAGAAGAAGAAGAAGAAGAAGAAGAAGAAGAAGAAGAAGAAGAAGAAGAAAAGCATGCCAGGAAGTGGCTAAAATTTGGGCATCAGTTTGTGTATTTATAAAGTGGGGAAAACAGACAGACATGGATCTGACAAGGGCCCAGATTCCTGTTTCTACCATTCATTTATAATGGATTGTAACCTGATCATACCCATGTTTCAAAGACCTGAAGCAGCAGCTGCTTGTCATGTGGTCTCCTTTGCAGGGCTGTTGTGAGGACAAGAATGATTTTTTTGGGGAAATAGGTAGTTTTTATTACTACAGTGCTGTCAGCAGGCCCATGCAGAGTTTGTCTGAGACCCAGGGCAGACGTCTTGTTAGAAACTCAAACAAAAAAAGCAGCCAGTTTGGTTACAAACCGAGTATCTATTGAATATCATGCATTTCTCAGCCATGCTTGCAAAATGAATTCTACATACCTCATTTTTACCCAAGCCCTGTCAGTGCAAGATAACACTGGCACCAGGCATGTGGCTCCATTAGGTGCGCCGCCATGCTGCCACTGCCTAATCTGATCTGACTCTATATGCTAGTATGCAGCATGTCAGTCATATTGCTTTTTGAACTCCTTAACACTGCATATTACAATGTTGTGTAGATATCTTGGGACAAAGTGCATTCCCTTTCCCCCCACTAGTACAACTCTGTGGGTGTGATTGTTTACGCGTGTCTGCAAAGTGCCAGGTCATGCATTTGCCACGGCAAAAGGTATGTTTTAAAAGCCTATAATGTTTGCCTACAGAAAAAAACCACTAATGCATTAAGTGCATACACATCTGTTATTACCTTGCATACATGACAGAAACCCATTGGTCACAATGCAATTCAGAGTCAAGGACACTTAAGCTCAAGGGTTTTCCATGACATTTAGTAACCATAATAATACATTTGACTGTGGTTGCTGTAGGAAGTCATATTTGATCATGGTGCACATTTCCATGGAGCACACAACGTTTTTGTTTTCCTTTTCAAAACATTTTAGCAAAGACACCTGAGATTGTAGGCATTTAGGAACCACCTTAAGAGGACATTACTGGCAATAAAACCAAGTCCTTACCTCAAATGCCCATGCTTGCCCAACTCTAGTCTTTTTCTTTAAAAAAAACCATCTAAAGGAGGATGATTAGTGGCAATCACACAGCATTAGGTACTGGAAGCAACCAAATTAAGTGTCGACTGAAGTGACTTTTATCTCATTTAATGACTCAAGCAAATAGAGGCGAACCGCTAAAAGACTGCTTCTCAGGACTTACTGTGCACTGGTGCAGTTTTGACTGTGCTTCAGTGCTCATTGTATAGCAGGAGATAGCCAGGCATTCAGTAAAGCACTCTGCTCCAAGCTTGTAAACTTTTACACTCTGTATTGTGTGCGTCATTAAGCAGTTTGGGTTTGTGGCTTTGCTCGTGAATGGTTTGGTGCCTTTTACAAGGGCGCGAGTCTAAAGCTTGACAAAGCCAGTTGCTTTCTCATATTAGAAAGGTATGTTAGACTGACATTAAGTCCTTTCCCACCCACTTGTTTACCTCCCAGCTTCATTTCCCCATCAGTTTAAAATGGCAGGTGTCTGTTTCTATTTCAGGGGCAAGTGGAATACCAATACGTCAGCCCAGTCATAGAACTAGGGTTTTTGTTTTCCAAAGGATTTAGAATAACAATGCGTATTTGAATGTCAAGTTTCATGGTAGATCCAAATGTGAACAGGGAGTCCTGTTCACTACTTCTTCAATGATCAAATAACAAGTTGCTAATTCGCTATGATGAACAACTCTTTGTGACAACAGTTCAGTGTCAAATTAATAAATCTAAAGTTTGTTGATTCATTGCATATGCCCACTTTGCATATGTTGCAAATATGTGGTCCAGTGTTAGTGTTTCCATCCAGAAGTTTGCAAATCTCTACCTGTACCTGTACCTGTACCGTACCTGTGAAGTGCACATTTGATCCATTTGCTGTGAATCTTGGTGGTTACAATCTAATTTACCATTTTAAAATCTCTCCTAGGAATGATATTGTGGCCACTGACAAATCATTTAATTGCTTTCTCATTTGTTTCTCCTTCCTTAATACTCTGAGCAAAACCCACGTTGATTTTTATCTGTGCAGTGGGCGATTTCCTTCCTTGCCTTTATGAGGATTTATTATGCTGCCCTGCATTTGCCTCAGAGCCTTGCTTTCCTTAAGATAACCTCTTCTGACAAGGTTTAATTTGCCTAAGCAGCTGATGAAGTGGAAAAAAGAGATTCCACTGGCATTTTTAAACTCTGAGAACTAGATCAACTAAGTTAAATTTAACTTCTCGGCCAAGTTAGAAAACACAGAAGGATTGCAGGATGTCCCAGTGTGTCATGGCTTCTGCCTGTCCAGCCTGCCCAAAGTCCATCTTCTTAGGCTAATGTCTAAGTAAGTGTTCCCCTACATCATGTGGTCCAGTGACGGGGAGCCTGCAGTTGTCCAGATTTCATTGGACTCCAGATCCCATTAGCTCCAACCAGCATGACAAATGAATAGGGATGGTGGTTGTTGTGGATCAGGAAAGTCTCTGCTATGCTATAACAAATTTAAGATTTATTTTTTTAAAAAACCCTAAATGTTTATTTAGATTTCTTACCAACAGCTCTTACCAACAATAACCATATGAAACATCCATATCCCTGAATTCCAGATGCTGTGGAAATGCAACAGGGCAAGGGGCAGTAGATCTTGCCTTGCTTTTGTGGGCTCCAAGCAGCATCTGGCTTATCACTGCTGAAGATTGTGCGGTAGGACATTGATCTAATACTGTAAAGCAATTCTTCTGTTCTTAATTTAGAGGTAGATATCCATCTTTCCTTTGATTTTCACAAAACAGCTCAGTGATGAACATTACACTGTGAGATGATGATGATCCTCAGCTCACCCAGCAAGCTTCATGGCTAAACTGAAACACCAGCTCCATGCTGGTTCTCTGTTGCTGAGTTGCAAAAAGCTGGGCTGCAGTCCAAACCCACATTCTACCACACTGCGTGGTGTTGGTACTGGTGGCTGGTTCGGATGGAGGCCTCCCTTCACCAGCCCAGAAAAACTCAACCAGAGTCACTTCACTGATGTGGAGTTTCCTGTCTCACTTGTTGAAAATACCCTTCAGGTATTTCCCACCGAAATGGGCTGCTCCAGAAGAGAAGAAGGGGAGCGTAGGCCCGGGATGCACTGGTTTCTCAGCTGGCTTCACTGCCATTACTTCACAACATTGGGCTTGATCTAGGCCAGGGGTCGGCAAGGTTTACCTCACCCGGGCTGGTTCACTTCACTGGAGATCCCTCCATGGGCCGGATTGTGTGTGTGAGAGTGAGCGTGTTCGTCCGCAATTTCTGCCATCTGTGTCTGCGCAGATGCGATTTTCAGCGCCATGGAAGCGAGTCCCCATGCCATGTTGTGCCGGTTAGTGCAGCGCGTGGTGACTCGCCGAGTGGGTGGCTCAGTTCGGGGGCGGCTTGTGGCCCATGGGGCTTAGGTTGATGACCGCTGATGTAGGCACAATTGTTATGCCTAATCTAGGCTGGTGTAGCATGAATTCTGCCTGCACCTTGCCCCTTGGCCAGCAGTGGTACTGTGGAAGTGGCAGTGACTATGAAGCTCTGTTATGCTCTTATATGGAGGCTTTCATCATTTGAATGTTTGAGTGCTTTCACAGACACAATTTAGATCAATGCTGTTTTGTAGCCAGTCCACTCTCCTTGGTTCCTACTGGGTGTGCCGGTAGGTGTAAGCAATAGTGGCCAATTGAAATGAACAAAGAAACCTTCTAGGGTCTCCTTGGGCTGCATAAGGTTTCTTTGTGCAAAGGCTTTCAGCACTCTTTTACTCTGCAGTAATACCACAACTAGCCTGAATTACAAGTTAATGATTTCTTTATGGTCTACAGGAAGAGTTTTGCTAGCTGCCACTATGTTTCTCCCCATTTCCTATTCTATAGTGCTGACAGATAATGCTCGCTGCATTTTCATTTGCTGTTTTCCTCTTTTTTCCCCAACAACATGTGGAAAGGAAAATAAATTCTGGCTAATGGTGTCAAAGTTCAATATTCTCCACAGTGCAGAGACACAGAATGTTTCTTCCTTGTAAACCCACAACTCTGATGCTATTAAACTGATATTATTGGGTAGGATTTTATTGTTGAAATCTAAAATGAGAGCTAGGCTAATTAATGTTTTTATCTCCCACCAAAACAATCTACATAAAGGGAGGGGGGAGATAGGGTTGGAAAGAAATTCCCTTGTTTTATAAATTGGTGAAAAATAATATGGGATCTATTTATGAGTCAGATGAAAATGTTGTGTTGTCAAAATGGAAGAAACTTCCAAAGCACCGACTGTCTGGATTTGTCGTTTCTTACTTTCACTAAAGTGAGAGTCAAAGCTGACAGTACAATAATCAGTGCTCCCCTCCTTCCCCCCCTTTTGCTACTGTCTGTTTTGCTGCTAACTTGGACAATCCCTTTGGTGGAAGAAGCACATAAAATATTCAGTAGTGACAAACCACGGATTATCTTACCATCGACTAACTGTGTCTGCTCTTAAGTGTTGCACAGTTAGATGGTCTGCAAGAGTGGGGTGGGAAAAGGGGCTTGAGAAGACATCCTGACATTTCTGGCTTCAGGCATCCTCTTGAAAGGTGATGGATTGCTGATGGACCCATGAACAGATAGACAATATGGACTATTAAAAGTAATGCATAAGAAAACTGGGGAAACAACACTTTGCTGGCAAAGTCAATGACTGTCACTAGCCTACCATTTAATTAAGGGATAGCCACTTTTACCTTCATATGCTCATGCTCAGGAGCTAGTGGTAAATGCATTAAATGGTGGTTGATTTCTCTGCCAAATTAATGGGTTGAATACAGTTAAGTTGTTCTGTTAATGCAATGACATACACTTGCACGATGCGTTCTGCATTCCCCCCAACCCTTTTGAATACATTTGTGGGGGAACGCATGGTGGACACATGGGGAGAGGAAATAGGGTAAAAACCAGAACACCCTGAAGGTTGTTGAGGTTTTTCTTAGGAAGACCACAAAATTGTTGTCTCCACCCCCCAAAATTGCCCCCAAACCACGATTTTTCAATTGACTTGCCTAAGATCCAGGACAAAGCACCACCTTTCAGAAATTCACGTTAATCTGGACATATGGCAGCCCTAGTGGACCTCTGGATGGAACTACTTCATTGGATGCAATGCAGTATTTGTGGACTAGCCCACAGAATGGAATTATCGATTCAGTAAGAAGCTACTATAAGTTGATTCACATACTTTGTTGCAACCCTACCCAATGGACTAAACTGTGGTCTAAGCCTGTCAGGAGTGAACATGGACCAATGGTACCAAACTGTATGGGAAACAGGCTTACTAGAAAAGCTAACCAAAAAACTGAAACAGCATGGGGACAAATAAAAGAGGATGCCTTCATCTGGTCTGGCTCCCCTTCATTACACACACAGCCCAACAAGACAATAACAAGAACCCACTGACAGCATACAAATCAATATGGCTAAGCTAACCCAACGATCACCCCTCCTCCCACACGCAAACAAAACTCACTGCATTCAACTATAGGCCATGCCCTGCCCCAAAAATCTCTCTCACCACCAATAAAAACTAATACATGAATAAGAAAGAAAATCTACCTACGTGACACTGAGACAAAAACCTTGCACATACACTATGTAAAAGAATGAAAGTTTACTAACCCCCCCTCTCTCACTCCCTGCTCTCTCTCCCCCACCTCTTTTCTCCCCCAACCTTGAACTATACAGTCGTACCTTGAAAGTAGAACAGCTTAGTTCTTGAATGTTTTGGCTCCTGAACGCTGCAAACCTGGAAGTGATTGTTCCAGTTTGCAAACTATTTTTGGAAGCCAAACGTCCGGCGGGGCTTTTACAACTTCCAATTGGCTGCAGGAGCTTCCTGAAACCTATCAGAAGCCACACTTTGGTTTCCGAATGTTTTGGAAGTCAACTTCCATTCCATTTGAGTTCCAAGGTATGACTGTATACAACATCAACGTCTCACATTGAACAGAACTGATCTTTAGAAAGGACCTTGTGATCTGAAAACAGAGACAATGTAAGCACTTTTATAACCCGAGAAAATCTTTCATGAAAACAATTTTTAAAATTATAAAGAAAAACAGCAGAGAGAAGGGGGAGATAGGGGCACACAGGGGAAGACTACTGTATGTAATTGTTTCAGTTATCTCTGCCTAAACCTGGTTACTTAGCGAGTTATTGTAGGGTAGGGGGAGTCAACACAATGGCCTCCAAACATTTTGGACAACAGCCCCCATCATATCCATTTGGTTGTGGCTAAATCGTGTTGCAATCTAAAACATCTAAAGCGCACCTGTATGTAGGGCATGAGAAGAATGTTTAGTGTGCTCTGGGTCACAATCTCAGTGAAATGAGTGTGCACTTAGAACATGTCTCAGAAGCTGAAATATACTCGGAGCTGAGTGCTCATGATAAACAGTGAGTGAGTGCTTTCCCCCAAAACCTCTGGCTATATATACATTATTTACACAGTGGGTCCTGTGTGATTGGCTGATTCAACTCACCTCCTGGAGCCTGATTGGACTCTTCCTGCAGGCCAATCAGGTTGCTGATTCACTTCCTCCTGGAGCCTGATTGGGCTGCTCCTGCAGACCAATCAGGTTGCTGCCTTCTAGGATCCTAACTGCCTATTGTTCTAGGATCCAAGCTCAGTACATAACAGAAGCCTTGGCATTTTGCAATGATGCAGGGGCAGACTTTGGTAATCTTTCACAATAGGACACCCTGTGCAAGGTCAAAATTAGGGCCCCCAAATAGATCTTCTCACTTATGGATCTTCTACGGCTCAGCACCCTGTGCAGGGGAACTGCACACACCACCCCATATCCGGCTCTGAATTATGGTGGACCCATAAGGGTTCTTTGGCAGATTGAGAAGCCAGATATAGAAAGGTACAAAGTTTAAAGACCACTGCTTGAAGGCAAGCTTTCCAGAGAGCATGCTTTCCTGCTAATTCAGAATGCATTGTTTCTGCAGTTTCATCTCAATTTGAGTCACATGCCAGATCCTGCAAGCAAGGAACTTATTTTACGTCACCAGTTGTGAAAGATCTGAACTGATACTACTTTTCGCTCTCCAAATTAAGTACAGCTCTGCTCCCACGATGTGCTGCCACTGCCAGGACACATGTACAGATGCTTCAAGAGAGTTACTAAGTTTTAAAGAATGCACCAGTGTTGTCCAGTGCTTGTTCCTCCTTCCTAGATAGCTTCCTTGTGAATCCAGAACAAGAGAGACAATTTCAAAGCAGCCCTTTGATTGCACTGTTATTGCTCAATCACAGAGAGGAGCGCATGTGAGATAAATGAGATCTTCTCATCTTCTGCTGTTTCTCAATTTATTTCACAGGGCATATTTCCTCATCCATTTCTCCAGACAGCACTTTATCACAGACTTTTTCTCCCCTATTACATCTTGCCCATTTTTCAATGTCCTTTTCTTCTTCCTCTTCTTCAAAGGTTCTCTTTTGTTTTACACAGTGATTTTTCAAGGCTGATTAAAAATGTAATTGACAAACTTCTTTCTGTGTTAGGCTTTCTACAAGGCATGGGGAAATGCTCGTGGTTCACTTGAGATGTGACACCAGCACACACGTAGCAGCTCTTTAACATGATCAGACAGCAACTCTCAGCAAACTGTTATGGGAAGGGCTCCCATGGCTAAGATAGCAGCCTAGCTTTATAGGCAAAGGGGCAGGAATTCTGGGTCACAAATCCCTAAAGTCTGCTGAGATGGAGATATATTGTGCAAACCGGTTATATTCACCAATGCTTTTATTCAATTTGCATAGTTTATGCTGCACAAATTGCTTTTGGGAGTTTTCCTTTCCTTTCCTTAATTTGGAATTTGTTGCAGATTCAATATTTCAGCCTAGGTTGCTGGTCTGTGAAGAGTGGAGACAGGGTACCACGCAGAGAGAATGAGAACTGTCCTGAGTAATGGCTGGTTGCTCCTAAGGAGCTTGTGAAACCATACCTCCTCCAGTTTTTATGTTTTAAGTGAAAGACTGAAAGTGCCCTTGTGGATTTAGGTTTCCCCCTATAAGTTGCAGTGATGAGGACTAGATTCAAGTAAAGTTTTTGAAATGAAAACTCACTTTCTTGGGAGTCTGCGAAAGCTGTTTGCAGAAAAGCCAGTATTCTGCAATACATAATGCAATATTGGAAGTGAACATATCCATGACTTCTGGTACCACGTCCAACTTCACAATGCTCCTAATAATTAATGTTAATTAATTAATGTTAATTAATTAATAATTAATTAATGATAACTGTCCTGAACATGTGGCCCCATCATGTGTATGGGTCCACCATACAAACGTGAAAGCAAACACCACTAAGTGGGTTACTCCCAAATAAACCTGCCTAGGATTACATATTAACAATGTCTAAGTAATGTCGAGAAGCTGCTGAATTACAACTTATCACCAAACTTAAAACCATGGAGAAACCTGGCCTGAACAAAGACCTTGGATTCTTATCTCATTATACATGACAAAGCCATTTTTCACCTTTTCACCCCTTGCTTCTTCCTGTAAGACCTATTGCAGTCGTTAAGAGTCGTCAACAGGCTCATCACAGCTATCTGCCAATCACCCATTTCCACCACCCTTCTGAGTAATACCCCTCCCCACCTTCTCACTATATAGAAGGGTCTGGAAACTTCTGTTTCAGTGTATCTGAAGAAGTGTGCATGCACACGAAAGCTCATACCAAGAACTGACTTAGTTGGTCTTTAAGGTGCTACTGGAAGGAATTTTTTTTGTTTTGACCAGAGAAAACAGATACTGTACTTATAATAAAGTGGATATAGAATGGGATCACTTATCCTTGAATCTGCAGTGCAGCCATTTTCATGTACCAGCATTGCAGATGGGTGGGGAGGCTTCCTAGCGTAGTGGCCAGTGTACTGGATTTGATTACTTGAATGATGATCCAATCTCAAAGCACCTGCTTAGCTATTAAGAAAGAAGCCACACATAAACCACAGACTTCTAGTCTAACTTATGAAGGGAGCATGAAAACTGTATGGCTTTTGTAGACGGCAAAGTGTTATAGAAATTACTTTTAATAAATGCTGGAAGTTGATGTTGCACTGTTATAATTGCTAAAGGGTTATCCCATAGTGCCAATGGACATAATCTGATATCTAGGCTAAGTGATCTTAAGGACCATCTGCTTTTGGAGTTCTCTGACAACATCGAGGAATACTGGACGAGGCTAAAAACATCCATTATTGCAGACTGTGAACAAACTATTGAAAACCAAGAAACACCAGAACTGGTTTGATGAGAATGACAGTGAGATTGAACACATTATTAACAAGAAAAGGAAGGCCTTTCAGATCTGGCAAAGAGAGAGAAAATGCACCACTAAGAAAAATAGCTATGCCAATGCCAAGGATGAGGTTCAAAGAAGAACCAGAGGACTAATGAACACCTGGTGGATAAAAAAAGCTGAAGAGATCCAACACTTAGCCAACACTCATGATGCACAGAGATTCTTTAAAGCCACAAAGACCATCTATGGGCCAATAAATCATGGTATATGCCCCCTACACTCAATAGACAGAACCACACTTCTAAAAGATAAAGAAGCTATTGCACTGCACTGGAAAGAACATTACCAGCATTTCCATAACTGCAACTCCCCCATAGCTGCTGAGGTCCTCTCACAAATTCCACAAAAAACAAATTAGAGATGAGCTTGCAGTATCTCCAAATCTGGGAGAATTGTGTACAGCCATTAACCAAATGAAAAACAGCAAAGCCAGCGGACCTGATGGGATACCTGCCAAAGTCTCCAAAGTGGGTGGAATTGAACTTACACAACAACTTCACAAGCTCATTGAAAAAATCTGGGAGAGAGAAGAGATCCCAGCAGACTTTATGGATGCCAAAAGTATCAATCTCTTTTTAAAAAGGTGATAGAACCTATTGTGGAAACTACCGAGGCATCTCTTTATTAGCTGTGGCCGGCAAAATTCTTGCAAGGATCTTAGAAAACCGTCTCCTAATAATATCTGAGGCTACCCTTCCTGAATCCCAAAATGGTTTTCAACCTTCTAGAGGGATAGTGGACATTATTTTAACCGCTCGACAGCTTCAAGAAAAATGCAGAGAGCAAGACCAACCCCTGTATATGGTGTTTATTGACCTGACTAAGGCCTTTGAAACTGTAAATCATAATGCCCTGTGGACTGTCCTTCTGAAAATCTGCTGCCCAGATAAATTTGTGAACATCCTTCGGCTTCTCCATGATAAAATGACAGAAAGAATCACTGATAACAATGGCTCTCAAAGTGAACCATTCACAGTGGGATCAGGTGTTAAACAGGGTTGTGTCATGACCCCAACTCTATTTATTATTTCCATCACCATGATCCTACACTTTGTCGAAGGGAAACTCCCCACCTAAGTAGAAATCATATATCATACAGATGGAAAGCTCTTTAATCTGAGTAGGCTGAAAGCAAAGGTTACCATAACTTCCATCATAGAGCTTGTATGCTGCTGACAACATAGTGTGTGCACACTCAGAAAATGACCTCCAAACCATCCTATATATCTTTGCAGAAGCTTACGAAAAGCTTGGCCTATCGCTCAACATCCAAAAAACCAAAGTGCTGCACCAGCAAGCACAAAACAACCCTTCTGTAGCACCACAAATCCAACTCAGCGGTGTAATGTTGGAAAGTATTGATCCTACCTGGTCTTTCCACAAGGGCCGACATTGATGCCGAAATCAAGCATCACCTGAGCTCTGCGAGGGCAGCTTTATCCTGATTGAAATGCAGAGAGTTTGAGGACCGGGGAAACCAAAATGCTTGTTTGCAAAGCTATTATATTACAAATCTTACTGTATGCTTGTGAAATGTGGATCACCTATAAACTCCATCTCCAACTCCTTGAAAGATTCCATCAAAGGTATCTCCAAAAAATTTTACCTATCACTTGGGAAGACAGACGAACTAGTGCCAGTGTACTAGAAGAAGGAAAGATAACCAGTGTCGAAGCAATGATTCTTCAACATAGACTTCGATGGACTGGTCATGTTGTTTGGATGTCTGATTATCGTCTTTCAAAGCAACTACTCTATTCCGAACTTAAAAATGAAAAGTGTAATGCTGGTGGTCAACAAAAGAGGTTTAAAAGGCTCTCTCAAGACAAATCTAAAAACATGTAGTATAAACACTGACAATTGGGAAACACTCAGTTGGAGAACAGCCTTTATCAAAGGTGTCATGGACTTTGAAGACACTCAAACTCAGGACAAAAGGGAGAAACGTGCTAAAAGGAAGGCACATTTGGCAAACCCTCATCCAGAAACCTATGTACCCGCTGTGGAAGGACGTGTGGATCCAGAATTGGCCTCCGCAGTCACTTGTGGACTCACTGTTAAGACTGTGTTCATGGAAGACAATCTTACTCAGCTATGAGTGATCGCCAAAGAATCTGACATCTAGACTGATCTAGAAACTATTGCTAGAGTGAAATAAATGTATTTTTGAGTAGTACATCTTCCAGAATTCAGGCATTCTATGCTCTGAATTACACTGGCACAAGAGTATCAGGGTCAAACTAGATGCGATGCAGGAGATTTGTGAAAGGATTTCCTGAAAATATATATTCTGATCAGGGCCCTAACAGGTTTGTTTTTGTTTTTCAAAAAATCCAAGTGAGCCATTTGTCTTAAATAAATCACCTTGTAAAGCTGCTATTTGCCTTGTGGTGGAAGCATTATAGGTATATTAAAAATATCAACCTCCCAGGAGATTCTGTTCACAAATCTACCACATCAAGCTGAGTTTAACCCTCATTTTCACTTTTTCTGAAGATACCAAATAGCAAAGCCAGTTGCATCCAAGAGATAAACTAGAGTATGTTGCAATCTTGCTTCTCCCCCAAATTCAATAAATCTCTAATTCCTTTTCACTTCTTTCCCCTATCTGTCAAAACCATTTTGAAAGGTACTTACTTTCACAGGGACCTAACCACTAATTGCTTAGGGAACCCTTGATTTTATCTGCTGTGAGTGGAATTCTATAAAAAGAGCCTTGACCTTTCCTGTGCTCAGCCTTCTGCACTACCCTGAACTGAGGAAGTCCACAATTTCACAATGCTGATTACTCTGCACTTAACTAATGAAGAATGTGACATATAAAGAAAAGGCAAGAAAATGCCAGCAAAGTGGAAACTGTAGGGCTATCGTTGTCCCAAAGGTTTCGTCTCCAGAGCTTAAAATGCAGTTTGACTTTTCTTCTTTTTCTTACATGGGTTCCACTTGGACTGCTTTGCCCAGACTGTTACTTGCTGTTGTACCCAAAAACAAACCCTTAGAAAATAGAAAACAGATTGGAAGTTTGCCTGTTCAAATCTCCGCTGTCCTTCTGTTGAAACGGCAGAAATCTAACAGCCCATGTTTATTTCCCTTTGGAAAGGTTTTCAAAGACCCAACTCTCCGGGGAGACTCCCAATGTGTATCTGATTATGTTATTAGGCTATATATGTGGAGATTTTCCTTCTGGCTAGGAAGTTTGGGAGGAATTTGTGGGAGGTGGATGGGCTTTTGCACCTGTGAGAAGGTTCTCTCAATTGATCTGAAAATGATTGCATAAATACATGCAGGTTAAACAAACCTATCTGCATACAAATCACTCTAAATCTCTTTTTCAGGTCATGCAAATTTTCAAAGGAGTTTTAGTTTGAGGCAAAGCCACAGATGCCACATTAGAAGTTCATTCGGCTGAGGAATTTCTGCTCAAATAGATTCTACCCCCTCCAGAAAGAACAACTTTGAAACATAGGCTTGGGCTTTGAATTTTAAACATCTGCTTGTAAACACCAACTGGAGCACTGGAGGAGCATAATCTATAGCAAATATTCAATCCATGCTGGCTTCAAAGGACATTTTAATGGAAGCATTTTTGAAATACTGCATTTGGAGCCACAACACCATCAGAATTGCAAAGAATTTCAAAGATGTGTATATTCTTTTTCTTCCCCAATGGAGCGTTCAAATGCTGAGGTGTGAAACCCTCCCATTGAAACAGAAAGGCCATCAAATACAGAACATTTGACTCCCAAAGGTGCCTCGTTGCTTGCACAGAAGACCCACGGAAGTTGATAGGACTCTGGTCTGTTCTGCACTTTGCATATATATGATACAATATTGTCAAGCTTCAGAGCGAGCACTCATTAAATAGCTGTCAGGTCTGTGGATCCTTGTTTTGGACCTACCAATGAAAACAATGGTGGGAAACATGAGCAGCTATAGTTAGTGATAGAGAATGTCTTTGGCTACCAGCCAATGTAGACAGTACTGTGCTATAGGAACCAATGGTCTAACTTCGTACACGACAACTTCCTGTGTTCCTATGGCTGGTGCATATACTTATTTAAGAGAGTTTTTAATAGACTTTTGCTTGAATCTTGGTTTTAGAAGTACAGTCATAAAGAGGAAAGGTCATATTTGTTGATTTCTGTTGGTGCCTTCCTGATACAAGTGTGCAGGGCTTATTCTCAAATGGAGGATTTGCTCTGGCTGCTTTTTCCGGGAGTTATGCAACAATCCAGGCAACAATGCTTATTTGCATTTCTATGCCACCTTCCTCAGAATCCAACAAAGCTTTTTGCAAGCATTAATGAATTTCTCTTCACAACTCAGTTTACAGCTGGGTCTGCTTTTGTTTTGTTTAAGCTGTTCAGTTATTAACACAAGCTCAGATGTGGTTATGATGGACAGATGGCTACTACCTGATAGAAACAATTTTTATACCTGTGAAGAGAAACTTTTCATATGTCAAATTGACTTTGCTTTTCTAAATATAAACTTTGCTAGCGGGCTTCTGTTTTTCCCTTTCTCTGTTGCTACAAGTCATTTTTAAAGGCACTTTTAAAAGTCATTTTAAAATGCTCTAATCGTCTTTGTTTACTTTTTATAAACTTCTTTGAATTGCCTTCAATAACTTTTGTGAAAGCAGCTGTGGGATACAGTTATGCATATAACCTGAACAATGTGAGGATAACTCTGCCCACCCTCCATGACCATTAAGGGGTGTTCCCCAAATGAGGTTTCCTTAAATTATTATTTCTTAATAATGCTGTTCAACAGGGAAAATTCAACTGGCTGGGACTTATTTACAGAAGAGCCTTGGAGTAGAGATTTGCAGACCCAATTGGTTTTGTTCCAGAAATAAATTTGTTATCCCAAAAACACATGTATTTCTTGCTAAGCCCAGCCTGAGTTTTGGATTAACAAAATGAATGGCTGCTACAGTAGTGGTGTGCTAAGCCCAAGAATCCTACTGCATAGAGGGCAACATGCACTCATTTTTGGGGGGTGGATGAGTTCCTATTCACATGGCATCATGCTTGAGTTGTAAACATCCCAGTGCTCCCTTTGTTGATGCAGATTTTCCCATATCAGAAAAAGAACAAAATTAGTACTTCTTCTTAGTACCAGAATACTTTCTGGACTTTTTCCAGGCCAAATGCCAACCCTCCAAATCTATAGCAGTGGACTACCAAAACTCATGGTTGAAATTTGTCTCTCTCAACCCCCGGCCCGAACCTTTGCTGACATTTCTGGGGTTTTTTATTTGGGCTAAACAACAAACACAAAGTGATAAACTTGCAGTGGCATATTACCTTGGATGTTGGCTCCTTTATTATTGAGGAAGGGCATTATCTTTCCACTTTAGCAGCTACCATACCACAGGAAAACAAGACATGGTAGAGGATTGTGCACATATTCCCCAGATGTTGTCACTGGTGTAGTAGATATGCCCACAGATGAATGGAGGGATAGATAGACCAGAGATGTGGCCCTCCAGATGTTGTTGGACTCCAACTCCCATCAGCCCTAACCTGCATAGTCAATGGTCAGAGAGGATGGGAGCTGTAGTCCAGCAACATCTGTCT
The DNA here is from genome assembly GCF_964234715.1 of Podarcis melisellensis. NCBI lineage: Eukaryota > Metazoa > Chordata > Lepidosauria > Squamata > Lacertidae > Podarcis > Podarcis melisellensis. Next base: position 34,986,613 of record NC_138538.1, read on the forward strand.
TAGGCAAACAAAAAGCAAAGTACCCTAACAAGCTTTCAAAACACACAGAGGGAAAGGCAAGGGAGACCAGTGACACAGGGAGAGAATTCATGAGGTTAAGTGTCTTAAAAGTTAACAAAGACATGCCAGACTTTCCCTGCTCAGGTGTTTTTGACAGTGTTGGTTGTTATGGTATTTGGGCTATAACCAAGGCCATGGGTTTAGTTGCCAGGTTGCAATGAGCATCCTGTTTGGTATCTCTTTTTCGTTTGTTTACTTGTGAAGTGATCTATAATTGTGACAGTTTTATAGCACTGATTATCTTTTCTGTCACTTGTGTCTGATTGCAACCACTAACTGCAACCAGTCTTCACATTGGGATCATCAGTGCCGCCTTCCTTTCCCCCTTGACCCTATTCAGTTGTTCATTTATTCATTCATATGAATATGTCCATATTGTTCACAGCTGCCTTTGTCTTATTCTACTGCAATTGCCATGTCCTAAGGTTGAATCTGTGAACTGGTTCCTATCTATTACGAAATGGCTGCTCCTTTACAATAACACTTTATGTCTGGAAAGTATCAAGTGCTTCTTAGACAGAATCCTAAACTTTCCCAATAGTTACTTTCAACCTGTCCAGCACAAAGTTGGGAAACATGGTAGAAAGCAGTGCAGTGAATTTGGTTGAGGCTACCTAGAAATGGTACCATGAGATTGCTGGATGTACTTCAACAGGTTTAACTTATTTTGAACAGGGGGTGGTGGGGCATTCGTTATATACCTGTGTGAATAAAAGACAGACCACTCATACTGAAGAAAACAACACAAATCCTTATAAAGCAGACATCTTTACTGTGTCCCTTCCTCTTGACATTTCTTTCTGATAACGCATCTCCACGAAACTCCAGCTGTGGTTCCCAAGGGAAGCCACTCTTTTTCATTTAATTTGAATTGATTTCTCTCTCTTTACAATTGCAAACATGAAAAGAGCTTGTGAAAACCATTCCACCTCTTCTGGGTTTCAGCTCAGCCTGAAATGACTTTCCCCATTCAATGAAAAGCAGGTCTTTACTTGGGTTTCTCTTTTAAAAAGGAAGGGATGGAGGAAGGATAGTAACATATTTTAGGGTTCCTAATCAATTCTTGTATTTACAGTGCCCGTCAAGTTGCAGCTCACAAATTCTTGATCATACACTTTTAGTGAATGGTGTGAAAGAGTCAAGAAGTTGAGATTAACAACTGCACATGGTGCAAGATCAGGTCTATTCAAAGGTGGTTTCCTATAAACATAGAAAACCTATACTTGTCACAGCTCCCCTCAACTGTACAATTGCCCTCCGGCTTAATGGACAAGAAGATCTTTTGCATGTTCTCCTGATGCCTTTTCTGCAGCCTCTCATGCCTTCTGTTGCCAGAAACTTTGGATTCATGTCAGCCTGATCAGTGGAGAGTATAGCTACCACAAATCAATACGCTTCTCTTGCCTCTCATGCTCAACAGCAGCAGATGTTCATCTCCACTGTTGCAGCTGAAGATCTGACCACTTCAAAAGATAAGAGTTTCTGTCACAAAATTTTCTCTCTCTGTGGCGTAACTCATGAAATCTATGATATTGGTTGTGGCTTCCAACACAGAGAAATAAAAGTTTGTGTGACACAGTGCACAGAGTGTGTGTTGGCTTATGGGATTATTGCATTAACCTTTGCAAGGCCAGCCATGGCTACAAACTCACCTCAAGTACATCTGTTCAAATTGAAGGATGTTCCAAACACCACAGAGTGGCAAACTCAGGTTCCCATTGAGGGTAGGGAACTCCACCCAATCATGGCTCCACCATGAATGTTCCTCTAAGTTTCATGTGTTCTTTTTCAAATATGAATAGGTTTGCCACATTACTTTAAACTATATTATGTGAAGTGGGCTTGACCTAAGTACCAATTCATTCATCAGTGCCCAAGGGAAAATGGGCTTCTGCCAGAGTACTGAGGTAATGAGAAGCAAGAGACCCAATTAGTGAAGTTGTCCCTGACAACCTTAGCACCTACAGTTGATGGCTGAATTGGACAATATGCCCAGAGATATCTGGTCAGTCTCATAACAGTCCCTCTCTTAACCAGGTTATTTTCATGAAATAAAACATACAGGCCCACATATCTTTCCCCCCTGTATGCCCTGTATGTCTAATTAATTATACCAATAAGTACTTAAAAACATATTTCTTGTGTTTTATACAATCAGAAATATGGCCCAAGTAGAAAGGCATTAGTATCAGCTTCTGACCAGGTTTGCAGCTCTTGCACAGGCTAATTTTCAAATGTTTTTCTTTAAAGGTGTCTTATTTGCCTTGGCCCTGAACATTTCAGTCTGTGGGCCATTCTTCAGCATTTCTCAAGCTAAGCAGCACAGCAGGAGAAGCTGTTGAGAATTCAGGATGTGGACATTTAACTATGCCATTTCCTATACTGGAATAAAACACTCCAAAAGATCTAGCATTGCTTTTCTGAGTAAACAAAACCTTGGTTTATGACCCACAAATTCTATAATTAATGTTGCTTGTGGAGGTGGGAGTGCTTAGATCTTGCTTTACTTTCTTAGAGTTGTCTCCCATTTGTAAAGATAAATTGTTTGCCTTCTCTGTCAAAGATAATTAATTAGAGCAATGTTCAGTCAGAAAATTCAGTTCCATAATAATCAGAAAACTTTGGATTATGTTCCTTGTAACGCCCATAACTCAACTCACTAGTATGCTTTTAATTGCTCCAAGTGCAGGTTGCCAGGCAAAGTATACATGCAAGTCAGTAAATATTTGTTCTATGAATATGGTTTAATGATGTGGAGGAACAATCAGTGATATGCATTATCCATCCTGCTAATATACGAGCATAATAGTTCCAGTCGGACTTGATACATTGTTGTTAATATAACCAGAATTCCTATCCGAGCGGATAATGATCTCTCACTAATCATGGAGAATGTTAGCCTGTGGATTCTTAAGATAATTGTCTCTTTAATTAATGGTAGATCAGATAGTGGCATTACTCTGCTTGTCTGATCGATTAGAGGAAGAATGTAACTTTAAGGCAAATAGCGCCAAAGGCCCTTTATCCATATTATACGGGGGGGGGGGGCGGGGAGCAATGATGGAAAAACCTGTAGAGAAACCAGTCCCTTAGGGAAAGGGGATTTATCTTTTCCAGTGATTCTGGCAGAGTAGCAAGCTAGCCAATGATTGTGTTGGCAAATGAGTGAGAAATTCATTGGCTGCCTCTGTCCCACCAATGAAGAGGAAAGATGCATATAAAAAGCAGGAATTTGCTGTAATGGAAATAAAATTGTCCCACGTTTTCACCCAGACTTGCAGGGAGGAAATCCAAAAGGAGAGCTGTCTTGCCTCAGCAAAGATGATCTATGTGCATGCCAATAATTAGGAAGGGAGATACAGACACATCCATAATACACAACTGTTATATGGCCCAAGTCACCAGGATGTTTTCCTGTGCAAGTGCCGTTAAATGAATGGAAGCTGCACACAAACTTTGTGTTTGGTCTCAGTGGCGCTTCAGCATATTAGAGCTTGAACATACTTTTCACCAGTGGCAGTATATGAGTCACAGTCCATGCCTCCATAGGGTGCTCTCAACCAGTCAGCAATTGCATACCTCCCTGCTGCTGACCTCACTACCCCTGCCTCCAACCAGTCCAATAGTTGTTGTTGTTGTTTAGTCGTTTAGTCATGTCCGACTCTTCGTGACCCCATGGACCAGAGCACGCCAGGCACTCCTGTCTTCCACTGCCTCCCGCAGTTTGGTCAGACTCATGTTTGTAGCTTTGAGAACAGTGTCCAACCATCTCATCCTCTGTTGTCCCCTTCTCCTTGTGCCCTCCTTGTGCCCCCAACATCAGGGTCTTTTCCAGGGAGTCTTCTCTTCTCATGAGGTGGCCAAAGTATTGGAGCCTCAGCTTCACGATCTGTCCTTCCAGTGAGCACTCAGGGCTGATTTCCTTCAGAATGGATAGGTTTGATCTTCTTGCAGTCCATGGGACTCTCAAGAGTCTCCTCCAGCACCATAATTCAAAAGCATCAATTCTTCAGCAATCAGCCTTCTTTATGGTCCAGCTCCAACCAGTCCAATGGAGACCCCCAAAGCACTACCTGTTCCATCTGCACTGGATCAGTTTCACCTTTTGTGGCCTCAGGATGTTGATGTGTTTGAAGAAGTGTAGCCAACCTACCGCTTTTATCCATATTCATCTTGGCTTCTTAGAGCTGGCTGTAGTGGGTTGACTGGGTGGGTCCAAGGTGTGATCAGGGCTTCACTACAGGAAGGGGAAGAACCACATGCCTTGAAGTAAGAAGTGGTGTGCTCCCCCCTTAAGAAGATCTCCCTGGATCCAGACGTGTTAAACAACAATGGCTCAGTGAAGAATATCACTTTCCAGGGCATGGCAGAGTTTTTAATGAATGCTGATGATGACACAACTCTTTACCCTGGCCTTTGGCACCTGATATTTATATTTTCAGGGCCCACTTTGGGTTGTGTGTGTTTGTTTTGTAAATGTAAGTTTTTAAAACTGTGTTTAATGTTGAATTTTAAATTGCTGTATCCTGCTGGGGCCTTAGGGGGGGGGGTTATCATCACACCACCATTATTATTTCTGTGCTCAGAAGCAGCTCAGCCAATGTGGATTGTTCAGAACCCCTTTACGAATTCACAGGCCTGAAACTCCTCCTAGTGCCATCAACCAATCAGTACCCCTTGGCCCACATGAAAGTGATTAATTGGTATAGCCCTGGGAAGCAAATCCCGAGGAAAATTCCTCATTCCCTTCCCCCCAGCCAAAGTAATTATAGCCTTATGAGATCAATGACAAAAGAGTTTCCAGAGGAGTATCTGTGTTGCAGCAGAACCCGGAAAGACACCTATGACACCTTAAAGACTAATAGATTTATTTTGGTGCTTGAGTCTACTTCAGCAGATGAATGACGTGAAATCCTAAATTGACAGATGTAGCTGTAAGGAGGAGGAGGTTTGTAAACAGTGGGGTCAGAGAGAAATGAAAAGCAAGACCAATAAATGCTTCAGTTCACAGAGAAGCATAGACTCTGCTCAAAATCATTATACCTAGATAGAAAATAGTTGTGGAGCAGCTATGAGAGGGTAGGGTGATATAGCAACCACCTGAATGCGGGATAACTTGACACCAATTAGGAGAGAGGCTATTAATTGTTTACTTACCTGTTGTTGTTGTTGTTAATAATAATAATAATAATTTAATTTATTTATTTATTTATTTATTTATTTATTTATTTATACCCCACCCATCTGGCTGGGTTTCCCCAGCCACTCTGGGTGGCTTCCAATAAAACACTAAAATACAATAACCTATTAAACATTAAAAGCTTCCCTAAACAGGGCTGCCTTCAGATGTTAAATTTATAGGCCACCTTTTCAACAAATGGTACCCAGCAATTAACAGCAAAAGGTAAAATACAAAATAAGAATTAGAAACTAATCAGGCAAAGCATATAAATGAAATTGAACAAGGCAAGTTGGAACAAGTTCAACAAACTTACAGTGGCTGTCACTCAGGTGTGGGGGATGTTGGGCCCTCCAGATGTTGCTGAACTACAACTCCCATAATTCCTGCCCATTGGCCATGTTTGGTGAAACTGATGGGAGTTATAGTTCAACAGCATTTGGAAGGCTCCCTACATCTGCTATAGCCTGTCAGCTTATGAGGCCAAAGCTGTGTCTGAATAAGAATAATGTTGCACACTACCCCACTCTCTGAGCGGTGTGAGATTCCAGGGGTTCCATGTGCTTACCCATGGTTTGGTTATCTTGGAATGAGGAACAGCAGAGACTATGGTGTCTTTATGGTTTATTTACACATATATACAACTTGAGCCTAATATGGAGGGGCCCACAGCATTGACACCCCAAGAATGTCTTGGTTCTCCCATAGCCACAGCCTTGGGTTCCAACAGAGCATTGCTCTGCCTCTCCCAGCTGCTTAGCCTGCAGCTTCCACCTCAACTTCCCACTCTGGCCTTTGCCTTTCTAACTACCAGCAAGTTTGAGGGAGAGGGCCCCACCCACCTGCCATCTGGCACAAAGCAGAGGCAGTTTTAGGATAGTGCGACCGGTTTGGCTGCACTGGGGGCACCACAACAATGCTGTAGAATGGTGCATCTGCAGGAGCACAACCAAATGCCTTCATCAGCCCCAGCTGCAGTAAAACATCTCTCTCTCGTTTTTGTCTTTACAGCCTTAGCAAGCTCTGTAACCTTCCAACTGTTTGACTTCACCCCTAATGGTACACTCTTCCACTGACTCTCAAGACAGGTAGATGCCAACAACAGTGGGTTACATTGGTGTCACACTAGTGCAGCTGTGACAAACATGATTGCCATGCAAATTCTGGGACAGCTCTAAATTGATATTTTCACTGTGCCTTTGGGGTCCAAGCAGGAGGGAAAGGAGAGAAGTGCCAGTTATTATTAACATTATCCATCCTCCCAAATGAGAAAACAATCAAAGACTTGCTGCTCTGGGCTGATAGATTGACTTCAGATTAAACAGATTTGATGGGAATCAATCAGTTGTGATGGAGCAACACCGAGAAGTATTTTAGTTCCTAATTTTGTTCTATTGAAGGGAAGGAAATGCCGGCAGTCGTAGCTCTTTCCTGACACAGAGCAATTAGTGAGGAAACGTTAAGTGTGCCACTTGGGCTTCAGGCTATTTCATATCCTTCTTTGACTAGTGCAAGGTCCCCCTGTTACCGGATTATAATAGAGGAGATTTACCAAGCAATTGATTATAAAATATTAATAGTGGAGCTGACAGGAGCGAGAATTGTTTTGCAGCATTAATTATAATGCAAATGGTGCTCTGAATATTTCTGAGGAAATGTTCAAGCCAGCGTATAAGAGCCTTAATAGTCACAAATAATACATCTGAAATGGCAAAGACCCCAAGTTTAATGGAGGAAATGGGGTGCATAAACCAAGGGAAATTCATGTTACTCATTCCCTGCAATGACACTTATTCTTTCAGTTGGGAAGAAAAAAGATATGGGAACAAAGAGGTGGTGTTGATGTGAAGATTGGGTCTTTTTCATTCTGGAAATGGAAACTTTGTTTGGAACTGGTTAGGCACATGCAACATGCTCCTGAGGACCAGTCTAGATGAGACACAATCCATACAATTAGCAAATGCTTGAACTGCATTAAATTGCATGAATTGTGCGAACACCGTCTTGTCAAATGCGGCCTTAATTTGCTGTGTCTAAATTGACAAGCAGTGGTGACGTTACTTCCCTGACCATTGCATTTGTTTGAAGAAGATCAGGCGTATCTACTCCAGTTTACCATGGTTTAAAAAGGTGTGAGGATGGAAACCCCATAATGGAAAGCATGCTATGACTGCTACAGGCCTTTGGAGAGTGCCATCTCTTTCACATTTCTCATCACTGGTCTTTTTAGCTGGAGATACCAATGAATGAACCTGACACTGTCTGTCTGCAAAGCATACCCTCTGCAGTGGTCCCTTCCCCAAAGGATGATGAGCAGAGCGGCTGGGATCTCCTCTCCAGGAGTCTGCATGCTCTCATGCTCATGCTAAGCCATAGTTTCCCTTTGTTTTACAGGCAAACTGAGCCAAACTATATAAGCACACTTAACAGTGAGTGGGAATTGCTTCTACACCGGTATGTTTGGTGTATATTTTTACAGCTTGATTCATAATAGATGAGCTTAGTCCTGAAAAGTTATCATCTGCAGTTTGGATCATTAGCAGAGACTACTGAGGAAGCTTTGTCTGCTGGTGTTCTTTAAAAGAAGACATTCCATGTGCATGTCTCTTTGAAAAGCAACAAAAAGTTTTCCTTTGGCAAACAGCCTCAATTTGCACAGCTCCAGTTCTCTGATGTTCATGTGCAATCTTTACTTTCATGGAATTAAAAGGGGCTCTTCAAACACGAAAGAAGCATTGCGTCAAGGTAGGCCTGGCATTAAAAGGGATAATTTTGCATAAGCACGTAATTGTTTTGCATACTGGGCTACATGCAAAAGGATGCTTGCTTGTTGCTGCTGCTACTACTACCACATGTGGCAGTTAGATGGTCATAAACATCCATATCCAGCATCCGTATCCAAGGGCAGATCATTATTTGCAGCTCCTTGGTTCTGACCTCTGTTTGATAAAGTTGCCTTCTACTAAGTCAGAAGTTACCAACATCCTAAGGTGGATCCAAAGGTGATAGCATAATTACCTAGCAAGCTCGCCCTACCTGCATTTATAACTAGATTCAAAAGTCCAGAACACGCCGTCCCCCCCAACCTTTTCTGACAGCAACTCCCTTATGAAAACACTTAGGGCAACAGAGTAAAGTATGGCAGGTAGAACCAACCAATCCCAGTGGGGAATTACATTTTAATACTTCATAAGAGCCAGAGATATTTGTGTTCCTGAGAAATGCTAGGTATTCACTCTGAAATGGAGGGTGGAGGGCGTCTGCCGCTCCCACTGTCCTTAAATGGTGTCCTTGCTTGACTGTGATGAAAACCCACTCCTGCCCTCTTGCGTGTTTAATCTAATAGTTCAGTCTCATCCAGAACAAATGTAATGTAATTACACTTTGAGTAAATATAGCTAATGTTCTGCTTAGGTCTCCTGAAAGAGATACCTGCCCTTAAAGACTACAGGCAGACGTCTTGCAAGTTGCACGCGCATGAATATTACAAATGAAGATGGTGACATTTTGGTATACGCTGCAGTGAAAAATTAGAGCTCCGTCTCCCACTTCATTGCACTGCTGGCCCCATCTATCATAGTCCTTTTAAAATGGCAACTCTCCTGGCCTGATTGACATGGGATAGATTTCCTGCCATGAAGTTTTGAGGTCAATCAATCACTTATGTGTTATTGACCTCCAAAACTAAAAATGTGCACCTGGGGCATTCTTCAGTTAGCCCCGGATACTGATTCCATTCCATTTTAGAGGCAATGCATACAGAACATAGGGTGCAGATCTGCAAAATGCCACCAGTTATAACACAAATATGTTTATGCGGAAGGTAATTTTATTGGGAATTAGACATAGTGCACTTGGTATTACAAATGACTGGGAATCACTTTGAACAACCAGATATGAGGTTTTGCCAATTCAGATTGAATATATATAGGATATTGAGCCATGCCTGGGTTCTACCTTTGGCCCGGGTGATGATTTTGTTCATTAATGCAATTATTTTTGTTTACAGTGACATGCTTAATATTGTCATAATCTTGGGACCAGACTATCACACTGTTGAAGAGGCAGAAAAGAGATCAAATCTACATACAACACAGAACCCAGACAGCTTTACTTTCCCTAGGGCTCTAGAGCTCAACTGGCCATCATCTCCCAGGTTGAGTAGGATGTGTTGGGGCTTGTGTTTAGCATTTCAACCTCAGTTGCCAATCAAATTGAACCAAGATCTTGAATATTGTGAATCACAACAGTAATGGAATCCAGAAATGCAGGACAGCAATCAGGGATGCTGTATCAACAATCAAGAACAATGTAGACTCTGAAGAAGGAAACAACAGCAGCAAAAATTCTTCACTTTCTGCTGTTGATTAGGGACGGAGAGGTATATATGGGAGTAGCCACTCCATCAGGTATACTGGATCCAGACCAGTAGTAGTCAACATGGTGTCCTCCCAATGTTGTGGATTACAACTCACATCAGCCTGAGCTAGCATGGCCAACGTTTTGCAATCCTAAGCAAACGCCCTAGGGAGTAAACCTTACTGTACACATGGACTTACTCAGTGCTTTTTTCCTGGGGGGGATGCGGGGGACGCATACCCCTAAACATTTTGTGAATCTAAGTTTGGCCTCATTGAGGGGCAGTATTTTAATATGTGTAGGAAAATGAGAGTAGCCCTAAACATTTTTTTTAAGAAAAAAAAAGCACTGCACTGACTTTCAAATAAATATGCATAGAATTGGGCTGTAAAATTTTCCTTTTATTTAGGTATTCAAATTCTGTGATGGAGTTCAATATGGTTAGCATTATTCCCTGTGCTGTTAAAGATAATGATGCTGATTTGTTTTGCAATTTTCTTTGCACGTGTTAGAATATCAGGTTTAGCATAGTGACTAAGAGACTGAGCTCCAAAGGGAAAAAAAAAATCCCTGCTTTGAATCCCACACCTCCATAAACTTACTTAATATCCTTAGAGGAGGAGATGCTCAGCCTCAGTCTCCCCATCTGCAGTAAGGGAATGACGATACGGATGTACCTTACAAGGATTATTATAAGGATTACAACCAGGTAATACATGTGTAGTGCTTTGAATGCTCGAAAGCACTGTAGAAATGTTAAGTATTTAATATTGCTTGTCTTACTCCTGCTCCTCTTTAAACTACTATAAATACAATGCATTTTCATCTTTAATATTTCACCCCACTTTGAAAGTGCATTTGATTGACAAGCAGAATATAAATCCACAAACAAACAAACCTTGGAGGATTTGTCCATTAGCTATCCTTTAGTTCGTGTGTAGTTAAAAGTGTGAGATGTCCTGCACAGTCTCAAGAGTTCAGAATGGGACAATTGGTGCAGGTGGGGAGAATTTCTGGGATTAGGACCTTGAGCGAACTTTCGTATTTGTAACACTGATGTTCTACTGCAGTTAATGCATCACTTCAACTCTGCGATATGTTTTATGGTGGTGAAAGTCTTGGTATGAGGCACGTTCGTGTGTTTCCGGGAGAGGCAGACATTGTAATGGAGTAAAGCAGAGTGTTTTAGGCAATCATTGTACACTTCATATACCTGATTCCCATTACAGCCACTAAGACGTGCCCTTCTATGCACGGGCTCAGGGTTTTCAATTGGATTGTGTGTCTGGCTTTTCAGCAGACAATGAGGCAGGCAGCGGGTCCCTGAGTGGCAGCTACATTGCTTTTCTGTCATACATGTCTGATAGCCATTGATCAGCACGGCAAGTCGCCAGGGAGAAATCAAGCCTCAAGAATATCTTCGGAATATTATACAACCTACTTTACAAGTGTTGGGTTAAAGTAGATATTGAGCCCGAAGAAGCAGCCATCCTACAATCCCTTCTGCCTCATTAGCGGGATGCCTCGCATGAATGTACAAGTGGAATTGGATGGCTTGCCAGAGTGAACACTTAAAATTTCTTGGGCTATTTCAGGAACTGCATGATAACTGAGCTGGGGGAAAGATGGCTGGAGAGTGCTAGTGAGCAGAGGAAGGCTGCATTAATGGAAATTGCATGCTGCTAGTGGATAAGAAGTGGAATGTGATAGAGCAAAGAGAGGCAGGTACTTTCTTTATAAAAAAATTATTGCAGGCTTTCATGGCAACCCCAAAAGAGGAGCAGAGGAACAGAGGAATACATTTATGTATGCTAACACTATTTCAGAGAGAGAGAGAGAGAGAGAGAGAGAGAGAGAGAGAGAGAGAGATAGAGAGAGAGAGAGAGAGAGAGAGAACTGTTTTATTAATAGAAATCACAAAGCTAAGCCCACAATCCTCACCTCAGTTACCTGGGAGTAGGGATGGAGGAAGATGATTCAATTCAGTTTGTATTTAAAGGTGAATTTATCAAATTTGCACGAGAGAGAGAGAGAGAGAGAGAGAGCGGGAGAGCTCAAACATAGCCATCCTACAAAACCTGTGCCTACTCAAATTTTGCAATGCAGTTCTCCAACCAAACAATGGCAGAAAAACTAACTAACCAAGTTTGGTCACAAATACAACAAAAAGAAAGAGATTAGTTTTATGAAACTGGGTCTGCTTTCATTGATTTTAGTAACAAACAGGATGAAAGGATGAATCTACCAAAGATTCATGGAGAATTGTGGAAATATATGTTTTCATATGGTATCAACAATTTTAATGTATTCATATTCACTAATACAAATGTTTATCAAACTATTTATTAATGTAGTCTGCAGATAAGTTTTATTGGTATTATTGGCTGAGGGTCCCCTCTGATTTTTTTTAATGAAAAAGTTATAGTATATGAACAAATATAACTGAATACCAAGTGTTAAGATCTTTAACTGAAGAGTCATAGCATGTCATAGCAAAAATTGGGTTTCCTAAGAAGGGTGAATTAGCACAGAATTCAGAATAAGAGAATATGTAGCTCATTACAAAAATAGACAGATTGGGTATATATTCAGATTGGACTGGGAACTATGATATTAAGAGAACACTTCAAACCTCTGATCTGCTCCACTGGAAGGGGTTTGAATGAGGTCGAGGGGTTCCCTGAGCACCCCCACTGGAATGACAGACAATTATTGCCAATGCATAACTATTGCCAATGCATAACTTCTAACACAACACAGCACAAATTCGGGACACCACCTTCTGGGTCTGCATGCCTGTACAAATCACGTGACTGGCTTGAGATCACAGCCGCTTTGGGTGGCATAAGTGGCATGGCTCTGAATGTGGCAGTGCTGCTCTACGAAGTCCTGCTGCTGGCTACCAGGGACTTAAATCATTCTGTAGGTGTGGAGGAGCTCTGAGAGAGGTAGAGCAGAGTGCAAGCGATTAAGTAAGGCTGGGGAAGGGAAACTGATGGGAGGGTAATAGATGCCAGATACACATGTGGAAAGGACGTGGGTGGTGCTGTGGGTTAAACCACAGAGCCTAGGACTTGCCGATCAAAAGGTTGGTGGTTTGAATCCCCGCGACGGGGTGAACTCCTGTTGCTCGGTCCCTGGTCCTGCCAACCTAGCAGTTCAAAAGCACGTCAAAGTGCAAGTAGATAAATAGGTACCGCTCCGGCAGGAAGGTAAACGGCGTTTCCATGCACTGCTCTGGTTTGCCAGAAGCGGCTTAGTCATGCTGGCCACATGACCCGGAAGCTGTACGCCGGCTCCCTCGGCCAATTAGCAAGATGAGTGCCGCAACCCCAGAGTCGGTCACGTCTAGACCTAATGGTCAGGGGTCCCTTTACCTTTACACATGTGGAGGGCACAATGAGGAGTCAAAAATGGGAATGGCACTTCACCTGAAGAGGCATGTGTCACTTGCTTGGAGAGGTAGGAAGGAAGCAAAACAAAATCAGAGAGGGAAAGCAATCCCAAACCCTGATGTTACCTGTTCCAAAGCAAAGAGGGAAGAGGTGTTCTCTCCCTCTGGAGTCTGCTGAGGATTTGGAGGTTGCCCTTTGTCATAATAATAATAATAATAATAATAATAATAATAATAAATTACTTATACCGCACCCATCTGGCCGGGCCTCCCCAGCCACTCTGGGCGGCTTCCAACAGGATATTAAAAACACAATAAAACACCAAACATTAAAAACGTCCCTAAACAGGGCTGCCTTTAGATGTCTTCTAAAAGTCAGATAGTTGTTTATTTCCTTGACATCTGATGGGAGGACATTTCATAGGGCAGGCGCCACTACCAAGAAAGCCTTCTGCCTGGTTCCCTGTAACCTCACTTCTCGCAGTGAGTGAACTGCCAGAAGGCCCTCGGCACTGAACAATGTGGTGGAGACGCTCCTGGGGCGAGGCTGTTTAGGGCTTTAAAGGTCAGCACCAACACTTTGTTCGGAAACATACCAGGAGCCAATGTAGGTCTTTCAGGACTGGTGTTATAGGGTCTCTCTCGGTGGCCACTCCCTGTCACCAATGCACTGGGGTTGTGTGAGCTATTCTATACACATTGTAGAATAGCTAGGTACTCTGTCTGTGTGATAATGAGATGCAGTTTGTTGTCAAGATGGAAAATGGAAGGCAAGCTGAGCTGAGCTCTTGTGGAGGCTTCATTTGAACACTCCAGGAAGGAGCAGGATTTGTGCTGCATTTGTAACTATCACAAAGGTGTTCAAACATCCAGAGAAGAAATGTGTTGAGAAGGTGCCAGAAAGCACTTTGCACACTTAACACAATTCAGACTTAATACAATTCATTCCCTCCCTCCCTCCCTCCCTCTCGCACACACCTCAGCTAAATAAGAGAAGCCAAAACAATAGATCATAGATTCAAGAATTTTACTCTCTAAGCGATGTTAAAAAAATTGGGTCAGACTCTCTTTATCAATTAGACCTTGCTTTCCCTCCACTGATACCAATCTTACAAAATGAATTTATAAATGGAGAATTATATCAGACAATCAACATTCCAATATGGAGAAATATCTTGCAAGTGGGAATGTGGGTTGAAGAGGGACATAACATCTTACCATATTACCAAGCATTGGTAGCATCAGGACAAATCACTCTCCTTTTATTTTAGATTTTCCAACTCAGATATGTGGCAGAACAGTTAATAAGCAAATGGGGAAATCCACATAGGTGGAATCTACACACATATAAAAACTGTTCTGAAAATGTTTTTTTTAAGCGTTTTTAAAAAATGCATTGAATTTTCCATAAGGCTCACCATTACCATCTAGTGTCACATTGTATATTGCACTTAAAATACGTGTTTTATCTGCTGAGTCCATAGACTGACATCGTTTGAAGTTCCTTTTTCTTTTTCAGCCAGAGTGCTCATAGCTGACCATATTCTTCCTAAACCTCCAAATACTTGTTCTCCATTGTTGAAGCCTACTGTTTCAAAGCATAAACACCAATCTTTCTGTAACACAGTACAGCTAAATGGAATTGCCTGGTGCTATTAAGCATTACTGTTGGCAGCTGGAAAACAACAACAACAAAATCTGCAAATAAGGAACACACTGGAGCTGCAGTGCGGGACTGATGCACATCAGCATTCCTATCACTCAGTTTCCCATCCCTTGATCATTATTCAACATTCTGGAGCTTCCGTGTGAACTGCTCCCACTGAAAAGTGCCATCCTTGTCTCAGCGCCACATCTGTCCTGATAGCGTCTTTATCCCCTCCACTCACAGTCTTGACCTGGAATGGATTAGGCTTGCCTGCTTTAACGCTGGCATTTCAGATTAAAGGATTAATGCAGCCTCCATCCCAATGGGTGCTTAGCTTTTGGGTGCTCCTTTCTTAGGGCTTGTCCACACTTCCACTTGTGCTGTGCCTAGAAAGCATGCGTCTGAGTGGTTCCCCCCTTGCACCGCTCCTTCCCAAGGGAAAACCAGCTCTTTAGCAATAGATTGGAACTCATCTTTAGTGGCCTGGCTATTCCAGCAATGGAATCAGTGCTGGATCTAGGAATTAGAAGGGCCTTGCATATAGTCTACTTCCCCCCTGCCCCCAACCAACTGGTTTGGCACCCACAAACTCATAACATAAACTATGGAACTTGCTTCTGCAGAAGGTTGTAATGGCAGTTCTATGAGCAGCAGTTCTATGAGGATTACAGAAGGAGAGAGGGGGTCAGACTGTGCCCTGGCCAAAGGCCTGGTGGAACAGCTCTGTTTTGCAGGCCCTGCAGAAAGATGTCAAGTCCCGCAGGGCCCTAGTCTCTTGTGACAGAGCGTTCCACCAGATCGGGGCCAGGGTCGAAAAAGCCCTGGCTCTGGTTGAGGCTAGCCTAACCTCCCTGTGGCCTGGGATCTCCAAGATGTTTTTATTTGAAGACCGTAAGGCCCCCTTGGGACATACCAGGAGAGGCAGTCCTGTAGGTACGAGGGTCCTGGGCCGTATAGGGCTTTAAAGGATCCCTATGCTCTGCCTACACAGCTGGAGGCAGTAATCCTTCTGAATAGTAGTTTCTGGAAGCTGCAGGAGGGGAAAGCATTCGTATGCTCAGATCCTGCTTGCAGGTTTCCCACGGGTATCTGAATGGCCACTGTGAGAATGGGATGATGGAACAAATGGGCCACTGGCTTGATCCAGCAGGCTCTTCTTATGTCCATCTGGTTTGGTATTGTCTACAATGACTTGGAGCAGCTCTCCAAAGTTTTAGACAGAGGTCTTTGCCCTGCCCTGCCTGGAGATGCTAGGCATTCAACCTGTTGCCTTTTACATACAAAGCATGTGCCCTGACTGTGAGCCAGCACCCTTCCCCTTGTTACTGTTTGATTGTAGCAAATGAACAACCTGGACTTTGGGCCACTCATTATATGATATCCCCCTTGCAATGGCTTTATACTTCTTATATCTTGAAGGGGCACCCGACCAAGTGTTCTGTTGATTAAGCATCATTATCAATCAAAACAGGCAAATTTGCTGGAATCAGAACTGATCCAGCGAAGCCGTTCATCCTTGATTAGAAGCTGATCTGAGCTCATTTTTAGTTCTCTGTGAATTTAGTGGGCTTCGTCTCCTTTTCAGACTTTGACAACGCAGCTACAAAAATGCCACCAGTGAAATGTGAAGAAAGCCACATTTCCACTATTCGGGGCTAACACCAATCAGAGGAATCAAAGAGAGACAAAGGAAAGAACTGGGAAGAGACTTGTGAGATGGTTAAACAGCAAGAAAAATGCTTACTGGGATTTTAATCTCCCACTTTAGGAATTGAAGTGAATCAATCAGATAATGGGGAAAGATTATATTGGGTTCAGCCTGCTAACAAGCACAGATAAAGAGGCTGGCTGGCTGTGCAGATTCTTTGCAGTGCCAGCTCCACTAATTACGCCTTTTGCAAATGCTGAACAGTGTGTTTATTATTTTATTTTTCTAAAAAGGAAAGAAGTCATTTGGGGGAAGGATTTTAAACTGCTTTATTTTCTCCCAAATGAAAAATGAATGTTCTTTGTCCCCCCCCTTGCTCCTGTGGCAGCAGGAAGACATCGTAATCTATGCCTTGGAAATGAGCACAGTGTAATTAACACCTCTCCTTAGTCTCAGACACAAAAGAGGTCGCTAAGATGAACAGCATTCAGAACGGAGCTAAGCGCATCGCTCTGGCAATTAGTGCTTTATTAGAGCTCTGTGCTCACGACTCTTACCCATGTGGCCTCTTAAACTAATGCATAGCCCCCGTCACACACACACTAATAACTCTTCCTAAAGAGGGTGTTCTTTCCATGCATCTGCCACCAACACAGGAGGGTTTTGTGATGCTGGGAAGCTTCTGTATTGCATTTCTGAGCCTTTCTGGCTGCACCCATACCAAGAAAACTCCTGCTACTCTACACAGCTGATGGTAATAGACTGGCACAAGTACAGGCTGACTGAGTTCCCCAAGGAGGGTTGGAGAGAGATTTGCATAATATTTGCATATGCTAATTTATAGGTATAGGCGCAACATTAGAAACAATTGCTGCAATTTAATTAGAAATACATCTCACCATAGTGGGGAATACCCTCTCCCAGGATGCACAATTAAGACTTCCGTTTTGTGTAATCCATTTTGCAGTGAGAGAGGTTTGTGCTTTTATCCTTTGGTTGTTGTCTTTTTGCAAGTGCCTTAATGATTGCTTTTTAATTTTTAAAAGTTTTGATTGCTGATGCAGTTGCTGTCTTTAAAGGCCTACATTTCCTCCAACTACTAGGTAATGCTACCAATTTGGTTAACACAGGAACATGAGATGACTCTGCTGAATCAGGCCAATGGCCCATCTAGTGCAGAATCCTGTTCTTACAGTGGTCAAGCAGCTTCATGGGATGCTCATGAATTCTAGCATTATGAGAGAAACCTCTCTGTTCACTTTCTCAATGTCATGCATCATTTTATAAACTATCTAGTAGAGGCATCTCATGTTATTTATCCATTTGCAGCTTTTGCACCCTACCTTTCTGCCTGATAACAGGCCTCCAAGACAATAAGTGAGAACTGATAGATAACAGAATAGTGAGATTCTTTGAAAAGGCTGCAATGACTTATGGAGGCTCACGTGCAGGGCTGTGGGGGGAGCAGATAGATGGTGATAGAAAACCTTCCCTCTGCAAGCACTAAATACTGTTGTCGCAGCTGTAAGGTTTTCAGAGAACAAACCCTCCCCTCCTGACATCCTGCATACTTTCGCTTGGGCCTGCCTTCTCTTTTACTAATGGTTGGAAACACAAAGCCCCAAAGTGGTCCCTCCTGAAAAGGCGCGGGAGCCAGTTTAGGAATAAAAGCAAGCGCCCACTTTGTCGCAGCACACTGTGCTGTAGCGCTGCCTCTCTTGAAAGCCAATTGCAATGATATGTTATTTGGCTATGATAACAGATCGCAGAAATGATGTGGATGGAAGGAGACCCTTGTTTAACTCATAGAAGGGCAAATGATGGATTTCACAGCCCGATTATCAGAAATTGGCCAATATCCCAGCAAGTGATGTATACGGCAGTCAGATGAGAACTGCTGGAGAAGGATGTGTGGGCTTGTGAATAAAGTGCTTGATTAGGGCTTGCTGATAAACCCCATGTGAACCCAGGCACTTCACTCCCCATGCATAGCGAAGATTGCTTAAATACGACTTGTTAAAACACTCCAACAGCTTTTAGGCACTCAAATCTGAATTGTTAAAGAATAGTGAATGGATTATTTCTCCCAGTCTGGGGTGCAGTGATGACTTCTCTGTTTGTGTGTGTTCCAACAGCCAGTACGGATCATATCGCCAGATGCCTGAATCTCAGTACTTCTCAATGGAAACAACTCACACGTTCACATGTGAGCACTGGAGCGATGGGAAGGGACGGATGAATGCCTGAGACCCAGTCAGGTGTATTGCTTTCACGTATTACTTTCCTCAGCTATTCCCACTGCCAGTGAGCTGGACAGCATAGAAGGGGGAAGCAAATGGGATCTCAAGTGCTCTGCCTCCATCTGCTCCGTAGCTGATTAGTGCTAGCAACTGCGCTCCCTCAGCTGTTTGGCAGGCTGCAGGGATTGAAGGTGCATGAGGATGACTGTCGCCATGGACCTTCCCCGCCGTTACATTCACACTTTCTTCAGTGGTTGGGCAGCCTGCTGTCAGGAGTAGGTCAGCAATAAAAAACAACAACACTGGTATCAGTGAAGTTAACACTTGATGCAAAGAAACCAAAGCAGTGCAGGCCTACCTAGTGATCACAGCAGCTCTTCTCAGTAGCTCTTGCCTCAACGAGGCAGTTGTGAGGACTGAAGGTCTCTGCCTTCCCTTCTCTAAGAACCCTCCCTGGTTCCTTCCCCAGCAGCCTAAGAGTCCATCGCCTTGTCTCCTGTTGCTCCACCCTCTTCATTTCTCTGACTGTTCTGGCAGACAAGGTAGGAGGGGAGATGGTTGCAGCAGGAGGGGGAGACTCCCTGGATTCTTCGGCAGCCTGCCACATCTCTGTCTCCTGGTCCCCCCTCCTTTCCTGCCTCTGAGTTTGGACCGCTCTCTGCCACAGCCTCTTCCTGCTCACTAAACCCTGTTGACTCTTCAGCTTCTGACACCTCCCCCCCAGTCTGCTCCCTCTTCTCCTTCTGACCACACATCGTCATCCCACCACCAATCCCCTGGCTCTGAGCCTCCTTCCCTTGGGGGTTCCCGTGGGGGTTTCCCAGCTGATGCCTCCCACCACTCCTCTTCATCCAGTCAGTCTACGATAGCTGGGGCAAGTGCACAGAGTTCTGTCTCCCAAGCAAGGTTGAATTAGTTGGTGGAGAGATGGCAGGGGAAATCCATGACAGGTCACAGGAAAACACATTCAGAGTTTTCCTCAAATAATTGTGGGTACTGTAGTTTACCCATCAAACAAGTAAAATTCCAAGTTACCCTTAACAAACTACAGTGCCCAGACCTTTTGGAGCGAAGGAATGTGCTTCAAATGTGCTCTAAAGGTATAGTGTGTGTGAGGGGGACTCACATTGGGTTGGCTTTTTGTCTAGGAGAGCCCTATATACATTCATCAACGCATGTGTAAAGTTTCTTCACAAACTCAGCAAATGCAGATGAGGTGAGGGGCATGGGAGCAGTGTACACTGATGGCAGAAGTGGGGATAGTCTGCCTGACCCCGTGACACTTTCTTGTGTGTTTTCTGATCTTTCTAATAACAATGATTACTCAGATCTGAAGATAAATGATAGATAGATTGAGGGTTTATTCCATCCTTCAACTGTATCACACTTAGGGCAGCTACATCTGTTTAAAAACAAGCAAATTCCAACCAAAAATAATAAAACAATCAAGCCTTAATGGAATGCTAAAACAAAGACAGGTGCTGCATATAAAACCAATCTAAAAACACTTCGGTTGGCAACATTTTGCAAATATCCACCCATTCATAGTCCACACACTTTCTCATCTTAGGGCACAATAAACACTGGGGTACTTTAAAGAGTTTGATGTGAGTGTGATAATATATCCCAGATATTTAGCTTCTGATCTTTTTGCAAACAAAATGCTGCAGCTCTGTACTTGAGCACACACTGCATCTCTCTCTCTCTCTCTCTCTCTCTCTCTCTCTCTCTCTCTCTCTCTCTCTGCAAAATTTACAGGGCCATGCTTGGTAGATAACAACAGAAACTGCCTCTTTTGTTGAAGCTTGAGAGTGTCTGGTGCTTTTATCCTAAATGTCTCCAGAGTTTAAATTCCCAGAAGTGGCTGAGTTACTGGGCATCAGAATGCACTGAAGAATGATAGGTGATCAAACATACTGCTGACCAAGAGAAAGAGATCCAGCTCATTTTTACTGCCTTGTAAGCAATGTTAAAATAAGGTCATGTCAGAATGATGCCTTTCATACCCACAAGAAAAAAAGCACATGCTCACAGCCTGCTGAAGGCGAACAATGTTTGACAGCTAACAGGCTTCATGTGTGTGTAGACTAAGCAGGGTCTGCAGAATTTTTGTAGAATTCCTTTTGCAGAACATATTGGGTAGGCTATATCCTCCTATGCTCCTGGATGCCAAGGGCACTGTTATAAACAGCTCCTTATATTGTTAAAAAATGTGTGTGTTTCATTTAAGGCTTTAAAAAAATAATTCTTATTTATTTTAAAACTAATTGTATCCTCACAATCTTTTTTTTTTACAACACAAGCAGAAAAAAGGGATTAGAATAAAATAAAATTACAGACTGCATAACAGAGCAAAAGCTTTGTGTGATACATTACAGTAGGCGACATTGTGGACAAGGTAAATACATTACTATGACTCAAATACTAAAAATAATATAATCCTCTCTTTTTTTATTCTTCCAGGTGTGTGTGTGTGGCTTAATCCAATAACTGTTTACTCAGGAAGCAACATTACTACATCTAGAGATGCACAAAGGCTTGGCATGGGAAATGACTGTGTTCTCTTTTGATAGTGAAATCAATAGTTAAACCATTTCATCTTAAATGTATCCAGGCATGCCATCTATGTGGGACTATGGGGGCCCAAGCTCCCGCCCCATTATCACTGATGGGGCAGGGCACCCTCCATATTCCACAGCTGGGCAGGCCCTTTTGGGCACACCCGTGGCTGTGGTGTGCTCTGTTGGGCCTCCCACGGCTGCGACTAAGGCTTCCTCCCACTTTGTGACATCACAGGCCATGCATGCGATGGGCTCCCACAATGTTGGGCAGAACCCGGCATGCCTGAACATACTGTATTTTTCCGTGTATAAGACTAGGTTGTTGTTGTTGTTGTTTTTTTAAAAAAGTGGGGGTCATCTTATACATGGGTGGACGTTTGATTGGTTGCTGCCGTGGCTGTCAATGGCTATTGGGTGTGTCATTGGTTGCTGCGTCAATGGCTGTTGTTGTTTGGTTGACGCTGCAGCAATTGGGCAATTGATTGGCAGCTTCTGCCCGCAAGGGGACAGACAAGAGGTGTATTTTTTGATGAATGTGAATGAGTGATTTTTGGCAAATTCCCTGAAAGAAAGCTCAACAACCCTGCGTAGTCCCCCCCAGAAAAGCTCAACAAATTTGGGCAATTCTCCCCTAAAAAAGCTTAGCAATTCTGTGCCACCCCCCCCATTTTCTGAAATTTGAGTCCCCCCAAATAAGGGGTGTCTTATACACGGAAAGGTATGGTATCTCCTCTACTTTGTCCTTTTACAACTTTTACATTTTGAGTGAGCTTCTCAAGAAGTGCTACATGCTACACCTTTTGGTACCAAACTTCCAGAGACACATTCTTGAAATTATTCCAGTGTCCTGAAATTATTATCTGGCAGCTGTTAATAAGTGAGTAATTAGTTCCCTATTTCTCAGATCCATATCCTGACCTATGAACAAGCTTAATAGAGCTAATTGTGGGGAAGGTCTAACAGTCCTTGTAATGTTCAGTGCCAGGGCCTCATAATATAGGGGGGCTTGGGGTCTTGCCTTTTTTTTTTTAAAGGCAGATCTATGCCCAGTTGCTTAATAACATTAAATATGTGGCCTATGGGTCTATGACTGTATAACAGTTACAAAAGCACGGACTTACTGTTTGGTAAAGTTAGGGGGAATTTCCGAAAGGCGGTGCTTTGTCCTGGATATTGGGCAAGTCAATTGCAAACCTCAACAACTTTGGGGGGTTTGTCTAAAAATGCTCAGCAACTTTTGGGTGACCTGACTTTTATTTATTATTCCATATTGAAATATGGAAATATGGAAACCCTAAGTAAACTTTCATCTGTATATCATACGCAAAATTTCTCGCCCATTTAATCTTTAACTTATTTATCTTGCACTTGACTTTTCAACAATTTTGACTTTTTCACAATAACATGTTCATCATCTGTACAAAACATGAAAATATCATGAACATGCTTTATATTAGGGGAATTGGCTTGCAAAAGCATGTGCATTTGGCAAAATTACTGATACATGGATGTGATATGTGGAGAAATATGCATTAAAATGTTGAAGAATTTTCATGAGGCATAATAATAATAATAATAATAATAATAATAATAATAATAATAATAATAATAATTGCATGCTGTTGAGATATGCAGTGAATTTAAGTTTAGAAAAATAAGAAAGTGAAAAGCTTTCTCCTGGTATAATGTTTCCCTGCTACTTTTTGCCTAAAGTAGCATCTGCATGGTTGAAGCTCTTCTCAGGTCATACTGCTCTTTATTTAATATCTATCTTCCTGCCATCCAGTTCTCTCTATCCTATATGTCCATATTGAATTCAGATTTAAACATGAAAATCGAGCAAAGCAAAATGCACAAGTTTTATTCATCTTCACAATGCAATCTAAAAACTTCATTGGCACAGAACCGTATATAAATCACCCCAGTTGTGGGACGGAGGTGGAGGGAGTTGTCCCTCTCTGGACCAGGTAAGCAAATTTGTAACAAATGCCCAAATCTGTTTGCAAAAGCTATCTGAAGACAGCTATTGTTGAACAGACTAGGCAAGATATTACCACTGAGGATGACGTTTTATCTGCTCATTCCACTCTATCAAGCCTTTTCAAGTCAAAGAAAATTGTTTGTTGGCTTTGGTGTACGTCTTGTATGGGGTCGCTACTATCACCATTCCTCTAATGTGACTTTCCGTAGAATCTCTTTGTTCTACCCCATGTTTCTTTGGTAGTGCTGATAGCCGTACAGTTTGTCTTTGCCTTATTGATGAATAAATCCTTTGCCTTGCTGTGTCTGCAGGATCCTTTCTTCCAATGAGCAATGTGTTAAACTAAGCAGGGCAATATCATCAGTGGAATTGAGGTCATCCAATTGTGTTTTATCATTTTGTCCCAGGGAACAAAATCATCTATTTGAGATGCTCAGCTACCTTTTCTCCTTCGCAAATTCCCCCCAGCCTGCAAACAGTTTTCTTAGATTATGCTCATAATTTTCACTGCTTGGCTTTATATATCCTTGTTCACACTTATAAAGAGAGTGTTGCAAATAT
Organism: Podarcis melisellensis; assembly: GCF_964234715.1. Classification (NCBI taxonomy): domain Eukaryota; kingdom Metazoa; phylum Chordata; class Lepidosauria; order Squamata; family Lacertidae; genus Podarcis; species Podarcis melisellensis. Next base: position 35,010,244 of record NC_138538.1, read on the forward strand.
TTTTATACAGTATTCCATCTGTGTCAGTTATTTCTGATTGCAGTATGGCACCAAAATAGTGCATTTGTGATCTGAACAGATAACATAAGTCTTAAATATTCCTTTTTTATATTTTCCCGTTTTTCTGGCCAGAAATACTCATAGGTTTTAAAGTGTCACTGTGTGCCACATTGCTCGAGGCTCTTCAGTGGTTTTGCAGTTGATTCAGCCAGAACTAAATATGATGACAGTGGAAACAGCGTGATGTCACCAAAAATGATGCACAGACTTTCAAGTGCACTTTATAATCTCCCCCAAGGTTAAGCACAAAGGGAGGGCAATTGAAACAGGAGGGAAGGAGACAATGGCAGTAGGAGAGGGCTTCTGCTGCTTAGGGGGTGCAGTTTCTCCCTCACAGAGCTACAGTTCCCAGCACCCTAAAATCTACAGTTCCAGGATTCTTCTAGGGACACCTTGTGCATTGAATGTACTTTAAAATCATGGTGTGGATCTGTCCATCATTCATGACAAAATGTACACAACTCTCACTCATCTCATGGTCACTATTTATTAACTTGTTTTGTCAATGCAGTAGTTATTGCTTGAGCCATTTGCCTTTTACTGCTGAATTTTTGCCTATCACAACTTCTACTGTGGTCCACGGCTGGTTCTTCTCCCTGAGAAATCCCAAAAGCAGAATGGCTTGAATTCATTTCTTGATGGCTTAATGAACAAGAGGATTTCAATTTAGAACAGCAATTTGAATCTGACCTCCACTCTTCCTTCAATAACCCTGTAATTGTGTTATTTTGTGGATTTGTCTCAATAATCTATTGTGCTTGGTCAGCCGATAATAGGTGTTTTGGCATGTGAGAACAGTCCATAGAATGGATAGCTGCAAGTCCATTATATACTAAGCAACTTCCACCTTGAGAAAGAGAAGTGTCATCACAGGAACAAGAATCATACAAAGGTTACATTTGGGCGTGTGGGCATTGTGTTGATGTGAGTTTGCAATTAGGGATAGGTGGTAGATCCTTCTGTGCTGGTTTTGCATGTGTTCTGTTAATTCATAATTCCCATTCTGTCTCATTTTCACATCAATCTGCATTTTTTTATAAAAAGAACAGTCTGCACAAAATTTGTACACTATTTTATCCCCCAAATTGCATTTAAATACCTATTTTAATGTATGCAGTTATAAATGTGTTTTATCCCAAAATATACATATTTAACGCATTCGGGTGCCCATCCCTTTTTTGGAAACCAAGCACTGTATTGTAGGAAAAGTGCAAAAATCCATGAATCAAATTCATCAAGCATCTCTATTTGGATATATATATATATATATATATATATATATATATATATATATAAGAAAATGCTGTTATGAGATGTTACGAATGTGCCACTAAAATATTGTTATTTCTTGTTTTGTTTTGGAATAGCTTTTCATTCAACAGCAAAAAAAAAAAAATTACCAGACCAATTGAAATTCCCCCAACTCTTCTTCAGGGAATAGCTCAAGGCTGCCGATTCCTGAGTGCTTTTCAGTTTCTGTTTATCATGAAATAATTTCCCAGTGCTATGTTTTCTAAACTGCATTGAGAGAAACAAAGCAAAGGGTCTGAGGGTTGGTTTCAACAGACGACAGCCTGGCGGAATTGCAGGTTTGACCTCATTTTATCCTCTGAGTATTTAGAGATTGCTTTCATGCCCAGCAACCATATGAGAAGAATATAGATTCCTTCCTGAGTACATTGAACTTGGAAACAATAAGTGACCTCTAAAGTTGAATTCTACAGCTACAGGAATAGAGAAATATTTTTTCTCCCTCCCCCTTTCAGAAATGATGAGGACAAATTTTATATCAGCACAGAGAATGAACAGCTGTTCAACTAAAAATAACCAATAAAGTGAAAATAGGAAAGCTTTTCCAAATTATACCCTTTTAAAGAAATCGTTATGTGTAGCTCTGTGTCTTCTTTATTCCATCCCTATCTCTGCCACTATCTAGGAGCACAGATAGCAGAACATAAGGGACTTGACAGGAAGTTGATAGCTTCCTATCTGTTGTTTCTCTGCAAACATTTGCTTGCACAAAATATGATTCATGCCAGCTTGGGCTCCATGCTATTTCAGTATTGGAAGAAAGGAGGCTGGAATGAAAGATGTGTCAGAAGTCTATTACTGCCACTACCAGCTAATATTTATTTAGTGCAAAAGCATTACCCGCTGCCTTGTGGGACATCTCTGGGAGAGGAAACGGTAAGGAGTTAACCCCACACAGTGGAGTTCCTAAGATGTTTGGATGGCATCTTTTACTCCTCCTTTTGGCAACTCCTGCAGCCAAGCTGCTGCCAAATGTGTGGCTCTGCTTTCCTTTGGACCACAGCAGCAAGCCTGTGTGTGTGTGTTTTGTGGTCTGGGCAGCCCTTGACCTCCATACAAACTGCCCAGGATTGTACCCTGATTGTACCTTCTGCCAATGCAACAAAAAACAACATGGGAGGCAGCAGTTACAAATTACTGGTTTCTGCAGCCACAGTAGGAGCTGTGATTCTCCAGCGGTTGCACTTCACCCCCAGAGGTGCACTCCATTGTCTCTCAAGACATACAGATGCCAACAAGTGCCAAAGCAGTGATCTAGGTGCTGTCCATTACATACTGGTTAGACATATTACTCTAAAATTCTGGGCTCAATACCACTAGGGCTGCATTCAGAGGTCACTTTATTTCATTTCCCCCATGTTTCATTATCTCACCATTTTCATGTTTTATATGATCTCTCACATCATGTAAAAGCCACTTCTGGAAAGCTAACAGAAAGTAGCAAAAGTTTAGCAATCATTTCCATGTTATTTTCTTCCCCCCAATATATATACAGTATATATATAATCTTTTTGCTACCCCGTTAACCCAGAAAGTAGACTTTGTTCTGCCTTGTGATCTCATGTGATAAGATTTGGAGCTGTATTCAGGCATACAATTATTTCCTGCCATTTAAAATTTAGCATGGCAAGGTGGTATATTGGTCAAAAAGCCACAGGTCTGTAATGCAGCAGGTAATGCAGTGTGAAAAGAACTTTAGAATCTGGGATAGAAGTGCTAGCATTAAAATAAGAGAACCTTAACACAATAATCCCCACATTTGAAGGCATCCTAACTATCCTCCAAAACATGGAGAAATCACACACACTATTTTGCATCCAGTGTGCCCATTATATTGCACTGAGAAAGCAAATGGATGTTTCACTGCTCCAATAAGGAATGTAGCTTTGATTCACAAATCAGAGATCCAAAATGCACTTCCATCCAGTATCTTTGTGAACACAAGGGAAATATCCAACTAGGATGCATTTAAAGACAGTCTATTTATTAACTCACCCTTTGTATTTTTTTGATATCTCTTCAGTAGGTTCACTGATCTTCTAGCACCATCAGGTATCCTTCCTGGGATCACCAAGGAGAGCGATCACAACACTTACAACTTTGATTTATCCCCCCCCCTCCATCCTCTTTCAGTTCTTTCAGCTGTCTCCCCCCTCCTCATAGTATGATTTCTATTGCATACCCTTTCACCTCCTAGCTAGCTGTTTGGTGTATCCCAACAGAAACTTAGTCTGGTTGAAGTGCCCACCCTCCATAGCATGACAACACAATGGGTATCATACTCCCCAGTTTCCCAATTATCTGAATTATGTAAGTTGCCTCTGTCAATTTCAGGTGGGAAAAGAGATTTTAAAATGTAACATTATAAACCTACAAACAGGCAATAGTCGATGATATTTACATAATATGGGGATTAACTTTCTTTTTGATAGACACTATTTAAATCCCCTGGTCAAATGAACATTAAGGCTGCAGTCAGTCCTAACCTTCCTGAAAGTAAGACACATTGAATTCAGAATGATTTAATTCTGGGCAGGTATGGATAGGATTCTGCTGCACGTCATCTTGATAATGGTCTGAAGGCACATATGGTGTTTCTTTCTATGTCTGATGGTAAGCATGATTGTTCCTATATACGGCATGGATTGGATACATGGATAAGACATGGTGAGCTCTTTGGAGAAAGAGTGGAGCATAATGGTAATGAATGACTATGCAAATAAAAACCATATTTTAAATACAACGAAAGGGGGGCATTGTGAGGCCCTTTTCAACATGTGCAAACTTTAGATGAATACCAAAATAATGCCAGCCCAAATAAAAGCTGTTCATCCTTTCCTTGTTGATACCAACATCCAACAGATATGTTCACAATGTCACCCCAAAGTGAAACTTCAGCCCTGCTATTCATTCCCATCTCTATAGAACAAGGGATACTTTGCATTAAAAAAAGCCAAGGAATGGATTCGGAAACAACCAGATACAAGAGCTTTAACTGACATTTGCTGATCAGTTGAGTTTTCTCTATTTTTGCTCACTTTTGCACATTTCCCCACTAATGCTCACAAACTCTCAGAGCTGGATTTTCTTGGGTCATGACATTGGTTAAATGTTTCTGCTTCAGGTGACTTTATTAAGCAGTGCATAACTCAATGCCTGTCTGCCTGTTTTACCTATGCCTAGTCATTATTTCTTTAATGGGCACACACTGAGAGACTTTCAATTCACAATACATTTCATTGACATTAATACAAATGCAGGGGAAGTTGCCTGTAACACAGTATTAATGTGCCATGAAAAATCAAATGAAAAGCCTTAGCTTATTAAACATAATTGACAAACCTGCACAAATTTCAGAAGTTCAATAGTTGGCTCTGCTGCAAGCAGGACAAAAGTCCTGTTGATGTACACAATACCAGAATTGCATGAGAACAAGAAGGCTGTGTCATATAGCCTCCAGTCATATGACCTCTGTATAGAATTAAATGCTTTAGGGGAAATGTACGAGAAGCCACAAAGCAATTATGGATGCTTCATTCAAACTGTATCCTTTACTCCCAAATAATCACTGCCCCAAAGGTTTGACTGTAGGAGATTTGGAGCATCATGTTTGCACACTTCCATCAATTATAAGTACACTAAACCTCTTTCTGAAACAATTATAGCATCATTCTTTATAATGCATGTGCAGCTACCACAGATAAGGAATATTCCATCCAATCAGGTCAAGCACCACATAGATTCACTGTGCCAAATTTCAAACACTTGGAACAAATTATCAGAACAATCATGTTTTACAGTGGTGTAAGAAACCATCTTTTTCTATCAAAGGACCTGTAGCTAATGATGATTATCCTCAAAAAACCATCATTCAGATTTTGGTATGGAAGTTCAGCACCATGATTTGAAATTAACTTTGGTTAAATTAATTGATAGTCTTGATTTGCAATGTATTTGCTTCTAAGTCAACTTTTAGGGTGCATGGGATGCCATCAATAGATATGGAGAGCATCTGGGTTTTTTAGCTCATTCCATAAAGTACTTGTGGTTCCACCCAGTATTGGTTCATTCACAAGTGTATCTTGATTTCAGTAAGGTTTTGACAAAGTCTCCTATGATATTCTCGTAAGGAAGCTGGTAAAATGTGGATTGAACGAGGTAACTGTTAAGTTGTGGGCGAACATATCAGATGACACAGCGATTCTCCCAAAGCAGCTCTTTATTTGTAAGCTGGAACAGAACTGGCTGAGGAGCTCAGTCAGCCTGCTTATATTGCGCTCCAGAACAATGTAACTGTTGCCATTTTCTAAAACTATCCAATCACTGAACGTCACTTTCAATCCTTCATTTGCATACAAACTATCCAATCACTGAACGTCACTTTCGATCCTTCATTTGCATAACTATCTACAGTATCCCCCTGCTGGCCCACGGTGAGAACTTCAGTACATAACAGTAACTGTCAGGTGGTTATATAGCTGGTTGACCAAACCCTAAGAGTACTTATTAATGGTTCCTCATAATCCTGTAAAAAGGTGACAAGTGGGGTGCTGCAGGGTTCTGGCCTCAGCCCATTGTTGTTCAACGTCTTTATAAATGACTTTAATGAAGGAATTGAGGGGATGCTCATCAAATTTGCAGATTACATGAAACTGGGAGAGGTAGCTAATGCCACAGAAGACAGAATTTAAATTCAAAATGACCTTAACAGATTGGAGAACTGGGCGCAAGCTAACAAAATGAATTTCAATAGGGGCAAATGTAAGGTTCTGCATTTAAGACAGGAAGAATCAGATGCACAAATATAGGATGAAGGGGACCTGGCTTACTAGCAGTTCATGCGAATCGGATCTAGGGGTCTTGGTGGACCACAAGCTTATGTCAACAGGACCACAAACTTATGTCAACAGTGTAAAGCAGCAGGAAAAAAAAGCTAATGCTATTCTAGCCTGTCTAATGTCCAGATCAAGCGAAGTAATAGTACCACTCTATTCTGCCTTGGTCAGACCACACCTGGAATACTGTGTCCAGTTCTGGGCACCACAATTTAAAAAGGATGTTGACAAGCTGGAACATTTGCAGAGGAGGGCAACTAGGATGATGAAGGATCTAGAAGCCAAGCCTTATGAGGAATGGTTGAAGGAGGCTTAGCCTGGAAAAGTTGCAGACTGAGAGGAGATATGATAGCCATCTTCAAATATCTGAAGGGCTGTCACATGGAGGATGAGCAAGCTTGTTTTCTCCTGCTCTATATGGTAGGACTCAAACCAATGGCTTCAAGTTGCATGAAAGGAGATTCTGACTAAACATTTGGAAAAACTGATAGTAAGAGCTGTTTGATAGTGGAAAAGTCTCCCTTGGGATGTTATGGATTCTCCTTCCTTGGAGGTTTTTAAGCAAAGATTGGATGGCCATCTGTCATGGATGCTTTAACTGAGATTCCTGCATTGCAGGGGCTTGGACTAGATGACCCTTGGGTCCCTTCCAATTCTAAGATTGCATGTTTCTACGTTTGATGAGTATGCTGCCCAGTCTTTCTTTTAGGTTTTATGGATCTGTACAAAAGAGCAATGAATTTTCCTTCAGAAGTCTAGCTCAATATTGTGATGCACTGGATATTGTAATGCACTTGGTATTCATTATTACTTCCAGCTAAATAAATAAATAAATAAATAAATAAATAAATAAATAAGCAATTGTTTAAAATTGATACTTGAGAATACATCAAGGGGTTGCATGGCCACTTCTGCAGTCACAGAGCTCCCTCTGCCCCTACTGATAACAAATTGGTCACTATTCTCACTACTGACACCAGTGTTTATTAGAGGAGCAGGAACTGTCTTGGACTGAATTCAGTACTCAATCTTCTGTCACCCCACTTAACAAGTGGCTGGTACTATTAAACTTGATTCAGCCAAAAGTCTGGCATTACATTCAGAAGAAGTGAGTATTTACTGCATGTGCACCTAGGTGCTGGATATTCCTCCTGCATACTGGAGATGGAAATGCTGAATCAAGGTATGAGTAACATTACAGAAAGATTTGTACTGCAAAATTGATATCTGCAAGGTATTTTTGGGGTGAATCTCTGCCTCTGTCATGTGGGTTATACAGATTTTTAAAAATCATTTCTGTGAGAAGCAAAAGTACCTACATATGATTCTGAATTTGTCTTGGTTAATGTGACTGGGTAACTAAGCGGTGGGAAACTAATGGGTGATTAGAGGCTTAACAAAAGAATATTGGCATACCTTGCTGGTTGAAAATCTCTTCCTTATAAAGCGTTCCCTCTTTTGGCCTTTTTGGGCGGGGGCGGGGGGGGGCGCTTCCTGCAGAAGGGACAGAGAAGCAGTTTGCAGCAAGTGTGGGCATGCAAAGGTTCAAATAGAACTGGTCGTTTTTAGCTGGAATTTGTTAAAAGTGAGCCACCCTTTAAATACACTTGTTTATTTGAATACCAGATGCATGACTGGTGGTTAAGCTATCTGCCTCAGGAGTGTGATCCTAATGTGCTCTATTTGTAGAACTGTAATTTCTTTTTTAAAAATCATTACAAACACATCTTAAGACTTCAGTGTCCCTCTGCCATCCAAAGGAAACAAAATCCTGCAACGCCAGCCCTTGGGGAACATGTAACTATATTTTATACTAACTAATCATTTTAGCTTTTCCTGCCCTTAATTTCTCTGAGCTGAACTGTACAGGGATTCCACTTTGTTTGTGTACACCTGTACCATTTCCTCAGAGGGCCTTTTGTGTTTGCTTTAATCAAGCACTGTTTATTAGATAACTGTCTTCCCGTGCTTGATCAACACAAAAGAGCACAATTCCCTTGACAGCGCATTAAATTGGTCTGAGGGGAAATGGGAAGAGCTGCGTGCCATTGGAATGCCAAGCCTTGCTGTGCAGGAGAAGAGGATATTATTGACACAACCTGTTGGGTTGCTCTGGAAGGAATGCCAAATGGAGGGACGGGAGGTATCAGGGAAATTAGAATCCATATAAATGAAAAATTCTAGTATCAAAACTCATTTGATTAAAGAGTAGAGTTAAAGCATTAACAAATTGCTTCATGTAGTACCAAAAGCTTCAAAATTTTCAATTGTGGAAACACCCTTAATCCCCATGCCATGAAGGCAATAAGTATGTTCTACCAACAGATATATTGTGCTTGCTTACAATTTAGTTTCACCGTACCCACATTTTCTCGGCTGCCGAGAGGCTGCCGAGACCATATAACACTGGTCTTGAAAAACCTACACTGGCTCCCAGTACATTTCTGAGCACAATTCAAAGTGTTGGTGCTGACCTTTAAAGCCCTAAACGGCCTTGGTCCAGTATACCTGAAGGAGCGTCTCCACCCCCATCGTTCTGCCCGGACACTGAGGTCCAGTGCCAAGGGCCTTCTGGTGATTCCCTCACTGCGAGAAGCCAAGTTACAGGGAACCAGGCAGAGGGCCTTCTCGATAGTGGCACCCACCCTGGGGAACGCCCTCCCACCAGATGTCAAAGAGAAAAACAACCACCAGACTTTTAGAAGACATCTGAAGGATGCCCTGTTTAGGGAAGCTTTTAATGTTTAATAGGTTATTGTATTTTAATATTATGTTGTAAGCCGCCCAGAGTGGCTGGGGAAACCCAGCCAGATGGGTGGGGTATAAATAATAAGTTGTTGTTGTTGTTGTTGTTGTTATTTTCTCTTGGTCTTTCAGTTCCAATCCTCCTGTCCACAGATTAGGGAACACCCATGCCAGGGTCACTGCTACATTAAGATTTAATAAGATATATGCTTTTAAATTCGCAACTCCCATATCTGATAACCAATTTTTCGCAGCTTTTCTTAAGCTGCAAATCACAGCCCCATGGATGTTTAACAACTTGGTTTGCTGTGGCTATACATTTCTAAACCATCTAATTCTGACAGCTGTTGTGCCAGAAGCTTCTCTGTGTTTTCAGCCGCAAACTTGTACATGTTTAACCAAAAACACGAAGAGCAAAGTAACTATTCCAGAGTATCAGACCACCAAATTTCTGATGTTTAAACCCGCTCTGCTTGAAAATTCTAAAGGTGTAATCAATTCATTCAAGAGTCAACCTCTTGCAAAAGCCAATTCTTTGCACATTTAGACACAAAACTTGCCTCCTTTTTTTGGTCACCCCATCTTTACCCCATGATACCATTTTTACCCCCAATGTCCATCCAACTTTTTTGATTGTGTCACGAGAATGGTCAGGCTCCATAATGATTAGGAATGGAGGTTGTCTGACTTTTTCACCTTAACTATACTTCTTGTGAGCTTAAATACAGTATGAGCAGTGTTTTCTTTTCTTGGGGGATGCAGGGGTATGCATACCCCTAAACATTTTGTGAATCTTTGTACTTTTGTCCATTTACTGTATTTATTTCCCCCGATTTGAACTATAAAATGGTGATTTTCTTGAGTCAAAATGAGAGTACGCCTAAACATTTTTTTTAAAGAAAAAAGCACTGAGTGTGAGATTAGTAAAGCAGCTTTCTACCTTCCTACTGAAAAATGCTAGTTTTTTGTCCTTGCAGAAGCTACACAAACTGTATCATAGCTCATCACTATGCACTTTGTCATTTCTGATATTCAGAAAACTATGCATGTTATTGTACTTTACAGCATTTCAAAAAGCTATCACATGTGAATTGCTTTGGTTGTAAAAGCATTCTGACAGCTCAACACAAGTCAAAGCATTTGGTTTTAAACTACTTGGCCCCTTGGCCCCTGTACCTCTCATTATACTGTTTATTGATATCTGGTATGCCATGGAAAGATGGTTCATATCTGGCTTTGGCTTATGTCTTTTTAAGAAGTGATGGTTTGTATCCAACATTATTCATACTCCAGATAGACTCACTGAAACAAATGCATGTGAGTGGAATAGGACCACCCCCTCTCCAATTCCCAAAACTGTAATTTGCTCGAATTTTTTTAATTCTGAATTTTAAATTAGGGTAACCCACACTGGGATACGCTGTAATGAATTTAACAGCAACTATCCTCAATTTTTACAGGTCTACTTTAAGTAAATCTTTGTTGGATAAAACCCGATCAATCATATCAATCAATGCTGTGTTTTGATTGATACTGGGTATTTCACAACAAATTCAACATGTTGCAATGTTTGTAAAATTCATTTGAACTGTTTGGCGTGCTAAAATGTTTTGAAATGAATTTGGCCAAGATGGTTTGTTGTACTAGTGCTTTGATACTGTACTGATGCATTGCTACTTTTCTAGCTGTTTGAGGCTTATTTATGTGGAAAAGCATAACAACAATAAATAATACATGGCAAAGAGCAGCTTGTGCTAATAAAGCAACCCAGCACTGGCAGCACCATCCTGGGCAAGCCAAATGGATCAATATCCACCCAGCTGTGCCAGCTATCAACTGCAATCCTCATATAACATGTTGAAACCATATATTATGGCAGAACCAATATATCTGGCTGTGTGGTAGTATAGAAAGGAGATGACTTTCTTTGTTTTATTTTTCTAGTCTTACTGTGTCTGTTCTCTAGTGAACAACTCTGGTTTCTTTCTTTCTTTCTTTGCAAATTATAAGTAACAAGGGTTGTTGTTGCTTGTTTCCAAGACCCAAAGTGTAGCATTTCACTGTAGCTGATGTTAGAATTGATTTGTGGAGGCAGCTGTTTGATTTTTATTTATTTAATTTATTAAATTTATATACCACCCTACATCCAAGGATCATAGAGCAGTTTGCAATGTAGAAACACACACAAAAAAACCACATAAACTCCAGCTTAAAATGCCACAGATTGTTTAATTAGCCAGAAGAAGAGGAATGTTTTTGCCTGGCTCCTAAAGATATGCCAGGTGCCAGGTGAGCCTACCTGTGCAGAAGAAGAAGAGTTTGGACTTGATATCCCACCTTTCACTCCCCTTAAGTAGTCTCAAAGCGGCTAACAATCTCCTTTCCCTTCCTCCCCCACAACAAACACTCTGTGAGGTCTGGAAACGATGCCTTATGAGGAACGGCTAAGGGAGCTGGGCATGTTTAGCCTGGAGAAGAGGAGGTTAAGGAGTGATATGATAGCCATGTTCAAATATATAAAAGGATGTCACATAGAGGAGGGAGAAAGGTTGTTTTCTGCTGCTCCAGAGAAGCAATGGATCCAAACTACAAGAAAGAAGATTCCACCTAAACATTAGGAAGAACTTCCTGACAGTAAGAGCTGTTCGACAGTGGAATTTGCTGCCAAGGAGTGTGGTGGAGTCTCCTTCTTTGGAGGTCTTTAAGCAGAGGCTTGACAACCATATGTCAGGAGTGCTCTGATGGTGTTTCCTGCTTGGCAGGGTGTTGGACTCGATGGCCCTTGTGGTCTCTTCCAACTCTATGATTCTATGATTCTAGGTGAGTGAGGCTGAGAGGCTTCAGAGAAGTGGGACTAGCCCAAGGTCACCCAGGAGCTGCATGTGGAGGAGCAGGGAATTGAACCCGATTCACCAGATTACGAGTCCACTGCTCTTAACCACTACACCACACTGGCTACTGGAATGCTCTTAACCACTATGCCACAGAGCATTCCACAAGTGGGAAGACACCGCAGAAAAGGCCCATTCTCCTGTTGCTACACTCTGGACCTCTTATCTTATCTGGATTGAGCTTTCATTTATTGGCTCTCATCCAGTCCATTACCAAGGCAAGAGAATGGTCCAGCACATCCCCTGCCATATCTGCAGATGTAAAGGAGAAGTAGTAGCATGCTGCTGACAACATACTCCAAAATTTTGGATAACCCCCCTCAGAGGTTTCCTGTAGATGTTAAACATCACGAGAGATAAAATCAAACTCTGAGGAAATCCACACTGAAGTATCCATGGGGCTGAAGAGCACTCCCTAAGCATCACCCTTTGGAAACAACCATCCAAGTAGGATTGGAAACACCACAAAGTGATACCACCACTCCTAACTTGGACAGTCGCTCCAGAAGGATACTATGGTTGGTGATATCGAAAGCTGCTGAGATGCTGAGGAGAATTAACAAGGGCACATTTATCCTGTCTCTCTCCCAACAGATGTCACCAAACAGGCACTGGTGGAGGAAGAGGAGTGTGGGGGGAGTGCACCGCCCCCTGCAGCATGATCCTGGTGGGGTGCCATTGCGGCTGCCCCCCACACACTGGGCATTATGCCCCCTCAGGCAGTGTGCCATGCCCCCAGGATGCGCATCACGCCCCTGCGGATGGCACGTCACACTTCCCAGACACGCGTCACGCCCCTGGGATGCGCGCCAGCCCTGCCCCCGCTTGCTCTCCAATCCCAGTGCTGGAGCATGAAGCTCGGCCACTGCAAACAGGGTGACTAAAATATTTTCTGTGCCTCTCTCCATGCCCCATAATTTCTCTCTCTCTCTCCCTCCCTCCCTCCCTCTGTTCATAACTGGACTGCTACTGCAGAGAAGGTTTCACCTCTGGCAGCCATCCAGCTGAACTCCAAAGATCCAGGGATCCAGGTAAGTTCCCAAAATTTGGGTAGGTCTGTATAGGAGCAGGTGGTCCTTGAGCAAATGGTTTAATAACATGTCTCAGTTTAGAGATGGGTGTCTCCAACAGAGACCCTTGGTCTCAACTTGTTGAATGCTCTTTACAGATAACCACTACAAGTATGGAATACCAAAAGTCTCGAACTAGCTGTTGAAATCTCTAAAATGACTGGCTGCTCAAATACTGCAGGAAGATCAACTGGTAAAAATACTCATGTCCCTGGCCCTCTTTGGACAGTTACTCATGGCTGGTCTGCACAACAGCTCTCTCTCCTGATCACTTGAAATGGCATTAGTCCTGGTGCAGTCCTTTTGATCTGAATCGCTGAATGCTCAAGGGCTCTTATCCACTTATGGCAGAGCTATACCACTGTATTAAATTCCAAAGATGTTTCTTTTTCTAGACTGAGCCTGAATTGGTTTCTAAGCTTTTAGCCTAAATGATAGGATGGCAGAGAGAGCAATCGGAGGAAAACACCATCTCTCCAGAGAATCACAAATTACAAATAGGATTACAGTTCCCAAGTGATGCTCTCTCTCTAATACACATTAAACAGTGTGAAATGCAGCTATTTGACTTCTCTTAGTTCCCAAAATAAAGTGAATAAAATACACTTATATACTGTGAACTTTTCACACTCCATTTTCCCATATAAATAAATACCATTCCTCTTGGAAGTGGTCAGAGCAACCACACTGAAGATGTGCAACACCTAGCCCATAAGGCAATTTGTGAGGACTCTTTAAAAACCACCTGTCATATAAACATCATATTTCTAGTGCACTTAAAGGTAAATAAAGGACCCCTGACAGTTAAGTCCAGTCGCGAATGACTCTGGGGTTGCGGCTCTCATCTCACTTTACTGGCCAAGGGGGCCGACTTTTGTCTGCAGACATGTGGCCAGCATGTCTAAGCCACTTCTAGTGAAACCAGAGTAGCACATGGAAACGTCGTTTACCTTCCTGCTGGAGTGGTACCTATTTATCTACTTGCACTTTGACATGCTTTCGAACTGCTAGGTTGGCAGCAGCTCACTCCGTTGCAGGGATTTGAACTGCCTACCTTCCAATCAGCAAGCCCTAGGCTCAGTGCCACCCATGTCACTCTAGTAAAACCTAAAAGTACATCACAGTGTATGAGTGACCCTGTGTCCTCCTCAAATCTACGTGCACCCTGTGCCCTCCTCAAATCTGCTCCAGAGAGTAGGGGGGGAAACCCAGAACAGATTAAGTTGGCAAGTGAGGATAAGAGAGGAGGGGGAATTCCCCTGCACATGCTGAAACCCATGCAATGATTGAATGAGTTAGTTAGAAACTGCCCCATGCCATTTGTAAGGACCCAGTGCTTTCCAGTAGCATCAGAGCTTTTGGTGGTCAAGCAGCATGGCTAGGTTTTTCCAAAAGGAGGAAATCAGGCAGAGCAACCATCTCCTTGAGGAATGCAGACAGCTATAGTCTGTTCCAAAAATTAGTTCAGCCAGACACAATGGCAGAGAAAGGATTGGGTAACAAGGCTACTGGACCAAGAAACAGAGATGAGGACAGCAGAGTTGCAGTGAAATATTGAGTCTTAGCTACACACAGCAAATGTTCTGTACCCCCAGGCAAAGTCTGCCAGCAGAATAAGGATACAGAAGCAGAGAAAGGCACTGATAGATGAAGGCAGAAAATTGATGAAGCCCCTTGGAGTCCAGAAGTTTTCTGGTTTTCAAGGAGGAGAACAATGCTCTAGATCAGTTTCCATGGTTGAGCTTTGACACTGATGTAAAGCCCCAGAAACCAAGAAGCACATAAAGAGACATATGGGAAACCCCTGTAAATAACAGTGTTAGGTTTATAAGGGCTGTCAACTCACATATCAATCTGTCCAAGAGTTAAAATTTTCATAAGTGGGACTTCTCTAAGTGACTTCCCTGCCCCCCATCAAAGTTGAGGTGGGCCTTTTCAGTGATGGCACCTCTGCATATGAAACGCCTTCCCCAAAGAGTTTTGTCTGGTGCTTTTATAGTTAAGCATAAGGTACCAGGTTAAATCCTATTTATTTGTCCAAACTGTTAATGAATATTGACTCTGATTTTACCAAAAAGGGGGCACACATTGTTAGACTGGTTTTCCCCTGCTGTTTTATCTGTTGCTCACTTGTGTCTTAACTGTTTATTTGTTGTTTACTTGCTTAAAGCTTTTGTATACTGCCTACTGTCACAAGTGATTTCAAAGTAGTTTACACATATCAATAATAAAACCCCACAAATCATGAAGCATAATTAAACCATCAACTTTAAAATAATTATAACCCACACAAATACACCAAGGGAGACAGAGGCTGAAAATAATATAGACAGTTTCTAAATGCTTGGGGAAAGAGGAATGATCTTACTTTGCAGTTAAATTGCATCAAAGTCATGGCCATTGTTGTTTCAGCAGCTGTTGCATTCACTTTTTACGTCCTTTATTATTACTGTTTTTACTGCATAATGCTACTTTGAACTTGTGGTTTGCTTTTTAAATCTGATTTTATTTTATTTTCTGCCTTTATTTTTGTTGATCCCCCCATTGTATGTCACTTTGGATACTTAAAGCTTAAAAACGGGATATCAGTTTTTGAAACAAACAAGCAAATAAACCAATAATAAAATCTTACCCCCCCAGTCAATCTCATGATTGTCTCCCATAAATTTGAAACGCTTGTATACGAAAGTTCACAAACAAACCAGTTGTCAAAAGTTAGGGACACAATTGGACATGGATGCATGTTTAAGGCATGTGTTTCCCAATATGTTTTGCGGAATGCCATTTGAAATCCAAATTGTTTATGTGTCCATGATCAGTTGTAAACCCTTTTGGTGGTAGCAGCAGACAGGTTTTCTGGACAGGCAGAAGGACCCACACAAGCACAGGAACAATCAGTCCCCATGTGTTGCACATGGGAATTGTGTACGTGAGCTGAAGATTAGCTCCAAAATCTCCCTGCAAGAACTGCCATCATCACTGAATTTATTTCTATGCTTTCCCAAATTATGCTCAAAACAGCTCACAAGAACAGTAAACAAATCCTCAATATGTAGGTATGGCAGAAACATTGACATATTTATGACTAACACTTCATAAGATAGTATTTATAACCCCATCAGCAAGCTAACAAACATTACAGTTGAAATTTCCCTGAACGTAATGAAAAGCACTTCTTTCTCTCTCTGTAATACTTGCACTTGTCTGTCATCATGCTGTAGTTTGTGTGGCTGTCAACAGTTGGCAGTAGCCCTGTGAACTACCACATGATGACAGTTCGGGAGAGGAGGCTGTAGTGAGGAAGTCCAAAGGAGGTTGCCACAGCTCAGCTGAGAGGATGGGCAGGAGAACCTTTGTGGGGCTGACCCATGGAGGCCACATTTTGAGGAGGCAGGTTGGATCAAAGCTGATCAGAGATGGCCAGCAAATAGGGTGCTGGTTAGAAGGGCTTGCAGGACAGCATAAAAACAAATTTTGGAATTTATCAAATAAACAAGCATCTAAATTTGAGGCCCCTTTAATAATGAGTTTGGATTTGATATCCCGCTTTATCACTACCCGAAGGAGTCTCAAAGCGGCTATCATTCTCCTTTCCCTTCCTCCTCCACAACAAACACTCTGTGAGGTGAGTGAGGCTGAGAGACTTCAAAGAAGTGTGACTAGCCCAAGGTCACCCAGCAGCTGCATGTGGAGGAGCGGGGAATCGAACCCGATTCCCCAGATTACGAGTCTATCACTCTTAACCACTACACCACACTGGCTCTCACAGGGCCTTTGAGCACTTCCCATAAGATTCACCAAATGATAGACTACAAGTAGAGTTGGAAGGGACTCTGAGGGCCATCTAGTTCAACTCCCTGCAATGCAGGAATCTCAACTAAAGCATCCATGACAGGTGGCCATGCAACCTCTGCTTTAAAACCTCCAATGACAGAGTGTTTACAACCTCCCAAGGAAGTCCATTCCACTGTCGGATAGCTCTTAATGTCAGAAACGTCTTCCTGATGTTTAGTTGTAACTTGAATCCATTGGTTTGGGACCTAGCCTCCAGAGCAGGAGGAAAGAATCTTGCTCCATCTTCCATGTGACAGCCCTTTAGATATTTGTTAATGGCTATCAATGGAGTGCTTTTTATATACAGTGGTACTTCTAGTTACAAACTTTATTTATTCTGGAGGTCCGTTCTTAACCTGAAACTGTTCTTAACTAGAGGTGTGCTTTCGCTAATGGGGCCTCTTGCTGCCACTGCACCTCCGGCACATGATTTCCGTTCTCATCCTGGGGCAAAGTACTCAACTTGAGGTAACTCTTCCGGTTAGCAGAGTTTGTAACCTGAAGTGTATGTAACCTGAGGTGGTTGTAAGCAGAGGTTCTACTGTATAAAGGTAAAGGTAAAGGGACCCCTGACCATTAGGTCCAGTCATGACCGACTCTGGGGTTGCGGCGCTCATCTCACTTTATTGGCCGAGGGAGCTGGCGTACAGATTCTGGGTCATGTGGCCAGCATGACTAAGCCGCTTCTCGCAAACCAGAGCAGCACACAGAAACACCGTTTACCTTCCTGCCGGAGTAGTACCTCTTGATGTACTTGCACTTTGACGTGCTTTTGAACTGCTAGGTTGGCAGGAGCAGGGACCGAGCAATGGGAGCTCACCCTGTTGTGGGGATTCAAACCACTGACCTTCTGATCGGCAAGTCCTAGGCTCTGTGGTTTAACTCACAGCGCCACCCGCGTCCCTACTGTATATACCATGTTAAATGGTTAAAAAAATTGGGCCATTGAGATTTCACAAAAAGGTACGGTAACTTAGAAAAACACACACAAAAACTTACCAGATTTTCTCCAGAAAGGGCAAATCCAGATTTGATTCCAAAGACCATCCTCAGAAGCTCAGGATGGAGCTGGTGGCTCTATGGTAGCCCCTAAGTGGTGGAACTCCCTCCCCACAGAGGTGGTTCTGGCACCTTCATTATACAGTTTTTGGCAAATGCTGGAGATCCACCTGTTTACTCTGACTTCTGACACTTAAGAAGTATATTTTTACGACCCATCTTATTTTTTGTAATTTTAAATTGCTCCTAACTGTTTTAAATATTGTGTGATGTTGTATTTCAATATTTATGTGTTTTAATTGTTGTAACCTGTCCAGCAACCTTCCACACTAAACACCCACCAGGAAAGATCCCCAGTCATATGGCATTCAAAGAAAGGAAAAGCTCTAGTAAAGTTACTGCAAGATGTTCCCTTATGTGTCCAACCGAACTCTATCCACTGAGATATTTGTTTTGCTGCAAATTTATTGCATCAGGCCATGTGAACTTAGAAAACTGGATTGCACAGATTTAATTTTCACTGCACTTAGAATCCTGGTCAGAGGTTTTCTTTGCTCTCTAGTCCTCCTATTCTCTCTCCCCCCCCCCCCATATTTCATATTCATTTGTTTTCAGAGTGTTGGGGAGGACACCAAGACCTCACTGCAGAAGGCTACACTGTTATTACTCAGGTAAAGTGAAACATTTTCTGGGACATTATTAGCTCTTATTTGCTAATGGATTAAAGGGCTTTAATGAGCTACTGGGGGCCTGGTGAAACAGCTCTTGCTAATGGGCCTCCTACTCTTAGCTTGGGGTTGTTTATTCTCATTCTGTACTTTGGGCAAGGAGAGGAGAGGTCAGTGGGTGTCATGCTGATTGATGCATTTAAGATACTCCTCCTATGCCTGATGATAAGGACAGCAGTTTTCCTTTTACTTCTGTTCCCTGCCTTACAAAAGGGACCCATGTATTCTGCTCAGTGCTCAAGATGCAGCTGGATAAGTGCTGACTTTTATTTTAAAAACACATGGTCATAGTTTATCTATCTCCAGGTGATTGGGTAAAAGCTTGAAATTATAGCCTTTTATTTTTTTAAACTTTAAATATCTGTATGGCACCTTCCATACCAACCCAAAGCAGATTACAGTCTTAAATGGATCACCAGTAAACAAACTGTGAAAGATAATTTCCACTCGTCTCAACGTAAATTACAGCACAATCCTAACCATGCCTACTCTGAAGTAAGTCCTACTAAAGGTGAATGTTTAAAATCTTAGGAGGAATCTTTTTTTTTTATATATAGATTTTTATTAAAATTTTCCATAAAAAGCAATAAACAAATCCATTTATGTATCACATATTTTGCCTTACTTGGACCTCCCCCAACCTCTCTGACAATCGTTTGTATTTCAAATCTTCTCTTCACATTCCTTAGTTTTGTATTGCCATTAAATAATATTTCTATCCTTGCTTGTCTTTCGACAATACTCCTTCTATTTTCACAAAGCTTCTTTAAAACACGCTAGCGTTGTACTATCCTCACATATACTTTCCAAATACTCTGTAAATTTCCCCCAGTCCTCAATAAAATTCTGGTCCTTTTTGTATCTAATTCTCCCTGTTAATTTGTCTAGCTCTGCGTAATCTATTAATTTTAACCTCCATTCCTCCAAGGTCGGAACCTTTTCTTGTTTCCACCTTTGTGCTAGCAGTGTCCTTGCTGCAACAATAGCATATTGAAACAGTTTGAGATCTCTCCTACTTATATCCGTTCTTGTTATTCCCAGAAGGAAGGTTTCTGGTTTTTTAGCAAAGCTATATTTTAGCATTTTCTTTAGTTCGTTGTATATCGTTTCCCAGAACCCCCTTACTTTTTTACAGTCCCACCACATATGCATGAATGTACCCTCCTTCTCCTTGCACCTCCAGCATTTATTACAGGTTTTATACATTTTTGCCAATTTTGCTGGTGTCATGACACCATGACAGTAGGAGGAATCTGTATAGAATTTGAAAAACACCTTTATGGCTATCTCCCATTGAAACAATTACAATAGAGAGAGTTAATATGGACGGACAATGGTTGAGTTACAGGGAACTGCTGAATTTTACAGGTGGGGTGGGGAGCCAAAACTGAAACCAATGGAAAACTTAAGGAGCCAGGTTGGTTGCAATATCACCAGTTCCACGACATGTTTAAATTGGATAGAAAGAATGGATTTCTGGACCAAAGCTCACAATTTGAAAAAAGAACTCTTACATAATAAGGATAAACTTTTGTTTAAAATGTATAATTTTTTACTAGAATGGGAAACAAAAGACAAGCTTGTTAAAACTTCATTGACACACTGGGCAATAGATATAGGAAATAATATAGACCTCCACCTCAACAGAGTAAATAATTATTGATGGCTGTAAAAGTGGAAAACTGATTTGAATGGTTATAGTAACATATGCAGGGAAGTATGATATGCAAACTGAACCATGGAAAGAGAAGAAGGGAAGTCATTGGATATTTTAAAGTTTGTAAAATGTTTATTTGGAAATGTAAAATTGAAAATTTAATAAAAAATATTAAGAGAGGATTAAAAAAAAAATGATGAAATAGTTTCATTGAGTATTTTAATTTTGTGTGTTTTGTAATTGGTTTCATACTTGTAAGGCACCTAGAAGTCAATTTTGGCCATTAAGTAGTTCATACGTTGTTGTTGTTGTTGTTTGCCTACTCCTGGGCCAGTGAGGTTAAGGACTGCAGCTTTAATATGCACAAATCAATTGCTTGAATTGTGGATGCAAAAATATGGGAAGCCTTATTGGAGTCTACAAGTCCCACCACACTCACTCCAATCTAGCTAAATCATTGTCTTCATGTCCTTTAGAACATGGGCCAATAAACAAAGTATGAAGCAACAGTGGGGATGTCCATTAGTTTGTGGGGATGAACCACTCACCTGACCCAGCTGAGTCAGTGTGGGATACCTGGAGACAGAGAGAGGTGATGAGTTCAACACAATGCCAAAACGCAAAAAAAGATCCACTCCACTGTTCTTGCTGGTGTCTTTGTATTGCAGTGGCCTCCCCACCACCATATTTCCTCTCCATTTCCCTCCTGGTATGCTGCAATGACTCAGCTGGACAGATGTCAGATAAGCAGAGCATCTCCATCTTGCCATGCACAGATGCTCTGCAATGTAAGCATAGCAAAGAACTTCTTGAAACTCTATGTCTCTACAATGGTACCTCTGGTTACGAACTTAATTTGTTCCGGAGGTCCGTTCTTAACCTGAAACTGTTCTTAACCTGAGCTAATGGGGCCTCCTGCTGCCACCATGCCGCTGCTGTGTGATTTCTGTTCTCATCCTGGGCCAAAGTTCTTAACCCAATGTACTACTTCTGGGTTAGCGGAGTCTGTAACCCGAAGTGTTTGTAACCCAAGATGTTTGTAACCAGAGGTACCACTGTACTACTCCAGGATGTCTGTACCAGCACCATCTTTTTCTCTCACCCTCATTGCATAAGTATTTAAAACATTCATCAACCACTTTTTAGGGAGAAACAGCAACAAAATCTCTTCACAATAACCACCTGTACTTGCCTCCAGAATTCATTGTACCTCCAAAATATTTTTTCTACGGCCAAAACAAAAACAGAAATAATAATAATAATAATTTATTATTTGTACCTTGCCCATCTGGCTGGGTTTCCCCAGCCACTCTGGGCGGCTTCCACAAAAACAAAAAATACACTAAAATATCACACATTAAGAACTCCCCTGAACAGGGCTCAGCTTAAAATTAAACCATGGTAGCAAGCATATGGCAGCACCTTTTTGTACCTCTTATGAATGGGGAATTTTCGGTGAATGTCTGGTAGTCTCTTGCTGCTATTAAGAACAAGTGTTTTGCATGGTTGCTCGGCGCTGGAGGGGCTCTGAAAAACATCAGGCCCTGTTACCGCCTAGCTTGTAACTTGTGCACCGTTGTCTGTATAATGGATTGTACGAATGAACCTCCATCCTCTGTACAGGACAGAATTCTGAGGCCATAATAGCTCATTAGCAGGG
The DNA here is from genome assembly GCF_964234715.1 of Podarcis melisellensis. Taxonomy (NCBI): domain Eukaryota; kingdom Metazoa; phylum Chordata; class Lepidosauria; order Squamata; family Lacertidae; genus Podarcis; species Podarcis melisellensis. The sequence continues at coordinate 35,032,034 of NC_138538.1, forward strand.
CCCCTCTTTGCCCCTGCTCTCTGATTGGCCACAGCTGCTCCTCCAATCCCATCTGCTCCAGCTGCCCGTCAATGTCAATTTTCTTTCCCATCCAATTAATCATGTCTGACGTTCCCTGTGCAACCTCAAAGAAGAGAAACTTTCTTGCTGTGTCCTCGGATGCGCCTTCACACAGTGGGAGAAAAGGAAAGCAGGACTTGAATGGGTAAATGAGCAGACTAATGAGAAGAAGATGCATCTCGGCTTCAATTTTTAATGGCTGCTCTGCTATGCAGCACCACAACTACCTGCTGTGAAAACAAGCAATCCCCTTCGACCTGGCAAGCCCGGCTTTCTATCTGGAGGCTTGTCCCAGAACTTCCTTTGGCCTCAGGTGGCCTAATCATATCTATAGGTCCTACTGAGTTCAGTGGAACTTTCTCCCAAGGAAGTATGCATTGGTGTGTGGCTTCAGGGTGTCCCACAAATATCCTCCAGGGGTTAGCAAACTTAGCTTGCTCTTAGGGATGGAGGGGAAATTCAATTCATTTGATGACATTTAAAGGCAAAACCACACAATTTGCACTTTTCTAAATTTTGCAGTGCAGTTCTCCAGCTGAGGAATGCAGAAAAATGCATGCATTAGTGAAACTGACTCTCAAATTGGTATGGAAATATGGAGAACTGAGTGTACAATGGGAAAATGAGAAGCTAAGAGGAACCAAACCTGACATGGTTATCTAACTGTACCTGGAATTGAGAATGTTTTTGCCATTCCACCTTCTCCTTCATAGAACAGATCCCATTTCCCCATGTGCATCCTCTACATCAGACTTCTCCAGCTTGGTGCTGTCTTGGTATTTTGGACTATAATGTCCACCTGCCCCAGCCAACACAGTGAGGGAAAGGTGCTATGCTTCCTTTCCTTGGAATAAGCCACATTGAATTCGGAGGAACTTACTTCTGAGAAAATATGTATAGAATCTGGTTACCAGCTTCCTATACAGTGAAACCTAGGGTTAAGTACTTAATTCGTTCCGGAGGTCCGTTCTTAACCTGAAACTGTTCTTAAGCTGAAGCACCACTTTAGCTAGTGGGGTCTCCTGCTGCTGCTGCGCTGCCAGAGCACAATTTCTGTTCTCATCCTGAAGCAAAGTTCTTAACCCGAGGTACTATTTCTGGTTTAGTGGAGTCTGTAATCTGAAGCGTATGTAACCCGAGGAACCACTGTATTTAATAGGCAAAATAATTTGATTTGATGTTCTCTGCATGGAGCTACCTCTGAACAGTTTTCGGAAGCTGCAGTTGATCCAGAAGGCAGCAGAAGGATGCTGCTGTGTTCTTGCATATGGATCATATTGCACCTGTCCCATAAGTGTGTGGTGTTGGCTGAAAAGAAAACAGATTCTATGTTAGGAAAGGGACTGAAACTTGGAATATTGCATACAGTTCTGGTCCTCACACATCAAAAGGGTTATTGTAAAACAAAAACAAAAAAAGGGCAGCCAAAATGATCAAGGACTTGGAGCAACCTCCCCATGAGGAAATGTTGTAACACTTGTGACTTCTTAGTTTAGAAAAAAGATAAGAGGTGGGGGACATGGTAGAGGTATTACATTATGCATGTTTCTTTTGTCTTTCACTCACAGTTTGAGATGGAATGATTTCTCAGTTTAAGTTATTTCGGTTTTTTATTTCTCTGATCTTAAATTTGGTTCTCCACATTTCTGCATAAATTTGTGAGTTTTCTTTTAAAATATCCTGAAGAAAAATTATTCAGCATGTTATTGTGAATTTCTCTTAATAAATGCATTTTTGTATGTAGTTTTGACTAATGGACACATTTTTGCAGTAATTTCAACCCATACGTTTATCTAATATATGCATTTTTGTAAACACTGGTTGGTTGGAAAACTGCATTGCAAAATTTGGATCAGCATGAATACCCTCTTCCATGCAGAAGCAGATCACTCTTCAGCAACTGAAGTCTAGGGTAGCCAGTTATGCATTGCTAAAAGGAAGGATTTGCAACATCATAAAAAGAGAGTTGTGTCTGCCTGTCTGCCTGTCTGTCTACCTATCTATCCATGTATAATTTACATAGATATGCAACATATCTCTGCATAGCGGATTAGACATCAGATGACGTGTGTGTCTGCTCAGTCTGTTGACTAGGAGCTGCTAAATGTTAATGAGCAAATTCAGGGATCCTGTCCTCTCTTTTTATGGTTCCTAATCTTTTAGTTGGACTTTGACCAAAGAAAGGATACTTTCAAAACAGAGGACTGTAGACACATGGCCTCCTTACAAGAGCCTCATATCATTTCCAGACAGGCAAGAATGAATAATATACGGGACCTGATCATCCTCAGGAGGCACAGCCAAGACCACCACCCCTCCCACTGTGCAATGCCTGATCCTGTAGCAAAACAAAATCAGGGCAATAATTCAAGGGAAAGAGTGAGGTGGGAAAACAAGAAAGAACAATGCAGAACTGCTGGGATGTAGAATAGGAAGGAGCAGGGTTGCAATTACATGGCATTTCATACTTTCTAAAGGGCTTATTGGAATTACAGCACAGTAGCTTTTAATCGTTTCCACCCTAAAAATAAACATGTATTTCTGCTATTTCTGGTTTCACAGAAACCTTGATCTATATTCTTTTGACGGTGTGGTCTGTTGTGATGTTTCCTTTTGAGGAAAGTAGTTTGTATCATCCCGAGACTTTGTTGCCCTTGCTGGGCTAGAAATAATCTTCCTTGCCAGCTATGCTGCCTTGTCGTAGTATAGCAATGAGCTGAGGAAGCGTTTCAAAAGCTAGGCCATTTATCTTGCCCCACTATTTGAACAGCTGTTTCTAGGAAGGCTGCATGGCTGCATGGAATCAGCAGGTTGGCCCATAATGGCATCACACCATAATAAAAAACTAACAGCCAGTCTACAAGGTGCAAGATACCACACAGGACAGGCACACAAGGCAAGCTCCAATGTCTAGGGGTGAGTTGCATATGCCTGGAAGAGGTTGGAGCATGGATGCATATTCCCGTAATCTTTGGTAATCCATGCTTTGGATCACCTCCAAACTGCCATGAGTTAAGATGCCATGAATTCCAGTTCATAAAAAAAAATCTTCAAAAATAAATGCCAAGTTCAGGTTTTTAAATAGGTAGACAAATGTTCATTTTATTCAAAGGGGAGATTTGGGCACTTATTCTCATTTCCAGAGAAGTGGAATTCCTAGATTATAGTGCAGGACAGACACCAGCCCATTAAAATTCCAGAGGCATAAGAAGGCAGGTTTGTTGCTTCTGAAATCACCGGGTTAATGTTTTCTCAGTCTATACACAGAGATTTACCATAAGCATCCTTCCCAGATCTTAAAGCCTCCAGCTTCCTTTTGAAATGGAGTCCTCCTGTTTAACCTTTATGAAGCACATCAAATTGCAAATCTCCAAATGACACTTGCATCCAAACCTCACACAGCAGTGAGGCCATGGACTCAATTGACTTAAATGAGGAATCAAAGTGCTGTCCAAATATAACCAGGAGCTGCATAGCAACTTATCCCTTTCCAAACCTGTGTGTGAGGAGGGTGTCACAAAGCTAATTGTTCTCAAAATGTCTCCCAGTGACTCTCCCCCTGCCCTAGACACAGGGAGAAGCTTTACTTTGTGTGGCTGTTGTTTTACAGGAACATGGATTAGTATTCTAATGCAGAGCTAATACATCAAAAGCGGCAGTGTGCCATTTGCTCTGCCTTTTTTCCTAATTATTACAATGGTTAAATGATTAATACAGTGTAGAATGTCTTTCAGGAGACCTTCATACAGGCAATAATTAAAAAGGACCTTTTCAGTCCTGAACTGGTTTCTTCATCTACTGATTGTAGGAGAAACTTGCAGGCTGCTCTTTATGATGCTGCCAAATCAGTGTTCAGATGCCAGGCTGCATCTACAGACCAATAAAATAAACAGGAGATTAAGAATAATCTCAAAAGGACAGAGTTTAATATAAAGGCTATTTCAAGCCACTTAGAGGTTATTGGTGTGGAGTTTAGGGCTGAATGATCTGGTCTGGTCTGATCTGTTCAGTAAAAATTAGAAGGCGTGCGCCTTCTAAACCACCATTTCCAGGTGATTTATTCATAAGATAATTAAAAACAAAAATTACACATACATTTTAAACAAGACTCAAACAAATATATATATTGCTGGTAGAGCATAAAAAGCATAAAAAGCTGGTAGAGCATAAAAAGGAACTCAGTTTATTTCAAAGGAGCTACGTATATTTCAAGTATACGTAGGTGTTCATTGTTACTGCAATCAATTTGTTCTGATGTTTTCATCAGCATCTGGAGACCACAGTTTCTTTGTCCCTGTAAGCCATTCTTCTCAAACCTGGGACTCCACCAGTTCAGGGCAACATGGCCAATGATTTATGGGAATTGTACCCCAGCAACATTGGGAAAATCCCAGGCTGGTGAAAACTGCTGCTAGCAATTAATCCAAAGCCTTTCCCCTTTAAGATGCCAAAATCACTGGGATTTCCTGAAATTTGCAATTATTAGGTGCCATTTGAGACATTAGGTACAGAATCTACACTGTACCACAGTGTACCTTATCAATGGGAATGGTGCTAATTGCCTATTGTTTCGATGATGGATAGAATAGGAAAAACATTGCCCATAAGATCTGTTTTGAAGGCATCTGTGGTACAGTGTAGATTCTGCAGCATGTGTGCTCAGGATATTTCTCTTCAGGTCATGGCTTGGTTTTGTTTCCCTCTAGTGCAACTTGTCAGAAAGGAAGCTGCAAGGTTTGTGTCTGGAACTTGCATCCTAAAGCAGAACTCTGATCTTGGATTGCAGCTTACAATATAATGATGAGATGTTTCATTCTTTATCTGACTGCCTTTCCCGTATTAAGTTGGTAAAGTTCTTTGGCTGCCTGAGGCCCTGTGACAGCAAGAGAATCTTCGTCTTTGGTGATCACTCGTAGCCGAGTAAGATTGTCTTAGATAAACATGGTTTTAACAATGAGTCCGTAAGTGACTGTGGAGGCCAATTCTGGAACCACACGACCTTCCACAGTGGGGACATTGGTTTCTGCCTTGCACACTGTTATGCACAGGCTAAGACCCAGCACATCCCCACCATCCCTACTATTTCAGGAAAAGAAGATTCAGATGACAATTACAGGTGCAGGGCAGTGTCAAGGGATATCATTGTCTTATGAGAATCACTAGTTTCCAAACTGAAAAGCAATTGCTTGGATACTAAGATAAATTAAGGGTGATGACAGAAGGAAATTTCCCCATTCCTTTCACCCCAGTACAGCCTCCTGGAAAAGCCTCTTTGGAAGAGGGCGGGGATTCTAAATGGTGTGAGATGGGGTATGTAAGACTGCTGTGAAGGGAAGAATTCCTCCAACTTATGGAGTGGACGCTCGGGTTGCGAATGTGATCCATGTGGGATGCATGTTTGCAACCCACAGTGTTTACAACCTGCATCTGTGCATCTGCGCACGCGCGGGTTGTGATTCGGCACTTCTGCGCAAGCACAAAGCATGATTTAGTGCTTTGCGCATGCATGACCGCCGAAACCCGGAAGTAACCCATTCTGGTACTTCCAGGTTTCGGCGGTCCACAACCCGAAAAAACGCAATCTGAAGTGTCTGTAACCCAAGGTATGACTGTAGTTACATAATTTGGGGTGATCATCTCCTTTAGCAACCCCCAGTGTTTCTTCCCATGCTCTTCAGGAGACCTCCCTTCCTCAAACCTCTGGTAATTTTTTTGAGGGGGGTGAGATGGCTCCAGGGGAGGTGGGTATGGGAAACTTTCATTCAATGAACCTCTGTAATTCATCAATCAAATGGGAGATGAAGTAGTTGCAGTGCCTTTTACTTCTTGCTCTTTTTACCAGTGTTCATGCTTCCCCCTTGGAGGGGAAATCAGGAGGTGCACAACTGAGTTTTGGGCAGAAAAACATTTGGAGAAGAAAAGGTTAAATAGCCCATCCCCCCCCACATCCTTCAAGGCCCCGGTTCTTCCAAGTCTCAATTTATCTAACATATATAGTAGCTACATTTAAACTTAGTTCCCATGGCTTGGAACCAGGCTACTTGAAGAAATACCCACCTCAGCATCAACCTGTTGGTCCATCAAGATCACCTGATGCAGTGGCACAGGGTGGAGGGTGGGAGTGGGAAGGAAATGGACAGAGTACGCATGCACATTCAACTGCCTAATGGCATCAGCATCACCCAGGAGATCTCAGTCACAGAGATAAGTAAAGAAGAGTCGTGCTGTTGTTTGGGAAGGTCACTTCCTGGTTTGCACGGAGAAGTAATTTTCAATGCAGCCCAGTGACGGAAGCACACAGCTGTATTGAGGCATCACTGGGTGTTGAAATTTTGCACCTGGGGCAACCACCCCTGTGCCCCCCCATGTTACCCCACTGACCTGATTCCCTTGCTATCAAATCTGAGTTGACTCTCTTGGTGGTGACTCAGGGCAGGGCCTTCTTAGTGGTGGTGCCCCATGTACACAAAGTGTGTATGTCCAATGGCTAACTCTCCTGGAATTTATTCAGGTTTTCTCCTCATCTGTTTGCATTGGTACCCAATAATTAATCTGCACTGTTAATAGGAGTTCTCATTGTTAAAAGGACAGGCTTTGATAACTAATTCTGAATATACTCAGCTAGAATTATTTCTTCTATAAGTGTACAGTAAATATGTAAGTACAAGAAAAAAACTTTTGCTTTTTACATTTTCAAAATGGACTGAGTTGATTAGCCTCAATTTTGATTTTGTGGCAGCAGATTCATTGTGGTTGTTCATCTGCCCCGATCACATACAAAAGCAGGGGTGGGAGTCCATTTTCAAAGTGCATGGGTGAAGGGCAATGAACCCCTCTCATGCCTGTTTCTATTCTTTCCAGAGGCTCTCCTCACTTCTGGTATTGAAGCCTGGCTGAGTGCAAAGTGCTTTGGGAAAACAACTGGTCAGGCAAAAGTAATGATAGAAGAGAAATTTGTGTGCACAAATATGTCCCTTTGCTTCTCCAGAAACCGCATGCTTCACACTATTTAGCAGTACAACTGCCCCAGAGGCAATCTGGAAGTACAACCCTTAAGAGGAATGGCTCACATTGGTGTAACAGCACAATCAAAGGGTTAATCAGGATGGCTGCAAGCTTTTTGGTGCAGCCCAGGGATTTTTTGTGTGTGGAAGCAATGTTTGTTCCAAAACATCTGGGGCTTGTTAATGGCTTGTTCTGCTCCATTTAACTGAATACTTTTCCAAAACATTTACCTGGAAACTCAAGGCATATAGCAATTGCTTGCAATCTACTAAATTATGCACTTTAACTGCTATCTACTTTCCTTAACGAGGAAGAGTGCTTGCGATTTTATTAGGTCATCAGCTAGTAAAATGGAATATATATATATATATATTCATTCACACATTCCAGACTTTGGAGGAAATTTTGGTGTTTGTGGAGGGCAAGAACACATGCTAGGGGACTGCTAGGTGTAGCAGAATGAAGGAGGAGGTATCCTCGTTTCTTTTCCACAGTCTTAATCTGGGGTGGAGGTTTATTGATTGGGGGGGTTGTTCTTGTTTTTATTATGTATTCTGTGTTTTTATATTATATTTTTATGTTGTGAACCACCCCAAGATCTACAGATGAAGGGCAGCATACAAGTGTACTTAATAAATAAAATAAACAAAAGGAACTGGAGAAGGAGACAGTTACTTGCACCATTTTATGGGATTCTACTCACATCTAATCCAGGCTAGAACAACTTGTGTTTAGGGATGGGTTATCTTCTTTGTTCCATGATGCTTCCATGTATGCTCAATAACAGGTCCAGGAAAAACCATAAACCCCCATGTTCATAGCTTTATGGAATTTCAAAGAACTCATTTCAGGAAAGAAGATGGGCACCAGTGGACATCTCAGTCATGCCAGTTATCTAGACTCTAATACTGTGAGGAAACTCAGCATAATAACTAATGCAGGTGACGCTGAGCAACTTCCAATCCTAATCACAGCTAACAGGTAAAGTTCATGACTCAAAGGCCAGGTAGATGTTTCCATTCTCATCCAGGCTAAAACACTGTCTCTGTTTTTAAAGCCAGATGGTGAATGTGGCTGTATGAAGAACATCTAGGCATTTCAAACACTGTCTGGAGTCGAACCTTCTGAGATGCTATTCGAAAGTGCCAGAGGCACACAGAACAGCAACAGTTCCCTCAGGGCCAATTTATATTTGACTTGGGGTAAGTCCTGATGGCTGAGTCCTAGGCACATGTTGATTTTTCAGTGTGCAACCAAGTCCTCATCTGACTGCTTTACCCTCAGCTACATTCCCACTTGAGCCCATATCGAGCTGTGTACATTGGACAGTGCACATCATATCCTTGTAGGATTGCCGGATCCCAGCCCACAGGCTCTCTCGCTACAAGGCAGCCAAAAAAACTTAACGTAGCTGTATCTTCCACCCCAGTGTCACACATTCTTCTCCCCACCAATGATCTTTTTACAATTTTGCATTTCCTGGCCTAGAAATATGCACCTCAGCAGCTTGTAATGTGCACTTCAAATAAGAGACTATTATCACTCTGATGCGACATTTCAATCTGAGATGGAGAAGTCCTCCTCCCTCCTGACATCTGGAAAATTGTATTTGCCATTGTTCCTGATACCTTGCTTGCCTCTCCCTCCCATTGTCACCAGAACGAGTCAAGTAAGCAGAGTGTGCATATGTGTGTGTGTGGAGGAGATGGCAGGAATGATTTAACAGCCCATGTTGTGTTCCCAAAAACAAGTGAGTCTGACTGGGCTTTGAATAAATCACATGGTGAAGACAAGAGTGGACAGGTAAGAACATAAAAAGAGCCCCGCTAAATCTGACCAGGTGGCTGCCTAGTCTAGTTTCCTGTTTCCTTCACCTATGGGAATCCCACAAGCAGGAGATCAAGGCAATAGTGTGTCCCATCACTGTTCCCCAGCACCTAGAAATTCAACAGCAGGCTGACTCGTATGTGATATTGGAGGTATCACATAGAACTATCATGCCTAGTATCCATTGATATTGTTATCCTCCATTAACTTGTATAATCCCCTTTTAAAGGCATCTTAGTTGCTGGCCAACCTAGACAGATTAACAGTTTAGTAGCTCTGGGATAATAGGACAGGTACTCTTCAGTTAAAGAACACAAAGTATTAAATGGACAGCTCTCACAATCAGGGCCAGATTTAAGTTTGATGAGGCCCTAAGCTACTGAAGGTAATGGGGCCCTCTTTGTCAACAACAAATTGTCACTGTTTTTTTGTGTTATATGCTATATGCTATATGGTAATTTATGGACCTAATAGGTATCTAAAGCCATTTGCCACTGTTGCTGTATGTAGGTTTTATTTCATTTGTTTTTTATCTTATATTTTGGAAATGTACATCCAGTTTTTTTCCTCTTTAATTTTTTTGCCCTCCCTCCAAGAGAGTGGGGCCCTAATCTATAGCTTGTTTAGCTTATATGTAAATCTGGCACTGCTCACAATGGATGGATGTAAGAACTGTGGTTCCCCATAGATCTGTATCGGGAGTGGTACCTTTTATCTTGCTCATAAATGATCTCGAATTCAGGGTGAACAGTGAGATGACAAAATTTACTGATAATGCACAATTAGTCAAGGTTGCGGGGAAAACAAAATGGACTGTGAGGAGTTCCAAAAGGTTCTCAACAAGCTGTGTGAATGGGCATTACACTGGCAAATGAGGTTCAGTGTAAACAAGAGATGCATATTGGGGCAAAAAATTCATTACACCAGATCCAACATACAGCATCACTGACAGGCCAGAAAGCATTAACAAAAAAGGCCACCAGGGCAGGACAATATGGAGCAGGCTTCAGATTTAGAGCCAGATATTCAGTCTGCTGCTTAGAAATGGATCGTGCATACTAGTCAGAATCTGCTGTTTCTTCCTCAAAAGCTTCTGTATAGGTTGAGAATCTAGTAATGCAATATTCTCCCCAGCCAACTACAACCTGGATATGGGCCATGGAATGCTGACGTTTGCCAGCAGCTGAGGCTCATGGCAAGCAAAGGTTTTTACTGCGCCAAAGGCAGCGCTGGCCCAAAGCAGTGAAATTGCTAACCCACATTTAGTATTCCTTCCCCAAGTGTTCCTGGCTGTCACCCTTCCTTTTTGGAGTTTTGAATCTGCTTCAATTTTTGAATTGGTAGAGTGTGAAAAAACAACAACAACCCCTAGTAGACTCACACTGCAGTACTGTAAGTGTTGAGCCAAAATTTCCAAAACGTTGAACATTTGTCATGCCTATATTTGACAGGAACTGAAACTATGGAGTGAATGAAAATAAATGCCAAGTCGAATTGCAGAACCACCATGCACAGATCTAAACCTGCTTTGATTTTTCTCTGCGTGCATTTCTCCCTTCTTTTTGCCAGTGTTATTTGGCAAACTCTGCATGAGGAGCCAGGGATCTTGGAATTGTTCTGCTCATTTAACACTTGATGAGATGCTCCTCAAGCACCTTGTGACTGCCATATGCGACCCCTTTTAAATGGCATTAATGCAAATTCTGCTCCCAATTAAGCCATAGCTGTTATCATTAGGCTGTGTCAGCTCCCTGGAAGATGCCCCGGTCAATTAGATAACCCAATTAAGCTGCCAGCTCCCATAGAAGAGACTAAACTGGATGGTGTCGGTATAGTATTGTCCATAGTGCCAGCCTGCCATTGTGGGATAGCAAACCAAAGCCTGGCCACAACCCTGTCTGTTTTACAGGTTGTGAAAATGCTGATCACAACATAAATTTCTTCCTGATTGACTGTTTACATGTTGTGCTGCCAGCCTGAAGGCCACAGCCAGCTGGTTCTGCCTTCAGGGAACAGATGTCATGTTTTGGAGCATCTGATTCATACAGTCCAGATGTGCAGAGCTTAGTGGTTGCTGGAAATCACAAGTGGGGGAGGGCTGTTGCACCCAGGTCTGCCTGCAGGCTCCCCATATACCTATTCTACTAGCCACTGTGAGCACAAGAAGCTGGATGCAATTAGACTGTGCCAGCAGTGATCTTCTTACACTTTTATGTTCTCCAGGATATAGCTGTCCCTCCACTAATCCCCTTCTCCCATTCTGCTTTCCTGCGGGTCACAAGTTTAAACCACATTCTAGCTTGCTATTATAGGGGAGGGCGGAAGAGGGTTTCCTCTGTTTCCAGCGTCTTGAAGCCTACTCATCCACAGTGAGTGCAGGTAAGCTCTGAGAGAAAAGTTCTCTTGCCTCACCTAGGACACTTTCTGTGCTGCCTGGTATGTCTCAGCTGAACTGTAGCATAAAAACCCTCTCTCTTTAAAGAGTAGATTTGGGGCTTCAGAAATGGCCCTCTCCCAGTGGTTCTCAACCTGTGGGTCCCCAGATGTTGTTGGACTACAACTTCTGTCATCCCTTAGCTTGGGATGCTAGCTAGGGGTGATGGGAGTTGTAGTTCAACAACATCTGGGGACCCACAGGTTGAGAAAGGCTGGAATCCCAAGCATGGGTGAATACATGTGCTGTTTAACCAAATCCCAGCTGCAGGATTTGGTCAGAGTGGGTTGAAGCAGCCCAGGTTTGCCCTGGATCAGGTCTACCACATGATCTGTCAAAAGTGGGGTCACTTGGTTGGCAAGAAGATAGGGGAGGATGAGATGCAATCACATGTTTTAAACCCTGATTAAAGATGTTAAAATGTGGTGTGGAGTGGTGGAGACATCCTAAATAAAACCCTAATACATATGTCAGAGACCATGGAGTGCTGCTTCTAGTTAATGTAGGCAATACTGAATCAGATGAACTAATATTCTGACTTTCTATGTTCCTATGGGCAGAGTCAGTGGAAACAATGGCAACTGCCTCTGAAACACTGATTGCTATCTCCTCTAGCTTGTATGTACTAAAGGCATATTATTTTAAATAAACCTCTAAATTTTACATATTTACTAGAAAGAAAATCACTTGTGTGTGTGTGCTTTGGTAACAAACTTTAATGGGATGTCCCCATATATTTTAATTAATTCCTTCTGAGCGAAAACAAATGTCTTCAGACTTCCTTTGTCGGTTCCAATCTCCTTTTCAACTCCCATCTGCTTTCCTCATGGTTTCTGAACTTTAAAAAAAGGAAAAGAAGCCATTGATTTGAGTTCTTCTTACTGAAGGCAGTTGCAATAGTTAGGCTCTTGGGATCCCAGGGAAAGGTTGCCTGAGCCTCCACTGAAGTATAAACAGCTGTGAGAAATGCCCTTTACTTATAGAAGCCAAATGGAGGGCATTAATAATCTAGCATTTTTCATTAGTTATCCGTAGGCATTAAATCCAGCACATAGTGGGACTAACTGAGGCTCACACTGTGTAATCGGTGTTTAAACTTAGGCACTTTGGAAAGTTGGTTTAGGCTTATCAATAAGATCAATGGCCTTATATTGCAATTATCAGCATTCTCAACTATTAGACATCTTTATGGAGGCTAAGGGGTTTTGCAAGTTGACAGACGTGTGTTCATGGGCATTCACAAAGGCAGATATACGATGATTAGACTTTACAGCAGAGAACCTTTGGCCCTCCAGATACTGTTGGACTTCAACTCCCATCAGCCTTAGGCAACTCAACCAATGGTTGCAAGTAATGGGAGTTGGAGTCCAATAACATCTGAAGGGCCAGAGGTTGCTCATCCCTGCTTCTCAGGCTATCTACAGAAAACACAAATATAAGCACCAACATGCATACAGCTTTTGGGTTTGCTGTGTAAAGTATGGAGCTATCCTTAGTCACTGAGCAATTAAGATGATGATGATGATGATTATCCACATAAGGAAAATCAGTACGAGACAGGTAGGAGTGCTAGGTGCACAAATGGCAGAACAGACTAGACAGGAGTACAGAGGTGGCATGGAAGCTGTGCAGCATTTAGATATATTGTCCAGAAGCACTACTCCAGATGCAGGGAAAACATTGCTGAGATGCAGTTGAGAGAGACTGGGTGCAGAAACTGCATGTACAGAAGGAAAAACACACACCGCTGAATCAAAGTTTGGGAAGCCAAACAATAATTAAAGTGAGCAAAGATTAGCCCGCCTCTATCTGTTTAATAGGCAAATGGAAAAAGAAAGGAAGAAAGGAATAGAGCAGGAAAGAGAACCAAAATTCAGCACCACTATTAGGGATAGCAGGAAGGTATGATAGGAAACTAAAAACCCCTCCAGAATGATGTTTTATTCCAGCTGAATTCTTCAACGTGCTCTCGACACAATAATAATGCATTAGTGGTGGGTTTATTGTGCTTTAGTTTGTACTGCAATGCTTCCTGCAAGCTAACACATTATTGCTGTCTGGTGGGGTTACAGGACAAAATTAGCAAAACATTTGTGGAATAAAAAGTTATGGGATTTCAGGAGGTCGTTGTGAAATATACACTGATTGGAAATGAATTGGTGCCGCCACCCCAACACTTTTGCTGGCACAAACAGTGTTAAAAGCAGGATCACATGTGATTAACCCAAAAGAATCGCAAGCACAAATAATCATGAATGTGCAATATAAAGTACGTCTGTAGGGGCCACATGGTAATATGTAGCAATGTGAGAAATATGTAAAAAGTAAAATACTGAAAAATAATGTGTTGTATCCAATGCCCCCTTCTGCTCTTTAATTCAGTGTAGCCTTCTATGAATTGAATGGGGAGGGTCAGACTATTTTTTCCTTTCCTTTTCTTTTCTTGCTAATTTCCCCCTTGTCATGCAGTCCCTTGCATCACCTGACACATTGTTCTGGGGTGTGTGTGTCAAACCCCTGGGTTTTTGGGGGGTGGCAGGGGCCATATTGGACTACTCTTGGATATTTCAGCTAATCCAAAATTATGTACCTTTACCTCCTAAATGCGTTTCCGTGCGCTGCTCTGGTTCACCAGAAATGGCTTAGTCATGCTGGCCACATGACCCAGAAGTTGTACGCCGGCTCCCTCGGCCAATAAAGCAAGATGAGCGCCGCAACCCCAGAGTCGGTCACAACTGGACCTAATGGTCAGGGGTACCTTTACCATTTACCTTACCTCCTAAATAGAGTCTAACAACATTTCCCTTTCAATAGATAAAGGAAAGCCAATTCACACAGAAGTGCTCCCCACTTTCCTGCAGTAATCCATGCAGTTTGATTGGCTTAATCCAAGAACAGTACAATCCGGAGCTGCTTTTGTGCTTTTTTGGATACCTCCAATGACTATTTTAAAATATGATTTTGTAACCCTGGCCTAGGAGCTTGTTTATATGGGAAAAAGGTTTCTGGGGGGCAAATGGTGTTCTTCTGAGTGACCTTTGGATTGCATCAGTGCTGCCAGACAGCAAGACCTTTGGAGAAGGTTCATGTTTGCAGATTTGAAGTGACCTGGGATTAATCAAGGAGTGAGGTGTGTGAGCATGTCCCACTGTGCCTCATTTATTTACACTCACAAAACATGCTCAGGAAATGATATGCTCCCCCCCTCCTCATTAAAGTGATCAGTGGCCCAGGAATGCATCAGTGAACATCCACCAGCTGTTAGAGAGCAAACCTATTTAATAGAGACAATATATATTTTCTTAAGGCACATGTTGACAATAATTCACTGGGCAGAGTGCACCCTATTCTGAGATACTCCGCTCTCCACAAGCAGCACAAATATTTCCAAGCCTGAGACTTGAGAGAATTGCTGCTAGTCAATATTAAAAGTATATCTGTTATTCTAGCGAAATGTGTGGACAAAAGCAATAATGACATGGGACTGAAAAAAGAGCAACTTGTTTTCTATAAGCTTGCATGATGCTGATACCTATAGAATACTTTCAAAGTCAGCATGGTGTAGTGGTTAGAGCAGGCATAGGCAAACTTGACCCTCCAGATGTTTTGGGACTACAACTCCCATGATCCCTAGCTAACAGGACCAGTGGTCAGGGATGATGGGAACTGTAGTCCAAAACAGCTGGAGGGCTGAGTTTGCCTATGCCTGGGTTAGAGTGCCAGATGAGGACCTGGGGGACCAGGGTTCAAATGCTCACTTGGCTGCGAAGCTCCTTGAGTGACCTTGGGCCAGTCACTGCCTCTTAGCCTAACCTACCTCACAGGGTTGTTGTCAGGATGAAATGAGGAGGGGGAGAACCATGTATGTCACATTGAGCACACTGGAGGAGAAAGGTGAGATAATAATAACAACAAAAACGACAACAATGCGGTCACTCTAAAGTGGTGTGTGAAAGTTATGAAGGATGTTTCTTGATCTTGTGTAGAGCAGAGCAGAGCAGAGAGCAGTGTAACCTCAAGGGAAAGTGTGCAAACAAACAAATGGCCATGCAAGCACACACATAAGTAACAGTCTTCCTAAATTTACACCAGGGATGAGGGACCTTGGTCCCAGGGGCCAAATACAACCATCCCAAGTCACTGTCAGGCAGTAGAGGAACCAACCCCCACGGCAGGTTTCCAGGAATGGACAAGACAAGGGAAAATGCTTACCATCAGTGTTTATCCAATATTCACAGAGAGAGGCTTGGGAATGTGGCCTCTTGAAATAATGGCATTGTTCCGAGTAATCCTCCCCTCCTCTCCCCTCCCCCTCCCCTCCTCTCTCACTTCCTCATTTATCATCTCTTCTATGGCTGGAACTGAGGGCCTTTTGCTTCTGAGCCCTTTGCTCTCCTTTTTTTTTTTTTTTTGGAGTTCCCCTGTTCTGGTTCAGCTGCATTTATTTATTTATTTTTTAATTAAGTTTTGCATAAATATATTTCACAGACATACAACAGACAAAAGTAAATGAAATAAACATAAAAAGAAAAGAAAAAAAGAAAAGAAAAAGAACATAAAATACGTACAACATGAACAACACAACTTACATTAATTTTACAACAACATTGATCGACTTCCCTTTATCTCGATTTCGGATAATGTTATCTTAATTATCTTTCTGCTGTATCTATTCCAAAATAAAATTTATAACATAGTAAGCGTTATCTCATGCCTACTGTGAATTTTTTTTTTTTAGATACATCTATATTTCTGATTAACATTTTGATTTTCCCTTTGTCTCTATTTCCATATATATTCTAAATTTATCCCATTCATTACTAAATTTTGTATGTTTTTGATTTCTTATTTTCTGAGTCAATTTTGCCAATTCTAAATAATCCATTAATTTAAATTGCCACTCCTTTAATGTTGGGGTTTTTGCTGTTTTCCAGTACTGTGCTATGAGGGTTCTAGCGGCCGCTGTTGCGTATTGAAGAAGAGTTCTATCTTCTTCTTTAATATCTTTGCCAATTATCCCCAGCAGGAAGGTTTCAGGTTTTTTGAGAAATGTATATTTGAGAATTTTTTTTAATTCATTATAGATAGATTCCCAGAATTTTTTGAGAATCTCGCACGTCCACCACATGTGAATAAATTCGCCCTCTTTACTCTTACATTTCCAACACAGTTTGTCGCCTGTTCTATAAATTTTATACAATTTTATCGGCGTTATGTACCATCTGTACATCATCTTGTACATATTTTCCTTAAGTGTCGTGCATGCCGAAAAGTTCATATCTTTACACCATAAAGCCTTCCATTTATCAAACTCTAGATCTACCCTAGATCTACCGCCCACCTCACCATCACCTCCTTTACTTCCTCATCCTTGGTGTCCCACTCAAGCAACTGGTTATACATTTTTGATAATAATTTTGTTTTACTTTCTATTATTTCAATCTGGAATCTAGATTTTTTCTCATTTATTCCAATCTTTTTGTCTTCCGTCCACATTGAATTTATTTGATGATATTGAATCCAACCAGTCAACTTATTTTTTATTTCTTCGTATGGTCTGATCCTCCACCCGGATTCTGTTTTAGTTAGTAAGTCCTCATACGTCCATCGTTCCCCCTCAATGTTTAATTTTTTAATTGTTAAAATATCAATTGGTGATAGCCACCAGGGTGTCTTCTGCTCCAGCAATTTTTTATTCCTTTCCCAGACTTCCAGTAGTGGCCCTCTGAAAATATGGTTAGAAAAACCTTTATGAACCCTTCCCTTATCTCGCCATAGATAAGCGTGCCAACCGAATCTTAAATTAAACCCCTCTAGATCTAACATCTCTCTATTTTTAATGACGATCCAGTCTTTTACCCAACAAAGACATGCGGCCTCATAGTATAACCTCAGATTTGGGACCGCAAGACCCCCCCATCTCTTTGGTCTGTAAGTAGTTTAAATTTAATTCTGGGTCTTTTTCCCTGCCAAATAAATTTGGAAAGTAGTCTTTGCCATTCTTTAAATATTGCAATTCCCCTAATTATTGGAATGTTCTGGAATAAGAAGAGTAATTTGGGTAATAAACTCATTTTAATTGCCGCCATTCTGCCCATCCATGAGAGATGTAATCTGCTCCATGTGTCCAAGTCCTTCATTATCTCTTTCCATGTTTTCTTATAATTATTTTCCATCAAATTTATATTTTTCATAGTCATCCAAATTCCAAGGTATTTTACTTTTTTGGTTATTTTAATTTCAGTTTGTCTTTCAAGCTCATTTATGGTGTCTTCTTTCATATTTTTAGTCATTATTTTGGTTTTTTCTTTGTTCAATTTAAATCCCGATAGTTTTCCAAATTCTTCTAGTAATTTTATAACTTTGCCGATGCTCTCCTTTGGTTCTTCCAATGACAACATAAGGTCATCTGCATATGTTTTCAATTTATGTTCATTCGCGCCGATTTTTATACCACGGATCTCTGGGGTTTTCCTTATCTTATTTGTAATTGTCTCTAAGACTATGATAAACAGCAGCGGTGATAGAGGGCACCCCTGTCGAGTACCTTGCTCTCCTATTTTTAAGGCTCACCAGGTTCTGGGAGATGGTGGGTCTAGAATGCTTTCTAGTGATAATGTGTCAACCAGCTACTCCAGTTCTGCCTCCTCCTCCTCTCCTATTACTTCCCAACTTTCCCCCTCATCTTCCTCTGAGCTGTGATCTCCCTCAAACCCCAGTTGTAATTCTGAACTGTCTTCTTCCCCTCTGGAAGGGTCAGCCTGGGGAGGCGGTCTCCACCATTCCTCCTCTGCCCAGTCCCTGACAGTCACACCCTCAGGCCTCATCCCTCATCAGCCTTGCTTCATATTCTCTGTGAATGCTTTTACCTGGCTGAAATGTGTTTTTGGACTCTGGTGTTGCCTACATAGATGGAGGACAGAGAGGGGGAATATGAACATGTGTAGAAACTAGCCTTCCATACAAAGGTACAATTTATATTCATATTTGCCTCTGGCCACCACTAATATGTGTCCCTGAATGAAATGTGATCCTCAGGTTGTAAAACATCGCCCCACTTTTGATTTACACCAATTAGGCAAGATGTTAACAGAGCATTGTGTCTTTGGAGCAACAAATATATTATTGCTATGCCACTGCATGCACACTAGAGTTTTACAAATTCACATTGAATGATGTGTTAAGCATTAGTAATGTTGTTGTATTTACCTTTGGCACTTGTGGGTAGTTGGGTCAAGGATTGTTGTGAGGACACGCTGTCAGATCAGCAGGATGATATGAAATTGATGGAGGCAGCCAACAGGCACACTTATAGGCCTTGTCGTGCCAATACCAAATTGGCTGCTGTGCCAGAAGCTTAATCTGAGGCAAAGGGAGATTTCTGTGAATGCATAGGTAGACTTGACGCTGCACTGGCGTAACACAATGCAACTCAAAACATCCTTGCAGTTTGTTGGTACAAACACCATAATTGCTGTGGCTCCTAAA
Source organism: Podarcis melisellensis (assembly GCF_964234715.1). NCBI lineage: Eukaryota > Metazoa > Chordata > Lepidosauria > Squamata > Lacertidae > Podarcis > Podarcis melisellensis. Next base: position 35,050,848 of record NC_138538.1, read on the forward strand.
GGTTTTGCAAACACAGTCGTTCACTTGGACTGGTAACATTTTTAAAAAGGTCTTTAGGGCAGAAATAAAAGGGATCTGCTGAAAAACTACAGAAGCAAAATACCATTAAGGAATTGATATTACAACAAGGAATATAAGATGTTCCATAGAACATGGAAAGTGGTCTGAAAAGTCACCAAATATGTTTAAATAATCTGACTTGTTCCATTTGAAACAAGCATATAGAAACCCTTCCCACAATGGTCAGTGAAATATATGCACAGGCTGATATCTGACTATTTGTGTAACAAGCTGCTTCCTGTCTTCTGCTTCCAAAACAAAACACAGAGAGAAAAACAGGGGATGCAGTAAAGTAATAGATTTTTACTACTTCGTCCTCTTCAGGTGTCACTTAGGGCTGTGCCAGACTCCCTAAAAACAGTAGACCATGGTGAGGGTTTGCCAAGTGTGCCTTCCTCTTAGCACATTTCTCCCTTTCATCCTGAGTTTGAGCGTCTTCAAAGCCCATAACAGTTTTGATAAAGGCTGTTCTCCAATTGGAGCGCTCACAGGCCACTGTTTCTCAATTGTCAGCGTTTATACTACATTTTTAAAGATTTGCCTTGAGAGAGTCTTTAAACCTCTTTTGTTGACCACTGGCATTGCACTTTCCATTTTAAGTTTGGAATAGAGTAGTTGCTTTGGAAGAGAGTGCCTGGGCTGGGACAAGAATTGGGGGATAGCTGGGAGCAGAAGAATCTGATGTGCTATAAAGACTAGCTACTCATACAGTGAGCCAGGAAGGAAACAACCATATTCTGAAAGAAGATGTAGAATGCAGAGACTGGTCTCAGTCAGTGATTATGGGTGCAATGAGCCTTGACTGGTCCAGGTGTCCAGCAGCTATCAATACTACCCACTGCTGAAGGTACAACAGTGATAGGCTTCTATTTCCAGGTTCTCTTTATTAAAAAAAAATATTTGAAAAGCATTTCAGATTAAAATTATCCATATGAAATAAGGGGTTATCTCTGACATGGTACTTGGAGGTGAGGTGATTGCATGTGTGGGCATTGTAAATTAAATTCCTCCACATGTTTAGCATGAGGTGGTGCAATCACCACATGAGAACACTTGTACCCAAGTTGGGCATATTTGAATTGACCTTTAGCAGAGCTCAGGTCTGTGGGAAGCAAATCCCTAGGTAATGTGAATCTCTATTGAGATTAAAAGTCTGTGGTAAAATAGCCTAGATATTTCAGTTAAGCAGTGAGCTAACCATTATAGTAAGCCGTTGATTTTCATGCCTTTTTATATGCTGTATTAGCAGAGTAACAAACCTTGTTACAGTTTAATAAACCTTATTTCAGCCTCAACAGCCTTGTTTCAGTACTGGTGGCTAATGCATAAGAAACGGAGCACACTGAAGTCAAAAACCCATATGGAAAGAAGAGAAGATTTCGAATTAGGTTTAATACAATAAGCTGAACATTCCGTACAATTTCACATTCCTACCACATGTGAAAGAAACTGGTGCAGAAAATGGAAAAAAACCACCATTTCTTAAGCTGTGCCATCAAATGCTGCTCAACATAGGAGAGGGGCATATTTTCTAGTCGCCTCCTGGTTCAATGGGCAGTATTCAATTCTCTTTTCCTTACAGCACAAGGGTTTCCACTTTTCAATGTGATTTCCCCTACTTCCCTGTGCCCTCCTCAAATCTGCTCTGGAGGATTGGTGGAACCCTTAGAAAAGATTTAGGAGCCTGCACAAAGAAGAGAGGCAGAAGTAGAAATCCTTGTGCTAACAGGAAGTTTACTTAGCACTGCACTGGCTACCAGTCAGTATTTTTTAACCTTCTCCTTCACATAGATGCTAATGGGAGTGAAAACAACAATGGCATTTCTTGGGCTGGCATACTTTTAAAGCCTTTTTTAGTCTGTGTGTGGAGGGGACAGGGAAACTTTAGAACTGGCAGATCCAAGGCTTCTCTGAAACAGTCCATTTTTTTTAAGGATGTGAGCATTACACAGATAGCAACAGAGCTTTCCTCAGCCTTCTTTCCCCCGCATGAGGAGACCTCTGCCTATCGGCTGTGCCATAAAAGAGGGACGTCCACATAGCATTTAATTCCCCAGTGAACCCCCCTGGGAGCTTAGGCTTGCTCCCTTAGTGTTTCTCAAACATGAAAAAATGCACTGCTGTGCTTTCTAACAAAAATGTGGCAAGAATATAATTAAGGACTGCTGGATGAGATTGAGGTCTATCCAGTCCTGCATTCTGCCTGCAACTGTATGTGATCAGATGCCTCTGGGAATCATACAAACAGCAGGGCATTGATGGTGATAGCTACCCTGTGTCCAGAAACCATCAGCTCATTCTGCTAATCTATTAAAACTGTATCTATAGTGATCTTCACTAGCTCCCAGTCCCTTGCAAGGCAAATGGGGATCACACATTTTCTACCAAGTTTCCAACTCATCCCAGCACCAGCCCTGCCTACGTTCTCTTTGATTTAAAGGTCTCTGTCCTAATGTAACCAATCAGTCAAGCTCTGTGAATGCGCCAACAATTAATCAACCTCAGACTAGACTTTGCTCCTCTTGTGCAAAAAAAGAAAGAAAGAAGAGAAGCTCTTGCTGATAGGAATGAGCAGGATGATGTCATGACCAAAGGAAAAATAAGGTTTAAGTGCTGTTCCATTTCAATTCCTTGTCCCTGCTAAAAGTTAAGGCAATATTTACAAATTAAATGCCTGGGTAAAAGCAACACAGAGAGGCTAATGGCCTTGGATTTAGCCCTTGATTAAATTGCTAGGCTGGCCATCTGATTCCTTTCTACTCTCTGTGACCTTTTGTGTTGCTTTTATTCGTGGCAAAATGAATTTATACACCATGTAATTATAGAAAGAAAATAGTTTTGACCTCAGCTCCATCCTCCCTATCTTAATGTGCATAATTGTTTTGCAAGCCGTTTATTACTGTCACTATTTCCAGTCAGGTGCAGCCGAGAGCACCAGAAGGAGGGGCACGAGGATAAGGGAGGTCAGGAGGTTTAAAGGAATAGAAAACGATTTACCCATCGGGTATTAATTATAGATATGGGCCCAGAAGCTGACATAACTTAGACACAAAACACTTAATGTTGGGTAAACACTAGCGTGACAAACAGTGTTTGTGCCATTCTGGAAGATCACAAAGCGCTTGACTGCCATCAGTTCAGTCAACCCATAAGACTGTTTCGAGACATCCTATCACTCCTGCCCTCCTAAAATAGCACATAGGGATCTGTTTTCTGATGAAATTGTATTGTGCCTGATTGTGGCAGTTCCCAGTACTCTGTTAAAAAAACAAAAACACTTATTGTGGGTCCAGAAATAGAACATTCCACTGCTGGACAAAAGTCATGTGCAGTGTGGGAACATGCACCATTAATAGACATGTAGAATATTTGTGTGATGTCGCAGGTTCAAGCCCTGGCCTCTCCAGGTAGGGCTGGAGAAGACTGAAACCCTGGAGAGCTGCTGCCAGTCAGTGTAGACAATACCGAGCTAGAAGGATCAAGTATCTGATAAAATTATGGAATGTTGGTTTGAGATTTACAGGATGTATGGCTTTAAAGGAGAATGTATTAAAAATGATGTATAGATGGCATTTGATGCCAACTAAATCAGCTAAAATGTATAGGAAAAGAGATAGAAAATGTTGGAAATGTAGGGAAATAGACGGAGATTACTTTCGTATGTGGTGGACTTGTGGCAAGGTAAAAAGATTCTGGGAGTTAATCTATAATGAACTTAAAAATATATTTAAGTATACTTTTCCGAAAAGACCAGAGGCATTTCTGCTAGGTCTGGTGGGTAAAGAAATTAAAATAAAAGACCAGAACTTGTTCATGTACGCCACAGCCGCCGCAAGAACTTTACTGGTCTGAAGATGGAAAACACAAGATTTACCAACCATCCAGGAGTGGCAGGTGAAGATGATAGATTTTGCGGAACTTGCCAAATTGACAGGAAGGATCAGGGACCAAGAGGACCAGAGATACAATAACAATTGGAATAAATTTATTGAATATATAAAGGAGAACAACAAAAATATTAAGACACTAGCAGGATTGGAATAACACCTCCAATGTAAAACAGCAGAGTTATGACAATAATATACGCAAAAAGTAATTGATGTATATACCAGCGGTCGGGAGGGAGGGAAGTCAGGACTCAGCAGAGTCAAAGGGATTATAATGTGACAATAAGGATTCTTGGGAAAAGAATTACATGTTGAAAACAATAAAAAAAATTATTTGCAAGAAGGACCAAGTATCTGACTCAACATAAGGCAGCTTCCTATGTTCCTATGAAATGCATTCTTCAACACAACTATTAAAGGTGAAGGAGTCCCATCCTATTTTGCATCCTGACCACCCTACTATGAGTATATATAACTCCACAAGCGGAGAAAAAATATCCATAATCTCAAGTATTGATGAACATCCATGGAACAGAACTCTCTTAATATTGAAAAGTAACATGTAGGTGCCCCAGAGAAATTGCAGCATGTAAGTTCTCCACCCTAAAATGCCAGGGGCAAGGGAGTGGGGAGGATGGCATGTTACAAACCTGGTGCTTCTGGCACTGTGTTTGCACCACACCAACCTCCCCATTTGGTCACCCCTTGCTCTCTCCTTCCTGGTAAGGAGCAGCGACTCATTGTTGGGAGATCAGGTGAGTGCCACTGCCCTGCCACATCATCTGATACCGCTGATCCCAAATGAAAAATACTAATGCCGCTTTCTATCAAGATTCTATTCTTGGTTAGAATTTGTAGTATTCTGGCAATTGAATATTAACCTTCAAAATGTGCGCTATGAATGTATGGATTTTCTAGGCAATATTTTAAAGCCTTTCTACACCAAGCATGGTAAAATATCCCTTCATGTTCTTGACATTTCCAACAAACAATTGAAACACCTTTAAACATTCTAAATAATTTCTCAGAAGTACCAATGTATCATCATTTTATAAAATTTCTCTTTAAGATCGTAACACAATGTAAATTTTAACCCCTTAGTCTACATATATTCCAACTGTTCCATCTCTATTATATTATAGCCAATTTTTTTGGTCATTTAATCATGCATTCTTTAACCTGTCCTTCTTCTGTTTTGAATTTCAGCAAGAGGTTATACATTTTCGCAATATCATGTTCAGCATCTGTACACAGTATAATTTCAAAGTCCGTCTTTCCTTGCTCTGTACCAAAAGTCTTTTTATCTCCTAATTGCATATAAGAAAACCACTGAAAATTATGGTGTCCCACTGAATTCAGAAAAAAATAAATCCTTAGGGTAAGGCTCCTTCCCTTTTGTACTGACTCAATGGTGGGCAGTCAAACAGTAGGATTGCCTCACCCACCTTTTGTGACCAGATTCTGGTCCCTTTAAGACAGCTGCTGACTGGCAGAAAGCTCCCAAAATGAAGCGTTCCCCATTACTTCATTTCTGTTATGGAAAGCATAGCTTCCAATCAGTCTTAAAACGGGGGACAACTGATGCAAAACATTTATGTCTTGGTTTGGTGGCAATGACCCCTGCATTCCAGTACAGTGGCTCTGTTATGAATGCCTCTGTTATTACAAGAGGACTTATTATTGCATGCAATACAGTAAAGCTAAATAACTTGGATTGGGGTGGAAGCTGCCATATGCATCTTATAAATATCCTCTGTGATGTTTACTTTGCTCAGAGAAATCCATTTTAATATGCTTGCAAGCATATTGTATTGGAGTGAAAAGTTCATTTCCGAATAAAGGACCCACTACCTTACCAGCAACTCTTGAAGTCTTATGTTCTCTTATAGGGGGAAAAATCTCTTTAGCACCGCATTAGTATAAGTACCAAGGACAACAGAAGCTTTCCACAGCGGATTCTTTCTGCTTCTACTATTTGAGCAACCTTGAAAAAGGGCATGTTCCTTCTTTCCTCTTTCTCCTTCTGGGTGACTTCATCTTTTTACCTTTATTTGTATCACAAACCTGAGAGACCTTAGAGACCCTGGATACTGCTTTCATTATATGCAAAGGAACATGGTCCCATAGTTTTGCCTTATTCATAATCCTATTAAATATCTATGCCAGGGATGGCTAACCCACAGCCTTTGAGCCAGAAGGTTTTTTCCTCGTCCCTAAGGACCCTCCCCACCCTGAATATTTGTACAAGACACTGCAAGCTTGTTTATTTATTTTCATGAGTGCCCAGGAGCAGTCATGTGCTCTGCTTATCACGTTTCTGCCTTTTCCCACTACAATCACTCACTGTTAGGGGCTGACTGTGTTGCCTTCAATTGACAAAGAGATAAGAGCTCTCATGATTGTTTTTCCGACCTGAAGCACACATTTCATAACTTTTTGTGATTTTCTAGATCCATTTTAATCAAGGGTCAGACCCAGTTTTCACATAGGAAACTGATTTGGCCACCTCTGTTGGGGGAGTGATGGGGGAGATATGTTTCTGTTTATTCTCTTTGACCTCTCAGTGGCTCTTGATAACATCGACTATGGTATCCTTCTAGAGTGGCTGTCCGAGTTAGGGGTGGGCAGCACTGCTTTGCAGTGAATCGCGCTTTGATCTTCAGACGAAGGGCAGTATACAAAATAAATAAATAAATAGCTCCATAGAATGATCACAAAACATCACCTCTCTTTATCAACCGAAGGCATTGCAACCAACTGGAAGATAGTGACATTAGTAAGGAAAGCTGAAGCAGCAATAGCACTAGTGAGAGTCATTTTTAAATAAAAATAAAAAATATCAAGGAGTTATCAAGGAGCATCTGGAGCATTCTGGAGCATTGAGAATTAAAAGACCTGAGAGTCAAGGGAGAAAGTGCAGTAATGGGCAGCCATGAAATTAAGTGTAAAGGGGGAAGGGGAAAAATTAATGCTGGAGGGGAAAGGGGGAAGTTGATACATTAGTGGAGCAAAGATTGATTTTTAATGATGGAAGGGAATGCAATTAATTTTGGGCTGGGGGTTCTTATTCATTCCTAACAAATTAGTAAAAATATAAAGTGATGAATTAATAAAGTGATAGCTTCTTAATGAAATAATAATCCAGTTGATTAATATTACTGTGGAATATCGTGGGAAATCCTTCAATGACGTCCACTTCAATACGGCGGCCCTCCAAAGGGTCAATGAAGCTCCAAACCAAATAAAAGGTTAGATACCCCAATCTGGAATAAATTGCCAACCCCCCAGGAATAGGGGAATCATTGCTAAATAATTTCTGACAGATGGCCATCCAACCTCTTTTTAAAAACCTTCAATGAAGGAGAGTCCACCACTTTCCGAGGGAGTTCATTCCACTGTTGAACTGCTCTTATTGTCAGAAAGTTCTTCCTAATGTTGAATTGGAATCTCTTTTCTTGTAATTGGGAAGCCATTGGTTGAAATCTTACCCTCTGGAGCATCAGAAAACTAGCTTACTCCATCTTCCGTGTGACAGCCTTTAAGTTATTTGAAGACACCTCCAGGTTAAATATACCCAACTTTCTCAACTGTTCCTCATAACGCTTGGTTTCCAACTTGTCTATATTTTACATTGGTGGAGTCCGACTTGAATTGCAGCTTTGCATCCACATTTTCCTCTATATTTCTTTGCACTAAGATTACATTCCACATAGAACAGTGTTCTGTAAAATTATAGGAAGGCAGGGAGACTTACTCATACATTAATTCCACTTTTCCTCTTCATTAGCAAACCCTCTGGAGGTCATCTTAATCAAGTACTCTGAAAAGAGTATTCTATAGCAATTGACATCACAAGGCGTGCCCTTACTTTATGGCATTGCAGGCACTATTGAATGAAGCTTGATTACTAATTTCCCCCCTTTTCTACTGACCGTATTAAAAAAAAGTTTCTATACTTAAAAAAAAACCTCAGCAAGACATCATAAATTAATCGCTTCATGGGAATATGGTTTAATGACCCTTACAGTCCTATAGGTTAGTGAAAATCAGCTTAAATGACTTCAGTTCTTTCAAGCCAATCCTTATAATGTTTATGTTGAAGAAATCTCTAGTGAGTTGAGGGGGATTTATTTCTTTGTAATTTAAGTGTGCCTAAGACTGAACCTTAGTGATGTATGGAAGTGAGAGTTGGACCAAAAAGAAGGCTGACCACCAATGAATTGATGCTTTTTAATTATGGTGCTGGAGGAGACTCTTGAGAGTCCCATGGACTGCAAGAAGAACAAACCTATCCATTCTGAGGAAAATCAGCCCTGAGTGCTCACTGGAAGGACAGATCCTGAAGCTGAGGCTCCAATACTTTGGCCACCTCATGAGAAGAGAAGACTCCCTGGAAAAGACCCTGATGTTGGGAAAGATGGAGGGCACAAGGAGAAGGGGACGACAGAGGATGAGATGGTTGGACAGTGTTCTCGAAGCTACAAACATGAGTCTGACCAAACTGCGGGAGGCAGTGGAAGACAGAAGTGCCTGGCATGCTCTGGTCCATGGGGTCACAAAGAGTCGGACACGACTAAACGACTAAACATCAAACTAGACTGAACCTACAAATGCTTACTTGGTATAGGGGTTAGGTACCCTCCATATGTTTTTGGACTCCAACTCCTATCAGCCCCAGGTAGTATGGTCAGGAATGTCTAGCAACACAGGTACACCGCCTCGCCCTCACATGGATGCATGACTCACTGGGTACAGTAGGGCACACACTCAAGGAATGTACCTTGGATTGCAGCTTTTCAAGTGTGATGTTATGCATGCCTACTCATAAGTAAACTCAGCTGAGTGCAATGGGACTGAGTCCCAGGTAAGTGCATATAGGAGTGCACCTGTAGCCTATTATAGCAGTAAGAAGTGAGAGCAAAGCTGTTTGTCAAATGCAAGTATTTCTTTCTGTTGATGGTGCTCACTCAGATTCACTTCAGGCGCTTCAACTTTGTTTAATGCACACTGACATCCTTAATTCACTTCAGCTGCATTTCTTCCGCTTTGACAACTTCAGTTGAATCGGAAGCAGGCACTTTGCTCTTGTCTGGTGATGTCTGCAACAAATTGGGGTGTGTATGAGTGTGTGTTTAACAGCAGAAGTATTGTTCAATCTGAAATAGCAAGACAAGGATTCTATGCAAATCTTTAATGATCTGCGTCACCATCATGCATCCCACTCTTCTACTAAAAATACCCGGAGCAGCTTTTGACACAGCACTACAAAGAGCAAAATGAAAACAAAACGAGAAGGTACAAGGAAGTGGTGGGTTCTTAAGTGACAGTTTCACACTTCAACCGCAACTCCACTAGCTGCAGAGATGAAACCCCAGTTGCCTGCATGCACCACACTTTACCATTTCTTTCTAGGTCCTAAACAGTGGATGTAGTAGGCACAAGTAATGGCTGACCCATTTTTTTATATAAGCAAGCAACTAAGGGTCAAACTACATGTCAATCAATTCATGTGGCTGTATTTGTCTTTTTTATTTTTTTATTTATCACAACAAGAGGAAAATGGCATTGCTTTGGGGATAACAGTGCATGGGAAAGAGAGGCTGATCCACCTTCCCCAAGCAAATACTTTCTCAACAGTTTGGCTACAAGGCATAGAAAAGGGTTCCCATTGGTGCCCCATTGCTCGTGATTGGTGATAATGTTTCTGTTAGCGATTTCACACCTCCGATGCTGCAGATGATATTGTTGCAAATCATATGCCAGTCTGGGACAAGTCTGGGAAAGGAGGAAGGTCTTATCTCTTCCGCTGAGGGTACTGTTACACTGTGCTTTTGCTTTTATTTCTGTCTGTTTTATTTTATTTCTGCTGGAGAGAACGGACGCCATTATGCTTTTGTCTGTAGTACATAGTGTGTAAATAAATAGTAGATTAGCTCTACGATGTCTCACTCTTCTTGCTGCGTTATGCCAGAAGATTAGTGTGCATATATCAATATGATGTATGTCTCTAGAAGCGCACAGGAGAAGAAGGGAGATGCCTTTTCCAGAACTGCAGAGCACACTCAGATATCTGGGGGCTTGCAGGTGCCCCCAGGGCATTTTCCAACAGTTTCTACCCTTTATAGGTCTGTAGTAATACCAGGAGTGTCCAGTATGAAGGGTCCTGAGAGTGGTATCAGTGTTCCTTACTGGGATGGAGGAGGGTAAGGTGGTGGGAAGGTTGGGGCTGCATGAGCACACAAGCAGGAGCACTGGATTGGTTCCACAAAACCTAAACTCACTGCTGCACAGCTCCATTCTCACAGTGTCCCAGAAAGCTGCTGCACCTCTGCTGTTGGGAGAATGGTGGGGTGGTACTGGCTCTCCATGCCAGCTACTCTTGAGTTACACCCCAGTGCTGCTATAGGGAAACAAACTCCCAGCAGGACCTCTGTGTCCATTTGCATGAACTGCCATACCACCCCAAGTGGGTCAACTGAATCCACGTTTTCTTCTTGCAGCATATCATCTGCCAAGCTGCCTTCTTTGCTCTCTTGCCTCTGTTTGTTTAGAACAGACGCTATTTATTTTCAGTTTTTAAAAGCTCTTGCTCTACCCAAAACGGTGGTAGTTTCCTGTAGAAATGCACTTAAGCTAATTGAGTTTAAAGATACCTTTGAATTCAATTTGCAGGAATAGGGGGTATAATCAAGTTTCTGTGAAATTTCAGAAATAGCCCGTAAGGTCCCCACTGGTTATGGGAAATGAGGGCATGAAAAATGCATGCATTTTGGGGGGTAGGCTCAAGATCCTGTGATGGAGGAAAGATCAAAGAAATCATATGCATTCTAGCTAGCAGCACAGTCGGTTCCTGCCCCTTAGTTCCCAGTCACAAAGTAAGTTTTACTGGACAGCTGGGAGAGCAAGGTTTTATCAGCAAATCGCAAGACACTGAACCAGATGTTATGGAGTAAGCCACTCATCTTTCCGATGGTCTGAGGACTGAGCTAAAGCCTGGGTTATCTGCATGAAGAGATGGTGAGCAAAACTCCATTGCAAAGTCAGGAGGGTCAATAATATCCATTAGTGCTAATGGGAGGTCAGGAGCGAAGCTCAAAAATCCCTGCACTGCTGTGAATCTGTTGCCCCTGCTTTGTCTTGTGTAAAATCTTTTCATTATAAGGTGCTGCAAGGTGAATACGACTAAGGCTAATGAGCTATTGATTTGCAGATAATAGGAGTGGCTTTGCTCCTAATGACTTGGTTGTTTACTGGTCTCAGACCACCTCTACAATACTAATTATTGCAAATATGTTCTCTTTAAATTAAACTCTGTGTATCAAAGAGGGTGCTGAGGTAGCCCTGGAAAGAAATAATAATAATAATAATAATAATAATAATAATAATAATAATAGGCTAGCATATTCCTATAGGGGCCAAACTGGACATGATGTGAGGGCTCCATGATGAGAAATATTCAGTTTCGTGTGCATGTTTAAAAACTAGCAACCCCAAGTGGCTGCTTTAAAGATGGGAGAAGTGACACTGCAGGAGGGGGCATTTAACACTTAACATTTCCACCAAATGAAAGCCCCTCCCCCCTGCCCACTGCTATTAGTTCTACCAGGGAACACATAGTTGTTGGAAATACAGTGGTACCCCGGGTTAAGTACTTAATTCGTTCCTGAGGTCTGTTCTCAACCTGAAACTGTTCTTAACCTGAAGACCACTTTAGCTAATGGGGCCTCCCGCTGTTGCCGCGCCACCGCTGTGCGATTTCTGTTCTCATCCTGAAGCAAAGTTCTTAACCTGAGGTACTATTTTGGGGTTAGCGGAGTCTGTAACCTGAAGCGTATGTAACCTGAAGCATATGTAACCCGAGGTACCACTGTATCCATGTAGACTATGGATAAGTCAGTCCATGGAACAAAACTTTACTGCATTTCCTGAGGTTTTTCATTCACAGGGTATGTACACAGTGACTTAAAACCAGTGCGGCTATTCCCCATGCATTGCATTTCAAGCAGCATTTGCTTAGTGTTCACATCAGAGGAGTGAGTATGTTCTTTCAATGGGCATAATGTTTTTGGTTTCTGGCAACCTTCCTCAATAAAGATAGGAGTGAGGTAATGTGACTTGATAATATTCTCCTCCCCACCTAGTTCTCTCTCTCTCTCTCTCTCTCTCTCTCTCTCTCTCTCTCTCTCTCTCTCTCTCTCTCTCTCTCCCCCCCCCCCAGTCTGAGCATGCTCACAGCTCAATAGGCTGTTTTGGGAGTTTCTGTCACATAGCCCTTTCCATTTTTTAGTTACCTCTCCAAACCCTGAGGTTCCCCTAAGCCACTTGATATCTCTTTACTGTGTGTGGCTATACAGTGGTACCTCAGGTTACATATGCTTCAGGTTACAGACTCCGCTAACCCAGAAATAGTGCTTCAGGTTAAGAACTTTGCTTCAGGATGAGAACAGAAATCATACTCTGGCGGCGTGGTGGCAGCAGGAGGCCCCATTAGCTAAAGTGGTGCTTCAGGTTAAGAACAGTTTCAGGTTAAGTATGAGCCTCCAGAACGAATTAAGTACTTAACCTGAGGTACCACTGTATAAGTATCCAAACTTAGCTCTGAACTTTAAAAACAGTGAGAATGATAAGGTACTGACACACTAAGAAACCTTCATAGGCAAGTCAGCCACTTCGAGTTACTCCATTCCATGAACCTTTTTTGTAAGTTTAGTTACTTTTCAGTAAAAAAAGGGGGCAATAATAAGTCCAGAAAATAAAAGTATATAGCAAAATTTCAGCAGTATTTTACTTAATATTTTTGTGTGGTATTCACTCCTGTTAAAAGAAAACACATACTTTTTTTTTTTTGCAATCAATCGATCATTCAGGAATGTCAGGGGTTTTACATCATCTTTAACTGTGTTATTTCCCCCCTTTTCTTCTATTTTTCCAAAACAACGCTAGTTGAAATTTGGCTGCTATTAAAAGGATTACATCTCTTGCCTGCACCTATTCTGAGGGAGTTTGGTAGGACTGGAACTATATTTACCTTTAATATTTAATATGATTCCCCATCAAAGGTGTGTCTTGTGAATTAGCTTTTAGTATATTTGATTGGAAAGCATTACAGTATATGTGTTTCCCTTTTGTATTATAGCAGTAAGGGTTAGTTATCCTTTATCACTGGCAATTAAAAACAAGTTACTATCCATAATAATTTCTCATTTTTAAAAATCTCCTATGAAGGCTAGATTTTACTTGGTATCTAAACATATTTTCAGGGATTCTGCCACACTCTCCCATTCGGTGAAAGACTACATGCAATTCACTTTGTAAAAACCTATTAAAAGTGACACTCAAAGAGTCAATAAACCAATAGCTCCACTTTGGTTGCTTTATCAGTATTGATTCAGCTCATAATTATTTCTCTTAATCCTCCGCTCTGTGAAGGTGTCTGATTTAACCCTTTGCAGAAATGTCTCACTCAGTTTTCTGTTCCTCGGCTTGCCTCTCACCTTCCAAGGTGCCAGAAGCGGTTTCCTTTTCCTGGGCAATTTTATGCTTGCAGTAGCAAAGGTGACTGCAGCGGATGATCCATAGGATTGAAAGATAAATGTTGGAATAAGCAGCCTTATAATGCAAGGTGAAAGAATGCATTGAGTGGAGTTTTTGGTCTGTCCACAGACAGATATAACTGCTAGGCATAGCCAACATGGTACCCTCCATACCTTGCCAAGTTAAAATACCATGGAGGCCAGAAAGAAGAACCAATAGCCAAGGACAGGCATGGCCAAACTTGGCCCTCCAGCTGTTTTGGGACTACAATTCTCTTCATCCCTGACTACTGGTCCTGTTAGCTATGGATGATGGAAGTTGTAGTCCCAATACAGCTGGAGGGCCAAGTCTGGCCATGCCTGGCCAAGGATAATGAGAGTTGTTGACTCACAACATCTAGATGGCACCATGCTGGCTACACTTACACTACTCCTATTTGATACATTTCAGCTGACTTGATATGGGGAGACGAAAGTCCTACCCCAACCTTCCTGTGCTGAGTGGGAAGATCTAAAGGGGACTTCTAAATATGTTTTGGTGAACACGCTTCTAATCCTTGATGCACATGGAAACTCCAATAATGCGGGGTTCTTGTTTGTGTGGAGGATTCTAGGTGCCTTCACTCAAAGTGTTTGGTAACCTCTTTCCTATCTTCCCATTTAGTGTGAGCCTTCTACATGCAAAACATTTGCTCTAAGACTGAGCTATGGAACATCCTCCACAGCCCTTCATTGGGCTAGACTTAATGCCTCACCTTCTGCCTAGTCATCACCATTCATCCATCTGGTGGGGTCCCCCTGTCCACTTTAGCTAAGATTTCACTCATACCTTTTAGTAAAAGATATTGCACCCCATCATTTTCTTTCCCAAACACCGAGGAACATATTCAGTTGTTCTCACAAAACCCTTATCTTCAGGACTCCTCCCACTTAAATAACTACAATATTTCCAGCAAAAGGTGAGTTACCATAAATGATCTAAGGAGTTTGCAGTAGTTTTCTATATTAGCTGTTCACTTGGGCAAAGATTTTTTTTTAAAAAATGGTACAGGATTCCAAACAGGCTACAATTTGCATATGTTCAGGACAGAAAACTGATGCTTTCATTTCTCTCCCTTTTTAATTGGTTGCCTTCTGATCCCCAAAACCCAAGCATCTTTAACTACAGTCTCCAGCATTGCTTTTGTAGGATAGGTCTTTCCATTTGTTCCTCCCTTTTGTACATTGGGTCTCCCGCTTTGCAGGAGGATTTCACATACTCTCCGAGAATGTTTGTCAAATCACTGATCAATGAAGCAAACCACCTCAAGCACAACGCTGGCCTAATGCTAGTATCTGTCAGCACCATCTGGATATATCTTTCTGCTAAAGGGATCTAGAATGAAGCTTTAAACATGCTTGCTTATTTGTGGGATTTCAGCCAAATGTTTGTAGTGATGGTGCCAGCCATTTGATTTATAACAAGCATACTTACCTGGGTGTGGATTCCACATCAAAAAGACATCAGAGATGCTGACTGAAAGCTAATAAACCCCACTGTGACTTGAAGTGATAACCTGCAGGGCTCAGGAGAGAGGCTTCAAGCAGAGAGAGACAACAAACTTTGGTGCTGTATTGCTTTGACACCAGTAAGGTGAGGAAAGAGGGATAGATTTCTTTTACTCCATTCATTTATATTTGTATAGCCTACCATCAAAGTCTCATAAATCAAAGCAATGCTGTAGTTCCCTGGAGTTATACTACTATTTTGATGCCCAGCTGTTAGTAAGCTGGAAGTGCCTCATCTCTGGCCCTCAGTTGTATCCTGTTGAATTCGACATGGTGATTCTCAGAGCAGAGCTGCCCATTCAGAAAAAAGCTCATGGTATAGCCCTGCTGGACCTATACACAGTAGAAGTCTCGGTAAGGGATTATTTGTTTGGATAATTGCTCATAGATCTTGGTCCTTTGTTCTTTGTTTTTAACCTATCTTTCACACACAAAATCAACATGTCAGAAAAAAGGCTTGGTTGGAACCCCTCTCTTTGACATATTGGCTTTCTGTGGATTTTTCAAACATATGGAACATTGAAAATGAAATAACCACCTGCATTTTTAAATGGTGCGACCGCATGCCACACTATATCTCCTGAAATTTCTTCTCCTGCACAACTGTCAAAGGCGCAAAATCTTGATCCTCTTTCACCTGGCAGTTCTCATAAGAACTGCCTCAAATATGAGAGAGAGAGAGAGAGAGAGAGAGAGAGAGAGAGAGAGAGAGAGAGAGATTGAGAGAGAGAGAGAGGGAGATTGAGTATCAGTGTAAATTCAGATCATACCTTGAGCTTCTTTAAATTGGTCTTCTGAAGGGCAGATATCAAAGATCCTCCCCTCTTCCAACATTGGCACCATCAAAAATTTGTCATATTTTATGTGGTACCACAGGTTAGGAACTTAATTCGTTCTGGAGGTCCGTTCTTAACCTGAAACTGTTCTTAACCTGAGGTACCATTTTAGCTAAGGGGGCCTCGCGCCACCGCAGTGCCACCAGAGCATGATTTCTGTTCTCACCCTGAAGCAAAGTTCTTAACCCGAGGTACTATTTCTGGGTTAGCGGAGTCTGTAACCTGAAGCGTCTGTAACCCGAGGTACCACTGTACTTTGCAAACCCACTCAAAAAGATGTCCTTATTGACTTCAATAGGGCTTACTCCTCCAGCTAAGTGTGTATAGCATTGTAACAATGTTGCAAATATTACATATGTACCTACCCTCTGAATGTATGCTGGTTCCCTCGGCCAGTAAAGCAAGATGAGCGCCGCAACCCCAGAGTCATCCGTGACTGGACCTAATAGTCAGGGGTCCCTTTACTTTTCCCCTCTGAATGGGCATTTGTCAAACCCAGATATGAAATTACATTTATTAATTGTCCCTTGCACAAGAATATTCTTTTAAAGACAGTTACAGATAGGTAGCCGTGTTGGTCTGCCATAGTCAAAACAAAAAAAATTCCTTCCAGTAGCACCTTAAAGACCAACTAAGTTAGTTCTTGGTATGAGCTTGGTATGAGAAGAAGTGTGCATGCACACGAAAGCTCATACCAAGAACTGACTTAGTTGGTCTTTAAGGTGCTACTGGAAGGAATTATTTTTTGTCTTGTAAAGACAATTCTTTCACACTGAACTATGCCATTTGCAATAAGTCTATTAGGTGATAGTCAACCAAGTTTTACTCAGAGTAGAACAATTTAAATTAATAAGCATGATTAAGTTAGAGCTATTAATTATGATTGATCTTCCCATAGACTCTGATGTAGATTGACAAATATTTTATCGGTTAGCTACCAGCTAAATGGGGTTCTTTAGGCATGTGCTCAGGGCAGGTGTGCTTTTTATAAGATCACACAGAGAAGTGACAAGGTACTTGGCACAGGAATCTCAAACATACTGCTTTGTGCGCTCTATTTTAGCTGCAAGAACTCATAGAATTTGCATGTAATTTCCTAGTTTTCAGGTTCCATGCAAAAATTAACATGTGAAGAATAGCAAGGAAATTTGGAAGGTTATCGGGGGGAGGGCATTCATGTGTGTGCTAATTTTGCAAAGATGGATATCCACACATCCATGAGAGTACTTGTGTTTTATTAATACGGTTTCCTACAAGTGGCTCATAAGTTAGAACTAGCATTTATATCTGTACCAGATGTAAGCCTGCAGATTTTAATTCATGCACAGTGCCTTGGTAGACTTGGTATACTTTTATAAATAATAAATTATGATGATATTCAGGAATCCCCAAATCATTACACCATTTCTGCTACATTTGTTTTGCACTTTTTTCTAGTTAACAACATCACAATAATTTATAACCACAAATTCACACAAGAACACACTTCCTAATTATTCAAGTGCCTTGTTTCTTCTTGTCACTTTCCAGTTCTGCTATTAGCACCTCTGCCTTTCTCCAGTTCCTTTATTTCCACAGAAATGCCCTTCTTATTTTAACTCCTAACAGCTTTCCTAAAGCCATAACCTGCTTTGTCTGTTGTTTAATAGGAAATCAATATTGTTGTAATACAATGAAATTAACATTGATTTATTTCATTGTAACTGGCAGCTAAACCAATAAGGCATTAGTCAATGTGCACACAGTGGGAGGTCCAATGGTCTCTCCAAACCTGATGTATTTCTCTTTGCTTATAATTAATTACAAAATCTGGCTTGAGGTTTGCAGAAGAGATTAAGACAGAATTTCAACTACCAGTAGTTCTCAGTCCTAATGCAACCCCCCCCCCCGAAAACCAGGAGCCATCAGATCGAAATGCATTTCAAGGTATGCATGTTATGTGCAATGGCTTACAAGTTTTTCCTGGGGGTGTGATCTGGCTGAGTGGATACAGAAAATGAAACTGGCAAAACAAATGTAGAAGAACTTCAGTATCTTAAGGTTGGTGAGAGGGAATAGGAAGAACTGCTAAATTATCTGTTACTCAGGAGACCCAGGCTTAGCTTACCTAACTTTAATAGACTTTCATTGTGACCTTGTCAAAATATTTATAAAAGAGATGCAGAACTTTTTTTCCCTTCACACCGAGGGCCACATTCCCTTCCGGGCAATCTTCTGGAGCTCCATATACCAGCAGGCAGAACTAGAAGCAAAAGTGGGTGAAGGAACAAATGGAATAAGCTAGACTAGTTTTTATACATACCATCATATCCTTCATTCATTGTCCACCCAGGCAAACCAGAGGCATTATAAAAGATCAAGGACATATTCTATCCATGCAAAAGCACTCAAAGAAGGTGTGGAGCTGGGGAGGGTGGGCTGGGGAGAAGGTGTGTGGCTGACTATGGTGTGAATTCTGGGAAAGTCCCAAGAGCCAGCTAGAGGAGTCCAGAAGGCTGCATTTGGCCTCTTGGGCTGAGGCTCCCCATCTGATCTGTAACCACTTCCTGTTCCTCTAAATGAAAAGTTTATGTGATGCAATTGTCAAGCCATGCCATGTTTTAGGGCTCCAGCTATTGCTGTTCTTGTTGGCATCTGTCTGTGGAGAGGGACAATGGAGTATATAGTATGTTCAGAAACTACCTTCTTTATCACTGGACCCACTCTTGGTCTTGTCCACTCAATCTGCCAGAGCCTGTCTTCACATGCAGGAGAAGCTCCTAACTCACTGAGTGTTTGAGACCCATCAGCTAGCCTCACCTGGTTTAGCTGACAGTCAAATTCATTCCCAAGGTTGTGTGTTGGCTGCAGTTGCATGCTGACAGCTTCTAGGAGCTACAGGTGAGAGCTGAGTGCAGGGTGGGGACCAGAAGGAGCATGACACATCCTCCACCAGAGGTATGATCCTCTCCCCTAACATCTCATATGCCCCAGATAGTGTAATCTCAGAGATTGTAACTGCGGAATGACATTGAGCTGATGAGTTGCAATGATTTTTAAGCAGCAGTTTCCCCCTTCTCTCATGACAATCTGGTGATTAAATGCACTTATTTATATACATAGTCAGGCAGGTAAATCACATTCAGTATCAACACTTGCCTGTAAATAGAACTGAAAACTCTCCCTACGTGCTTCTATCTTCAGTTCAATCTTCTTTCTTTTATTTTTACTTTTTACTTTTTTGGATGAGAGTAGAATCATGCAACTCTCACATGCCTATGGAGTGTTCACATCGCATGTGATGTTAATTGCATATGGTCTTCCCAACACAAAGGTGCTTTGGCCCCCAGTGAATATATGATATGAGACTTCGGCTTGTACCTAATTTCTTAAAATGCAGGGTGCCTGGGCTTAAACCTGCTTCAGAGTCATACCCTTTGTCCTGCCATCAACTGGTGGCGTGAAGCAGAGCAGTAATGGCCCACTGTGGATATAGTGCATGCTGTCAAATAATGGAGCAGACCTAATGAGATAATCTGCAGAGATTTAATACCAATGGCAACTCTTTCCAGGAGTCTTCTTCCTTAGGCAGAAGTGCCCTCTGAAGGTATACTTGAAGCAACTACATTTATTCCCTTCTTTGGGTAAGAATCACTATCACTTGGACCCTTTCTCTTGTCCCGGCAACAGCTATTAAACTAACATCTGTTCTAAAACTTAGGTGAGTAAGTTTCTTAATTGTATGTCATGGTTAGGGATGTAAGAAAACACCACTTTCCATTCCAACCCCTGTTTGTTTCATGCAGTGCTGCTTCTGCAACATTTTTGCTTCTGACAAAAGCTGTGATATCGGTCACACTGCCTACTGTGGCAGAATTTTACATAATGATGTAATAATTTATATTACTATTTCACGCCATCATGTCACTGCAAAGGAAACACAATTTAAATAGTGGGGGAAGAGTCATCAGTTACGTATAATTTTTACACTGCAAACAACAGTAAATACCAGTTGTATTTACTGGATTGATTTCCATTCTGGACAGGGGATGAATAAGCAAACTTCAACTATTTCCACTCCTGTTTCCATTTCTGTTGGAATTCTCTGACATTCCCAGTTATGGCAGCCGTTTGCTTATGCCATAGAAACTAAGCTTAGTGTTCCCAGACAGTTTAAACATATTTTGGTGCTATTCCACACCTGGCTACATTAAATGGCTGGCGTCTAGCCCATACTCTTGCAAGCAGACAGGCAAATGGGTACCAACTCCCTCTGCTTGATCCCAGGTGTGTGTGAGATGTCAGTAGCAGTGGTGCTGGTGATAGGGAAGGCCTGCAGCTATTCTATGTCTTGCCTTTGCCTTCTCTTTTCAGTGCACTCCTGATGAGCTCTCAGGCTGATTCCTTGCTCAAATTAGGACACAGGTGTAGTTAACAATATATGAGGGGCTTAACTGCTGCCATGCAAGTGAAGGAACAAATCCAAACTGTTTTGCTGTATCTATTTCAGTATTCTAATTGGTTTTGGCAGCCTCCTGCCTTTCAATAGACTGAGATGTGACACACACACACACACACACACACACAGAGAGAGAGAGACTTGTAATCAGCAATTTAAAAACAACAACATAGGAATCATTTCTCGATGGCTCCACCCTAACAACACAATTAACCAATTAAACTATCCTAATCATCAAAGCCAAGGGAGGTGAGTGTGATTAAGCTCTGATTATTTAATGAATTCAAGAAAACAAAGCTGAATGCTGGAAGGGGTAATGGAACCTTTCCTTAGGCTTGGCATGCCATTAAACCCTGGGATGAAGACGGCAGGATGGCAGGACTGCCAGTATTAAAAGGAGGCAGAAATTTCAAGGAGCAGGTAAAATCAATAGAAACATCTACTAATATTGAATTGTCGTTTTCATTAACAGTTACTTACAACCTTATATAAAAAGTATCTATCTGTCTATCTATAGTGCCAAACAGCTTGTGAATAATTTAAAAGCAAATACATAAAACACAACAGAAATAAAGCTTCTAAAGGTGTTCATCCAAGAACAAAAATAAGAAGGCTGGCTCCTGCTCCACCCAACTAAAACATGAACACCCCAACTATGATCTAAGTCTAAATAAACACCACCACCAAAATCCTGGGCAAGCAGGAACATCTTAGCCCAAAAGCTGACAATGGGATAAGCAGTGTGCTTTAATTGAAATTTGAGACTCCAAGGTCCCCTCACTGCAGGGGTGCTGAAGTTTTGCTAAGCCTTAAGTCCAACATTCAGCACAGGGAAAGTAAGAGAGGAAATGAAGGGAGATGGAGGCATGGGGGAAGAGATGGAGAATATCCACTGTGCATTATTATATGCATTACTAACATATATGCATATCCTTTATGACAGATACACAATCACTGCTATATTAATGTCCCGGTTTTGCATTGTATTCCTTTTATGAGGCAGTGAAGCTCCATTACCTGACTTAGGGAAAACACATGGCTTTCATCCAGATGGATAGATTAGAACATCAGCTCAGTCCTATGAAGATACGCCTCAGTTTAGAAAATTGTGATCTGATGTCTACATTATTTTAAGGGGCTTTGTTGTAATGTCTCTGATGGTTTACACCATCTTTTCTCCGCAGTATTTTTGAAACAAGTTTGATTTTATTTTTGTCCATCAACCTGGTTTGAGAAAGGGCCACATGACTCAGTCCCTTCACCTTACCTCGAGGCTAAACTGATTGTCAAATACTAAGCATAGTTGTGATAGATAATGTACAGTGGTACCTCAGGTTAAGAAGTTAATTCGTTCTGGAGGTCCGTTCTTAACCTGAAACTGTTCCTAACCTGAGGTACCACTTTAGCTAAAGGGGCTCCTGCTGCTGCCACGCCGCTGCCATGCAATTTCTGTTCTTATCCTGAAGTAAAGTTCTTAACCTGAGGTACTACTTCCAGGTTAGTGGAGTCTGTAACCTGAAGCATTTGTAACCCGAAGTGTTTGTAACCTGAGGTACCACTGTATATACATACAGGGAGGTGGGACCGATTCGGATGGTCCGCCCCCACCACTTAATGGATCCAAATGGTTTCCAGAGAGTGGTAGGGGATGCTTTATCCCATGTTGATGGCCTTTCAGCCGATTCCCTGGTGGCCCGCTGGAATGTGGAGTTAACCAGGGCTATTGACTGTTTGGCTCCGAAGCGCCCTCTCCGATTGCATGAAGCCCGGAGAGCCCCGTGGTTTTCCACAGATCTGAGGGCAATGAAACAATCGTTGAGACGGCTAGAGCGCCGGTGGCGGATAACTCATTCTGAATCTGACCGGACACGGGTTAGAGCTCAACGTCGAGCCTACCAAGTGGCGATAGCGACGGCGAAGAAGACTTTCTTCACCGCCTCTATTGCATCTGCAGAAAACAGCAGCAGGAGACTCTTTCAGGTGGTTCACAATCTAGCGGAACCACCTGTAACATCGGGGCCCAGTACGGGCCACATGTTCTCCTGCAATGATTTTGCAAATTTTTTTGCAGATAAAATCGCTCAGATTCGGGAAGAAGTAGACTCCACCGTGGGAGCAGGGCCGGGGCGGGAGAGTGCTAGAGTCCTGTCTGGTCAAGTTGTGTGGGATCAATTTCAATCTGTTACCTCCAAGGATATGGACAGGCTGCTTGGACGAGTGAAGCCAACCACCTGTCTCCTGGATCCTTGCCCATCCTGGCTTATAAAAGCTAGCCGGGAAGGACTGGGCGATGGGCTTCGTGGGGTGGTGAATGCTTCCCTCCGTGAGGGAGCCTTCCCAGACCCGCTGAAAGAGGCGGTTATCAAACCACTTCTTAAAAAACCATCTTTAGATGCGGCCACGATGGCCAATTATCGCCCAGTCTCAAACCTTCCATTCTTGGGCAAGGTGATTGAGCGAGTGGTTGCTGAACAACTCCAGGCACGCCTGGAAGAAGCGGACCATTTGGATCCCTTCCAGTCGGGATTCAGGCCTCATCATGGGACTGAAACTGCCTTGGTCGCACTGGTTGATGATCTCCGGCGGGCTAGGGACAAAGGTGAGAGCTGTTTCCTAGTTCTGCTGGATCTCTCAGTGGCGTTTGATACCATCGACCATGACATCCTTCTGGACCGTCTTGGGGGGCTGGGAGCTGGGGGCACTGTCATACAGTGGTTCCGCTCCTTCCTCCTGGGCCGTGTTCAGAAAGTGGTGGTGGGGGATGAGTGTTCAGACCCCTGGCCGCTCACTTGTGGGGTGCCTCAGGGTTCTGTCCTCTCCCCCATGCTTTTCAACATCTACATGCAGCCGCTGGGAGGGATCATCAGGAGGTTTGGGCTGGGTGTTCATCAGTATGCAGATGATACCCAGCTCTACCTCTCTTTTAAATCAGAACCAGTGAAGGCGGTAAAGGTCCTGTGTGAGTGTCTGGAAGCGGTTGGAGGATGGATGGCGGCTAACAGATTGAGGTTGAATCCTGACAAGACAGAAGTACTGTTTTTGGTGGACAGGAGGCGGGCAGGTGTGGAGGATTCCCTGGTCCTGAATGGGGTAACTGTGCCCCTGAAGGACCAGGTGCGCAGCCTGGGAGTCATTTTGGACTCACAGCTGTCCATGGAGGCACAGGTCAAATCTGTATCCAGGGCAGCTGTTTACCAGCTCCATCTGGTACGTAGGCTGAGACCCTATCTGCCTGCGGACTGTCTTGCCAGAGTGGTACATGCTCTGGTTATCTCCCGCTTGGACTACTGCAATGCGCTCTACGTGGGGCTACCTTTGAAGGTGACCCGGAAACTACAACTAATCCAGAATGCGGCAGCTAGACTGGTGACTGGGAGTGGCCGCCGAGACCATATAACACCGGTCTTGAAAGACCTACATTGGCTCCCAGTACGTTTCCGAGCACAATTCAAAGTGTTGGTGCTGACCTTTAAAGCCCTAAATGGCCTCGGTCCAGTATATCTGAAGGAGCGTCTCCTCCCCCATCGTTCTGCCCGGACACTGAGGTCCAGCTCCGAGGGCCTTCTGGCGGTTCCCTCCCTGCAAGAGGCCAAGTTGCAGGGAACCAGGCAGAGGGCCTTCTCGGTGGTGGCACCCGCCCTGTGGAATGCCCTCCCACCGGATGTAAAGGCGATGGACAACTACCTGACATTCAGAAGACATCTGAAGGCAGCCCTGTTCAGGGAAGTTTTTAATATGTGACATTTTAGTGTATTTTTCATTTCTGTTGGAAGCCGCCCAGAGTGGCTGGGGAAACCCAGCCAGATGGGCAGGGTACAAATAATAAATTATTATTATTATTATTAACCCGTTTGTGTTTTTCACAAGCTAAAGTGGGTTGTTTTCTTGCTACTTCCATCTCGGGTATCTTTCGGGGGAATCTTTTTCACTTATATCTGTGAATTTAGATAGATACATATGGAACCATTGGATGGATTCATGCTATTAAATATACCTAGTAAACCAAATTGAAAAATAAAATCCAGTACAAAAGTGAGATGATCCCTAAAGATGAATTCAGCCCCCCCCCATTTAGTTAGATTCTGAATGTAGCCTGAAAAATATCTTTAAAATTATATACAAAGCTGGTTGAATGCTTTTGTTTGATTAAAAATCAACATATTAATCAACACATCAACAAAAATCAACATACTAATTTAATAGACAGTGACTTTGAATCAGTTATTTCGTATTCATCTAATGGGAGACCTTGAGAATGTATGGTATCTTACACTTTAATATTCCATATCCTAAATTCTTATTAAGGACGTGCTTTGTGTTGGGGCTGCATAACAAAGTGAATTGGGGTGATTTGGGGCTAAGTTACATTTTGAGGATGTAAGAATTTGAACATGACTTATGTGGGTAAAATCTAATGCATGAAACCTAAAGTTGCAGAGCTGGTCCCCAGAAAAATGTAGTTTGTCTAAACATAATCTTACATGTGACAGTCATATATATTGTGAAGAGATGTTGGAAGTGGGGAAGATGTGCTTGGTGGGCTAAGAGGATAGGTTTGCTGCTGCTACTCTCCTCCATCCAGTGGGTCATATTGGGGAGAAATACTGTCAGATTTAGCTGAACGTTAGCTACACTATAAGCTAAATGAAAAGAACAACAGAAACTACTTGCCTTATTTTTTTCAAAGCAGTTCGTGAAATTCAGCAGTTGTGGTGTGTCTCAAAGCCTTGTGGACCCTTTGAGTAATGTACATAATGTGGTTCTACCACACATGCTGACCATCAGAAAATAAATTGCACTTGATTCTTTCTCTCCCAAAACAAATATTGTGCAAATTAAAAAGGGTTTTCAGAATTCGACCCTCTTGTCAAATCATCACAATCACCATCCAGATGAAATTATCCATTGTTAACTAGTTAGATGGGGGTTTGCATTTCTGCATGAATGTCATTTTTAAGAATATGTTCCCACTCTCTCATTCCATCCATTTTAACATAAGTTAAAGGGCCTTCACCCTCTGCCAGTCAGCCTCCTCAACCTTGAGACTCATGCCTTAAGGCATACCTTCATTTCAAATCACAGTTCTGATTAAAATATGGGAATGAAGCATGGTGATAAGTATACTAAACTCTCCTTAGCCACATTACATACTGGTTCAAGGTCCCTGCCTACTGTGAGCAGAATACTGTCTCCTCTTGCAGTTTAGTGCATGAAAAACATAATTCAAACCTCTAAAAAAAATAAGGAAAAACAAGGCCCAGTAGATGAGCAGCTCACAAAACATTGTAGGTATACTGTTTGACATCTAATAAAACACATACTTAATGGGCAATGTTTCTTTTTTATGCAAATGCTTTGAGAGATGATGATATGGAGAGGCAGCCATGCTTTGAAACTCAGCAAGCAGAGAAATGATTGAGGAAAGGTAGCTTAGAGTAGGGAAATGATGGCTGGGTTAAGCACTCTTTCCAGTCATTTCTCTACTCTGAGTCACTCAGGGAAACCTACAACTAATAAGAAGCTCAAGGGTTAACTAGAGTCTGGTTACAGTGGTACCTCGGGCTAATAACTTAATTCGTTCCGGAGGTCCATTTTTAACCTGAAACTGTTCTTAACCTGAGGTACCACTTTAGCTAATGGGGCCTCCCGCTACCACCACACGATTTCTGTTCTCATCCTGAAGCAAAATTCTTATCCCGAGGTACTATTTCTGGGTTAGCGGAGTCTGTAACCTGAAGCATCTGTAACCTGAAGCATCTGTAACCTGAGGTACCACTGTACTAGATTTATGTAAATGGGAACAGGAATACAGAGCACAAAGGGGGAAAGTCATTCAACAGATCACTCACAAGTTCCCATACAATAGGCCTGCCCACATAGCTCCAAACACAACAGGGGATAATTACTGAATGATGATGGCTCACTGCACACATGACGGACACCTTCATTAAAGTGGAATGACCAGTCTGCAGGTGAAAGCACGATCTATACGTTTTCCAGTCACCCCAGGTAAAGAATTCACTGATGGAATAGGCAGGCTGATGGAACAGGCATATACATACCAGTGAGCCCCTGCTGAAAGCTTAAGTGTCACCTTGTCTCAAGTCAACACAACTGGAGCTGATTGCTTTAGATAGTCCTCACTTTGAAGTGTCACTCTGCTAACTGTTCAGTAAAGCCTGTATACAGAGAAGCAAGGCACTCCCTATGCTATCCTGCAATACTGAGGCCACCCAGACAACGCATTGGTGTCAGCAAGCTAGTCCAGTGGGGTTAGGGAAAGCAATATAATAAATTCAATGCATGCACTGACCACCCCCCCAAGCCTTGACCAGAGGTTTAACCACACACTGTACACACAAAGAATGTTTCCTGGACAAAACACCACAGCCCTGTTAACTTCTACAAAGATCTGGACCTTCGTCAGCTGGCTATAATAATGCAGACCTACATGATGCTGCCAATCTAGTGATTAAGGGGAGCATTTTGAATCCACCCAATGCCTAAAATTATTAGCAATCAATATGAACAAACATGTTGGAAACCCTTCTGGATGAAATGAGAAATCATATAGAGCCAGAACACTGCAGGAAATGAGCTTTGGTCAGGTACTGAACAAAAAGAGGGAGAAATATCAGGAATCTAGGACGCATTTTGGAAGCAGAAAAAAAGCACATCAGAAATCTTGATAGAACAACATTAAGAATAGAGACTGCAGGTGTGAGGAAAATGAGGTTAAAACAAGAAAGGCATTAGAAGAGGAGCTTGCAGGATGAAGAAGATGAAGCATGTGAAAAGTGAACTGTACAAATGGGGACAAGCCTTGGGCAACAACCAGCATATTGTTCACAAGCCACTAGGAATGCAGTGATGTTGGCCAACCAGTCCAGCAGTATCAGCAAAGGACAGTCAGACAGATTACTGATGGCAAGAGAGAGCACTTAAGAAAGCTGCCTTAGAAAGACTTTTCTACATTTGGAGAAAGCACATGCTCAGCACTTGGATAGCTCCATACATTAGGAGCTAACTCCATAGAATCATAAAATTGTCGAGTTGGAATGGATCCTAAGGACAATCTAGTCCAGCCCCTTGCAATGCAGGAATATGCAGCTGTCCCATACAGGGATCACACCTGCAACCTTGGCACTAATAGCACCACACTCTCCTCAACTGAGCTACCTTGCTTGGAACCTCCCAGGACTTCAAAATCCAAATGATGCACATAGGGGGAGAGGTTACCTTGGTTGTGACAGCATGTGCATGCTGCTAAATAGATTTGTATGCATTATTGCTGTTGCCAGAGGTTGTAATTTCCTGATTTGGTATCAAAATTGTAACATTTTCCCCGAAGCTCTTCCGCCCATGCTTTTTCAGTAGTTCAGGCATCCAAAGCCAGATGCTTTGTAAGTGTATTCACTTTTTTAAAATAATAATAATAATTTTTTTGCTTTTGATTAAACTCTGGTTGATCTCTCTGAATGGATCCAGGCCACATTACCAAGCAGAATTTGGGTTGGTGAGTGTCTTCTTTATTTGTATCAGTTCTCTTGATTGTTTGTTATAACCATTTATGTGGTTGGTCCCCATCTGGATCGAAAACCACGTCTCATTTATTTGGGTTTGAGTGCTTGAAGGGGCAGCTAAATTCCCAAGAGTTTTCCAGTATGGTTGGCGCTATGGGATGTGTGCAGGGCAGGTGATGCCTGAGTACAATTTCTAGAAGGCATTGTGATAAGTGTATTTACATGGCACTAGCAGTGCTTATGTGACAACCTTTAACCAGCAGCGGCTCTCCAGGGTTTCAGGCGGGGCTGTTCCACACTACCTTCTACCTGAACCTTTTAAAACTGGAGGTGTCAGGGATTGAACTTGGGACTTCTTGTGTGCAAAGTATATCCTCGGCCCCTGAGCTGTGGTGCCTTCCTCACTGGCCAATTCCACATGAAGCCAAGGGAAGTTCACCCACCCCAAATGTGTGCTGCACATGGCCAGTTATAAGTGGCTTACACACATTAGATGCCCAGAAGTGCTTTCCATGCAGGTGGTCCATCAAATACATAGCAGATCTCTCTCAGGCACCACTCAGTAGTCCCAGCTAGTTTGAGCACCACAAATCTTCGCATTTTCTTGGAGCTCAAAGGGGGAAATGCAAGGGAGTGTTTGCTTTGAGGATTGGCAAAGCAAATCTCTGCAAATGTTTGAATAATTAAGTGATTCATTTGAAACTGGAGGGAGTATTCCTGTGAGATGGGCAATACCCTTGACAGCAGTTTATATCAAATTTCCAGTGATTCTGTTGTATTAATATAATTACCAGGCAATCAATTTCAATAACTGTAATCATGGACCCATATTTCACTCCTCAATTACCACCCTTATTAGGATTGTTTCTAAATCATCACCTCCTTAAAGAACCCATTGCTAAAATGATTTTCTGAAAAGAGAACAATTCAATAATTACTCTCCATGTTGAGCCAATTAGCCCAGTGGCAGCGGAGCAGAAAGGCATTCTGGCTCTCTGGGACTTCATCAGTGATAACCGCTGAAACCTCAAGCTACTCAACTAGGTTTGTTGGGCTTTTGTTTAAATTTACTTTTAAACGAATTCCAACTTCACAGCTTTCGAACATGAAAAATCTGAATGCATGAACCCATTTTAAGACACAGGACAGGAAGACATATATGGAGGTAATTACTGTAACATAATATTATGTTGACTGACTCCTACCTGAATCCATTGTGTATACAGTGGTACCTCAGGTTACATACGCTTCAGGTTACATATGCTTCAGGTTACAGACTCCGCTAACCCAGAAATAGTGCTTCAGGATGAGAACAGAAATCATGCTCCAGCAGTGCAGCGGCAGCAAGAGGCCCCATTAGCTAAAGTGGTGCTTCAGGTTAAGAACAGTTTCAGGTTAAGAACGGACCGCCGGAACGAATTAAGAACTTAACCCGAGGTCTCACTGTACTTTGTGTGGTGTGGGACCTAGTGTGTTTTCTTTTCCAGTTTAACTTAATCATCACATATCAGTGTTTCCTTCTGATATCCCAGTCTTAAACATGTTCATATGGAAGACCCTCTGAATTCAGTGGAAGTTTTTTCCAATTAAGTCTGAGGACAGGTGCTTTCTCCATATGCAGATGTATTGTTTATTTAGTCAAAGTATTTTAAATCAACCCTTAACTTCAAAGTCTCAGGGTAAAAATATACACAGTCTAAACCAAAAATGTGCAATAAGATTAAAATGGAAATAAACAAAAATGCAGGCTTCAATTCCCCACCTACCTCCCCCCCCCAAAAAAAAACCCTAGAGAAACCTAGCAACAGAAACTCAAATGGTCAATAAACTTCACCCATCCCCAAATGTTTGGGCAAAGACACATGTCTTCACTTGCTGATGAAATGACATCAACGTCATGTTGAGATACACCTCAGAGGAGAAGCAAGTCTAAAGGTGAGGGGTCATCCAGGTAGGACTAAGAGATAACTCCGTCTGAAATCCTGGAGAGCCCCTGGCAGTCAGTAGAGAAAATACTGAGCTAGATGGACCATTGGTTGACTCCGTATAAGGTAGCACCCTATGTTTCTGACATGCTCACTGAAACTGATACACTTACTATGCTTAAAGCATAAGAAAAAAAGGTCATTGCCCAAAGAACCTGCAATCTCAAGTGTTACAGCAGGTGTTGGGAACCTTTGGTGTTCCAGATGTTGCCTAACTACGACTCCCACCAGCCCCAGTAAGGAGGGCCAATGGGCAGGGATGATGAGATTTGTAGTTCAGCAACATCTAGATAGCCTGTATTACAGTGTGGAGGAACAAGAAGAAGGAAATAGATTGGAGAAGAAGGGGTAATGTGTGCCGAGTGCAGTCAAGTGTAGATATTCCTATTTCTTGCTGAAATGAAATGAAATCTGCCAAACGTGAGATTTTGCTGAAACAAGGAGCTCTCTTCTCGGTGTTAAGCAGCCAACAAGGTGCTTTGACTTGCAAATCTCTGAGCTGTCACAGCATTGTTGCATGCTGAAAACTTTTTGGAATATTACATTCTCAAGTGCTACGCCAGAAACAGCCCGTTTAAATGTTCTAAATTCTAACAAATTACATTTCCAACTGTCCAGGAGATCACAGTAACACACAATGAATGCATTTGTGCACACTTCAGGTATAGAATTAAACAGGAAAAATATGATTGTTTGCAGTAAGAAAAGCAGTTCAGAAAGAGTTGCATATAATACATTACCATGTTATACATGATGGTTTTGCACTGCAGTCCTCTGAGATTGTAATGAATAAAATCTTGACAACATTCTTTCCTGCATTAATCATTTTAAGCTGATCCTACAGGATACAAGGGCAAATTAAATTCTATTTGCAATTTCATGCATGGAGCACAGGAGCGGGCAATTCCTGAGCTAGCAGTTTTTCAGTAAGACAAGCGTGTAAGTTGCAATTATGCAGCTACTTTCTCCCATGTGCCAGCTCTCTTATTACTGACAAATTTTGTAAATGAAAATGTATGAATGGTATTAAATTCACCTTCAAGGAGGTAGAAAATTAAAATGAATAACATCAGGCCATGTTTACTGGGGGGTGGGGTGGGGAATCCCACACTGCTTTTAATGTTGAAAATCACAAATGGAAGCCCTTGTTATCTTGGGGTAGGCTGATCTTCTTGTTGATCTTACATGACCCGTCAGAACAAAACAGAACAACCACAAGCTCACAATGAAAACCCCACTTGGTATCATTGGAACAAGCAGAACTATTTCAAGATGAAATCCAAATGGTTCACTGTCTTTTGGTAGTTGTTTATAATTGTATGGCCTACTGTTTCCTCACCACAAAGATATCTTGCTTAACGGGATGGCAGGTTTTTGCTTTTGTTTAAACAGCCAATGATGATAAATACTGCTTTGGCTGCTTTAATTTGGCTGAGATCCAGAGACATGCATTCTGTTCTCTGCTGTGTCATGGGCTCGCTGCAGTTGTTTTTCCATTTCCAACTGAATCCTTCGAAGCAGAGTGGTGCAAGAATTTATATAATGCACTCAAGAAGTGCTAAATGTTTCATGTTCTGCACTTCCCTGAGTCGTAAGGATTTTGAGGGTCAGCCTTTTACAGCATCAGTTCCTTTATGAATGCTCATCAGAGATTTATGTGTGTCTGTAATCTCTCTCCCTCTCTGAATGGGTATATGTATGTGTCTATATCTACACACACACACAAGCCCACAAGCAACCAGGCAGTGCTAATGTGTAAAGCAGAGTCAGTTTCACAAAATATAAATGCCTTGCAGTAACAGCACCCCTCAAAAGACTGCTTCTTAGCAGCCAGTTGCATAAGTCCGCTGGTTACATTCCTACATCTTAACTGTAGGTGGGAAGTGTCCAGTAGTCTCCAGTCATCAAAAGCCACAATTGAAGCAACCATCTTACAGACTTATAGACTCATTCTGCCATTAGCCTGGAAATGGCTATCCTCTTCAATTGACTTAATAGTATTCCTATTACATAGATGTAAAAATGTTACTGCTATTGCGTGCCAAGGCCCTGTGGCCCTGTCTCTCCCTACATGATGCATAACCAGACAAGAAAACAATATTTTGGGTTCAAATGGGCCACAACTTTATTGATTACAAATGTGAGTGGTTGGGCAAAGGGGTGTTGTGTGCTGGATTCTGTGGCCCCAGCCTGACAATTTTTAAGGAGGCACGAACCAGAATTTTACACAGGTCATTTTCACTCAGTCCTAAGCCCCACTGAACTCATCCCTCTGCTCCTGTCAAGAACTGTCGAGCACTGCCCCTTGTGGTGAGGAGTGTCATTACAGAGCTGAAATGTGCCTTGCATTTATAGCCTTGTTTCTCAGTCCTGGCATCTAGCTTGTTCTCTGGTCCTGCACCCTGATATTTCCTCTGACCCTAATTGCTCTGCATTCCTTAGTCCTGGAGCGGCCAGTAGCGGGGCTGATATCAAGGCTGTGTTCACACTCCTGTTTACTGTGGGGAAGTGAACTTTCAAATGGTTATTTTCTGTTCATCTGCCAGAAAAGCAGAAGGGGTACAACCTCTGCTCATTTTAATGGGGGGGGGGGGTCAAAGATGTTAACTTAACAGTTAATGGCCCCAGAGTTGGATATCCTGTAGACACAGTTGTTGCTGCATCAGTGCCAGGTGGAATGTGTCAAATATTTTGCATGCCACCACTGTTGCCAAAAGGATCTCAGGAACCTTGTATCTTCCAACAGGTACCAACATGAAAGATTTTTTTTTAAAAAAAACACCAATTGGTTTGCAGAGCCATCCTCTTCAGTAAGGGAAGGTTTCCAGCTGATGAGCTTCAATTGTCTCTCAGAAACAGACTTTACAGGTGGCTTAATTCTCTCAGCCAGAGAAGACTTTTTATCGAGGCCTCTTTGCGCTCTGTTGCTTCACACTGAAAGCTAGCTCTCCAGCAGAGATTTACAGTTACCATCTGACCTGTTAAGGCAACAATCTGTCACATCTGTGAGATTAACTATATCTGTCCAAGCTGACAGAGGCTCATGCTGCTAATTTCGCATGATCTACCGTCCTAATGGCGCTTTTCAATTGTGGAGGGACCACGTGCGCCAAAGTTGTACAATATAATGGCCTCCCTCGGCGGCATAATGAGGCCATGTAGAATGATCTTAGGCAATTTATTGTGAGCCAGTGCTCGGCATGTAGGAGTTATGGGTCCAAGTCTCACCTCAGCCAAGGATTCATTGGGCGGCCTTTGAGGCTCAATTCCCTGTCTTTAAAAAGGAAACAATGGTATGGTACATAGGCCTGAGGGTGCATTTAGGCAGCACTTTATTCCATTTTCATAATGTTTCCATGCCTGGTAATTTCCACATTTTATGTGATATTTCACACTATGTAAAAGCCACTTCTGGAAAACTAGTAGAATCTAGTGGGCGTTTGGCACTTATCTCCATGTTGTTGGCTTCCAGGAAAAAAATATTTTTACAACCTCCTTAACTGGAAAAAAATCTGGGGGTTTGGTGTTGTTAGTTCATGAGATGAAATTTTGCATGGTATTATGGCACCTAGTTTTTCCCCAGCAACATGGCGGTATATCAGTCTGAAAGCCACAGTTTCTTAGTGCAACAGGTAAAGCAGTGTAAAAAAATGGTAGTCTCTGGGATAGAAGGCACTAACGTTATACTAAGCAAGACTGATGCAATAATCCCCAAGCCTGAATGCATCCTTAGCAGTTTGCCCCAGATTTCTCTAACGCATAAGATTGGACTATGTTTTGGATTCCTGTTTTAGCTGAAAGACTAGGCAGGTTAGTCTTGTTATTTATTAAGCACTTAAATGACATGCAACATCACGGACATCATGTACATAAATTGTACAAGGCCAAAATGCACTCAGTTTCCATACTTAAAACAAACTTCCCAAACAATATTACAACACATTCTTTTGAGCTGGAACCTTCTTTACTTTGGGCAGGTACCTACTGAACGAAGGCAGATTTGTAAGTGTGTCGTACATAAAAACTACTGACTCCTGTGCAAAGGCCACTGCTGACAGAGAGTTCAAGCAGGGAGAAAAGCAGATTTTGTGTTCATTTTGCTGTTGTTGCTGTTTTAGAATAGGGTGTCTGACAGCGAATTTGCGCAGCTGGAAAAATCTGTTTTAAAAAACCCTGGGCCAGGGATGAAGAACCTCAGGCCCAGGGCCAAATGCAGCCCTTCAGGGCTTTCTAGCCAACCCTTGGAGCTCTGCCCAAGACACTTCTCTCACTGGTCCTGCTCAGTGTCCCCCTCATGTGCTTCTATCTGGCTGGAATGTGCTTTTGACTTGGGATAATGCCTTTTCCTTCCTTCCTTCCTTCCTTCCTTCCTTCCTTCCTTCCTTCCTTCCTTCCTTCCTTCCTTGGATAGTGTGATGGAAGTATCTATAGAAAACTCTGACTTGTGTGTGGCCAGACTAGAACCTACTGTAGAAAGTTATAGCCACATCCATTACTTCTTTCCCTTTTTCCATCTGGTCCATTCCACCACTGGCAAATGCCCTCGCCCCAAGTTTGCCCACAATGCAGCTCTCAGTTTGGAAACACCCCCCCCCCCTGAACTGGGCTGTGAATTTTCACGCAACAAATGCTCCAGAAATAAATATATCAAAACTTAAAAGCGAGGAGAGGATTTCTGAACACACACACCATTAATGAGAAAAAAAAATGGTCCCAAGCTACTTGTCTCAAAATTGCTGATTTCTATTTAGATCAGTGGGATATTTATAACCTTGAAGCATCTTTGTGTTATACAGGACAGCCTGAGCAGCATGTATCTTTTACTGACACACTGCCTCTATTGTTTCCTCTTTTCCCCTCCTCTTGACCATCTGTAAGATTACAAATGAAGCAGAGAGACACTTCTGAGTCAATTAAAGGTACCTTGTCAAGACTCAAACATCAGCTCCTGCAGGCTGATATTGATTAGGGGTTTTAAACTGCAGCGCTTGTCAGGGAACACCCCGCTGGAAATAATAATAATAGATATAACAGTAAGAATCCAACAAATTTGATGTGTGTCTTGTAAAGGCAACTGTGTCCTTTACAGACTAATAATTAATTGTTATGGTGCCCACTCACACAAAAGGACAAAAATGTTCATCGGAATAGATCAGTACATGTTACTATCTTCAGGATCAAGAAGTTGTTCCATGATAAGTAATGCTAAATGATAATACTGACCCCATCTCAAGCCTCCCTCTCGCCCCTAGATGTGACATTAATTGCAAAAATAGATGTGATTAATTGTGTGGGATGTGAAACATATAGCAGTCAAGTACAACATTCCTAGAGTGGACATGCTAGGGGATGCTTTGTACCAGCCAGGAGAAAACTTCCTGTTTCCGCCTGAGCTGGGACAAACTTCCTCTGCATGTGACTAGAGGTGGGCATGATCTATTCTGGCCCTCTCTCTGCCCCGGGGAACAAGACCAAGGCAGGGAGCATGCCTCTCTCTCTTTCTGCTCTTCTCCATTTTGTTTTTCTGTGTGTGAGGAGAAGTGACTGCTTGTTTGCAGTCACTTAGGAACTAACTCCCTTATGGGATAGTTCCACATGTGTATATACTTTTGTAACATAAGTCTGCCTTTAGGGATCCAACTGTGAACTGAATGAATGTGAGTAAACTACTGACTTTAATAAGATTGCTGTGTTTATTCTTTTTAAGAGGGACAAGAAGGTAGCTTACCAGGAATCCTATATTCAGAGGCTAAAACTAGCCTGTAACAAGCAAACCACTGTGCGTTTAAAGGGGAATGTTTAAACTCTGCTTAGATATAGAACTTGCTAATGCAAGTTAGGAAGGACATAATTAAACAATATATCCTCTCCTGCATCCCTGAACATTCCCACAAATTGCATGAATGTGAATTAAGGTGCATATTTTTAAAATGTGTGAGTGGGAGAGCAGTGGAGTTGCAGGTGGTGGGGAGGGTCAGTTTGTCTTCTTTCCCTGTCCTCCACCCTGTGGTTTTTAAAAAGCACCACTGGAGCTTCAGTTTTTTGTTTTGTTCCCATCCCTTGCAGCAGCAACATTATTCACTGAGCCTGGCTCCTTGGTTTCTCACTCCTGGCTCTCACTCTGCTAGCACTGACTTCCGGTTCTTGATTCCTTGCTCCACCACCACTGCCTCCAGCTCTGACAGCGGCACCTCTTCTTCACTTTTCATGAAACCGCCTGTCCCCATTTCCTCTTAAGAGCCGTGCTGCTTGCCAGCTTGCTGCCATTTAATCAGCAGAATCCTATCTCCACCCCACCCCCTCCCCATGTCTCTCGGAGCTGCCGTAATCTGCACTTTGTAGGAATTTATTTCTCTCTCTTCTCACCAGCAAGGGGAAGCGGCGGACTCTTGCTCTTCTCCATTGTGCAGCAATGTATGCTGATCATGCTCTGTGCAAAAGTTCAAAGCCCTTTTCAAATGCATTCACAAGGCACCTGGGTGTTAATCAGGTTCTAATGTAATATGCTGTCCAAACCTCTGGAGGGTAAACCCACACTTTCTTCAAAGCAGGCTTCTCTGATAACTTATAACCTCCCTGCACCCCCATCTGCATATTCTCTCCCCTGTGAAAGGAAGTGGGTTTTGCAAAGGCATAAAGGAAAATATTATGCACTGTTTTCCTCTCCTTTGGATCGTC
The DNA here is from genome assembly GCF_964234715.1 of Podarcis melisellensis. Taxonomy (NCBI): domain Eukaryota; kingdom Metazoa; phylum Chordata; class Lepidosauria; order Squamata; family Lacertidae; genus Podarcis; species Podarcis melisellensis. Next base: position 35,087,336 of record NC_138538.1, read on the forward strand.
TCTAATGTTATTGTGCTTCTTACTGGTTGGGTGAGATTGGGGAAAATAATCCAGTCATGAGCCAAAGCACCAGATGAAATCCAAATCAGGGCATATTTAATTTTTAAGTGGATTGCTTTGCTTTTTAAAATATGTGCCAGTGCTCTGGAATTTGGGGGAGAATTTAAAGAGGCCTTTATCTGTAGTTAACCAAACATGGTTCCTCGCTCTGGCATGAGAATTTTGCTTTTGTTTTATAGCAAATGAAAAACTGAAATGCTTGGGGCCCATTTAATGCCAGAACCACAATTGAACTCCAATGTCATTTATTCATGTGTTAGTCTTTTGGAGCTTATTCTTTTCCTTTCATTTTACTCTAGATCCAAAATAAAGCAATTTGGGGGGGGGGTGGGAGCAGGAAGAGAGAGAGAGAGAGAGAGAGAGAGAGAGAGAGAGAGAGAGAGAGAGAGAGAAGGGCAAAGAAAACTGACCAATTAACAACTCAATACACTTTTAAGCAAAAGCATTCAATAGTCTTTCTGCACAGAATTTTCCGATGTTAATGTCAAAGGGAGGGAGTAATGAAAGTAAAGAAAGGCAAAAGCTTTCTTGTTGGTTATGTAAAGCCTTTCTCTTTGGCTTGAGGTGTGTTCTGACCATGAATAGGAGCCTGTGGCGGCCCTTAAGGGTGGTGTGGTCAGATATATGGCCAGTAGCAGCATCCTAGACAGTTCCATGTGAACAAATTTCTCCAACCAGATTTTGAGTGTGAGATGAGGCCTTATATTCCACCTGGGCCAGATTGCCTACCAGATGTTGCAGCTTTCTGAAGAACAGAGCCTTGAAGAGCCTCCTCAGGGTTGGCCCCTCAGAGGTGCATGACCCAGTGGAAGCTATGCCTGAGGTCTCTAGCTTGGGGATCTCTGGCTGAAGGAGTTCAGTCTCGGTCTCGGCAGCTTGTGCCTCTGTCTTCCTGATCCAGCTGGTTCCTTCCTCTCTGTGTCAGAGTTCCCTCTATCTGAAATGGCTGCTATTCACAATTGATTTGCCACCTCCAGTAGCAGAAGCACGATGCCTCTGAATACCACTGGCTGGAGATCATGAGCAGAAGAGTGCTATGGCATCATAGGTGGCCACTAAAAGAACAGAAAACTGAACTAGATTGGCCCTTGGTTTGATCCAGCGGGGCTTTTGTTATATTCTTAAATCTTGCAGGGCTGATGCCTTCAAGGGTTAGTTGAAGGCCTGGAAATGTGACACTGGTTGGGTGGAAAACACATATTATGGGTAACAGAAGAGCAGCTGGGTCTTCTATTGAAAGCAATGGAAAAGGAATGGTGATAATGAAAGAATCAATCATGAAAATGAATGTAATTTGGGACAGATGAATAATGAAATTAAAGAGGCTTGAGAGAAAATGGAGTAATGAGATAAACATTTTATTTTCATTATGAATGAAACTATGGGCAAAGTGTCTAACATAATCTCACTAAAATTTAGTTAGGGCTGCTAGAGGCTAAGTAAAATTGCTTCATGGGCTGCCATGTCACCATCTTTGAGCTCTGAGACCGGAGCTGTAAACTGACCCGAGATATGGAGTCATTGTGCAGCCTTTGCAAAGTCATCAACTTCAGCATTTTATCTTTAAATTGGGACTAACACTGACCTACCTTACAGAGGTTTTGTGGTGCCCCATATAAAAATGCCAGTGGAGCACATTTTCATTTATATAACATTTAACTTGCCAATAGTTGCAGCGATTGTGACGCTGTCTTCGTGTTTTCATGCTTTGAAGGAAAAAGGAGGTAGCTTAGGCAGATGCAAAGGAGGACAGGGCTGCTATATCTTTAATAATTGCATGGAAAAGGGGATTTCAGCAAGTGCTGCATTCACCACCCCTGCCTGACAAGCCACATCTGTCGAAACTTTTTCTTCAACAAAGTTATCCAAAGGTACAAAAACGCTGTCCTCCTTTCCATCTGGCTACCACAAGAGGAGGGATGTAGGGCTATTCTTTGCTCCTAATGAGTGTTTCAGTTATGCAGAATTTTATGCAGGATAGGAGTGGTGGTGGAATTTGCTACAAGTGGACAGAGCACGAAAGTGACCCATAGTCACTTGTCTCCTCTCTTTGCAAAGCGGTCTCGCATGCAGCAACTTTCTGCTAATTTCCCTGATACCATTTTTTTGGGGGGAGGGGGTATTTTTAGATTTATTTCTTTTCCAAGTATGGCAACATTTGTTTCAGTGCTATTTAGTCAGCTATTTGATCTGCTAATGGTATTGCTGAAATTTGCACATTAAGCCAACAACTTACATGGGGGTTAAATTCTGGGGATTGTGCCTAAAGCCAAAATTGTGTATAGTCAAAACACAAAAAATGGGAGGGAGAGGAGATTGCCAAAGTCATTTTCCCTGTGACTCACCCTCTTTTAATTCCCCCCGCCCAATAAAACTGAATCCAGTTAAAAGTGTGTAAGTTGTGCGCTTGCTGTATTCACTTTAACTTCTGTCTGACTGATTCACTGTTGAGGTGATCATGTTAGCCATTAACTACCACTAACATTCATTTTTAATTAACCTTTCTTTCACTATTTTGCACTCTGCCTTAGCCTAATGCACTCAAAAAATGCAGTCATTGTCTTACGTCTTAATGCAAACCTATAATATTTATTAATATAACCATAAATGAGCTTCATTTGTATTTTGTGAGTGATAAAATGTGAGTCTGGTGTATATATTATTTACATTATTTATTTAACAGTATAATAAATGGGTGTGTGCTTTTGACATGTTTATGCTTATTGTGTTTCCTTATTAATCCATGAGAATAATTTAAAATAGCAAACTAAAGCAAAATTGTATGGGTAATGAATCCATCGGATGAAAATCCAAATCTGTTCCATGAATTGGATTACATCCCTAATGCTGGTTCATCTTAGGTTTCATAGTGGACTAGAAAAAAAAGATAATCTGCAGAGAAGCATTGTATAACATCTTGGCCATGTGTATGCTGGGACTTGGGACATGAAATTTTCTGGTCAGCATTTACCTCTCAGATAGCAAACCTCAGTGCTTGTTATTTCAAAGGCTTCCAGGCAGTAGGCAACGCCCAATTGTATCCTGTGATGTGGCATTGCTTTGAGATTCTCCTGTGTTTGTTTTCTTGATTTTGCAAATTAAAACCTGAGGCTTGCCTGTCTCCAGATGTTTCAAGTCTCTTGGTGGAAACATGCAATAATCTAGAGGTGCCTTAGGGAAAACTTAAGTGTGTCATTCGCTCCCAACGTGTCCATATCTTAAGCACTGAATGATCATTCGAAACTAAAAGATGAACAACTATTCCCCAACATGAGTTGTGCAATAAGTTGATAAAGGTTTTGCTATTACATATTGAAGAGGAACAGATGTGTCCCAGCTCTCCCCTCCCCTCCCCACCTGCTCTCCCTTCCTTCCCGCACCCTCCTCATTGATACCAGATTGCTTTTGAAAAGCCAACAATGATTTCAGATTATTTTTTCCTAAAGTGATAGCATAAACAGCCTTCCTGGACCAGGTACCCTCTGGATATTTTAGCCTACAATTCCCATCAACCCCAGATAGCAGCCAAGTTGGGGGAGGCTAGCATAAGTTGGTGAAGGCTGCTCCATTCTTACAACCTTTTCATGAGAATTCCAATGTCAAAATCATTCCGTGAATGCACTAATGAGGTCTAAAAGGACACTTGTCAAAGCAAAAACAGATTTCTGTCTTGCACCTTTGTGTACCAGCTAATCTTACTTATTTAGAATTAACAATAGAGTATAAAAATGCAGAAGCACTGGAAATATTAGACCCAATGCACTAGGAACTCCATTCATTGAACTAAATGGGTGTTGTGGGAAATTGCAAGTATCCCATTCATTTCAGTGGGGCATATGCTCCTGGTGGATTATACAGCTGCTGACATTAGCTAAGGAACGTCAGAGAATTCTCAAAACCTATTAGTGAAGCTAGTTTATCCCCCTCCTAAGATTGCTACTTCATTCTGTCCAAAATCTTTTGAGAGCACTGCTAAAGCACCATTTCTGTTCAGACACACACTAACTTGTTCACATTTTAGGCCTTGCTGAATTTTTAATCTATCTTTAGTCAGCCAGAGCTAATAGTGCGACAAGGAGCCATGTAAAAGCCTGTGGCAGTAGCTGCAAATTGCTTTTTACTCTGTTTTCCTTGCAGAATCTCTAGTCCCACTTTTGTTGCATTGCGTTTTGCTGCATTGTTTCAGCACAGGGCAAAGACACAGTGGCCAAATCTGTCCATGTATTCCCCTTACCACCAAGGGCAACACAGCGTTGCAGCAATGATGGCATCCTGCTGCCTCCGTAGACTCTTCCGCCAGGGTTCCTAGCAGGTGGGGGGTGCAAAAAGTCTCTCTCGCCTGCTGGGGATCATTTGACAGGGGTGAAACCAGGCTTTATTTCACCTGGTTCTAAGACCCAGTTTGGCACCCTCCCAAACAAATTTGCGTACACACACAACAGTCAATTTTGACTGAGTACTTTTTACCCCTATGTAGTCCACACACAGGACGCGGGTGGCACTTTGGGTAAAACCACAGTGCCTAGGCTTGCCGATCATATGGTCGGCAGTTCGAATCCCCGTGGTGGGGTGAGCTCCTGTCTTTCGGTCCCAGCTCCTGCCCACCTAGCAGTTCGAAAGCACCCTTAAGTGCAAGTAGATAAATAGGTACTGCTTTATAGCGGGAAGGTAAACGGTGTTTCCGTGTGCTGTGCTGGTGCTGGCTCGCCAGAGCAGCTTCGTCACGCTGGACACGTGACCCGGAAGTGTCTCCGGACAGCGCTGGCCCCCGGCCTCTTAAGTGAGATGGGCGCACAACCCTAGAGTCGGACATGACTGGCCCGTACGGGCAGGGGTACCTTTACCTTTACTAGTCCACACACAGTCTAGATCTACTGCATATTTTTTGTCCCTGAAAAGTGCTTCTTGAGAACTACAGTGGTACCTCGGGTTACATATGCTTCGGGTTACATATGCTTCAGGTTACAGACTCTGCTAACCCAGAAATAGTGCTTCAGGTTAAGAACTTTGCTTCAGGATGAGAACAGAAATCATGCTCCGGCGGCACGGCAGCAGCAGGAGGCCCCATTAGCTAAAGTGGTGCTTCAGGTTAAGAACAGTTTCAGGTTAAGTATGGACCTCCGGAACGAATTAAGTACTTAACCTGAGGTACCACTGTACTTCCCTTCCAAAAATAAAATCCCACTGCAGATCGCTTATCCCTTGCCTTGCTGCCATTTGAAAACAGATGAAAACAGTTGAAGGCAGTTGGGAAGGTTGATTGGGGCTGATGGGAGTTGGAGTTTAACAGCATCATGAGGGCCACAGTTTCCTCATCCCTGGTTTACTAGTCATACCAATCAGGAAGCTAGAAAAAACTGTGTCTGTCTTTCTCAAACCACAATAGCAACAGGAAGTGCCTGACTTCAGATATAAGGAACCCCAGTGCCACTTGGTGATTAAACTAGTTAATGCCACTTTCCACATATACATGATGAGGGGCTATAGGGAAAGAGACTCAGGGCAACTAACAACAGTAATGAAATGGAACAGCAATAGAATAAAAGAAATACAATCCCTAGAAATTCAGAATATACACTCAAATTCATTAAGTTAATATGCAACCCATCTAACAGATCTAGCAATGCAAAAAATAGTATTGAACCAAACCAGCTAAACCTTAAAAAGTCCTTTAAAAAGGTCAGGTCTTCATCAACTGCCTGAAACAGCATAGTAATGGATTCTGGTGGAACTCACTCAGCAAGATGAGTAGGTGCCACAACCAGAAAAGGTCCTAGCCCTAGTTGACCCCAGCCTTGCCTCTGGAGGTGGTGAGGTTTGGAGCAGGGTTCCAGATGACTATCATAGCATGCAGGAAGGAATGTACAAGGAAAGGTGCTTCCTAAGGTACTCAGGTGGCAAGCTATCAAGGCTTTTAAGAACAGCAACTTGATTTGAGCCTGGAAACTAAGCAGCAAGTGAACTTGAAGAGAAGGGAAGTGATCATAATTCTGTTTAAAAGCAATCACATTTTTGAAGCAACAGCTTTGAGGTATCTTACACAGGAAAAACGGGATAGAAATCATGGAAGTAAATAAAAATAAAGTAATGTGTTCCTTGGTGTGAGAACAGAAGATGTGGAAATGTCTTGTAAAATGGACAGGCTCCTGACTAGAGCAGGTTGTCTGGGAATAACAGTGTCTCAGCTGTCATTTTGCCCTACCAGCATATCTGTAGAAGAGAAACTGTGAAGCTTTTTCCTAATGAGCAGTCATATGCTCTTACTCCCTCAACCACTTGGGTCAGCAGGTCTCTGTTAACACCTTTCTAGAGCAGAGCGCCAGATGACGAAGAGGCCACAGCTCAGGTTGGCTGCCGGTGGGACTTGTGGATGCAGGTTAACAAGACAAAATTTCAGCATGCGACACAAAGCACAGAAAAGCTAGTTTTCAGGCAGAGAGTAAAGAGGTGGAGGTCACAACTATAGCTTCTGTTTTTGATGCAAGGTAGAAAAAGAACTTCCAGTGAACCCCAATGTACAAAATGGATATGAGCTCTAGCTGGAATAGATGCATCTGTTTAATTCTGGATCCCTTCCAGTCGGGATTCAGGCCTCATCATGGGACTGAAACTGCCTTGGTCGCACTGGTTGATGATCTCCAGCAGGCTAGGGACAAAGGTGAGAGCTGTTTCCTAGTTCTGCTGGATCTCTCAGTGGCTTTTGACACCATCGACCATAACATCCTTCTGGACCGTCTAGAGGGGCTGGGAGCTAGGGGCACTGTTATACAGTGGTTCCACTCCTTCCTCCTGAGCCGTGTTCAGACAGTGGGGGGGGGTGAGTGTTCAGACCCCTGGGCTCTAATTGGGGGGTGCCTCAGGATTCTGTCCTCTCCCCCATGCTTTTCAACATCTACATGCAGCTGCTGGGAGAGATCATCAGGGAGTTTGGGCTGGGTGTTCATCAGTATGTGGATGATACCCAGCTCTACCTCTCTTTCAAATCAGAACCAGTGAAGGTGGTGAAGGTCCTGTGTGAGTGTCTGGAGGCGGTTGGAGGATGGATGGTGGCTAACGGATTGAGGCTGAATCCTGAAAAGACAGAAGTACTGTTTTGGGGGGGACAGGGGGCGGGCGGGGGCGGAGGACTCCCTGGTCCTGAATGAGGTAACTGTGCCCCTGAAGGACCAGGTGCGCAGCCTGGAAGTCATTTTGGACTCACAACTGTCCATGTAGGCACAGGTCAAGTCTGTGTCCAGGGCAGCTGTTTATCAGCTCCATCTGGTATGAAGCTTGAGACCCTACCCTACCTGCTCGCAGACTGTCTCGCCAGAGTGGTGCATGCTCTAGTTATCATCCCCTTGGGCTATTGCAATGCGCTCTATGTGGGGCTACCTCAGTAACTACAACTAATCCAGAATGTGGCAGCTAGACTGGTGACTGGGAGCGGCCGCCGAGACCACATAAATTGAAAGACCTACATTGGCTCCCAGTACATTTCCGAGCATAATTCAAAGTGTCAGCACCTTTAAAGCCCTAAACAGCCTCGGCCCAGTATACCTGAGCGTCTCCACCCCCATCGTTCTGCCCAGACCCTAAGGTTCAATGCTGAGGGCCTTCTGGCGGTTCCCTCACTACGAGAAGCCAAGTTACAGGGAACCAGGCAGAGGGCCTTCTCAGTAGTGGCAACCGCCCTGTGGAACATCCTCCCACCAGATGTCAAAGCGAAAAATTACTACCAGACTTTTAGAAGACATCTGAAGGCAGCCCTGTTTAGGGAAGCTTTTAATGTATTTTAATATTTTGTTGGAAGCAGCCCAGAGTGGCTGGGGAAACCCAGCCAGATAAGCAGGGTATAAATAAATTATTATTATTATTAGTAGTAGTAGTAGTAGTAGTAGTAGTAGTAGTAGTATGTGTTCTTTCAAAAAGCCATTCTGCCATGCTTCCAGATTAAACCTTTTTTAAAAAAATATCTGTATGAAGATTTATCTTTAGAGACTATTTAAATACATATTTATTTATAAGAAAATAGTTATACACCAATATATATAAAATATCAGAGCAGTTTACAACAGTTGTACACAATACCGTACAATAAAAACCACATTAAATGTTAAATTTAGAAATTGGGCAACTATTGTGGAAATATATATTCTCAATTGCTTGTATAAGCCTGATGGAACAGAAATGTTTTCAGCAGGTGCTTAAAAGTTGAAACACCTGCTGAATCTCTGGTGGCAGAGTATTCTATGACAGTGGGCCAATGACACTAATGGTTCTGCTTCTTGTTGTTTTCAAACGAACCTTGCCAACATGAGGAATGATCAGCAGTGCTCCTTTATATGACCTCAGTAATTGAGCTTTGATATAAAGGTTCAGGAAGTCCCCAAGTTACCCCGAACCTTTGTAAATTAATACAAGAACCTTTAATTTGGCTCAGTGCAGATGTTTCAACAATACTGTCACAGTGGTTAGACAGGTGCCCCCACCAGCAGTCTGGCTGATGTATTCTGTAGCAGCTGGAGCTTTCAAACCTGGCCCAAGGGCAGTTCTACATAGTGCACATTGCAGTAATCTAGCTTGAGCTTACCATTGCATCATGTACAGTGCTCAGGCTAAATACTATATATGTATTTCAATGTATGACTTTCTAAACTATCTTATCATGAAATAAACATTTTTTTTAAACTACTTTGGGTCAAGACTATATCATAAAATTCAGAGAAGTGCAAAAACCAAAGCATAATTATGTTCCATTTCACATTATTTTCACATTTCACATTATTTTAGGGAAGCCAAAAGTTAGAGTCAGACCAGGAAAATTCTTCAGGTAGGAGAGATGAAACAAACACAAGGTAAGAGAACCTAATCACCCAGGGAATATTTTCTATGTTTCCAAGTGTGTGTGTTTTTGGTCACTGATTAACAACTTCAGCTTGTAAACAGATCAGACATTTAAAATGCATTAGAGACAGTTAACTACTTTAGAATAATCAGTTAATTAAAAGCATGTTGTAAGATTGCCAACGAGCCAATCAAGAGTTGTGTTGTGTGTGTGTGTTGTTGTTTTTTTAAAAAAAATATCATGGTACATCATGCATCATGTTGTCAAGGATGTATGCCAGATTAATGAGAAGAAACGGTAAAAGTTGAGGAAATTACATTATAGACTGACATTTGAGAAATGGGGAAAAGGTATAGAATAAGCAAGAAGAAATGTAATTTAAATATTTATGTTATAATGTATTCCCTGTATTCCTAGTACAGATTAAGCCACAATTATTACACACTTTAAAATCACATTTTAAAAAATGAGAACAATCCCAACAATAAAAAAATTTGCAATATAACAACCACACATTAAAAGTATAGCAATAATATGAGTTAGCAGGTCATGTTCAAGATGTTGTTATTAACATATACAGACATGGCAATCTGGGAACAGATTACCTGAAAGACCACCTGTATACCTGTAAAATCACTTAGATCACTTGAGGAAATTCTACTTGTCGGAAGGAAAGCCCTTCACATAGGTAAAGGTGAAGGACCCTTGGATGGTTAAGTCTAGTCGAATTTGACTATGGAGTGTGGTGCTCATCTCTGCTTTCAGGCCAAGGGAACCAACGTTTGTGTGCAGACAGCTTTCCAGGTCATATGGCCAGCATGACTAAACCGCTTCTGGTGCAATGGGACACTGTGGCAGAAGCCAGAGTGCATGGAAACACTATTTACCTTCCCTCCACAGCTCCACAGCTCCCATGATCCCTAGCTAGTAGGATCAGTGGCCAGGGATGATGGGAATTGTAGTCCAAAAACAGCTGGAGATGCAGTTTGGGGTAACTCTGCTTTAAGAAAACAAATGACTGCCAGTGCTGAAACTGAGTCTGAAAAAGACAAATTCCTAATGTGCCCTCAATGAGAATCCTGTGCTATGGCATTGGGGGTTTCCTTATATAGGAGAAAGGCATAATATCTGTAGAAGTTAATGATGTCAATCCTTATCTTCTGCTCACCCTGGATATATGTGTAAATAAACCTTATATCATAGAAACATCTTAAGTCTTCAATGAAATCATTCAAGGAAACCAGCTCGGGTTATATGCTTGAACATGTGGAACTGCTTCCTGCTTGGAAAATGGGGTGTGTATAATTATCCTGTACTGTGTTATACATGTTCCTTAGTCACCTACTGTCCTGATTTGCCTGGAACAGCCCCCAGAGTCTTGCCTCTGGTAGAAGTCCCCAGTATGGGATTATTTTTTAATTAAGTGTGGTTTAGAAATATAAATAAATACAATATATGAAATACTACTTTGGTTGTCTGTAATCTAATCTAGTTTTTTTACCTGTATCTAGAACACTTTTTCCACACTCCTAGATCCATCCCAGCTAGCTAATAAAAATGTGTGTGCGTAATATACAGCAATAAACTTTTATTGTCAAACCACTCATGTTTAATGTTGAGTATAGTGAAATGTTTGTATTTGTGGAAATTAATAACCGAGGAATTCTACCACCCAGTCTGAGCACATGTTTCTTTTATTATCTGTTGGTGAACTGAGGAAGTTTTCTTCCATAATCTGTAAACATAATATAGAAGACATTTTCCAATGGATCAACTTTGTTAAGTGCAGCAGTATGCAAACTTCGGTTACACTGAACTGTTAGGCAGGATCTGCTTCAGGTGAAAGTGAAATCTGCACCACTCCAGTGCATATAGCAAGACTCCAAAAAACCCGGAGTCAATGATTTTGAGTGGATTTTGTGAGCTTTACAGTTTTCTGCTCATTAACAACAATTCTGGGAAAAAGGAGATCTAAATTAATTAATTCCAGTGCTCACCGGAAGGACAGATCCTGAAGCCGAGACTCCAATACTTTGGCCACCTCATGAGAAGAGAAGACTCCCTGGAAAAGACTCTGATGTTGGGAAAGATGGAGGGCACAAGGAGAAGAGAATGACAGAGGATGAGATGGTTGGACAGTGTCTCGAAGCTACAAACATGAGTCTGACCAAACTGCGGGAGGCAGGGGAAGACAGGAGTGCCTGGCGCGCTCTGGTCCATGGCGTCACGAAGAGTCAGACACGATTAAATGACTAAACAACAACAAATTAATTGCAATGTGACATGACCAGGAACCCAGGTATAGTTTCCTGCATGCTGTTTTAAGAGCAGCTAATGTGGAATAGCTAATGTGGAAAAGCTGTATAATGTTCTTCATCTACCATGCCAGTTATCCGTCTAAGAGTGATACATGGGTGAATGATTCATTTTAGCCCCATATGGAGCAGTCCTCAAGCTGGTATGAATTTCAAGATTCTGCTTTTACTTGTTGGAAAACAACAACAACAACAAACCTTATGTAAAAGCATGTGGAATCAGCAAGCACTGTGTGTATTGGGGGGAGGGGGGTTGCCATACATCCAGAATTTCCAGGACATATCCAAAATACTGGAGTTGGAAGCAGTGTCTGGGCAGAAGTTCCTAAAGTGTCGTTTGGGACATTTCCCCTTAAAAATAGCCAAAAGAGCTTGACAACTTTTCTGTCCGAATTTTCACTGTTTGAAATATGGCAAACAGTCCTCCCTCCCTCCCATTAGGGGGCATATGCCCATAGCTTTATCCAGATACTCTCACAAAGGAGTGCACTTAGTTTCATCAGTGAGATATTGATAGCTGGGTGTCCATTTATCAGGGTCAATGCAGCAGCACCACAGCCTAGGACCCTCGTACCTACGGGATCGCCTCTCCTGGTATACCCCATGGAGGACCTTAAGGTCCATAAATAGCAACACCCTAGAGGTCCCAGGCCCTGAGGAAGTTAGATTAGCCTCAACCAGAGCCAGGGCCTTTTCAACACTGGCTCCAGCCTGGTGGAACGCTCTGTCTCATGAGACCAGGGCCCTGCTGGATCTGATTTCTTTCTGCAGGGCCTGTAAGACAGAGTTGTTCTGCCTGGCCTTTGGCTTAGAATCAATTTGATTCTCTTTCCCTCTTTCTTTTTTCCTTTCTTCTCCTGTGAAGAGGCTGCATCTTAATATTTAATGTTGTATTTTAATCTTGTTTTTTAAGTTGTATTTTAATCAACTTGTTTTTATTATTGGTTGTTAGCTGCCCTGAGCCTGTTCTTAGCTGGGGAGGGTGGCGTATAAATAAAATTTATTATTATTATTATTATTATTATTATTATTATTATTATTATTATTTGTTGCAGATTCTGAAGTGAGTACTGCACTGAGTATTTGGACTGAATACGAGGGTGATGCCTGCCCTCCATACTTTATGCCCTCACATGTTCTTTGAATGCTTAAACAGGGCTGATGAGTCTATGTGGATGTATAGGGCTATCCTCTTTTTCTCTCCTTTTAGAAGTGACTTGTCCACTCCCCGCTCAGTGCAGAATCTGAAATACAGGACGCAGTGACAGTAACACTGACAAATGGACACCCAGTCACCAACGTTTTGCAGGTAGGTGGGAGATAGCTTCCCTTGGTGTTGTATCAAAGCATTCTCTATTGATTTCCTCCAATTTTCTAGAATGCAAGAAATAAAACCTCAAAATGTAGCCTGGCTCTTTGCCACAAAGACTTCATGGGCTTTCTCAGCCTTTAACGCTACCCAGCTGCTGGCTGATTTGTCAGTACTAATTAAGCACAGTGCATTCGTACCAGATTAAGTGTTTTTTTATACTTCTGAATAGGTAATTTATAGAGCAACAAAATAAGGTTACAGGCTATTCATATAATGTTGCAAATAAAACACAGCATGTGCTGCCGCTTTGAAAAAAAAATACAAATATAAAGTTCCTCTTTGAGGTCCCATCACCTAAATTACGAGAAATCTCCCAATGTGCAGGCAGAAAACAACTCCTAAAAACTAGTAAGCATTTAGAGCAGCATGCCAGGTCAGTTAAAATGTTGGGTTCATTTCAGAACTTCAGCAGAGGGAATTTTTAAGCATCACACCCATAATTTAAAAGGAAGCAACCAACAGCAATTCAGCCTAGAGAGCCTCTTCTAAAGGCCCATGGCTTTTAGGAAGTCCATATTGATTTCAGAGCATGTTGCTGTAAGCAAGCAACATACCCATCTAAGCCCATGCAGTGTGGCTGGACATCAGAACAGGCTGACCCAATAGAGATATTATAATGCTTGGAGGCCTGCTGTGACAACTTTGCAAAGGAATTTGAGGGTAAAATCACTTGCATTCATATTGCACTGCACAGAAATAGTATATATCTGAAGGTGTCTAAAGCACCATCTGGCATGGGATCAAATTCAGTTGTTGTGGCCTGATGATGTGGGCAAGAGAGGGGTGACTGGGTAGGTCCTGTGGGAGACTGCAGTTAAACATAACTATGAGTGACTGAGAATTATTTGTAAATGACCACAGAGTTGTAACTTAGCTGGTTAGGTCACATCCCCTCTCCTCCAGAGTGGGAGGAAGTGAAGCCTTTCTTCTCGCTGTCCTCCCTTTGCATCATGTAATAAGCCAGGATGGATGTGCTTAAGCTAGTTCTAAGCTTAGAGCATGTGTCTGATGTTATCTTGCTGTACTTTCTACCCAAAAATATGTTGCCTGTATTATCCTTGCAGCTTAATGAATGAAGGAGACCTTGAATCTGTAAGTAAAGCATTTTAAACTTACTTAACAGGTCTGCTCATTGCAAGGGAGGTAGAAAGAGGCCAGCTGCTTTGTGCAGCTGAACGAAATAGAAAGATCTAACAACGTATATTCCTAAAGCTTTTCTGTGTTGCTTATTTTTGTGAGTTTAATGCTCTGTACTGGTGCTCCCTGCGTGCAAGCCCTGTGTTTTGAATACAGGCACCCAGCCATTTCTTTCATTGTTCACCCATACACATCTTTCCACAGGGATTCATATACAATTGTACCTTGGAAGTCGAACAGAATCTGTTCTGGTAGTTCATTCGATTTAAAACGTTTGGAAACCAAAGCGCAGCTTCTGATTGGCTGCAGGAAGCTCCTGCAGCCAATCAGAAGTCACAGAAAACCCGTTGGATGTTTGGCTTCCAAAAATAGTTCGCAAACCGGAACAGTCACTTCTGCTTTTTGATCATTTGGGAGCCAAAATGTTTGAGAACTAAATTGTTCGAAAACCAAGGTACGACTGTATTTATTTCCTCACAGGTCCAGGGAGTAGTGAATGTTTTGCAGAACCATGCAATGCCATTTGTTTCCATGCAGAAATGTTCCACTGAATTTAATGGATGTACACCTTAATGTTGATTTGGTTTGAGGTAATGATATACATGGATCGATTTCAGAAATACTATGAAACAGGAACAGTGAAATTTCAAAGCGAAATTCTGTCATTTGATGAAATGAATAAACTTTTGACACTTGAGTTGTATATTTTTTGGGAATTACCCTGTTCTTGTGATTGCAATTGGTTTTTAATGCTAGGTTTTAAATTACTCTGACTCGCTTTGGAACTTTAGGATTGAAGGTGAGTAATAAACCAAAATAAGAACTATTACTACTAAAAAAAAACCTTCAAGAAAGTAGCTCCAAGATTTTGTCGTTTTGTTTTTTAATTTTTTTTCTTTAAACTGAACGAAATATCGGAGAGAAGGTTCTTTTGATCAGATGCTTGATAAATGTCTGGGCCTGTGCAGCTTCCTTTTTCTCTGGAGAGATAGTTTTATATGAGTTGCTTTTGGCTCCATTGTCAGTTTCACACACACCTCCTACATTCAGGAAGCAAAAAACTGTCAATCTAGCACTTTCTTTCTTTCTTTCTTTCTTTCTTTCTTTCTTTCTTTCTTTCTTTCTTTCTTTCTTTCTTTCTTTCTTCACTCTTTCTCCTCCCCTCAGAAATCTACACCCATCACACCAAAACAAGCAAACAAAATAGAACATAAACTGTGCTGATAAAGTAGGAACACTCTAATTTATGTTCCACTTTTTGCTGGGACTTGTCTCTTATAAAACTCTGCACAATGGACACTTTCAAGACATGTCATTGAAGCCATTCCTGCCACTGGCAACATGGCAGGACTTGATAGGCTAGAATTCAGGAATCAGAACAGCTCCCATTCAGCTCTCACCACTGGCGAATGCACAAGCGTGCTTTATTCAATGTGCAAGCGGCCAAATGTATGTATGATCCAATGCCTGCACGGGAATGTGTTAAGAACATGTACACTACTACACACGAGTGCACACCACTTGATTTGTACAAGGATGTCTAAACGGGACTGCTGTCACAGGCTGCATACACACCATACGCTGAAAGCACACACACACACCCCCCGCCCAAGAACCCTGGGAACCTCTGTTTGTTAAGAGTGCTGGGAATTGTAGCTCTGTGAGGAACAAACTACAGTTCCCAGGATTTTTTTTGGAGGGAATGTGCTTTAAATGTATGGGGTGTGTGCAACTCTCCTTAACTGGGGAAGAGAGGCTAAGATCAGCAACATGAAGCAATCTAAAAAGAACATAAGAAGAGCCTGTGAACTCAGAGCACTAAGAAAACATTGCTAAAGAAAACCAATTGACTAAGCTTTTTTTCCCTGTCTAAGTGATGCAACCATGCCAACTAATGCATGGAACAGCCACTACCCTGGATTCAAGATTAGTGCTGGAAACTACAGGAAAGGAGAGTGCTCTTATGCTCAAATCCTGCTTGCTGGTTTCCCACATGCAGGGACAAAACTTCCCTCGGCAAAGACCCAGTTTGACACCTCCCTAAACACATTTGCATACACACAGAGAAAGACTGGGAGCTCAATGGTGCCCCTCTGAAGGCTTCAGAGACATTCCCCCCCCCCCCCGTAGCTATGGCTCTGCCCACATGCATCTGTTCAGCCACTGTGAGAGCAGGATGGCCCATTAGCCTGATCTGGCAAGCTCTTCTTATGTTAATAGCTGTTCCCTTGTCCTCCTGGTTTTCCCTGACTCTTTACCTTAGCGTTGGATAGCTTCAGTCTGTGCCAGTTGGGGAGAGCAGCACCGGGACATTTCCACCCCCCTCTTTCTAGATAAAGAGAGGAAAGAAATAGGAGAACACACACACACACACACACACACACACACACGTCTCGCTAATTTCCTTCTTGCTAAAGGCGTGCCAATTTGGATTTTAGATCTCTCATGTGATTCTGATATTGGCACCTGCCTCCTAACCATTCAGGCTTCCTGGCATGGTTCCCGCTATTTCTATCACCATGTCTTTATTCCAAGCGATAACGAGCTCATCCAAAGCAAGTAATGTTTAAGGGAGTGGGGCAGAGATAAACCACAAGCAAGACAAAATAAGCATAAATTCTGCATTCCAGGGAGCCTAACACTCAGAAATCAACTAACTTATCCAGCATATGTAGGGATCTTCACGATTGTATGATGAAGACCGAAAATGGTGAAAGAAAGAAAGAAAGATAGAATCACCTCACCTGTATCTTGTTTGGCCAAAGGGTGAATGGAGGGGGGTGCCTTCAATGAGGAAAGGACTTAACAAGGTGTGGCAAGGCACTTACTTTTAATATGGATTTGGTGGGGCAGGGCAATTGCTTCTATGCTTAGGGGACAGAAGAGGTGTTAATCGGAAGGATCTCTTTGTGGGCTCCTCTCTGACAGATTTAGCTAAGGAGGAATCAGTATCATGTATTGGAAGGATGCTTTGCTTGTGACTATCCAGCCTTTGAGCAATGGAGTCTTTGGTGTAAAGCAGAGACAAACAACAGCTTGGGGCCAATATGTGGGGGCGGGGGACATGCAGCATAGAAAGATGTGTAAAGCATGGACAGCAAACATTAAGTCAACACGATTCTTCAGTGACTTGTAAGTAGGGATATCTGAGAACTGAAACAATGATTTTTTTTTCATCCCATGTTTGGAACAGGAACCATTCCATTGAATACGATCAGTATTCACCGTTCTTGATTCTTTCAGTTTACAAATGATATGTAATTGTTTACATTCACAGTGCTGTGTATGATTAATACAAGGTAGAACAGAAAATGATGCCTTCTTGCACCCCTACTTGGAAGGACAGGTTCCTTTCACAGTAATCAGTACATCGCAATAAATAATAAAAAAAATGCTCAGTATAGTGAAGAGTAAACAGTGCATAACATCATTGGCTATACGAAAGTATGATGATGATGAGTTAATTTCTATGCAATTTAATATATTTAAGATATCTCTAAGCAATGTACAGAAAACTGAAGCAACAGCAGACAAAATAAACAGAAATATTACAAAAACAGGCAATTACATATAAAAATGTTGCATTAATACAACTGGGAAGTAGCTTTCCCAGTAAAGGACCATCACAATTTTGCTTTTTTTTTGTTTATGATAGGTCATAGGTTGCAGGGAGATTGTGCCACAGTAGCTCAGAGTTCCAAGGAAGTATTGTACAGTAAAATAAAACCACTTGGCTGAGTACCTTTCCCCCTGGCTACCTGATACAGCCATGCATAGGACAGCTACCACACTGGGTTCAAGATGAGGGGAGGGGTTGCCATCATCACACAGAAGAAGAAATACATCTGCATCTCCAGAGATTTCCCTCTTTGATGAGGCAACAAAGGATGAAGAGTTAATCTCTATTATCTTTTTTTCCAACTTTTGCTGTGGCATCTCCACCCCTTTTTCTTGGAACTGGATAATTCCTTTCAACTTGTCAGTCAATTTATTTGCAGGAAGGGTTTGTCATCATAATGGCTTTCCACAATACGTCTGTATCATTAGAGATGCCCTCCTTTGATGAGGCCACAGGGGATGAACAATCTCTGTTCCATTTTCCCTCTGGCATATCCACCCCTTTTCCTTAAAATTGGGCTAAGCTTTTGAAGTTGTCAGGCAATCAAAGTATGGACAACGGAGAGCTAATCTGCATTTTAGATCCCTCATTTAGTCTGGTATTGGCATCCACCCCTTACCATTCAGACTTGCTGGCATGGCTCTCTCTTTTTCTTAATGCACCAGCAATATTTCTGTTACAAGCTGGTACTGTCTTCACATGTGTTGACACTCTTTTTCACTCAAGAAAACATCAGAAAGAACTATCTGATGGTAAGAGATGATCAACAGTGGAACAGACTCCCTTGGAATGTGGTGGACTCTGCTTCCTTGTTGGTTTTTAGGCAAAGATTGAATGGCTATCTGTCATTGATGCTTTAGTTGGGATTCCTACATTGCAGGGTTTGGGATTAGATGACCCTCCTGTCCCTTCCAACTCTGGCTTTGCATGCACTGCTGTTTTTCACTTCTTAGACCACCCTAGGGTTGCCATATTTCTAACAGTGAAAATCTGGACAGAAAAGTTGTTGAGATTTTTTTAGCTTTGCCCCAAAATGACAAAAATGGCACTGCAGACATGAGCTGCCATATGTCTGGATTTTCACAGACATTTTCCCAATTTCTGTCCAGAAAATCCAGACATATGGGAACCCTAGACCACCCTCTTTGAGAGGATAGTTTCATTCTTTGCTTGTTCTCCTGGCTGCATCTTCTTTTACCAACTCTCACTTCCAACTTCCCAAAGGGGAAAGATAAGTTTTCTCTTTCTTCTTCAGAGGGCAAACAGGAATACAGAAGGATGGGTGTAAAAGGGATGAATCATGTCATCAGTTTATATGCTGATGATATGACATTCCTTTTGGATGACCTGGTTGTTCTGACCTGGGCATTAAAAGTCAAATTAGACAAGTGATTGGTTTGAGGGTCAATTTCAAGAGAGCTGAACTACTGTGTTTTTATAAAAAAATTCCTTCCAGTAGCACCTTAAAGACCAACTAAGTTAGTTCTTGGTATGAGCTTTCGTGTGCATGCACACTTCTTCAGATACACTTCTTCAGTGTGCATGCACACGAAAGCTCATACCAAGAACTAACTTCTTGTTGTTTAGTCGTTCAGTCGTGTCCGACTCTTCGTGACCCCATGGACCAGAGAACGCCAGGCACCTCTGTCCTCCACTGCCTCCCGCAGTTTGGTCAGACTCATGCTGGTAACCTCGAAAACACTATCCAACCATCTCGTCCTCTGTCGCCCCCTTCTCCTTGTGCCCTCCATCTTTCCCAACATCAGGGTCTTCTCCAGGGAATCTTCTCTTCTCATGAGGTGGCCAAAGTACTGGAGCCTCAGCTTCACAATCTGTCCTTCCAGTGAGCACTCAGGGTTGATTTCCTTCAGTATGGAGAGGTTACTTAGTAACCTAACTTAGTTGGTCTTTAAAGTGCTAACTAACTAACTAACTAACTAACTAACTAACTAACTAACTAAGTTGGTCTTTAAGGTGCTACTGGAAGGAATTTTGTTTTGTTTTGACTATGGCAGACCAACACGGCTACCTATCTGTAACTGTGTCATTATGTTACCTCATCTATTCAGTTAAAATTTTCTAAAGACCTAAACATCCTCCTAGTAAACAGACATTTCAGATACTATGGGATACAAGTCACAAAGAACTTAAATAATCTGTTTGCTATGAACTATGTGACAGTCTGGAAAGGAATAGCAAAGGAAAGGAATAGCAACATGGTGGACTAAAATGCCCCCCTCTTTTTCAGGTTGTATAGCTACCTTTAAAATGGTGGTGCTTCCAAAATTATCATATTTATTTTACAAACACACATTACAAATATCTGACAAAAATCCTCAATACTTGGCAATCTAAAATAGCATACTTTCCCCTGAAAGTCACAACCCCAGGGTTCCTAAAACATCAAGATACAAAGCAACTTTGTAGGGTGGATGATCCCAAATTTTCAGATCTATTTTGAAGCTATCAAATTGGACATCTGATCTCTTTATTAGAAGAAGCAGCAATGGGCACAAGTTGAGAGAGTTTTAATGGGCCAAAGTTTTCCAGAGCAAAGCATTATTAATACCCCCCCACACACATTTCAGCCTTACAATGCACCACTACTATGAAAGCAGTCTGGCATGTTGGGCAGAAACACAAGGAAAAACTGGTGCCTGGGATCTACCCTCTAATTCCAATTCATTGTCGGGAGCAGACAATTCCCCTTTAAGTTTCTGCAAACCGTAGGAATGTACAATACAATTTCTCCCAAAGGATTTGTGGAGGACTCAACTGGAAAAAAGGGTATCCCATGGCCGGTGTGGTACCAGGTTAAAATTTGGGTGAATCAACCACACATTAAGGAACAGGCCCTAGGCAAACTCATTTTATTTGAAAGGTTTGTGGACTCAGCAGATGGGATGGATCCTGGGCTGGTCTCTATGCTATATAAAATATTACTCTGGGTGGACATGGGTACAACTAATGAGCTGTGGCCTATGTGACAAATTTCTATTGAAGAGGCAGATTCGACGTGGGGCAAATTAGCCTTCAAATTGGTGTCAGCCTCAATGAAAGAAATGACACTGAAAATTCTACAGAAGTGGCACCTACTCCAGTTCATCTGGCCCACATTAGTCCTACCCACCACCCACCTGTTGGAGGGCATCACAATGATGGGTTCACATCAGAACACTACTGGGAGGAAGTGTTCAAAGAAATTAGAGAGATAACTGGGCAAAATATAGTCAGAGGCCTGGAGTTGGTTTATTTAATTTTTACATAGGGAACAATATGTATCTGTATTTCAAGCACCTTATTGGCCAGCTTTTATTGGCAGCCATGATAGAAATAGCTAGATATTGTAAATATTTAGATAGAATGACATTGACCACATGGTATAATAACTCTGGTGATTAGCACTGAAAGAAAAACAAAACTATAAAGTTTGGGGGAGGTACAAAGGTTTTATTTGATTTGTGGTTTTATTTTCTCATCTTCCTGCTGCCAACACAGAAATAAGTTCGGTTATCCCTACCTGCCAGTGTGAGACGAAGACCAGCAAAAACCAACTCTTCCTGGTAGTACTGCCACCACCCCTGTAGTCCCCCAATCCTGACCCAAGGGAAACCTAGCTTACATGTGGACACCCTTAGGATTTGCAAGGACAAGAACCAAATAGTCTGCTCCCTTCCTTTAGAGCTGTACACCCCAAAATTACTCTGCACATTATGACCATGAAGCCAGGTACCAGATTCAGAGCCAAGCTTACTCCAAGAAGGCACACAAGGGATAAATGCCACACTTAATTAAGGAGGTTATAAACATGAGAATAAGCACCCTTTAGCAATATAAAAGACAGTTCAGAATTGCCAACAGTATAAAGGTACCTTTGGGAATTCGGGTACAGAACAAAATAATGTAGGTTGTTGGTCTCACCCTGATACCAGCCATTAGAGTCATGAACCCCACCACCAATCATCGTTCAGGTACTGCTATTGTAGTTCATGGCTGATCATCTGAATGGAGACCACAGACCAGTTTTTGTACAAAAAGGCCTGGCTCCAGAAGGGTAGGTTTTCTTTCAGCCATTCAGGACTTAGGGCATATTTTCACAGTACTAGAGGGTGTATGTGTTGGAAAATCATGCAGGCACTCAGTGGATTTCTGCACGGATATTGTGACCAAGTTATTGTGACCTTGACATTGTCATAAATCACACTGCTAACAAGATAAACTAATTAAATGGGACTTCTTCCTCAGGAAGTCAGGAAGACTGCACCCAGAACTCTGAGTAAAAAGAAAATAATAATAAATAGGCCAAAAAAGTGGGGTTTCTTATAGGAGAAGTACGTCATCACCTCAGCTTTCCTTAATACTTCTAAATGTTGCTGTTTCCCCCTCCTTCCCTCCCCCATTTATCTCTGGCCCATCTACTTGTTTTGCTTACAACTGGGTGATTCATTAGAACTGGCCAGGTAATCTGTTTGCTAAAGATGTGCAGATATGGATTTTAGATGCCTCATGTGATTCTGATATTGTCATCTGCCTCCAACCAGACTTCCTGGAATGGATCCCACAATTTTATTGGACTGTCCCTTGCTTGTACAGCAAGAAAATCCTCTTTTTTGCAGTATATAAGATGCTTCCAAACCCCATTAGAACTTCATCCTACGACAGCAAGGACTCCATAGCAAATCAGAACTCAAAGAGCAAGAGATAATGGCTGGTGAGTATGAGCAGTCAGCAAACGTCTGCCTTGACAATTTGAGGAAGCAGGGCTTGAGGTAGGTGGGTGGGTGTGAAGACTTAGAGGGGTCAATGGAAAACCCAGAAAATAGGAGGTCTGGGTTCTCTTACAGGCTTCTTTTCAGAAATGGAGGCTCTAGAGATCTCTGCAGCCAAGTTCCACCAGATGAAAAGAAAATATCCCAGAGAGCCTATTGGACAACAGAGGGAACCCCCAATATCACTTGATACATAGCATTTTAAAGCTCTAACTCATCTCATTACGCTCACCATTTGAGTGAATGCATGCATCTATAGGTGCAGAAGTGATCAGAATTTTGGCTATTCTGCGTGAATAAATTCAGAGTAAGAAGGGTAACACCTTGCTAACGTAGCACCAGCTTGCCAAAGTTCCTCATGTGTGCATAGGGAGCTTGAGGCCATAAAGAGGGAAGGCAGACTACATAAGCCCTCTCTCATGCCGCCCCCCAATTACTAACAGCTCTGTAGGCTGCTCTGCTGGGACAATGTGTGTACAGCTGCATTGCTGCTAAGCAGTAGGGATGGGATTCAGAATCACTGATCAATGTGAGTTTTTTCACAATTCCCTTTGGCAAACTTGATTCCTTCCACAAAATGGTTCATAAAAACCCCTTGGTGCAGCCATCTCCTTGACCATTGACCATGCTGACCAGGACAGACAAGGTTTTTCATCAAATCTGATAGTAGCTGGACTGCTTGTGTGCCTTATTCTCACTTGATTAAGCATGTAAGTATGTTTCTATGTTCATTTGGGCATGTCATACTATGTCCAGAAGAACATAGAAGTCAATGGGCTTGCCATGAATTACAAGGACATTTCCAAGTATGGTTTGCATTAATGACTTTTTAAGAATGATACTTGCTTAATATAAAAAGAAGCATTAACAAAATATTCAGTAACATCCACCTTTTAAATAAAAACATGAACTCTTTCCTTACCTGTCTCCTAGCTCTCCTCTATCCATTTATCTAGAAAAAAAAAGTGGCAGAACTCTGCATGAACACCTCCCTTGTTCTCTTATAGTGGCAATGGTGCCCCCCTGAGAGGTGCCAGAACTGAGTCTGGTGAGTTCCGGCTGAAAAAGTCCCAGTTTCATTTTGTCATCATGCAATGGAGAGAGGAGAGCTAGGAGACCTTTAAGAAACGTAACGATGAATAGCTCTGTTGACACCTAAATGAAACAGGATGGTCCTGGGGAGGACTGCTATAGAGGAACTGCACTTAGTCCCATTCATAGCTTGCTGTTAGTGGCTCCATTTTCCTCCTGATGTTCTTGCAGGTTTGGTAAACACTGATTGGAAACTGAGAGAAAACACCATCAAGCACCGTACTGATGAATATCCCGGCAAGGAACTGGTTGTGCGACGAGGACAAGCCTTTTTGATCTCTCTGACATCCAGAGGAGCGTTGCCAGCTGCAGACAAACTAACATTTATTGTAGAAACAGGTAAATACTTTATCTTCCCCTGTCCTCTCAAAAGGGAAAACAGTCCCTCATCTGTAGAGTGGAACTAACCAAGCTTCACTCATATAGTCTTTCTCCAGCCTTCCCCACAAAACCTGCAGTAGGCTATGTGCTGCACAAATCCACAGAAATGTGTAGCATGACTAGGTAAGTCCTCTGATCTCCTTGCAAAGAGGGCATCTATCTTGACACACCAATCCATTTGATGGTGCGTGGATTTCTCAAAATATGAAGTCAACATACAGAGAAGCCACCTCTTCCTCCTCTTACCTTTTCTTTCCAGGGTCAACCTGTGCTCTACAGGCAGAGACACGAGTGGCATTTGGCATCACTAGCACACCAAGCAGAAGATGTTGGAGCGCAGTACAGACCTCTGCTGGTTATGGCTCTCTGAGTGTCTCCATTTTGAGCCCAGTGGATGCTGCCATTGGACGCTACCAGCTCAGCATCAAGACAGACAGCAGCAGAAGCACACTCCCCTCCAGCCTTGGCACTTTTGTGTTGCTGTTTAACCCCTGGATGCCAGGTACAAAACATGTTCCCTAAGTCAGTGCTAGCCTAGCAGTTCAAAACCTGATCTCCTCCAGGTCCACCTGTAGGCTTCTGCATGATTGGTGGTAGACATAATCACTGTGTTGTATGTGTAGAAAGGTTAGAGATAGGAGAGCACTGGCATGATGCCGCGCTACCTGGACAAAGAGAAGTGCTATCACAGTACCTGCTTGTCATTCATCTTTCAGAGGATGATGTGTTCATGGCTAATGAGGCAGAGCGCAAAGAATATGTCCTCTCAGAGTTTGGTGTCATCTTTTGCAACAATGGAAAAACTTTACTGCCATGGAATTATGGCCAGGTAAATATAAAGTGGAGGGATTTCAAACTAGGGATGGAGAAGAGTTTGAACAATGATTAGGAGGCTGGAGGGATTTGCAAACAAGCTGACCCACTGAGAAATCCCCAAACCTTTTTGAAGTGAGTTCCACCAATCAATGGGGAGGAAATGAATTTAATGCAAACCGATCTAATTTGTACTTACCAAACCAAAATGCAACTAACCTTCATAACTGGCATATCTCTGAATTTTGTGATGCAATTCTCTAACTAAAAAAAATCTATACCAAAAGGCATACATTGGGGAACATGTGTGCAAAGGTGCATATATTGCATGGTCAGGCACCACAGCCCCTACCACCCCAACCAGAGAGAAATAACCAGTCAAAACACATACTTTTGGGGTCAAATGAGACCACAACATTATTGATGACTGATGTACAGGTTTTGGCGTAGGCACTGGGAATGGCCTGAATAACCAGCTCACCTGATGGAAGCATATCCTTGGGATGGTCCTATGACTTACATAAAATGGGTATCCCCCCATCCAGATTGCCACCTTGAGGACAGCTATGGCCCTAGCCTCCAACGGGGCATTGGACATCTGAAAATCATTTTATAGAACTAAAACTTGGGAAACTGGCAGATGAAAGGGTTGCAGATGATGAAGAAGTTCCCTGGGCTGGATCTTAACAGACTTTGGATAATTCTCTGGAAAAGCTTGAGATTTCTCTGAGAATATGTGTGCTGGTCCCGGGGGAAGGTACCGTGGGTGTAAGCAGAGTCCACACGAAGAGGGGCGAGGTCCAAGACGGGGAGCCGGGCGGGGAACAGGTACGCTGGAACAGGAGGCCGAGCTGGGAACTGGAACACCGGATAGTCAGGAACAGGAGGCCGAGCAGGGATCAGGAACACCGGTTAGTCAGGAACAGGAGGCCAAGCAGGGATCAGGAACACAGGAAGGTCCAAAGCCAACAACGACGTTGCTCCCGCAACCTGGGGCCAGACTGACTGGGCTTTTATCCTCTTCTAAGGCCGGGGGCGGTCCCGGCCCCCAGGAGCCCCGCCTCCTCTGGCCTTAAGGCGAGCACTCCTCCTGGGGGCAACCAGTTCCCTTTGCCTCTCTGCCCTAAGCCTCTGCAGATCAGGAGAGGCCGAAGGGTTACTGGGCCCTGGAGGAGGCTCACCTGTGGCCACTGAGTCGTCAAGCCCCTCTGGGGCCAGAAGGGCTTCACCTGGGGCCAGCTCCTGATGCTCTGTCACAGGTGCAGGCTCTTCAGCATCTAGGCCTTGCCCCAGTTCAGCCGGCCCTGGAGGCGGGGACTCCTGTGCAGGCTGGGATTCCTCTGGTTCATCCTCTGAATCGGAATCCCAGGCCATCACAATATGTCACATGGAAGGAAGGAAGTTTGGAATCAGTATTGGCAGCTGCCACCCATCAAACCCATTTCACTTGGGGACACTGGAATTCCTGTCACTCCGGTATTCTTAGAAAGCTCTCTCTGTGCTAATAATTTGATGGTGGTGGTGCATTTCACTCACTTGTCGAATATTTTCTTCTGTGGACAGTTTCAAAATGGCATTCTGGATATCTGCCTTTCTATGCTGGACATGGGCTTAAAATACCACAAGGACTCAACTGCTGGTGTGAGCCAACTAAGTGACCCCATACATATTGGGCGAGTGCTCAGCGCTATGGTAAGGAAAGACTTACAATTTTCACTCTTAACACAAATACAGTAGGCAAGTTTTTCTGTGGAGCAGCCTTTGCTAACATGGTGGTTTCCAGCTGCTTTGGATTACAACTTTCATTACCTCTAGCTGCTCATTAGGATTTATGGGAGCTGTATTCCAAAACACCTGGAGGGCACCAGGTTGGCAAAGGCTTCTGTAGAGCCACAAGAGTGACTCCCACCTTCCTTCATGCAGGTGCACATTTTTTTGGTGGTGGCAAAATGCTGGTAATATGTGGCATCCCTAAACAGAGACTGGATTCTGCACAGCATATGAAGAGCAGCAGTGTGTTGATTGCACAATAAATGCGCAAATATTTTGACTTTTTTCCAGATCAACTGCAATGATGGAGACAGAGGAGTGTTGCTTGGATCCTGGGAGGCTTGCCTTGATGGGAAAGACCCAGGAAGCTGGTCAGGAAGTGTGGAGATATTGAGGCAATGGGAAAGCTCTGGATTTGAACCTGTCCGGTATGGGCAATGCTGGGTCTTTGCAGGAGTTCTGACTACGGGTATGTCTCCTTGGAACCTTCTGTGACATTGCCCTTCCAGACATGGCGTTGGGATGAGGAATGTGCTCAAGCACCAGGAACTACATTGTGCTATAGTGGAAGGCAGTGTGAGATTTTTGCAAGTACTGCTGCAGCTGGTTAACAGCCCAACTAAAGGAGGTCAATGTGCATCACTGGAAAGCATGGGTGGCTGGATAAATGCAAAGGGAATCATGGAACTCATTTTAAAATGCATGCCCTGCACAACATGTTCTAAGTACTCAGGGAATAAAAGAATCACAGTCTCCCCTAATTGCTCCCTGGACTGACCCAGAGAGCCAGTCCAGGGAACAAACATGAGGGAGTGGATGGAAGAGAAAGGGGAAGCCCCTATGCTGCTGGTAGAAGTGTAGCATTTGGGAAGACTACCTAGGGCTGGCCCAATATATTCTGGCACCTGAGGTGAACCACAAAATGGTGCCTTCCCCCTCCTCCGACTGCCGCTGCCAGGGAAGAAGGGGTGAGTGAAAATCTACATTGGAAAAAGCAGGGGAAATTAACATTATCCAATGATTGAAGTTGGAATCAAAGCCTGTTGTTGGGAGGAGAGACCCACTCTGGTCCAGAGCCCAGCAAACACCAGAGGGCAGTGGGAGGAAACCAGCAGCACCTCCTCTTCACTGAGAGGCTATTGTAGAGGCATCATTGGGAATGGGCTGCTGAGAAGGCAGGTTATATGGCCTCCAAAGAGTGCACTGCAATAACTGCTGCCTCTGCAAAAGCAGCAGAGGGTGATGCAGGCCAGATCTGCTGCCCCTGTGGATCTTGCCGTCTGAGGCAGTCACCTCACCTTACCTCATAGGTGGGCTGGGCCTGACCTATTAAGCCATACTTCCAGCTGCCCTTGATCTGCAGGAGGGAAGATGCATCTGTCGCAGCTTAAGAGGTACAGTTGCAGCCATTGTCGTGTTCCAGCCAACACAGTGTTGTTGCTTAGATTTCCCAGGTTCCTAGCAAGGCCAAGGAGCTGTCCAGCAGCATAAGTAGCCGATCTCTTGCCAGGCTGCTGAAGCAGTAAGTGAAAAGTCCAGCCCATAAGCAGAATTATCACACAAGACAAGGAGCTGGTCAGCAGGATGTGCTGGGCAGATGGACGAGCTATTAGCCATGATGGATATTATGCCGTGCATCCATGAATCATGAATGTTCTGCCTCCATGGATAAAGGCAGCAATGGTTTTAAATACCATTTGCCTGGAAACTGCAGGTGGGGAGAGTGTTCTTGTGGTCAGACCAGCTTGTGGGTTTCCCACAGGCATCTGGTCAACCATTGTGAGAACAGGATGCTGTACAAGATGGGCCACTGGCCTGATCTGGCAGGCTCTTCTTATGTTCTTATGCACTAGAAACAGACAGGTGGCAAGTGGAAGGTTTTATAGTTGACCCTGTTGGCCCAGAATTTCTGGGAACATCTAGAGAGTACTTTGGCATATGGTTCTTCCTCCTTAGTAGGACTCAGAGCCCCTTGTGCTGTCATGGGCCACAGGGGCCAGTGAGCCAGGCAATTCATTCCATGCTGCTGCCTGGCAATGTGACATTTGATCCAAGGAGCCAACAAAGGGTATCTTAGAAAGAAGTGCTGGCTAAAGAGCATAGTAAGGAACAATGTTGCTGAATACCAGTGAGTCCCATTATTTCCATATTCTCTCTCTCTCTCTTCTTTTTGTAGTCCTCCGGTGCATAGGAATTCCCACTCGCATCATTTCCAACTTCAGTTCTGGCTGTGACAAAAATGAAAATCTGATTCTGGAACCATCAGAGTGTACCTGGTAAATCAGCCTTCTTCTCATCCACCACAATACATCTAGGGCTCCTATACACCAGCATCTGTTGACGAAACCAGAGATGAAAACTGAGGCACAACAGCTGTAGGACAAAACCAGACATCTTTGTCCTTTGCCCCCACTTCTCTGCCACACTTGGCAGGATCTGTGACCTTCCCTACATCCAGACATGCAAAACATCTCCTTGCAGTGACTAATAATTCTTTACTTTCTGTGATAGAAGGCCCAGTTACAGCTAGCTAAAAGGAGGGAGAAAACAGCACTTTGAGAGGGGGAAAGAGAAGAGCTTTGTGCCTGATGTCCAGCTGTATAAGAGTGTGGCCTCTTAGCTGTGTAAAATCCACCCCAAGGGAATATTTACAGCCAAAAAGGCAGTCTGTGAGCTGGGGGTAGGGGTGGGGAGGTTAGATTGAAAGACAGTGGTTATTGTCTTTTAAGGGTATACTGACATAAGAGAACTGGGAAGCTGTGTGGGAACGCTCTACTTAAGTCCCAATTCATTAGGGTGGGGATGTATATTCTAGGAAGAGAAGAAGAATCCCAAACCATTTAGAAGGTCTGATATACAGAGTCTACTACAGGAGCCTCAGGAATGAAATTTCTAAAGGTGGAGGACCTGAAACACAACAGGACCAAAAGAATCAGCCTGTTTTAATACCCACAAGTTATCGAAGTCTAAGTTATAACACCTTATGTGTTAGATGTAAATTTGCTATCTTATTGAAAAGCCTGAGACATCTGCTGAGTTCAGCATATATAATTTGCTAATTCTTTGAAGTTTTCCAACTTCTGAAACATTCTTGTTCGTCATTCTTGTTGTGAAATAGACCCTTTTTCTGTTTAATCTTATAAGTGCCAGAGTTTTCTTTTTGGAAAAAAATAGTCAGAAGGAGAGGGGCACGCCTCATCTCCCTGGACAGCTCACTCTCTATGCTCTGCATTATTCAGATACAGTGGTAGTGACCCACTGTACCATTCTGTTCCAGCAGCACCAGACAGTGCTTGCTCAGTCATAGGATGCTCTGAGGTGTGAGCTTCCCAAAGCCATTTGTGTCACACTGATGCTATTTTGCCTCTTTCTGATGCAAAACACTTTGAGCGTGATATATATAAAATGAACAATTTCCACCATGGCTGCTGTTGGAAGCAGATTGTTAGTTTAGGTAGACTCACCTTGGTCTAATTCAGCTGCAAGGCTCCTTCTTTGTTTTCCTCCTATCCTCTCAACATTCATTCACCCCCAGAAAATCTTGTCACCATGGGTCAGTTGCGTCAAACACAGCATGGCCTGCTAACTACAACAAAAACAAGCAGACTTAGGGCTCCCAGGTGCTCTTGGAAATCAGCTCCACTCACCTCTGAAAGCAGCTGACCCTAAGATTCGGGGCATCGTTGCAAACCTGCACATCAGATGTATTTACTCTTGGCTGCAGGAACTACCATGTGTGGAATGAATGCTGGTTTGCTCGACCTGACCTTGGCTGCATGTACAATGGATGGCAAGTTCTGGACGCAACTCCACAAGGTCGAAGTACTACAGGTACAAGAGCTGACTGCTGGGGGAGTTGGTTGTGTTCAGATCTCTGTTCAGCTTCTCACCATGCTATTGCTGTATGATAGAAATGCCCAGATTCTGTCATGCCCCCTCCATATTTAGAGGCAGTATGAGCCCTCAGCACCAGTTGCTGAAATATAAAATGAATGGGGGAAAGCTGTTGTTTAGAGATATACTTCCCCCAAATGTGGAGGCTTCATTGAGCTGTCATTGCCCATAACTACTGACAGACTCACTATCCATGATTTTGTGTAGTCCTTTTCTGAGCAATTTAAGCTAGCAGTCCTTACCACAAATCCCATGGGTTCACCGTGCAGCATGTAATGTCACACTTGTCTTATTTAAAACAACCTATTTTGTCCCCAGGACATACAGTAGTTCTGCTTGATCATTTTTGCACACACTGCAGATGCAGACCTTTTCTCTTTCCCTTAACTCTCCAGAGAAACTCGAGTGTGGTCCAGCTTCAGTGAAGGCCATCAAGGAGGGAGATGTGGACCTGCCATATGACACCGCATTCGTCTTTTCAGAGGTCAATGCTGACATCGAGGGCTCATTGGACACCAAGTCCATTGGGCAAAACATAAGCACAAAGGCTGTGGGCAGCAATGATCGCCTGGATGTCACTGATAATTATAAATACAAAGAAGGTGATGCAAAAGAGCTTCCTCTATAAATAGGTGGAGATGATTGGGTCTCTGCTATGACACTGGCCTGTATTCAATTTAGGAATAAGCAGATCATTTCATCAGTGCAAGGATTTCTCTTTATGCAGTGTAAAATCCCCCCTCCCCTGCCCTCTAAATCTGTTTACCAACCCCTACCCAGAGTAGACCCCATTGTGCTAAAACTAACATTTGTCTTACCACAAGTATTTAGCTGAATATCACCATTTTACAGTCAATGGCCACTTAACCCATGTTGGCAGCAACCACGCTTTTTCATGATGTTGGACAATTTGAGATTCAACACACTTCTGCCTGCAGCTAAGAATGGTCTACATATATTGTCAGAGCAGGCACAGATGCTAGGCATAAGGAAACCAAAACACACAGATCCAGAGGCAGTTCAAATGCATTTTCAGGCACCTTGTTTTTTGTCCAAGTAAGTGTTGGGCTGGGGCAGTGAAGACAAAACGGATGACATCTTCTCTCTAAATCTGCACTCCAGGCACAACCAATTGTATCTGAATCCATGTGCAACATCCAAGCTAGACCTAGGTCAGTAGTCAACTTGCCAGTGAACCCTACATACCCCAACCATGCTCTGTGTTAGAACTTGCACTGCTGTGACATTTGAGTAGTTAAAGTGCTCTCTGGCCTAGGGAAAGCCAGAGAGAGAAGGCTGATGAGCTTCATGCAATGCACTCTTGATCCCAGGGGCTGCTAATGAACTTGCATCATTTGAGTCAGAGGGCCCTGTCAAATTTTGCCATCCTATTCTTACTTTTTCAGGCTCTGTCAAGGAAAGGGAAGTATTTGCAAAGGCTTGTGCCAAACTCAATCTGAAAGCAAGCCACTCTGAATCTGCCAGAAGCCCGAGAGAAGCTGCAAAGCCCAGTGTCTTAGGGAAAATCAAGGTGAAGAGCCCCCTGGAGATTGGCAAGGATGTCCACTTGGTCTTGAGGCTGACAAACCTTGGCTCTACAACTGAATACCTAACACCCGATATGGCTGCTTGGTCAATTAACAACACTGGGAAACCCATTCATGAGATCTGGAAAGCCTCCATCTTGGTGACCCTTGGCCCCAAAGAAGGTAAGTTTTTTCATGGGTTTCTTCATAACCAGGTATGACTTAAGCCAGAGAATGTGGGCAAGGAAGGAGGATCATTTGGCACCTCAACCAGATGAGGGGACTACTGAAGTTGAACACACATCATTGATAAAACCTGGTGAAATGAATCCTAAATGGTCCATCCTTGTTAACTGATGTGAGGGACAGAACACTCCAAATTACCTGTTGCAGCCTAGCAGGAGATAGTAGACATGGATACATTGCATGTTACATGCCTCTGGAAAATCAAATCACAGAGTTATATCAAACTAAGTTCCACATTGAAATTAATGGATTTAAGTAATTAATTTCAGTAGATCTATTCTGAGCACACCAAACATGAATATAATCTACAGCAGGCATGTCCAACTTCCAAAAGACTGCGATCTACTCCCACTAACACGGACCCCCCCCAATCGTCCAGTAGATCGCAATCGACCTGTTGGACATCCCTGATCTACAGGAAATAAGTTTACCACCACCAAGTGCTGTTGAACCAAACACTACTTGGCAATGATGGCTTCTTCCCTTGGGTTGTTCCATCCCAGGTGGTCTTCTAGTCAGCCTTTGACCAGCAAAGTGGCTGCCTCATGCCTCACCAGAGTGCAGTGATGGACAGTTCCTGCTTTCTCACATCCGGGGAATACGGAGAATTGCCTGTGTGGTGACATCAGTGCATGCCTGCCTCCTTTCCACTTGCTCCATCCCAAGCAAGAAACAGGAAATGATGGAGAAGGGCCTTGCTTTTTCAGCTATTGGCAACTGAGGGAGGGATGCAAAGTTTTTATGATTCTCCTATCCCTCGCCATCCCCCTTCCAGCTAGGACAGAATTACAACAAAGTGGGCCCCAAAGGGGGAGCCCCTCCTTGGGAACATTCTGGTCATTCTTCATCAGAACAACATAAGGAGGGTCTTCTTAAATAAGGAACAACCATCTGCCAGGCTTGTGCAACCACACCTCATAGTGATTTTTTTCCCCTAGAAAAAGAATTTCCTATCAATATTTCATATGCTATGTACAAGCAGTACCTGCTGATAGACAACCTGATTAAAGTCGCAGCTTCATGGTCAAAAAAAGAGGGGGGAAATGTGAACAGAGTCATAATCCTCGAGAAACCCAGCGTCGTAATAAAGGTAAACCCTTAGTCATTATGAGCTGCCATTATGAGCTGATTCCCTTGTGTCTGCCTAGGGTTAAGGCAGGCTCAAATGTCATACATAAAAACACCCCAAGAATCACTGCACTTCGCTACCTGCAACTCTGAGTGCAGGCAGACAGAGGAACCAGCAAGAGGAGGTGGTTCCAAGGGAAAGGAGGAGGAGGGAGCTGTGTCTCTATGGACCTATCATTTTGAACCTGGGTCAGGGTAGCCTTAGGAAGGGTTGCCAGTAACTCTGTTCAACTTTGTTCTGAGCAGTTGCTGGGAGAGGCAAAAGTGGGCAAGGAAGTGAAGGTGGCAGTGACCATCGACAACTGTTTTGATGAGGAGCTGAAGGATGGTGTGCTGAAGGCGGAGGGTAGTGGCTTACTGGAAAAAACCTTCAAGAAAAAGTGAGTATACAAAAAGAAAAAAAGAAAAAGTAAGTATGTGGGGCATCTGGGCAAGTGTGGTGGCTCTGCACAGGGTACCACCTTCCCTTCTCACTGGGTCACAGAGTGAGAATGGAGGGGCAACATCTCAAACAAGACATTCCTCTCCCCTTTGTGGCCTTGTTCTTTTGCTTTCCAATTATCCATCTGCACTTGCAGAGCAAGCAAAGTCTGCACTCCAGTGTGGAGAGCTACAGCAACCAGTATGGAAACAGGCATCTAGAACAGCATTCATTTTGCCCAGCTTGTGATACCTGTGATTGATTGAGTTAATAAAATGATGCTCTACCTATCTATCAAACAGTCTCCAAGGGAGCTTTTCAGCACATGCAAAATACTACCCACTGGCCAGCCTTAACAGACCAGCCTCTGATCCCCCTTAACAGACCATCCTAAGGCATGCACTGTGCTGGCAATCTTCCCAGGCCCAGGCTGACTTATCTCCTTTGCTCCTTATCCACAGTGTACCACCACTGAATCCCCAGGACAGCTATCAAGTCCAGTTTAAGTTCATTCCCAGAAAAAGTGGGACCAAGTATCTGCTTGTCAACTTCTCCTGTAACAAATTTAAAGACAGCGTAACCTATCAGGACATTAATGTGGTCGACTGATTCAAAGCCCTGAATTTGGCCAGCCAGGCCACAGATGGAGGAGGTATGCAGTGAATGAGTCCTGGGCTGCAGGGAAGCAAATGTTTAATATGCATCACATAAGCAATTACCTGAGTGACAGAGTTTAATAAAACTTTCCTTCTTGTATCCCAAACTTGTGGTCTTCTTTTCTTAGGTCTGTTGAATTCCTTTGACAAATCCCTGTAGTCAGAATGTAAGAGCATCCATTGCTGGGGCAGACTAAGACCTGCCTGACTCAGCAAGACATTCCTGGAAAGCTCGTAAGTCAGACATCTCTAGATTGCTTTTGTGCATGGACTCTCCACTGAGCTATCAGTGAGCTGTTGACTCCTCCTCCCTGAACATCTTCAATAGCCCTTTTACAAAACAGCATCTTATACCTCTGAGTGCAGAAAAGTGCCCAGCTACCGGCAGTTGAATCCAGCCTGGGACATTTCTATTTAGGCTTAGTACCACCTAGGAACTGACTAGATGTGGAGGAAGTTTTCATTGCGACCACAGCATACAGGGAAGGCAAATTCAACCCATTCCCTCTCTGTTGAAGTCCTAACAGAAAGGGCTTCCCCTGCCAGCTGCCACTAGTCCCAGAAGGAAAACTCCTTTCTGACCACAGTGATGGAAAACAAATGTAAACTTTTCCTCCCCCATCTCAAAAGTTGGGTTCGCCCATGTGCCTTTTATCATTTTTTTTTTAAAGTGCAGGTGTATTGACTACCTCTAAGGGACCCTTAGCAGCACAGCCAATAAAACCTGTTCCCCTTTGAGGTTGGAATTCCACCTTTGTTTGGCCAGGACACTCCATATTTACAATAGCTTTACAATCCTCACCTATGCAGGACTCTTTCCCTCACAAGATTTAACGTCTTACCATCTGCAGTTTTGCAAGGTAGATTTTTGAAAATCCCATACTCTGAAGGATACTGCCTTTGTGGCACAAAACAGGTCGAATCCATCAGACACATTTTATTTTATTGCCTGTTTTATGCAAAAATATATGATAAGTATTTGACGCCCTTATTTCAGGAGGGGATTTACCGCACTGACTCTTTCAGGGTGTATTATCTGCTGAACAACTGTAGGCATGACGTAGAAAATGTGGCAAGATTTTTGAGTGACACCTTGAAATCACGTCACCATAGGTCCTAAGAGCCATTTTCGTACCTCACAATGCCTGGACAGTTTTATCCTAAAGTATCTCCTACTTTGTTTTCTTAACTGTGTTGTGTCCTGATCCATGTATACGATGCACTTTTTCTATGCCAGTAAAGAAGATTGATTGATTGATTGATTGTATCTAGGGTCACAACTAGTTTAGTCACAGGATAAAATCTGGCAGGAAATGTACACAACCTTGTAGTAAAGCACTGAACAGTGTAATCCTATGTATCTCTGAAAAGTAACCATCACTGATTTTCAATGGAGGTTAGTTTATAGCAGCTGATGTGGTTGGGGGGAGCTGCAGAGCCACCCTTCCAACACTGACATCACTACAACTGGGGTTACTCCAAAGTAAGTGTTTACACTACTACAACCTTAGTGACCAGCACCTATGTGAAGCCTGTTTTCAATCATAAAACCATCAGAACTAAAGAAGGAAGAATCAATTTTGGTTTCTTTTAGTTTCTCATTTTTCCAGTCTTGACCAGTTCTTCTTGACCAATTCTTCTCATTGATGCAGGAGTCTGCATTGGGGGGGGGGATCCTTATGAAAATTTGTCAGCATTTCAGTGTGAATTTTTCCTAATATACACATTTTTGTGTGTAGTTTTGAGTAATATGCATATCTTACAAGCAACTTTTCCTAGTACAGTGGTACCTCTGGTTACGAACTTAATTTGTTCCAGTGGTCCATTCTTAACCTGAAACCATTCTTAACCTGAGGTACCACTTTAGCTAATGGGGCCTCCCACTGCTGCCGCATAATTTCTGTTCTCATTCTGAGGTAAAGTTATTTACCCGAGGTACTACTTCTGGGTTAGCGGAGTCTGTAACCCGAAGTGTTGTAACCTGAGGTATTTGTAACCCAAGGTACCATGTATATTGTACTTTTCCGTGTATAAGACTAGGTTTTTTTACTTAAAAATTATGTGAAAAACTGTGGGTCATCTTATACATGGAGCAATCTCCCCCGCTATTTTCTTAAATTGGAGTCCCTAAAAATACGGGGTGTCATACATGGGAGCATCTTATACACGGAAAAATATGGTAATGTATTTTTTGCATCCTATTTTCAGTAATATATGGATCTGTATGCAAAATTCAAGAAGTACAAATTTTGAACGATAGCTTTGGTTCTGTTTGCATATTGCTATGAGGAGTGTGGATTTGATAGTTTATTGTAAAAATGCAAACAAAATCAAGTTTCTCTCCCATTCATAGTCAGCACTCACACAGCCTTACAATTACAACATAGGGCTTTGAACAGATTTTTGTGACTCTAGGAGACTTACAAAGAAAAATCTATGAACTAGATTCATTTAGGGCAAACCAATAGCATATGTGTGACCCACCCAGGCAGTCAACTGCAACCCTAATCCCAGCTATGTGTACACAATGCCCAGATTCATACTGGCCTCCTGGCTGTCTTCCACTCTGCAAATATTTCTCTAATTTTACTCCTCCATAAATACGTGCTTGTTTCTTCCTCCATTGTTTCCCTGCCTATTTTCAATTTGGCGTTGCACTTCAGTACATTTCAAACCGATCAACCCCACCCCCCATCACCTGATAAATGCATTTTGGAAACATAACACCTAATCCTGAGATATTCTTGTTCTCAGAGTTATTCCACAGGAGCAGGTGGCAATTTACAAACAGCAGATTCTAAGGAGAAAAGGAAATACCAATGCTAATAGCTTACAGAAGGCATTTGGCTCATTTGTGCAAGATAATGGTTTATTGCCACTATAGAAAGGTGATTCGATTAAAACAGACAGCAAGAGAGCGGCAGGAAAAGGACACCGAAGGAACCACAAGATAATAACTACATTTAAAATATCACTTAGCAGATTGATTCACCTCTTAGAAATACAGCTGGTAGATAATACAGTCTGCCATATCCTTTGTAGTTCCCAGACACTGTGCTGATGAATCTGAAGTACTTTTTTTTTTTTAAGAAGATGTGCTTTCTGTTAATGGCATCGAAACCCCATAATGCAGGAATGTGTCTCTCTAAAGCCTCAGATAGTGGGCACTTTTGGTTGGGATTCAATCACATCCCAGCAAATTCAAACCAGAGTTTTCGCAGTGTGAAGTTAAAAACAGGGGTACAGAGCGGGGCTGCAGAACAGAAGAAAGAAGTGGCTTCAGAAATGGGCAAGCTTGATTAGGGCAGAAAAGGGAAGCTCTAGGGGGGTAATATGAAGAAAATGGCAGGGGGGGCAAGGGAAATGAGCAAGGGTGCAGCCCCTAATAAGAACATCACAATACAAGAAGAGTCTTGCTGGATTAGGTCAATGACTCATCTAGTCCAGCATCGTGTTCTGACAGTGGCCCACCATATACCCATGGCAAGCCCCAAAGCAGGACCTGAGTGCAACAGCAGTCTCCCCACTTGTGGTTCCCAGCAACTAGTATCTGTACTTCTGAGTAGACATGCTTAGGATTGCCCTGCACAACAGGAAAAGGGCAAGGGAATTAGCTTGCCAGTGGCTATGAGGCAGCTAATACATTTCTCTGGCTCATGCTCTCAAGGCTATGAACTTCAAACATAGCTGAGGTCAAATATAAAATGATTTGATCTCAGGAGGGCATGACACACCCACACACCACACACCTTTGTTCCGGCAATGTAGCCCAGACCTGCGAGGGGCAGGAGACACAGAGAAGGGCAAGGAAGTGTTTGGCAGGACAGGATTGGCATTTGCTGACTTGCTCTTTTGCAGGTCCCTGAAACACTGCCACAGAAGTAAACGTTTTGTTATTCATCTCATGGCCCAGGAGTTATCAAGGACAGGGCAGTAATAATTACTGAGACTGAGAGTGGAATCAGCCAATGTCAACCTGATTCATTTGATGTGGAAGAGAAGAGAGCTGTATTTCTAGTCTCAGGTAAACCAGGAGAAATTGCCCTGGGCCAAATGTTCCTATGATGTAAGTGGCCACAACTCCCTTTGGAGTCTATGTCTGCCTGTGGAGAATGTAGGGACTTACAGAGTGCCACTGAAAAGGGAGTTTTCATAGAAAGGGGGTGTCTTCTCTCATTTGGCACCTGGAGTATGAATTACCATGGGTGGTATAGCATGAAATGCTTTTATGTTAACCTCTGAAGAAAAGAACACATGCAAAGAAGGAGGAGGAGGAAGAGGAGGAGTTTGGATTTGATATCCCGCTTTATCACTACCCGAAGGAGTCTCAAAGCGGCTAACATTCTCCTTTCCCCTTCCTCCCCCACAACAAACACTCTGTGAGGTGAGTGGGGTGAGAGACTTCAGAGAAGTGTGACTAGCCCAAGGTCACCCAGTAGCTGCATGTGGAGGAGCAGAGTCGTGAACCCAGTTCCCCAGATTACAAGTCTATCGCTCCTAACCACTACATCATACTGGCTCTCCACACAGCAGATACAAATACACAGCCTAGAACATGGGTCACCAACATGACCTGCAGGAACACATGTGCCCATAGACGGCTTATCTAGGGGCCACAGGATCTCAGCCCCCAGCCTCCTGCCACTGAAATTAGGATCTCACTGTGCATGCATAAATGTGTGGTTGCAATGCATACACAGTTGTGGTGCAAATGTGATGCCCACAACAGTTTTTCTGCTTTGCAAATGTGCACATGGGTCCAAAAAGGTTGGCAACCCCTGCTTTGGAATAAACTGGATTATGACCTGATAGCGACTGACCAATGAACAAATCCAGCCCAAGACTTTTTGCCGCCTAAGGCAGAACCCTGCTTTCATCTATTTCCTTTTTTTTAACATAATTTTTATTAACAAGCCAATCATATCACATTATTTCAAATCACATTAATTCCAAATTATACAGCCAATTTTTAAAATTTTGTTGGGGGTACCCATACATCATGCTCCGGACGAGAATCCAAACATCACTTCTATTACTGCATTAATTAAACAGTTCTATCCAGTTCTATCCAGATAGTCTCTTTTTTACTTTCTTCATTCTTGTTGTTGTCATATATTCCTTTCTTTGCGATCTCTGATAATCTTCACAGGCAGGTTAAGAACAAACATCGTCTGCGTGGGTTTTACGCACTCCATAAGTCATATTTCATAGGGACAGCCGCCATTCCACTCCTACTTCGAAAATTTATCTTCAGTCTGCCCATTAGTTGTCCCAGGCTTGTAAAATATCTCCTAGAGGGGTCTGCCAGTTTAAAGATCAAATTCCAAACATCATTCACTTTCAAACAGTCCTGGTTCTCCTTCCCCCATCTTTCTTAAACAAGCCTGTCTTGCGAGACGCCATTTTAAAACTGCGTCATAAAATTTTCCATTCTCCGATCTTTACCAATCCTCTCTTCGTTCATCATTAATTCATCCCACACAGTTTTTAGATTTCTGCTTGTGTAGTAAAATACGGCGGTTCTTTTTTCTTTGGGGTGGAAGGTTATTTATGCTCATATAATATAAAGAAAGAAAACTTTTTCCTCCACCCCACCTTCTTAGCTCCAAACATACCCATCTCTTAATGGCGCAGCCCGCCACTCCGATCCCAGAAATCGATTAATCAGCAGTCTTATCTCCCGACCTTTGCTTGACATATGTGCTTTAACATCTCCAATTATATATTTCCAATTATATTTTCGTGTTAAAGCAAGCCAGCATGCGCGAATTGGAGACGGCGTCCGGGAAGAGCCAAACACACCGAGGGCTTAGCCAAGTGACCGGCGCACCCCCTTCTCTCAAATCTGGGGGTGCATTGTGGCCACTGCTGGCAAGGCAGTCCCCCCATATCCTTGGGGGGGGGGGAAAGACTGCATATTTCCCATAGCAGCCTCTTAATTACCTTGTATGGGTCGGAGAGCTGTTATTGTCGGCCATCTTCCAATGCGCCACCTGGTGGCCCCCCGCTTTCATCTATTTCCATCCAACTTGTGTGCCTCCTGAAACAAATTATTTCATTCTCCTGCATGGCAGTTCCCTGTCGGTGAGAAACCTGGCACAAAAAGAGTCCCCTTAGCAAAACAATTATGAGACAGCAGAATAAATTTCCCAGGATCACTGTGTTCTGGGGGTAGCCGCTATACACCTGTCTGCTGGGGCTGAGACTGGGCCATTTTTAAGAGTAAGGATTTATTAAGGTTTGCCCCCTCCTTAGAAAACATGGATAAACATTGTTTTTGAGGCATGTTGAAAATAGGTCATCTGGAAAAGGATTATATTGCTGACTCTGTGCTGGTGAATTGTTTGAAAAGAACTAAGGCTAGCATTTATTTTTTATTATTAAAATGAAATTGAAATATGAATTCTATATTTGTAGCATCCGTTAGTCAGATCTGGGTTCTGATGAATCAGATGTTAGGTCTGTTATCTGAGGAATGTTCTGCATCTTTATGGCTGCTTCTTGTTTCAGTTTATTTTTGTACTATAGCAACTAGGTTGGGGTAAGTGGGTTAGCTCATGAAGAAAACCATCTAGAACATAATTGTAGTCTGACTATATGATTCAACTTTTTAATGAACATATTCACAACAAAATCCCCCCATGAGACTCCTGCAGAATAATCTGACTGAAGACACTCAAGGTTGCCATTGCTAGATCTTCTAGTCCTTCCGTAGCTCATGTGCTCTTCTAAATGAGCTTCATTCTGGGAAGCAGAATGTTTTTGGCATTGTAACAATATATCCATGTCTGATTATTTATTTTCCGTTATGCAAAGAACTTTTGGATTGATTCCCATATTTTAGGATCTGGAATATGTACTGACTTTATGGTTATGTTGTGTCTCTTTGTTGAGTAAAAATCAATGGAGCACTGGGGATCTAATGGCTCTCCAAATAGTCAGAATTCAATCTCTAATTTCAGTGCATTAGCAGCCAAAGAGAAAATTGTGTATGTTAAGTGAGGTGCGGTAGCAGAATTTGATAAAATCTGAAATGTTTTCTTAGACTGTTTCATTCAGTAATTCTCTATTACCCGTTTCCTTCCTACACCATGTGTCCAATTTCCCCCGATTGACTCTTTTTGTTAATCCAGGTAACATTTAATAAGAAGTGGAAGCCTGAGGTGTTTTATGTTCACCTAATATGAATGTTTCTCACAATTGTAATTTTATGTTTCATTTGAAAAAGCCACAAAAGCTTTTATTTGTAGTAAGGTCAGAAGTGGTAGAAAATAAATTAGAGTTTATTTCTGTCCCCAAAAATGCATTAGGTCAGGTTGCTTTGGAATAGAAGACCCAATATTTGGTCTTACTTGGGGAATTTAGGGAATTTGAAAACTAAAACTACACTTGTTTTATTTACTGTATTTACAGCTTTCATGATGTGCAAATGCATATCCACTTTAGGACATGTTGATCAGTTTATACTGCAGTCATCAGTGACTGTGTAATTCCATTGACACATGTATAAGCTCCGGTTTCACATGTGTTTTTGAAAAGTGATGGCAAGCAAATAATCTAGGTGTTTGGAATGCAATTTGTGCTTATGTTATTTCTATCCAGAAGATTAATTCTGTTCAAGGAAGGACTGTGGTAAACAATTCTATCTATCATCTATCTATCTTTCTAGCAACTAGCATCTATCTATCATCTATCTATCTATCTATCTATCTATCTATCTATCTATCTATCTATATCTATCATCTATCTATCTATCATCTATCTATCTATCTATCTATCTATCATCTATCTGTCTATCTATCTATCATCTATCTATCTATCTATCTATCTATCATCATCATCATCATCATCATCATCATCTATCATCTATCTATCTTTCTAGCAACTAGCATCTATCTATCATCTATATCTATCTATCTATCTATATCTATCTATCTATCTATCTATCTATCTATCTATCATCTATCTATCATC
Source organism: Podarcis melisellensis (assembly GCF_964234715.1). Lineage (NCBI taxonomy): Eukaryota > Metazoa > Chordata > Lepidosauria > Squamata > Lacertidae > Podarcis > Podarcis melisellensis. The sequence continues at coordinate 35,129,336 of NC_138538.1, forward strand.
TATCTATATCTATCATCTAGCAATAATAATAATAATAATAATAATAATTTATTTATACCCCGCCTATCTGGCTGGGTTTCTCCAGCCACTCTGGGCAGCTTCCAACAGAATATTAAAATACAATAGTGTATTAAACATTAAAAGCTTCCCGAGCTATCTATCTATTTATCTATAATAGTCATGTGTATAGATGATAGATGATAGATAGATAGATAGATAGATAGATAGATAGATAGATAGATGATAGATGATAGATGATAGATAGATAGTATATAGTCCATCTTTCACCAAATGGTCCCAGGGCAGAAATATTCCACAAAAGTATTATAAAATAAAACCAACACACAAACACACATGCATCAACAAAATGCACAAGTTCAGACTATGTTTAATCATGAGATAAGTAAGAATACTTAAATGGCTCGTGAAACATTACCACCATCCAAAAGTCTGGGTAAAGAGGTGACGCCTATGCTCCTGATTAAAGGCTAAGAGTATTGACAGTAGGTGCATTTAAGGAAGATAATCATTCTAGAGATCGAAAGCCACAACAATGAATGGCTGCTCAGGTCACACTGTCCCTCCCATGCGTCCCCCAAAAGTAGGAGCACCAAGTCTCCCTGCAGATCTTAATTCATTAGCAGGGCAAGGTGGAATGAGGTGCTTTGTCAGATATTTGGAGCCCAAGTCAGTTGGGGCTTTATATGTCAACAAAATCACATTGAATTAGGATTGGAAGTGGCAACCAGCATTGCTCCTTTAAACCTAGCATTGCACAAGCTTGACCAGGAGTGACTATCAGCACTCTGGCCACTGAATTGTGCACCAATTTCAGCTACAAGTTCAAGGGCAGCCCTACACCGAGTGCATTAAATAGTGCACTGCAGCATTGTATGATACAATAGATCATGTACAAACAACTCTCCCCATCACTGTTTTTTGCAAGACCAGGTCGGCGAGAGCCCATATGAAATGGATACGTGACCATCTGCTATGAAGACATGGAAAACATAGCAGTATTAAGTCACCACTGACCACTGTGAATAGTCAAGAAATTTGTGGGAAAACACAAATGAAAAAACCTGGTTGAATGTAAATTCCTAAGAGAAAGTAGGAAATTCCAAACAGCCTGCTACCTAAACTAGCCTACTGAATAGCCTACAAGCATTTAATCAACAAGAAGGGTCAAGGTTCAAATTCTGAAGCTGATTATATACTTTTAGAAAAAGCTCATTATTTGTCTCTAACTAGCAGCTTACAAAAGTTTCTACCCAAAACTCTGTGACTGGAAGTAAAAAATGAGATACCAAGTAAATTTATTCCCTGATTGTATAGCTAGAATTGTCACTCAGTTACAAAATCATTTCCTCATCCTCTCCTTCCCACTCCCCTTGTCTGTTATTTTAATTGTATGGAGAGCTTTGGGGCTCTCCTGTATCCTGCAAATCTTGGAAGCAGATATGAGGCTTTGGGAGCAACCCAGTTTGCTTTGAGCCACTTTGGGAAAGCCCTGCCTTACTTTGGACAAAATCAGAATCACTCCACTACTGTTGCTATCAAAGGGTTAAAAGAGTAGCAGAAACGCTCTAATCACTGAGCAGCTGGAGGTCATTAGGCTTCCAGGAACATGAGTCTGTATAAATAGTCCCCCTGTTTGTTTGTTCTTCCCCTTCTCCCTTTTGGGTGTGTGTTTTGCTGAGATGTGTGGTTCGTCGCCAGGGTTGTTTTTTGGTGTTTTGTAAATAAACCTTATTTTTGATTTACAAACCGCATGCTCCAGGACTCTTTTTTGGGAAGATGCTGCCTCTCCTGCCCTTCTTAGCTGCTGCGCGAAATCCTCTGCCGTGGTGAGACTTTTAAAGAAGGAAGTGCACTGGGCATTTACATTAAACTAATTAAAGTTTAATGGGACAGGTTATGGATGTTTGTACGTCAAGAAGGAGATAAGGAGAGCAGTTCAGAGTGATTTATGCAAGGACTGGAGTGAAGACAGAAGCGGTTGCCGACAACGAAAGCCTCCAAAGCAGCTTGAGTCCTGCAACGTGCCTAGAAAAGTTTTAAAGAGGCACTGCGCAGTTTGTACTCGCTGGAAGACGTCTGATTCCTCAAGGAGCCACCTCAGCAGCTGGGAGACGGTCTACAGGTGTGTGAGTATCGTTCCTAAGCCCCAGGGAGGATGGCAGAGTCCCAGGAAAGTTTTACTGTCCCGTTTACGCGACTCAATGGGAAAAATTGGCAAGATTGGAAGGCTAGAGTAAGGGTTTGGTTGCAAGCAAAAGAGTTGTGGAGCTGTACTGAAGCACCGCCTTTACAGGCAGCTGCAGACGCGTCTGCAGAAGCCAAAGCAGCAGCAGCAGCTTCACAGAAACGCGACAGGAAAGCCCAAGGTCTACTAGTTTTGGCAGTGGGACCAGAGCAAATGCCTTATGTTTCTGAGTTAAAGAACACGCATGAGGTCTGGACGGTTCTGCAGCGGTTAAATTCCAGAAACACTGCGGGGGCCAAGATCCATGCTACAAGATGTTTGTTTGATTTACGTCTCCAACCGGGAGCGTGTGTGAAAGAACATATTGCCAAAATGGTGTCTGCCTTTAATCAACTAAGACAGCTGGGCATTCCTTTCTCTATGGAGCAGCAGTCATACATATTGTTGTCTTCTCTTGATAAAAGCTATGAGACTCTAGCTCTAACTTTGGAAGCTATGCCTTCAACTGAATTAACCCTTGAATACATTTCTTCTCGGCTTGCGGATGAACAGGATAAAAGGCAAAGAGAAAGAGGTTTGTCTTTAAAGGGGAGTTATGCTGTGCCTAGGAGTGTTAATGCTGAGTTTGAGCACACAGTAAATGCTTTTGCAGCTAGACACTGTTTTCGCTGTGGTTCCCCTTCCCATCTAATCAGGAATTGCACACGTGAACCTGGTCAAGACAGCAACAAGGCCGTTACCCCTAGTTACCAGACAAGGAGTTCCAGGGGACGTCGAAGAAGAGGAGGAGGTCGTGGCTACTCCCACAGCACACAGCACATGGCTTCAGCAATGGCGTTGATGCAAGGGCGTGGCCAAGGCAGCAATCTACGCTGGTTGATCGACAGTGGTGCATCTCACCACCTGGTGGCGCCATCTAGTGTACGTTTGCAGAATTGCAGACATTTGCAAACCCCTAAAGTTGTGACAATGGCAGATTCAACTAAACGTTCCTTAGAGACTGTAGGCACAGTGTTCTTGAATTGTTTGCAAACAGAAATTGATGCCTACGTGCTAAAGGGACTGAAGGGGTGTATTTTGTCTGTGTCAGAACTTGATAGAAATGGGTTTAAAACTGTGTTTGAAAATGGGGTTTGCACTATTTCAAAGAATAACGTATCTCTTTTGCAGGTGGAATGCAGAAATGGGTTATATTATTTTGAGACAAGTCCAGATGAAGTTGAACAGGTTCATGCTGGTTGTGTGAACACGCCTACCCATAATTCTTGTGTTCATTTATGGCACCGCCGTTTAGGGCATATTAATTTTCAGTATGTTAAAAGGCAACCTGAATTATCAGAAGGGTGCAAATTGAACAAATGTAATAAGTATTTGGATTGTACTGCATGCAAAAGTGCGAAGGTTCATAGATGCAGCTATCCCAGTTCAGATAGGAAATCTGACAAAGTATTCCAACTTGTGCATATGGACCTGTGTGGCCCAATGCCTGTTGCTAGCATGGGAGGTTCGAAGTATGCACTGTGTCTCTCGGATGACAAAACAAAGGTTACATGGTTTTTTCCTCTCAAAACAAAAGCAGATACTGCAGAAACAGTTAAAAATTGGGTTCATGCGGTAGAACTTGAATTCGGTACTAGAGTACTTGCTTTTCAGACAGACAGAGGGTCAGAATTTACCGGGTCTGTGTTGCAGAATTTCTTTAAGAAAAAGGGAATTAAGCATCGTCTGTCTACACCTTATTCCCCCCAAGAAGGAGGCGTGGCCGAACGTAAAAATAGGGTTCTGCAAGAGTTGGCAAACTCTATGTTGTTTGATGCTAAACTTCCTCAAAGTTACTGGGCGGAAGCCTGGCAGGCGGCTACTCATATTCTGAACCGAGTATATAATTCGGTAATTGATACTACGCCTTATTTTGCTTTATATGGGAAGAAGCCCAAAGTTAATTACTTTCGGGTGTTTGGATCTCAAGCCTATGTACTTATCCCAAAAGCGTTAAGGAAAAAGGGAAGTCCAAGGGCTAGGAAACTCATCTTTTGCGGGTACGAACCACATGCCAAATCTTGGAGGTTTGTGGACCCAGGTGGGGATACTACAAGAGTGGTCCTCAGTAGGAGCGCTGATTTTTGTGAGCAGTCCGGATGGACTCACTTACACGCTAACCCTGACATTTTGAGAGATGATTTAGGCATTCATGCTGAGAAAGAAAGTCCAGAGAGTGATGAGCCAGAAGGGGATGGTGCACATGGTTCAGATGCAGATTCTGATCAGGCACGAGGTTCTTCTCCTAAGGTAGAAAAGCCAGAATCTAGGAGTGCTCCAACTTCGCCAGTCAGTAGGCCTAGCAGACAGCAAAAGCAAAGCAGGTCACCTGCAACACCAAGCCCAAGGGAGGTATCTAAACGGAGGTCTTTATCCCTAGGGGCGCGTCCAGATATAAAGTCTGAGACAGATTCTGACAGCCAACGGTCAGAGGGGGCACAAGAGGAGCAATTGCGCAGGTCAAAACGCGCCACGAAGGGCAAGCCGCCAGAGCGGTTTAAGGTGACAAGTGTATACGTAAATATGGCACAGTGTGAGCCAGAAAGCTATATGGAAGTACAACAGCTTCCAAGCTCAGAAGCCGTAAAGTGGCAGGAAGCAATGGAAAAAGAGATGGCTTCAATGAAGTCTCTCGGTGTGTTTACAAGTACAGAGCTTCCGAAAGGGCAACAAGCTGTAGGTTGTCGATGGGTATATCGTTTAAAGCCCACAACTACTGAAGAGTTGCAATATAAAGCCCGGCTAGTTGCAAAAGGGTTTTCGCAGCGCAAAGGTGTTCACTATTCTCAAATCTATGCCCCTACTTCAAGATCGGAGTCATTAAGAATGCTTCTAGCCTCTTCAGCTAAGAAGGGAAATAAGCTGTTTCATTTTGATGTCAATGTGGCTTATTTAAATGCAGACTTACAGGAGGAAGTCTATATGACACCACCACCAGGTTTTGAAGGAGACAAGCCAAACCAGGTCTGGCGCCTACACAAATCCATTTATGGGTTGAAACAGTCCGCCCGTAATTGGAATTCCTGCTTAAACGATGCTCTAGAGAGCATGGGGTTCAGAAAGAGCGCAGCAGATGCGTGTCTTTATCTAAAAGGCTCGGGATGTGAACAAGAAGCAGTTTTGATATTTGTTGACGATTTATTATACAGTGGAAAGGATGATAAACTTGCACAACAATTTGCCACAAAGCTTGGAGAAAGGTTTCAGATAAAATCACTAGGCAATGTATCTGTTTATCTAGGAGTTAAAATTCAGCAAGATGAAAATGGTAACTATTGGCTTAGCCAAGAAGCTAAAATCCAGCAGTTGCTGGAAAGGTTTAAAATGAACAACTGTGCTGGTGTTAAAACCCCAATGGAGTTAAGTTACACAAAGGATGCTCAAACTGAGCAAAAGGCAGAGTTCTGTAATCCCGGGGTTTACCAGTCAGCGATAGGCAGTCTACTCCACATTGCACAGTGGACTCGGCCCGATATAACATATGCTGTCAACATGCTGTGTAGACAAGCTGAAAAACCATCAATGCATGCTTGGCAAGGAGTAAAAAGAGTTTTAAGGTATCTCCAAACTACCAAAAGCTTTCGCTTAAAACTATCAGCAGAGGGCAGCACACAACTTGAATGTTGGGCCGACAGCAGTTGGGCAGATGCTGGACCAGATAGAAAATCAGTGTCAGGAATGGCGATAAAATTTGGAAATGCACTAATTGGTTGGAGATCAAGAAAACAATCACTTATAGCTTTAAGTTCAACTGAATCTGAGTTCAATGCGTTATCAGATATATGTAGAGAACTGGAATTTTATAAGCAACTGGTACAAGAATTGTTTGGAGAATGTTCCCTACCTATCAGAGTTTGGGAAGACAATCAACCTTGTATTAAACTAGCTAAATCAGGTCAATTCAAGGCGCACACAAAACACTTGGATATCCGTTATCAAAATGTATGCCAAAGTGTAAAACAAGGTTTAATTGAACTAAAGTATTGTCCAAGCCAAGAAAATCTCGCAGACGGTTTTACAAAAGCTTTGAGTCCGCAATCTCATAAATGTTTCTGTTCAGGTTTAAATTTGTATTAAGGTTGGTACAGCTCAGTGTTACGAGCGAGAGGGGGTGTTGCTATCAAAGGGTTAAAAGAGTAGCAGAAACGCTCTAATCACTGAGCAGCTGGAGGTCATTAGGCTTCCAGGAACATGAGTCTGTATAAATAGTCCCCCTGTTTGTTTGTTCTTCCCCTTCTCCCTTTTGGGTGTGTGTTTTGCTGAGATGTGTGGTTCGTCGCCAGGGTTGTTTTTTGGTGTTTTGTAAATAAACCTTATTTTTGATTTACAAACCGCATGCTCCAGGACTCTTTTTTGGGAAGATGCTGCCTCTCCTGCCCTTCTTAGCTGCTGCGCGAAATCCTCTGCCGTGGTGAGACTTTTAAAGAAGGAAGTGCATTGGGCATTTACATTAAACTAATTAAAGTTTAATGGGACAACTACTTTGATTCTGGAATTGGCCTTAATCTGAATCAAACACAGACTCCAACTATTATTATTTTTTTCTATACAGATAATATTGTTATGGTTCTTAAGTGAAAGCTAATGTATTATGTCACACAGCCAAAAGCCCTGAAATTTGTAAGTTACATAACAAGCAACCTAGCTTTCGTGGACAATAAGGAAAATCGAATTTGGACACCACTCTTACAGTGACTGAAACACATCTTAAGGAACATCTTAAGGAAGCTAACCAGAAACAGATAAGAAGATTCATTTGAGCAATCATCTAATATTCATTTAGAGAATTTTTGATTACGTGTTTTCCAAGCTGCTTGTAACAGCAATATTCTTCAGACTAATTTGTAATTCCCAAGCATTCCCTGGGCTGTTCTAGAGGGATATAAACCCTACAGTGTTCTGTTAGAGTAAGAATGTGAATAATTGCCAGTCTTCCAAGTGTGGGAGGAGAAGGCTGTCAGCCTTGTGTTTGTAAAATGAGAGATGTTTGCTCAAGCCAGAGGGTTGGAGATGAGCCGCGTTAGCATAATCAGCCTTCCTCAGTTGCACTGGTTTCCACTCCAGGTTTTCCAACCAAATTTTTAACCTCCTAGTAATAATGCAATTCATTCTGTGCTCTCTCCTTTTATCAATGTCACCCTGTTGTGTGTAAAAATAGGTAATTCAATGATAACATTAACTGCTTCAGTTTGCACTAATGGAATCTCTAACTGGGGTCAGTAATTGCACATCAAGGAAAGAGGAGAACCGAGAGCCTTACATGAAGTCGCCAGTGCCGAAATTGTTTGTGGCAGATCAGCCAGCCCAGTTTCTGCATTTCTTGCTCTGTTGCGGTGGAAAACGTAAGGGAAATATTACAGGAAGCATCAAAGGGGGATCTTAGGAAAGTATTGTTAACCCACATCAAAGATGGAGACCTGAGCAAGTAGCTTGGCAGGGAGAGCTGGCGTCACTGTAGTAAGATCAAACGGAATAAAATACAAAGACTTGCCACATTCCTTCATCAGATGTGCAGATAAATAACGGAGCTTCAAAGCATTTCCCACATTCATGAATGACTGGTAAATAAATAAACAAACAAATAAAAGGGCTGGGCTCCTTGGGAGCTGAGCAACAAGGAAGTGGGGAGCAATAAAGTGCGGCAAGACCAGGCAGTTCCAGACAGGCAATAAAAGAGAAATAAAACAAACAAAGTTGGACATTTCCTTTGCCACCATCATCCCGAGAGCCCCCTTCTCACATTAGCACCTTTTTAGCTACTGCAGTTGCTATTGAAAGCGTTTTTCTATGAAACACAGGGATATATGGATTCTGCAATTCCATGCAAGGACAGAATTTGCTGCCAGGTGCAAAATCCAGCAGCTTGAGGAATTGTGCTTTCATTTAACAAACACATTTTTTCAAGCACTTAACCCTGCAAAGAGAAGAAGTGGGAAACTTGCATGACAAAGCCTCTGAGGCAGGTGGGAGCTGGAGAGGATTCACAATAGCAGGGGATGGGAATTCAGTGTCCCACATAGCTCCTTGTCCCATCTGGAGCAGCATAGAAAAATAAATAATGACAAATAAGCAAATATTCAGTCCATATGTCACATATAGTCCTCCTGAGCAGGTACGGCATGCAACTACGTTTGCAACATTTAAGCTCACAGACTAGATAAATGGTCAGCTGTCTCCAGACTCCTTAAAAGACCCAGCAGTAAGACCACAACAGGCTGCAGAGAATTCACTTATTAAAGTAATAAAACTGAGCATCTCTTTTCATTATTGCTCCTAAACCTTGGCATGTGCCTGCACAAAACAGGGTGGATTGGAGGAGCTTGCATTGAAATTCTTCAACACACTTTTCTCATCATCCATCACACATCAGGGGGGAGGAGGCAATAACCCGTAAATGGGCCACAAGATGTTTGCTTGCATGAAAACACCATATAAAGCAGTTTTCATACGACACACAAAATGAAGGGGGAAATGCCTAATACAAAATCCAGGCAATGCAATAGAGCATCAGTATATGGAGTTTTGGGAAGGAAACTGGTGGAGTGAAGGGACAGAGGAGCATGAAAGAATGCCACTGAGCATGATTCACCTATTCTGCATCCTTAAAGGCTTTTAAAGTAGTGTTGTTTGCAAAAAGTGCCGCCTTCCTTCTGCCATTTGTTAGACTGAGGTATAGAGCAGAAGGGTCTCCCCATTCAGGGAGAGGGCAAGAAGTTGTGCCATAAATGTAGGTGAGCTTTTGATGGTTTCAGGGCTGGCCTACACATGAGGCAAGGTGAGGCAGCCACCTCAGGTGGCAGGATCCACAGGGGCAGCGGTTCCAGCCTCTGATGCATTGCCTGCTGCTTCTGCTGCTGCCATGGTGGTAGCACTACACCAGCCATAGGCAACCTTCAGCCCTCCAGATGTTTTGGACAACAATTCCCATCATCCCTGACCACTGGTCCTGTTAGCTAGGGATCATGGGAGTTGTAGGCCAAAACATCTGGAGGGCTGAAGGTTGCCTATACCTACACTACACTATCTAGTGACCACTGATCCTTAGCATGAATCTTACTTACATATTCTGTTGAAAATTATCGGCTGATGAAGATTATTACAAAACAGTAGTATCATTCTGGAGACACTGTCCTTTTGAGGCTTTTTAGACGTCTTCCGTTGAAACTTTTGAAAGACTATTGAGAGACTTTACTTCTGAAACTTTTGAGACGTCTTCTGTTGAAATTTTTGAAAGATTATTGTGAGACTGTCCTTAGATATCTGTTTTGAAAACACGGCTTGACAGTCCTCGCTACCACTCTGTTATATTGTAGATATGAACTTTGATTGGCTTATTCCTACAGTTTGAATGATATCATTACTCTATTATATATTCAGTACTAACTATTAGTCTTACCCATCGGGTAAGGTGGATTTAATCCTCCTTTTGTTCCAGAGGAAGATATTCACTTCTTCCCTTGTTCCCAATAACCCTTTCTTCCCTGGTAGGAAGAGAGAACACCTCTTTTGTGGTTCACCTCAGGTGCCAAAATGTCTTGGGCCAGTCTTTGATATTTTCATATAGTCATATCTGATTGGCTTCATGGTTGCACCATTCATAGTGAAGTAGGAAAACAGCATCCCACTAAAAATTAAGAACAGAAAATTTCTCACAAGAGAAGCAATAGCCCCTGTTAGAGCAAAAAAAAGGGAGGAAATAGTTGCCAGATCTGTTGCAAAGTAATTTAAATTGAATTGCAGATTCTATAAAGCTGGAAACCAGAGCACATAGCATTTCAAAGAAGTGTCACCTGAAATATTTAATCTTAAAGACTATAGCCCAATACTTTTTTTTGAAAGGATATATGCAGTGACAGATAAATATCTAGAATCATATAAAGCAGTGTTGTTTCATGAAAATTGCTGACCAGGGCAATTAGTATTTCAGTGAGGGAAAGTATGTGTTTTCCAAAGACTTAAGTGACAGTTAAAATAGTATCTATTTTCTTTTCATCATTACCAGTTTATAGGTGCAATAATAAAGTGTAAGCTTCAATGAATTTTGTTGAAGCCACCCAATCTAATAAGCAGAACAACATTAGCTGTTGTGTCCCACTTTGTGTTACCAGTGGATGAAGGGTGAGAAGCATTTAGCGATACCAAAATAACAGCTTAAAGAACGCATCTGTTTTTCTGTTCCCCAGGATTCCAGCTTCTCAGGGAAATGCATCTTTTGAGCCTCAGAAGCAATGCTGACCTTTATAAGAGCAAACTTTTAAAAGGCTCATTTCTTTGCAACAGGATAATTTGAGATTTGTTCACATTTTAAGCCAGCTCATTTCCCTGCTTATTATCAGAATTTGCTGTTTAGACAGCAGAACTGTGGTCTTTGTTCAAATAACGGCTCTGGATTTAGGAGGCTTTGTCACATTTCTGCAGCAGTGGAGGTGGAGGAGAGGGGAATAAATGCATGAAACAAATATTAAACACTAAACACTTTTTCATACAATGGCCAGAAGTGGGTGGTCCTTGTTAATCAAACCTATAATTCCACTTACTCTCAGTGTTTCATTCTGGATTTTTTTCTAATACACAAGCAAAATACAATGGGGAAAGCATAAGAAACTGGCATTAAAAGTTAACCATCCAGAGAATGCAGCCTAGGCATGCATGTGTGTGAATGAACACACACACAAACACACACACAGAGAGAGGATGCTCCTTTATACCAAGTCAGACCATTCCTCTACCTAGCTCAGTATTGCCTACCTCAGCCTTCCCCAATTTAGTGTCCTCCAGATGTTCTGGACTACAGCTCCCATAATCCCAGCTTTTGGGCACGCTTGCTGAGGCTAATGGAAGCTATAGTCCAAAACATCTAGAAGGCACCACGTTAGGGAAGGCAGGTCTACCCAAATTGGTAGTGGCTCTCCAGGAGTCATTTGCTGCCCTCCCTGGCTATGCTAGGGATTGTCCTGGTCCTCAAACACTCTGCACTTCAATTGGGAGAAAGCTGCACTTGCAGAGCACAGGCGATGCTGGATTTCAGCATCAGTGTTGGTCCTTGTGGAAAAATAACTGCCTAGGTAGGAGAAGTGATCAACATTTTCCAACGTTACATCATTGAGTTGGATTTGTGGTACAGCAGAGGAGTTATTTTGTACTTGTTGGTGCAGCACGGTCAACAAAAGAAGACTGTCTCAAGGCAAATCTAAAAAAAGTAGTATAAACACTGACAACTGGGAAACACTGGCCTGTGAGCACTCCAGTTGGGGAACAGGTGTCATAGGCTTTGAAGACACTCGAACTCAGGATGAAAGGGAGAAACGTACTAAGAGTAAGGCATGCTTGTCAAATCCACACTGTGATCAACTCCCGTCTGGAAACCAATGTCCCTACTGTGGAAGGACGTGTGGATCCAGAATTGGCCTCCACAGTCACTTACGGACTCATGGTTAAAACCGTGTTTATGGAAAACAGTCTTACTCGGCTACGAGTGATCGCCAAAGAAGAAGAAGCAGCAGCTAGGGATTGAACCAGGAAGCTTTTGCAGGCAAAATGTTTGTCCTACCATGGGTCTACAACACTTTCCCCACATACACATATATGTGGGATCCTGCTTCTTCAAATAAAAGGTCTTATCTGAAGGATCTGCCTTTGCTATCTGCAACTCAACCTATGAACCTGATGAATGCAGAGAAATGTGGGTTATTCTGCCCTTCTTCCTCCTTCTTTCTGGAGGCTGATGACAGCCTACTCTACTGCTGACTCTTTTCCCCACAGCTTCTAGCTCCTGGCTTCTTATCAGGAATCACTATTACCACAAAGGAACAGAAATACCAGAATCTCACAGCGTTCCTCTCATGTGGCTGTTCCAAGGGAGGTGGCCTTGCATACATGAAAGGTGTGTAGGAGGCCTAGTCATTGTCCCCATGTTACAGAGGCCTAACTGGCTTCAACCAGAAGTCAGGTATTTAATGCTGCCTGTCCCATGCTATGGAACACACTTTCCCAGCAAAGTTTTGGCAAGCACCCTCACGTTTGACTTTCTGATATTCCTTGGAGAGTTGGTGGTTGTTGTTTTTTTATACTAACAGGCCAATGCAGTTGCTTAAATTTTATTGAGTACCCAAACAGAAAGATTATTCTGTACTGCTCTCTCTCTCTCTCTCTCTCTCTCTCTCTCTCTCTCTCTCTCTCTCTCTCTTTCTTGCTGTGTTTGTGTACATACACCTATATGTACAGTGAGTGCCCTGATAAATAAATGGCAGGAATAGTTGGGTATGTCCTTGACTACAGAAGGGAACTGAATGATTAAGTCCTGTGTTCCCTTTCCCTTCTTTAATAACTCACCCAGTGTCTCCAGGTAATATTTACTTATTAAAGAAGATGTGGGGTTGTACCCAGTGTTGCATGAAGAGAGTTTGAATTGCAGAAATGGATGTCTGTTTTCACTTCATTTCCTGTGCACCCCAAAAAATCTGCTCTGGAGAGGCCCCCTACCCTCCAGAGCTGATTTTGAGAATGTGCATCATATATCTTGCTGAGTGAAACATTGCTGTGAATACAAGGAGATGTGGAGTGGAAGCAGCCATGCATCCCTCCCACAATAATCAAATTTGCAGATGACACCAAACTGGGAGGGGTGGCTAACACCCCAGAGGACAGGATCACACTCCAATACGACCTTGACAGATTAGAGAACTGGGCCAAAACAAACAAGATGAATTTTAACAGGGAGAAATGTAAAGTATTGCACTTGGGCAAAAAAAATGAGAGGCACAAATACAAGATGGGTGACACCTGGCTTGAGAGCAGTACATGTGAAAAGGATCTAGGAGTCTTGGTTGACCACAAACTTGACATGAGCCAACAGTGTGACGTGGCAGCTAAAAAAGCCAATGCAATTCTGGGCTGCATCAATAGGAGTATAGCATCTAGATCAAGGGAAGTAATAGTGCCACTGTATTCTGCTCTGGTCAGACCTGACCTGGAGTACTGTGTCCAGTTCTGGGCACCACAGTTCAAGAAGGACACTGACAAACTGGAACGTGTCCAGAGGAGGGCAACCAAAATGGTCAAAGGCCTGGAAACGATGCCTTATGAGGAACGGCTAAGGGAGCTGGGCATGTTTAGCTTGGAGAAGAGGAGGTTAAGGGGTGATATGATGGCCATGTTCAAATATATAAAAGGATGTCACATAGAGGAGGGAGAAAGGTTGTGTTCTGCTGCTCCAGAGAAGCGGACACGGAGCAATGGTTCCAAACTACAAGAAAGAAGATTCCACCTAAACATTAGGAAGAACTTCCTGACAGTAAGAGCTGTTGGACAGTGGAATTTGCTGCCAAGGAGTGTGGTGGAGTCTCCTTCTTTGGAGGTCTTTAAGCAGAGGCTTGACAGCCATATGTCAGGAGTGCTCTGATCGTGTTTCCTGCTTGGCAGGGGGTTGGACTCGATGACCTTTGTGGTCTCTTCCAACTCTATGATTCTATGATTCAATATGGTGCTTAGGGCCATGTCACAGGTGCTTGGTCATGATTCTGTAACAACAGCCACAGTGACGACAACTTGCATGTGTGATGCCATCACATATTAAGAACAACAGCACAGATATCATCTCTGTTGCAATATTGAATTAGCCAGTTCAGGGCTGAATTACATATATTATCTGGTGATGAAATATGCATGTGTGAATTAGTCATTAGTGTGTCACAGAGGCAGGTGATGGTATTTGTACCCCACCCATCTGACTGGGTTGCCCCAGCCACTCTGATATAAAAAAGCATAATAAAACACTACACATTAAAAAGCTGCCTTCAGGTGTCTTCTAGAGATTGATTTACTGCTGGTGTGTGGGTGTGGGTGTTGTTTTGAAATGCATGTTTTATAGAAATATGAAGGACTTTAAAAATGTGCACTCTTAGGGATAAAAATAAAATACATATCTCTGCATCATGTATTGGTTGATGTATAAATTGCCCAACTAAGGAAATGCATGAATGAACAAATGTCAACAAAGGTCTTCCCTGTAAAGGAGTGACAATTTCTGGCTCATCTGTGGCACAGGCATTGTGAGACATTAGCAAGGCTTCTAGGCCAAGGATGCAGCAAACCTTGAATGGAAATGTAATGCATTCATATTTGGATCAAAAGAAATAAAGTGTGCAAAAGCCTGAAAGTTTTTGAAGCACTCTGCATTTACATTATAAAGTAGTTAGGATTTCATGTCTTAGTCAATAACATCTTTAAGTGTTGTCCTTTTCAAAACAACAAAACTGCCTTTTGAAGAACCTGTTTTTGAAAAGGCAGTTGTCACGGCCACCCAGGACTGGTCCCAGCTCACAAGAGACCTCACTCCGTTGCAGCTTATTTACAGGAATAGTTTATTGAAGATTTCTGCTTCTCATACAGTTCAGCATTGTGGCCGTACGTCTGCCACGTTAGACCGCTGAAGTCCCCTCTGACTCCTCCCCTCTTCCGCACCAACTTAATAGCCTGGCTCTAGACCACCTCTTCCTCTCCTTTCTTTTCCGCAGGGTCTTCCTGCCCCCCTGGGTTCCCTCTCTCCGTGACTCGCCTGAGGCTGAATCCTCTGCCGCCTCTTCCCCCCTCTTTCTGGCTTTAGGGCCGGGCTCCTCCCCTGAGCTCTCTCCACTTCCGCGCGCCTCTACGTTTGAACTTGGCGCGCGTACGTTGCTGCTGACCTTTCTTTCGACCGCTACACCACCCCCTGCTCTGCTCTCCACCCTTTCCGGCTGAACACCCTGCTCCAACCCCCTCTCTCTGTTCTCTCCTAATCCTGCTCCCTCCGAGAGGCTGACGACTCCACCCCCTTTACTCCGTTCCGGCTGAGACGTCTCTTGCTTCCTCTGTCTTCCACTGGGCTCCTCTCCGCTTCTCCCTTCTCCTCCCCTTTGCTTGATTAAGGTAACCCCCTTTTGAGAGTCCTCTGACTCGCTGCTCAGACTCGTGGATTCCCTCAGAATTCCGTCATCTTCTTCCTCATCCTTCTGCCCCTCCTCCCACTCGCTCTCCGTCTCCTCTGTCATCTCCTCCTCTCTCCCAGAAACCCTGACATCCATCCCCCCCTCGAAGCCCCCCCTTCCCCCCTCCCGCTCGCCGGGGACCGGTTGTGGAAACTGCGGCTCTTCGGGGGTAGGCTCAGGATACAGGTCGTCTACGTCAATGTTCTCTGCTGGCAGTTCTGTGTAAGCGTATTCGAAGTCGGGTTCTTCCCCCAAATGCTTCTCAGTCTCTGCTTCCATCGCTACTTCCTCCGGTGCTGCCCGCCCAGGACCTATCAGCCACCTCTTACGCCATTCCTCCTCTGGCTGCTCCTCCCACCAATAAGGGGTTTCCGTGTCCACCCCCGAGCACGATCCCCTGGGCGGGCTTGATTCTGGTGTTCTTTCCTCGGGGGAAGAGAAACCCCTGAACGTGCTATCTGACAATGTGGGTGTGAAAAGCCAGTCATCAAAGTACTCAGCTGGCATGGGTCTATGTGGGAAAAGTGCATGGAACTCTTCTTTCAAAAGGGGTTCGTCTAACTCGTAGCCTGGCACCCAACTATTAGCAGCGGCTGGTGTGCCCTCCCTGGCGAGAAAATATTCAACTCCCTCCTCCCCCCATCTCGAGTCCAGTATCTCTGTGACCTCGTTAAGAGGTCCTGGTCTTGGCGATTCCCCCCTCTCAGGCGCCCTCCTACGTGGCTCTGGGGGTGCTCCTGACTCTTGAAACCTGTGTGGGGTTTTGTAGGGAGTGAGCACCGACCTATGAAAGACCGGGTGCACCCTGGAACCTTCCGGAAGGGCTAGACGAAAAGCCACCGGATTGATCTTAGCCTCAACTTGATATGGCCCTAGCTGCCTGTGTCCTAACTTCTTCTTGGCCAATGACCTGGCCGGCATCGCGTGGGCTGCTAACCACACCCAGTCCCCAACCTGGATGTCCTCTCCCGCCCTCCTGTGCTTATCGGCCTGCACCTTATACGCCTGTTTTGCCAGCTCCAAATGTCTCCGCAGCTCCTCGTGCACCTCTTGCAACTCCGCTGCAAACTGGTCGGCATCTTGAGGCCCCCCCCCTCCTGGTGCCGCAAATCTCGGGAAGGTTCTGGGATGACGGCCATTGTTCGCGAAGAAAGGCGTCACCCCGGTGGAAGCGTGTTTCGTGTTGTTGTAGGCGAATTCAGCCATCGGCAGAAAGTCCACCCACGCCGCAGGTCGCTGGTTGGCGTAGCACCGCAGGTACTGCTGCATGATCGCGTTGACCCTCTCCGCTTGACCGTTGGTTTGTGGATGCCTCGCCGATGTCAGGTTGATTTTGACGTGCAAGATGCCCAGAAGCTTTCGCCAGAAAGTGGAAACAAACTGGCGCCCCCTGTCGGACAAGACGGACTGCGGAAGTCCATGCACTCTGAAGACGTGATCGATGAAGAGCTTTGCGGTCTGTTCTGCCGTCGCCACCTTGGCACAAGGGATGAAGTGCGCCATCTTGGTGAACAAGTCCACCACCACTAACACCGCCGTCTTACCTCTGGAGCTGGGCAGGTCTGTAACAAAGTCCAACGCTACCCTCTCCCATGGTTGCTGCGGTGTCTCCAGCGGTTCTAGCAATCCCGCCTGCTTCTGGTGCACCGGTTTGGACCTCTGGCAGATATCACACCTGGCGACGTAGTCCGCCACCTCTCCTCTCATCTGGGGCCACCAAAAGTCTCTAGCCACCAACTCCATCGTCTTCTCTTTGCCGAAATGGCCTGCACTAGGGGCGTCATGCAACTGTTGCAGAACCTTGGCTCGAAGATCGTCGGTGGGCACGTAAAGGGCACCCTTACGAGTCAAAAGTCCATCTTGTAATTGAAACCCATCGGTGTGTCGCGACCCTCCGCGTAGCTCCTCCATCTTAGACTGTGCAAACTGATCCCTTTGCAACGCGCGTCGCACCGCGTCCAGGTCGACTGCGATGGTAGCGCACGTCCACGCCTGCGGTGCGAAAATGTGCTTTGCTGCGATTGGAGCTGCTTCCTCCAAGTATTGCGGCTTTCGGGACAGCGCGTCTGCAATAACATTGGAGTCTCCTGGGATGTATTCTATTTTGAAGTCGAAATCCGCAAAGAACTCCGCCCAGCGCATGTGTCGCTGGGTCTGCAACTTAGCCGTCCGCCAATACTCTAAGTTCTTGTGATCCGTGCGGACCTGCACCGTGTGCTTGGCTCCTATCAAGAAGTGTCGCCACGCTTTGAAAGCTGCATGAATGGCCAACAACTCCCTGTCCCATATGGTATAATTGCGCTCCGCCTTGCTGAGCTTCCGGGAGTAGAACGCACCCGGTCGCCAGTTGCCTTGTGAATCCTCTTGCAAAAGAACGGCCCCAACCGCTCTATCTGACGCATCGGTTTCTACCCGCATGGGTCTGCCGGGATTCACGTGGAGCAGCTGCTCTTCGGAGGCGAAAAGACCTTTAAGCGTCCGGAAGGACCGCTCCGCTTGTTCGGTCCAGACGAACTTCTTCTTCTTGGAACTGAGGGTGTCAGTGATCGCCGCCGTCGCGTTCGCAAAACCTTTGATAAACTTGCGGTAAAAATTGGCAAAGCCGATGAACCTCTGGACCTCTTTCCGATTTCGAGGGCTTTTCCAGTCCAACAGCGCTTGAACCTTAGCCCTGTCCATGGCCAGTCCCTCGTCGGACAACTTGTAGCCAAGGAAATCAACCTCTCTGACATCAAACTGGCACTTTTCCAACTTGGCGTACAGCCTGTGTTCCTTCAGCCTCTGCAGGACCTCCCTCACGTCCTTATCGTGATCCTCCGGCGATTCCGAGAAAATCAGGATATCGTCGAGAAAGCAGACACACTTCTTGTAGAGGAGACCTGCTAGCACGTGGTGCATAAATGCTTGAAAAACGTGGCTGCCATTTTGGAGGCCGAAAGGCATGACTCTGTATTCGTATGTGCCCAGAGGGGTGAACATGGCGGTCTTCCACTCATCCCCTTTCCGGATGCGGATGAGATTGTAAGCTCCACGTAGGTCCAGCTTGGTGAAAATCTTGCCCCTCCTGACGGTCGCTAAAAGGTCGTCAATCTTGGGCATGGGGAAAGCTTTGGGCTTAGTCAAGCTGTTGATGAACCTGTAATCCACTATAAGCCTTTTTTGGGGCGTGTCCTTCTTCTTCACAAAGAAAACAGGGCTGCCTCCCGCTGCTTTAGATTCCTGGATGAAACCTCGCTTGAGGTTATGGTCTATGAACTCCCGAAGCTCTTGCATTTCGTCCTCCGACATGGAGTACAGCTTGGCAGCAGGCAATTGCGCCCCTGGCACTAAATCAATCGCGCAGTCGTAAGGTCTATGAGGCGGCAACTTGTCAGCTTCCTTCTCACAGAAAACCTCCAAGAATTCCTGGTACTTGTGAGGCACTGTTTGCACCATACCCAGATGCAATGGCTGCTCAGCTTCTCCTCCCTGATCGGTCTGAAAGCAATGCTGAGCACAATACGATGAACAAAAGTTGATCTGCCTCTGGTACCACGCAACCGCGGGACTGTGCCTCTCCAGCCAACTCATGCCTAACACGATGGGTGTGTCCGATAAGTGGGTGACATTGAAACTAATAAGTTCTCGATGGTTGCCAATCTGCATCATCATGGGAGGGGTTTGCTGCACCACTTGCCCCCCCAGCAACTTCCTGCCGTCCACCGTGACCACGTTCAGAGGCGTCGTTGCAGGCAGGAGCGCCATGTTGTGCTGCTTAACGAACTGCAGTCCCATGAAGTCGGCGTTGCTTCCCGAATCGATCGTTATTGGAACCTCGAGGAGTCTCCCATCAGGCAACTGGAGTGTTGCTGTGAGCAGAACTGCCGGTTTGGGAGGCAAAGGGTCCACGCTCTGCAGTGATGCTGGGGGCTTGTCTACAGATCCGCCTGGCTGAGCCCCAGTAGCTCTGCTTCCAGCCAGGCACTGTCGTTTCCCTGAAGCTGCTCCCCTGGTTGCACCTCTGCTGTTACAGTTGCCAGCGCTGCAGTGTGCTTCTGGAGCCTCTGGGGGCATTCTTTCGCCATGTGGTGCGCACTGTCACAGATGTAACACTTCCTGGTTCCTCTAGGAGGCTTCGCTTTGGCTGCACCAGGGACAGGGCTCTGGGATGGCTTCTGAGCCCTAGCACCACCAATCTCCATTGGCTCCTCTCTGTCCTTCCCCATTGGCGAGGGGTGCGCACGGCTGAAGTCCCTGTGCACAAAAGGGAGAGTCCTTGCTTGCGCACGCGCTTGGGGCCCGTCCTCCTCGTGCCACGGACGCGCCTCATGTCGAATTCCAAGAGCTAAAGCCCGTTGCACCACGTCTTCTAGGGTCTGGGGTCTGTCCCCCCTAGCGATCTCATCCTTGATGGGGGGGCTCAATCCCTCCCAAAAAAGATCTCTGACCGGTTTACTGTCCTTTGGCCAATCTAAGGCGGTGAGCAATGCAAAAAATTTAGAGTGGTATTGGCGCACAGTCGCTTTCCCCTGCCTCAGCCCGTGCATTTGACGGCGCGCAATGTCCACATCCACAGAGGATTGAAAACAAGAATCCATCGCTTTGATGAACGCAGTTGAATCGCGACGGGCCGGTCCATCTTCGCGCCACAAATTGCGTAGCCAAGCCCTGGCCTCCCCATGCAGGTGCGAAACAATGAACCCCACTCTCTCCTCCTCATCTTTAAAATCGTGACGGAGTAAGTGCAGTGCATATACAACGTCCGCTCTGAAATTGGGATAGTCTTGCAAGTTGCCATTAAAATGCGGAACTAGGGCACCCCCCCTTCGTCCAAGCGCAATGCCCTCCGCTCTGGATCCTGGGGCCCCCGCCTTGTCCGCGCGCTCCCACCTTGCCTGCAAATCCTGGCACGTCTTCTCCAAGTCGTCATTCTTCTTCTGCGAAGCAATGACTGCCGATGTGAGAGCGGTAACCTGATTCCGCAATGCAACCAGCTGCTCCTCAGCGCTCATGGCTGCTCCCGTTCGTGAGCTTCGCAAAAAAAATTTTTGCTTTCAGAGAGGGGACTTACTGTCACGGCCACCCAGGACTGGTCCCAGCTCACAAGAGACCTCACTCCGTTGCAGCTTATTTACAGGAATAGTTTATTGAAGATTTCTGCTTCTCATACAGTTCAGCATTGTGGCCGTACGTCTGCCACGTTAGACCGCTGAAGTCCCCTCTGACTCCTCCCCTCTTCCGCACCAACTTAATAGCCTGGCTCTAGACCACCTCTTCCTCTCCTTTCTTTTCCGCAGGGTCTTCCTGCCCCCCTGGGTTCCCTCTCTCCGTGACTCGCCTGAGGCTGAATCCTCTGCCGCCTCTTCCCCCCTCTTTCTGGCTTTAGGGCCGGGCTCCTCCCCTGAGCTCTCTCCACTTCCGCGCGCCTCTACGTTTGAACTTGGCGCGCGTACGTTGCTGCTGACCTTTCTTTCGACCGCTACACCACCCCCTGCTCTGCTCTCCACCCTTTCCGGCTGAACACCCTGCTCCAACCCCCTCTCTCTGTTCTCTCCTAATCCTGCTCCCTCCGAGAGGCTGACGACTCCACCCCCTTTACTCCGTTCCGGCTGAGACGTCTCTTGCTTCCTCTGTCTTCCACTGGGCTCCTCTCCGCTTCTCCCTTCTCCTCCCCTTTGCTTGATTAAGGTAACCCCCTTTTGAGAGTCCTCTGACTCGCTGCTCAGACTCGTGGATTCCCTCAGAATTCCGTCATCTTCTTCCTCATCCTTCTGCCCCTCCTCCCACTCGCTCTCCGTCTCCTCTGTCATCTCCTCCTCTCTCCCAGAAACCCTGACAGCAGTGTTGTACTTTGAAGAAAGATCTTGACCTCTGGGCATGCTCTGGTACTTAGGGATTGCAAACAATCCAGTTTAAAAGGTGTCTTTTCCTCATGGTGCTAGAGAAGCATTATCACAACATCTGTCTTTCCACAGTAGCTGCCTTACTGAGGAAACCTCTTGCCTCCTCTACACAGCTGAACCAGTTTAACGATTTCCCAAATCCAACACCCTGTTTCCAAAAGTGGTTGGACAGATTTCTTGGGAAGCAGACAAGCATGGTGTAAAGGCAACAGCCCTTTGCCATTGTGTGCTCAGGTTCAAAATTTCAGCCAACTGGCTATCCCTCTCTCAGTATACTCCATTCCATTCCCTCTCTGTTCCCTGCCAACAACCAGTCAGCATTATTTGCCTACTGAGCATGCTCAGTCTTCATAGGGCCATTTTTGAGGTAGCCTACCATTCTTTGTGTTCTTTTCTGAAGATCTTTAAATATATATTTTTGCAAATATATTTCACCCAGGCTTGCTGGTAACCCCCCCTTTTTAATGTTGGCTGGGGCTGTTTTATTTACATAAGGACCCACACTTGGATTAGTACATATAATACCCTGCCTTGGAACCAGGATGCTTTAGTTGAGATTTCTGCATTGCAGGGGATTGGACCATATAGCCCTCAGAGTCCCTTCCAACTCTCCAATTCTATGATTCTAGGTCAGTGCAGTGCAGCTGCAAGAGTAGGAGGAGCAGACTGGCTCCACCAGCGCACCCCCACCATGCCAACCTCCTTGCTGCCTTGCTTCTTCCCCTCCCAATAAGCAGCAGTGACATACTTGCTAGGAAGCTTGTGTGATTGTGCCCAAGTTGTCAAACCACTTCAGCCATATAGCCACCATGACTAACGGCATTCAATAGGCCAAATCTTCCGTGGATTTGTCTTATTTCCTCTTAAAGCCATCTATGCCAGTGTCCATCACCACATTTTGTGACTGTGAACTGGTAGACATCAGCAAGTAAAACGGGAAATTTAGCACTCATGTTTTATACAGTATGAATCTGGGTGACATATCCTCAGTCATCTGCTCCACACTGTAGGTGTTAAATTGCCTTGATTTTAGGCACACTTCTCTTCTTTTCTATTGTAAAAAAGAAGGAAAAAAATTATCTTTGCTGTCAGCCGAAGGAAGAAATATTCATGGCTTGAATGGTAAAACTCAGTAAAATTCACTTTTAATGAGATTGCATTGTAATTTATCCATTACATCATTTTTATTGAACTTATTTATGTCCATTGTACTTTACAGTTTCTATTAGAAGCAGTGGGGAAAAAAGCTAATAAAATATTGTACTCTTCCTTTTGTCATGATATCCTCATTCCATGGGGAGCTGCACAAAACATAGGGGACTGAAAATCATGTGTCCTGACCTGACCTAGGGTTTGTGGCAATGTGAAATATGTTAACTGCACAGTTCCAAGCTATACAGAGAGAGCACAACAAATGAGACTGGCATCCTGGCGCAAAACATGTTTACTTACCAAATCCTGGCATCTCAGGGTAGAGCTGGGAGAGACTTCTGTCTCAAATCCTAGAAAGCTGCTGCCAGATAATGTCAACCAGCCTTCACTGATCTGGTATGCTCCAGATGTTTTGGACTACAGCTTGTATCAGCTTCAGGCAGTGTTACCTGAGACTGAATGGAGTTGTTGTCTAAAACATCTGGAGGGCACCAGGTTAGCAAAGGTTGGGGTGATCAGTACTGAGCTTGATGGGACAGTGGTTTCAGTTGGTATTAGGCAGCTTCCTATGTTCACAGTAAGCATTACTAGCAGGTTAAATTCATATTCCAAATCATGTAATCACAGATGTCAAAGTTCAATGGCACCATTAGTCCAGCTATCCTACGAGTTGAGAAAATGTTTTCAGCTCTAACAAAAACACTACCTTACGGCATTGATTTACCTTTTCGCCAGATGTTGTTGCAAATAGCCTCAGCCTTTTTCTACTCCTTGTTGCATAACTTGCAAAAGAAATCCATAAAAGAACTGGCAGCAGATGACCTGCTTAAAAATGACCATTATTCCTATAGACAGCATCGCCATCAAAGACATTGTGGAGTTTCAAGTTTACGAAATATATATATTTCTGGCAGAAGCAGCTTAGCTGGTAGGCCAGAGACACTATGTTTGCTTCCTGGAAGATGGGTTGTTGTTGTTTATCAGGAGAGTGAGGCAGAGGGGAGGTCAGTGCAATGTGAATGCACCAGCTGAATCAATCCAGTGCTTCAGCTGTTCTGACCTCCTCGCCGCTGAGCACCCCACCTCTGGGTAAGCAACAGTGACCCACCTGCCAGGAACCAAGTACCACTGGAGAAGGAAGAGGGGGGCGGGCAGAGCACACCGCCCTAGCAGCGGAATCCCCCACCCGCGCTGGGTGCCACGCCCCCAGGACGAGTGCCACGCCCCTGTGGGTGGTGTGCCACACCCCCAGGATGCATGCCAGCCACACCCCCGCCTGCTCTCCACCCCCCGGTGCCGTAGCCAAGCACAGTGAGTTCCAAACAACTTTCTAGGTTTCTCTGTATTCAGAGCCCTCCAGGTTAGGGGCCAGGGTCCCAAATGCATATAAAGTGCAGCAAGGGAGCAGAATACCACATTTCTTGGCAATATTTGAAGTGGAATACCTGGAGTTGATAGACGTTTGAGACAGACCGTAGTGATTTCTGAACAGTCCTGGAGTCAGAGCCCAGTGCTAAATGTTTCTAACTACCTAAAATGTAGAACTTTAGGAAAAATTGCTTCCAGATTTTTTTCTCCTGGTGGGAAAACAGCCCTACTTGCATGTGATTCAGGAAAGAGCACATGATCTGGATGCTGTGGACTTCTTATTGGCAAGGAGAAGCAAAAGATACTGTTCATGTTCACCACTCAGCATATATACACAGCGGTGGGGGAGAAATTCAGCCCAGTGCACATTTTATTATGAGCCTGCTTAATTGGTACTTCCTGAATCTCTATGAGGACTGGAACAGCTCTCCTTTGAAATTTGCAGTTCTCCAGATTTTGTGATGCACTTCATGAAGCAAAACATGCACACACAAAATGCATAGGGAACGTATGTGTATACTAGTGAAAGTAATGCATCAAAATGCATTATATTCAGGACAACGGTATGCAAAAACACATATTTTAGGCAAAACTGTGTACAAAATTGGGCACGTTAGGAGAAAAGTACATGAAAATATGCATAAATTTTTGTGTAGGTTTTTCAATTGAAAGAATTGCGGACTGATGTAGAAATGGGGCAAACAACTTAAGACTGGAAAAATGAGAAACTGGGAGAAACCACAATTGACAGTTTCCTCCATGCCTACACACACACACACACACACACAGCCACACATCCCAATAGATTGAAACTCCTGTGTTTAATGCTATGGAATTTAACACATATGGGCCACCACTGTTGTGATATTTAGACCTAAGATCCCCAAGATCTACGGATATGCCACTTAATGGCATCCAAATGCAAAACAACAACAACAAAACCACAACCTCAGAAACTGCAGATAATTCCCTGGAGGCTATTCTGCTTCAGGATTACATTTGCAAGCCCCACCTTCCCCAACGCTCCTAATCTGTATGTACAGAAGGATGAATAAAACGTTAACATATTAGGAAGCCTAATCGGCTCTGTGATGTACATATGCTCTTTTACTCCTGGCAAACGCATTTTAGGGATATGTTGAGGTCAGCATGAAATAATACAAATGCTGTTTAAAGAGAAATACATTTTTCAGTCCCAGCTGGCTGCAGAACTCACAGCCAACTGTGCATTAAAATCCCCAGCTCAGCCTTTCATATAAACTGCTTTTCTTTTTTTGTTTCCATCTAAGTGTGGCCATCATTCAACCTTATAACTGTAATATAAGGTTGTCAAAATGCTTCCAAACAAGCCAGTGTGATATGGCACAGGCAGTTAACCCACATCAATTCTCTTAGGAAATGTCATGTTGGTCCGTAGAATACATTCTCTTTACAATTATTCAGATAAGTTGTCGCAGAGGGCACTGCTCAGCACTGCAGGAGGAAAGGCGGAACCTAAACAAAGGCAGGAGTAAGGCTTGAAATTTGTAAAATGAGAGAGGGGCAGAGAAACACACCCCACACATGCAGGAGTTAGAGGTATGCCGCAAACACTTCAGATAAGTTCACTGTAGAGAAAGAAGGAAAGAAAAGTAAGCAGGAAGCTGCTGTCCTGTCCCCACTTACCTGAGAGTAACCCCCATTGAGCTCACAGGGACTTACTTCCAAGTAGATGTGAAGAAGCATGCGCTGTGCATAAACAAAACTCCAAGGGACTCGAGTTGATTCAAAGAGAAATGTATTTAATTTAAAACAACTCATTTTAGAGAGCTCCAAACGGGGATAAACGTGCTAAATAATTGATCAGCCAAGGCCTAGGAAGGCAGGAGAAGAGGGAGATTTTTTATTTTTTAAAGAAAGAAACCCACACAAACAGAATGAAAGGCAAGATTCCGTAGCAGAGAAAAAGCAACTTAAAAAGAAAGCTCACACAAACATTTTTAGCATTCCGTACATACCTGGCAAACACATTTCTGTTTTCATTTGCTTCCAGCAGGGGTTAATTTCATAATGAATTAGTGAGCACTGAAGGGAAGTCCCAGAATGGCAACCATCTTACAATGTTCTGCACTAACCTGTCAAATTAGGCTATGCTCGACAAAGCACCTGAAAAAGCCGGCACCAGCAGACCCGCCTCTCTGCAGGGGTCTTGTTTTACAGCCAGAAAACCCCTTGGGCTTCTCTTTGTATTAGTTTCGCTCTCATGTTCTTGAGAACATTTCCCCTGTTCCTTTCTGTGAAATAAAATTGGTGGGCGGAAAGGCACAGAAAGCAGGGGATGGAGGATCTGGGGCTGGACTCTGTCTCCCATCAGCACGGCCAATAGCCAGGGGTTATGGGAGTCATAGTCCAACAATATCTGAAGGGTCACAGGTTTCCCACAAGGTTTATAGTGATTTATTCAATGAAAAATACATTGCACCCCCCAACTCTGAGTCTCTGTCTCCAACCCACCCATCTTTGCCTTTGCAAAAACTCTCCATCCCCACCTCACCAGGCCAGTGCAAACCTCTTCCATCAAATAAAACAAACAACCCCATGTAGTTTCATTAAAGCCAATGGGGGGGGGGAGTGCATTAAAAAATCCCATCCACTTCTAAAAGGCCACAGGTAGTTAAAGGCCACAGGTGGTTATACAGTAGTACCTCGGGTTACATACGCTTCAGGTTACATACGCTTCAGGTTACATACGCTTCAGGTTACACACTCCACTAACCCAGAAATAGTGCTTCAGATTAAGAACTTTGCTTCAGGATAAGAACAGAAATCGTGCTCCAGCGGCATGGCGGCAGCAGGAGGCCCCATTAGCTAAAGTGGTGCTTCAGGTTAAGAACAGTTTCAGGTTAAGAACGGACCTCCAGAACGAATTAAGTACTTAACCCGAGGTACCACTGTATAGGAAAGCTTTTGCCTGGCGCCTAAAGGCTGGGAAGGGTACTTTGAAGGAAACAAAACACAACCTGAACAAATGCCGCCGAACTCTTTATAGGACTGTATTTCTGTATTTGCAGCACCGAAGTGACACCTCTGGGGCGCAAGCCTGAGCAGTGTGTATGGAGGTCCTGGGCTGCCCAGATGACAAGACAAGGGGGGCCATTGGAGGACAAACTAGCGAGAAGGTGCACAATGTGTCTCCCACCAGAGATACTGCCCCTCCCCATGCATTAAAACACATTTAAACACCCACACACATAGACCAAATAAACCTGGGAGCTGTAGTTCACCACTGGCAGAGCTATAATTTTCAGCAGCCTTAAAAAGTACCCAGGATTCTCTAAATGTATAATATGCGCACAGCCTGGAGACAAAATTTATGAAAGAACGAAGGCAGTATGAGCTTGCTGCAATTCAAAACAAAACTTCCCCCTTCCCCAAATTGCAGAATGTTGAGTTAATTTCTAGCCCTTGATTGGAAGTTAGTACTCTTAATGAGTAAAATTCAGCTCCTGTCCTCTTCATTCCCTTCTCCCTACTCTGTTGTTCTTATATGGTACTATAATTAATAACTGCAACACTTTGGATACAGACTGTCTGGTTTTAACGAGATGGTTTTTAGTTCCTGACCAATACAAATGTCTACAAATTGTTTCAGGTCCATCCGCTGTGCTCTGTAGTGATTTGTAGCTATTGTAAGTCGGCATAAATGGATATAAAATGGCCTGATTTGATTCAGGATTCACAGCCCTACAAAAGACCTCTTTTGCACGTGAGCACACACACACCAGCAGCGGTGTGATGGCTGCTATGTCTGAGGTTCCATTCCCAATTGCACGCAAAGAGTTTTTGCCCAGGTTCTAGAGCTGAACTTACAGGCTCTGCAATGGAGGCTTGGTACAAATTAAGCCTTGACATGGAGGAAGATTTTTCCTCAGTACAAGAGTCTGGCTTATATTGACGTCTTATCTCTTTCAAGCATTCAGCGAAGTGCAGACGTTTGCTCTCACTGCCTGCCCCAATGGAATAAAACCAGTTGGCCAAGGATGATAGCAGTTGGAAACTAGGCTGGTTCTGCACCCCCCCCCCCGGCAAACATGATGTTTCTGTTTAGAGATTGCCTTGTATCACCTTCCCTACTCCTAGTGACTGGCAGCCTATTTCACTCCCCTGACAAAGGTTGTGCAAAGAACAGCAGATGGAATAAACTAAGTCTTTGTGGCAACAGACATAGAGATAACAGCTGGGAATGGTAACGAACCAATCCGTCCTGTCTCTGCAAAGTGTCAAGCTCGCAGTCCTTCCTGTGCTTTGGACAAAGGTCAAGAGAATTCTAGATGTTCTGTGATAGCCAATTAAACCTATCTGTGGATGAGATTAAACTTCTGCTGCCCTCAATAGGATATCTCTTTAGGACAGTGTATTGTAACTGCCTAAGTCTGCTTACCAGAGCCTCTAAGGTATTAGCACCATTACAGTGCTGTCCTTTAAAGGGAAATTCTGCATCTTGCTGAGGTGAAGAAACAGCCGCTCATACGAGAAAAGCAAGACAGTATGTTTAATGAAATGGTATCAGGCTGTTTTCTTTTCCCTTGCCCTCTGTTGACCTCACTACCACACAGTCTGTCTGACATTTGAAGAATGACATTAAGAATGGCAAAATCCCCACTGAAGTCATGCGTGTAGGCTTTCTATACATAGGTGAAATGCCTGGCAGTGCAACGGGGCCTATTCCCAAGGCTACTGGGTTCTCACATAAAGATACAGCCATGAAAATCTGCTCCATCTTGAATGTCTCACACAATTGTTTGTTTTATGTATATGATTTCTAGCCCACTTTTCAGGATAACCCCCCCCCACCCCAAACAGATTTTGACTTTAAGATGTGGAATAAATAATCAAGCCTCAAAAATGATAAACAATATTCAGTCTACGAATCCCCAAAATAACAGCAGAAAATAAAGCCTCAGTTGAAAAGCACAGGATGCTAAAATTAACCAAATGAAGACAAGAATAACTTTTCTTTCAAATTCACCTCAAGCCCATCAAAGAGGGGTCCATGTGTACTTTGGTTATTTCAAATATGTGGTGCCACAACATAAAAGGCCATGTCATTTTTACTAATTTCACATATCTCAGCAGAGGACCAGAGAGCAGAACTGGCTCATACAAATGCAGCTAGCCAGTAAGATAATCTCATCCCAAACCATTTGGGGCTTTAAAAGTTAAACCCAACAGTTCTTAAAGAATTCAAGTGTGAAATTACTAACAAAAATGCATATGTACCTTCTCCTTAAGATCACCTTCCATACCTGAGGGCTGAAAAACTGTCAATGTAACACCTATTTTAAAAAGGGGATCCAGAGAGTATCTGGGAAATTATAGGCCAGTTTCACAAAAAGGCAATTTAAATGATCAAGGGGCAGGAGCAACTCCACCACGAATGTTACAACATTTGGAACTGTTCCATTATGGAAGAAAAGGATGAGCAATGGGGGTCATGATAAAGGTATATAAAAGTATGGGTTGTGTTTTCTTTTCTCTCTTTTGTTGTATTATCCTTTTCATTATTGTTCTTGTCCTTTCTAAGGTTTGTAACTGTTTTCTCTACTTATGTAACAAAATGAAATAAAGACATATTTGATGGGAGGAAGTATGCTTGGTATGGAAAAAGTGGAGAAAAAGATATTTTTCTTCCTCAGGCACAGTACTGGAACCCTGGCTCATCCGATGAAGCAGAAAGTCTTGATATTAGAAACCAAAATGTTTAATGCATTGTTGCAGTAAGTAAGCAGTATGGGGAGAGACTTTACAAGAATAAGAGGCCCAGAACAGCAGTGATCATTATTTTTATGTAAGAGTTACTCAGGGTTTAAGTAAAGTACCTTTGTTTCTTGAATCTAGTCTCTGGTGTGCTTAATTTAAATAGTTTGTAGCAGCAACTGTTACAATAATGAAATCACTTATTTCGATAGACTGTGTTGTCATTATAAACCAGGCAATATGGCAATAGTGACATGTTGATGCCAATCTATGTCCCTTAGGATATCACTGAGATGTGTTTGTTATGTCAAAGGAAGACTTCTGAAGTAAGCAAAGGCAAAGCAAAGTCAATGCTCATCTACAAAGACAAGCTGATGGATGCAATGAGATTTGGGTCATTTGAAAGTCAGTGTAGGGCACTGGGCAGCATGGATTCAGCCAGCATTGCTATAAAGTGCCAACTGAGTAGCCTGGATTTTGAATATTGAATAGTTAAAAAATGCTTCTCACATAGTTATATAAGAAAATACTTGCTACTCAGAAAGAATGATATGAAATTATATTTGGAAGGTCATATACCATTCCTGTCCTCCTCCTAAAATGTGTTCAGCTTTTTCACTATAAAAATTTGGCATGAGCTCAGATAGCTGCACATGTGACAAGACTCTTCTACTGAAAGGTTCCCTTCCTTGAATACTGCAGGAGTTATAATGCCAATGATATTTCAACATGGCAGTTTCATAGGTTGACATGTGTGTGGCTATATCTGAACAAACTAGTTGCAGTAAGATTTTGAGTATTGGAATGACTAATCTGTAAAATTTTCAGTATTGGAATGACTAATCTGTTAATCACAAAATTGCTGGTGATGTGGAAGGTCTGGCAATATTACCAATCTCCCAGTTCAGTACCAGTAAGCATCACTGAATCTTATCATAAAGATTTTGGGCTGTGGTACCTCTGAGACACAGATGATCACCAGCTCTCAGTGGTGGTTAGAGAGGGAATACGCTTTTTGTGTTAATAGACATCACTTAGTCTACTCCATAACACTGTCACGGGCCTCCAGAGCAGTAGAAGAATGCTAATGTAAAAGAAACCAATTTAATGGTAATATAAACATAAGTGTTATGCACTGCATTGAATATTGTGTTTAACTGCAACATTAGCAACTCAGTATGGTTAGGAAAAATACAGCTTTGTTTTCCATCCTTAAGCTCCTTTTTTATTTAAAGCATATTCACATACTAAGACGATGGAGCTTATGATGAAGGAACCCACCTGCCCAACTCCACCCCCAGATTTCTAATATGGTATGGTATGGTCATCAATAAATCTAGAGACTGGATGTTAGACAAGCGGCAGAATTCCCTCTCTGCTTCTCCAGATTTTGTCCACCAACTCAGCATCAGCTTGCTTTTATAGATCATGGAACTTGTCCCATAAATGCATAGGACTGTAGAGCTGCAAGATTGGAAGACTGCAGTCTGCTGTAATCAAGGCTTTCCAAGCCATTGTTGTGAAGGGTGTCTCCAAGAGAAACTTGCAGGATCAGTACATCAGTTATTAATTTGTCATTGCATATGTCTGGCAACCCATTCCATGCCATGTGGAAAGGACAGTGCTGGAGAGATGTTTGTTTACACTTCTGAGGAACAGTAGTACAAGCATAGAGACTGCATCACTATGACAATAAAAGGTAATAGCATCTGTGATCTCTAAAAGGGTCACATCTTGAATCTGCATAATGATAGTCCATGGCCAATGTGTCAGCATTAATGCACTGAAGTCAATGGAGTTCTGGAAGAAAAGGCTCTGGTGTTTTACATGGTCTCTCTTCCCCCTCTGCAGTAGGTGTCGTTCTCATCACACTACCTTATCATGTAGCCAATGCACATAAAGTATTGCTTGCCTTCCTGTCTCACCTGAAAACAGATGCATGAGGGGGAAATGGCAGTGGAGGAAGTATCTGGGAAATTGCCAGCTGAGCCCCATGTTGATGCAGTGATGAGCTGACTATGAAACTAGATCCCAACACCCTGGGTGATGAGCTGGCAAGCAGGCTGAAATGAAACAAGGAATGTATCACTTGACTCGCTGACACCTCATGCTTCTCTTCTTGTCAGATAAAAAAAAATCTGCAGCCCCTTGAATAGTATATTCTGTGTCTGAGATGAGGGAATGAAAGATAAGGAGCTCAGGTTGCCTGAAATGATGGCTCTCTACATTGTAGCTGAGAATATAACAGAGTGGCTGCAGTGTCTTTGGAACAGTGTGAAGAGCACTGAAAAGCACACTGGATTATTCTGAGCATGCTGTTTTCATAGCTGTTTATAGAACAAAGCCCATCTGAATAAGCGAAGCAAAACTAGAGGACGGAATTATTTCAAGATACTTTTTTGGCATTTTGGAGGGTTAAGCTAACAATCCACAGAAGTTTCTCGCAAAAGACATTCTGTACCCAGTCAGGAAAGGAAACCCGTGGATCCTTTTGTTACATGTAAAGCTCTGATACTATTTAGGACAGCCATTCTAATAATACTGTACCTCTAATACTGTGCTACACCCAGAGAGACAGATGGCCAACGCTAGGAGAAAGGATGGGGGTTGATTCTCCTGGATTGTATGGTGACTTTTGATGCCACCAACTGTGTATCTTTCAGACTGGCTCTGTGGGCCAGGAGATTGGGGAGACAGTGATACGGTGGCTTTGCTCCCCTTTGCATGGCCTATACCAGAGGGTAGTTTGGAAAGATGTTTCTTTTGACTCAAGGCACTTGCATTATGGCAAGAGCCCAGGGGGCAAATGTGGCGTTCCAGTCTTCTCTGTCTGGCCCTCAGGACTCTCACCAGGCCACATGCCCAACCATACCCCCTTAAATTGGTCCCACTTTGTACCTCTCTTCAATATCTCTTTGCAGCTGGAATGTGTTCTTTGGCTTTCCTGGATGGAGGACAGTGTGTGTGTGTGTGTGTGTGTGTGTGTGTGTGTGTGAGAGAGAGAGAGAGAGAGAGAGAGAGAGAGAGAGAGAGAGAGAGAGAGAAACTAGCCTACTAAACAAGGGGCTCCACCCACTTTTGCCCTGGTACTCCCAAGCACTTGTATGAAGTCCATCCAGAAAGGAGTGCAACCCCCGGGCTGCAAACATCCCCCACCCCTGTGTTATGGGGTTCCCTTGCTCCTCGTGTTATTTAACATCTCTAGCAGCCTTCCCCAACCCTGATGCCCTCCAAATATTTTAATTACAACTCCCATCAACCACAATCATTGGTCATGCTGTCTAGGGCTGATGGGAGCTGTAGTCCAAAACACCTGGAGGAAACCAGGGTGGGAATGTCTGGCATAGATGTCAAATAATATAAGGGAGTAGAAGGAACCCAGTGGGGCCCCATAACAAATGTCATGGGTGCTATATAAAGACCAGTGGGAGAGGACAAATGGGGATATGGGATTATGCATCATCTGTATATAGATGACACACATCTCTGTTTCTGTCATCTAAATTGGTCAGGCAAAAGAAGAGTGAAAGGAGCAATCACAGATCTACCTTTGTCACTTGAGGCACAGGTGCCCTTAGTGGCATGGAGTGCTTTCTGCCTCTCAGGCTAGTATGCCACCTGCAACCTTTCTTGGATAGAGATGATTTGGACCAGGGGTCGGCAACGTGCGTTCCATAGGCCAGATGCAGCCCACAAGGACAGTTTTACTGGCCCATGAGCCTCCCCCGAACTGAGCCGCCCACTTGGCGAGTCCTCCCCTCCCCCACGCTGCACTAAACCAGCACAGCACGGCGCGGGGTCTTCCTGAGCGGCGCTGGAAATCATGTCTGCGCAGGCACTGATACAGGAAATCACATCTGCGCCTGTGCAGAAGCGATTTTTGGCGTCTGGTCATGCACAGAAGTGATTTTCGACACCACAGACATGCACAGACGCGATTTCTGGTATTGTGCTGCGCCAGTCCGGCCCACAGACGATCTCTGTGGGAGTGATCCAGCCCATGGCCAGTAAACCTTGCCGACCCCTGATCTGGACGATCCATGTTCTGGTTTAAAAGGCAGGGGGAACAGACTACTGTAAATCATTATGCATAAAGCTGCACTTGGTTCAGAAGCTGCAGCTAGTTCAAAATGCTGTAGACAATATTTTGACTGGGATGGCTAACTTACTGTGAAGCTATCTCACCAAAAATAATTTGGTTATTGGTTTTGATTATGGATCCACTGTCTGTTGATGTTGGCCATCTTGAACAGCTTTTGAAAGAATATCACAACCAATGAAAATAATTTTTAAGACCGCTTCTTATGTAATGCCATAAACATTGTCCCACTTCTGACTGAAAATTCATAAACTGAGAAGCGTTTATGCACAAATCTAGCCATGAGCAGTACATGAGTATGGAGAATACCTCTTGGATGCACTGCATGACTGTACTTTCCTCATGAGCAGAGCCCTCCTATGGGATGTAGCCTCAACACTTTACAGAAGAAAGCATGTTACAGTGAAAGAGCTCTGCTAGAGGCTGCTTTCACATCTAATTTTTAACATGAGCCATATTGATCCACATTGCAACCAGACAGCAAAGTGCTGGAAGAGTTATGCACATGCAGCTCAGGCAAGTACATTATTCCTCTGATGTCAATGGACAATTTGTGTTTGCATCAGCTCAATCCATTGAAGTAAATGGAATTTCATTCTTTGGGGAGATACATGCAGATGGTTACACCTGTGCTTTGGCGCCAGGTAACAATGCAGGTGATTGAATCCACGTTGCCACTGCAGGTACAAAGCTTTCTGAACCTCGTCCTTAGTTGCCACAGACCGAGTGGGCCTAATCTTTCTGTGTTCCTAGCAGCTTCCTTCAGGGGGTGATAGCTACCCAGTTTTCTAAAATAAAAATAATAAATTTAATTCAATTGGAATTTGTAGTCAACAAGTTGTATCTCAGAATATACATCTCAGTAGGTAAGTTCTTTCTAAGTCAGGGCCAAGAAACACTGACCCTTTCGAATCTCTACTTAATAGGTTAAAAAGTGTTGTCTGGATATATATGCACACAAACATCACCTGAGATACTTTGCTGTCACGCAATGTTCATTCTCATAAGTGATTCAAATGAACAGGAAGGCTTACATTACACGAGATGTTTGATGTGGCAGTGTTTTCAAAAAGGTGATCCTTATATACATTTGAGGGCTGATGCAGCTTGTCAGTCTGAGTAAGTAGCCCATCTAGGAAAAGGACAACTCTGATTCTAAACCTCTGCTGCCTTGTGGGATATCTTCTGGAGTGGAGTCCCTAAGACGGTTGGATACTGCCTTGTAGCCTCCTTCCAGCAACTCCTGCAGCCAAACTGGTGCCAAACATATTGCTTTCCTTTCCTTTGCTCTTGTCACCTGGGCAACCCAATACCTCCATACACAATGCCCAGCCTTCTGCCCCAGGGAGAGCACTTCAGTGCCGCTAAAGCAGAGGTTTGACTTCATCCCTCAGGTTTGACTTCATCCCTGGAGGTGCACTCCATCGTCTTTCGAGACAGACAGATGCCAACAAAATATACATTTAAGGAAACACACATAAAAATTAGTAAGTAAGTACAACATGACTCCATGAATATCTGAAGTGGCTCTCAGCCATAGAATGTTGAAAGTCAGCCCAGCTATTTGTCAGCATCACCCTTGAGCCAGTGCCACCAACTGGACTCATACACTTCAGCCCGACTGGGCTAGGCGAGCTGGGTAGCACTTCCAGAGACCACCTTCTGGACAGGAACAGGTCAAAGTGCTGTGGACTCACAGCTTAAGAGTTGTGAGCACTGGATTCACTTCCACAAGTAGACAGTCGTCACACAGCAGAGTATAGCAGAGTCTAGCAGAGTATATAAACGACTCGGAGAGCAGCTCTGTAGAATATCTTCTTTATTCTATCTACAACTACTATACAACTATATACAGAGCTTAAACTGCACTGAGTGTCTGCAGCTGCTCTTAGCAGCAACCTTATCTCTACACACGATCTCTAACACTCAGTCTCTCTCTCTCCAACACACTGACTGACTGACTGACTCGGTGCTGGAGTAGAATAAGTAGAGAAGCAGAACACGCCTCCTTCTCTCTGGAGAATCAGCAGACTCCTCAGGAGATTCTTGGATATGGGAGGGGTGAAATCTCCTCACTATTTGTGAGGAAAGTGCAAAGTTATTGTGGTTGTCTGGAATTGAAAGAACTGTATACAGGGCCTAGGCATAGAGACGATGGAACAGGACTGAAGAATGGGAAGCTGAGCTCACAGCAAAGATGGTGGAGCAGAGAAGAGGTTTTTCCATAGGCAAGGCAGGGGGAGTTGGGTGGTGGTGTTGCTGCAGGTAAATAGAGGTAAGAAGGGCTACCATTTTTGCACATTGAGACAAAATAACCAGAGAATTTTTTTTGGCTGCAAGTCTCTAGTAAGGATAAATTATGTATCTCAAGTAAGTTAAATTATTAAAAACGGCACATCCCCCCCCCCTGAATACTGAACACATCTCTCTGCAACATGTAATTTGCATTTCTTTTAAACACTACCTGTATAAAAACGTTGAACGTTGTTGAATGAAAAACATTCTCCAAGTCGTGAGGTTCCAAGTTGTGTGACACTTCTAAAGTTGTGTTTTGAATGTGATCCATAATTAAGAATAGTGATTTCACTCATTTGTGTGTCTTTTAATTAATTGACTTGATTAATTAATCATGATGATAGCCAATGACTAATTATATCTTGTTTACAGCCCTCTGCTGATTGCCTCTTGTCATTACATATTAGAGATGCTGAAGCTGGCAGTTTTGTTTCAGGATTGTTGTTGACTTCAAAAGAGCCTCAAAAAGAATTTGCTAAAGCAGTGACTGACAAAAAGAGCTAGTGATCACAAGTTACAATTGTGTAAAGCAAAACTCTGTTAAACCATATTGTATAAACACAAGTGGACGCCACTCAGCGAATTCATATTGTACTGAATAGTTTATATGCGGTGACTATGATGGTTGCTTTTGGTTAGATATAATCCCCCTCCCCACCCTGCAAACACTCATCTGCTTTTTAGTGTGCATCTATCCAAATATCCATTTCTGCTTATGTTCTTGTATAAACCTTTTGTAAGAAGTAACACTTTTTGTGTGCAAATTTGCTTAATATAGACATTTTTTCGCGCAATCTTGCCTAATATAACACAATTTGTATGCTATTTTCACTAATATGTGCGTTTTGTGCATGTTCCCCCCTAACATATGCATTTTTGTATATTATTTGCATCACAAAATTCAAAGAAGTGTGAATTTTGAAGGATGGCTGCATTTTGTTATGTGAATGAAAATGCAAGCTGAACCAAATCTCTTCTCCACTCCTACTTGTCGCCTGAACTCAAATCTTCTCACATTTAACTTCTCACAAATGCACTTCAAAACCTATGGGAACAAATCTGCCTGGATATTCTAATAAGTTTCTTCAGGTTTTCTGTCAAAATTACACTGTGGGATCCCTTCTGTGTTGTCTACTGAACCTTTTCAGATTCAGCCTTAACTGATGTGTAGGAAACCTATACCCTTTTCAGTTCCTTTCCACACACACAGCAAACATGGTTCCCAGTTTCACAGAGCACCTATGTAAATACAACAGCATGCATATTAACTGCCCCTTTTCATCACTTGTATGTGCAAAAGTCAGAGGTGTGGCCAGTACGAGATGTGATTTTAGTGGTGGGGCCAGCAGGTCAATCTCACTCCTATCTCACTTACTTCTTCCCCACTTGTTCAGTGAATCCATGGAGTTAGGAAAAGGATATTTAATTGGTTTATTACCGTAGCTCTCTGCAATCAAGGCAAACCTGTTGCTGCCCCATCCCACCCCATGTAGAGTGGTGATTTTGCCACTTGGTTGAGCAGCTCAGCTGAGCTAATCTTCCATTCCTTGATCAACTGCAGAAGCTTGATTTGCAATTTCAAGGTGACAGTTTTCTCTTTCAAGTGACTTCACTTGCTATATTTTTTTCTACAATGAATGAATGAATAACAATAATTCTTATCCATGTATGTTTTCTGTAACTTAAGCTATAATAAATCCATGTTTACAACAAAGCACACCCAACTCCTTCTGCATCTCTTATAATGTTTTTTTCCCTTTAAGTTTCCTTTTTCAACCTTGCATTAAAACAGTTAGTTCACCTCCTCTGGTTTCTTTTGTGACAGTGTGCTAATCACTTAGCCAGGGAGAAAACTGGCAAAACAAGGTGAACATCCAAGCTGCTGTTTACAAGACATGTGAGAAGAAAACAGACATATGTCTGACGGCGCCTCTAAAGATGTTATTTCTCTGGCATCATGCTACATAATACGTTTGTATTATGCTCAGCAAGTCTGGGTGTGAAAACTGCTGTCAGTAATCTCCTAGGTCCATAAACTGAGCTGAGAGAGCAGGGCTGACAGCCAAACAGTGGTTTCTGGCTTTCAGTAAGCCATCAAGAAATTGTATTTTGAACTCATTTGTTCTGCTGGGACTAGGTCAACCCTAGATGCATAGTAGAGAGCATCCTCCCCCTGCTCACAGGCAATTTGACACATGCCTTCTATTTTTGCTAAAGAAAAAAAAGGCATGCAATTACAGTTAAATTGGCATTCTGTCTCTGGCAGTAGACACAACACCATTCTTCCCCATTTGCCTCTACTTCCTGCCCAAATCCCATTACTAAGTGGTTTAACCTGTAGCTGGGGCCAACCCATGTCCCTCTCTAGGCTTTTGGGTACGTGTAAAAATAGATTCTTACACTAATCAAGCTACCAAATGGTTTTCAGCGGCAGCCCCACAAAGCAATGCAACCAGCAAGATACTGTTTCTCTGCACGTCTTTCGCCAGCTAGGATTAGCATGTTAAAATTGCAAGTGTCAGGCACTTCCACCAGTCCCAGTCACCATTTCACAGTGGTTTAACAACCAGTTCCTCTTCCCAAGTGAACCTTAACAACCTTAACAAACTACGGTTCCCAGGATTCTTTGGGGGAAGCCATGACTGGTATAATACTGTTTTAAAGGTAACTCTGATGGGGCCTTTTCCAGTCCCTGACAGTTGTGCTTTTCTTCACTTCAATAATCTTGTTGAACAAATACATCTCCTTATTGTTGCCTGTTTGAAAGCATTATATATTTGATTTTAAGTTTCAGGACTGTGCCTTTCTGTGTTCTGTTCTTTATCTTTCACACTCCGTAAGTGTCAGACACTCTGTCTCACTTTCCTGTTTTACAAATCATTTTTCCCCTTTGGATTCCACCCCCCCTTTTTACCTTGTTCATGTGAAACAAGTGTTCATCTTTGTTTTCTCCGACTCTTTTATCTTCTCCTCCTCCCCTTGCAATTTTCTCTCTCTTGTGACAAGATGACACTCGTAAAATAAAGAGGGTGGAGAGCTGTTGCATTCTTTTGCCTTTGTCTCTGCCAGATAAACAGGCTTCCAGTTGTCTCTGCATTAGGCTGGAAGAAGCTGGGGCCAACTTTTAAGGGCTTGTCACTAGTCCTTCTCTCTGATGCTTTTGTGACTATTCTTGCCATTCGGAGGGTTTTATGTGGTTACTTAAATATGAGTTCAGCCTGAATAGTTTAAAAGGCCACATGGAAAATGAAAGGGGGTAGGGTAGGAAACGCAAATGAGGACAGTCAGAGTCAGCAGTTCACTCAGATTTAAAGCAATATTGACCTCCATGGGAGAGATAGTGGCTCCTCCAGTCAGTTCTGAAGAGGCACAAGGGCTCTGACTGTCACACGACAGTTTATTGCTGTACCATTCAGTTAAATGGAGACACAAGATGCCCTTGAGCTTTCCTTTGCACATGCTCATCAGCTGCCTATGTATAAATGAACAGGGGAGCTAATCAGGGCTGTCTTAAGCATATGCAGCGCTGGGGTGCAAAGATCCGCCCAGCACCCCCCCCCCAGGTTGCCCAGTCCCAGGTGCGCAGGAGGGCGGAGCTGGCCGGCTGCCTCAGCGACTTGCTGGCTCAGTCGCTCCCCAAGTCGCGGCACAGAGCCACCTGCAGTAGAAGAGCCCACCGTGGCACTCCAACTGACAGGTGGGCTCTTCCCCGGACTCAACTCTTGGGCCCCGGACTCTTGGCCTGGTGCCCCTGAGAGCCTGGCACCCAGGTGCCCTGCACCCCTAGCGCCTATGGGTAAGACGGCCCTGGAGCTAATATCTGTATATCAAAGCTTAAGCATAGCTTAGAACAGGAGCAAGTTCTGAGGATAGGGTCTCAACCCCTAATGAAATTTTATGTAGTTGCTATAATATTTAGATGTTGAATCCACTGTAGTCCTCTGCAGGCATTTACTGCAAACATGTGAAGAAGGCTGCAGCATCAGTCAGGCAATCCCAGATCCAACATCCCTGCTGGTGACCTTTCTGACACTGGAT
Source organism: Podarcis melisellensis (assembly GCF_964234715.1). NCBI lineage: Eukaryota > Metazoa > Chordata > Lepidosauria > Squamata > Lacertidae > Podarcis > Podarcis melisellensis. The sequence goes on from NC_138538.1 coordinate 35,169,116, forward strand.
TCAGCTGTGTGTGCTGACATCCCATGTGCTACGGACTCTAAAAAGGTAAAGGTACCCCTGCCTGTACGGGCCAGTCGTGTCCGACTCTAGGGTTGTGTGCCCATCTCACTTAAGAGGCCGGAGGCCAGCGCTGTCCGGAGACACTTCCGGGTCACGTGGCCAGTGTGACGAAGCTGCTCTGGCGAGCCAGCACCAGCGCAGCACACGGAAACGCCATTTACTTTCCCGCTAGAAAGCGGTACCTATTTCTCTACTTGCACTTAAGGGTGCTTTCAAACTGCTAGGTGGGCAGGAGCTGGGACCGAAAGACAGGAGCTCACCCCATTGCGGGGATTCAAATTGCCAACAACCATGCGATCGGCAAGTCCTAGGCACTGAGGTTTTACCCACAGCGCCACCCGCATCCCACGGACTCTAAGGACTCTATTTTATCAGTGTGTACCCAGTAAGGGGTACCAGACAGCCTCAGAACTAGGGCTCCTTGCATGTTTGATTCTGCAAAGTATGCTCCAAAAGAATGGACAAATCTTTCTGCTCTGGTTTCTCTTAGTTTCTCAGTTCTCCACATCAGTTTGCGTTCTTTAAAGGTTCTTATGAAAATTCATCAGCATTTTTGTATGTATTTCTCCATTTCTCTTTCCTTCATTCTTAGAAATATTTTTAGACGAACCACGCTAATATGAAACAGCAAAAACAACAAAGACGTTAAATGCAAACAAATGTACATTGCTGCATGGGCCTAATAGGCAAGCATACTTCATCAGATAATCAAGTTGTTTCTGTGCTAGTACATATGACTTGTATTACTATGGGTGGGTAGAGGAAAGTAAGGAAAAGCAATTTTGTAAAATGCTTTTTTTAGAAAGTGAGTAACACATAGTAAAATCAGAGATATTAGACATGAATCGAAGTAAACAAGATTCAATCATTTTTCTGCAACTTTATCTTCCAAGAGGTTTCATATGCTGCATTCCTCTACAAGTGTATAATGAACAAATTACTAACTGGGGATTTCATACCATTTCAGTTCTTACAAAGCCTTTTTGTGCTTCTTTTGCTGTATGCCTGAAGAAACCTACCCTTGGAAGAAGCAAGGAAATGATCAGCATCTCTCTTCCTTCAGGACCAAAGCCCTGATAATGAATTTGGGGCATGTGCTGCTATAGCATTGTGTGGTGGGGGCATTTTCCTCTCCCTCAGGCCTCTCTCATTTTTCATTGCAGGGGTCTATTTACCACTTTCTGAAAACTCTCAATTCCCTTAACAAACTAATTGTTATAATTAAAGCCAACTGTTTCTATGTAAATTTAATTAAAAACTGTTTTCGGCTGATTGTCAATGTTTAATCAGCTCATTAGTAGTATTAATCTCTTTAAAAAAAATAAATCAGCAACTACAAAGCACAGAATTTATTAGCAGCTTACTGAGGAATCTTTACACGAGGGAGCCATATTCCAGATTCACAGACCGGTCCTACATAGTTATGTCAGGTGAGGAAGGCATTTGATAATTCTTAATTGCTGGCTTTGTTTCTTCTTATTTGCAGAGCTGCGCACATCGTTTTGGCTAAGAGCAACAATATCCAGAACTGGATCCTTGGGCTGCTTTTTAAAAAGAAAATGTCTTTTATCTCAGATCATCTCCAGCCCACCACCCCACCCTCACATCCACACATACAAAGAGATCAGTAGAATATCAGCTATAAGGTTCGGTTCTGGAGTTGTTTTACTGTTGGTCAAAGTAATGTGTGCATTTCATGCCTCCACACATGGGAATGTCAGTGAAAACAAGATTCCCACGTGGCAAGTCCCACTGCCTCCTTCAGTTATAATGTACAGGAGCACCTGCCATGTGAACATTGTTTTGATGCTGAATGATGTGGCAAGTGCTTCTACATGCTATGGCACAGAGTGGGAGAACCCTCACTGGTGGCATATCCCAGAAGCAGCAGGGATTCTCTTTTTATTACTATGTTCTGTATTTTGTGTTTTTACGTTGTAAGCTGCCTTGTGGTCTTTGTATGTGATACATAAATTTAATAAATCATAATAAAAATAATTTACTGAGTTTCTCATTCTATACTATAGGGATGGATGAATCTGTCAATTTCCGTTTTTCTCAATTTCTCATTTTTCCAATCCTAAATTCAGCCTGCCACATTTCTAAATCATTTTGTGGTTTTGTTTCTGGGTCCTCTAAGCTCTGGTAGCAGAGCCTCATCATGTGGCTGCTAGCTTTTTAGACTTACAACAATTTTGTCAGCTAAATGATCCTAACTGGCTCAGACCATACAATGAATTTCAGAGATGAATAGGGTCAGGATTTGAACCTGGATTTCTCTACACCATCCTGTCTCTGATCATGCATTGTGAAATGTTGCAAACCTTTGAAAAGCTTCTATAAAAACTGCACCATAAAGGGCATAAGAGTCTCATCTTTGCCATACCTTCCCCCTCCCTGCAGGAAATATTAGCATGCATTAGCCTGGACTTTGCAAGTCTGGTGCTCTCCTATAGCTTCCTGCAACAAATATATTCCTGGGGAGAAGTATTGATTAAATGAATACAGACTAATGAGGTGCAAGCAGTACTGATGAAAGCAGTTAATTGCTTATTGTGCTTTCCTTTGCCTTCTCCCTGGTGGTTTTCTCCCTCCAATGAATAATTAATTCTGCACTATCGTATAAATGATGGCTCCTTATTTGCATCTAAGGATCATTCATTAGAAACTGAGGCTGTCCATTGGCTAATAGCAGGCCAATTAATAGCTGCAGGGTGCCACATCTTTAGGAAAACAAGGCTCTTGGAGATGTGCTGGTGCTGTTTCACAAATCCCGATAATAAATTTATTATGGAATAAGATTTCATGGAGCGGAGGTCACTTCATCAAATGCAGTAATCAATTTGTTAGTCTTTGAGGTGTCACAAACTCTTAGCTTTTTTTTTTTTTTTTTTTTTTGCTACAACAGACTAACACGGCTGTCTCCCTGGATATTTGGAATCATAGCAATGCTGCAAAGTTCAATTGGGGCATTAGCTTTGCAGTTTCAGTTTCATCTCACTTCTCCTATGTACCCTGTGGAAGCTTATAAAGGTAAAGGTAAAGGTACCCCTGCCCGTACGGGCCAGTCTTGACAGACTCTGGGGTTGTGCGCCCATCTCACTTAAGAGGCCAGGGGCCAGCGCTGTCCGGAGACACTTCCGGGTCACGTGGCCAGTGTGACAAAGCTGCATCTGGCGAGCCAGAGCCGCACACGGAAACGCCGTTTACCTTCCCGCTGGTAAGCGGTCCCTATTTATCTACTTGCACCCAGAGGTGCTTTCGAACTGCTAGGTTGGCAGGCGCTGGGACCGGGCAGCGGGAGCGCACCCCGCCGCAGGGATTCGAACCGCCGACCTTTCGATCGGCAAGTCCTAGGCGCTGAGGCTTTAACCCACAGCGCCACCTGCGTCCCCTGTGGTTTCTGCTTTCTTCTCTGTGCAGCGAAGTGCTTGTCACGAGACAGGTTGTTTACATTCCACAGTAAATGCACTGTTGGTTTTCCCACGGGAAGAGGAGACTGGATGTGACGTACACTGGTTTCCTGTTTTTCACAGTTCTCTCGGAGTTCTTTGTTTCCGAGGAGAGATGTGTTGTCTCTCTGCTCTAGCAGAGGCAAGATGCCTGCTTGTAATCTCTCAGCATTGAAGTGTAAATAAACTGAAATTAAGCATGTGGCATGTACTGCTCATTCTTCTGCTGTGTACTGGACTCTGCACAATCAACATTTTTGGTCCTGGCCCCAGAAAAACGCGATCAAGCTGAAGGATGGACTCCAAAAGGTCGAGTCGGAGTTCCGGCAAAGGAACAGAGAAACAGACCGGTGTTATCTTCTCTGCTTCAAGTTGATTGATTGAGAGGTATGTGCTCATGCTCCGGGCAGCCTGCCAGCTCCTAATTAATGGCTTTAAGGCTGGAATTTGAACTTTTAAAGGCCGTTTGCCACGGCACAAGCGTAGAGGCTTGGATGGCTGGGAAAGCGAAAGTAACATTTTAAAAGTGCCTTTGGAATGAGGTTTGAAGCAGCAGTAAAGCAGCTTGATTTAAAGCAGCGGAGATGATGCAGAAGGCTAATGCCAGAGTCATGATGGTTAGCTGCAGAAGGCTGGCTGATGCACGTGGGGAAACTGATGCCATTCAGCCACATGCTCAGCTCAGAGTAGCCTGTGATACTGCCATGATTCAGAATGAAGCAGACCACCAGGGTGCTAGCTGCATGGGTAAGGGGAAGTCTTCACAGACGTCATCCCAGAGTGCAGTGGAACCACCAGATGGCGCCAAAGCTTTGAAGGCAGTGAAATGCTACTCGTGTGGACGTCTAGGCCATATGAAGAGGGAATGCAGATATCCCAGGGCCAAGACAGAGCAGCTCAGCGAAAGCTCATCGCGTGGAAAAGGCCAGAGCAAAAGCAAAGGTCCGGTGTCCAGGACAACGCAGCACAAGGCTATGGTCTCACGCTTCACTCCAAAGGTTGCAAAGGTCCAGAAGACGTCTAGATCTTTCTTCGTGGTGGATTCGGCTGCAACGCATCACATGTGCAACGATAAGCGACTGTTCGTGTCTTTTACACCGCAGGAAGGTGCGATTCACCAGGCGGATGACCACACAATCCCCAGTAAAGGCTACGGAACTGTTGTTCTTCACAGTTTGGACTTATCGATACAGGATGTGCTTTTTGTACCGGATGCCAAGCATAATCTACTCAGCGTTGCGCAGCTGAATGAACGGAACATTGATGTTTCCTTCAAGAACAAGAAGTGCACCATCACAAAGAAAAACGATTATGTATTGCATGCTGAATATGTTGATCGTTTGTTTGTTTTGTATTATGATGATGTTGTGCAGGATGAAACTTGTTGCATTGCAGGTTCTAACAAATGTTTGCATGCAGAATGTATTCACGATTTTCATCGAAAATTTGGTCATTTGCATTTTGAGGCAGTATCTAAAATGCCTGCCTTGGTTGAAGGTATGACTATTAAACCCTGCAGGTACCACATGAAGTGCAAGGCATGCGCAGCAAACAAGGTAAAAATGGCTGCGAAAGGTAAGGTGTCTAGTAGGCAAGCTACAGAACCATACCAGGTTGTTCATGCTGATTTGGTTGGACCACTAGCACCCTCTTTGGGTGGAAATAGGTACTTCATGGTTCTCATTGATGCATTTTCCAGGTATATTTATGTGTACAATCTCAAGCAGAAATCAGAGGCTTTTCCTAGGTTCAAGGAATTCTGTGCTTGGTTGGAAAATGTGCATGGTAAGAAGATAAAGATTCTTTTCACTGATCGCGGGGGGGAATTCACTTCTCAGCAGTTTGAAGCTTTTCTGACTGAGAAAGGAATTCAACACGATTTGTCTAGTCCTCGCTCGCCATGGCAGAATGGACTTTGCGAGAGGGCAAATCAAACATTGCTTCAAGGGTTAAAAACCTTGCTGCATGATGCAAATCTTCCAGAGAGTTATTGGGCCGAATCTCTCTCATGTTTTGTTTACAGTTATAATCGCAGGTTATCTTCAGCGATTGGTTGTACCCCCTATGAAAAGATGTTTGGCAAGAAGCCATATATCAAACACATGAAAATTTTTGGTTCTGACATGTGGGTTCACTCACCACAAAACTCCAAGTTAGACAAGCGTGGTTTGCATGGTATCTTTCTAGGTTATCAGAAAGGTTCTTACAGAATAATGATGACTGACTCTAAGACAATTAAGCTCACAAGAAGTGTTGAGTACAATGCCAAGTGGGGGGAGAATGTGGGAATTTTCCAATGTTATCCTGATGACAGTGATGAGACTGAGGATAGTCAACAGCAAAAGCAGCCACAACAACCCACACCCACTGATGAAGGTTCTGATTGTGAGTCTGAAACTGAATCGGGTGATTCAGAGGATTTCAAGAGTGTGAAAGCCTCTATGCGACCCTCTGAAAGCTCTGATCAAGAATTGGAAGAACCATTGTTCACAATAGGTCACTTTTCTCCTAAGAAGGAAGAGGAAAGTGTTGAAGACTTAAGGCTAATTCGCAGGTCACAGAGAGCCACAAAAGGCAGACCTCCAAAGAGATTTGCTGATGAGTTTGCTAAGATAGCAGTAACAGCTGTTAAAAGCTCCAAGAAGGTATTTGAACCTTCAAGTTTCCAAGAAATCCAGGATTTGGATTCAAAGGAAGCTGAGCCATGGTTAAATGCCATGAAGGCTGAGCTTGATTCCTTAGAAAGGAACAAAACATGGGAGCTTGTTCCAGTAGTTCCAGGAATGAAACTGCTTGGAAGCAAATGGGTCTTCAAAGCGAAGACTGATCAAAATGGCAAGATAGTCAGACACAAAGCCAGATTGGTAGCCAGAGGTTTTGCACAGGTACCAGGTGAAGACTATCACGAGACCTACTCACCCACAGTGAGGTATGAGAGCATTAGGCTTATGCTCAAGCTAGCTGCAGAGGAGAATCTACACATTAGTCACCATGATGTGAATACAGCATTTTTGTACGGATCTCTAGGTGAATCACTTTATATGCTTCCACCTGATGGCGTACAGGTAAAACAGGGATTTGTTTGTGCTCTGAAAAAGTCCCTTTATGGTCTCAAACAAAGTGCACGGTGTTGGCACACAAAACTCACTGAAGTATTGTTTTCTCTAGGTTTTCAGCAAGGGAAAGCTGATCCATGTGTATTTGTCAAAGAGGAGGGGCAAAAGAAGCTGTATTGTTTGTTTTATGTTGATGATTTTTTATTCTTTTGGAAAGATGTCACAATGTACAATAACGCCCTAGCTCAACTGAAAGAGCACTTTGACATGAAAGATCTTGGTGAGGTAAACAACTACCTATCTCTGGAAATAGAGAGAGATCAAGATGGTAACATTCTAGTACACCAGTCATGGAAAATTGCTGATGTGTTAAGCAAACTAAACCTGATGGATGCTAACCCTGTAGACACACCGATGACAACAGGTTATCAGGTAGAAGACACTGGAGAAGCATTTTCTGACACTACACTGTACAGAAGTGTGCTAGGCAAGCTAAACTTCATTGCCAGATGTTCAAGACCTGACATTGCTGTTAGCTGTAATTTGCTAAGCAGACAAGTCAACAATCCTAGTGTTAAGGATTGGAAAGCTCTGAAACGCATAGCACGCTATTTGAAAGGCACTATGCATTACAGACTGAGATTTAACAATCAGAAGTCTGGTGGTCTTGAAATATATGCAGATGCAAGTTTTGGAAGTGACACTACAGACAGGAAAAGTACGTCTGGAGTTTGCTGTATGTACAATCAGGGTCTATTTGATTGGTCATGCAAGAAGCAAACAACAGTTAGCTTAAGTACTTGTGAAGCTGAACTGAATGCACTGTCTTATTCACTTAAGGATTGTGAATGGTTGTTACAATTGTGCAAAGACATGAAAATTCCTGTCAAATGTCCAATCCAGGTTTACCAGGACAACAAAGCATGTTTGGCTTTGCTGAATTCTGAAGGTTGTAAGCAAAGCACGAAGCACTTGCAATTGAAGTTGCAACATGCTAGGGAATGTATTCAGAAGGGACTCGTAACGGTGTCCTGTATGCCAGGTAATGAAATTCCTGCTGTTGTATTGTCCAAGATTGTATCAAGGGATCAACACTGTACCTATGTGCAGAAGTTGGGTTTGTACTGATATTGTATGAACACGCTGCCCAGTGATGTTCACAGAAAGGGGGAGGATGTTGGTTTCTGCTTTCTTCTCTGTGCAGCGAAGTGCTTGTCACGAGACAGGTTGTTTACATTCCACAGTAAATGCACTGTTGGTTTTCCCACGGGAAGAGGAGACTGGAAGTGACGTACACTGGTTTCCTGTTTTTCACAGTTCTCTCGGAGTTCTTTGTTTCCGAGGAGAGATGTGTTGTCTCTCTGCTCTAGCAGAGGCAAGATGCCTGCTTGTAATCTCTCAGCATTGAAGTGTAAATAAACTGAAATTAAGCATGTGGCATGTACTGCTCATTCTTCTGCTGTGTACTGGACTCTGCACAATCAACAGCTTATAGCCGTGCTTATTATCACAGTACAAATAACAGATCACGTGGATGGTTCTGGAGCAGCCATTCCCAATGATTAATGAGATGCATATGGTGAGAGAGAAGCACCCTTAAAATACTGAGTAAATTCAATTTTAAAGCTTGGAAAGTTCATATATATTTTAATTACGCAAACTGTCAACCCAAGAGAAAGGGAAGATGCTACAGTACTTCCAGAAGGGTGTCTGCCATGTTCAGTTTTATTCCTGCATTCAGGGGGTTGGACTAGATGTCCGTTGGTCTCCCAACTCTACAATTCTATGATTCTACGGTTCTATATTAAAAATAATAAAGTGTTGTCCAATTCAGACTAGCACTGGAAAGTTGGGCCTTCTAAGCCATCTGGTCCAAGGCCCTGCCCCATGCAAGAAAGCCAGAATTACAAAATTCCCTGATTAAAAGTGTTTTAAAGTAGTTAACCAACTAGCCAATTAAGGGTTGCAGCCCTAATCTCAAACAGTGGCAAAAAAGAAGATAGGTCCTGTTAAGGCTGCATCTCAGCACTAGGGTATGAGGGCTGCTTCAGCCTTTGCTTGATTTTCATTTTGTTTGATATGTATCTGGTTAGAGCATTCAGTATCTTCAGAATCTAATTGCACTCCTATGTTATTGGTTGTTGTGGCGTTTGCCCTCCGAGGTGTGTGACATCATATTGGGTCATAAGGAAAGGGTTAACTAAGTGTAAAATGACTAACCAATAGGAACCCAAGGAGAGGAGTTAGAACTGTTAAGAAGTCAGTCTGGAGTTAGAGAAGAGATGGAGAGGATAAGTCTATGTTGGGTTAGTCTGATGTGAGAGAATCTGTTAAGAGGAGTCAGTCAAACAGTTGAGATAATCACTCAGAAGGTATTAGGAAAGTATAGGCCAGTAAAGAAACTAAAGTTAAGAAACTGACCAGAGTATTATCTGAGAAACCATAAACTTGTTAATACTTATAAAATAAACTTGTTTATTTGGTTCAATTTAAACAACTGTCTGGACTCAGTGTGTACCCGAGAGTAACGAGTTGGTGGCAGCGGGAAAGCGGGCACAGTGGTGGCACAGGGATCAATAGACTGTCAAATGTCTGGGGACCCTGTGTGATCACCACAGTTGTTAAGATTATTGTTTGCATATCTTATTGGACATTTGGCTCTAAGATTATCTTGGCACAGTCTTTTTTAGCCACATGAGTGCAAAAGTATATTTTATTTATTAAGTACATTGCCACCATATTTTGTAGTTATCAAGCGGTCAAGGAATATATACTCTCTAGGTGTTCCTTTTATTAAATCACTACAAATATGAACAGTCTGCGAGGGATGCATCCCTAAACATTCGTACATGGGATCGGGACTCCCCAAAACATCATCAGAGCTCCAGGTGCATGTACACAGACATTTAAGGTTTTATTTGCCCATATTTGTTTGCTGCAGGGACTACCTGTATTCCTGCACAAATAAACACAGTTACATTTATGACTCTCTCTTCTCCATTGGAATCCTAAGTGATTAGTGGAAGAGAATCAGAGAAGGGGGAAGGTAGAATTCAGAAGAGCCATGAAGTCAAATTTTGGCATGCGGTATGAGCCGAGCAGCTACTTGTAGTCTACAGTGATCCTATAACAACTTTTCTTTGGCAGCAGGTCCAAATGTCTAAATTCCCTCTTCTTTCTGGCTGCTCTCTGTATTGACAGCCATTTCCATCCTTCATCTCTTTAGAATTTTTTTCAAAAGCTCTTTATCTGGTTGCACACACATTGCAGTGCTTGAATTGATCTTCAGAGCTGCTTTCCCTGTCATCTATAAAATGAGATTGGCTTGCCGAGGCTCAGCAGCTCAGCTGTGCTGCATGGACTATTACCAGTAACCCACGTGGTCTAATTGCATACGCTCAGGTACAATGGTGATAGAGTGCCATACAACAACTCGCTCCTTTTCATGCACAGTTCTCAATGTATTTTCAAAGAGTGGTGGCTAATATAGTTCCAGTTATATGCATTAGGGCATAAATACCAGGCTAATAAAGCTGAAAGGGGAACAGCAAAGATGCAAAGATGGTCTTTTCTGTCCAACCCAATGGTAGCAAGTGGTGCCAGCAGGAGGTGGGGTGCAGCCAAAGGACTGCTTTCATGACATCACTTCCTTTTACAAGGCTGGGTCTGGGACATGGTGACGGCAAGCTTGTGGCCACACAATCAGCCCATAAGACCACCACTGACTAATCTGATGGTTCTGCCACTGTAACCACGAGGCACCAACCCCACCACCACCCTGCCCTTCCACTGTCCAGCTGGTGTTAGAAGGTTGGGTCTGAGCTGGGGTGCCAAGTTGAATAAAATATTGGAGGGGACAGGTAAGCACTGCCCTGCATAATTGATCACAAGACGCAGCAATGCCCATCAACTATTGGGTGGGGTGGGGGGCTGCACAGGGAAATATTTTTGAAATACAGAGATCAATCAGCAAACAGTTTGGGAAAGCCAATGAGGGGACATTGCCATTAGCAAAATTGCACCATGGGTCACAGAAAAATTAAATTTGTAGAATAGGCATTTGCATCTGTATTCTGGCCACTTCACTATTGCTCATGTGAACAATGGCAAACCCAGTGGTTATCCATGAGTCTGCTTAGTATTTGGGGCTTGCAGGCCTATTCATTTATATCATCATCATCATCATCATTCCCTGCTCACACACACTCTAAAGAAATTATAACCCAAGAGAAGCTAAAATAAGCAAAAGCCTTGTAAGGCAAAAAGAAAAGGAAGGCAATTAACCTGGAATCCAATTAGTCAGCAGAACTGAAGTCATTAGATAAGAAGCAGGATCTAGAAAGTTGCTAATATACACCCAGGTTGCTGGGTGGCCCAGTGTCTTGATTGGCTCCTTATGTAAAATAGAGAGAGCAGGGCCACAGAGATTAATTAGTGTCACCTTGCAGAGAACCCTCTGGCCTGGCCCGCTCCCAACCCTCATGCACACAACTGCCACGCTTACCTCTTCCAATGGAATATCGTTCCACCCCAGTCATTAATGTCTTCCAGTGGGAGCAAAGAGCAGGTGCATGCCCAGGGACAGCAAAAGGGGCATTTCCCTCTGTTCTTCAAGTAGGGCATGTGACCCTTGTTGCAAAGTTCTGCATCGCTGCTCTCTCTGTCAGCAGTGTGTTGTACAAGGCTGAAACATCATGCACTTGTCTAACACAATTTGCTCATGACAGGGAACAGGCAACACTCCATCTACTAGACACTCAAAGACTGACAGCCGCTGAGGGAGGATGGGAGGGAGAGCGAAAGAGGCCTTGCTGCTCAGAAATCAGGCTTGATATTGATATCATCCTTTTGGCTTTCTGAATCACTGAGTACTATGTGGTTCTGATAATCAGATTTACTGGGAGACGTTCTCTGTCTAAATGCCCGGCAAATCCCTCCTAATCTATTTCTTACACTTTTATCCACAGGGATGGCTTGTGTGTGTAGCCAACAGTAGCCATATTGCTTAGAACAATATTTAGTTTCACTTACCTTTTTTAAAAAAGAAGTGTTCCTATTAACAGAAACTGCAGTTATCATAAATATATGTGGTGATATCCTCACGCTATGAGAAACCCAATTATAGTGAGCAAATGTACTGAGTTTAATCCAAAAAAGTCAATGCATGAGTGGAACAGGACTTTCCCTCCCATGCGCCCACTAAATCTGTTATGACAGCAGATTTGGGGGGTGGGGGTAACAGGGGTGCATGGTGGGAGGAGAGGGGAGTGAAGTTCCAAGGTGCAGGCAGAAGAATTTGCCACTTGAGCTAAGTACACCTGGACAAACAGAAGCTGGGACAGAGCAACAGGAGCTCACACCATCATGTGGATTCGAACCGCTGACCTTCTGAACAGCAAGCTCAAGAGGCTCAGTGGTTTAGACCACCCGCTTCAACCTAGCAGTTTGAAAGCACACCAGTGCAAGTAGATAAATAGGTACCACTGCGATGGGAAGGTAAACGGGGCTTCCGTGCGCTCTTGTTTCCATCACAGTGTTCCATTGCACCAGAAGCGGTTTAGTCATGCTGACCACATGACCCGGAAAGTTTTCTGTGGACAAGCGCTGGCTCCCTTGGCCTGAAAGCGATATGAGCGCTGCAACCCCATAGTCACCTTTGACTGGACTTAACTGTCCAGGGGTCCTCTACTTTTAACTTTTTACATGGACAAACACTTCAAGGCCTTTTTATAGGATTAGCTTTGTACCGAGCATCAGCACCAGATCTTCCTCCTCAAAACGTCCTTCCCATTTTGTAAAAATCCTGTATTCCATTGCCTGGAAGTGTAGGATTGGGAATGCAAAGCATCCCAAAGCTGACATTCATGACTGCAGAGCTTTTGGTTTAAGTTTTAAATGGGGTTTCCTAGAAAAAGGAAAATTGTAAGAATAGATCTTCACACATTTCACTAAATAAGGATCAGGGATAGAGTACTTCTGTACAAAAATACCAAGTTTGTAATGATAATGTAGATGTAAGTAAGAGTAAGAGCAATATGAGTGAAATAAGAATTCATCATGTAAAGCCTTAAGTACACTATAACAAAACTTAATAAACAACTCCAAAGAAAATGTCAGACCCATCTTTTTGTCACTGTGCACATTATGTTTCCGCCCCCTCCTCTAAATGAATGTTTATTACACCACAATCTCACTGAAAACAGATATGCTGTGTTTTTTTCGAAGTAACTGCAAACAAATGGTGGAAGCCAGTACAATCAACTATAGTGCACTCAGATGGTGCTTCTGAAGAATAGATCTGTCACATTTGTCACATCTGCATCTGTCACAGACATTTGAAAAGTGCTGCACGATCACAGCTATCACAGATTTTGCATATCAGCATCCACAGAGGGCAGAGATGGGCACCTTCAGCCTGTGGGTCTCATTAACCCAGCCTGGCCTCCATTTGACCTGCAAGACCATCCTGGCCAAGCCATGCCTACATTTGATGTCATATATGGTGCAGGTAAAGATATGACTCAGCTTAAAGAGTGTTTGCAGGCACTGCTGATGGGTGGTACCTGCACAAAGCACTGGGCACTGGACTTCTCAAATCCTGACGGTCAGAGCTTCTGAAGTGCTCTGCAGAGGGTTTAGCAATCTCCATCCCTCAGTGATTGTTGCATTCTGCAGACAATGCTATCCATCAGGTTTTGCAAAATCCAGCTATCGGTTGATGTACAGTGCTTCAGAAGAACCAACAATCAGTGCTTTGTAGATCTTGCCTTTGCCCACACAGTTTGATTTTGAAATTGTGTGAGCAAAAATCGGTCACCTAACATTATTGCAACATCAGCTGAGTATCAGCTCAGTGACAGGTGACCCCCCACCCACTTTAAAACTTTACCTATGCAGTGGGGAAGATGGATCCAGTTCCCACCCAGACATAGGCACCAGTTTACAAAAAAAATGTGTCTCTGTGCAAATATGGTTTGGTCACAAACTCAATGGGCAGTCATGGGCACTCCCAAAGTGATGGCAAGAGAATCTTCCCATTATGTGTGACCCAAGTTAAAGGCACTGTGATGATAATGATGATAATAATTATAAGATTTGTGAGTCACCTACACAAAGCCTCTCAGCAACTTACAACATAATAATTAGAAATGCAATTTAAATGTAACACATTAAGTGTGAGACCATGTGAGACATTCTGCACCCTCAATGCAGTTTACAGGATTTTCTCAAAAAATACACTTTAACAATTTACCCTTGAATTGTCATTATTTACCCAGGAAGGAAACTTTTGAGATCCAGCTTTGATCTGGAGGAGGAATCCTTCAAAGGAATGGTAATTGATTCAGCAATTAGCACTGCGTTAACATGGAGCCTGCAAGCAGCAGGTCGGAGGGGAAGCTAGGAAAAGACCTTTAGAAGACAGCAAGTGTCCTCTGAATTAATCAGAATAGCCTAATTCTAAGACTGAGAAGGATAAAACAATGTTTGCAGGCACGTGCATAGTGTAGGCACAGTGAAGTAAATATGCAGTCATCACAGGAGAATTGTGTACTTCTTACACAGAAGTGTAGGAATTTTGACATATCTGAAGTGATGCCAAGCAACAGCATGGTCCAAGGGACCATAAGACAATGTCTTTACTGGGAACAAGCCCAAGTTCACACTTTAGCATGCAAGCTTTGAGTTGCATAGAACAGTTCCTCCTGCTGGGGTTTTAAAAATACAGTGGTACCTCGGGTTACTTACGCTTCAGGTTACAGACTATGCTAACCCAGAAATAGAGGTTCAGGTTAAGAACTTTGCTGCAGGATGAGAACAGAAATCATGCTCCGGTGGCACGGCGGCAGCAGGAAGCCCCATTAGCTAAAGTGGTGCTTCAGGTTAAGCACAGTTTCAGGTTAAGTATGGACCTCCAGAAAGAATTAAGTACTTAACCCGAGGTACCACTGTATACAGGTAACTCACATCTGATACTTTTTTTCTAAGGTTGCCATATTTCTGGGAAAACCTGTACATGTCTTCTTTTTGGAGGCCAACATGCCCATCAGGGCGAATTTTTACATTTTAAAGGAAATGTCTGGCTTTTGGGGGGGGGGGCTTGGGCTGCTCTGCACACCATGGCTACTGCCAGCCGGAGCCAAGGAAAGAGGCGCATGGGCGCGGTGGCAGCGGCCCCACATACCCACGCCTGCGTTTCTCTTTCCCCAGCTTGGGCTGTCTTCTTTGTTGCTCTTCAAGATATGGCAACCCTATATTTACCTACACAATCACAGCTTTGCATGGGTAGGGGAAAATAAATAAATAAATGGAGAGCAGAAGAAACCCACTTTCTGGAAAGAAGAAAGTGTCCCAACTAAAGAAGATTGGTAAGTTAAATTAATGGAATATGCTGCAATGGCAAAACTGACAATGAAACTAAGAGGAAGAGACGACAACAAATTTACAGAAGAATGGAAGACGTTTATTTCAGGTTCTTAACCTGAAACTGTTCTTAACCTGAGACACCACTTTAGCTAATGGGGCCTCCCACTGCCGCTGAGCTGCCGTCATGCGATTTCTGTTCTCATCCTGAAGCAAAGTTCTTAGCCTGAGGTACTATTTCTGGGTTAGAGGAGTCTGTAACCTGAAGCGTCTGTAACCCCAGGTACCACTGTACACAGGTTAATACATTAGCAGGGTTTTAAAAAGTACTTGTAATTTTGTTATGAATGGATAATAAGTAATTTAAATAGGTCTCAAACTGAACAATGGACATGCAGTTGACATATTGATAAACAATGGAACCAAGGAAGGGACTAGAGGGAAGTCAATCTGTATTGTTTTGTTTTTGTATTGTTATTTTTTTTTACTTTTTGTTATATTTGGAAAATCAATAAATTGTTATGCAAAGAAAGAAAGAAAGAAAGAAAGAAAGAAAGAAAGAAAGAAAGAAAGAAAGAAAGAAAGAAAGAAAGAAAGAAATCCATTCTCCATTTATTTATTTCCCTTCCCCACCTGAACAAACCTGCTTACCCAGCTTTGGGAAGGCAGCAAGTTACGCCAATTTCCCAAAGCTTGGTTAGTAAAGTGCCAGGTTTGGGGAAGGAGGTGTGAGGGCTCCTAAAGCCCTCCTTCCCAAAGCTGATCAAGCACTTACTAAAGGTAAAGGTAAAGGTACCCCTGCCCGTACGGGCCAGTCTTGACAGACTCTGGGGTTGTGCGCCCATCTCACTTAAGAGGCCAGGGGCCAGCGCTGTCCGGAGACACTTCCGGGTCACGTGGCCAGCGTGACAAAGCTGCATCTGGCGAGCCAGAGCCGCACACGGAAACGCTGTTTACCTTCCCGCTGGTAAGCGGTCCCTATTTATCTACTTGCACCCGGAGGTGCTTTCGAACTGCTAGGTTGGCAGGCGCTGGGACCGAGCAGCGGGAGCGCACCCCGCCGCAGGGATTCGAACCGCCGACCTTTCGATCGGCAAGTCCTAGGCGCTGAGGCTTTAACCCACAGCGCCACCTGCGTCCCGCACTTACTAGGCTAGAAAGCACTTACTAGGCTTTCATAAATAAGTAGGAGGACTCTAGGCCCCTACAAGAGCCCTCCTGCCTTCTTCCCAAAGCCAGGCAAACAGCCCTCCACCTTGCAGTGTGGGACGGTTCCGGGAGTTACTGGCTTTAAGAGATTTTGCTTATAGGCATGATGGCGAGGAACCTAACCCCCACGAAAGATGAGATGCAAGTTACCTGAAGGGATGTGGGATGGTGATTCTCAGAGAAGCTGAGCCTTGCTTGCAGTTTGTTTTAGTTTTAAGCAGAATAGGAAGAAAAGACAAAATTTTCACTTCCCGAACCTTTACACAAACCAAATCAGAGCTCTTCTTTGAAATTTGCACTTCTGTTAATTCTGCGGTGTAATTCTCCAATCAAAGAATGTGTACCAAAATGCATATATTTGTTATATATGTCGTATTAGAATTGTTATTATTATTAATGGCAATATTCAAAAACCAAAGGGGGGGAACACTTAAACCTCACTCTGGCATATATCACAGTGGCCATACTGGAACAAAGAAATATCAAAGAGAGACTACAACGTGAAACTGCTGAATTACAATTCACCAAGAAGTTTAATGCTAGCACTTGTAGATCAAATCAGGACAAGTAAGAGTTTCGCAACATTGCAGGTGTTGACTGGCGGTGCCAATATGTCCCTGTTCTTTCTGCATTTAATTTTCCTCCAGTTTCACTGTTTCACTGTTTCACTGTTTACAACCCTGCTCCACAAAAACCATGTGCATATAATACCTGTAACTCTGTGCATATGATGAATGGACTGTCGTCTACAAATACTTATACCTTTCTAGTGGTTTCCTTATGGCCTGGCCTGGTGTCACTTTTCTGTTGTTTATTCTCCTACCTCAGGTGTGTGAACTTGAAAATCACATTCTGCTTCGACCCAATCAAGCTGAAGAACCGAATAGTGTTCTTACTCCTTAAATATGTATGCAAAAACTAAAAATAAGACAGAAAATGGAGTTAGAATCGCTGCTGTAAATGCATTAACTATTTAGGACAAGTGCAATATTTCCAAATCAGCAGTATCTGGCTGGCTGTTTGTTTCACTGCAGAGGTGACCTTTGAATTTCAAAACCAATCACCCCTTCACTGAAGGAGATTTGGATCTTGGTAATTTTTTAATGGCAGGTTCCTTAACAAGGATACATGGTAGTCCCATTCTTAAAACACCTTGTGTTAGCACTTTAACCGGAAGCCTTAATTTACATTGAACCAATTGACTTGAAGCAATTCCAGATGTTAATCCCCACATTTAATGCTTAGCACAACAATAGCAGTAGGCCTGATCCAGCACCAGTAGTACAACATGTGCCCTTTTAATGCCCCAGAAGTAGGGCACTCATTGTGCATCAATAAAAAAGAGGAAATGCATCACATTTCTTCAAAAAAAAGCACAGATTTGTATTAACATTATATACAGTATGATAATTTATTTCTACTGCTATACTAATTTAGACATTCCTACTACAATGACTACATCTCATGATCATGAGGGAGACTGACCAGGTTATCTGTGTCCTTCCTAAAATATACCTCCCAAGTGTCCCGGAAAAAACGGGACATCCCTTTTTTGTGTGAGATCATGATGGCCATTTTGGGAGCCACAATCTCGCACTCTCTTGCACCATGCTCTCGCCTGCCAAAAGCACTGATTGTGTGTTTTGGGGCACTGTGCAAGATGTCACTCCAAAAACGCTCTTCATTCAGGTTGAGAGTGCAGTAAGAGTCACATGACTCACTCAGGAGCGCATCCCACAAGACGCACATCCCAATTTTGGCTCCGGAAAAGTTGGGCGGTATGCTAACAGTTCTGCTCAGGAGCTACTGACAGGCAATGCTGAGGGCCCTGCAGGATAAATATACATGATGGGAGGGCCAAAAAAATAGCCACTCACCCAAGACCACCAAGTAAGTACAGTATAATTTGATCGAGGCAGATCCCAGTTTATAGTCCAACCTGTTAGCCACTATGCTGTGCCACCTCTCTCACACACAAAGAAAAGAAAATCAGTCAAATTGTAATGCACATACAGTAGTGTAAAATAGACTTCCTCAGCCTGGTACCCTCCAAGCCAGTGCTGTCTAGAGCTGATGGTGTTGTAGTCAAAATATCTGGAGGGCAGCAGGGAAACAGCTTGTTTAAACTGTTTGAACAGTGCAGACTAAGTCTCTTAACCAAATACTATGCCTCAGTTCTACATCCATCATATGGGGACAATGGTTGTGTTCTGTAAAAGGTTGTTCATACCTTCTGCAGACTGAAGTTATGTACCTGAAGATGCCAAAGCCACCTTCTCTAAATGTTCCTTTCTCTAAATGTTCCTAAAATACTTTTTTTAAAACTGCATGCCTCTACTGCCACCTCATACAGACAGATGCAAGAAATTACCATTACCAAAACAGTGTAAGAATAAATGAATATTTTAACATTGATTGCTAACTGGTAAATTAACAGAGAAAGCCTTGAGGCAGAGCATGCAGAAATACACTGCTACTTTTAATATTACTATGAAATTGAAATTGTTTTCGGAGTGGTTCCTATTGCTTCTTTTCAGTGTTGTTCTTTTCTAGCCTTGCCTGTCTAGATTTCAATATATAATTTTCAGGTGTGTTTTCTTGGAGAAGTATAAGATCTTGAACCTGGTAAAGAGTAACAACTGAGGATGTCCAGTTAGCTTCTCAGGTTCTCCCTGCCTCCATAAAAAACAAGAACACCATTGTTCCTCTACAGCATAGCACAATGCACCGAATATGCATGGAGTCAGAGATAGGTAACAATCCCCCCTTCTCTTGTCCTCGCTTCCAGGGGAGAGACAGATTAGTTGCTCTTATCAGATGTCTGAACGATCACTTGCACAGCTGCTTTTGAAATTAGAGCTAAAGTCAGTATATCAATATAAGCTGCAAGTTTCCCTTCCTATTTTCAGGCATCGTGTGAATTGCACAAGTTTTCAAAGGAGACCAGGGGACTTCCCTAGCTAACGATGAAGGAGGAATCAGTTTTAAATGGATTATACACTAAATTTAGTGGTCCTGACCCAATAAAGTTTGCCCACATTAGACCTCCTCTTGCATCAAGCACCTGCTTATGTCCAAGCTGCTCATGCATAGTTGTTGTTGTTTTAAAAAAAGCCCAACAAGGTTAAACATAAAAATATGTCTATTGTACATAGAGTCAATTCACAAGTGGTACCTTATTTCTACAGCTTAACTTTGTAAGTTATACATTTTATGCATTGTTGTGAATATCTCTTTACGTGCTGGTTAGTTTAGGAAACCTAGACTGTATATACATGTAGTGCATTTCATAATATTATGTGTATAATACTGGGTGCAATAGTGTATATAATGTGTAAGAATTGCTTTTAGTGAATTTTTAGTGAATCTCATGGGGGGGATGAAATGCAACTGATCAAAGTCAAGGAGCAAGATGGGAATTAGAAAAAAGAAAAGCTGTGCAGAGAAACTCAACAGAGTATTTATTTAAATATTTATAGATTGTAATTTTCCTAAAAATACAAGAAGTTGATATACAATGTACAACCCCCCCCCCTCGAAAATTCCATCCCTATCCCCAGCATTGTCCTTTTAGGGCAGCAATCCTACATCCACTAAGGGTTTGTCCACACTTCTGCTTGTCCACGCCCCCCACACATGGGAAACCTACTCCTTACCACTGAAATGGAGCAAATGTCAATCAGATTGACATTTCTGCAGATTGATGTTTGCTCTGATTCAGCAGCAAAGAGCAAGTTTTCCCAGGAAAAGTGGTAGGGCAAACAGAAAACCACTCTGACCCATGCCTAGAATGCATGGAACAAACGAAACCACTGAGATCTGTGCTTTCCAGGCATGCGAGAAGTCAAGTGTGGGTGGGCACTTACTCCTGAGTAAATCTCCTTCAGATGAACAGACTCTTATTCTAAGTGCACATTCAAAAGAGGGGGCTTTATGGCTCACACACGGATTAGATAAGTTCCTTCAGCCAAGTTTATCATGGTCTTCTCTGCACATCCCACAGGTCTTGCCTTGGAACTTCAGAGCTCCAGTCTGGGAAGTTGCTCTCCTTAAAGTTGTTTTAAACACACACAAACACACCAAAACCCCATTTCTGCTGACTGTCTGCCTTTTAAATAAATTCTACATTTGTTGAAAGTATAGCTTTTTCTATGCAGAAATTTAAAATGTGGAAAATGCAGCTGAGCCTTATTCATAATGCTCTTGTTCAGCTCTTGTTACCCACTGGTTTCAAAGAGACTATGCAATTCACCAAAGACTCATTGTGTACCTATTAAAAGTGTGTTAGTGGTCAAGAGAAAGAAATGCCCTCTAAACAAGAAAAGGTCTACTGGGAATGATGTGTAGAATCAGAACCAAATCGAGTGCTGCCTTTGACCCAAATGTCCAGGGGAGACAAAAGCCTTTCCCATAACAGTCACGGACCTTTCCGGTTCAGACTGTGTCTCATTATAAGTGGCCTTTGTGACCTCCTATAAAAACTCAACTATTTAAAATAAAACCAGAAGCCCAGCACTCCAACAGGAAGATTGTTTTTTTTTTAATATAATTTTTATTAAGTTTATAATATACAAAATTCAAATTCCAAATACATGTTTCCATAAATTTAGTGGACTCCCCCCCTCTTCCGGACTCTGCATTCTCTGTAAAACCAAAACCTCAGCAATTTGTTGACTTATTTTAAACATAATAATATATCTTCCATTTTATCGTGATATCTGGTCTCTAAACATTTCAATCCGAACCCATTAATTTTTAGTTTCAACACAATAAAATTATTTCATTACACCACTTCTGTCTTGTTGTGCCTTATTTACCAATTCAAAGATTTACCGATACTGAAGCTATAATTTCCTAGAGAGAAGCATTTTTTAACATTCATACAATTTATAATGCTTTTTCAAATAGTCCTTAAATTTTTCCCAAACTTCCTCCGTTTCTTCTTCTCCCGAGTCTCGAATTCTGCCAGTCATTTCAGCCAGTTCCATATAATCCATCAGCTGCGTCTGCCATTCTTCCAGTGTGGGTAGATTTTGTGTCTTCCAGTGCTTTGCCATCAAGATCCTTGCTGCTGTAGTAGCGTACATAAAAAAAGTTCTATCTTTCTTAGCCACCCTCTGGTCTACCATGCCCAGGAGGAAGGCCTCCGGTTTCTTGGGTAAGGTAAGTCTAAGCACCTTTTTTAGTTCATTATGTATCATCTCCCAGAAGGCCTTCACCTTCGGGCAGGTCCACCAGAGGTGTAGAAATGTCCCTTCCTCCTCTTTACATTTCCAACATTTATTATCAGACAGGTGATATATCTTTGCAAGCTTGACTGGGGTCATGTACCACCGGTATATCATTTTCATAATATTTTCCTTCAAGGCACTACATGCCGTGAATTTCATTCCGGTGTTCCATAACCTTTCCCAGTCTTCAAACATAATGTTGTGCCCCAAGTCCTGCGCCCACTTTATCATGGAGGATTTAACAATCTCATCCTGTGTATTCCATTTAAGCAGCAAGTTGTACATTCTCGAAATTAACTTAGATTTTGGCTCAAGCAACTCTGTCTCTAGTTTCGATTTTTCCTCCTGGAAACCCACTTTTTTGTCCGCTTTAAAAACTTCCTGGATTTGAGCATAATGCAACCAATCTCGCACCTTGTTTTTTAACTTTTCCATACTCTGCAACCTCCATTTATCTCCAATTTTTTCAATTATTTCCCAATATTTAGGCCAGTGGGCCTCCATATTGAGTCTTTTACGTGCTTTGGCCTCCATCGGTGAGAGCCACCTCGGAGTTTTACTCTCCAATAAGTCTTTATATTTTGACCAGACCATAAAAATTGCCCTTCTGACAATATGGTTTTTAAACGATTTATGAACTTTAACCTTGTCGTACCACAAATATGCATGCCACCCAAAAGCGTTATCAAATCCCTCCAGGTCGAGGACATCGGTGTTCTCCAACAAAATCCAATCCTTCAACCAGCAGAGGGCTGCAGATTCATAATATAACTTCAAGTCCGGCAGGGCAAACCCCCCTCTTTCTTTCGCATCTGTTAGTATTTTAAACTTTATTCGGGGCTTTTTGCCCTGCCAGACAAATTTAGACATATCCCTCTGCCATTTTCCAAAACATTCCACCTTATCTACGATCTGGAGGGCCTGAAACAAAAATAGCATTTTCGGCAATACATTCATCTTTATAGCAGCTATTCTACCCAACAAGGAAAGTTTCAGTCTTGACCATGTTTCCAAGTCTCTTTTGATCTCTAACCAACATTTCTCATAATTGTCCTTAAACAAATTCAAATTTTTGGAGGTCAGGTACACCCCTAAGTACTTTACTTTTTTAACCACATTTAGTTCTGTTTCTTTTCTGAACTCCTCTATTTCAGTAGTTGTCAAGTTTTTTGCTAAAACTTTAGTTTTTTGTTTATTCAACTTGAATCCCGCCACCCGACCAAAGTCAGAAATTAATTCTAACGCTCTTTTAGTACTAGAGGCTGGCTCCTGTAATGTTAATACCAAGTCATCTGCAAATGCTTTCAGTTTATATTGTTTCTCTCCGACCACAATTCCCTGTGCCAACCGGTCATTTCTAATCATATTCAATAGCACCTCCAGGACTGAAATAAACAACAGAGGAGATAGAGGGCACCCCTGTCGTGTCCCTTTTTCAATTTTGAACTCCTCTGTCACCACGTTGTTTACTATCAATTTAGCTTTTTGTTCTGAATAAATTGCTTCTATTCCGTTTTCAAACCCCCGCCCTACTCCCATCCTTTCCAAATTTTTCTTCATAAACATCCAAGAAATGTTGTCAAAGGCTTTCTCCGCATCAATAAAGATCAACACCGCTCTTGTATTTGAGTTAATCTGTAAAAATTCCAAGATGTCAATGATGTTTCTTGTGTTATCAAATAAATGTCTGCCAGGGAGAAAGCCTGCTTGGTCCTTATGAATCACTTCATTTAATACTTTCTTAAACCTACTTGCCAAAATGTCAGCAAAAATTTTGTAATCCACATTTAGGAGTGAGATAGGACGGTAGTTTTTAAGTTGAGTTTTTTCAGTTTCTGATTTTGGTATCAACGTGATGAAAGCTTCTTTCCACGTTTCCGGTGCCTTCCTCCCCTCCATAATCTGGTTACAAACTTCCAACAATGGTTGTATCAATGAATCCTTCAATGCCTTGTAATATTTGGAAGTAAGTCCATCAGGTCCCGGAGACTTGCCCAGTTGGAGGTTCTGAATGGCGCATTCAATTTCTTGGATTGTAATATTACAGTTCAGGGTTGCTCTCATTTCCTGGGGTATTTTTTGTAATCCATTAGTTGTGACAAATTGGTCCACCTCCGAGCCTTTTTGTGGCCTTTGTGAATAAAGTTCTTTGAAATATCTCTGGAAACACTTTCTAATTTCCTCGGGTTTCTGAACCATTCTCCCTTCAATCTCTAGATTTGTAACTGTGTTAAGCTTTTGTCTCTTTTTCAACTGCCAAGCCAACAACTTCCCGCACTTGTTAGCAGATTCAAAGGATCTTTGTTTCATTTGTTTAATTTTCCATTCCACCTCTTGATTTATCAGTTTCGAATATTGTGCCTGGAAAAACTTCACTTCTCTCAATACTTCCTTTGATTTAGGCCTGGATCTCAGTTTTTTCTCTCCTTCTCTTATTTTCTCCAAAATCTTCTCCTTCTTTTCATTCCAGAGCCTTTTTTTAATCGTGTTCTGCTGTATTAGAAACCCTCTCATAACTGCTTTACTTGCGTCCCAGATTGTTCTTTTTTCCACATTTGTCTTTAAGTTTATTTCAAAATAATCCTTTAAAACTTTTTGGGCCTTCTTAACAATCTCCTGATCTCTTAACAAAGCGTCATTCATTCTCCATCTGAAAGATCCGGTTGTATTTAATCTCAATTCCATTCTCAAAGCGTTGTGGTCGGAGCAGGTTTTTGGGCAGATTTCCACTTTTCTGGTCTTAGGTGCCAGCCCTCTAGTTATCCATATTTGGTCGATTCGCGTCCATGTCATGTGGGCTTCAGAAAAGAAAGTTCCTTCTTTCCCTAGAGGGTTCTTGATCCTCCATATGTCAATCAAATCCAAATTGTCAGTCATTTCGAAAAAGGTTTTTGGTAGTCTGCCGTCTTTCGTTATATTAACACTTTGCGACTTATCCATATTCACTGAGGCGACTCCGTTCATATCTCCCAACATGATAATGTTGTTGTAATCCAAATAGTCCAGCATAGTCTCATGCAGCTTCTTAAAAAATTCCGATTTTCCATCATTTGGGGCGTATATTCCTAGAATTAAAAACTTTTCTCCTTGTGTCTGAATTTCAATTGCC
This sequence comes from Podarcis melisellensis, assembly GCF_964234715.1. NCBI lineage: Eukaryota > Metazoa > Chordata > Lepidosauria > Squamata > Lacertidae > Podarcis > Podarcis melisellensis. The sequence continues at coordinate 35,193,594 of NC_138538.1, forward strand.
AAAATTCTACCCTGTTCATCTTTGAATAGGAATTTTGGTGACAAGTTCTCCTTTGCATATATCACCACTCCTCTTTTCTTAACTTTGTCCGATGAGATAAATTCTTGGCCTAGCCTTTTGTTAATTAACACTTTTCTGTGGAGTCTTGTCACATGTGTTTCTTGCAGGCAAATAATGTCCAATTGTTCTTTTTTCAAAATATGAAATACTTTTCTCCGTTTTTCTGGAGAATTCCCGCCATTTATGTTCCAACTAAGAAGCTGTAGAGACATCCTGGTCTACTTCTTAAATATCACAGTTGGGTATCTAATTTATCCTCCGTTCCCGAAGGCTGTGGTGCCGGTCCGCCTCCAGATGGTACGGGTCTTGGTGGTAATCCCGGTGGTGGAGGCCAGGAATCTACAGCTCTCTTTTGGAGGTCCTCCTCGTTGTCGTGTAGGAACTTCTGGTGGTCCTCTGGTGTTTTAATTCTTACCTTCTTTCCTTTATAAGTGAATGATAGACCTTGAGGAAATTCCCACCTGTAAGGGATTGCGTTGTACCTTAACAATTTAGCCAAGTCTGTATATGAGGCTCTAAGGTCCAGCAGATATTTAGGAATGTCTCTATAAATTTCTGCCCTTTTACCTTCAACTTCCAGAGATTTTTTTAAATGTTGGCCTAATATCTTGTCTCTTTCCTCTCTTGTTCTCAAACAAACCAAACAGTCTCTGGACTTGTCTTTCTTAACCGATCTTCCCAATCTGAAGGCCGTCACAATTTTGAAGTCTTTATCTTCCTCAACCCCCCAAAATTTAGAAAACAACTGCGTCAAAAATTCCTCTAGGTTGCCCTGCTCCAGCTCTGGGACGGCCCTCAGCCTAAGATTACATTCCTTACTTTTCAGTTCCACCATTGACAGGTAGGCTTGCTGTTCTCCTACCTGTCTTTTCAGAGGTCTTACTTCCCCTTTGATCTCCTCCACCTTTTTGCACGCTTGCTCAGCTTTTTGATTGGCTTCCGCAGCTAATTTGTAGTTCTCCGCCGTAGCTCCTTGCAATTTCTCAATAGCCTGAGTATGCTGGGAAACCTGATCTGTTAACTTGCTGATAGTAGATGTAGCTCTGTCAATTTTAGATGACTGATCGTCCACCTTCTTATTCAAAAGTGCCAGTTGTTCCAAAATTTGTTTCAAGACTAGATCAGTTCCTCCAGTTGCCATATCTTCTGTTGCAAGCGTTTCAACTTCTTCCTCCTGCGCCGTCAGCACAGTTGGTACCGAAGATCTGCGTTGATGAGTCAACGTTGTTTGAACAAGCTGCCCAGCTCTCTTATCTTTTTTCTTTTCTTTAGCTTCCTCAGCTAAAGCTTCCTTAGCTTTAGATGCTCTTGTTTTCCCTGGGCCACTCATTCCCCAGCTGCCTCTGTTCAAGGTCAAATAGTCTTTCAATCCATGAGAAAGGCAAGTCCAGAATGTAAACAATTAAACCACAAAAAATCCCAATAAGGTACAGTTCCCAGACCTCTATGTCTCCGCAAATCCACTAGGGGGGGTTTTCATAAGAAAGAAAGTTTCTTTTCCACCATCAAAGTTCCTATTTCAACTTTTATAGTCCCCAAGTTCGAAAAGGAGGCTTTCAGATAGTTCTGTTTCAAAATAGTGCCACAAGGTAGCAGAAATGTTCCAATATCAGTATTAAAGCGATAGTGTATCCATCAATGCAACAATTTGTACTTAAGAAAAAGTTTCAGCAGCCTGACAGTACTCCTTTGCAACACTGGCAGTCCGATAGCTCGGTTATCTCCTTCAATTCCACGTCACTTCACAATAGGGGGAAGATTCCTTAGCGCAATAAACCAAAAGATTTAATCCTTCAATCTTTTTAATTTCTAAAAGAACACAGTCTGTTAATGCCCCTTCATACTAATTTCAAAGTCTCTTTTGAGCGCTTCAGCCCACATCAGGTTCTTTGCTTTGCTCTGATTAGCAGGACCGGGAGACGGACTTCCTGTTACTCGCCTCCCGTTTTCAGCCGAATTAAATGAATTTAAGTCAATCTTTAGCCAATCTTTAGTACCCCTTACTCACGGGTAAATTGCAGCCAATTCCGATGATTTTCAAGAAGAAAGGTCGACGCTCATCAGCAACAGCAGCGCGGCTTCACTTCCGCGAAAAGAGCGATGAACTCACAGCGCCGCTCCCCCTTTCACGTTCCGGAGCCTCTTACGAGGTCCCTTCCTCGTTTCTGGGGGGGCTTCTGGCACCCGCCGAGTCCCACGGCCGCAGGCTCGCTCTGCCTACGGTTTATCTTAATGGGTCTCCGCTTTGCCGCAGCGGACGACCCTTTTTCGCGGAGCCCCTCTTCACACAGTAAAGAGGACCGCCATTGCCGTTTTGCGCCGCCTCCGGAAGTCCTCCAACAGGAAGATTGGAGGGGGAAATAAAATATTTTATTAGGGGCTGGTAGTCCATAAACGTGAAAGAGTAAATAAAAACCACCCCCCTGTGGAAAAATTCAGTGAACTGGGGAGGTACAATAAATTATAGGGCTTGCAAGCCCTTTCGATCAGCCAGCCTCTCTGTATTATGCAAAATGTCATTGTATGCCCAGCGTGTGCAGCTGAAATAGGACAAAAATTAATTACTTTTTTTTCAGGTAATTACCATATGTATAAGTTTGCCCACTGTTCCGAGTTCCCTGAGAACACCAGTGTCAAGGATCAGAATGTGGTGCGCTGTGGGGAGCCAGCTCCCTACCAACTTATTTAGTAAGCCAGCAGGCTACCAACCCCTAGTTAATATTTCAGCAGTAGCCTTCTCTGCTGTCGAGTTTGTTCCCTGAACCATTTATTGCATGTTCAAAATCTCAGTGGAGAAGTTGAAAAACAAAAGGCTTGTGCTGAAATGTTTTATTACAACTGGGACTGTATCTCTGGGAACAGTCTCCTTTTTTATTAATGCGAGCACAGCAGGAATCAGCAAAACCCTGTTGGCACTGGTGGCTCAGCCATTAAAGAAAATGGGGCACTGCCCCACCAACCTCAGTCTGCCCTCAGCCAATCTCCACCAACCTATCTGCCTTCCTATTTACACCCAGTTCAGGGGGTGCCTGTCAGTTTCCTCTTCCTTAATCTCAAAGTTGGCTTTGTAGAACTCAGCGAATAGGAGGATGGGGTAAAATGAGAATTAGTTGGCTCTGCCTATCCTAAGCTCTGGCTTCACCTTCTCTTGGTCTCCCTGCCTTCCACCCTACCAGTCCCAGCCACCACTGCCAGTTCAACATTGGAATGGCCTCCCACAGAAGGTGGTGGACTCTCCTCCAATGGAGGTTTTTAAGCAGCGGTTGGGTGACCATCTGTCATGGATGCTTTAGTTGACATTCCTGCATCGCAGAGGTTTGGACTAGATGACCCTTGGGATCCCTTCCAACTCTACAATTCTATGAGTCTATTATTGTTTTCTGAGGTGGAGACTAGGCCTCAATATACCTAGGCTGAGGTATAAGATTTGGTATGCCCAGATAACGGTATGAGTACATAGAATCATAGAACTGTAGGGACCCTGAGGGCAGTGGCATCGCAAGGGGGAGCGGTGCCCCCCAGGTGCCATGTCTGGGGGGGTGACAAGAAGGGACCCCAGAGGGGTGCTTGTCCCACCGCCCCCAGGCGCGGCAGCGCAAGCAGCCATTGCGCCGCCGCAGCCGCATGTGGAGGATCCTCCGTTTGCAGCTGTAGCCGTGAGCAGAGGATCCCGCCACCGTCCGTACGGCATTCCAGTGGCACCGGCAGCAAACCGCTACATACAATGCATGTGCGGTGTCGCACACATGTGCTGTACATAGCAATGCCGCACATGCCCACAAGCAGAGGATCCCGCCGCTGTGAGCAGAGGATCCCACCAGAGGATCCATACAGCGCTCAGGCAGCACCAGCAGCAAACCACTATATACAATGCATGCATGCACAGTGTCACATGCATGCACTATATGTAGCGACGCTGTATGTACGCCCTATGTAGCGACACCACGTATGCGTCGTATGTAGCAGCACAATGCATGCGCAGCCGGCAGTTTCACTCACCCCTGGTGTTGGTTAGCCTTCGTTCACCCCTGCCTGTGGGTCACTTAGTCCAATGCCCTGCAATGGACGAATCTCAGCTAAATAATCAATAAAAATAATAAATGAAATTCTCTAAGACAAGTCAAGGTTGATGGCCTGATGATTTATCCAGCTTTGAAAAGATACTGTATTTTACTTAGAACACATCCATATACTTCACTCATATGCTAGCTCTGTTTCTTGATAATTACCTACACTCAAATCCCCTATGAAGTTATCTGTAGATCATTCCTTGACATATTGGGACAAAGGAATATGTTGCATTGATTGTTTGCATTGTTGTGCATAGGTTAGTTACACTTCTTTTAGAAGTGCTAAATCCTTTGACAGCACCTCAGCCTCTTTGTGAAAACACCTCCATCATATCCAAGCAGATATGCAGCCTTCCTCATCCTAATGCTTTCTAGATGTTTTGGACCATGCTCCCGTCAGCCAGCATGTAGCAACCCCTGCTAGTGCCTGTAGCTTTTTTAAAAGCAGTCAAAGTTGTTGAGCTTTTTGGGGCAATTCAAAATAGCCAATGACTGTTACAATACAATGCGAACACAAATCGCACAACTGCAAAACAGAAAAAAGCATTGCATACACCAGAACAAGGCAAAACTACAATGTTAGCATCCCTAGGATTTAGCACTTGCACCATCCAGAAAGGTTGTTCTTATATTTCTTGCCGCTAGTGCAAAAAGGGCCACCCTATAGCTGATGCACTTATCAACATTTGCCAACAACCATTTAATTTTCAAATCATCTGGTTGACCTTCTAAGGCGATCTTGCCAAGCAACCACAGTGCCACCTGCAAACTCCCCAAAACAAAACCCCTGGTATGCAGTAGCCCACATAAAAAACACTGCAGACCCCTGTGACACCCTACAGGCCCCACATCCACCTGGTGAGGACTGCAAAACTATCACCACCTGCCCCTGGCTACCTACGCTATTGCCATCAGCCCCAGCCAGAACAACCTGATCTAACTGGCATTTTGGAAAGGCAATAGGTGCTACAGTCCAATTCCCTGGAGAGTGAGGAGATTTCACCACTCCCATTCCAAGAATCTGCTGATGAGCTCTGCTGATTCTCCAGAGAGGAGGGGGCGGTTTCTGCTCACTACTTATTCCACTCCAGCCTCACATCAGAGAGAGAGACTGAGTGTTAGAGAGAGAGAGTGTTATCTCTGTATAGATAAGGTTGCTGCTAAGAGCAGCTGCAGACAGTGCAGTTCAGCTTCTCCATTTAGCTCTGTATATAGTTTGTATGATAGTTGTAGATAGAATAAAAGTAGTTATTCTACAGAGCTGTTCTCCGAGTGGTTTATGCTCTGCTGTACTCTGCTGTGCAACGACTGTCTTCGGGAGTGAATCTGGTGCTCACAACTCTGAGTTGTGAGTCCACAGCACTTTGACCTGTTCCTGTGCAGAAGGTGGTCTCTGGAAGTGCTACCCCCAGCTCGCCTGGCCCAGTCAGGCTGAAGTGGATGAGTCCAGTTGGTGGCACTGGCTCAAGGGCGATTCTGACAGAGAGAATCATAGAATCATAGAGTTGGAAGAGACCACAAGGGCCATCGAGTCCAACCCCCTGCCAAGCAGGAAACACCATCAGAGCACTCCTTACATATGGTTGTCAAGCCTCTGCTTAAAGACCTCCAAAGAAGGAGACTCCACCACACTCCTTGGCAGCAAATTCCACTGTCGACCAGCTCTTACTGTCAGGAAGTTCTTCCTAATATTTAGGTGGAATCTTCTTTCTTGCAGTTTGGATCCATTGCTCCGTGTCCGCTTCTCTGGAGCAGCAGAAAACAACCTTTCTCCCTCCTCTATGTGACATCCTTTTATATATTTGAACATGGCTATCATATCACCCCTTAACCTCCTCTTCTCCAGGCTAAACATGCCCAGCTCCCTTAGCCGTTCCTCATAAGGCATCGTTTCCAGGCCTTTGACCATTTTGGTTGCGCTCCTCTGGACATGTTCCAGTTTGTCAGTGTCCTTCTTGAACTGTGGTGCCCAGAACTGGACACAGTACTCCAGGTGAGGTCTGACCAGAGCAGAATACAGTGGCACTAGAAGGTCAGGCAATTAAGACAGTGTAAACTTCAATAATTCTAATAACAGCAAATGTAGATCCTGGTTCCTCTCCCAAGGAACTCCTGCATCTATCAATCATTATGACTTGATTGAACCAAATGAAATGTATATAAATTTGAATTTTTGGAAGCAAGTTTGAGTTAGATTCCCGCTCTCATCATTTGTTTTAATCTTATCATCTTGTCATTGATTTTTGCTTCTTTCTAACATGAAATTATCTTGCAGATCTTCTACATTTGTGTAATCTGGGTTTAGCTTCATAAAAGCCAGAACAACGATAGTGCAGATCTTCATTCTTCTAAGGTAGTCCAGACATATTAGAGCTGAGTAGATGGCCCTTGCAGCCAGGAGTTATCAAAACACAGGGAATTTCCATTCCAGGTTATAACTAGATAAATTTCTATTTTTTCCTAAGTCAGTATGAAGCAATCTTTCCTGTGTTTTTTTGGGATCACTTGGAGAAATGGCTGTAAACGAGGCAGCCGATGGTTGACTGAACACTAGCTGAGTGATAATATGCTATAAATGTCACCAACCTACAACTATTCTGTTAAAACACAACCCAGCCCTCGCTGCCCCCCAAAATTCATCCTATTATATGTATCCAGTCTTGGGGTAAATGGAAAAGAAGAGCTAGAGGGTTTCTGTGTGGGAGAATTCATTCATTCGGTGATTTCACAGTTGAGAGAATAGCCATCTCTGTAAAAGCCCTGGGATGATAACAAGGACTTGCTCCTTGATATGATAATCCCAGGAGTTTGAGATGTGGCGTAATGGTTAATAGGAACATGACAAGGAAGTCAGGCATGGGAAGAAAAGAGAAGTGTTATGGCAGGTAAATTGTGCAACCTTGAGCTATAGATTCCGAATTAAAAACACGAAGCACTGGAGCGAAAAGATGGCACTGACAGTTGCCTGGAGCACACTAATAAGATGAACAGCCCCTACTGACAACTTGGTTGCTGTGTTGCTGAAATATTGTATGAAGCTCAACCTGAGTGAGGCATCAGTTCCCCTGCAAGTCCACCCCACCCAAAAAAGGAAGCTGAGTAAGCTTAAAGCTGCATGTGATTTTTTTTTTTGAAAAGGAGATTAACATGGCTACCTCAGCCTGCCCAATAGCATCCCTGTGGGTGAGCCAGTGCATCTAGCAACCATTTGCTTGCAATACCCTATAGTGAACACTAAGGAAGGAAATGTTTCTTCCACCATGATAGGCTGTACTGGGGTGCCACATTGTTTGGAACTAAACCTACACTGCCACAAACAGAAGGCAGTTCTACTCTGTGCTATTTTTCTAGAAATAGTGGTGGAGGAACTCACCCTGAGTGCCTCCCTTGTTCTCTTATAATGGCAATAGTGCCCACCTGAGAGGTGCCGGAACTCAGTTCCAGTGAGTTCCTGCTGGAGGGAAAGCCATGGTTCTACTAATGCAAGGTGTATTCCTCAGTTTCTACCAATTTCCCTCTCCCTGTTGCAATCTTCTGCTACACCACAACCCATATCAGTCTGACAGCAATCTGAACTCTCATACCTTCCTTCCACCATGCCTTGCAGAACTGCCAAGTGTATGAACTGGGGCTCAGGTGAAGAATATCCGGCTGCCATCTCCCTTGAACATTGTATTTTATAGTTATTTTGTGTTCTGAATGAAAGACTTTCCAAAAAGAAGCAATTACAAAGGTGCAATGGAGTCATAGCTTCTAGGGTGATCTTCAAAGCCCAGGGGTGGGTTTTAATTGCATTTGTTCTGCATTAAGCCTTTAAAAAAGAGAGAAGACTTTTGTTTTAAAGACATGCCACTCCTTTTCATTATTAGAAACCAAAAACTGAAAAAGTGTTGGGTAGGAATATGAGAAAGTTGCAACTGTTGGTTTTCAGCGGGGCTTTCCTTAGGCAGAGGAAAGTGGCTGCTTTAGGCAGCTTATAGGGCAGCTATTCACTGGTTGGTTCATTTTATTTTTTACTGTCCGGGAGGGGAAACATTTGTGGGACTTTCTGCCTCAGGTGCCAAAATAATTTGGGATCACTTGCTGCTCTCTGCCGTGGGTAGCAACATATCTAGGTCTGACCCTGTTCACATTCACACCACACTTTCAAAGCACTATGATGCCACTTTAAACAGTCATGGCTTCTCCCAATGAATTCTGGGAGCTGCAATTTGTTAAGTGTGCTGAGAGTTGTTTGGAGATGCCTATTCTCATAACTATCAGAACTGTAGGTCAATGAAGGTGGGGGAGGGGTTTTCTAACAATTCTCAGCACACTTAACAAACCACAGCTCCCAGAACTTTGGGATGCGGGAAAACCATCATGGTTTAAAGTAGCATCATAGTGCTTTAAATGTATGGTGTGAATGTGGTCCCTGATTCGTACATCCGTATTTGTGATAGGTGAAAAGAACTTAGGCATCACAGCACCATGAGAGCCACATTCAGAAAGAAAGCCAGAAACTTCAAAGTCTTCTTTGCATGTTTCAATGTTCCTATGTCCCCCTGAGGGAAAAACAGTGCCAATCTTGTTATAGCTTCTCTGGGGTTGGCTTATTTTTGTGTATCTCACAACAATGCTGGTGCCAAAAGTGCAAGGCTGACTGTTGTTTTCTGTGTCTTTTTGTATCTGTGCTGGAGGGGTATATTTCTCATTAGCTTCCGATAAAGGAAATGCCATGAAGATTGCAGGCAACAAAGGCAGCAACTGAGTGAAATGGATTGTTGAACTATGAAAAAAGGCCAAACTTTTGATATCCAGCAGGTGCAGAGTCTGACCTTTACATGGAAAAACATGGCTTGAATCTAAATGGCTGCTTAAAATAGGTATAAGTTATATAATATCTACCACTTTATATTCCGCAACCCAACAGATGGCTCAGACAGCTAACTGCTAATTCATTTTTTTAAAGCAGTTTGCCTACAAGAAGATGGTATTTTAAGTGGAAAGAACCCAATGCAAAGGTTAAAGAAGCTAGTCTTTTCAGGGCAAGATGACAGCTCTGGCTTCAACTGAAGTGACAAGCATAGACAGACAGTTGTCCACTTAGATCATTAGCTTATAACCCTGTAGGCACTTCTCTCTTAAACACCTAAATGTCTATTTCTAACCTCTGCATTTTTATTTTAAAAAGTTATTTAAAAACTGCATGCAGTAATTTTTATCATACCCTGTATATTTACTACAGGGGTGCTTAACCATAGACTTGGAGGTCATATGCTACCCTTCAGGTCTCTTTATCGAGCCCTAAAGATTCTGCTTAGGCCACACCCCAAGTCATACTTCTCATGGGTCCTTCTCCTGCCCCCATTGTGGGCTTTTGCTTGGCTGTGATATGCCTTTGAACTGCGGCCACTTGCTTGCCTGCAGGGAGAGATGTGAGGGTTGGGTGTGGTTGTTGAAAAGCTCAGACTTTTGTGTGACTGGTTCCACCCACCAGTCTGACATGCATCTCCTGGAAGTTTCCCTAGATGGGAATGCAACCTTCAGGCTGAAAAAGATTCCCTACCTCAGCAAGAGGTGTGGTAGCAGTTCATAGGATTGTCACCGCTCCATTTTTTTTAAGGTTGAATTGAAAGCATACTCAGATTTATGGTGTTGCTGGCCACCATTCTCCCCACTTCCTCCCCCCCCCATAGGCCACCAGAAATCTGATTTAATGTTAATATGATGTCATGTAGTCAATTAGGTCAGGTTATTTGTTGGTGACCAATGCCAAATCAGAGTTAGGGCAATGCTTTCTACTTTCATTTTGGTGGCTTACGGGTAAAAATAAAGAGGTAAACATGCCTTTCTGCACTGAGAAGCGTTATTGCCACCTCCAGCAAGACTACCAGAAAGTGTGGGCAAACTGCTGCCCCCCCAAATGCCCTGCCCCAGCTTCATAGCCTGCATGCAAGGCATTATTTCAGTCCCATTGTACTGATTTTAGCCAGTGGCATAGCATGCATTGCCAGCACCCGGAACCACGCAGAAGGGTGGGTGGGAGAGAGGGAATAAGATGGAGTACACATGCACATTCAGCTGCCTAACAGCGTCTGTGTCACCCAGCACATTGCAGCCTCAGAGATAAGCAAAGAATAGCCATTCTGGTGTCCAAAGACGTCACTTCCTCATTTGCATGGAGAAGCCAGTTTTCAACAGAACCCAGTGACGGAAGCACACAGCTGTATTGAGGCAGCACCGGGTGTTGAAATTTTGCATCCCCTAACAATATTGCGCCTCCTGCTCTCCCACACCACGCCACTGAACTTAGCTGAACTGGGTGTTGGTGGTTGTTGCCACCCTTATCATCATATCGACTGTCATAGTTTTCTAGTTAAATATCCTAGGTGAACTTTAAAACAGCCAATTCATGAAAATTGCAGATTGAGCACAAGTCAGACAGTCCCTGTACTTTCTAAAAATAATGGGCTTTGTATGTGATAGGAATCTTTTATCATTTGTATCATAATTAATATGAATTCAGTGGGCAAATTGGATACTGGCCTATATTGACACAGAGCTGCCTCTAACTCCAGAGAGATTAGATTGTTCTCTTACAAACATCTCCTGTCCATTATGCCTTATCTACTTCATGGAGGTGGCAAGGCAGATGGCTGCACAAATGATACAGGAGCCCATCAACTCAGTCCGACTCACACCAATTAATCTCTTCATCAACAACACCTTTCAGCATTCTCCTGCCACTCAGTTTTTTAATCAAGTGACTCAATGGGTTCCTATAGAAACCAATTGCATACTACTTTAGTGTCATGGCTTTCATCTGAAGAAGGGTTATTATCAGAAGTGGAGCTCTTTCCCCCTGAATCTGTAAGAAAGTTCAAATAGATATTTTAAAGATCTATACATATGGTTAAATGCTCCAATTGTCCCCTGCATGTTTCAGTGTGTGTTTCATTTCTTCTGTCTGGGTTCCCCATTCTCTGGATGAATAGTATGAAATTAATTTTGTGGCCATATATTTAGTGTCTCAGTGGCCTGCACCCTTAGTTTTCATTCAAACTAGAGCATTGTTGTTAGCATTACTTATAGGACTTTTAGGTTATAGCCCTCACATAGAATCATGAAACAAAACATATCTAAAAACAATACAAATCAACATAATAAGAGATAGCAAAAGCATATCAGGAGGACAAAGCATGACTTCCTCTGATGGTTGGGTAGGCTTATATGGAAAGAGGCAGCTGTTTCAATATCCAAGTTGAACACTCTTTAGGGTTTTATAGTTCAAGGTCAGCACACTTTCATTTGAGTCTTGAGAAATTTGGGTCTCCTCCCTCCCTAGATAAGCTAGACTGGCTCCCTCCTGGTTGTCCTTCTGCCAGCAGTTGAAGAATTGGCTTTGGGGGATTAAATTTAAGGGCTGGTGCCATGCTGTTTTTATTGAAATTATTGGTATGTTTTAAACAGATTTTTCTGTCGATGTGTAATTCTATTTTAATGATTGCTTTTTCTATGTTTTTAGCAGTTCTTGTTTTTATCTGCAAACCACTTTAAGTCTTGTCAGGGAAAAAGCAAGGTATAAATGTATAATAACATAATATTAGTGTCATTTTGTCAGGCAATCAGGATCCTGCCAACTTTCTACCTGCTCATTTTTCACATTGAACTTTCCAGATGCTTTTCAGAGGTAGCCCATATAGAGCATCTTATGTTCTGTGATCTATCCTCCCCTGCTGCCTATCAACTAACATAAACAAACTCCTCAACTCTAAGTGCAAGGATCTGCCTTTTTAGCTCATGTTATTATGTAAAATTGATTGATGATGGTAATGAAGCAGATGATAATTTAGCATTCACATTTTACATTTTTAATGTGTTACACCCCCAAAACTCCCCCCCCATCACAATCCTTTTTGTAACCCATATCCCCACTTGCTGTTTCTTCCTGAGCTATGCAGTCATCATATGTGCTAGGGGTGATTCATAGCAAAGCTGTTGCAGCCTGAGATGCAAAAGACAAGGAAAAAATGTGTTTTGTGGTATGATTATCTGTCTAATTTTAGCAGTGTTGGCTGTCTAGCAGTCAAATAGGAGGTACGTGACCTATCCTGCTGAACAGCCATGGTGCTGATTGGGTCCACTTATGTCCTGGCAAAATGCAAACTCACGTCCTGAGTAAGCTTCAGCCCTGGCTGTGATAATGTAATATTTCCCAGCGAGGCTGAGATAGTTCTTTGTGGTTGAGCAAGCACTGTAGGGAAAGGCAGGGTTTGCTGTCAGCACAGTCAGTCAGGAAGCATGTAAACAAAGTTCTAGCTGAGGGAGTGTTTCTCTAGTGCAAGACAGATCATTTAATAATTTATCTTCACTACAGACGTCTTGGTGTAGAAGAGCCCTTTAGCAATCCCCAAACAGCAGGCTGATAGCAGCAATAGAAGACTTTGCATCTCTATAATGCCTTTCATCCAAAGACTTTGCAAAAGACTACAACAAAATAGGGCATTAACTCTCATGTCACTCCTGTGAAAGAAAGGGTGACCGGATCAAAATTAGCTGGGACCTTAGGAAAGACACACCCACCTTGAACCAGTACAGCCAACCCAAAATTATATTTATAAAAGTGTTTAGTTACCATTCTGCTTCACACATCCTAAATTTTCAAGACAAGCCAGCTTTATTGGAGGACAAGAAGGAAACCTTTTCAAAAGAAAAAAAAAATGGTTTAAGGTTTAAAGTGTGACTTAACCAGAAATGCAACAAAGAAAGATTGACACCGCTTCATGGCACCCTAATCTCTGAACGGTGCGAGACTCCAGGGGTTCCAGGTGCTTATCTAAGGTTCATGTTTCCTTTCAGAAAGGAGGCACAGCAGACACTGTGGTGTCTTTATGATAATTGGCTTATTTACACATATATACAACCTGAGCCTATGATGGAGGGATTCATGGCATTAACACTCCCAAAGGGTCTTGTTTCTCCCATAGCCACAGCCTTGGATTCCAACAGAAATCAAACATTGCTCTCAAATGTTGCTCTGACTTTCTCTCCAGCTTGCTGTTTTACTTCTAACTAACTGCGAACCCATTTGCCATCTCCCACAGAGCCCCTTCCTTTTGTTTCCCTTAATGGCCCATCACCCAGGCTATCGCCTCAAACCAGAAAATTAGCCTGGCTTATATTTTAACACTTGCTGGACCCAGGAGTAAGAAGGATCACACGTTCAACCTGCTTCCTCCTGCCACCCAAACTGAGAGCAATAGCAAATAATAAGCCCAGTTTTCCAGGGAGCACTACAAATCAGCATGTGTAGCTGAGGTTGTGGTGTCTGCCTCCAACACCAAAGCAATTTTAAATGCTGAACAGGGCCTCAGAGGTTTGCTGGCACCAGAGATATTAAATAACAAGAGAAAGAATGGATCCATTGCTCATGTGCACCACCTAAATAGTTCAGGGGAACAGACCCATCCACTCTGAGTCTGAAAGCCAGTTCAAGATATTTTATGTGTGAATTTGCACCCAGTCTCTCTTCTTCTTCTTCATATCTTGCTTTGTACCCAGACCAAGGCTGTCATCTCACCATCACCTCCCTGCTCTCCCTCGCCATGCTGGCATGTCACAGTGATGCAGCCAAAGGGAGGTCAGGTGAGCTGTGCACCTGCACTGCACCATCTCCTATTGATTATCACCTTGAATTGGGCCCAGAAATGAATGACACTTGGCTAGCAGACTGAGCAGTCACCTTACCTTAGTCTTCTCCACTATGGTAAGATGTATTGCATAGTAAACTATTGCATTGTAAGTATTATATAGTAAATTTATACTGTAATAACAATTTATAATTCTGCTTCTATGCATATAAATTAGCATATGAAAATGTTATGCAAATGTGTGCCCCCTTTTTTGGCTAACTTCCTCCAAGATTGTGACATATGCAGATAGTGTTATAAAATTGCCAAAGCTATCAGACTCATTGAATCAGGAGATTCCCTTTCAGGCAAAATGTTCAATAGAGAACATTAACTCTAAGATCTTCCTCTCCACTGGGAGGAACAGCGATAGAAGAAAGAAAATCTTTGCATTGATGCCAATGAGAAATCTGAGACAGTTTTGCCTTGAGTTGTGTTTCTCCATCAAATGCTCCGAGTGTAAATATTTACTGGCAACTATTCCCAGTCTATTAGCAAGTCAGCTTTGTGCTGCCGGTGTTACTAGGGGAACTACTTCAAAAATCTGCTTGATGTATTCAAACCTTCTCCAATGTATTCATTTAATTTGTTTATATCTAACTTTTGCTGCCGCACATATGGCTTTTGCTTGTGTTCCTGCTTGATTAGTTTCTACATTTCCATATGTAATTTATGTCAAATTGATCACAGGTGCATTCAGAGAAGAAGGAGGAGAAAAACGGAGACATTTACAGAATGTCCCATATATGCAATATTGAACCTTCTATGTGGATGCTGTAGACCCATTGGGCTCATGTGTTATAAAGCCTCTTGGATAGAGACTTGTGGCAGGGGAAGGAAAAGGGCAAGGAAGGTTACCTAACCACAGTTCCACTCCCAGAGGAATGAGCAAGTTTTAAAGTTTGGATCCCATCTTGAAGGAGGAGTTTCCCGATCAAAGGAGAGTGTGTTTAAAGCATAGGAATCTTCCTTATACCAAGACAGGCGAAACGTCCATCTAGCTAAGTACAGCCTACACTGACTGGCAGCCACCCTCCAGAGCTTCAGGCAAGGACTCGTATCTCAGCCCTACCTGGAGATGCTAAGGATTGAACCTGGGATCCTCTGCATGTAATGCAAATGCTCTACTGCTCAGCTACAGCCCATTAGACAGGCTACCAGGATTCACAGAAAGTGTGGAAAGCAAGCTGGGTGCTAACGGATTTGTTGGTGGATTAATTGGTGGCTGCAGTGCCCCAGACATGGGGTTTTCTTTTGCAAAGCCTCTGTCCGGATGGCTTGATTGCATTAGGGAGACAGGAGGCATCTGCATATTTCAAAATTATCATGCCTATTTGTCCACTCATGTTCCTTAGTTTACCATCTTGTTTCAGATGGCAAGGACACTTACGATGCTCAGTCTTGTCTTAATACTCCTACCATTTGCACAGGCAAAAACTGGTTCAGGAAATAACAGCACATGTATGATTACTCAATCTTATACTTTTCAGGGGAATGCAGGAAGGGTAGTTGGCAAAAATCAGGCCGATAAGTGTCCCTCAGGCAGTAGTTTTGTTACTGCAATTCCTCCCTGTATAATATACGAAAGGAGATTATTTCCCTGGAATTTTCTTTAGCCCCAGCCATTCTCCAAGTAAATGGTTTCTGCACTGCAGAACAATTTCATGCACTGATATTGCCTGAGCTCAATTGTTCCAAACAGTGGTTTGTCTTTATAAAGTCATATAGGCTACAATACAGCAAACTGAGCACAAACAGGCTCCACTGAAGTATGTGGAAAGAATCATGAGAAAAGGCCGCTCCACACAATAGAGGCTTCTTGAGGCAGAATCTTAGGGCATTGCAACTCCTGAGAATCACCATGGACTTCCTCTCAGTGATACCATCTTTGCATGAGATTGAGTCAGCAAGGGTCTAAAAAGAGATGTTCTTAGTGGTTGTTTCCAATTATAACATTCCCTCTCTTTTCAATAAAGATCTGATGATCTTTCAACAGAGCCAGTGTTCCTACGCTGGTGTTGGCATGATCTTTAGAATTAAGTTGGAAAATGGTGGACATGTTTCAGTTAATTATATGAAATCTAGTCTTATTAGTGTTTTAGTATTTTTAGCTTGCTTTTTTTTAACTAACAGAAACCCTCTTGATGGGCAGGCCAGACAGGAAGCAAAATAAATGAATAGCATAAGGGATCACCAAAGCTTTGCCCTAGAATATTTATTTTTAAATGTCAGGACTCAGGACATTTGGAACATGCTAAGGAATAAAAATAAAAGGCAGATAATATTTGAACGTCTGCAGAGTGGGGTGTTTTTATACTCACAATTGAATGATGACAGTTTCATCTCATCTGAATTTAGGGGTAAAATATTGCAAGGCAGTATGATTTCCAGATAGAGTTGAGCCCTGGGATCTCCCATTTTAGAAATTAAACATCAACCAGTCATACCAGCAAATTGTATTTGCTGTTAAGCCTAATGTTTGAGCAGGAAATCGAACCCTTCACAAGACTTGGATGCATATATGTGTGTGTATATATATACAGTGGTACCTCGGGTTACATACGCTTCGGGTTACATATGCTTCAGGTTACAGACTCCGCTAACCCAGAAATAGTACCTCGGGTTAAGAACTTTGCTTCAGGATGAGAACAGAAATCGTGCTCCGGTGGCACGGCAGCAGCGGGAGGCCCATTAGCTAAAGTGGTGCTTCAGGTTAAGAACAGTTTCAGGTTAAGAACGGACCTCCAGAACGAATTAAGTACTTAACCCGAGGTACCACTGTGTGTGTGTGTGCGTATCTTGTAGAGAATCTACTCTAAGAATCGACTCTTTAGTACTTTGATAATGTTCTGTCATACCCTTAAAAGAATGCATAATAGATGGGTATCTTTTACATGTGTGGACTACATCTGCTGCACAATATGAGAGTATCAGTCTCACAGTCAGATTCCTAGGAGACCTGCATGGTTGGCACATGGTGCTGCATGGTATGTGGGTTTGTCATGTGATTTTTCATTCCCCCCCCCCAAAGTGTATTCCATCGTGAAACAAAAATGTTCCACTAGTGTGCTAGCCACCAGTATACAACTAGTCTCTGAGTTTACACTTTCATAGAAAATGGATAGATTTTTTTTCAGATCCAAATCTACAACAATGGCATATGCTGATTTCTGTTGCTAGGACAGGGTGATGATAACTGGAACACCTTTAATAGCCATGGGATGGAGGAGAAATTCTATTTGGTTTACATTTAAAGCAGAATCCACCGAAGCAATGTGAGAACTGAAGGACAGCCATCCTTCAAATTTTTGTGACACAGTTCTCCAACTAATGATTTACAAAAATGCTACTGGGGGGGGGGCTTATATATAAAAATGAGTGAAAACATTAGAAATGCATTCTATTGAATTGCTTGGGAAAAGGTGTACATTAGTCAAAATGTCATGCAAAAATGTGTTTATTAATAGAAATTTGCACAAAGAAGAATTTTCACGAGGACGTAAAAATCCCCCAACAATTGTGGTGAATTGAATGTACATTTGAAAAAATGCAAAACCGAGAGAATCGAAGTTGTCATTCTTCCACGCCTAGTATAGACACATTCCTCTTCCTGTTCAAAAGTCAGATGATTTCAAGGATTCTGAATGCATGATTGGGACACCTGAGGTGAAAACGCTTCTTGACTGCAGTCGGGGCTGGATGGAGCCTGAGAAATTCATATTTGAAAGTGGTGGTATTTTAAGAAGTCAGCCAGGTGTCTGGCTGAGGAGGAGGTGAAGACAACTGAGAAGAGTGATGAGATGTGACAGAGGAAAGAAAGAGGCAGAATTGGAAGATGCAAACAGATGAGCTGACAGCAGTAAACAGGTTGAGACTGAAATTGCCCTTAAAAGGGGGAAGTCAAAAGATGATTTGATTAAGATGAGTAAATGACAAAAAGGAAAAGGAAATTGGGAAGAAAAGCCCATCAGCATCCCACACAGCAAAAAGAAGAGCAGATCATTGTTGTTAATGAGGGCTCATGCCCATCATTCTTATCACCAGCTTCTGTCTGGAGCATCTAGCCCCTGAGACATGGCGGAATGTATGCCTATATGCAGTTCAGATCATATTTCTGTCTAGCATTGTCATTCAAATACATCTCTCTCTCTCTCTCTCTCTCTCTCTCTCTCTCTCTCTCTCTCTCTCTCGTTATGCTGGAATTGCAGGCTCAGCTTTTAAACTTCTTTTTCTTAATAAGCAATTTGTACAATCACACAAATTGTATGTTCTCTGATGCATTAACTTTGCCAAAACATGGTTGAGAAGAGATGGAGGGCATGAAATAGCTTGGACGCTGCTATTGTAAAGTAGATAGGCTTAGCTGCTGATCAAAGAGATTAGAAAATGAAATGGAAATTCAGTAGGTTAATATACCCAATGAGTTATGACTATTCGGGAATATAAGGGTCTCATCAGCAGTATTTGAATTAATATTCAGCTGTGAGTCCTGCAAGCTTCTGTATGTGAACTGGGAGGGGTCACCGTCTTGTCCTATGCCTCAGGCAACAAAATGTCTTGGGGTGGTCAAAGCTCTTAAGGTGTCCATTTAAATTAGTGGGTGAGTAGAACAATGCCATATACTTTGTAAGACTCAAAGTAGAAACAAAAAAATAAGGGAAGCCAGACAGGACAATAGCAATAAACATGGAGAATGTAAAGTTCTTTCCAGATCAGTCATGGAAAAACTATACTAGCCTATACTAGCCTAATCAGTCCTGAGGTTTATGGTAGGATATTTCTTCTGAACCTCAAATATGATGATCAGTACAATCATTTAAAACAGGAAAACCTCAATTGCTGATTCATTTCAAGCAAATTTATTGGCTTCAGCTCTGCATGCCTATTGTTTTCCAGGTCACCCTCTGGGACCGCAACATGGTGAGAGTTAGGCCTGGGGGATATCAGTTTTTGGGTTGATTGCTCCACAGTGGTATGCAGTCAGTGGACTAGGGGGACTAGGCTAGTCCCCTAAATGTTCCCAGTATTAACGCTTGGTGCCTCCTTCCCAAAGCCTGGGAAGCTTCTGCCTAGCTTAGGGAGGGAGGCATGATGCTTATGTGTGTGACGTTGGGAAGTCCACCCCTCCCAATAGCCCTTGGAAGCTGGTGCCTCTGCCCCTAACTGTTCCCTTACGGAAAATTTCACCGCATGTCACTGCTGCTCCAGGTGCCCTGATCAAGTGTGAGGTGTGTAGCTACCAATTCTATGGTCATTTTGGTAGGGCCATTTGGCACGGCCAACCATGCAACAGACTCCTCAGAAAGTGTTATCTAATACCCTCTCTATGGTCTTTTTGACACATAGGGAAAACCTTTTCATTCACCCAGTCCTTTCTTTTAAATTTGGGGCAGAAATTGTTTTATGCAGAAAACAGGAAATGTTTTCTGTGCTACATTTGTATTGTATTGTATTGTATTGTATTGTATTGTATTGTATTGTATTGTATAACATACTGTATTCTCCCAGGGAATATTTATTGATGGGCAGTCATAGATTTTTTAATCATACAAATCCTCCCCCTCATCACAAATGTACATAACCCTCTCCTCAGCATTGCTTTTTAATTGCTGTTATTTGAAGGACTCCCTTTCCTCCTCCATGCAACTTTTTTCTGCCTTCCACAAACACAGGCCTTCCACAGGCTAATACAAATTCTGTTAGCAGGCTGCTATAAAGAAAGTTGTTCCCTCCTGGCCCTAATGTCTATCATATCCCACAAGCACCCCTCTCTAACTTGACAGCAACAACTTTCCTTTAGAGCTCAACCACTTGGCAAGGGGCTTAGTTTGAGCAGCAAAATACTCTTCCACCTCCCAGTGGTCTGGAAGAGAGAGGAGCTCTTGAAAATAGAGAAGCTCTACATCTTTGTTGTACAAGGTGCCATTTTGCAACAGGTCTAATGTTCTCCCAGCCACTTCTATCAAAAACAACAACTCTCACTGAAGCTTCCATGCGCAGAGCTACTGGTGCTTAAAATCTGTAGTGAAGTGGAACTTAGAACCTTCTAAATAATGTCTTCTCTCAAGTTACAGGCTACACTCTGATGCTTCTGCTGCATAAAATAAAATACGGCAATTGTGGCACATCCAGATAATGCATTGAAATTTCACATAAGTGATGTATGAGCACATATGGGGAAAAGTCCCCCAAACTTACTGAACCAAAGTCATCTGTTCTGCTGATCTGTCTGTAATCTGTTATCCTGTGCTTATTAGAATTGCTTAGAAATGTTTGTGATGAATGTTATCATTCATTGGCCTCTCTGAGATGGCCATTATACAATCTCAACAGCTTGAGCATTGCACTTGTGTTTCCAGGGTGAACCTTGTTATATGTGCCTTAATCAACCTCTTTGCACTTGGCCATCAGCAATGTGGAACAGAATAGTTCAGGTTGAGGAGGTTTAATCTTGTGTGTCACATTGTAACCCTGATTGCAATATATTGCTGATTTAATCTAGCCAAATGATATGCATCTGAATCACATCCCATCAGCGCAGCTCTGGCAAGCACAGGCACTTCAGCAGTGCTGGGGGTTGCAGAATGAACAGATGGCACAAACAGAGTGACTATGTTTCCCAAAACACCGAGTTCTGTACCTGTGCACAGAAGTGGGTGCTCTTAATACACGCACAAACACAATGCACCCACATGCTCAGCGGAGGATCTTTAATACATGCATTGGAATATTTACAGGAACAGGAGACTCACATTGGACTATTCTGTGAATTTTGCTTTGTGGCAGAAAGCAAAGACACTCATATTTTATATTATTTTATTGCTATCTGCTGCATGTAGCCACATCTGAAAAGGGTATATTGTGTAAGCTTGGCATTTGCTCAGGCTATATGCGTGCATGTAGACATGCAAACATGCCAGCTACTTTTCTTTAACCACCCCCGCCCTTTGTATCTTGACGCATTTTCATTCCATTCTTCCTCCAAGAGTTCTTAGTGGCCAGATCCACAGTGGGACATGGCTCTCAATACAAACCTGCCTTTGGTTTTTGAACCAAACCTCCCTGATGCCTCAGCTAGCATGATTATGTTGACTGGGGCTAATCGGAGGTGAGGTCAAAATATCTGGAAGGCACTGGATTGGTAAAGGTTGGTATAAATGTTTTATTAGGTTCAAAGAATGCTGCCAGCAACTCTACATAAAGCTGGAGTTCCCCTCACATCCACAGGGAAAGCTCACACGTTCCCTTTTCAGCCATCACAAAATGCAGTGGAAAGGGGGAAAGTAAGATTGCTTCCAGATGTCATTATTTTTGCAGGTGGGATTCAATCCCATACTTGCAAATTCAAGTTGTGGATTTGGCACTTTTACTCATCTATCCTGTCCCCCACCATACAAACTGGAGCACTTGTGTTAAGAAAAGAGATGCAACAGTGCACTGAATAATGTAGGGTAAGAATTGCTTGGTGTTACATTATACAAGTGGGATGCAGGTGGCGCTGTGGGTTAAACCACAGAGCCTAGGACTTGCTGAGCAGAAGATCGGCGGTTCGAATCCCCGCGACGGGGTGAGCTCCCGTTGCTCGGTCCCTGCTCCTGCCAACCTAGCAGTTCGAAAGCACGTCAAAGTGCAAGTAGATAAATAGGTACCACTCTGGCGGGAAGGTAAAGGGCATTTCCATGCACTGCTCTGGTTCGCCAGAAGTGGCTTAGTCATGCTGGCTACATGTACGCCGGCTCCCTCGGCCAATAAAGCAAGATGAGCACCGCAACCCCAGAGTTGGGCACGACTGGACCTAATGGTCAGGGGTGCCTTTACCTTTACCTTACATTGTACAACCTCCCCACAAACAAATCCAAACGAATGCTCAGTTAATAGCAGGTGCTGTATAGCCTCTTTGAAAACCCGTCAGAATGAATGCTCATGCATCTGCTTTGTCCTGCATCCTGTAATTATGTTTTTAAACCATCTTATTGTTTAACAATTGTTCATGTAAAATTTTCAGAAAGCAAACATAATGTAGCATAAATTCAGGTAAGATTTATTTTATTAATGAAACTACAATAATTAGACCTCATGAATAAAATAAACAGGAAATCTACAGCACAGAAAATATAATCTACGCCAGTGCTTTTTTCTAAAAAAAATAATAATTGTTTAGGGGTACTCTCATTTTCCTACTCACATTGAAATACTGCCCCTCAATGATCCCAAACTTAGATTCACAAAATGATTAGGGGTATGTGTACCCCTGTGTACCCACAGAAGAAAAAGCATTATGCCATACATGTAAATAAAGCCAAGTTGTGGGTCAAATACTAATTAGGCATGATCTGATTAACACTTCCAGTACTGAAACTACAAAGTGAATACAGTATGATAATCCCTCATCTTTCATAGGTTCCAAGGGTTATGTATATACACAAAAATCAAACCTTTGGAGCTGCCCCATGGCTAGCAGGTGAGCAAGAGATGAGAGAGCCTCTCTCCCTCCCCCTCCCCCAGCACTCTCAGAATCAGTGGGCCAAGTGGGCCTTGCCCAGCAAGCAAGGCAGAGAGATTGAAAGCTCTTTTTTGCTTTCAAGCAAAAGTGAACAGTTTGAAAGCTCAGTGGACAGCTTGAAAGCTCTTTTTACACCACGTCCACTTGGGTTACCTGGCACACAGATTGCTTTTTAGCTCTCTGCCTTCCTTGGGATTTGACTTGTACAATTTCGCCAGCCCACCGTCAACTACATGTGGTTGAAATCATGCAAGTGAAATGCACATAATATGGCAGGGCTACTGTACTGCAGTCCCCCCCCCCCACTTTGTTTTGGACTGGGAGGGTTATGTATTGGTCAAAGGTTTCCCTCTACCCATCCCTGTCAGCGCCCATCAGCCTCAGCTTGCAGAATGTCACCAGCGTCACTGAGGTGGACAAAAAATCTGTATTTTACCATATCATCAATGATAGAGAGCAGCTGTGAGAAATCTCACTTTTTAGCTAACAGCTTAGCTGCCAATGTACTTATGAAACAAGTGTTTGATACATCGTTAAAAACTATACCTTGCCCTTCCTCCGGGGAGCTGAGAATGATGTATATGTCTGTCTCCCTTATCCTCGCAACAACTTTGCAACTATAAAGGTTTCTGAGTGCTTGCCTCTGGTGCCACCATAGAAGGATTAGCTTAAATGGGTTAGGGTAGTGAAGCAATAATCACACAATCACTTTGTATATGTCCAAACTCAGCTCACGTTCCTTCAGGATATATCATTCAGGGTTCCATGCTTCATCACACCTTGATTTATGCCTCATCACACATGTTTGGGATGAAGGGTGGGATAGAAATTGAATGAATAAATAATACATGTATCTTGCACATAGGGTGCAAGTTTGTACTAGCTAACAACTCACCTTGACAGAAAATCAGCCCAACGCGTTGCTGGTGGAATACCCAGGGCCACTTCTACTGTTATTTTATTTGATGTTTATTTATTTATTTGTGCAATTTTGCAAATCCTTTTTAAAAAACAAACAAACAAACCTTTAAGCATAAAATGGTAAAATAATTATCAATCAAATACAGATAAAATCAACAGAATTTAATAAACAAAGATACATGAGAGAGCTGTGTGTCTAGGTAGAGTTGCTGAAGTGTTTAGCAGGCACCTAGAACTCTATAATGAAGGTGCCTGCCTTAATAGGCAGGGACTTCCAAGCACTGCCACATAAAAGATAGGTTTGTCACAGGTGCCATTAGGCAGAGTAGGCCCACGAGATATTACAGTATTTGGATTTTTCTCCTTTGGGTACAACAATGCTTCAGGCCAATCCTCATAACTGAGAGCCATGGGAGTGCAGATTAAACCCTGCCACAGACAGATAGACAGACATCAATAAAAGTTTCAACAAGGACATAAATGTCTATAGTAGAGTTGAGGTTCCTTAACCTTCAAAAGAACTCTAGAGTCAGTAAAGAGGTAAGGGGACCCCTGAATGTTAGGTCCAGTCGCAGATGACTCTGGGGTTGCAGCACTCATCTCGCTTTATTGGCCAAGGGAGCCAGCGTACAGCTTCTGGGTCATGTGGCCAGCATGACTAAGCCGCTTCTGGCAAACCAG
This sequence comes from Podarcis melisellensis, assembly GCF_964234715.1. NCBI lineage: Eukaryota > Metazoa > Chordata > Lepidosauria > Squamata > Lacertidae > Podarcis > Podarcis melisellensis. The sequence goes on from NC_138538.1 coordinate 35,217,500, forward strand.
AGCAAAGCATGGAAACACCATTTACCTTCCCGCCGGAGCGGTACCAATTTATCTACTTGCACTTTGACATGCTTTTGAATTGCTAGGTTGGCAGGAGCTGAGACTGAGCAACAGGAGCTCACCCTGGTGCGGGGATTTAAACCACCAACCTTCTGATTGGCAAGCCCTAGGTTCAGTGGTTTAGACTACAGTAGTGCAGTGCAAATATTGCACAAACATAGAGAGTAGCATTATTTCCACAAAAAGCCAAACAGATGTTCAAGCCAGGCCCTGATTTATAAGGTACATCATGTTTCAGATTGAAAAAACATATGATGAATTTCTCAGGTGTCTCATTGATTTATTGACCACATAGCAATTTATAAGTCATGTCAGTAACTTTATAAGTAACACAATTAATTCCAAAGTTATTCCTGAGTTACCCAAGTTGGGTGTCACTGATGGATAAGCAAAAGGACTGACTTATAAGTTGATGCCGAACTATAAATCAGGTAGCCGAGTAATAAATCATGAGATGGATGGATTTGATTACAACGCTGAATAGCAAGTCATGCAACTGTATCACACGTGCTGAGCAGTTTGGCCAGTGCTTCAACATCCATTTTGCGCATTTGTTTGGAAATGTGCAGATTGATTTAACAGGCAGACGCACAAATCATCTCTCCGCTTTGTAACCCAAGCAGATTTAAAAGCTGTGTTTATCCAAGCCATGTTTATCAATGCACTCTTGATTTAGCACAAAGGTGCCTGCTTTACCTGATGTACATTTGCTACTCTGCAGGTTGTGCCTGGATGCACAAAAGGCAATGTCGCTTGTTCCTTTGTCTTTTGTCAGGCAAGACAGGAGAGATATGGATTGATGCCATATGCTTTGTAAACAGAATTATAGGATGTTAGACCGGGAGTGTTAAAAACCCTTGCAAAAAATAGATCAAGAGTGGTTGGCTCTTGTTAACTACCCCAGGCAGTCATTACAAGAGATCTGAGAATTTCCTTACTGACTTCTGTTAATGCTGACAAGGCACATGAGTGAATAATGCCTGAGTGAGGCTGATTATAAAACAGGGCTGTGGTTACTCATCATGCTGCCAGCTAAATGTCTGCCGTCTTCTTCTAATACTTCCCCTGCCCTTCTGATAAGCAGCAGCTATCTGCAGTCCTGTTCAGACATTGCGTGGCTATTCCCTCCCCCCCACAGGTGGAATAAATGAAAACAGCCGACACAGAGTTTTTGGTTAATGGGCGAATATGGCCACAACTTTATTGATTACAGGAAAGAAAGGTATTGGCTTTAGGCATTGGCCCCTAACCGACTATCCGGTCTAACCGGGAAGGGTTAAACACCAACAGGGGGAGCCACCCGAGATGCGTATCCCTAGGCGCTCCCCGAGGGGTTACCACTCGGGGGCGCGCTTTAGGCCCTAGCCTCCGTAGGTTTCGGACGAGGCGTTGCCCCTCGGAGTCCTTTAACGAACTACCCTTCAAGCATTGGGGGAGGTGATGGCGTTCCTCCCCCCAAACCTCTTCTGCATGACAATACCCCAGCCAATGCCTACCGCCAAAAACCGAAGGAGTTGTGACGATTTGCTACGAGGTAGGCGAAAAAACCAAGTGGCTCACAAAACCAGCCAATTAGCCAAATGGAAAAACTCCTACCAGGCCCCTTGCGGCGACCAGCCGAAGCCCGTAGCAAGGTCAGGGGCAAACCTAAAGGGCGGGTGGGTGGGAAACTGCGTCGTCTCCGAAGGGAAAAGGGGTGAGCCAAGGGCTGCCCCGACCTTAAGTGGCCTTACAAAGGCCCGCCCCTGCCGCCAGCCGATTGGCTGGCGCTGCAGGGGATGCTAATTGAGGGGAATCCTTGCCTCCCGCGAGGCTGACGCCAGCCCCGCGGGAGCGGGTGTGGGCGGGGTCGTGATCCCGTACCCCCCTCCTCCTGACGATCAGAAGGGGCATTGTTTGATCCCGTGTTGTTCAGCATGGGAGCAACAAGTGGTCCAGCACCAAGTAGCCCCACCCCTGATGTTGCACCCTCCTCCCTTTCTGCCCCATGGACCAACATGGAGGAGGTTTCATGTGTCTTATTGTATGTATGACAGCTTCTCCAGGATCTGCCCCCTTGACACAGATGTTCACATTGTACAGACATAAGGGCAGTCAATGTGGAAGCAAAGAAGTAGAGGATTAATTTCTCCTTGCCTCCTGAATAAGATGAAGCTGTGGAAGTATCGAACTGGTGTCAGGAATCAATGAGGTGCTGAATGAGGGCCAGTGCACTGAAGATCAATCCTGATAAGATGGAGGTGCTGTGGGTATATGCTTCCTGGGTTCAGGGAGATGGCAATAAGTCTTTTCTGCATGGGACTGCTCCCTGGGGATCAGCTTTGCAGCTTGGGTGTTCTACCCAAGGCACCTTTGTCACAAGAGACATAAGTAGTCTCAGTGGCATGGAGTACCTTTCATCAGCTTTGACTGGTTTGTCATCTGCAACCTGTCTTAGACAGTGGTTGTTTGGCCACAGTTACACATGGTAGGATAACCTCTCATTGGTATTACAAGAATGCTTTATATGTAGGACTGTCATTTAAGATAGTTTGGAAGCTTCAGGTGGTACAGAATACAGGTGCCAGGATTTTTACTGGCACAGCCAATTCAGTTCATATGTCACCTGTGTCAAAAGAGCCCAGTTCTGAGCCCAGTTTCAAATGCAAGTATTGACTTTTAAAGTATTACGGTAAATAGAGTGGGCCCTGAAGGAATGACTTCTCCCATATTATCTTGCACACATTCTCAGATCATCAGTAGAGCCCCTTGTTTCTGCTCCATCATTGCCAGAGGTGAAACTGGTGACAACCAAAGAGTTGACCTTTTCCAGGGGATCCCCTCCCCAGAGAGCCTTGCCTGCAGCCAACAATGCATTCTTTTATTCTTCCACATTTTTTTAAAAATGTAGGCGTATTTAAAAAGCTTGCCAATGACCCAGTTTTACCTGCTGGCCTGTTTTTATTATGTTATTTTACTGTTTTGATGCTTTAACAGTGCCAATCACCCAGTGAAAGATAGCACATAAATAATGTAAGTAAATAAAAACTGGTACCTTGCAGTTCAACATCTTATTTAGAAGAATTCAGTTTTGTAAGGAGAGGGTTTTGTTGCTGTTAGAATAATAAAATCATAGAATTGTAGAGTTGGGAGTGACCCCAATTCTCAGTCACCAAGTGCCCAGAATTCTCAGTTGTGTTACAAATGACGAATGATCAGATATTGACATCACTAGCACAAGAAAACCTCAACAGTGATTGCAAAAAATTGAGGGTGGTAGAGATGGATGAGTAAAACTCCTCTTCTCTCTAGCTCAACCAAAGGATCGTGCAAACTAAAGCAAAAAAGGAGGGGAAAGGCAGAAGAAGAAAAAAAAAACAGGTACCCAAACTGTAAAGTAGGAAAGCAATGAGATTGGAACTAAATTATAGACCTGAAAACAAAGAAATGTCCTATTTCTCATATGGATATATTAGTCTTGCCTCAAAATATCTGATGTGTGATGTGACAGTTTGCTTTTAAAGGAGAACAGGGGGAATTGCTCTGAATTAAGAAGCACCCATGTTGTTGAATGCTCTGTGTTTTGCACTAGTGATGATGGGACTGTGCCACACACCTGACCTCCCTCCAACAGAGTCACTGTTGCATACTAGGATGGGGGGGGGGAGTAGTAAGATGACGGTGAGGTCAGCCTGTTGCAAATGTGCCAGTGGAGCCAATCCAGCACTCCTGCTAGCATGTTTGCATTGTGTCAGCTGTGCCGCCTTGCCCCAACCTTCCCAGTATGCAGCAGCAACACAGCTGGAGGAAGCAGAACAACCCATCCTCTGCTGGTGTTTGGTTACAAAGAGTAGCACCCATCCTCCCAATGCAAGATAAATCTGGACATTTTTCAAAGGCTGAAAAGCCAGCTGCCTTGGGTTTCTGAAACTGGACATGATGGAGCAACTGACCCCTATGTTGACTTTCAAGAACAGTTGGCTGCCCTAGAATGGCTCACCTGACTTGCCTCTTTCCTCAGCTGAGACAGCTGTCCTCCTAATAGCGGACTCTTGTCAAGGACAGGGAGGCAGTTGAAAGCTACAACAAATCCCTTGGGTGGTCACCTTGTTGCTTCCCGGACTGTCAAAATGTCTGAGCTGGATGTTTCAGACATGGCATTGCTTTTCCACAACTGTCACCCTTGCTCCTGACTCAGCAAACTATGGGGGCTGTGTTTGTTCAGGAAGGAAAATGTCCTCTCTGAATTTTCTGCACGCTGTGTGACCCAACAGCTGCCTCCAAACATGGGCAAATTACATTAATCATCAAAGCTCTGTTCCTTTCAGCTCTGTCAAGAAGCAGAGAGGCAGCAATGATGCAGGGCAAACTGGGGCAGGAGCTGCGTGATTGATACAAGGCCACCGAGAGGAGAACAGCGCTCAGGTTAGGATGGGACAAAGTCAATAGATTTCAAAGTGTCGGTCTGTGAATGTAAATGCAGCACTCAGGAAGGCACACTCGCTGTTGATGGCCTCCTTTCATTCAGCAGGAGGCCACGCTCCACAACCTCCTGCCACCCGCTTGCACTTCTGGTTTTGACATGCATAAATCATAGCAGCACCATCCTCTCTCTCTATAATTATCTCCAACGCAGTCGGCCCTCTCATCTCAGGATGGAACTCTGAAAACCTTCTCTACAAATGGGAATATGCATTTTGTATATGTAAACAGTGCATTAACATACAAATTGGTTGTTGTTAACGGTGCTGCTCATTGAAATTTTTAAAATATACATTTTGGGAAGTGGGAAACGGCTTGTTTTGAAAAGAAGGGATTCATTTTAAACAATTATCATTTCCTGTTAATTACTCTATGGTGCTTTCCCCCCTTAAAATGTGCATTTTCCTAACCGTCCATAAGTCAAAAATTAGCTTACAGACCAAGAATCCAGGGGTTGTTTTAAGGTCATTTCCTCTTTCTTGTGTCATAGTGAGCATCTGGGATGAATGTTACTTATGATAATGTGGCTGTATGATTGCTCCATCTCAAACGTAGCCTGCAAATTCAACCCACATCTGCAAACTATCATACTCTTGGCCTGTAACAGCTCAAGAGTGGTTTGATGACGCAGAGTATGGAGAAGACTGAGTGCATCCCTAGAAAGAGCACCTGAAGCTGTTGCTCCTACAACATCTGGATGGCCACAGTTTCCCTATCCCTGTCCTATAGCTCTTGTTTGCCTTGTAACCAGCCTTATTCTATGCCAGAGGTCAGCAAACTTTTTCAGCAGGGGCCAGTCCACTGTCCCTCAGACCTTGTGAAGGGCCAGACTATATTTTGAAGGAAAAAAAGAACAAATTCCTATGTCCCACAAATAACCCAGAGATGCATTTTAAACAAAAGGACACATTCTACTCATGTAAAAACACGCTGATTCCCGGACCGTCCGCGGGCTGGATTTAGAAGATGATTGGTCTGGATCCGGCCCGTGGGCCTTAGTTTGCCTACCCATGTTCTATGCAGTTCCACAGTGAACTATCTTGCTTCCTTGTATACATCTGGAGTCTACTCAGTTCCACAGTGAGCTAACCATGGTGTTGATCTGGACTCTTCCAAACCTTCACTAGTACCCCCTATGAACTCCAGCCTACAACAAGCTACAATCCCATTTTGGGTAGTGGTGCAGTAAATGTGGGCCGAGTTGAAAATTAACATAATTTTCAACTCGGCCCACATTTACTGCACCACTACCACTGACAAAGCTGCCACAGAAACATGTTCAAGTATACTCAGTCCAAATTCTTTACAACAGTTAGTCATGGGGAAGCTGATCTAAATGTAGCTTTGACCACAAGAATTGACTAGTGGCATGTGGTAAGTGTTCCATCTCGTAGTCATATTGTGAAGCAGGACATAACATATGACTCAAGGCCACCATGCTGTGATTTTCTGCATCCACATTTTGCATGAGTGACAGCTGACAGAGGTTAGAAAACCGAATGGTGGGTCCAACCAGCTGTATTCCTCCAAGAAGTGGAAAGCTCTTCATATTCATTCAGGCCAGCTCTTGCAGGGTTATTTGGTATTGGCTTATTTGGCCTGGTACTTGCTACAGAAAAATGCAAAATGCAGTGCATACCATGTAGTAATAATTGCTGGCCTTTCTGCTTCAGCTTCCATAATTTTTTATCATTTTGCAGCCTCTGATTTTATCTTGTGACAATTGCAGGGATCTGGTCCTACGATTTTTGTCCTCATTTTACCTGTGAAGCATGGGAGTGACTGTCCTGTTTTTCACAGTGGGATCCACCAGGACAAAGCTCTTGAGCAGTAATTTATTAGATGGGCAGATAATCCTTTGTGGTTCAGCACAACAATATAGGTAGTCTTTTCTCTGTTGATTAATGTCTTCTGAATAGAGCTTTTCATAAAACAGAGGCTAGACTCTTGGGATGTAAGTATTCTATCTGTTAATGTATTTGCTACATAGAGATTTCACCTGATACAGCACTGAGATACAAGGAGTTCACCAGACATAGCATGGACATACAACTTTGCACAACAAAAGCCAGGGTGCATGCTTGTTGCATCCTTCTCAGCTACCCTCCAGCTGGAGGATACTGAGAAGGATGCAATAGCTTGTGATGGGACAGGGCGCCATGATGCACCCCCTCAATCTGTGCCAGGCTGACGGCCCCCTCAACCCCCTCATACTACACCACTGTTTACATCTGCTTTCATGTCTAGAAGTAAGCAGCACCAGCCATGACCACATCTGTTTTTGCCACATAGTATGGCAGGGATGCGGGTGGCGCTGTGGGTTAAAGCCTCAGCGCCTAGGACTTGCCGATTGAAAGGTCGGCGGTTCGAATCCCTGCGGCGGGGTGCGCTCCCACTGCTCGGTCCCAGCGCCTGCCAACCTAGCAGTTCGAAAGCACCTCCGGGTGCAAGTAGATAAATAGGGACCGCTTACCAGCGGGAAGGTAAACGGCGTTTCCGTGTGCGGCTCTGGCTCGCCAGAGCAGCGATGTCACGCTGGCCACGTGACCCGGAAGTGTCTTCGGACAGCGCTGGCCCCTGGCCTCTTAAGTGAGATGGGCGCACAACCCCAGAGTCTGTCAAGACTGGCCCGTACGGGCAGGGGTACCTTTACCTTTACCTTATGGCAATCTTAGGAATAGCAGCAACAAAACATGAAGGAATGAATTGTTTGCCAGTGGGGTGGGGGACCTCCCCAGAATCCCAGAGCTAAATCACACTGCTTGAAGAAAGCTTTGAGATCTAGTATCAGCATAGAATAGAAGTTTAGTTTGATTATATTGTGCCTGATCCAGACCTGAAATGAGTCCACCAGTTTTCCTTGAACCAACTTATTCATAGGAGCCACTTGAAACTAGTTAAAGTCATGGTTCAAGCTGAATATCATGCTTTAGAACTTTTCTAAAAATTCGGGCGGAAGGGTGGCCTTCCAACAACCCACCATGCTTTTGGCAGACATCTCTTAACTAAGACAATATTCACCTTTTACAATATTGTTTGCAGGCAGCCATTGTTCATTGCTGCTGCTTTGGGGCCATTTTCTTGCCTTCTAATATTTTTCTTCCTGGATGGGCAATCTCAGCCAACCACATCTTAAAGGGAATCAGAGTTTGAATGGTGATGTCACAATTTTATGTCACCTTCAAATTTTGCTGCACATTGAGAAATGAAGCCTTCAGATGTTGTAGCTTGGGGATAAATGAAGCCCATTGAAAGTGTGATCAATGCTTCCTAAGTCATACAGGGACAACCTAAGCCAATTAGGGATCACATATGCATGGAAGGTGTCATAGGACAAGTCTGGACATGGACTGGAAAAATATAATTTTCACATAAGAACTGCCTTCTTTTAATTGCTAAAGCTGGAATCTTATATACACTTATGGGGAGTATGGCCCACTGAATGCAGTAGGGCTTACTTCTGAGTAAGCTTACTTGGCTTGTACTATTAACTATTCAACTAACATGTCTCATGATAAATTTTGCTTCACTGATGTAAGTTCTCATGAATTGTGGCAGAATAATACCTTTGGTTTTTTTAATATAAAAAAAATAGCATAAAGGTCAGGGTAAGAATTGCTTGCATATTTCAATACCAAATGCAGGAGATGTATTAAAAACACAAATACAATCACAAGGATCCTAAACCTGCAGCTCCTGCAGCTGACTTTCAGGACTCTTTTGAATATAATCTGCTATTTTGAATATAGTCCTTGGACTGTTACTGGGTATCTTTCCAATGTTTCATATAAGGCACCTTGATAGATACTAGGATAAATAAAAATCTTACAGTAGAACGCTGTATTCAAAGGCTGAATTATTTTACAAAACATGTTGGCTTGGACCTTGAGATAAGTTAACTTCAGGGAATAAAAGTTCGCTACAGAAGAAAAACTTCTCATCACCTCTTCTCACTTGCACCCCACCTTTGGTACCAGTGGAAAAGAGGGGCTGGGAAAGTTTCATTCATTTTAGGATCCAAGCTAGTCTTGCCAAACCATCTTGAAAGTCCTAATGCAATCCCAAAGTGCCTTTGAATAAAGGCAATGAACAGAAGGTCTTGCAATGTAACCACTAATCAAACATTTCACAGTGCATTTCATATAGCCTTTTCCTCTGATTCTGTCAGTCATTTCATTCTGTAAATACCTGAAATAACTGGACTCAGGGAACAGGCTGGGGAAAAACAGAGGACTCTGCATTTTGATTTGGATCCTTTGGACCACTTTGTTTGATTCACAATGAATTTATCGGCAAATATCTTTTTTAAAATTTTTAATATCGAGCCATCATTCTACTCATATGGTATATGTTGTTGGAGACCTAGTCCTGTGTATTGCTTATGGCGCAGAGCTGACGTCAAGCGACAGGACATGAGTTGTTATACTAATGCACTTAGACATGGGGAATTAATAGGCACAACTGTGAAGGCCTGGGGTTGATTGTGATAGTATCAAAATGCCACGAGGATGCCCTGAACATAGAGCAGACAAATAGTCATGCTCTAAGCATTTATCTGGGAAGAAGCAGCTACTGAGAGGTTATAGGGATACTATATTCTTGTATTGGCAATCATGAATCCCACTAGACAGTGGGAACAGCGATTTGAAATGTGTATGGCCAGATTTAAATTTTGTATTTGCCAACTGCTTTGTTACTGAGATGCTTCATTGAGCTGGCACTCAGCACATGCCCTGAAACTACTTGGCTCTATTTACCTCAAACTGTGTGCAGTGAGTGCTAGATTACTGCCAACAAAAGAAGAGAAAGGAAACATTGGCTCAGTCTGACCACACTCCTTAACACAGCATATATGGGACTGAGCAGAGTGCAGGCTCTGGATGTATGCTGATTAGGCACCAGTCCCATTTGCCACATCTAATGGAAGCATATGCCTCAGTTCAGTCATGAATCAACCCTGTCAAGAATAAAGGTTTCTTTCTGACCAGCATGATCCACCACTAATTCTATTAATATGCCATTTGCATTTCCTGGGAGATAGCCACTGCTGGTTCCCCGGTTCCCAGTCAGATTGTGTCAGAGACTCGAAGGAGACTAGTGTGCATGGGGGAAGGGGAGGGACTAGAGTCTGACTTGGGAGAGGGGGCCAGGGATTTGTGGGGACTTGTACAAACCAGGAGGCAAGAGGCAGAAGCAGCTTCAGAGCTGGAGGGTAGAACACATGAGGAAGGGCAGAGGAATTAGAGGCAGGTCAGACAAGTGAAGGGCTGGGTGCTTCCCCACCCACTTTTGCACCAATGTCTCCCAGAACCAGGAGGGGATTGAAGAGGGAAGAGCAGAGGCAACTTCCACACAGGCATAGTCTCCAACTGTGTGCGCACAGCACTTCAGGGGAAGGTAAATGAATGGGTGGAGGAGGAGTGGCCTTCTGTTACTGCAACTGCTCCATAGAGCACAGACCTGCGAATACATGGATATTCAGAGCCATAGAAACAACTGTCAGCTTTGACAAGGGTTAACAATCTGCCGTGTGCATTCCTTTGGCTGGGGAGCACCCTTGACAGACTGGCTCAGGATACACCTAAGGTGGGCTATTCAAATAAACTGCAATAACCTCTGTGGTGTGCAAAGGACTCTGCACCAGAAATCCAAAATATAATGTGCCCATGGCTACATAGATAAGCCCACCTGGTCATTTAATGTGTGAACCAGGACACTTGTAGGCTTTGTAACAGGTTGGTAGTTAAGTGTAGGCTTTCAGTTCTCAAATGAATGGTCTTTTTCATTTAGCATGGCTCCAGTATGTCATATTTTCCTTATAGAGAGAAGGGCAATGTGTTCTTTATGTACAAACCAGTACAAGTTCAGTCTCACATCTCCACATAATGGATCTCAGGTACCAGGAATGAGATAGATACGTATATGTGCCTAAGACCCTTGAGATTCTTGCAGAAAAGTGTAAAATAAGGATCATTGAGGTGGCTCATTATAAAGTAGTCCCTTATATCATCCCAGTTGCTTCCTATTTGCCTCTACATCATACGTTTTACTTTCCACATCAATGTATTCTTATGCACTCACTCACTTGGGAGCAGCGGGTGCGGGGAGACCAGAAAGGCAATCACACATCTCTAGGCTGCTTCCAAGGTACGTATAAATTATAGACTTAGAGTTTACTCCCAGAATACTTGGTTGGTGTTTAAAAAACATGTGGCCTCCTTTCCAACAGTTGAATGCCAGAGTGGAAATCAAGACATTGTAGAATTGTAAGTACAGTGAACAAGATTTCTTAAATATTCCCTAGTGGCCATGGATTTTCAAATGCTTCTCTGTGCCTGCAGTGAGGGTTGGAGGGGAGGGCAAGGGGGGGCAGGCAGGGGAGAGAGGGAGAGAGGGAGGGGTGACATGGAGTTCTGGCACAGAAAAGAATTTGCTCTGTTTCTTTGTAACATCAGAGCAGAAACCAATAAAAGCCCAAGAGCCATGCCTTGCTGTCCCACAAGACAAATTCAGCCACTGTGTCCAGACCTGTTGAACCTACCTGAGCTTGCAGGGGCAATTTGATGATTCTGTAGGCGGAAGGGGTAGACCTTCTGCCTATAGAATCACCAAATTGCCCCTGCAAGCTGAGGTAGGTTCAACAGTCCTACCACCCCCATTTCTGATCAGTGGCAAGAAATCCTGCCATGGAAAACAAGCAAGATGTGCATGTTGTCAGTTAATTTATGGAAATCTACACTGTTTATTCTACCAGCTGGATCAGGGCTCTTTACATGCTGAATTCCAGACCCCTAACCATGATGCTTCAGGGTCTTGCTCCCAAGCACATTACCCGAGTACAATGTATCTAACCTTTTCACTTCTTCGAACCCCCAGTGTGTCACCTGTGGTCATGTATATGGCCCTTTCTCTCATCTGTGCACCCACAGCAGAGAGACTCATCATTTGCTCTCAGCAGGAGCCTCTATTAATCACTGCAGGTGCATATGTGCTTTCTGCTAATGCGTTTCTCCCTCCTCATTGGGGCTCTGTTGCAAAACTGGCTGCCACCAGCTGATATCTTAGGCAATTAATTAAGATGTCATTTATAGGCCCATTGGGTGACCTTAATTAAACTGTAAAATGGTGAACACTAATAAGAAAGATGATATCCCCGTAGGTGGCAAATCAAGTGAATTAACCTCCCAGTAAGGAAGCGTGGCTTCATTTGATAGAGGGTCTGAGGAACAACCAAAGCACTGGAGCAGGACTATGAGTTGCCTCCCCCCACCACACCCCCTGCTAGCAAAGCACAGGATGCTCTGTGAAAACGATGCTGCAGCTAATGCATGCATTTGGGACCTCCCATAAAGCCAGCTCTCACTTATGTGGAGCGCCTATTGATCGAAGTGTCTTGTATATTCCCTACATTGTCCCCCATCAAAATAGCGCGATGGCAATGGCACTCCCAGTAATTGGAGCTTCTAATTGCCAATGCTCTGGATGTCTCCCAAGCCATTCTGATAAATGGCGCTATTATGCACACACAACGCAAACAGTCACCCATATTTTATTTATATGCATCTTGCAGAATTGAGTCAATAATTTACTCTAGAGATGATTCCTATTCAATAGAGTTTTCTCTTTGATATATTAGCTACTTTGAGTAAAAACCCAACTTACTCACACCAGTCAAGATTAAAGAGCGGCAGAATGAAGACAGAGCAAACTGTGGCCGTCTCTAGAACATATCCTGGAGCTAATTTTTAGGGGATGGGGGGGTAGGGAGGAGTCTGGACTCACTCTATAGCCAGTAAGGGGGAGGGAGGAAAATCCTATTGCCATATGTCAGCCTTTGCCAACCCTGTGCCCTCCAGCCAGCATATGTGTGAGCTTTGTGCCTCACCTGGGATTTGAAACTGGATCTCCCAAGTCATAAAAAAGATAAAGGTAAAGGACCCCCTGGACAAAGTCCGGTCAAAGGCGACTGCGGCACTCATCTCGCTTTCAGGTCAAGGGAGCCGGCGTTCGCCCGCAGACAGCTTTCCAGGTCATGTGGCCAGCATGACTAAACCACTTCTGGCGCAACAGAACATCATGACAGAAACCAGAGTGCACGGAATTGCTTTTTACCTTCCTGCTGCAGCGGTACCTATTTATCTACTTGCACTGGCATGCTTTCAAACTGCTAGGTTGGCAGAAGCTGGGACAGAGCAATAGGAGCTCACTCTGTTACGGGGATTCAAACTATAATTATTTCTTTCCTACCTTTAAGGATGCAAATACAAATCTTTCCAAGGTAGGGCACCAAAGATCCTTATCACTTGGTGTGTGGGTGTATTCCTTATTATTATTATTATTATTATTATTATTATTATTATTATTATTCAAAATACAAGTCTTCAGGGTCTTTCCGACTGGGTACGTAGTATCAGTTCATCATCTTACTCTAACAAAGAACTCTGGGCCAAATTACATAGTATGTTAGTTCATGTAGCTGACCTTTAAGTTCAGGAGGTTTTAAAACACAAATTGCCACCATGCAGGGCAGGGAGAAGTCTTAGCAATACTGGGTATGGATGCTTTTCCTTCTACACTCCAAATCCAGCTCAGAGTCATTACACCTGTAGTTTGCATTGGGCTGTTTGTTTGTTTGTTTGTTTGTTTGTATTAAAGCTCTCATATGCTTCAAGTGGCGCTGTGTGTTAAACCACAGAGCCTAGGACTTGCTGATCAAAAGGCTGGTGGTTCGAATCCCCATGACGGGGTGAGCTCCCGTTGCTCGTTCCCTGCTCCTGCCAACCTAACAGTTCAAAAGCACATAAAAGTACAAGTAGATAAATAGGTACTGCTCTGGCCGGAAGGTAAATGGTGTTTCCATGCACTGCTCTGGTTTGCCAGAAGCAACTTAGTCATGCTGGCCACATGACCCGGAAGCTGTACACCAGCTCCCTTGGCCAATAAAGCGAGATGAGTGCCGCAACCCCAGAGACGGCCATGACTGGACCTAATGGTCAGGGGTCCCTTTACCTTTTATGCTTCAAGTGGAACTTTTTCTCACTATGCAGCTTCTAGATTATTTGGTGGAGGTGGGGAATCAGGACCAGAGACATAGTGGGGACAAAGAGTTAAAGCCACGTACTCCACACCCTTGAATCCTGCTCCAGATCAGGGGCCCCACACTACCCCACACTAGCACAGCTAACTAGGGGTGTAAGCAGGTAGCAGTTTCCACCCTGTCCTGTGTTCATCGCAAGCAGCACAGTTTCCATTCTGCTTCAGTTCAGCTTCCACTAAAGCCAGCCTTATTTCTGCTCCCATTTCCATGTTTGACAGAATGCTCCAATGTGCCAACAGCTAATGCAATGTGCAGTTTGGCCCTCGGATAGCTAGCACTAAAAGAAATAGAACTGAAACATGGCAAACAAGAGGCATGAGAATGCTTGTGGTGGGACCCTGAAGCACAAAAATTAGAGTGCTCAGGTGGAAAAGAGGGCAGGGCAACTATTGCACCTTTAATAGTTGCACAGAAGACAACGTTGCAGCAGGTACAGTTTGCCAGGCAAGCAACAGCTGCTGAAATGCCATCTTCTACACAAGGCGAGCAGGATAGCTCTGTTGGCATGAGCATGAGACTCTGAACCTCAGGGTTATGGGTTTGAGCCCCACAAAAGATTCCTGTACTGCAAAGGGTTGGACTTGATTACCCTTGAGGTCACTTCCAACTCTATGATTTTATGATTAAAGGTGCAGGAGCCCTGGACTTTTTCTCTCTTTTTTACATCTGATTTCCCTACCTAAATTATTATTTGGGAGGGGGCATCTAAATGGACAGCTCACACACATACATGCCAAACACACAGCCCAGTAAAAATAGAGCAGGCTCAGTAGCCAAGGGATGTTAAGTGCCAGCTGGAAAATGAAAATGGTGGGGGAAGAGTGAGAAGCCCTTCTGGGAGGCTGGCTGGAGCCCTCAACAGCAGAGAGGATTCACTGCAACATTTTGTTGCAGGTCCCACTTGCCATGATGAATAACCATTCCTCCCGGAATTGGTCTTCCTGTTGTTGCTGTTTAGTTGTTTAGTCGTGTCCAACTCTTCGAGACCCCATGGACCAGAGCATGCCAGGCACTCCTGTCTTCCACTGCCTCCCGCAGTTTGGTCAGACTCATGTTAGTAGCCTCGAGAACACTGTCTAACCATCTCGTCCTCTGTCATCCCCTTCTCCTTGTGTCCTCCATCTTTCCCAACATCAGGGTCTTTTCCAGGGAGTCTTCTCTTCTCATGAGGTGGCCAAATACTGGAGCCTCAGCTTCATGATCTGTCCTTCCAGTGAGCTCTCAGGGGTGATTTCCTTAAGAATGGTTAGGTTTGATCTTCTTGCAGTCCATGGGACTCTCAAGAGTCTCCTCCAGCACCATAATTCAAAAGCATCAATTCTTCGGCGATCAGCCTTCTTTATGGTCCAGCTTTCACTTCCATACATCACTACTGGGAAGACCATGGCTTTAACTATACGGACCTTTGTTGGCAAGGTGATGTCTCTGCTTTTTAAGATGCTGTCTAGGTTTGCCATTGCCTTTCTCCCAAGGAGCAGGCGTCTTTTAATTTCATGACTGCTGTCACCATCTGCAGTGATCATGGAGCCCAAGAAAGTAAAATTTCTCACTGGTCTTCTTATGCCCTCTTAAAATTATCTAAACTATTAGCCATCGTGTGCTGTAGGAGCAAATTCCATAAATTAGGTATGCATTGTTTTGAAGAAGTACCACTTGTGCTTATAAAGCGTCCTATCAAGAAAATATTATTAGGTACACATGCTGTGCTAATAACTTTAAAAGAAAATGGGAAGTTTCTCGTCTATTTTCTTTTTTTTAAATGTTAGAAGATTAATGGGGGGAAATTCTTTATATCTACTGCAGCAGCATTAACTTTAGGAAGAGTCATTACAAATTTCTGTATCAATGGCATTGAGTTCCAGAAAAATTAAGTAAGATATACAGCAACTGAAATATTAGAGATGTGATGAGGACAGAGCTGATTTTGAACAGATTATTGAGAATATTCAAGGTCTGTTGAACACACTTGTAAAGTATATTACAGGGTGCATAATTCCATTAAAAAGAAATAGAGGTGAAAGTACTGAGTTATATTAAATATTCAGTTAATCAGGGGGGAAAGAGAGACCTGCAACAAAATATTGCTGCACTGAGTACTCCTGTTCAGGGTTCCAGCAAGCCCTATTCCTGGATACTCCATTCTGCCCTGATCCCCCAGTTTTCTGTTCTCCCTCTGCAACAGCTACTCAACATTCCTTGGCCAGAAAGCATGCTTAGTCCTCACTGGGCTCTTTTCTTGTTAGGTAACAGAAGGCAGCCTTCCCCCAATCTGGTGTCGTCCAGATGTTTTTGCAGCTGGGTTCCAATTCCCAGCAGCTCCAGCCAGCACAGCCAATTGCCCAAGAAAATCTGCAGGGCATCAGGTTGGGGAAGACTGACATAGAGTAGGAATGGGAAACCTGTGGCCCTCTAGATGTTGCTGGAGTTCAATATCCATCATCCCTGACTATTGACCACTGTTGGGGAGCCACTTTTAAGTTGTGGGTGAACATATCAGATGACATAGCGATTCTTCAAACAGCTCTTGTTTATTCACAGGCCAGGACAGAACTGAACTGAAGGGTTCAGTCAGCCTGCTTATATAGAGCTCCAGTACAATGTAACTGTAACAATTTTCTAAAACTATCCAATCATTGAATGTCACTTTTGATCCCTTATTTGCATAACTTTCTACACTATCCCCCTGCTGGCCCAGGGTGAGAACTTCAGTACATAACAGCCACAGCTTCTCTATTTCTGACATAGAGAAATATGTGCTGCATCCATATTCCTATCTTCTGTATTCTATTAATACACATTCATGAAGTATGCATAGGATACAGTGCAACACCTGCATGGCAAAGTTTAATATTTGTGTCTGTAAACCGTAAATGAAAATAAAATATTTATTAAAAAAATAAAATTGGTATTTGTACATAGAAAGCAAAGGTTCTCTCCTGGAAACAGAGATGCATATCTCAAAGAACAGAGGGCTGATTTTTCAGCATCACCAGAAGACAGAATATTCAGCAGGCAATTACTTCTGCTGCTGAACCCAAGCAGCATAGCGGAGCAGCCCGATAACTACTGCTCACCTCATGGCTGCCCGAGAGCACATCCCTGGACCACTTCCCAGAGTATCAGACACTTGAAGGAAAATCAAGATTGATTCTGCTTCTCTTGCCAAGGCTCTCCTCCCCTTTCAATTTATTTGGACCTCTTCAGAGACTCTTGCTGAGAAATGCATCAATGCTACATATTGTGGATTCTCTTTGTATTTTTACCAGCACTCCAGGGCCAAACTCATAGCAAGACTCAACTGCAATGGTCTGATGAATTTACACCAAGGAGAATTTGCGGCTCTGGTTTGCCATGGTTAACCGTATGATGACTGGAGGCAGGCATGTAGGTGAGGAGCTCAGCCATTGCAAATGTTGCAAATCTCCATTTTCCTATAGCAAGGCATTTAAAATGATTTTTCTTTTTTTTTATGAAGGCAGATATCTCAAAGACATTTTTAACAATTATATTTTATAGCATTACATAGCTTTGTGTTTGATGAGAACCACAGAGCTAAAACTTAAGGTTATATTTCACTCTTTAGTACAATTTGGTTTAACTAATTTCTGAGGCACGCAAATAATAATAATAACAATCAAAGAGTCTTGTGGGACTTTTAGGACTTACGTCTACTTTGTAATTCTGTATCTATAATCTGTCTATATATATATCTATTCATCATCATCATCAATTGCATTTCTTGTCTGCTCTTCAGAAGGTCCTAAGGTAGGTTATAGCATATAAAAACACAGTTACCGTACTTTTCCGTGTATAAGACTATGTTGTTGTTTTTACTGAAATATTATGTTTAAAATAGGGGGTCATCTTATACATGGGTAGTGCTTCAGAACAGGTATTATCTGTATTCTCACCAACAAGGCATGCCAGGCAGATGTAGCCAGTAGAGGAGGAAAGATGTGGATACTGTATGTCCACATGCCACATTCACAGCCCCATCATGCCCAACACACCCAAGAAATCAACAAAAACTGTACACCACTACTGTGGTTGGCATTGCTAATCCCCACCCTGTGCAGTCAATGGGAGGGGAAAAGAAAACACAGTGGTCCACTCAGCCACTGTGAAACAGCAGGACTCTGGCTATGGTGGTTGCTCTGCCAAAGGATCTTCTTCCCCTCACCCCCAGGTCATAAAGGTAAGTTAGGACTGCTCTGTAAATCCTCTGGGAAGTCTATTTTAGCATTGCATTGCATTTAAGTTCAATAACAACAACAACAAATAAATGCTGGTATTCCTCTGATACATGAATTACATTTGTTATTCTTTAATGGACCTTGAATCCAGGAAGCAGTGGCGTAGCGTGGGTTGTCAGCACCCGGGGCAAGGCAAGTAAATTGCACCCCCTAACACGTGGATTTTAGTAGGGACAGAGAGCTGCGAGTGCGAGCACGCCCCCCCAGATGTTGCGGCCGGTGCGGCCGGCCCCCCTGCACCCCCCACGCTACGCCACTGCCAGGAAGACATATGGAGTCATCACATTGATCCGTCCAGTCCAGTATTCTTGCTTACTCTGAGTCACAGAGTTACACAGAGCCTCAGGCAGCAGCCTTCCCTAGCTCTGAGACCTGAAATCAGGACAAGTCGGAGATTCAACCTGGGACCTTGTGCAAGTCAAGTCCTATTTATTTATCTATTTTATTTATTTCATAAAAATGTATATATTGCTTGATTCTAAAAAGCCTGAAAGCAGTTTACAAAAAGATAAAATCAAGGGGGAGGGAATCACAAGCATGCTTTAAAATGAACAGATTTTTTAAAAGTAAAAGTAGGTATGTGTTTTTCCACTGCTATCTCTTATAAAAGAAAGAAGGGGGGAAATTTATGTTTTTGATACAGAACTTATTGTTTTGACATATGCAAACATTGTTCTTAGCATATTGAGGTAGCACTCTATTTCCTTTTTCCATCTGGTATTAAATTGAACCTGTGTCTGTGTTGTTTAGGCTTGAATACTATTAATTCCAGACTGCTGGGGGCATGTCTGCAAAAGATGCTTTACTAACAGGCATTCGGTGGTGGAGGGAACATATACATCAAAGCAGTGCCAATTTAAAGTGCTCCATGTAAAGAGCTGGCCACAGCTTGTGTTCTTCAGCACAATGGAAAGCCAGGAAAGCAGTCAAATAACTAAGAAGAATGGGACAAAGGTCAATTCCCCTTGAAAAGAGGAAAAGGAATATGTTTAATTTCAAAGGAAAAACATTCTTCATAAGAAAAATAAATTAATACAAAATTGGCATGTCAACATGAACAAATAAAAGATCATGCATAGTAAGTGCTATACCCGGCATGCCAAAATTTAGATTTCTATGAGACTTTGACAAACTAAAAATGGAAATATGGAACAAAAGCTCTTGCAGTACAAACCCTCCTGAGTCGTGAAGAAGAAAAGCAAAGAGCAAAAGTCCCAAGAGTCGAGTGAAGAAATATTCTTCCCAAACTTCTTAAGAAAAAACAGTACAGTGGTACCTCGGGTTACAGATGCTTCAGGTTACAGACTCCGCTAACCCAGAAATTGTACCTCGGGTTAAGAACTTTGCTTCAGGATGAGAACAGAAATCGTGCTCCGGCGGCTTGGCGGCAGTGGGAGGCCCCATTAGCTAAAGTGGTACCTTAGTTTAAGAACAGTTTCAGGTTAAGAAAGGACCTCCAAAGAATTAAGTACTTAACCCGAGGCACCACTCTATGTCCTTCTGCCGGCCAACCAGTACAATCTCTGAGCCAGGAAGCAGCAGCAGGGGCAAGAACTTCCACGTACTTCTGTGAGCTGAGAGTAGGCTCATAACACCTAAGGCCTCAGGTACTGGGGCAGCTAAGGAAGGGGAAGCATTCTGTGATGGTTGTGGCAGATGGCACTGAAGGTCTTCCTGTTCCATGGAGAGGGGTGGTGGTAGCTCAGTGGGTCAGTTTCTCACTATTTTCAAAGCCTCATTGAGCTGCTGTGAGGCTCAAATACCATACTTAGCTCCTTGGAACAAGATGATGGATGGATGGATGGATGGATGGATGGATGGATGGATGGATATATAGATACTGGGAGTAAGGGATGATGACAAAGCTGTAATGATTACTATGTAACCCAGGCTTCCTCAACCTGCTGCCCTCTAGATGTTCCTGGGCTACAACTCCCATCAACCCTTACCAATGGGCTGATAGGAGGGAGTCTAAAAACAACTGGAAGACAGCAAGTTGGGAAAGGCTGGCGTAACCAGCTTTGTCTGGTATGCCTGCTACAACCTAATAAGAGGGATAGCCTAATAAGAGGTAAAGTGTCAATCTTGGCTTTAAATCATACTTGGGCCCTCTTACATGGACAACTCTTCTCCTGCCCATACATGTACAGAGAATTGATTTTTATTTTATTTTTAATGAGGAGACATTAATAAATCTTTCCTAAATAAATGCTGCACAATTCCTTGAGTGATGAAAACAGCAAGGTTAAAAATGGCAGCCTTGCCAAGTCCAAATGTTACCAGCCACTGCTGATTCTAAGGCAGCTGCCTCTTGGATACATTTAAGATCCTTGTTGAACTGAAGATGAAGTGTCCGGATATGTCAACTCCTTGCATGAGAAAATGAATGTCTGCCACCAGAGCCACCATGATCTAGTTTAAATAGTGTTCTGAAGAAAATGTTTTCAGAAACCTTTTAAAAGTGCATGAGGCCATTAAGATTCTCCATGTGACCTCCTGCATTGCGAGAGCTGGAGAAATTCACCCATTGGCCCCTACATCAAACCAAATACTTCTGAAACAACCAGGGAATGCCCTTTTAAAATGAAATACAGTTTTACTTTAAACAGTTTCCTACGGGAAGGCAACCTTCGCTTGGCCTGCAAGATATCCCAGTGCCCACAGGCCACACACATGCAGATTTTAAGTGAGATGAACTTAATGCTCTGCTCCTATCAATAACCGCACTATAGCTCTTCGGGAGCAAAGTGCTCATAGCAAGCTGAAGTTTACATGAACCCTTCTTTCATATCGCTCTTCTGGTTATGAGACTACGGGGGACTGTTCACAGACACTGTGCTCTGATATATTCCCACTTGATGTCAGAGTAAGTGGTCTGTGAATTGTCTCCCTATGTTATTTAAATTTCTCAGTTTATCATGCTCTTGTTGATGTTAAACATGACTGGCTAGAACGGCAGAAAAGAAAGAGCAAAGCCCAAACAGTCCGCAGTGCATGGCCAGAAGAAACTGATCTGTCACTTTATTTCCATATCAGCCCTATTAAGGTGTTGCATTGAGCAAAGTTTTACTGGGACTACATGCTGGGAAGGAAAAATGGGCTCCACCATAATGGTAAAGCAGAGGGGTAATTGCAAGAATAATTGGTGTCCCCCCTTCCCCCCAAGATTCCCGGGCCTTCCCAAGATTCTGAGGCTGCATACACACCTTAAATTCTAAAATTAATGGAGACTGCTTGTTTTTCTGTGTTGTCCGGCAATGGGAGTGATTCAGCATTAAAACAGCATTCCAGCATTAAAACAGGTTCCAGCAATGGGAGTGATGGTATATCCACACCTGCCCAGTGATACTCTTGGTGGGCATATATCAAGATTACCATCACCCCTTCCTTCTTCTTTCACCTGGGGCAGAGAGGGAACGGCATGGAGAACCTAATCAAGAGGAGAGTGTTAAACTGCAGATCAAGAAAACTCGGTTACCCTTCTGGATGGCAGGATCTAGAATCAATCTTCCTTGAAACCATTATGTTGAGGATGAACATGAACGACTGTGGATGCAAAGCCAGAACAACAGTGGGTGTTTCCTAGGAAGAAGTGTGCCTTTTTCAGAGGATAATCATTAGCAAGTGTGAAGGAAGCGTTAAGTAGCTCTTTGCCTGGAACATGGTCCTCCTTTTTATACCATTCTCTATTTTGACCAGGTCCTATATGCTGAAACCTGGATCTTCTGCCTTTCCTCTCTCTTAAAACTTACAAGATTGTTTTACTTAGTTTACAGAGCTGCTAGGCGTGCTGCAAATTGCAGTGACAGCGAGATCTCAGACACCCACTATCTTAATTTGTGCATACACTTAGATATGAATATATATCCTATGCAAATGTGAAACAAATTTATGGATGGTAGCCAATGCTAATCTTACTGAGAGTAGACCCACCTAAAATCACAGTCATGACTACCTTGGTTCCATTAATTGCAGAGGGTCTGCTCTGTGCGGAACTTAGTTGGATACAAGCCTTTGCCACAGGACTGCTACCCAAGTACATAGCAGCACCCCTGGTTGTGGCATTGTGCATCCCCTGCCACTGGTCCCTTGTCAGGTGCTACCACTCCTTCCCATCTGATACATGGTCTTTGTTTTAGGGTTATTTCATTAATGCTGAATTTATTCCACCAAAGTGTTTAAAATATTCATTACTAGTCTTGTCACCTTTAAAATTCTGCTCTTCCAGTGTACTGTCAATAATTGTTCACTGCAGGCAGAGAACTTTAGAATGTCAATACCCCAGGAAGAAAAAGTCTTAAATGAAAAAGGTGCTAAGAAGAAGAAGAAAAGTCAATCAAAAGTTGCCAAAATAGCTCATGCCAGAATGAATTTCCACTCGGGTGCATTTTAAGCAAGGAAATTATTAACACATGCATCTGGAGCAGGTACATTAGAAGGAAGTCTGCAGAAAGAGCAAATTAATATATATGTATATTACTAAACGTATGAAATTGTAAATAAAAACACTGAGCAACAGGGCAGAAATAATTCCAAATGGAGTATAAAAAACCCCCAGAAGATCTCTCTTGGCTGCTTTCATGAATCTCATCCAGCAGTGGTATATCTGCCCATTACAGCTATTATCCATGGTGATTATGCTGTTGTACTTTATTTTATTTTTTTTTACTTAGCATTTTAAGCTTTGTCCTTCTACTTAAAAAACAACTCCCAAAGTGTCTTGAAGTAAATTAAAACAATCAAAACAGAACAAAGCAAATGGTTAAAGTAATTAAAAAGAGAGAGAGAAGTAAGATTACCAGCAGCGTTAAAATTAGAGCTAAAATATATTAAAGGCCTTGCCACATCAAACAGTTTGGCACATGGCATCAAAAGGGCATAAGAATGGAAGCTGGGCAAACCTGCCTAGGAAAAGATGGGAAGTCATAGCAGAAAAGGGACCTATTCTGAGTCACTGCTCACCTTACTTCTGAAGATTGAGGCATCCAGAGAAGATGGCCTCCATTGTTGGACAGGATGGGCAAGTCCTATAAAGGTGTGTTGTGCCTCCTACAGAGCACTGGGCTAGCAAGATGTCCCACATGGGTACTAGCCAGAGGGAAAGTTGAGAAAACAGCACTTGAAAGTTCAGCTTATATTGTTTAAGACGCCGCCAAAGGCTCAGGGTGCTGCAGTTCCATTGCGAGTTGGAAAAGTTGTCATCTAATGCATCTAAAGTGGGAAAAAGCCAGTAGATTAGCCTGGGAATCTGTCCAAAATTCTCATCACTCTCTGAATTTTGGAGTTCCAAATTATCTGGTCTCATTTCCAAAGTGGAACTGATGCATTAAGAATCCTCTAGTGTTCTAGGATTATGATGATAACAGTCTGCTTGTCCTGGTTTTCCCTAACTGCTAGAACAAGTCCCAAATGTCTTGGTTATTGTGATGTTTTTATTGATAACATTGGTTTTATTGAATTTTCTTATATTGAGGACTGCTTTGTTAATGTTGCAAATGAAAAGTCGTATATAGAACTTTTATAAAATTAATAAATAAATATGATGATTTTCTACCGAGCATTGCATATGCCCTGCACACCATTGTGCATGTTCTGGGAATCACCAGAGGTCTGCTGGGTGTGAGGAGACATGGTGTCAACCACAGTCCTTATCACAGATCAGTGGATCTACTTGCTAATGCCACACAGAACAGACCACTTGTTCATGATGTTGATCAAAAGAGCTCAGCAAAGAAAAATACTAAAACTCAGCAAACCAAAATGCCAGTGAAGGAATTAAATTCATTGTGAAGAAAGATTAACAATGTGTGAAATTCAAAATGGAACATGGAAGATAAAACCCACCTTTTCAAATTTGGAGATCTTGAATTTGTTAAACTAGGAATTTGCAGCAAATATTGGCTTTGAATTAGCTCTATTTTAAAAAATAAAATGAAATGAAAAGTGGACGTGGTCTACATAATGTTGAAGCATATTTGCCTAAAATTCAGAGAAAATGATTCCTTAATATTTCCCACAAATCCTATATCCTTAACCCAGAAGGATATTCAATATGTATCTAGGGGCAATTAAACAACAATTATGTAGACTAATTCAAATGGTTGATGGACCAGTAATTACTATGATCTATAGATGCTACACCAATTACTTCTATGTAATTTCCACTTTCCAATAAAAGAGGAGGATCTTTGTATCAGCCTTTTTCAATCAGTTTCCTTTCTGAAGGATTTCTGCAGGGTTAAAGGAAGCAGCAAAGTCCCTTCAGTGGCCAGGACAGGGAGCTGTGCAGGTCAGCTCGCACTGACTTGTTTAAATAGTGTGAAATTGTTCTTTATGAGGCCACTCACCTTTTGGCAAGAGAAGCTGGCCTTTCCCAGTGTCTAATGTTCTCTGTTACCCTAGATGTTATTTGTTAGACAGAGAAAAGAGAGAGTCCAATTTAGGCCCAGTTGTTCAGCATTTAGATTGCTAAATGTTAAGGGCTTAAAGATAAAATGGCCCACATTGTAGGTGAAGGATTGACAGGTATGGAATTCACGGGTGGTTAATCTTTTGGTTCCCTGCTGGGGATTTTAACAGCATTTCCTTTTTGGAATTGCAATTTGTACTGTTTATTGCTCCTGTGTTCTGTGTCTGTAGCATCTTCAGTTCAAAGTGGGAATAAAAGGGGGGAGCTGTGGAAAAGACAAATGTCTTCTGCTTGGTGAGAAATAAAGGGCAATTGTGTCATACTGTTTCTTTGTTCTATTTGGACAGATGTTTTCCAAGGATGCAGAGGAAAAGTTTAGCTGCTGCACTGATGAATGCTGCAAAGAATATGCATTCAGGGCCTTTCTTTCTCTCTTTGGATCTGGGGCACCATTTCAGATTTCAGCAAGATGGGCAAATACGCTTCTGTAGAGAGAGGCAAGTTTCTCTGAAATATTTAGAGATCTGAGGTAGCATTCAGCTAAATAAGTTACAATGGTATACAAAGTATCTACAACATACATTCTTTTTAAAAAATCCCATTCCCGCCAGTTCTATCTATAGCATTTCTAAGAGAGGGAGGAGTGGTATTCAATTAAATAACTGCATCGAGTGGAACAACTTCTTATGTCCCTGCAGAGATGGCAACACCGAATCAGTGGTGCATGCCCTCCTGGCTTGGACTCTTTACAAAGACCTGAGGAATGACATTATCATCCCTCTTTTATTTTTTATTCTGGGCTGCCCAACCACTGTCACAGTGTCCTTTCTCCTGGCAGATCAAGAGGAGCAGATGACAGCAAAGGTGGCAGGGTTTTTAGCTGGGGCAATCAGAATAAGGTCCGTTATTTGACTGCTGATTCAGGACTCTAAACTGTCTTTTATATAACTGACTTTTTATTTTGTTCTATGTATACCGCAATGTTCTTAATGTTCTTTTCTTGCTATTGGCTGACACAAAAAAAGTTTCATTCATTCATTCCACTTGCGGAATGGGACTTCCTTCCCCCTTTCCTCCCCACCCACACCATCCAAAATTTTCTCGGGGGTTGGGGTTGGGCAGACCCCAGAATTTAGTTTAAGTGCAGGGGGAGGAGAGTGGGGTCAAGTCTAGTTGTGCAAGTGGAAGTTGCTTTGCTCTTGCACAGGGGTAGGCAAACTAAGGCCCGTGGGCCGGATGCAGCCCAATCGCCTTCTCAATCCGGCCCATGGACAGTTCAGGCATCAGCGTGTTTTTACATGAGTAGAATGTGTCCTTTTATTTAAAATGCATCTCTGGGTTATTTGTGGGGCCTGCCGGGTGTTTTTACATGAGTAGAACGTGTCCTTTTATTTAAAATGCATCTCTGGGTTATTTGTGGGGCCTGCCTGGTGTTTTTACATGAGTAGAATGTGTACTTTTACTTAAAATGCATCTCTGTGTTATTTGTGGGGCATAGGAATTTGTTCATATTTTTTTAAAAAATATAGTCCGGCCCACCACATGGTCTGAGGGACAGTGGACCAGCCCCCTGCTGAAAAAGGTTGCTGACCCCTGGCTCTTGCAGCTATGCAGTAGAATACCACCCCCATTCTTAGAAACATTAACAATTAAAACAGGGAGTGAGGAGGATGTTTTCTAAAGAATATTTATTGTGGCTACCATGATCACTACCATATCAAAGTTATCAACACTGGTCAGCCTGTCACTCTTTTTTAAAGCCTTTGACATGCATGCCTAGTACACAGTGTCACCTGTAGCAAGTCCCCACTAACATCAGTTGGGCTTACTCCTAGCTAAGCAGGTTTTTAATGACTTGCACAACTCATGATCCACCCACCAGGCATGTATTGTGACCTGCCACATATTTTACAGCCCTTGAGTTTTTGCAGACCCAGATGTGCAACAAACATGGTGTGGGTGTGTAAGCCACCAATAAGCCACAGCACATGGCTTGTGGTGTGTTTGGTTTGGTTGATCACAAGTTCTGCAAGCCTGTTTAATACCCACAGCCATCCCGGGAGCCTTCTTGTGGGAAACAATCACAGTGGTCTGTGACTAAGCAATCACTATCAGGGGCCATATTCACACCATACATTCAAAGCACTATGACACCACTTCAAACAGTCATGGCTTCCCCCAAATAATTTTGGGAGCTGCCATTACTTAGGGATGCTGAGAGTTGTTAAGAGACCCCTATTACCCTTTGAGATATATAGTTCCCAGAGTGGTTTGCAGGGACCGTTAGCTTTGTAGTGGGAATGGGGGTCTTGCCTCCTGACTACTCTCAGCACCTTAAAAAACTCAGGCTCCTAGAGTTCTTTGGGGGAAGCCATGACTGTTTAATGTGCTATATTGGTCCTTAATGTATGGTGTCAATGCGGCCAAGGAGAATCACCTTCCCATGCGCTAATAGCACTTTCTTTCCCAACTCCTTAAACACCCTCAAAACATCTTGCAATAGACTTAAGATTGTTTGGGCCCAAGACATTTTGCTGCTGAAGGCAAAGGACAAGGTGCCCCCCCCCAATTTCTTGTGCAGAAGCTGATTACACTGGCAGACGAATCTTATTTCAGCACAGTGCCTTCCTGAGGGTGGCAGTCTAGTTTAGCGGGTGCAGTTCTGGCCTCCAACACCTCCGCTCCCTGCCTCCCAGCAGCCACATCCTAAATTGGCCACCTCAGTCTATTCATGGTAGGACCAACTCCAAATGCTAGTCACAAGCACTTTAAAACCAGTTACATGTGTTGATCCATGGTCTGTAGCAGAAGAGCTCATTTGGACAAGGTTGGGAAATCCACAAACATATGCCTTAAGGGGGAAATAATCTAGATTGGAGTGGGCATATTTTAGAGGCTATCAATATCCATCCAAATGTTTCCCCTTATTATCTGTAATGAAAATATGTGTTGGGAGTTTCCATATTTGTCAAAATAAACAGTAAAACACATGCCGATGCCAGAAGCCAAAATACTGGGGTCAGTTGTTCCTATTGTTGTTGGGTTTGTGCGTTGGAAACTGGTAGGGCCTTTCTGTCTATAATGTGCTAAATTCTGTTTTGCTGAACAGATGGAAACTTTGAGAAATGAATAATAGACAGATTAGATGTTTAAATAAATAGAATGTTTGGTTGCCCTCAACATCCTAATGGAAGACAGCGCCTGCTTTATCCATTCTGGCTGTGGCCCAATCTAATTTTCCTATTCCTGCTCTCAATGATATAATGACACTGCAATTTGATCCTGCCTTTGCAAAATAGGATGAAGGTTTCACTCCTCATATTTATTTTGTCTGGGGACCTGACAGACCTGGCACTCAGCTTTGATCACTAAATCATTGGGCTGACCTCTCAGGCCTCCTCACTTGATTCCTTTTTAATGAAACTGTCCTGAGGAAAAGAAAATTCTTTAGAAGAGCTGGCAGAGACAGCTACATCAACACAGAGAGGACACAAATATACCCCCTTTTACACACACACACACACACACACACACACACACACGGGGGGGGGGGGTTCCATGTATCCAATATGCATAATCCCTGTATTAAAAGATGTGATTGCATTGTGTGAGCAGCGAGTGGGCTTGCAGTTGTGTTTTGCAGGAAGCAACAAGGATGCTCAGGTGATACAGGCATGCAGAGAAAGTGAAAAGACTTTCAGGTTCTCAGAAACTTGAGAATTAGAACCTGTGTCTGAGGGACAAGCTACTGCAGACTCTCAAGATGTTTCTGGCATGGCTGATTCCCCATGCAAACTGAGGGTGCATTCCCAAAATCTTCTGTGGTGTTAAACACAGCTTACGGTGCCTTCTCAGCACTGAACAATGCACACAGCAGATTCATGTAGGTACTTCTCCCCCGCCCCAGACCGTACCACCTTGTAGTGATGCAACCTCTCGCAGTAAAAGGACCTGCCCACATATAGAAAAATAGCAAGCCAAGGAGGCTAGCGTACTTTATGCTAAGAGTGTGTGTGTTTACATCCATGCATGTATGTGTGTGTGTGTGTGTGTTAGCCTTCAAACTGCAATATGAAGAGTCCAGTCTATGGAAACTTAGAATAATAGAATTTTAGAGTTGGTTCAAACAAACACACAAACAAATGATAGAATTTTAGAGTTGGTTTATGAGGAAGGGCCATATGTTCTTATGCTCCTAATCTCTAGCTAGTCCCAGGGAGGAATCTTGCAACTAGAGCATCTCTCTCAGATGTTCCTCTTCTTCAGGCTAAAAATATACAGGTCTTTTAGTTGTTCCTCATAGGACTTCATTTTTTAGATCCCTCACTCTCCTAGTCATATGATTCTGCTACAGGCGTACATTGCCTGTAGATCTGGGTAGCATTGCCTCTGTATGCTCCTGCCCCTCCACCCGTGGCAACAATACACACCAGGTTGCCCCATTTCTAAAGAGAAAATGAACTCTTCAGACAGCCTTGAGGGACCAGCCTTGCTCTGTTAAATGTTGGGGACTGTAACACAACTGCTGCTCATTGGTGGGCAGCCACTGAATCTACAACCAATTTCTAGGAATTAACTGTCTCCCAGTATGCCATTAAGTACCCATTTAGTAAATAGTGCAGCATTATCGCTCGAAACAGGTATCTTTCTCATACTTCTTTATCTGGCAAAGGTAAATGGAATAAAGTATACGAAATGCTTTTTCTTTGAAAATGACATTCAAATCCTCCCACATGACTTGCCCATGAAATATTCTCAAAAAACACAAGGGTGTCTGTCTGTGAGTCTCTCTTCTTCCTTTTGTCAGATCTGTGGACAAGATACATAGCCTGCAAGGCCTATAGCCTCAAACTTACCTAAGTTCAGCATAGAAACAGATAAAAGCAGTTAGCTAAGTGCAGAGTGGGTTTAGGGGCATGGAACGCTAATGACTCAGGATGGGGGTTTAGAGAGAGAACGATCTGCCACCCTGGCTCCTTTTTCTGAAACAAAGCAGCAAATTGCAAACTGGGTAAGTGTAGCACATGCCAAGAATTAGGCTTGCCACCTGTCTGGTGGCATTAAGCCAACGTAACTCTTTCTGATACCTTTTTGCAATATGGCAAGGGACTATTTCAGTATCTGTGTGTTTGTGTGTGGGATGACAATGAGAGGATGAGGGGATTGGTGGTGAGATGACAGTGAGTGGTCACAGGGAAAAGAGAGAGCAGACTGGAAGGAGGAGGTGTCAGAGGCTGAAGAGGCAACAGGGTCTAGTGAGCAGGAAGAGGCTGGGGCAGAGAGCGGTCCAGAATCAGAGGCAGGAGAGGAGGGGGACACACCAGGAGACAGAGATATGGCGGGCTGCTGAAGAATCCAGAGAATCTCTCCCTCCTGATGCAACCATCACCTCTCCTACCTGGTCTCCCAGAACACTCAGAGAAATGAAGAAGGTGGAGCAACAAGAGACAAGGGGAAGGAACCAGGGAGGATTCTTAGAGAGTTTTATTGTTGACCTACTCCTGACTCTGGCTCCTGACACTTGGTGAATAGGAGGAGCTGCTAGTCTCCCAGCCCTGTTCCTGATATAGATCTTCATCCCTCTTACCCCTGCACATTCCTGATGTAGATCTTCAGTTTGGCCTCAGGTGCCAAATTCTCTTGGGCAAGCCCTGGCCCGGCTACAGTTACGTCCATCCTCCAATAACAACCATGCTAGACTGATATAATGTGTGATCAGTGGCTCTGCCTTTGAAAAGTGTTCAGAGACAATCGGTGCAGAATGTGGCATCCATATCATCCCAGCATTAAATAATTGCATTGGCTTTTGGTTTGTTTCTAAATCCATGCCAATGATCTAGTTTTGACTTTTAAGGTACTAATCAGTTGAAGGCCAGAGTTGTCTTCTCCCATTTGGACCTGCTGTCAAGTGAGATCATCCCCAGAGGCCCCCTCTTCGTATGCTCTGGCCTTAAGCAGCTGGCAACATGAGAGGGGGGCCTTGTCTATAGTAGCCATCAGATTTCAAAACTCTGTCCCTAGGCATATTCATTTGGAATCTTAATTGATGTCATTTAGGAGCCAAGAAAATTCTGTCATCTTTGGGGGAAATTTTAGTGGTACTGGGATGGGCTTCTATCTGCTTTCACTATTATTTTTTACCTTGCTTCTCATTTGCTTACATGTCTTACATGTCTGCTATTGAGTTGAATGGGATCTATGCCCAGGTAACTGGATATAGGCTTGCAGCATTAATGGCTGATTGATATTTCGTTGATTATGGGATGGATCCAGACTAAGTTAGTCTTCACTTAGGTCTCAGTGACATCAGCGTGAAAGTGAGACATGATGAGCTCAAGCCCTATTGACTTCAACAGAGTGCAGTCCTCTGTGCGTTTACTCAGAAGTAAGCTCCATGGGACTTACTCCATGTAAGTTTGCACAGGACTGCAGCCTAAGTAAGAGTCTGTCTCTAATCCTTTGTTTTCATATGGATTTCTTTTGTAAACCATTTCTAGGGCATTTGTCAAAAAGTGAGATACAAGTCCCATAAATGAAAGATAAATTGAGAGATAAGCCATGGATTACCGGTACATGCTCTGATCTCCAGGTTTATTATTTCAGGGTTTCTCCAATTTTTCCTTGTTGGAATGTCATTAGTTTTGATTAGCTAATGTAAGAGAATTGCAAAAAAAGTAAAAATGTACTGCCATCATAATATGAGACTTACATAGGTTTATTTTTTGTTGTTCTCAGAAACAGGCTGTATGGGATTTCTGTATGGGATTTTGTGTGTGGGTGGGTGTATGCATGCGTGGGTATTATTTTCCTAAATTCTCAGCATTGGGGCCTTAAGCAGTTGAAATCTGTCAAAAAAACAACTCTCACAGGATTCCTCTGAGGCAGAGACAACCAGGCAAAAGAGACACTGGGGTCTATTTTAAACATACTTAGGCATTTCATATGACCTACTTCTTTTCAAAAAATAATTGAAGGAAGCAACCACGTGACAGCCGTCCTCATGGAGCACCACTAGCACCTTATGCAAACCAGACCTGTCATGGTGACTAGGGAATAATGAGCTGTGCTGTGCCTTGGGAGGCAGATTCGAGAATGTTATTGTGACATTTGTTTTCCAAATTAAAAAGCAACCGCCAATTAGGAAGGATCTTCCCCCTGACTGTTTATAGCAATAAAGATGTAAAATAGGAATACAATATCAATTTCTGAGTAACCTAATTAAGTTTCAGTTTCTCAGTCCCACAGGCAGATGGCCAGAGGAACAGGATGTTGCTGGCTTTTTCTAGCACGGTCACTTTTTAGAGCCAAGTTAGACAGGGACACAGAGAAAATCCTCACAAGAACAGATTTAAAAATCCAACCTAACCTCAAGCACCCAGAGTTCACAACCATCCCAGGAGTCTCTTTGAAATGGGGTGTTGCGCTGGGTGAGGTAATGGGTTCTGGCATGTGCAATGCCCAGTATTGTTTACTATGGCTATTACAAGACCAGTTATTCATTTCCTGGGGACTTTTGCAGTAAAAATGTTTATTTGCTGAGACAATGGGCTGAAGAACAATCTTCAGGCTCTTGATATAGGATGAAAGCTCTGTTTTAATTTTTCTCCCAGCTTTGACTTTGTGGGCAATGCACTGACCCTAAATATCTACTCCTCCAAATGATTATCCAATAACCCACTTCTGCCACAGATGAACACCCTACCCTCAGATGATTGCCAACTAACAATTTAATTTCAGAGTGGTTAACATTAAAGAGTTTTCATCTTCCTTTTCAAGGAAGTTCATCATTTTCTAAAAAGCAAAATTCATTTAGTTACCAGAGAGAAAAGGACAAATGTTTGACAAATATTTCCAAGATTCAGGTAGGTAGCCATGTTGGTCTGACTCAGTCTCATATTTTTTCTCTCTCTCTCTCTCTCTCTCTCTCTCTCTCTCTCTCTATATATATATATATATATATATATATGCAGGTTTTGGTGTCCTCGGGTGTCTTCCCGTGTAAAAGTTGGGGTGTCTAGGCGACGTTTCGACGAGGTCTCACTCGTCATCTTCAGGCTGGTGCTTTCGGCTTCTTGTTACTGGAACAGAGCAGGATCTCAGTGTTTGAGTTCCTATAAATACTGTTGAGGGGGTGTGGTGTATAGCCTCCAATGTTCTGGGCAGAGAGGAAGTTCCCAGGCTAGTGTGCCTTTTCTTCTTTTGTTCCTTAATTACTTGAGGGATATCTTGAGTGATTTCTTGAGTGATATCCTGAGTACCACTTAGGTGGGTCATTAGGTGTGGATTAGTTGCTAAAGTCTTTGTGTCGCCTAGACACCCCAACTTTTACACGGGAAGACACCCGAGGACACCAAAACCTGCATTCCTGTACCCGTGAAAATCTACGAAAGCATATATATATATATATATATATATATATATATATATATATATATATTTAAGGTGTCACTGACAGATTATCTTTATGGCACCCACAAAATATCTCAACAAATATTCCCTCAAAAATCCAGAATGCTCCTTCTGCTCAGTTCCTATTTGCAGTAGTTCAGTCTCTCCTGCAGGGCCCCACAGCAGCTATTTTGTGACTGGTATACCTGGCAGCCTCTCAAAATTTCAAATGTGCGCACAGGCTCCAAATGGTTGGCAATCCCTGTTGCACACTATCATACCAAATCTGTAGACTTTGGTTTTACGTGTAATCCCTGGAATGTAACCCCCATGTACGTTGCGAGTACTCCAGTTTAAATCTCACACATTCTTATGTTGTTTTCTAGCGATGGTGAAGTAACTCAAAATGGAGTCTAAACCCACTACATCCAAAGTAGGCCTGACTTCCTCTCAAGTATGGGCCTGATTTGGGAGCTTGATGCTGCAGCAAAAGTCTTCCCCACTACCAAGACCCCTGGCAGTCCTCCCTACTGCCCCTGAGTAGCATTATTTCATGTCCTTCTTGGTAAAACAAAACAAAAACAAGTTTCAACTCTACGGTCAGCTGTGACTGACACTTAGGTTTCAGTGAGTCTTTCTGAATTTTGTTATGTTCTGTAGGATTTATGCATCTGCAGTCCAGCATCTGTTGCTTGTACATTTACCCTGTGTTCCACCACTGTAGTTTGTGGAACAGTATCCATGTCCGTTTTTTCTTTCACAGATGGATGCATCTGGCTGATATCAAATGGTGCAAGTCCTTAGGTCTGTTACAGATTGGCAATCCAGAATCAGCTGGAGATGTTCTTTTTAAGAGAGTGACCTTAGGGAGCCATCACTATGGTTGCCATGGTTGCTGCTTTGCTACTACAGTGGTACCTCGGGTTACATACGCTTCAGGTTACAGACGCTGCTAACCCAGAAATAGTGCTTCAGGTTAATAACTTTGCTTTAGGATGAGAACAGAAATTGTGCTCTGGTGGCGCAGCAGCAGCAGGAGGCCCCATTAGCTAAAGTGCTTCAGGTTAAGAACAGTTTCAGGTTAAGAACGGACCTCCGGAACAAATTAAGTACTTAACCCGGGTTACCACTGTACATGCCATCCCACATTACAGAGGACAGCCCTCTTATTTGAAGGCATCCTTTATTTGAAGGGCAGTCTGGTTAAAGAACCACAAGAAGGGTGAGCAGCCACCTTGAGATTGCCCAACAACAGATAATAACTTGACAGCAAAGTGAGCTGGCACGTAGGTAAGGTGTATAGTAATCATTTCTAAATTTGCAACTATCCATATCATTAAGCATATGCAAAATTCATGCAGATCTGTGTTCCCTTTATCCTCTCTAGTGGTGATCCAGTTCCCCATTATTATTTTTTGGCAATGTGTAAATGACCCTTGTGAGCATTTGGAAGGAGTTTAGAGTCATGATAGCATGCTCAGCTAATTTGGTGCCATGTTATTAAATCAATACTCTGGCAATGTGCTAGAGGGGTGGCAAGTTTTGATACAGCACCTCTTTTATAAACATTTCTGCTTGGCTTTGTCCAGGGTTTTGTGTGCATCTAAGTCACAATACTCTTGACCTCACTATGCAGCCAAATGTAACAATGTTGTTCTATTGAAAAGCATCTCTGCTGTATTGCACCGCAGCTGATGACAGCTATCTTCAAAGGCACCGTTCCCAAACCACCGCCTCCATTTCATCCCTGTGTTGTTTTGCAAAATGCGTGGTATAATATCATCACCGTCACATTACAAGCTTTCCCATCTTCCTGCCCACTTAACTGGCTGCCAATTGCAGAGGTAGGGAAACTTCCCAAGGTGATAACATGCCATCACACTTCAGACCACACTGTTTGCATTATGAAATTACCAGGGAAAAGAGGAGGGGGTGCAAGGCAGCTGCTGCTTTTGGTGGCAGCCACACACGCCATGGCCATAACATCTGGTTCAAAGCTCCATGAATGTGAAGGACAAGATGCATCAACTGGGGTCCAGTACAATGATCAGATAGTTCTGAGTTTTCAGCACAGCAATTTTCAATATCCCAGGA
Source organism: Podarcis melisellensis (assembly GCF_964234715.1). Classification (NCBI taxonomy): domain Eukaryota; kingdom Metazoa; phylum Chordata; class Lepidosauria; order Squamata; family Lacertidae; genus Podarcis; species Podarcis melisellensis. Next base: position 35,252,262 of record NC_138538.1, read on the forward strand.
AGCTGCTTGTTAGATATGGCTATGAAAGAAAGTTGATGTTTCACTTTCAGCTCTGGTAATTAACCCAGTGTTCTTTTCAAACAAAATATCACAGCCTTTAATTATTTCCCTCCCTTGCTAACCGTTTGCAAATATCATCCATTACCTAAACATGACATCACTTGCCTTCTGTGAGCCACTCAAATCATATCCAGTGTCACTCGCTGACAGGCGAATGGTAAAACTGCATTATTCAAATTGCATATCAGTCACAAAAATTGAAGAGTAATTTGTCAAAGTCACAGCCAGGCTCAATAACCATTTGGCGACGACTAAGTAATTAATCAATAATGCATTCTCACCTTTTCATTTCCCTAGATTGCAGGCACTGCTGCACTGAAATAACAGAATGAGATGTTTGATGTCTGCTGGCTTGGCAGCTCACATTTGCAGGAAACTTTTAGCACTGCTTGCACCCAGGAATGGGGTGCTGTTGGAAAGCAGTCAGTAACACATACAACATAGTACTTCCAGGGATTCTAATGAGACAACACTCCTGTCAGTGATACCAGAATGGCTTTTATTTTTAAAGAAACATTCTATTTTATTCTGTCAAAACTAGCAGATGTATAAGGATCTTAATTCTGTCATAGTTGGGGGGAGAAATTGGGTTTACTTCATATGTTAATGCAAACCTACCTAGTTCACACTTCCTGAAACAACATGTGGATGAAAATGCAGCAGTCTTTCAAAATGTACATGTTTTTGAATTGTGCGTTGCTGTTCTCCAGTCAAAATGTGTGTGCATTAGGGGAAAGTGTGCATAGATTGGTAAAAATGCATTATAGGGGCCTCTAATCACTATTAAGTAGGCAAAATTGCTTGCAAAAATATGTGTATGGGGCAAAATTGGACACAAAAATGTATATATTAGAACAAATGCACACTAATATGCTAATTGATTTTTATGAGGGGTTTTTTAAAAAAAATTGCATTCTGATACATAAACTTAAAGATTAGAACAATGAGAAACAAAGACAACTAAGGTTTCTAAATTGGTTTTCAAATACATTCTGATCTACTATACTAACGAAAACATGTGCAGATTTAAAGAGGGCAAATTGTGAATCCAAAGTGCAAACTTTCAAGTTTTTAGATGCAGAATAATGCTAGGGCACAATATCTGCTTGGAGCAGGCAGTTTTGGGATCTAGACTACAATGTACAGGATTTGCAATTAATGTACTTAAACAACTTTCAAAAAGTGAATGTTATTGTGATAAATATGATTTTCTCCTTGAAATATTGGTTCAGTCCTTGTGAACATCGTATTTGTAACATTTCTCCTAGAATTAGGAGATTCTTTGTCTAAGCTTAAACCTCGAGAACAGCCATTTTCATTCTTTTTTGTGTAGTTTTCCCTACACAAAGTTACCGGGTTCAGCTAGACTGGTAAAGAAAAAGTGATTTATATGCGTTGTATATGTGATATAACATTATGCCACCAGTTACAGATAGGTAGCCATGTTGGTCTGCCATAGTCAAAACAAAAAAAAATTCCTTCCAGTAGCACCTTAAAGACCAACTAAGTTAGTTCTTGGTATGAGCTTTCGTGTGCATGCACACTTCTTCAGATACACGGTTCTTCTGTGTATCTTCTTCTTCTGTGTATCTGAAGAAGTGTGCATGCACACGAAAGCTCATACCAAGAACTAACTTAGTTGGTCTTTAAGGTGCTACTGGAAGGAATTTTTTTTGTTTTGATTATGCCACCAGATGGCAATGTGGAGTCCTATTTTTCTCTGCCTGTTTTCCCTGTTTAAATTTACAACGCTCTAAACTGAAACGCTTCTTTGATGTGTCAAGATCCAGTACTAATGGAAAGCTTTTTGCTTGTTCTCTGTGGACAGCTGAATACTAATTATTTAAACCAGCAAAAGATAATTAAATCTAATGAATCTCGATTCTGCCCAGGTTATAGCTCTACTAAGGCATTAATCTTACTAATTACTTAATTTTACTAACACACTCTTCAGTGAGTTCAACAATGCATGTAGTGAATCTAGCAGTGAGGAATGAATGTATCACAATTGATTTTGAGTTTAAAAGCCCTTCTGAACTGCAAATCTCACTATTTTATTAATCAAATTATCACTTTTAGGGCATTTGAAAAAAAACTCCTCGCAGTCTCAAAGGCAAAATAGTATTTATTACCCTAGTGGGTTATTCTACTCTGGAGACATTAGAAAAGAAAATGATTGAATTGAAATTGCCAGCCTAGTCACTAAAGAATTGTGTAGATAACTGGGAGAACTATGAGGTTAAATCATTCCTTCATCAGTATATTTCTAAGCCTCCCATATATATATATGGTGGCACCTCCGGATGCTGCACCCCCCTGCAATCCCTACACAGATCTGGCTGACACAGGCCACAAAACCACAGCTCGCCCCTATACACGAAGCCAAGCCAGAGCACAACTAAGTGCAGTACAGCCATCTTCTCAGAAAAACTCTTCACAAAGTTCAAGAGGTCAAGACACAAAGACTTTAGCAACTAATCCACACCTAATGACCCACCTAAGTGGTACTCAGGATATCACTCAAGAAATCACTCAAGATATCCCTCAAGTAATTAAGGAACAAAAGAAGAAAAGGCACACTAGCCTGGGAACTTCCTCTCTGCCCAGAACATTGGAGGCTATACACCACACCCCCTCAACAGTATTTATAGGAACTCAAACACTGAGATCCTGCTCTGTTCCAGTAACAAGAAGCCGAAAGCACCAGCCTGAAGATGACGAGTGAGACCTCGTCGAAACGTCGCCTAGACACCCCAACTTTTACACGGGAAGACACCCGAGGACACCAAAACCTGCATATATATATATATACACACACACACACACACACACACACACACAACAAATGGTCTGGTTAATTTTTGTTCCACTTTAGTTGCACTAGAGCTGTTCCAGACATTAATAATATGGGGAGCACTGGGGAAGCACTGCAGAACAAACTAAACCACTAATGCACTATTCTTGTGTTAAGAGCAAATTGCAGAATACAACTGGAATAAAACACCTGTCCTAAAGAGCCAGCTTCTTACTAGACACTGTCCCCTTTTAGATGTTCAGTGAATGTATATGCAAGGGGAAACTGGATCACACCATGTCACCATAGCATAAGTTGCAGAATTTTCCTTTGCCAGTGGACAAAGGCTTGGGGATTTGCAGGCACCAATGATCAGTTGGTTAGCGACACTGGCAAACCCTGCTTCCTTTGCCCAGAAGAAAATACTAGCATGAATTGCTACCCAATGGAAATAATTGTTCAGGTACCTTCAGTGAACAAACACTGATGGAATCTTGTGAGAAAATTGCACAGGGTTAAAGTCTAAATAGGATAACTTCCAAATGCTAATGTCTTTCCTCAGGCATGCTTATGGTATATAAAAGAGTGCTTAAATGGAGTCCTTATTCTGTAATTCTAAGATTAAATCCTCACTGATAGTGCCCTGCTTGAAGAAGAGTTTGAAAGATATTGGCATTCCATATCTCCATTAATCTTCACGCCCTAGTAATGTTTACCCTAATACGTTGCCTTAATCAGATGGAAAATTAGTACCTGAATAAAGTCCCAATGGAAGTAGGGATTGATGATTTACTACCAAACTCAACTTTCTATAACTTCTCTAGGTCTCTGGATCGATCAAATTCTTTATAGACAAGCAGAAAACATCCGTGCCTATTTTTGTTGGACAGTGTACATTGGATGAAACACACCCTCCGCCAATGATTCATGAAGGTGAAACTAAAGCTTTGTGCAAGAACATCTAGCCATCTGGATTTGGTGAAGAGAAGTACTTAGTCAAGAGAACATCCTCCAGTGAGCTCATCCTTGCATACTTTCCTTCGTCACTCAGAGAAACATCTGATCCACAGCCCCATAATGTCCTTTTGGGTTGGTTTTTATGAAGATGCATGTCCCTAGCAGGGCCTTCCACATGCTGCTTGGCTTGGTTCCTTCTGCTGCTTCTGAAGCAGAGTGATTTTGTACAAAGAGATTAATCTCCTAAAGAGGATAAGAGGGAATAGGCAAGTAGCTGCATGCGAAGATCAGCCGTGTGAATTGCAGCATCAAGAGCAGCCATTTCCTTCTTCCCCAGGAATTTTGCAACAGTAAAACGAAAATCCATCATTCATTTATGCTAATTGGGCTCCCAGGTTACTTGGCAGGTTTCCGTTGCTGAGAAGCGTTTGTTTTCCATTTGTCTCTGAATAAAGGTTCAGACTGATCCAGCTTGTTCTGGGACCGTTGCTAGAAGTGGGATTTGCTGCTTTATGCTACTAAGATGCCTTAGGCACCTTAAGAACATAAGAAGAGGGTAAGGAGTCCAGTGGATCAGACCAATGGCCTATCTAGTCCAGAATCCTGTTCTCACAGTGGCCAACCAGATGTCTATGGGAAGCCTACAAGCAGGATTTGAGCACAAGTGCACTCTCCCCTCCTGGGGTCTCCTGCAACTCCACCTCTGTAGATATTCATGCTATATGCACAAAGGTGTAGGGCTACTAAAGGTAAAGGGACCCCTGACCATTAGGTCCAGTCGTGACCGACTCTGGGGTTGCGGCACTCATCTCGCTTTATTGGCCGAGGGAGCTGGCGTACAGCTTCCGGGTCATGTGGTCAGCATGACTAAGCCGCTTCTGGAGAACCAGAGCAGCGCACGGAAACACTGGTTACCTTCCCGCCAGAGTGGTACCTATTTATCTACTTGCACTTTGATGTGCTTTAGAACTGCTAGGTTGGCAGGAGCAGGGACTGAGCAACGGGAGCTCACCCCGTTGCGGAGATTCGAACCACCGACCTTCTGATCGGCAAGTCCTAGGCTCAGTGGTTTAACCCACAGCACTAGGCACAGCCTAAAGGGGGCTTGTGTTATAGTGTCCATTTCATACCTCCATTCTACCAGATGCAAAAATGCCAGAGACTGGCAGGGCTCCAAAGAGTGTGTGGCAGAGGCTGCAGGGCCAGAGGCTGATCCAGGGGAAGTGAGCAGCGATTTATGCAATTTTGTGCCTCCTGCAAGACAGAAACCAGGAATGGAGAAAGGGGAAGAGTCTGAGTAGTCGGAACTGGGGGAGGAAATTCAGGATGCAGGGCAAGAATGTAAGAGAAGTTGTCAGTTGTTTACATGTAGCCCATCATACAAGGGTACTGTGGGATGTGGTCCCTTATGACCACAGTTTCCAAATATATCTATGAGCCCCAAAAGGTTGGTGTGTCTTATTTCATAAAGAAAGGAAATGACAGGGCACATTGTTTCCAAACATGTTCCCTCTGGAAACATTGCAATATCTGCAAAATGTTCACTTCAAAAATCGATCTGGGCACACCCTACCGGATTTCCCCAGTATCTGCTTACCACAAACATTTATGGGGCAGGGAAATAACTTCTGAAGGACTGTGCAGAACTACACCCAGCCAATAAAAGGCTTGCTTTCCTCAGTAAGCCCAAAATTGGAAAGAAAATGGCTGTTGAGCTAACAACTTGGAACTTGGGAAACAGACAGACAGACAGACTCCAGATGGGTGGGGTATAAATAAATTATTATTATTATTATTATTATTATTATTATTATTATTATTATTATTACTACTGTAATGGAGTATATAAAAATTCCAAATTTCAAACTGATCCAATACAAATTACCTCAGGTACAGCAAGTTAAAAGTACAGCAAACTGACATTTTAACCCCTTTAAAACCATTTTTTGATGCTGTATAGCATGTTGGGGCTTATAATGGCAGAACTTTTTTATTTTATTGCTCAGCTTAACTAAGGGACACTTCTGTCTCCCTTAAATAAATAAATAAAAATATCTGCACTCATTACAAAATGTGCAACCCATACCGTTGCCTCTGGGCCATCAAAAGCTTAATGTATACAGCATAAATTTCTGAGCATTCAGGCTTTTTTTGTAGTTAGTTATTGCCAGCATTTTCATATCCTACATTTCATTCTTGTTTTTTTACAGAATACTGAAATGCCATCTAACTTTGTCCCATGGTACTGAAATGTATAATAATTTTACTGATCCATATGCATACCCACTCAGCCTTGCAACTCAGGCAACTATTTCTAAAGTCACAGAACGTTGCTTAGAAGTGTGCATCCATAACATTTATTATTGTTATGAATGGAAGACAATTTCAGCCCGTTTATTAACCGTAGGATGAGATTCCCAGGATATTTAAATAATTGATTGTCTTAGACATTTCACACTAATACAAATGCATCAACAAGTATTTAATTGGATCACTGCTTGATCCCAGCACTGTGCTATGCATCATGTTCCTTGTAAATCAATTTCACATTTTATTATGTATATTTTATATTTCTAAGAAAATATCCTGGCAGCTACTTATGCAAAGTGTTCATGTTATGTTGTGTGACTGCTTCCTTTTGTATAACAGTGCTAATTTGTATATGTTAATTTATTCAAGGCTACTTAATCCTATACACATTTACCTCATTGAGCCTAATGTGCACTGAAGCTCAACCTAGCCAGATTTATAATAATAATAAAAAAATCTCAATGCTTAAATATTAATTGTGCTATGCTATGTATTTCTACTCAGACTTAAAAATTAATGTAATTTTGTTCATTTAAAAGCATTTATAGACCACTTAATATTTCAAAAAATCTTAGCAATGTATCATCTGAAAAACAGAGAATACTGGTATATCATTAAAACACAACCTAAAATCAGTAAAATAAATCTCTTGATCTGCTCTCTGGACAGCCACCTCAATGAGATGCTGTTGTTGTTGTTTAGTTGTGTCCGACTCTTCGTGACCCCATGGACCAGAGTACGCCGGGCACTCCTATCTTCCACTGCCTCCCGCAGTTTGGTCAGACTCATGTTTGTGGCTTCAAGAACACTGTCCAACCATCTTGTCCTCTGTCGTCCCCTTTTCCTTGTGCCCTCAATCTTTCCCAACATCAGGGTCTTTTCCAGGGAGTCTTCTCTTCTCATGAGGTGGCCAAAGTATTGGAGCCTCAGCTTCATGATCTGTCCTTCCAGTGACCACTCAGGGCTGATTTCCTTAAGAATGGATGCGTTTGATCTTCTTGCAGCCCATGGGACTCTCAAGAGTTTCCTCCAGCACCATAATTCAAAAGCATCAATTCTTCAGTGATCAGCCTTCTTTATGGTCCAGCTCTCACTTCCATACATCACTGCTGGGAAAACCATGGCTTTAACTATACGGACCTTTGTTGGCAAGGTGATGTCTCTGCTTTTTAAGATGCTGCAATGAGATGTACCTTTTTATTAAACGGGGATGTGGCAAGTGTGGGGACTCACACTTCTATGACAAGTGTGGGGAGCCTGTGCCCTGCTTCCAAGATGTTGTTGGGCTGCAATTCCTGTCAACCTCAGTGAGCATGACAAATAATGAGGGTTTCTGGGAGTTGTAGTCCAGCAACATCTAGAGGGTCACCAGTTTCCAATCCTGACTGTTTCCAATCCTGACTCTGTGTCAGCCTTCCCCAAGCTGATGCCCTTGAAATACAATATTCTTGGAATACAACTCCCATTATCTCTGACAATCAACAATGCTGGCTGGAGCTGCTGAGAATTGGAATCCAACAACATCTGGAGATCACCAGGTTGGTGAAGGCTGCTCTCTCTTGCCTAATTTATGCTCCAGCTATAGAAACACTGTCTTACATAGTCTGAATGTACCTTTGATCCAGATTCCTCTCTTAAGAGTAAAACAACAAATCTGCAGTCTCCAACAGCATGGGAGGTGCTGGGACTCTCTCCATAATGGCAGCCCATCACAGCCATGCCTGTCTTCTCACATAAATACTGCTATCACTGTGTCTAGACAGACTAAGAAAATTGTACACACAGAGAAGTAGGGCAGGAGTTGTGGGAAAGCAATCAATTGCAGATCCTGGAGTTTGGAGTTGTTTTTTGCTAGTTTAAAGAAAGTGTAGCTGGGCAGGTTATAATTATAGAGACAACATTTGGGTTGGTTTCTTTGTCTCCCCACTCCTGTTCCTATCTATTTATGGCTTTAAAACTATGTCTGCGTAGAAGGCTGGTCTATTAAGGCTCTCTGGTTCTTTGCAAACCAAAGAAGTTGGACTGGAGAGCCTTGAGGGGGGGGGCTCTCTGGATGCCACATAAGTCCTCAATGGACACACGAGGGCCCGCAGACACCCCAATGGCAACCCATGGACAAGATTACCTTTTCAGTGGTAACTCTGGCAAAAAAAAAATGCATTAGAAAATTATTTATACATACATACATACCCTGCCCATCTGGCTGGGTTTCCCCAGCCACTCTGGGTGGCTCACAACAGAATGCTAAAAATACGATAAAACATCAAACCTTAAAAACTTCCCTAAACAGAACTGCCTTCAGATGTCTTCTAAAAGTCAGATAGTTGTTTATTTCCTTGACACTTCTCGTAGTGAGGGAACCACCAAAAGGCCCTTGGAGCTGGACCTCGGTGTCCAGGTGGAAAGATGGAGGTGGAGATGCTCCTTCAAGCATACTGAGCCGAGGCCATTTAGGGCTTTAAAGGTCAGCACCAACACTTTGAATTGTGCTCAGAAATGTACTGGGAGTCAATGTAGGTCTTTCAGGACCAGTGTTATATGGTCTCAGCAGCCACTCCCAGTCTAGCTGCTGCATTCTGGATTAGTTGTAATTTCTGGGTCACCTTCTGGGTCACGTAGAGTGCATTAAAGTAGTCCAAGCAGGAGATAACTAGCTCATGCACCCTGCTGGCGAGACAGTCCATGGGCAGGTAGGGTCTCAGCCTGCATACCAGTTGGAGCTGGTAGACAGCTGCCCTGGACACAGAATTGATCTGCGTCTTGTGTGGCTCTGTTAAGGTGTTGGAATGTTCAAATAATAATGGACAGCTGTGTGTCCAAAAGGACTCCCAGGCTGCTCACCTGGTCCTTCCGGGGAACAATTACCCCATTCAGGACCAGGGAATTCTCCATACCTGCCCTCCCCCGACCCCCCCAAAACAGTACTTCTGTCTTGTCAGGATTCAGCCTCAATCTGTTAGCTGCCATCCATCCCCCAACTGCCTCCAGACACTCACACAGGACAGTCACCACCTTCACTCGTTCTGATTTAAAAGAGAGGTAGAGCTGGGTATCATCTGCATACTGATGAACATTCCAAGGTTTCTGGCTATTCTGACCTGAAGGAACATTTCAAATACTGCAGTCATTGACCTCTGGGTTTCATTGGTATGCACCTCTTTATGTGCTAAAATCATGAAGCCAATTCCATTGCCATATGCTGTACTGTTAACATGGCTTTGGGTGGGTTATTTGCCAGCCCACCCCCCCACCCCCCATCAGGCAGACTCCACTAAGCAGTATAACTGCCTAGTGTAAAGTATATGGATCTACACCTGGGTGCAGCCTCTATTAATTATGTAGGATGAGATTCACATGTAATGAAAGAGGCTAAGGTTGGATGCTATAATCAAATTAAGTAATTCAGAAGAAACTGGTCCCACTTGAATAACCGTGGAGGGCTGTTAGATTGCAAGAGAGGTCAAAATATAATGAAAAAGAAAAGGATGTTGAGCATACAAAGCAGCGATGAACTTCTGGTTGGGAAAATACTGCGGAGGGGCTGGCTTGTAAGTGGCATTGGTGATCCTAGTTTTGCCTAGGTCTGCTTCAGACATTACTGGAGTGGATTAGCTATCACCGAAATGAGAAACCATAGGGGAATTGCACATAGGAAGCTGCTTATTACACCCACTTGCATTAGATGATTTTAGGTCAGGAAACATTTCCCTCCATTCAAAAATGAAAAGTATCCATTATCTGATTACTATTTGAATCACAGCTTCATACAAATATGGCTTCCAACATTGATCTCACCCCCTGATGATAGTACCCAAATGTCACTACAGCCTGAATTTGGAAAGAGGCTCTATCTACGCTGGGTTCATTTTGGTAAACAACGTTCTAAATTAGAATTCCTGGTATTTTATTATTATTATTTGAACATTCCAATACCTTAACAGAGCCACACAAAGCAATGGGTGTAAGAGGCATTCCTACAACTCCTGTCACTACTTCTGCTATATTGCTCAACCACCTCCTATTCTGCCTCTTGAAATTCAATGGAGCCTGCCAGGTGAAGTGTTGGAGAAATGGGATCTGTGTTTGATAAATCACTTCTCATGTTTGTCACTGTGTGCTATGGTGTCCAACCAGGTCTGTCAGAAGCTGCCATGTATCTGGTACGTTTTCTATAGTTTTAAAAAAACCAAAACATTTCAGAAACTGGTGCGTCATCTTCACTAACTTAGAGGTGTTAGATGGGAACATGAGACCCAAATCTCCTAATGCTTTGTGACTTCCCCAGTGTTTGAGCTTCTTGTAGTCTGATGTGACCTCTCTGAGATTAGAAAAGTTACATGACTTCAGCCATATTTTGCCCAGTACCATACACACCTGTTTAAGATGTGAGACCACCAGAAGCAGCCTTAATACATTGTGAGGTATGTATTATCCTGGAGTTCTACAAAAAGATTTCTTGAACTATTCTTACAGCTCAAGCTGGGCACTGAGATTTTTAGCTTTGAGTTCAAGTCCATTTCCCTTGAAAAAAAGACACTGTGGTCCCATTTCCTAGCTAATGTCTTTGGCAAAAAAAAGCAAAAAGAGAGAGAGCGCGCGCAAAGGGCAGAACAAGGGCCGGCTGCTTTCTGAGCCAATTCTATTTACTGATTGGATCAAGGATTAAAGTAGATGTTCATTTTTATAAAGTGATTTCTAACCTTGTTTTCCTGCTGCTTTGGATGGGGCAAGGGAAAAAGCCATAGGTTTGTGTAAGGCACACAATTTAATTTGTACATTTTCAGCCCGTTATTAATCTCCTGATTTATTGCAGCCATTTGATTTCTGCAGCATTGTTTCGTAATAAAGGCATTATCAAGAGCCAGAAGTCACTCATCCAGTGCTCATCTGCTGTGGATTACTTCTCCATTTTGTACTTAATTAATGGGTCATATAAATAAAGCTGAAGACTTGGGAGTCATTGTCTTCTTGGGTCTGGGAAAAAGACCAGGGCTAAGAGACAAGCAGCAAAAAAAGGGCATTTAGGGCAGAAATGAGAGAGTACCCTGGTCTAATGGCTACAGATTCCTTTTCTGGCCTTGAGCACTGCACTTCATCTCTACGCTTCAATTTCTGTACCCCAAGGACATAATGGGAATAGCTACTCAAGTGGAATCTGAGATAGGATGCATTAAACATACTGAGATGAGATACTGTGGAATGGCAGGCCTGAGCCCAATAATATTCTTCCATCAACTCAGCCAATGACACATGCATCCAGAGTAATTTGGATTTTCCAATCCCCGGGTGTCAGAGAAACAACTAGCAACTGGAGGTTTCATAATGGTGACAATACTATGCCAAGATTACCAGGTTTTTGTTTTGTTTTGTCATTACCAATCTAAAATGTTAAAAGCCATTTCCAGTCTGGTATTGGTGCCCAAGCTTCTTCTGAAATGCTTTAGAATACATATCCCAGCTGAGTGGCACAGGCACAGACTGTGGGCACTCTTATATTTAGGGAAACCTCCTAATCCTAATTTATAAATAATAATACCAATAACATTATTGTTTGTTTCATCCATGAACTGCTTTCCATAAGGCACAGATGTATGTGTGTGTGTATAATAGACTTATTTCTACACTACCCTGATAAGAAAGCTGAAGGTCACCATAAATGTATATAAAACCAGTGCTTTTTCTTCTTTCTTAAGAAAAAAGTCGCCAGTACTCCCCATGAAGTTGTTACAGTAAGTCACACTTTGAAAATTTGAGTGGGGGGAAAGGTACCTGTACTGTGTATCCTTAAGTACCCGCAGAAAGAATAAACACTGCATAAAATAAATATACCAAATCATAGAAGTGGGGTTAGCTTGCTATATACTTTCCTTTTCCCTAGTAAAGGCTCATTAAGTTTGCCTTATGTTTTTTGCCTTTGCAGCAGCTGACAATGTGCAGAGTGCAGTGGGAGCCCTCCATAAGTGAACTATACCAAACTATTTTGCAGGATATTGATCAGCATGGTGAGGGCGATGATAGGTGTAGTCTCTCCTCTTCCTAGTGGGTATGCCTTCTGGCTAACGATGCTGGAGGTGCAGAACTGCCTGAGGGAGAGATAAGGGAGCAAAGAGGTGTGTGATGAAAGGCAATCCATACAAGATGCAAACTATTTTGAGCACTCTCTAACAGCTGGAGTGCCTTTGCTCTCCCGCGCAGGAGTATCGCACATGCAGCCCATTAGCAGAAGTGCTGGAGTCGTCGCAGATTACTTTCAACCACCAGAATATTTCACAGGATGCTGAAATCATCAGTATCCAATTTGGATTTCATTTAGAGAGAGGGTGGCAGGCAAACATCGGCGGGGAAACCTTTGCTTAATAAGATGCAAGGGCATTAAAAGACAAAAGAATAGGGAGCTGTTTGGATTTCTCCTGAGGCAAAATTGCTAGGATTCCCCCACCCCCACCCCCAATTCATTTTCTTCTTCCAAGATGAGGTTACCAGATTTGTTCAATGAATCCGGGGACACTTTTCAACTTCCTATTAAATAGATGGATTTTGTCAGAGGACTAATTTATAAATCCGGGGACTGTCCCCGGGAAACAGGGACGTCTGGTAACCTTATTCTAAGAGCCATTTCTCATGTTATATTTGGGCTGGTGTGAGGTGTCTGTGTTTTTGTATACAAATGTACAAGGCGTGTTTTACCTTAGCCAAAGCAATAGGAGGCAGAGCCAACTCATTCTACTTTTGACCTTGTGCTTCCTGCTGAGGAAACCCCCTGCATCCTCCCACCCTACCCAACCATCTATAAGAACTCCTCTTTATGTATATATATTTTTATAACCTACTTATTAGGTGCAAGGATAAATGTACTTGCACACATAGTATAGTTCAAAGTCCAAGTCAGCAATATGACTTACATAGGAGTCAGGAAGTCGAATTGACTGGCATTAATTGTTCAGAGAACAGGTGATTGATTGTTGCCCCCATTTTATTTTATAAATAAAAACCACTTTCACAAGACATCTGATTTTCCAAGCCACTAATAAAGAAATATATCTCTCTTTCTGCTTTATTTAAAATAATCCATACCTTTCTTGCCAGCTCTATCAGTAGCTTTTCAAAGCCATCCTAAATATCTTTGCAGAAGCTTACAAAAAGCATGGCCTATCTCTCAACATCCAAAAAAACCAAAGTGCTGCACCAACAAGCACAAAATAACCCCTCTGCAGTGCCATAAATCCAACTCAATGGTGTAACGTTGGAAAGTGTTGATCACTTCTCCTACCTGGGCAGTAATCTTTCCACAAGGGCCGGCATTGATGTTGAAATCAAGCATCACCTGAGCTCTGAGAGTGCAGCTTTCTCCCAATTGAAGTGTAGAGTTTTTGAGGACCAGGACATTCACAGGGAAACCAAAATGCTTTTTTACAAAGCTTTTGTACTACCAACCTTATTGTATGCTTGTGAAACATGGACCACTTATAAACAGCATCTCCAACTCCTTGAAAGATTCCATCAACGGTGTCTCAAAAACAAATTACACATCACTTTGGAAGACAGGCAAACTAATGCCAGTGTACTGGAAGAAGCAAAGATCACCAATGTTGAAGCAATGATTCCTCAACATCAACTTTGTTGGACTGGTTATTCAGATGCCTGATTATCGTCCTCCAAAGCAACTACTCTATTCCGAACTTAAAAATGGAAAGCGTAAAATGTAGTATAAACACTGACAACTGGGGAACACTGGCCTGTGAGCACTCCAATTGGATAACAGCTTTTACCAATGGTGTCATGGACTTTGAAGACGTTCAAACTCAGAATGAAAGGGAAAATGTGCTAAGAGGAAGTTTGGAAAAGCCTCGCCATGATCAACTCCTGCCCGGAAACGTATGTCCCCACTGTGGAAGGACGTGTGGATCCAGAATTGTCCTCCACAGTCACTTACAGACTCATTGTTAAGACTGTGTTCATGGAAGACAATCTTACTTGGCTATGAGTGAATGCCAAAGAAAGAAAGAAGAAGACATTTAAAACACATCACTTACCCCAAAGAATCCTAGTCCTCTCAGCTAGCTACAATTCCCAGTACACTTAACAAACTACAGTTCCCAGGATTCTCTGAAGGATATAAAGTTATTTAAATGGTATTTTACCCCAGAAACAGGGAGGAAACCATGTGACTGAGACATTGTTTGTCCACAGTGCAGAAGCTTGGCTAGAACATGTGAGAAAAGACAGGAGGGAGGGTAGGAGTGTTAATTGGCATATGGAGGATACCAGAAGATTGTACAGTGGAATGGTGCCTGCAGCAAGTTACCACCCCTTGCAATGTCTTTTATTGCACATTAAGTGTGAGCATGAATATTTCATTCACTCTGTTCCATGAGAACATCTTCACTGATGTGCATGTTAATAAAACATGAGACCATGTTTTTGGCACCTCCTTGGCTGTCCCCTGAATAGGCCCCATCACAGTTTCATTAAGCAGAACAAACACTCAGGGTTCAGATCCTTATAGCATTGTTCTAATGGAGTCACATAGCATGTACTTTAGCAGCAAGATGTGTTCCGAGGAGCTTTTGGGTTTCTGGAATAGTAAAACGAGTATAGTCATTGATAAAGACTCAAAGCACGTACCCCCAGAAGTGAGGAAATGAGGTGTCTATTCCTAACTCTCTTGGAACCATTGGAAAATTGTCTCCTTCCCACAGTATTGGTCCAAAAAAGGACTGAAGTGGGGAAAGCAAGCATTTGAAAAACCACAGGATAATGAGGCATTAATATACCATTATTATTATTATTATTATTATTATTATTATTATTATTATTATTAAATTTATATACCACCCTTCATCTGAAGATCACAGGGAGGATAAAAATATAAAAACACAAACATACATACCATAATAACAAACAAAAACAGTAACAGTCCCCCACAGTTTAAAACGCCATAGATTATTTAATTAGCCAAAGGCTAATGTTAGGTTATAAGGTATTGCTAATATGACCAGCAATATGCAGAGTTGCTAGACTGAAACAGCAAGTTTTAGATCTCTAGATAGAGGATCCCAGACAGCAGCTTTTTAAGCATACAAATCCCTCACTCACTATTTTGGGCCATTTTTAGGTCACTGCATACTTGAATGTATTTGCACAATTTTTTGTTGATATCTCATAATTGTCTTCAAATATCTTAAGGGCTGTCACATGGAAGAGAGAGCATGCTCTTGAGGGTAGTAGGACTCAAGGCAATGGCTTCAAATTACAAGAAAGGAGTGTGGACTGCCATGTACGTTGGGCCGGTGACATGTTGGGACAGCCCCATGGTTGTCATGGTGGCCATGGAGTCCTGAGCAGCTTCAGAGCCAGCTGCCTCGGCATGGACGTTGAAGTCTCCCAGAATCAGCAGTCTGGGAGTCTTCAACACTGCCTCCGAGACCAGCTCTGTCAGCAGGGAGACTGCTGGGCAGCAAGGTGGGCGGTAAACCAGCAGAATCCCTGATCTGTCCCAATTGCCTAACGCCAGGAACACGCACTCTAGATTCTCACCGCCCAACTGGACAGAGAACCTGGACATAGAAAGAGAATCTCTATAGACCACAGCAACTCCCCCTCCCTGACCCTCGAGTCTGGCCTGATGCTGCACTGAGTACCCAGGTGGGCACAGCTGGGTGAGACCAACTCCACCCAGTTCACCCACCCAGGTTTCAGTGATACATGCCAGATCAGCCTCCTCATCCCTAATCAGATCATTTTATTCTGGGCTGACCTGGCATTCAACAGCAGCAGTCACAGACCCGAGGTTTGGCTAATATGACAACCACAGTTCCCCAGATTGGAGGAGAGCCTGTGCTGTGTGCCCCTTACCCAGCCTGCCCCTCCTCCCACACCATACCTCCCTTTACCCAGTGTGCTGGGCCCGGGGGTAACCTGAGAACCGTGGTGCAGGTCCGGTCCAGAATCTGAAGGTTCCGCTAGGAGTCAGTCCAACAGGGTCAAGGCAGGACACGAGGCAGGAAACCAGGCAAGGACAGGTACAGGACCTCAGGCAGGATCTGGCATACAGCAATGTTGCTCCCACAGCCTGGGGTGGGGGTCCAACAGCCTTTTATCTTTGTCGGGGTAACGGCCACTCCAGATCCCCCAGTGACTCACTTCCCTGTTTTGCCCTAAGGCGAGCACGAGCACTCCTCCTGCGAGTACTCAGGTCTCTCCTTCTCTCAGACCTTAGTCTCTGCAGCTCGGGAGATGTCGGTGGGTTACTAGACCCAGGGGCCACCTCAGCCTCCCCTGACCAAACCGGTAGTGGAGCAGCTGTAAGTGATGGCCCAGCTGAAGGCAATGAGGTAATCCCCGCATCTGGAGCCAGGGCAGGCTCAGGCCCCTGACTCGGCCCAGCTGGTGTTTGTTGCAGGAGAACCTGTGCAGGATCAGGCCACAGACTTGGTTCAGATGATCCCTGAGGCAAAGGATCCGGTGCAGACTAAGACTCCTCTGGTTTCGAGTCCGAGCCCAAGTCCCAGGCTATCATACCCAGAACCACTGTAATTGGGCCTCGCCCTGCTGTCCTCCCAGGCACATCCCACCAAGTGCCCTTACAACCCAGTTAAAAACAGTTAAAACACTAAAATTAAAAATTAAAAGGATATAAAAAGCAAATTAAAAGAAGAAGCTGAGGAGCAGCAGCAGCCCTTATAAAACAGGCATCCCCAACCTTCGTCCTTCCAGATGTTTTGGACTACAATTCCCATCATCCCTGACTACTGGTCCTGTTACCTAGGGATCATGGGAGTTGTAGGCCAAAACATCTGGAGGTCCACAGGCTGGGGATGCCTGTTATAAAACCTGTTACAGATAGGTAGCCGTGTTGGTCTGCCATAGTCAAAACAAAAAAAATTCCTTCCAGTAGCACCTTAAAGACCAACTAAGTTAGTTCTTGGTATGAGCTTTCGTGTGCATGCACACATGGTATCTGAAGAAGTGTGCATGCACACGAAAGCTCATACCAAGAACTAACTTAGTTGGTCTTTAAGGTGCTACTGGAAGGAATTTTTTTTGTTTTGTTATAAAACCTGTCAGGCTCTGCCCTAGGCCAGGTGGAGAGAGGCAGGAGCAGGGCCTTCAGGCTCTCAGCAGGGTGGTCCCAAGCTTTCTTCTAACAAAGGCAAGTCACTGGGAATAGCTTACACTAATGCTCCAACAACATATTTAAAGCCTTTTTACAGTCTCCAGTCCACAATTCATAGTAGTAGGAGAAGCATTTTGTCTGAGTATTTCAGAAACAATGGTAAGTACCATTAAATTGTTCATCACCCCCAGCACAATACAAAGCAATATCCTGTCCTTAGCAAAATCTGTGGTATCTGTGATAGATAGTAGAGATTCATAAAGCAGGAAAAAACCTGAAACTAGCTATACCATTTCACCTAATTTTTCCTCCCATTTCAATTTTACACCTTTCAGCAGAATGCTCAGTGGTTAATTACGTTTCCATCTTATTTCTTAGATAATGTTCCTCTTGTTCATTGTTTCTTAGCTGCTTGATGGGGTCCCCCCCCATTTTACCTTTCATTTCACCTCCTAACATAGCTCTAAATTTAGTTGGCTGGCAATTTGGGCATATTTTATACATGATGCCTTTATTATTATGAAATAAAATGAAATCCTTGCCTTTTAATTCACTTACTAATAATTCTATATCAAGGATTTTTAATACAAAAAAAAAAATCTAACCACCCTTCTCCAGAAACTAATTGAGCTACGTATAATTATAGCACCCCAGGAGATGATAATGTACCTTATTAGTGACAGTCCTGCACCTAAAAGGCCCTTAAACTTCCTGTGCCTAAAAGCAGTGCTTTTTTCTGGGGGTATACAGGGGTATGGATGCCCCTAAACATTTTGTGGGCAGTATTTCAATATGAGTAGGAAAATGAGAGTACAGTGGTACCTTGGTTCTTCAACTTAATCCGTTCCAGAAGTCTGTTCCAAAACCAAAGCGTTCCAAAACCAAGGCACACTTTCCCATAGAAAGTAATGTAAAGCGGATTAATCCATTCCAGACTTTTAAAAACAACCCCTAAAACAGCAATTTAACATGAATTTTACTATCTAACGAGATCACTGATCCATAAAATGAAAGCAATAATCAATGTACTGTACTATAAAATAAATAAGACCGTATTGTAGATGATAAAAATTAAAATTAATGCTTTTTCTTACCTGCATTAATGATAGTCATTGTTTGGATGGGGAACTTTTATCCATTTCCACAGTCACACAATCCATCAGTAGCTGAACTGGGTTCCACATAGTCACAAAAACAAATTAACCAAAAAAGCCTCATAAACAAAAACTCAAAATAAATAGCAAAAACATAAGCGCCAAATACAGTGGTACCTTGGTTCTCAAACTTAATCCATTCCGGAAGTCCATTTGACTTCTGAAACGTTCGAAAGCTGAGGTGCAGCTTCTGATTGGTCCAGGTGCCCTGGAAACAATAGCCAACAGTTGCATTGGATGTTTGGCTTCCGAAAAATGTTCGAAAACAGGAACACTTACTTCTGGGTTTTCGGTGTTTGGGAACCAATGCATTTGAGAACCCAGGTGTTTGAGAACCAAGGTACTCCTGTACCCCTAAACATTTTTTTAGAAAAAAGCACTGCCTAAAAGTGTCTACATCAGATAACACAGGAGGTGTTAAAATTCAGATTTGTGTCCACTGTCACTTGCTTGCTGTGTGATCAATTTTTTTTGAGAGGATATAACTTCCGACAATTCAGAAAGCCCTATTCAGGCTTTCTAACCTTCATGAATGAAAGGGGAGGCAGAGATGTGCTTGTTGAGCCTGCCCCCACAGTTATGTCTCTGTCAAAGAATAATAGAATCATAGATTTGTAGAGTTGGAAAGGATCCCAAGTGTCATTTAGTCCACCCCCCCCCCGCAATGCAGGAACCTCAAGTAAAGCACCCATGACAGATGGCCATCCAAATTCTGCTTAAAAACTCTCAATGAGGGAGAAGGAGCCTGTTCCAGTGTCAAACAGCTCTTACTGCCAGAAAGTCCTTCCTGAGGTTTAGTCACTGAAATGTCAGTGTTGTGGAATGAGGGATGCATGGGGTCGGTACATATTTTGCAATTACCAAGTGGCTGCTTCCAAAAGCAACTTTTCTGTAGTTAATTCTAAATGCTCAAGATGCCATAGTTGGAGAAGCTTCCAATGTGGAACACGGTCGTCGTCGTCATCATCATCATCATCATGTCCCTGAAGTCCAGTAGATAGATGACTTAATGTGTGTGATGGCCTGGGATTCGGACTCGGAGGCTGAACCTGAGGAATCCCAGCTTGCACAGGAGTCCCTGCCTCCAGAACCAGCTGAGCTGGGGCTGGGGCTTGAGCCTGAAGGGTCCTCACCTGTGCTGGATCCTCAGGTGCAGGCACCAGCTGAGTCTGCTCTGGCTCCTGAGGTGATAGAGGACCCATTGCCTGCAGGTGCTCCACCCTCAGCCCCGTCAGAGGAAGCTGAGGTTGCCTATGGGTCGGGTAACCCTCCAGCCTCTCCTGAGCTGCAGAGGCTCAGGGCAGAGAGCCGGAGGGAACTAAGTTCCCGCAGGAGGAGTGCTCGCCTCCAGGCCAGGAAACAAGAATGGCCAATGATCAGAGATGATGGGACTTGCCGTCATAAACATCTGGAGGGTACCAAGTTGGGAGTGGCTGTTCTGATCCACAGTCTTGTAAGGACTCTGTGCCACTCAGAGAAAGAGAACAGCTGACAGAAAGCACATGCATGTATGAGAAGGAGAAAGAGTGATGTAGGAGACACACAGGCACAAAAGGGTCAAGTGGGTCCCATGATGGAGGTTGGCATTAAAAGTAGGTTCTGGATCTGGAAAGTCTTAAAATCACTATGTGGGTGTTGATGGGCAATCCTATGTGGGCATTTGCCTGTCGCATGCTTAGAGTTGTGTAGGGAACAGGGCTACACTTGCAGGCCCAGTTTATGACATCTCAAGCCTTTGTGTCTTGAAGTATTCAGGTCTGCAGCACGAAGCTGTCTCTTTGTGTGGTTTAGATTGTGCCAGTTTCCAAATTGCATGGATAGCCTATATATGAAGTAGACCAAGCCTGCCACTGCAGACCTTTTCCTTCCAACACATGGAGGGCAGGCTTATATCAGGGGCTATATCAGGGGTAGGCAACCTAAGGCCCGTGGGCCGGATGCTGCCCAATCGCCTTCTCAATCCGGCCTGCGGACGGTCCAGGAATCAGCATGTTTTTACATGAGTAGAATGTGTGCTTTTATTTAAAATGCATTTCTGGGTTATTTGTGGGGCATAGGAATTTGTTCATTTCCCCCACAAAATATAGTCCAGCCCACCACATGGTCTGAGGGACGGTGGACCGGCCCACGGCTGAAAAAGGTTGCTGACCCCTGAGCTATATTATATTTAAAAAATGAGTGAGCTATTCAGAAACTATTCTGTTTTTAATTTGGTGAAAATAGTATTATCATGCATTTTTATGAGATAGCCTTTTCTTTATGAGAAAGAGTAGGAAAGGGCATGGCAATGGGATAAGCCGTTGGCTTCCTCTGGTCTTGAGGCAGCAGCTTCTGCTTCCTGAAAGTTTTGAAATTAGCACAAGAGCTGGCGATTTTCTGTATTTATATGTATTACCTTGGTGGCAGAGTGGAAGATGCAAGGTCAGCAGTTACTGCTGACACCAAGGGGCTGTTGCGTTGCTAAAGAACTGCAGGAAGTGAAAAATGAGCATCAGAGGTGGCTGTAATGTGAACAATAAAATGGTTTTATAACACCAAAGTCAGATCTCCTGAAGAAAAGATCCTTGGAATTATAAACAGGTTAACCACAGTGCATAATCAGGCAGCGGTTTGGGCCACTAAAGGAAGGCAATACTACACATGAGCTGTGACTGATATCAATAAATATTCATAATGCTAGAGCGATCAGAACCACTAGTCAGAATCACGGCTCCGTCAAATTACACACAGTGCAAATTCACCTATAAAGGCAAGGATCTTGCCCTGGTTAAGCTGGCATCGAGAACAAGCAAAAGATAACAGAAGCAGTCCTCAGTTAATGTAATAAGCATCATTTCAAAGTGTGGATTTTTTAAAACAAATGCCTCCTGCAAAAGGGTCTCTAATGTCAAAAGCATGGCTGTAAATTAATTGCTTACAGTTGCAAGCTGTTTACCTGGGAGTAAGTACCATTAAGCTTAATGGTGATTACCTCTGAGTAGATATTAATAGAATTGCAGTGTGTATCACTTCAGAAAAGTATAAAAATAATATTTTAATTTCTTCAAAATTAGTGTGTGTGTGTGTGTGTGTGTGTGTGTGTGTAGATCATATTATGAGCATCAAAATTCTGTAACATTAGAAGTTTAAAGGAAATCAATGTCACAAAAATATGCATTCCTGCTATATGTACATTTTTAAATAACAAAAAGCCAGTCCTGAGATTGGCTCTTAATCTCTCTCTCTCTCTCTCTCTCTCTCTCTCTCACACACACACACACACACACACACACACACAGCTACAATAAACCTACCATTTAAATTATGGACTGGTCAGTTCTTCATCAGACGGCAAACGGGCAAATTTAGCAGGGGAACAAATACTCCCCCCCCCTCACTGTACATGAAACTTCCAAACCACTGTCAGGATACCTATTCAGTGTGAGGGCAATGATTGTGTGTCACACTTAGGTTTGGCATTGTACTATCATCATGTAGTCCAACTTGACTAACTGCGTTGCAGTCTGGCATCATCTTGATTGCTGCTGAGCTGGGACTGCATCAGGAAGAAATCCCTGTCTTAAGGAAAATGGTGCCAAAGCTACTCTATTTGCAAACATTGGTTAAACAAGGGAAACATAGGAGGCTGTCTTGCACTGAGCTAGACCATTGGTCCATTTAGTTCAGTATTCTCTACACAAACTGACAGCAACTTTTCAGGGCAAGGAGGACTCTTTTCCAGCAGTGAGGCTAGCAGGTCCTGTCCTATCTTCCCAATTCATGATTATGATCACATGAAACACATAGAGCTAATGTATTTCCCCCCAGTTATTTGGGTTTCCAACCAAGGCAGAAATTCAGTAGGAATAAAATTTTACACATATAGAAACCTTATGTAAGTGAGTGCTCCCTCTTGACCAGAATTAGAAAATGGGAAGGAAAAGACCATAAACTTTCCCTAATCAGCTTTAAAAATTAAAATTAAAAATGTAGTTTTCCGAGCCCCTGAAGGCAGAAAGCAGCAGACAGAGAAGAGATGGCTCATTCTAAGAAGCAATCCCCTCCACAAAATGATGGATAGGCTGATGTTTGCAGAGGGTTTGTTGTTTGGGCTGTACCACATATTTCTGTGTTCCTCAGGTTTTATCATGACTCTTCTTAAAGCACCTTTCTGGGGAATCTCTGACACTCAGGTTAACCCCAAGCAATGTGGCAGTGGAAGGCCTGGCTAAGAAATAATGACAGGCGCCTTGTCAGTTGTCACTTGAACAGAAAATGTCAGCACTGACCTACTGAGAAGAATTAATTAGAACTCCCAAATCCATTAGCACATCCTCAAAGGGCAGAACAGGGAGCAAGTTAAGAAGTTCAAAAGTGGGGGAATGTACGGGGAGTTTAAAAGGATTGCATAGGTTGATTTTTCAGGCACTGAGGTGGAAATGTAGCACATAATCAGACAGACATAAAATGCCAACTGTTTCAGGACCCAGCAAGATATATATATTTAATCTTATCAGACAAGAGGACTGACTAAATGACAGTCTTTTCTCCTTCATGTGAAAGCATGAAAGAAACTTCAGCGTTAACATTGAACGTGCAATATAATATGGGACACAGTGTTCTGTCTCACAGGGAACTTCAATGTAGGCCTGCCATGTTCCCATCACAACAGAGCACCTAGATGGTTTAGAGCTCAACGTCGATCCTACCAAGTGGCAATGGCGATGGCGAAGAGGACCTTTTTCACCGCCTCTATTGCATCTGCAGAAAACAGCAGCAGGAGACTCTTTCAGCTGGTTCGCAATCTATCGGAACCACCTTTGTCACTGGGGCCTGGTAGGGACCCCAAGATCTCCTGCAATGCTTTTGCAAAGTTTTTTTTGCAGATAAAGTCGCTCAGATTCGGAAGGAGGTAGACTCCACTGTGGGAGCAGGGCCGGGGTGGGAGAGTACCAAAGTCCTGTCTAGTCATGTTACATGGGATCAATTCCAATCTGTTACCTCCGAGGATGTGGACAGGCTGCTCGGACAAGTGAAACCGACCACCTGTCTCCTTGATCCTTGCCCATGCTGGCTAATAAAAGCGAGCCGGGAAGGGCTGGGCGATGGGCTCTGCGGGCTAGTGAATGCTTCCCTCTGCGAGGGAGCCTTCCCAGACCCGCTGAAAGAGGCGGTCATTAAACCGCTTCTTAAAAAAAAAAATCTTTAGACCCGGCCAATATTGCCAACTACATAACACTGGTCCTGAGAGATCTGCATTGGCTCCCAGTACGTTTCCAAGCACAATTCAAAGTGTTGGTGCTGACATTTAAATCCCTAAACAGCCTCGGTCCTGTATACCTGAAGGAGTGTCTCCACCCCCATCGTTCAGCCCGGACACTGAGATCCAGCACCAAGGGCCTTCTGGAGGTTCCCTCATTGCGAGAAGTGAGGTTACAGGGAACCAGACAGAGGGCCTTCTTGGTAGTGGCACCTGCCCTGTGGAACACCCTCCCATCACATGTGAAGGAAATTAGCAGCTATCTTATCTTTAAAAGACATCTGAAGGCAGCCCTGTTTAGGGAAGTTTTTAATATTTAATGCTGTATTGTTTTTAACACTCGATTGGGAGCCGCCCAGAGTAGCTGGGGTAAAAATAAATACTACTACTACTACTACTACTACTACTAATAATAATAATAATAATAAATGATGTGTTTACCACCCTGGGCTCCTTTAGGTCCAGATTCAACTAAATTGTTGTGCTGGCTATGGCTACCCTTTCTCCCCACCCATGCACCCCCTGTGCGTCCCCCAATAGCACATGGGGGAGGAGGGGAGATATTGTTCCATCAGGCAAACAGAAATGCTTTACTGACAAAGTAATCTTCTTACCACTACTTTGAACTTCACCCTTAATAAAGTGCCATATCTAAAGAGTTTCATCTTGCCCTATTACTGTTGTATTCCTCCCACCTGCTTTTCTTCATGCATCACCCAAAAGAAAGAGATCAGAACAACAGAGGCATACCCCACAAGTGTCCCATAAAAACCGGGACATCCTGTTTTTTACTTAGAGAACACGGCGGCCATTTTGGTTGCCATGATCTCGTGCAGTTTCATGGCACAATGTTTTCCCTGTGAAAAGTGTTTTTTTCAGGGCCACAATGTTGTGCAGCACAAACACACATTTTTTTTGGCCCCATGCCCCCAAAAGCACCTTTTTTGGGTGGGTGGGGAGAAACAGCAACACAAAATTGTGCAAAGATCACAGCAACCAAAATGACCACTG
Organism: Podarcis melisellensis; assembly: GCF_964234715.1. NCBI lineage: Eukaryota > Metazoa > Chordata > Lepidosauria > Squamata > Lacertidae > Podarcis > Podarcis melisellensis. Next base: position 35,276,903 of record NC_138538.1, read on the forward strand.
TTCTCTTGCAATAAAAAATGGGAAGATGGTGTTCAGGAAGCTGGTGTCTTAGATTTTGGAGGGCATGTAGAGGGGACATATATCCTTGTAAAATCTGCAAGGACCTAGTGGTCTCATGCTGGCTATCAAGGCATTAGTGGATAGCTACAGATTTGCCTAGAGGTAGTGCCAGGAGAACATAAACTTTCAGAGTGTGCTGCCATAGGAGGCTGCAGCAACACAGAATCATACCATTAGTCCATCAAGCTCAGTACTGTGTACATTGACGGGGAGTAAATCCCTGGGATCTCAAGCAGGAATCACCCCCAGCCCTACCTGGGAGATGCTGAGGATGGAACATTCTGCATGCAAAGCAGATGCTCCATGCTACTCAGAATTTACTCTTTCTGATTCTAAACTGAGGAAAATGGGGATTGGGTTGCAGGGGAAAAACAGCTGGTGGGGATTTGTCTTTAAGAAGCAAAAGCCAGATGCCCCTGGAAGCTGATAAGCAGGACACCATCTGTAGTGGGTGCCTAGCAACTGGTATCTGGAAGAGATGGCAAAAGTCACCAGATATCTCTCCCACCTTCCTTGCACAAATGGAAGAGCAACGTGGGATCCAAGCCTGTGCCTTTAGCACAACTTTTTTTTTATTTGTACTATAGTCGTTTTTGGATGCCACCCCAGACAATTCAGAAAAGTGACAACTAACCCAAGGGGAAGAAAAAGTCTACAAACTTTAATACCAGCCTCTTTTGTCACAACTGTCTTAGCACCACTTTGGGCACATCTGCAGAGGTATGTGCTCAGTTTTAGAAGTGACTAATCAATTGTTTTCCCAGTAGAGAAAAAAAAGGAGCTGTTTGTTTGCATTTGAAGATAAAGGAACAAAAGCAGAAACTGTGGAAGACGGTAGCAGAGTGGAACACATGGCAGGCAGAAACCGCCTGTAGAGGAACCCTTTGATTGCCGAAAAGGCATTCTGAGCTTCTTCACTGCCTAATCTTCAAATAAATGGCTCTGCTTTAGGGGCATGAAAAATCCACAAAAGAAAACAAAAAGCTCTGTGTCTTTGCTCACCATTCTTACCTGCCTCCTTTGATGATGAAGTAAAAGCGACGAGAACTTGGGGGGACCAGGAGCCTAACGCTACACAAGGCTGCTTATAACATTTGCTAACATTTCCCACTCTATCATCACCCAATACGGCCTCAGCCCAGTATACCTGAAGGAGTGTCTCCACCCCCATCGTTCAGCCTAGACACTGAGGTGCAGCACCGAGGGCCTTCTGGCAGTTCCCTCGCTGTGAGGGAACTAGGCAGAGGGCCTTCTCGGTAGTGGCGCCCGCCCTGTGGAACACCCTCCCATCAGATGTCAAGGAAATAAACAACTATCTGACTTTTAGAAGACATCTGAAGGCAGCTCTGTTTAGGGAATTTTTTTTAATATTTGATATTTTGTCTTATGTTAAATATTCTGTGTGAGCTGTGGGATAATAATAATAATAATAATAATAATAATAATAATAATAATAATAATAATTTGCTCAAGTTATTCAGGTTCAGATGAGAGAGGTTTGCCCATTTATTTTGGCCAAAAGACAACAGGCACCAACTAAATCCTTCTATCTCTGCAAGAATTTCTGCTTATGCAAAAGGAATTTCTCACATCCCCTCTCCTAGCATGTGTCCTCCAAATCTGTTCCTGCAGGTTGGGGGAACCACCAGGACTGATTTATCGAGGCATGGGGTGGGGGTTGAGACGTCCCATTGCACAAGAGGGAATCCTTGTGCTCATCGGAAATGTTACTTAGCATATTCCTTTGAATACAACCCTCAGTCTTTAAACAATAATAAAAAACCAAATACTTTTCATGGAAAAATCCAAACCTCAGCCAGCCAATCCTACTGATGGCTACATTAGTGATATGGCATGCTTGTTTGTAGCTATTTTTTGGACTTGCCTCAAAGTCACAATGTCTTTGGCCTCTATAATAACAGAAATGAAAACTGAATTATTATACCAATGGGCCCACTGGTTATTCTGTTGGGTTATGCAAAAAGTGCAATATTCCCAGATGGCAGAGTAACTTATAAGTATAGTTATAAATGGGAGGTTAACCTAACATCTATCGATAAATGGCTTTAAAGATTATAAGATATGATCAGGCCCACAAACATAATTACAGTAGTGCCTCGCAAGACGAAATTAATTCGTTCCACAAGTTCTTTCGTCTTGTGAGTTTTTCACCTTGCGAAGCACGGTTTCCCATAGGAATGCATTGAAAATCAATCAATGCGTTCCTATGGAAACCACCTTCAGACCAGGTCCGGGGACAGTCTGTCCCCCGACCTCTTCTGAAGGCTGGGGGGGCGGACAAGGGCTTTTCTTCCCACCCCAGCATTTTAAAAAAACCCCGGGACAGCAGAGGACTTCTCCGCTGTCCCGAGGTTTTTTAAAATGCTGGCAGGCGGCAGCGAATGCCCGCCAGCATTTTAAGATCGCCCCGGACAGCCTTCGCAAGAAGAAAGCCCATAGGGAAATCTCCGGGGACCTCTTTTAAATGCTGGCGGTGGGGAGCAAAGCCTTTCCCCCCCCTCCGGCCTTCAGAAGAGGTCCAGGAAGGCGGACGGGGGGCAAAAGTCTTTGCTCCCCCCCCTCCGCCTGCCTTCAAAAGGCATCCGGGATAGCGGGAAGCGCTTCCCTGCTATCCTGGACTGCTTTTAAAATGCTGGCAGTGGGGAGGAAAGCCTTTTGGCCCCCGCCGGCCTTCCTGGACCTCTTCTGAAGGCCGAAGGGGGGGGAAGGCTTTGCTCCCCACCGCCAGCATTTAAAAGAGGTCCCCGGAGATTTCCCTATGGGCTTTCTTCTTGCGAAGCAAGCCCATAGGGAAATTCGTTTTGCGAAGCGCCTCCAAAACGGAAAACCCTTTCGTCTAGCGGGTTTTTCGTCTTGCGAGGCGTTCGTCTTGCGGGGCACCACTGTAGTGTTAGAAGGGGATATAGAAAATAACTTATAGACAATTGAAAACTTTTTTATTCATTCTTGGAATAATGAAGTTTAGGATTCAGTTCATTCCTACTCCTAAACCTAACTGAGCTTAACAGATCATTTATCTGTCATTTGTTTCCGGTTTATTCAATTTATTCATCACTTTGCCTCCCACATTTACAATATTTTTTTCATCCTTACTGTTGAAATGAGCAGTTTGGCCATTTTTTTCTTCCTCCAGTTTATATATATATATATTGTTTCTGTTTGTCCATGAATGAAAACAAAGAAACAAAATTGGGGGTGCAGGTGAGGAAGAGAAATATTTGTTGTGGCGTGGAAAATTCAGAAATCCAGTCAACCAGCCCTATTGATTGCCATGATAGTAGTCTGTCAAGGCTGTTTGTGGTTAAGAAGCATGCTGCTGTTCCCATTTGAGTACCGTTGAAGCAGTCATTCGTTGAATAAAGATTAACCCCCATCTGCTCTTGTTTTCATCGCTGAGCACACTTCGAAATTCTACACCCACTCTTGGCTGCTCCATAGCCAGCCCCAGAGAACAAACACTGAGCTACAGCAGCACATCCAGGCCCTGCTGGTACCAGAGGGGTTTACGGTCTACTTTCAATGCCTTCTGCTTCATAGCTACCAAGGCTGTGATGTTATTACTGATTTGTTTTGTTAGATGTAGGAAAAGCCTTTCTGGTTGGCTAGCTGTAAAAAGTTGGTTTCCTTCGGAAAAATGCAAGAGCTCTGAAAATAAAAATTAAAGTCTAGTGGTGGGTTAAATTTGTTAAATAAGACCAGCCAGTTCTTTTTCACCCTTATATTCCAGCCACCATACCAACCATTTGTCTTTGTACAAACGCCCCAATTTTCTATCTACATTTCTGGTTACAAATCGGCTGTCTAAAGCACCTGGCTGCTATTCTTTAAAATGAGGAGCTGCGATTGGTTCAGTTGTTTTTAGATGTAAAACCAGAGTCAAATATATTGGGGGAGCGGGGAAAAGGCCTTCTTGATCCCTAATTTTCTACTTCCACAATATAAGGGACGTTTCTAAAATGAGGCACACACACAAAAACAGACACAACACTTAATTAGCCGGATCTTTGTTGGGGAAGAATAAGTCGTGACAAGAAACTCTTCTTGGACAATAGAATAAAATGTGTGTGGTAAACCATCATCCAAGGCTGCAAAAAGTAGATTTTATATATAGCCTATATTTAAGAAAAACCTGCATATATTCTTTGAGTTTGTACTCTTTTCTTTGGTGAAGCTACACATTTTCAGTATTAGGCTATGATTTATTACTGATTTATCTGTTGACTCTCAGGAGGCATGCTGTTCTTTTCTGCTTTGGCAAGAGTCAGTGGGAGGGTGGCATGTTTATCAGAGCTGGTAGCAGTGAATGTGGAAATAGTGTAGTGTCACCTGACCAGTCTATAGGTACTGCGGGCTGTGGAACCCAAATGTGTTATGATGCAGGATTTGGGGAAGAAGGAACAGAGATAACAAGTGGAGAGAGGGAAGGAAGTACCGTAGAAGCTTGGAAGAAAAGGCTCCTCCAGACAACCTGCTTATTGAGCATACATCCTATTTTCTATTTTCCTAAGTGTCCCTATTTTCCAGGGACATCCATGATTTAGAGAAGCCAACCCAGTTTCTGACTTGATCCCAGAATGTCAATAATAATGATAATGATAATGATAATGATAATGATAATGATAATGATAATAATATACTGCCTTATGCCAGGAGGTCTCAGGGCGGTTCACAGAACAAAATCAAAATATAAAACCGTAAAATATATAATCAAAATAAAAAAGACAACCCAATAATCCCTCCCCCCCCCCAAAAAAAAACCCTCCACATTTTAAAAGGGCATACAATGTCAATCAAATTGACAACAGGCCTGGTTAAAAAGGAACGTCATTCTGCTTTATTCATTATCCTGCAGTGTTTCCCCAGTGTTACCACATCACTGCAGTCTGGAGGAGCTCCTCCTGCCCCCAGACTCTTGTGGTATCAAAAGTTACAGAATTTCAGCAGGAAGCTACATGACATGCACTGCTTGGAAACCAAGCAGCTTGTTTGCCCTGAATGTTTGCAGGCACAAACATTATTGAAAGTGGGGTCCCGTATAACTGCTCTGATACCAACATGAGCACAAATAAGCATGAAAGCACAATAAAAAGGGCATCTGGGGCAGTCATGTCTTGAGTCTTTATTGAGCACTCATTCTGATTTGTTTGCAGGGAGGTTATTGTATTTGCATATATTGTTGTACACTGCCTTGATGTTTTAATATGAGTGGGTGGTACGTAAATATTGTTATAGATAAAATAAAATAAATACTTGTCCTAATTTATTTGAGTGGTTAATCACTTGCTCATCCCACACTTTTCAGTGCATTTCCCTGTCACTTTCCAAACCTCAAAAAAAACAAAACAGGCTTGTTTTTTTGTTTTTGTTTTAAGATGTGGGTCTGTTACAACAGAGGACTTTAATCAAAAAAGGCTTACTTGCAACTGCTTTCCAATTGGTGCATCACTGCTGCTTATGGAGAGGAGAATGAGGAGCAATGCAGAAGGGAGATTCATATGGTACAAATGCACTGGCAGACCCAAACCAGCATCCTTGCTGGTGTGTTTGCCCTGCACGTTTTTCTCTACTGCCTCCCCTCTCCCCTTCTCCCTCCTGTTAAGCAACAGCAACTCCCCTGATGGGAACATAGCAGCTCTGCCTCATTCTGCAAGCCACTTTGGCTTTAATCCACTTTAATAGTGTGCACCCAACTTTCCAGTATGCACTTGAATCCCTCCCATAAAACACTGTCAGTCTGGAGTCAGCCAAAGGACAGTGGGGATGGAAGGTGACCTGAAGCTCATACCAGTGGCGTAGCGTGGGGGGTGTAGGGGGGGCCGGCCGCACCGTGCGCAACATCTGGGGGTTAGGGTTAGGGGGCACAAATCCACGGGTTAGGGGGTGCAAATTACTTGCCTTGCCCCGGGTGCTGACAACCCACGCTACGCCACTGGCTCATACAACCAGCTTTAGTTCATTCTAATGGCCATATTTCCACACACTTTCCCACCATTTGGTTTCAGGACTACTCTAGATTTTCAACTCCCTGAATCAACAATGGGGCTTTTTTTGTCCTTGAATTTGTTCTTGTGAGCAGTAGCTAGTAATATGTTCATGTCTATCAAAGCACCCACATGTCTGCAGTCCCTGTGGTGATGTTCACTCAGAGCCCATCCCCATGCACGGAGACTTTTTCAAAACATCATTAAAAAGTTAGTACTTGAGCTAATGTTTGTTCTCTCATTGATGTTGTTTTTTACTTTTTAGTTCAAGGCTCGTTTATTTTATGAAGATTATGCACAAAGAATAAGCCCAAAACAAATTCACGGGCACAAGCCTTCGTTAATGCACAGAGTTAAAAGTAAACCTCAAACTACCGGTAAATGCTACAAAGATGCAAAAAGACAAAAAGGAGCTAGTCCTAATATTAACATCCAATCAGGGTAACTTAATTATTTGGTTAAGCTGCTGGCTTTAAGGGAACAACAGGTGGAAGAATTAAATTGTAAGTTCCAAAGCCTAGAGAGAAGAGACTTTCAGAAGTACACAATCCATATATATATATATATATATATATATATATATATATATATATATGCCTTGTTTACTGTACCTGCTAATTCCTTTTCTCTACCACATCAAATAGTCTGAAAAGCAGTTAAATAAATTATTTACACTTACAAACAACTGATCAATGCAAAAGCCAGACAGAGGTCACTCCCTGGGCAAGACTACATCTTTTCAAACTGCCAGCCTCATACAAAAAAACAACATCCCATTTCTCTGCCCATGGCCATAATCCAGCAAGGCACTTAGGGGCTCCGGGACTATAGCTCAGTGGCAGAATATATAGTTTGCATGCAAAAGGTCTCAGGTTGAATCCCTGGCAGCTCCAGGTAGGGCTCTGAAAGTCTCCTGTCTGAAACCCCAGAGAGCCATTGCTAGTCAATGTAGACAACACTAGATGAGCCAGTGCACTGACTTACAATAAGGCAGTTTCCTGTGACCATTAACATTGAATAAGTAACTTTAGAGCTAGCACTGCCACCTGTTTTGCAAGGCAGGGGCTTCTTTTAGCAATAATGCCAGTTCAGCAGCAGAGATCTTATCACGCTAGGAAAAGGTTGTACCGACTTGCTTTCCGTCTAACAAGCCACAACAATGAACAGAGAGTTTTTGCTAGGAAAAGAAGATACCCGTATGAAAAAACGTATTTCCCGTTGACTGCCTGCCCGCTCTTCACATTTTAGAGCTGTAATGAAATTTAAGGTTCTCCCCTAAAGCAGCAGCAGGGAACCTGGGGCCCTCAAGTTGTTATCTAATTCCCATCATTGGATTGGATTGATCTTTATTACGGCCATTGGCCCATCACACGACAGTTTCCCATACCACCATAATGTACTTGAACCTCCAAATTTAAAACCTCCAAAACTTACAAAAAACTGACAAGAACCAAAGCAAAACAAAAACAAAAGACCAACATCATACATTACAAAATTTGTAACATAAACATCGCCCACTGCTCATAAATTGATAGAAGACATCAATGGTGATAATACCTAATTACATCCTAAAACATAGATCATGGTTTAAAGGGATTATCCGAGCCACACAAGAGTCCGTTTCTCTTCTTTAGGGATAGGACGCTGATCAAGAATCTGGCAACCATGAGTGATCTTAGGGGGTCATCATCATTTAATAGATATCTCAGTTTGGCTTCAGTTGTATCATCGGCAATTCCCTTAAGATATTGAGCAAGAAACTTGCTCCTGGCCGATAAGTGAAAAGCACAATCAAGAATTATGTGATGCAACGATTCCGGTGCCCCACAATTACAATCACATAAGAGCGATATCTGTCCATTGGAGAATCTATTTCTCAGCACGTTTGATGGGAAGGTGTTGAATCTTGCCTTTACAAAGGCATATCTATGAGCCGAAGAAGTTAAGGAATTCAAATAGTTTGGGAGCCTTAAGAGGGGTAATAAACCAAGGTTTAGAGGTGAGCAGGTACCGTTGCCCAAGACCATTTTCTGCTGCAAGTCCATCTCCTCTAGTTTACAGGTTACTGTTCTTTTAGCTGGAACTATGTCCTGCTCTAGTAATTTGGATGGGGAGATTCCCAATGCTGTAATTTTCAGCTGTAATTTTTTTACCCATGGGCTCTGGAAATCATCTCTCCACATACATTGTATCAAGTACAAGTTTGGGAGATTGTGCCATAGAGATAACCAATGACAAAGTATGTGCTTCCACAGAGCGTTTTCCAGGGATACAGTGTTAAGTTCCATGCGTAACGCTGTATTACTTACACAGTTGGGCAGTTTCAATATCCCTCTTAAAAACTGATTTTGAATAACCTCTAGGTGAGATAGATTGACAAAAGTCCCCCAAATTGAGATGGCATAAGCAATTGTCGGAATCACCTTGGCCTTGAAGACTTTCAACGCCGATGGGATATGAAGGGCCCCATCGGTGAAGAAGAATCGCAAGATCGCCAAGGAGATAGCTTTGGCTCTATTTGTAACATAGGCTACATGGGCCTTCCATCTAAGGTTATGTTGTAACCAAACTCCCAAATATTGGAATTTATAGACTTGTTCGATGGCTCTCCCATCAATTTTCCAATTATGGAGTTTCCGGCTCTTTGAGAAAACTAGTATCTTAGATTTCCCATAATTAATTGTAAGGGAATTTGCGTTACAATATGATCCAAAAATTTTCAAGGCCCTTCTGAGACCTACTCTAGAAAAGGAAAGGATGACTGCGTCATCCGCATATAGTAACAAAGGGCAGCGATAAAGTGCTAGGCGGGGTGCATGAATCCTTTCTTGAGCCTCTATTAGGGGAGTCCTCATGTCGCTTATGAACAAATTGAACAGGAATGGAGCCAATATACAACCCTGTCGGACACCTCTGTTAATGGGAATTGAATTGGTGAGATCACCCTCCGGGGTGAATCTCACTCTAGCCGCTGAGTTCTCATGGAGTTTGATTATTAGCCAGAGAAGCCTTCTGTCGATGCCCCAGCGGGTGAGTTTTTCCCAGAGGATGTTCCTGGGGATACTATCGAATGCTGCCCTTAGGTCAATGAATGCCACACAGAGTTGGCCACCCTTTGGGGTGGAATATTTCCAGGCAAGATGCTGTAAAATTAGAATATGATTAATTGTTGACTGTTTTGGGCGGAATCCAGCTTGTTCGGGCCCAATTAATTTTTTCTCTTCGGACCACTGGATAAGTCTGCTCAGCAGGAAGCGGGCATACAGTTTCCCCACTATTGAGAGCAGACTGATATTTCTGTAATTCCCCGGGTCATCTGGTGAGCCCTTTTTGTGGATTGGAACGATAACAGCGTCCTTCCATACTTCCGGGATCATTCCAGAGTTGTTAACGGCATCGAAGATGGTCGCCAGGACTTTGGCCCACCAGTCCGTGTGGTATTTTATAGCTTCTGCCGGGATCAGGTCTGGCCCAGGTGCTTTCCCTGTTTTGAGTTTAACGATCAGATCATGGATGTCTTCCGGATCGGTGGGGGGCCAGAGGGGAAGCTGATCTTGGAATTCATCTCTTGTGTTAGCAATACAGTCAGTTGTGGCAAAGTAATTTTTTAAGTAAGATTCCCAAACCGGGGCAGGAATAATAGTCAAAGGGTATTTTTTAGTTCTTTTATTTACAAGGAGCCAAAATTGTCTGGAGTTCCGTGATGATGAGGCTTCTATGATTGCCTGCCATTGATTCGCTTGCCATTCCTGTCTGGCTTCCTTTTGAATTTGCTTGTAGGCCGATTTTGCTTGGAAATATTCTTTTGGCAAGACCGTTGCCCCGGAGGCTTTATACTCTTTGTAGATGTTACCAAGAAGTTGTCTAGCCTGTTTACAAGCACTGTTAAACCACAATGCACCTATCTTCCTTTGTGTTCGGTTTATTTTATGCGTCGGGACAGAGAAAAAAGACCTTAGATCTTCCGACAAATTCGAGAATAGTCTTAGAGTTTGGTCATAATCATCATAATCCTCGATTAAGCCTGAATATGCTTGTTTTAGTCCTTGTTGAAAATATGCTGAGTATTTTTGGGCCTGTAGTTCGGACCATTTGACACTTTTGATTTGCAATACTGAGTTCGTAATCAGATGTGTTGGGTGTCTGTCTCCATCTGGGGTCCAGTCTATAGTCATTATGGCGACCAACGGTAGGTGGTCGCTCAATTGAATATTTTCAACTTTAAAATGGGAAAATTTGGGGAATATATCATGAGATACTACCATATAATCCAGGACACTGTTTGCAGAGGAGCTTATGTGTGTAAACTCACCCGGTACGTCAGGCGGGCAATTCCCGTTTAGAATCACTAGGTTTAGACGTAGTACTAATTGGTAAAGCAGGGTTCCTGCTTCATTTACCCTTTTGTCTTTGGAAAGTCTTTGATTATGGAGGGAGAGGTCATTAATGAATTCTGGGCTTATCCACCATTTGGCTTTGATTAAAGACTCCCAGTTGGTTGCAATGCGAGCATTGAAATCCCCTGCTATAACATTGGGTATATTGGGGTATTTGGAGTGACAAAGAGTAAGATGTTCCTCCAAGATTCCCCATTTATTGTATAAGTCTGCAATGTTGCCTCCAGGAGGAAGATAAACATTTGTTATAACAAGTTCAAAGTTTTTCCCCGTAACCAGGGCTGTAATTGCAAAGGTGGAAGCGTTTACAAGCGTGAGTTTTGCCTGTATTTTCAAGGAAATTGCTATAACTAATCCTCCACTAGGCCGGCCTCCTTTAGTAGACGGGCATGCCGGTAATGATGTAACATCAAAACCATTAATATCTACTCTCCCCTCTTCCCATGTTTCCTGCAAGAGAATTACTTGGTGTGAGTTTATTAGTTTTACAAAGTCCGGGTCAGATTTTTTCCCCTTCCAACCTGCTATATTCCAGCTTAGAAGGGAGAACGGGGGAAGATTTGACTGAGGTTTGGGTAGTCACAATGGAGAAGGGGGGAACGCTGATCTTGGTGGGTTGTCAAATTTAAAGAAGTCAGTAATTTTCCTTTGACTAATGGTAGATGACTTCTCTCCTTTTGGCGCAGGTGTGCCTCTTGAGCTATTGTGAATAGAGATAATATTTGACGTTTTTAGCTGTCGGGCCCAACTAGGCCCTGAAGAGGCTCCTGCCAAGTCCACTGGGTCCGTCCTCTTTGGGGATCTAACCGATCCACTTGTGATCATTTGGTTTATATGTCCTGCTGGGTCTTCAGTCCACTCTGTGGTGACTCTCGGCATTGTGGTGTCTTCCTCACATGATTGTTGGATTTTTGGTGCAGAAGCCTGGCCTGAGGTGGCCACTGCCGTCTCAGGACGTGGATGGTTTTCGATGTATGTTGATTCCAAGTCCGGCATGGAGGGGTGAAGGGACAACGATTTATCCAGGGGGGTGTTATCCTGAGTTCCATTCTTGGATTGGTTATTCACGGAGGGAACAGATAAGTCTATTAAAAGCAGGGATGAGTTACCAGCGTGAAGGGGAGGAGAAGAGTCTGCCTCCAGCAGTGGGACCTTCCCATCCACTGCAGAAGGCACCTTATATGCTGGGTATTGGGGAATTGTTGTTTCCACCTCCATTGGGCATGGCACTGCTAAATTAGAGTGGGTATCATTCGTAGGAACTCCGTTGCAGGCGATCCTTAGGAGCTGAAGTTTAAGTAAATCCAGTCTATTTATAATTTCTTGTTGCTCCATCGCTGGTAACTCTCCAAAGGAGGCGATAAGCTCTCTTTCCTCCTGGGGTGTCAAAGAGTTACTGGCACACTCGTAGTGTTTAGTTGTAGGAGTGGGGGTACTATGAGACTGGCCCAGACATGGGGTGTACAGCTCAGCCCTCTTTTGTGGTTCAGGGCGGGAGGGTTGTACCGTCTCCTTGGTTAATCCCTCTGATAGGAGGGGTCTAATTTTGGAATCCATGAAAACTCTCGTTGGAAAAATACCAAGATTATTCAAAAAAACTTTTTGCTTAATAATAAGAGAGGGGATTTTTGCAGAGTGGAAAGCCAGCATCATTCTCTGATATCTGTTCTGGCGGACTAAGGGAAGCACAGCACAAAGATCTATTTGTGATGCCTCGAGTTTTAGAAGCCATCTGAGGTGCTCTTTAGTCCCATGTAGCGTTGTCCAACTTAGGTCCCTTTCCCGGAAGGTTAAGGAAATCTTCCTTGGATGTAGAATCAGGGATTGGCGATTCAGTGCAGGGTTAAGATTGTATTTGCAGTTCTTCATACGATCAGTGTTTGGTGGAGCTTTCTGCCGGCGCAATGGAACATCTACTGCCCCATCTTGGGCTGTCTGTGCCGGCAGGTCATCCAGTTTTTGCTGAAGGCTATGCAGCTGAAGGGATAGGCCGTCAATTCTCTTAAATATACAGTTTAGAGTTCTAATTATTAGATGGAGTTGCTCGCATCCTGTGCAGTCCGATTCAGCTACCAACTCCTCCTTCGGATAGGGACCATCCCCATTTGTGTTACCATTAGCGTTTCCAATTTGTGACGTCTCAGGGGCCTCATCTTCTGATGTTGTTTGAAGTGCAGTTAGAGGATCGAAACGATTTTGAGTTGCTATTGAGTAGGTACATTCCTCGGGGCCTCTCCCTCCTTTAGGTGAGCCCTTTCTTAATTGCTTAGGCCTCGGAGAGGATAATGCCTCGTCAGAGTCTCTTGGACGTTTTCCATGACCCATAAATCAATTTTGCAGGAGAACTGTCGTGGGCACTGTGCTGGGGAGCTCCTTAAATCCTTTAGTCTTCCTCACAAGAATACTACCACTTCCAGGAGAGTGGTGCCATAAAATTACTCACAGTAAGGCAGTCAGTTCAAGCCTCTTCCTTCCCCTCTTCCTTGTTCCTAGGGTTTTCGAGAAAGCTCGGTTCCAGCAGTCGGGCAAAATTCACTTCGTAGTATGCAATAAACTAAAAGCTAAAGGAAAGAACTGGTCGACAGGGCAGAGGATTTATGCCCAGGAGAACCTTTCACTTATCTCTCCCAGTTAGGGAGGCGGCGGCAGCCGTGGCAGCAAGTCTGGGCGTCGGAGCAACCCAGATAAAAGAAAACAAAGATAAAACAAGTAGCGGGATACTAAAAGATACTAAAAGACAGCCAGCACAGCCAGCAGATCATTAAAACTCACGGATAAAAACAAGGGAGGATAAAAACCGCTTAAAACAACTTAAAACTTTGATAAGGGTAAGCGAAATTACCCGGAAACTATCATCCCTGACCATCTGATGAAAAATGGAGTTCAACAACATCTAGAGCAGGCATGGCCAGACTCGGCCCTCCAGATGTTTTGGGACTACAACTCCCATCATCCCTAGCTAACAGGACCAGTGGTCAGGGATAATGGGAATTGTAGTCTCAAAACATCTGGAGGGCCAAGTTTGCCTATGCCGGATCAAGAGGGCCACAGGTTCTCCATCCTAGGCCTAGGAATAGACAGGCATATGCTCTTGCTTCTTGAATTGCTGAGATGAAGATTGGATTTCACAATTCCCCATCTCTTGTGCCAGTGAATTTGGTTTTTGGCTTTTTCTTTCCCTGGGGAAATTCTGCAATCAGATGCAATTCTGCAGTCAAATTATTTGTTCATATACAGGTTTTATTGATGCAGTTGCTTATCCAAAGTTAGAGGCTCCCAAACCCGTATGACCAGCCCTATTTATAATGAATAGAATGTTCAGTTTACATATAGGAAAAAGCACATGTTCAAATCTCTCCTTACCTATGAAGCTCAATGGATAACCTTATACCTATTTCATGGGGTAGTGGTGGTTCTGACCCTGGGGCCAGACTCTCTTACTTTGGGGGGAAAGGCTGTAGATTTGGAGGGATGTTTTTTCTAATGGTCAGCCCCCATTGTACATACAAACTAGAACCACCAAAATGATTCTACTTCCCCTCCCAAGGTGGTTTCATTGCCCTTGTTGGACTCTGAGGACTCTAGCTCAGAAGTTTTATACAGCAGTTACAAACCTGTATGAATACATGGACCCCTGTTTTACCACAGGTGGTTTTTTTTCAGACTCCCCACATGCTAATTGTTGTATTTTTAAGCTTCGTTAATGGAGAAAATACCTTAACAACAAAAAACTATTATGAACGTAGCAGGGTGTCAACCCAACAAGTTTCAAATGCTGATCTGCACATTCACTTGCTCTCTCTCTGTTCCCAAATGACCAATTATGATATTGCTGCATGGCAATATTGCTGCATTTCAAAACAGTGTGAGATTCCAGGGGATCCAGTTGTGTACCCAGGGTTTGGTTTTCCTCAGAATGAGGGACAGCAGAGACTGTGCTGTCCTTATGATATATGGTTTATTTACACATACATCCAACCTGAGCCTACATTGGAGGGGCTCACAACATTAACACCCTAATAAGGTCTTGCTGCTTCCATAACCACAGCCTTGGATTCCTGCAGAAAATCAGGCATGGCTCTGTCTCCCAGCTGCCCAGCCTGCAATCTATTTCTGGCTTCTAGCTCATGCACACAATCCTCAATTCTGGATTTTGTATTTCTAACAGACAGTTGAGGCTACTTGGTTACCTTAAGGGCCCATACTTAGACTATTGCTATTGTTGGACCCAGGAACTAGAAGGGATTCAGGCATACAGTCAACCTCCCTCTACCAAAAATAAACCTCATACCGCTATTCACAGGGGCTATCTTCTACAGGTAGCCACTGTGAATAGTGTTGCGAAGTTTTGTTTTATTTTTGTATGGGTGGGGTATATGAGGTGTTAGGGGAGAAGTAGGGCACATCATGCTATCTCTGAAACCACCTATCCCACCTGGAGGCAATGAAGCCAGTGTTTCCCACAACAAATCATAAGCAAGCAGGTGGAACATCAGATAGTCAGGTCACAGGCCATATAATGCTTTATATGGCAAAGTATCCTTAACTATTGTGTGGGACTGTACCACACAATAGCCAGTGCATAAATGTAATCAATGGCAAAATATATGCGGTTCAGTGTTGCAGTTAACAGCCCAGCTGTTTTATTTTTTTCCAGTTGGTTACTGAAAAGTCTTCATTGGCAGCCACGCAAATAATTCATTATACTAGTCAAGTCTGAATATTAACAGGGCATGGATAACTGTGGCTGAAATGTGCTTCACTAGGAAGCTGGTGACGCATCAACTCATTGGCTGCAGGTCCGAGTAGCCACACACACCCTAATTTGGTTGTCCATCTGCAAGACTGGAACTAAATACAACCCCACATTGCTCTTTCAGGGGGGAGGCAACATCTTCTAGTGATTCGTGGGCCAAGTGCACTTGCAGCACCTCTGCCTTGTCTAGATTGCATGGCTCGCAAGTTCTTCCTGATGTTCCACCTTGTCTTTGTCCCTCTGTGCAATTTCAGTGCAGCTGGAAGCAGCAGGCAAATTTAGTGTAGGAATTATTCTGAAGCAGCTCCATGCCTGTTCTATACAAAAAAAGATGAAGCCGCACAATCGCAGCTACAGAATCAGTATCCATAGATTTAAAAACACTGGGTTCGTTTTTTAACTACTTAACCTCTTATTGAAACAAAGGTGACATTAATGTTCCATAATTGTAACAGTGGGATATGTTACACTAGGGAACTATTGTAAAAAAAAAAAAATCAAAAATCAAAACTCTTTGCCTAAAGTTAAAACATTTCATGTTTCCATTTTTTCTGCCATTGTTTTAAAACATTTCCTACTATTTCCAAAGACTGCTATAACCGCAAAGGGTAGTGTTGAGAGTGACCAGATGCGAAAATCTTCCACCCTTAATAGTTGTGTAGGAGAAGACATTTCAGCAAGTGCAATTTGTCATGTAAGCTACAACTGCTGAAATTCTTCCTTCTACAAATCTATTAAAGGTGTTAGAAGCCCCATCAAGTTTTCTATCTGGCCACCCTGAGAAAACAGGATAGTGACAAGCACAGGGCATGAGTTAGAAAGAAGAACCTATTGCTTGAGTTACGAAAGGCTCCAAAATTTGCAATCGGAATATTTAATTCCCTATCGTTCCCTTTACCTGAATGAACCTTGGAGCTGTAGTTTTGTAATTTATTACTTGAACTATTTTTAAACAATCTCTACATCAAGTTGAAGTTCTTTAAATTGGACTTGAACATGACAGCCCGTCATTTTGATTGATTTAACAACATCTTGGCTGTCTCTTACTGCAGACCCAGGTCATCAAGCCTGAGCTCCTACAGCCGCAGCCTGCCATGAATGACCAGTGGCAGAACTGGCAGCGACAGCAGCAGCAATGGTCTATGCTTATGATGCTATCTTACTCTCGTGCTAATTATACTGCTTTAAATATGCTCTTTATATTTAACTTCCTTTAGTAATGTTTTCTTTTGAAATGTTTTAAGATAATATTTTTATTTCTTGCTTTGAATGTATATTTGTCTTTCTTCAGTAATGTTTTATTCTTGATTGTTTTAAAGGTAAAGGTAAAGGGACCCCTGACCATTAGGTCCAGTCGTGACCGGCTCTGGGGTTGCGACACTCATCTCGCTTTATTGGCCGAGGGAGCCGTCATACAGCTTCCAGGTCATGTGGCCAGCATGTCTAAGCCGCTTCTGGTGAACCAAAGCAGCGCACGGAAATGCCATTTACCTTCCCGCCGGAGCAGTACCTATTTATCTACTTGCACTTTGACATGCTTTCAAACTGCTAGGTTGGAAGGAGCTGGGACTAAACCAGTGTTTCCCAACCTTTTTTGGGCAAAGGCACACTTGTTTCATGAAAAAAATCTCGAGGCACACCACCATTAGGAAATGTTTAAAAAATTAACTCTGTGCCTATATTGACTATATATAAAGTAACTCTCTTTAATAGGCATCAAATAAACACAAAGAAAGTACCGTATTTTTCGCCCCATAGGACGCACTTTTCCCCCTCCAAAAATAAAGGGGAAATGTGTGTGCGTCCTATGGGGCGAATGCAGGCTTTCTCTGAAGCCTGGAGAGCAAGAGGCATCGGTGCGCACCGACCCCTCTCGCTCTCCAGGCTTCAGGAAGCTGTCCGCAAGCCTTGCGCGCCCGGCAGGAGCTCCCGCCCAGCGCGCAAGGCTTGGGGCGGCAGCCTGTTGCCCGAAGCACAGGGAGCCCTCCGGAGGGCTCCCCGTGCTTCGGGCGAGTGTCTGCAAGCCTTGCGCGCCCGGCAGGAGCTCCCGCCAGGCGCGCAAGGCTTGGGCGGCAGCCTGTTGCCCGAAGCACAGGGAGCCCTCCGGAGGGTGCCCCGTGCTTCGGGCGAGTGTCTGCAAGCCTTGCACGCCCGGCAGGAGCTCCCGCCAGGCGCGCGAGGCTTGGGGCGGCAGCCTGTTGCCCAAAGCACAGGGAGTCCTCCGGAGGGCTCCCCGTGCTTCGGGCGAGTGTTTGCAAGCCTTGCGCCCGGCAGGAGCTCCTGCCAGGCGCGCGAGGCTTGGGGCAGCAGCCTGTTGCCCGAAGCACGCAGAGCCCTCCGGAGGGTGCCCCGTGCTTCGGCGAGTGTCTGCAAGCCTTGCGCGCCCGGCAGGAGCTCCCGCCAGGCGCGCGAGGCTTGGGGTGGCATCTGTTGCCCGAAGCACACGGAGGCCTCCGGAGGGTGCCCTGTGCTTCGGGCGAGTGTCTGCAACCCTGCGCACCCGGCAGGAGCTCCTGCCAGGCACGCAAGGCTTGGGGCGGCAGCCTGTTGCCCGAAGCACAGGGAGCCCTCCGGAGGGCTCCCCGTGCTTCGGGCGAGTGTCTGCAAACCTTGCGCGCCCGGCAGGAGCTCCCGCCAGGCGCGCAAGGCTTGGGGCGGCAGCCTGTTGCCCGAAGCACAGGGAGCCCTCCGGAGGGTGCCCCGTGCTTCGGGTGAGTGTCTGCAAGCCTTGCGCCCGGCAGGAGCTCCTGCCAGGCACGCAAGGCTTGGGGCGGCAGCCTGTTGCCCGAAGCACAGGGAGCCCTCCGGAGGGCTCCCCGTGCTTCGGGCGTGTGTCTGCAAACCTTGCGCGCCCGGCAGGAGCTCCCGCCAGGCGCGCAAGGCTTGGGGCGGCAGCCTGTTGCCCGAAGCACAGGGAGCCCTCCGGAGGGTGCCCCGTGCTTCGGGTGAGTGTCTGCAAGCCTTGCGCGCCCGGCAGGAGCTCCCGCCAGGCGCGCAAGGCTTGGGGCGGCAGCCTGTTGCCCGAAGCACGCGGAGCCCTCCGAAGGGCGCCCCGTGCTCCGCGCTGCCAGCTGCCGCCCGCAAGCCTTGCGCTCCCGGGGGGAGATCCCCCGGTGCACAAGACTTGCCAACACCAGCGCCGAGCGGCGATGGGATTTGGGAGGGAGCTCGCTCGCCGCCCCGCGTGTGCTCGCCGCTGCTGCCCCGCCTCTCGCCGCCGGACTCGCCCGCCTCCCTCCCACGGCACACCAGGCAACATCTCGCGGCACACTAGTGTGCCGCGGAACACCGGTTGGGAAACACTGGACTAAACAACGGGAGCTCACCCTGTTGTGGGGATTCAAACTGCCGACCTTCCGATTGGCAAGTCCTAGGCTCTGTGGTTTAACCCACAGCACCACCCGCATCCCTCTCTTGATTGTTTTATTTGATGTTTAAATGTATTGTAAACTGCTTTGAGATTTTCCCCCTTTAAAATACAAAGCAGCATGGAAATGAATTAAATAATAATAATAATATTCTACAATTACTGTTCAATACAGTGTTCCACACTTCCAAACCTAGAAGCAAGGCAAGCTATGTATTTGAATAAATAAAAATCTGCCTGCTCATGGATGTAGCTAGGATTTTTGTTGGGGGGGGGCAAGACTTTGTTTGGGGGCAGGACCAATGTAATTGGTCAGTTAGTTAAGTATTTCTATTGTTTTGCTTGATCTACGAGGAGGGGGGGAGTTGCCCCTCTGGGTCCCCCAGCTACGCCCATGTGCCTTCTTCTTCCTTCAAAATCCACCTTTTTGTCCAATGGATTTTGTCGTAGTTGAAAAATACTTCCCTCTTCTAAAGCCAGCATGAAGCTCTCAGCAACGAAACCTAAATTACATTTTGACCATTACTTGCAAAGCAAAATGAAAAGTCAGAAGTAGGCACTCTTTGATCTCAAGGCTGCAGTGCTGGGGATTTGCTCAAAAACTTGTCACATACAGAAGCATGCACTTAACCAGGTGTTTGTGGGATTATCAAACCCAGTGAATGCACCAATCAACTACAGAGACAAAGAGAAGCCCAGATTTTAAGTGCTACATTTGGCCACAGAGTAGGACAAATAAGAAGGGTATTCTACATGAGAAGGTGCAAACACTACACTCAGCTGTGAAATATGTAATGAAAAATCTGCTCCAAAATGCATGATGGAACAAATCCATCTCAATGACCTTGATCTCCTAGGCAGGAAGGCTTTAATGGCAACAATAACAGCCCTGTGAAAATGAACATGTACTTCATCAGGCTCCCCTCTCCCAGGAATCTAGATTGCTCAGCTCATTTTTTATATAAGTATTCTGTTCCACATTCAAAAAGTAAGTACCAAACCAAAAAATCACATTAATCACTCATCTACATATAAAATAAGCATCATTTATGGAAAAGATTCACTGTCTGTAACCAAGCATTCATTCTTCCCACATCATTTTTAATTTTCTCTCTAAACCAGGCTGGCAAGACTGTTCTTATTCCATTTCATTGCTCATCTGGGAAGATTGATTTAGACACCAGAGAAATGCATAGTTCAAAAGTGTAAATTAAAAGTTCAGGAAACCTTGCAACTCTGTTCTTCGCCAGAAGTGTAGCTCTTCTCTGGTCTGTAATTATTCCTACTTCTGCTAATAAAACACATCCTTGGAGCTCATGTGACTTTCTTCAAAACTACATCTTTTTTAGAGCTCAGTAGTTGATAATTTAGGGATGCGGGTGGTGCTGTGGTCTAAACCACTGAGCCTCTTGGGCTTGCCGATCAGAAGGTCGGTGGTTCAAATCCCCCCGACGGGGTGAGCTCCCATTGCTCGGTCCCTGCTCCTGCCCGCCTAGCAGTTTGAAAGCACGTCAAAGTACAAATAGATCAATAGGTACCGCTCCGGCGGGAAGGTAAATGGTGTTTCCATGTGCTGCTCTGGTTTCGCCAGAAACAGCTTAGTCATGCTGGCCACATGACCTGGAAAAACTGTCTGCGGACAAACTCCGGCTCCCTCGGCCTATAAAGCGAGATGAGCGCCGCAACCCCAGAGTCGTCTGCAACTGGACTTAACTGTCAGGAGTCCTTTACCTTTACCTTTTTAGTTGATAATTCAGTATGCAGGAAACTGGCACTCGGGGTTTGGGAAGATTCCTGACTAAAACCTGGGACAACTGCTGCCAGGAGGGGCTAGCTAGGAGGGGCTGCACTGTTTATCTGGCTTCCTCACAGCTCACAGTGATGCTGCGAGCAATGGGAGCTCACCCCATCGTGGGGATTAGAACCGCCAACCTTCTGATCAGCAGGCCCTAGGCTCAGTGGTTTAGACCACAGCACCACCCATGTTCCTATTACATTATTGTTGAGCTTTTTTTTTTTTACAAAAATGCCAGAAAAAATATGACATGCCAAAGATCCACTGTCTTTCAAATATCCCCCCCCCCCCAGATGTCAATTCCAACTTAGAAATCCCAGTAATGTCAGGGAAGATCCAGACCTGTGGCAGCCCTCCATTTTATCCCCTGCCCATGTGTTCTCCCACCCCAGCGGCATTAGTGAAAACAGTGGGAAGTAGCCATAAAGTGACCAGGTATAATTACACAGTATTGCTAAAGCACATTGAGGGCCAAACTAGACATGATGTTAAATGTGAGGTGCTCGTTTCTCCCCAAAGGCAAATTGCATCAGCAGAGGGGTATAATATTTGGGATTGCAGAAGGCAGGAAGGAGTTTTAACTATTTTCTCTGCTGCTGTGGTCCTGAAAACAACCCCCTGCCCATTTGAAGTTGATATTTGCTTTCAGGGGATCCCACTCCCTGCATTGGCACCAATCCCTCTCTGCTGGTGCATATCAGGGAAAATGTATGTTAAATGCAAAGGCATATTTAACATCCCATCTAGTTTGGTGCCAGCTGACATTTTCTGTGGATTTTGCATCTCAATTCCAGAATCTATTTCCTAGTTCAGTTCTCATCAGCCTATATATGAAGGAAGCTAAAATCACTTTTCACTCTACATTTGCATTAAATCTCACCTGTGGCTGCTTCATTCAGTTTGGAGAGCTCCAAAAGGCCTAGTTACAGTGCTCCATATTCCAATATTATGTACACTTCCTTGCTGGTAAACTGCATTGAACACAGTAGAATTTACTTCCAAATAAATCTGCATAAGCTGAGGCTTCAGATTACTATATGAGCATTCACAGGTTATATTAAACAAGTGTACAGTACAATCAGTGTAGATGTCTGCAATAGCTAATTCTACATTTGTAGTTATTTAAATGACATGGTTCAACAAATGTAGAGTCTGTGTACCTGTGCCTTCAATAGCTGAGCTGTACAAATCAACAGCTGTATGCTCTTTCACACAAACAGCTTCTATCTGTGTTCAGTGTAGCAAAGCATAGGAACAAGCCTCATGTGAGACTCTGATGCCTGTCTCTCTAGTCTCCGCCTTCCATTTTTTCCCTGCTTCCTTTGGGGTACTGTCATCAATACTCTAGTCTGCTGGTCTTAACTACATTTCCTTCTAACTAATCAGAATTCCCAGGGCAACAATTTAATCATTCCGCCACCAGTAACTCCTCTACCCTCCTTACACATGTGGAAATACAGCTGCTGGTGGCAAATAAAAGACTTTCTGTCTATTGCTTCCCCAGCCCAATTGCTTTAAACTCTTGCTTTCTCTAGAAATATTTCAAACAAAACACACCTATATGAATGGATGCATTGTAAATCCACACACTTTCTATGTGCATTTGTACATCTCAAGGCTTGGCAAAGCCCTGATTATTCGCTGCCCTGTTAACTCAGTTTAAAAGCTGCCTTAAAGATTAATGAAATTAACACAAGGCTAACGCTTTTGCCAAATCTCCCAACGGCAGCAACATCTTTTGCCAAGTGCTTCAGTAGGATGCTGGAATTTCCAGCATATGAAATTTGCTTTGGTTTCCCTACACAATGAACACAGGCCAGAGTCTAGAATCCAGAGGGAAGCTAGGAGTGAAATCCAGAAGAACAAAGAGGTGAATTGATTTGTCTCGCTTCAACTATAATGATCACATTAAGTATAACCACAGTTTACTCCTTTCTGAGCTGTTGGAGATAAACTTTTGTTATCTTGGGGCTAAACTACACATGAGGAGGAGGAAGGGCTACGATTCAGTGGGAGAGTATCTGGTTTGCATGCAGAGAGTCTCAGGTCTAATCTCCATCATGTCAAGGTACAGTTGGGTGAGTCTTCTTGTCTGAAATCATGGAGAGCTGCTGTCACTCAGGGCTCAGTCACACTCACCTTTTGCCCTGCACTTTCTAGGCACAGGTCTGTGCTTTAAAGCTCTGGGTTGAAGGGATTATTGTTCTGGTTTTGCCCTGCTGCTTTGTCCAGGAAAACCGACTCTTTAATGCTGAAGCTACAGTCATGGCTTCCACTGTAATGCAAAGAGC
This sequence comes from Podarcis melisellensis, assembly GCF_964234715.1. Taxonomy (NCBI): domain Eukaryota; kingdom Metazoa; phylum Chordata; class Lepidosauria; order Squamata; family Lacertidae; genus Podarcis; species Podarcis melisellensis. Next base: position 35,299,571 of record NC_138538.1, read on the forward strand.
AGAATGCAAAGAGCAGAGACACAGTAACATCCTGATGTAAAACACACAAGGTGAAGGAAGCTCTTTGGGGGATTAGATAGTAGGCAGGGTAATGCCAATTTTTAAAATGGGGGGGGGGGATCCAGGACTCCAAGAGAGTCAGTCAAATACCGATCCCAGAAAAATTGTTGTCAACATTTTTAAGCAATGCACCAAGGAGGACAAGCCTTGCTGAAGAAGAATCAGATTTCTACAAAGAGAAGTCATGCCTCATCAGGCTCTTAGAATCTTGTGAGAATATCTGCAAATGGATAAATACGATCTCATGGATAGCGTATATTTTAGAACTCTCGAAAGATGTTTGATAAAGTCCCAAGAATACTTTGCAGTCTGAGCATATGAGCTCAGGCCTTCTTATGGATCAGTAACTGATTTGGGGGAAACATGCACAGTGTGTTAAAACTCATGACAGTTTTGACAATGCTAGGAAGTAAACAGTGCCGGGAAGAGTCTGCCATGGATCAGTATAAAGGGCAATGCTATTTAAGATGCATACGTGACCTGGAATCAGAACTGGACTACACCAAGTTATTCAGGAGAGCAAAGCTCCAAACATATGGAGGAGCTTCAAAATAATAAATGAGTTAACTGAACAGCAGGTGAGGTTCAATAAATACAAAATGATGCAAATAGAGATTCCTGTGTCAAACACATTCACTAAATTACCACTGTCTGTTCAAGCATATATATGAGTTGGAACCATAAGCCTCCCCTCTATGACATGTGTACAGACACTATTCCAAGTCATTACAGGGTAAAGAGGCCTATGCAAATATCTCATATGCAACTTGCCCCTCTGCTTGGAGCTTGTGTTCCTTGATGCAGGGGAAGGGAAGAGGCCAGATGGTTATATGGCAGGAGCGCACCAGCCTCCAATTCCCTGAGTGGATCATTTGTGTGCCTGCATCTGTGCTAGGAAACAAGGCTGTTTTGCTGAATAACAGGGATAGAGAACCTCCAGATCTTCTTGGACTACAACTCCCATCATGCCTGACCATGGCCATTGGTTATGGGCCAAGACTCATGGAAGTCCAACAACATCTGTTGGGCCACAGGTTTCTCACCCCTGCTTTACAGAGTTACTTCTGCCCACTGACAAGTCACTGACAGTGAATTGGACTGAACCTTATCCGAGTCGTTACAAACCCTTGGGGAGCCAGCAACATTTTGACAGGCTTTTTATACTCAAGAAAGAGTTACACCACTTTGCCAAAAAGGTAAGGTAATAGATTGACATGGTTTAAGCAGGTACACATAATGAGGTTCTTCTCTTTCCTCCATCAGAACAACCCCCCCTGTTGTAAACTGCTCAATTGCTTTTTCAATTACTTGAAGATGATTTCAGAAAGCCCACAGCTTCTCCTCCCCCACTTGGCCTCAAAAACAAGCTCATATTTAAATGAACAAATCCACCCTGCAGAGATTAAAACGAACTTTAATATTTCACAGCCTGGTATTTACATCGCATCCGAAGCAGGTATAACATTGTCTGTTACAAAAAAACGTTTAGATAACAAAGTCAGCAGGTCATACAGTCACAGCATGGAGGCCAGGCCAGTGCCAAGTTGGACAGGTCAAGGCAGAGTTTTGAAGGTGCAGCTGTTTGCCCATTCTCTCCGGGAGCTCCTGACATCCATCTTGGTTGAGTTGGAGTCAGGTGTTCACTTTGGGTTATACTTAGCAAGGGTAAGCAATCATTCTCAGCCTCAGCCACCACCCTCCCCCAAGTCAAACCAATGAACCTTCATGATCAAGGTAGACATAATGAGACACAGACATGGAACATGTTCATGGATGCCAATTAAGGTAGCTGGGAGCAGATCTCAACATTCCAATAGGAAAGATCAGCAATGACTTGTCTTTAAGAAACCCTTACCTTTCTGTTATATGCCTGTTGTTCTAATTTGCTCTGAAAAATGCTAAGTAAGCTTTGAATAAGCATTTCCACTTTGGGGTTTAGATGTCCTGTGCATCCAGAAACAATGAGAGAACTTCACCAAAGCTATGTCGTTTCTCTCTGTCTATTGTCTTCTCCTACCCTTTCCTAAAACCTTGTCAAATCCCACTGAATTAAAGTGGATCATCTCTCCATTTATATCAGCAGAAGCAGCAATGGCATCATAAGCTGGGAAGTTTAACTTAGTTCTCATAATATTTTCTTGTGAGGAGGTATAAGAGCAATCAATTGGTCCCTGAGAGGGATCTGCACTCATTACAGTTGCCAAGTACAAGTCCTTATTTAATACTAAATGTAACTAAGCTCTCTCAGTTCTCTGAGTAAAATTTAAGACTGTAGCAGACACAACATAGCAAAGAGAAGAACACACCTTCCCCCCTCACAATTTCTAATATTTGCAATAGAATTCTGACAATAACAGTAATTTGTGTGACTTTGAAGGAACAGAAGAGATGAGAGTATAAGCCTGATTAATTACTGAACAGGAGAGGGAAAGACCAGGAGAGAACATTTTTGGTGACTCATGAAAAAGAAAGAGAAAGCATTATGAATACTTGTTCTCATCTCTTGTGCTTCCAACAAAGTGTAATGAACTTCTGTCTGTACTGTAGATTCTTCCACCCGTCCAGGTACAGAATCTGAAGCTGGTAACTGGGTAAATGCTGGAGCAACTGCATGGTCTTTCTTGTAGTTCCTCTAGTTTCACAATTTGGTTCCTTGTTTCCAGAACTCGAAGCCTGTCTTCTAGGAAAGCGACAAAAACATGAATTGGGAAGATTTTGTAAAAACACGAATTTTATTTTGAATTGTGAACTTGACACCCACTCGACACCTTGATTCTCTTTAGTGATCGTCAGAGCCAGCCTACAGACACAGGAGAATTCAAAGGAAGGAAAATTGCTTTCCCCCACTTTGCAGTTATCAACAGATTCTATGCAACTCCAATATTTAATTGAGCACTAGGGGAAGAAATACGTTCTTCTCTTTTGCAGGTATATCCATGGTATGGAAGGAGAATGTGGAGCAGTTCTTGTAACTGCATTCAAGACCCATAATTGTAGACTTAGTAGCAGGTGATGGTTAAATACCTTAGAGGCTGCACTGAATCAGTGGTTGATGCAGTATTTTATCTTCAAAAACAAGGGAAATTTCCCAAGTTCTCTGCCCAGACAGGTACGTCACCCCTTCCCTGTAATCCTTGGTGCTGTTCTTCCAGGAGGGAGCAAATCGCAGCACCACTCCCTTGGCAGGTGTACACGAGGAAGAACAATAAAGTGCCCATGAAAAATAGGCATCCTATACCACAGTTGCATCCTATCCTGTGCCAATGAGGTCCTTCTGTTTCCAGGTCTTCAGAACGTAGAAGGAATATCTTGCACCTGGAGAAAAGCCACGTTGTGCCATTTCTGCAGTGCCAGCCATGTCAACACAGATGCATATCAGATGAGAGCAGATCTTCTCAAATCTACCTTGTCACCTGGGAATAAAGGAAAATGCATTAGACAGATATCTGGTAATCTAAGGAATTATCTCTGATCCAGAACCTCCTGTGCATTCCAGTGCATGCACAGAGTTCTTGTATGAATGGGCTTTCCTTGCAGGTGAAGTTGCTCTGCATTGAAAAAGATGCACTGAGAGTTTGCAGGAGTAGAGAGGATAAGTCGACCATTCCTATTCAGCATTCAGAAGACGTCTAACAAGATTTTGCAGACCTGTTCCTCATAAGATAACCGATCCCCCAAACGTTTTTCTTTCATTTTATGGGGAGAAGAAAACATTCCATAGTAGTGAGCTGACTGAAACATGTAATTTTCAGAAGTCAACCATTCTGGAAGCAAACAGAGGGGCGGGGAGGGAGGAGACAAGCCAAAATGTTTACGTAGGAAAATCATATCAAAGTTATTTAAGCAAGCATATGGTTGCATTCTGACATGAATTTCAGCCCACGTGGGAAGGTTGCGGTACATCAGATCATCCTGGGTTTTAGTAAGAGACGTTGACAGCCTCTTTCTATATTTTCTCCATTTCCCCACCTTACTTGTCTTTTCTCAAAATTAAAAACCCCAAACATTGTAACTTATTCTCTTAGGGAGTTACTTCATTCCCTGGTTAATTTTGTTCAACATTTTCATAGAGATATTCACCAAGAACCTAATATTTCTTTTGTGATCAATCACAGCCAATTCAGGCCCTATAAGTATGTATGGGAAGTTAAGACCCAACAGAGTACTGTGGTATCAGCATGATTATGTGGTTGGAGAACTGGACTAGAACCAGGAAGGTCCAAGTTCAAACTCTCTCTTAGACACGAAGATCACTGGGTGACTTTGGACCAGTTACCATCTCTCAGCCTCATTTACCTCACAGGGTTGTTGTGATGAAAAAAGGAGGCGAGAACCATGTAGAGTGCCTGCAGCTTCTTGGAGGAAGGCCAGGAAAACAACTGAGTAAAAGGATTTTTAAAAAAGAAAAGCTAACCTTATTTATAATCACATGACCTTTTATAGGCAAGTTCCTGTTTTGTTAGATGCATTAAATCTTGCATTGCAGGGGGTTGGGGTCCCTTCTAACTCTACAATTCTATGAAATCAGGGATGGGGAAAGAAACATGGCCCTCCAGACATCTCTAACTGGCCCTCGGGTCTCTCCAAGGCCATATCCCTTGCTTAGGCCAGACCCCTCTGTGGGATGGCCCTCTGCCATGACATCGTCATGTCCTTTTGACTGGCTGGAATATATCCTTTGACTGTGATCATGCCTCTTGCCTGCCTGGATGGAGAGATGTGGTGTGTGTGTGCGCGCGCTGGGACCTCTAGTTTCTGCGTTGCTGGAGTGTAACCCACTGGTGTAAGAATCACCTCTTGGTCCACCCACTTTTTATTCTGGTCCTGCCAGCTCTGCCACTGTCTGCTGAGAGGTAGGTTCCAGTCTATGAAAACTTGGGCCACAATAACTTTGTTAACCTTTAAAGCGCCTCAGACTCTCAGTGGCTTATTATCTTTATGAAGGGGAATCAGTCACCAAATCCCAGAGATCAATGTAAGGATCAATAAAAAGCCAGCCCTGGAAAAATATCATTGACATTTGAAAGTGACAAGTTCAGCCCCGTAACAGCAGCCTGCAGAATCACTCTCAGCATTGGAAAGGCACACAAATCTTAAGGCAGGATCCTCCATCCACCAAATGAACATGATCTTACAGTGGGTTTGCAAATGGGTGCAAAATAGTCTACTCCTGTGCTTGTCTGCTTGGCCTCTGCTCCATACGCTCAAGCCATGCATTTTTTCTTGCATGCATATAGACAAAAAGGGGCAGTGAAAGACAGCCAAATCTTTCAAATCTAAAATGCCTACTGTGCACCTAAGATTGAAGAGCAACAGCTAAGGATATTTGGGGGGAGTGGGGGGAAGATTTATTTGGGGCAGGCCAAAATGGAATCTGTTCAAAAATGCGTAACTTAACATGTTAATTCTTTCAAGTACCTCAAGGCTTCCAGTTCCAAGATTACCTTAAGTGACCTTTTTAGCAGCAGAGGTGCTAGGTATTATTATTATTATTATTATTATTATTATTATTATTATTAAGCATTCTTTAGCATTCATCTAACATAGCTACATTTACATGACTCTGCCTGCAGAGAAAATGTAGAGTGTGTAAGCCTTTCAAAAGAATTTAAAGCAAGTATCTGCATTTTACAAGAGAAATCATTAAGAGAAGCTCTGAGGAGGGGAGGGGGTAAAAGAGAAAGGTGTGCCTGACATGCAGGCAATAATTTATATTAAGCCCAGAGCCTGCTTTTCTTTGCTTCCATGTGTCCTATGTGCACGGTAAATGGTCTAAACAAATTCTTAAACAGCAGCCTGAAAATTGTGTCTCGGCTTTGAGATGCTGGGTTATTCCAATGGCTGTGGATGATTTCATAGTCTTCAGATGTACCGAGCCCTATTTACCCATTACAATGTCCTTTCTTATGGATTTCACAGTAGGACTAGCGATTTCTGTCAAGGCAGCCATCAGAGCTGTGGATGCATTTGAAATTTTGCTATTTAAATTCTATCCCTGCCCTTGTGTGCATGCCAAACAAGAGACACATTTCAGCAGGAACAATTTAGCAAATCCATTGCAAAAATGGCAAGGAGATCAAACTGAGAGCATCAGAGAGAGAGAGAAGCTCAATTTGTACGCAGCAGAGACCCACAGCTAAGGGGGGGAAGATATGCTTATTATTTAACTGCCCATCCAGTAATACCATAGCGGTTAGATCCCAGGCTTCAAAGTGGACAGAACAAACAGAGGCGGTTTGCTTTAATGCAGAGGCTGAGATGACCAGATTGAGAAAAGCAACTCACACGTTGCTCTTTGAAGGAACATAGAGATAAGGAAGGGCAAACCCTCATTCATTTCCCAGACAAAAGTCACAGCGTGCTTCCAGACAGTTGCTTACTTTGCAAGCAGGTCACTGAGATACTACAAACCAGACATTGGCATCAGAGGGTATTTAAAAAAAAAAAATGTTCATCAGCTATCCCCCAGAAAGGGTAAATCCAGATTAAATTAGACCTTGTGTGGATGTTGCCAAAAAAAAAAAAAAGAACACCAGTCCCAAATAATCCCCAATCTGGTAGTATCCATGTTCTATGGCGGGGATACAGAGCCTGGGGCCCTTTGATGGACTCCAGCTCCCAGCAGCCCCAGGAAACATTGCCAATGGTCAGGGATGATGGGAAGTGGAGTCCAACAACATCTGGAGCACCACAGGTTCCCCATTCCTGCTCTATGGTATCCAAATGCTTAGTGCAGACAAATATTGCTTGTGTCTTTAAAGAAGTAATATGGGAAGCAGTTCTCCAGGAACTGCTGAAGGTGGCAGGAGTGTCAACAGGTTCAACCGAGCAGTGCCTTCGTGACGACTGGTTTCTTCCTTGTCACTGCAAATCACATTCAGCCCTAAGAGAATACATCACCTGTCCTCTTCTTCAGCCTACTCAGAACTTGCTGTTTTCCTGCCTCCCTGCAGTCTCATCAGACTACATTTTGTTCCTTCTGTCCTGCTATTTCTGGCACATAAGCACCAAAGCCCTTCCTACACACACACACACCATGGTTGCAAGAGCATGGGTTGCCCCACACAATAAAGACTAGGGTTGGGTTAGGTTTCTGCAGTATGTCTCTGGAATGTGAAAGATGGATCAAGGCATTAGAGCTACGGGGGGGGGGGGGGATGCTACAAGAAGGATAGTGTGTTGTTTCCTGTTGGAGAGGGGAAGCCAGAATGAGAGCCTGGCTGTGGGCCAAATGGGTTACTGCCAAGTGCTCCACATTCTGAGAGCACAAAGGGTGCGCGAATGATGTCGAATTGTAACACTGCCAGGAAAAGTGGGGAGCAAGCAAAGGGGAAACAGATAAAGAAAGGTTGGTGGTGCGGAGTTGCTGTGATTGATTACTCAGCAGCATTTTGATTCCTGAGCCAACGGAGGCTGCTCTGATGCTTTCTCCCTCTCTTCTTCTTCTTTTAAAAGCTCTTCACTGTGAACATGCTATTTGCCGAGTAAAAGATAAGGAAGGAACAACAGGCTGCTATTTTGCAGGATAATTTTATGGGGTGTTTGCGTGGAAAGGAGATGGAAGCACGAAGCAAGCAAAGCCTGAAGAATAATTATGCTCCACTGTATGAACAATGATTACAAAATTATGCAACTGATTAACCATGACATACATGTAATTACTAATGAGTTTGATAAAATTTTAATTATACCTTGTTCTTCAGGGTATTCAGCAAGCCATGAAAATAATAATCATGTAGCTCTCTGTCACAGATGATTGCTCCAACTGGAGGAGCTGTGACAGGCTGGAAAGTCCTTGGCTGGAACGTGATGCAAAGCAGAGGGAAGTGGCTGCAACAAGCCAAGGCTGGCAGGCGTCTTACAGGCAAACCATCCTCCACTATTGTATTTCTTGGGATGCTGGGAGGAGTTTCATCTACACACTTAACCGCTCTTGCATAAGATGCTGTTGCTAAACACCCATTAGAAGGGAAGACCCCAAACCCATTTCCATCTACCGGCTCACGTTTGCTTTGACTCTGCAACTGATGACTCACTCTACTCATCCACTTCTTATTTTGTCACTCTGCTATTGAATGCTATTCAAGATATATAGGATTAATCTGGAAAGAAACTTGTTTGAATGAAGTCATCTCCAGCGGATAAAAATAAAAGGTTTTGAGTTTCTGGGGAAATGATATTTAACTCAGATGAAGTGAGAAGGTTCATTTTTAAAGAGCACACTTCCCCCAATTCCCTCCTAAATTTTCTTTTCTACTGCTGTGTAAATTCTGATGAAAGCTGCACTTTCAAATCACTCCTAATAACAAATAAAACCTGCCAACAGGACCGCACAAAAATGGGGCCATATAGAAAGAAGAGTGGGGTATCAGTGTGTATTCAGGTTTCCCCAAGGTTTGAAGAAGCACAAGAAGTACTGTTGTAAGTTTTTTGGGGGGCAAGGATCCCCTAAATTCCTAGGCGCCTGACATAAGCGAGTAGGAAGATCAGTTTGGAGTTTGCAAGCTGCAGAGAAAGTGGAGTCAGAGCACCAAGTGGGCTGACAGGCAGAAAAAGGGACAGAGAGCATGGCTTTTTGCTATTTTGGATCTAAGACTATGAGAGAAGCAAGAGACCCTCTTGGGGGCGTGCCTGGCATCTCTGGAATTTCACACCACTCAGATTGGGTAGTGGTATAGCAGTACTAAGGGGGGGGACTTAAAGGGTCAACCCCCCCCCCAAACAGCAGAAGAAGGACCGATCATGCTCAGTAACCGCAGAATGCTGAGCATCTGTTGGGGGTGGGGGTAGAAGTGAAAATCAGGGGTGGGGGGGAATAGAATGGAGTATCCTGGAAAACGGCCTGACTGGCTGGAACTTCACACTGCTGGAGCAATCACACTACATTGTGTTGCACATCCCAATTTTGAGTAATAAACAGAAAAATTCCCATTTTGAACAAAAATGGCTTTGTTCAGAATGTGTGTCCGAGCATTAGAAAAAGCAGTTCCGATTACATTTAAAATAAAAAAGGTAATATAAGGAACTAAACAACCCAGTAACTGAAGCAACAATGGCACTCTAAAGTTTCTCAGAGTAGCTTCAGGCTTGATGGACAAGGATCTCAGGTAGGTGTATGAAGAGTCTTGTGGTTCCTGTCTCCATGTACTCTAATTTGATTTTTTTGTCACATGAAACTGTATTGAGATCTCTTAAAACGTGCTGCAGTGTAAGCTGTGGATCTCCACTGCCTTCCTGACATACAGCTGCTTCTTCTCTTCTTCCCTTCCCAAACCTCCTGCCATTGCACTGGCCATGGCGATCCTTTTTTAGGTATATAGCAACTGCCTAACAAATACACAAAGAAGTCAGATATCCATTGTCACTTATCTGAAATCACTTTGAACTGAGATCTTTATGACAGGTGGTCAGGAATGGACAAGATGCATTGTGGGGCTCTTGAGCCATTATACGCCCTGAACATACTGTTGTTTACTTGGCCTGCCAGATATTACAAAACAGAGTCAACTATTTGAAATAGATTCAAAGCATCACAATTGTCATTCACAAAATTATGCACTAAGTGGATCTCATAAAAAGGATCACAACAATGCCCTCTGGGGGTGTGTGAGAGGGGGAGCATTATTTGACTCGGCCTTCTCTCCCCCATCTTGGATTAGGAATACCTTGGTGGTCTTTACTTTGTTTCCAGTACTGCAGCTCCATCCGGACAAATCTGGTAGCACTTTACACTCTTCTCCTTCTACACATGGTTGCATTTGGCACCACCACTTCTGAAGCACTATTGAGGCTAGGAGAAAACAAAAGGCATAGGACTTTAAAAGCAAAGCAACGACACCAGACTGGACACTACAGTTATTTACTCCTCAGGAGAAAGTGTATGCAGTCAGTGAAGTGGATCATCTCTTTGTGGCAGCAAAAGGCCCCAATATAAACAGAAACTGAAAGAAACGTTGACCATAATCTTAAATGTTATCAGGTCAACTCCAGAGTGGACCAATATGAACACTCAAGTCAATTCCCTTTAATTCATTCATTCATGTTGTCGTTGCTGTTGTTATGATTATGAATTTCTATACCACTTAATATCCAAAAAAATCCAAGCAGTCTACAATCAAACATAAAGCATCAAACACAACACTGCAAAATATGAAAATAAGACAATACTAACTAAGATCAAATGCAAGATGCACATTTAAGGCAGCATGGTTAGCAGGAAAACAAAATAACCTCTTAAACACATTTTTTTAAAAAAACGGTGCAGGAGCATCACTGCATCTTCAGACATCCCAAGGATGGAGTGCTGGCTAGTACTACAATTGAACCAAGCAGCCCCAAAGCATATTTTAATACTTGTTTCTCTACCCACTATAGGGGCCATGCCAACTTGCAGTGCAACACTGGAATAATCTGAAGGCACAGGTCATAAGAAAAGCTCATCTCATTATCAACCCAAGTTCTGCCACAAACATGACCAAAGTCGGAAGGATCATCAGGTAAATCCTTCAGGACCAGAGAGGAAGAAATGTAATGAAAGAGCAGCAGTGTTCTGTTCAAAAGGGAGATGTGGGGATTGAATGAGCTTGGCAGGAAGTGCACACCATGACAGAATTGGTGGGAAGAGTTGTCTTGGTGAATTAGGGCTTCCCTGGCTCCTGACAGTTTCAAAGACAAAATACATGTTAATGACAAATAGGCAAGAGAAAGCAACCTTGAGAGGCTAACTGAAACAGAGATGTTGTACCTAATGGTGCCAGGACCCTAATTTAAAATCAGAGCGAGGTCTGCTTCTCTCAAATTCTTTCTGACCTTAGACATTGGGCTAAAGTCAAAGGTAGCATTGTAGGAGACCAAAACTGCAGGGCCTGATTTTGCTTGGTCTGTCATCTTCTTCTCAACTCAGGACTACAGAAAGGCTAAGAAAAAAGAAATGGAAAGACTTGGGAGAAGGAAGAGACTGGCCCAGACATGCACAGGCAGCTGTGAGCCTCAGGTTCACATTCTCCACTTTCTTCTCCCAGCACAGTCACTTTAGCTTCCAGTTTTAAACTAGCATTACATCCCAGCTGGGAGAACACTGTTTAAATTCTGGTTTGTTTAACAAACCTGGATCATAAGCCATGGTTTGCTCCTGAATTGTTTAAACCAACCATAGTTAAGACTAGATTTGTTTCAAATATTTACATCCAGCCAAAATGTTTTGGTGGTTTCAGGAGGCCTTTGGGACAAAGGAGAACAACTTTCAGGATTAGTGTACTTAGTAAACTTACAACTACACAAGGTGATCCAAGAGCTTTTCATCCATTTAAAAAAAAAAGTAAGAGGAAATCAAAGCAGCTAGGATGCCCAGGTGCCACCATACATTCTCACAACAGGACAGGAATATCCATGGAAATGATGCATGGGAAACACATGGCCCTGCAGGTGTTCTTGGATCCCTACCTCCCATCAGCTGCAGCCAGCATGATGAATGGTCAGGGATGATGGGAATGGAGTCTAACATTTGCAGGGCCTTAAGTTCTCCATCCTTGGGTTAACATTAAATTTGAAAGACTGTACTGGGTCCTGGAACTTGTCCAGAGTGAGTAGCAGGTGCAATTTGGGTAAATACTTCTGCGAATGTTGATACAATTCTAGTTCACAGCTCAAGTACACAAGACTGATTAATTAATTAATTTTATTTAAACTATTTGTCAGCTACCATTCAGCCAAAGCTCGCTGAGCAGCTTACAAAACTGTAAGTACACAGCAAATAACAATCAAAATGAATTCACAGCAAGCAGTTAAACTTTATATATGACTTGGTTGTTAAAAAAAGCTTCAAGGCAGTTTATAAAACAGATAAAACAAAATTACCAAGAAGAAATAAAACAATAATTCATTTTTTTCATGAAGTTAAATAACAATAGACTAAAAACAGATAAAAACTGCAAAATCCTGGGACAACAAACAGGTTTTCAGCTAGCACTGAAAGAAAACCTGGAATGAATATTAAAATGGCACCAAGGGAACTTTCCTGGTAAGAGATTGTAAATGTGGGGTGCCTCAGCTGAAAAGACCCAACCCCCTGCCTTGTTTCAGATGGTGGAGAAATTGGGAGCAGGGCTTTTGAGGCCAATCTAAAAATCATGCAGGAGTAGGGCTGTACTTCGGGAGATGAAAAAACTTCCTAGTTCTGCACATTAATTCTTCAGGATGCATAGAAGAAGAGATCTCAGAGGCTGGGGGTTGCCAATCAAACAGCAGGTTTCCACTACTGGGAAAAGAGAAGGCCCGTTTCACTGAGGGGATGAAGTTTTTATTCTCTGAGCCAATTACTCCCCCCCCAAAAAAAATCCAGCAATAGCCAGAGTTTGTTGAGCCAGATCCATTGGTAATTCAGAACCTCTCTTCTGTGGTGAGTGAAGGGAACTCCTCTTCCATCTACCCGCACCGCCCTGCAAGAACCGGCTGTTGATATAAAGCAACTGAAAAGGGCCCTGAAGCAAAGTGAAAAGAAGACTCTCCTGACAGAGAACTCTCTATAATCCAAATAATTGTTTTTGTCTCTTTTTTTAATGTTTACAACAGAGCTACTTGCATCACAAATTATGTGGTAGAACCACTATCCCAGGTTATTTGGAAGGTGATCTAACTAACTGAGGAAAGCAGCCATAGCTCTGTGAGACAAAGGGTCTGTTTTACACAGAGAAGGTCCCAAGTTCAGTATCTGGCGTCTCAAGGCAGGGCTAGAAAGACACATCTTTGAAATGTTGCACAGCCATATCTAGTAAGTGTCAACTATACTGTGCTAGATGGACCACTGGTCTGACTCAATATAAGACAGCTTCCTATGTAATGGGAACATTTTAGGTCAAGTGAATAGTCCTTCTGCAATTCTGAGACAGTATGGAAGGGAGTAATGATGTCATTTAGGCCCCATATGTACAACACATTTAAAGCAGTATCATGCCACTTTAAACACTCATTGCTTTCCCTAAAAAATCACGGGAACCAAGTTTGTGAAGAGTGCTGAGGTGCTGTTGAGATGCCCATTCATCTCACAGAGCTACAACTTCCAGATTTCTCTAGGAAGAGGTGGTCCTGTAGCTAGGTGGGGCACCCATATTTCTAGGCGGGGCATTTATTGGACCGTGGAGGCACATATAGCACCAGTCAACCCTATGCCCATATTCACTGGTGGAGGTTGGGAGGGCCAGGCCACAGGAAGGGAGAGGCAATGACCTCCTCTCACACTCATCTATGCAGAGTGTGTTAATTCACATAATGGGCTGTGTAAAGGCCAAGTTAACAGAAAATTTAGTAAGAACACCAGGATGACTGCCAAACGAACACCAGAAAATGCAATGCAAGCAAAAGTTTGTGCTATAACTAAGAAACTATAAACAAGTATGGAGCATGTTTTTGTTACTGTTTTAAAAAAAGTTTTAAAACTGCAATGCGAAAAGAATAAAACCAGGTTTAGTATCAAGCAAGAGCATACTGCAGTGCAACGTTAGGGAGAGCGGAGCTTCAGAATAATATGCCTAAATTTCTTGTTGAAGTCCATGAGTCTGAGTCCTTAACTCTGTTGTATACTGTATTTACTGCGCAATATGCTTCCTTTTGTAAACTTATAAAAACGCTTGATAAACATCTGTGAAAGCTTTTGGACAGTAAGTTCACTTTTTCAGCAATGAGAACCAATTCTCCCCTGCTCATCATAACCATAAAATAAACAAACTTATATCTTACTGCAGGCAAACAAATATGCTTCTTTTTTTTGCAGGCAGTGTAGAGAACAAAACTGAAACTGAAACTGAAAAGCAGAGCAAAGTCCAAGGGGTGGAGTCTAACTGTGGCCCACAATACAAGATACAGTGGTACCTCAGGTTAAGTACTTAATTCGTTCTGGAGGTCTGTTCTTAACCTGAAACTGTTCTTAACCTGAAGCACCACTTTAGCTAATGGGGCCTCCTGCTGCCACCGCGCCGCCGGAGCACGATTTCTGTTCTCATCCTGAAGCAAAGTTCTTAACCCGAGGTAATATTTCTGTAACCTGAAACGTATGTAACCCGAGGTACCACTGTACTAATAACTGACTTTTCCATGGTCGTGTTACACTAGAGACTGTTTTTTCAAGATAGGGTGATTGTTTGATTGTTATAACGAAATGAGCAGGGTTTTGGGTGGGGGGGGGGGGGGCTGGCCATAGGAGAAGTTCATTGTTAACCCAAGCTAGACTTCTACTTCCTTCCTAGAACCTGTATTGGTGACAGCTTTCACCTAAGCAGTTAAAATGATTCTGATCATTCCCAGAAGTAATAGCTCAACCAATGGTTTGAAGGATGAGGTGACTGGGAGATATGAACCATATTATATTAGAAATCTTTTTCTGCTTTCTTAGCACTTTTAATTGCTGAGGTATGTAGAGCATCCATAAGAACTTTATGTCTGGGCTGCAACTGATGCGGGCACGATAATTTCTGTGAAATTCCAGTGGATAATTTCAGGGAAACTGCTTTGTTCACAAAATAAGAAGCACCTTTGTGAGGCTGCTTGGGGATGCAGCCTTTCATGGGAATTGTATCCTGTGTTTTTTAAGTAGTTTCTTGGCATCATGTACAAATCCATTTGCACCAGCCAAGCTGCCAAGCCGATCAATAATGCACCAGCAGAGGCTTCCAGCCACTTCAGATAGATCCAGAATGACACAGCTCAATAAAATATAGATGGGGGTGGGTGGGTTAGTGCTTTGCACAGGTGATTAGATGGCATGTTCTTATTCATGCTGGTAGCACTTACATTGCAGAAACAGGCTTTTCTAAGTAAAATAAAAATAAAAATAAATCAACAATAGACCTTAGAACCAGCCTTGGTTACCTGGTTGCTGACTAAAAAATAATATAAAGGAAGCAGAGCCCTGTAAAGTGAGCCCCTTTCAGAATTAAACTAAGGAACATTCATACAAGAGCATTAAATATTGGTTCAGAGTTTGAAACTGAGCAAATCAACCCACAGCTCATTTATCTCTAAGTAGTCGTAGTGATTTATCTTTCAGAATAAGTATGGAACCTTCGTGTTGAGGGGCGAAATGCAAACTAAATAAATTGACAACAGTGCCACATATAACCAATTAACCGAGCCACAATTGTGTTAAAAACATTTGGAGCTACAGAATTCTGAAATACCACCCAGTGGTTCCTTCTGTGCCACATCCCCTACCTATCATATATGCTGGAGTTCCATGATCTGTATTCTCCAGCAATGTAGGCCTTGTTTTGCCAGGGAGAAGGGAAGAAGAAGAGCACTTGAAATTATATACCAATTTCCTTTATTTTTTAAAAAAGCATTTTGGATATAAGAGTAAGGATCTATGGGACCTATGGGAGGGCTGTCTATAGCCTACTGTACTATTGACAAAAATGATGGGAAAGGTCAGTCTTGTTGACTTCTGTCCCGCATGTGACTTCCTTCCCTTTAGCAGCAAAAGTGTTGGTGGTCTCGGTTTTCCAGGAAGAGCAGGAGTCTCAGTTTTCTAGTTTTCGAGCATGTCTGGTCAATGCCAATATCCATCGCAGTCAAAAACAGAGGTAGTCCACTAGTCTAGAATTTCACAAGTACTGAATCCCAAATCAATTACCTAACAATGAATTATCCTGAGAAGTTTAAAGAATGGTTGCAAAGATATGCCTGAAAACACATCGCTCCAAGAAGGTCCCCATGTGCAGCCAGTGGATAGAGCCTTAGATCTGGATGAGACAAACTGAATTCTGTACCCCGACTGTGAAAATGAAACAACTAACGAGTTACTTCAACGGGACATTTTTGAGAGTGAATGAATTCCAAATCCTAGCAAACAGTAATGATGGGCCCTATGACTCTGTTCCCCTGGGACAGCATACATAGTTCCCCATGTTCTGCCAGTCTGCCTTCAGTCTCTGCTCTTACAATGGTGTTGTGACTTTTGTTACTAGTTCAAAAACATGCAGCTTTAATAGGGAGAAGCCAACTCCAGATGTGAAGAGTAGAGAACCAGCGTGAAAGAAAAAAGCCTTTGGAGACGGTGTAGTGGTCAATGTCCCAGGCTGGGACCTGGGAAACCAGGGTTCAAATGCTAACTCACCCATGAAGCTCACTAGGTGATCTTAAGCCAGTCACTGTCTCTCAGCCTAGCCTACCACACAGGGGTGTGGTGAGGACAAAAGGGAAAGGGGGAGAACCATGCATGCCACATTAAGCTCCTTGAAGGGAACATGGAATCAATAAGTTGTTTTTGTTGTGCCCCTTTCTGCACCAAAAATGTTCACTTGAAGAACATGCAGCTCAGCTCATGACCTCAACCATTTTGATCTGTTAGGTTGCAATCCTAACAATGTGTACTCAGAAGTAAGTTCCCACTGAAGTGGGTCATGATTGCTGTGTTGGCCTTAACTATCTCACTCTGCCCCTAAGTGGTGTCTGCACCCCACACAGATGTTTTGGTGCTGGCACAAATTCAAAACCAGGGTAAGAAATAGGAGCGCCACTTAGGCAGTATTGTTGACTACTGTACAAAGTGATTTGAAGCTGTGCAAACCTGGATTGACATGGCTTGCTTGGTGACAATGGCTGAATTACTAACTTCTTGATCCTGAAGATATTTACGTTTATTTGAATGTGTCTTTATTCAAAGTGAATCAAGCTGTCGGGGCTGGTTTCTCAAATGCACATCCATCAGCTGTCAAATGATAATAATAAATTCTACCCATTTGAAAAGTGTGTTGTGCTTTCATAAAGAACCCGGTAAGAGCAGGAGATTATTTCTGATTGCAGCTAAATATACAGCCGATTTTGCTTAAACTACGAAGCCAGAAGTATCCAATGTAAATCTCCCAGCAGGCACACCTAACTAGAATTAAGGCTCCAGAGCTAGGGGTGGAACTCTTAATCCATTTAACAGCAATTTCCAAACGCAAATGCACACTTTACAGAGAGACCTGCTCACTTACCGTCTACACATGAAGGAGCAGCGTGCGTTGTCCCAGCCACCTGACCTGGAAAGCAGGAACATTTCACTGTTTGTGAGCGCTCTTCAATCTTGTTCTTATTGCAGCACCTGTGAGCAGCGATGACTTCGCATGTGCCAGGCTCTATGTGCACTGCAAGGAAGAAAGGCACAGCAAATTACACAGGGATGTGGCAGTCAAAGGGGATTGTGTGTTTGTGTTACAGCAGCAGCAAATGGGCCATACAATGCTGAACATATGGTGATACATTTTAGAGGAATGATCAGGCCACAGAGTACAAAATGCCAAGCTGGACCCGTCATGTCTGTTCAAAGATGCTACTGTATACAAGATCCAAGGAAAAGGTTGTCATTTCTCAGCAACAAGTTAGAAGCAGTACAGAAATCTAATCGCACCATTCACAGATTGCCACTGGACAGCTGGAGCTCTGTTGACTCTGAAAGAACAGCTGGCACTTGCAATAATAATAATAATAATAAATCCAGGCAAGGTAAAATGTACTCAAGGGAGATAACTTGTTAGGATGTGCATAAAAAAATTAATTCTAAAGGTGGCACCCATGCCCATTAAAAGACCTCTCTGCAAAAGGTTTTGATTGGAAAGAGCTCATTTGTATGATGCCCTTGACATAATTTCTAGATTGTATCTAGCTGCATGGATCTAATGTGTTACAAACCACAAAAATGTACACACCCATTCCAGATGGGTCACATCTTGTAGATTAGAAGTGGGGAACCACATATATTTGAAACACCACTAAAAAAAGCATGCAAACACCCTCTTCCACCCCTGTGCTGCCCCTCTTTGTGGCCTTTTGTTGACATTTTTTGGCCACTTCTATGTTTGGCATGATGTGCGTGTGTACATATCAGATGTGCACATATCAGATGTGCCTAAAATGGTTGCTGCCTGCAGTGACTAGACATAGTGGCTATGTTATGCCTTTACTGTCACGCAGCATGTTTCTGAATGCCAGAGAATTGCAACTGTGAAAGAGTGCTGTTGCACTCAGATCCTGTTTTGGGCATCCGGATGACCACTGTGAGAACAGAATGCTTGTCTAGGTGGGCTGTTGGCCTCATCCAGCAGGCTCTTCTTATGTTCTAATGACTTCTAGATGTTGGAGTCCAACTAGTTAGGGAAGTCCGGCTGGATGAGAGGAACTAGTGCACACCATTCACTCACCAACAAAGCTATCCCATTCTTGTCATACATTCCTGTTCCTCTCATTCCAAAATCAAATTTAAGACAACAGTTTATTAGACCAACCTACATATCAGAAAACTGTGTTCACACTTTCAGGTTCTCCAAAACCTTTCAACAGGCTCAGTCAGGGAAAGCCAACACAGTGCCTTTCATATGCTGTCGGACCTCAGTTCGCATCTTTCCTGGCTATTGTGTCATACTGGCTAGGCCTGTTGGGAGTTGTAATCCAACAACAGCTGGAAAGTCACCACACTGAACACTCCTAGGTTAGATGGTAAAATAGGCAAGCAATGGAAAGGAAAAACCTGGCAGGTAGTGAAGCCATGGATACAGAGTGGGCTATGGGAGGAGGCAGCAAACATTCAAGGAAAGCTTTGTGAGACGCTGATCAGGTTGTACCTAAGTTGCTGGGCAGAAGCAGCTGGCAGGGCAGGGTGGCACTGCAGAAACAGCCTCCCAGTAGCAACATCACTGCCTCTTACCAGGAGCAATGGAAGATGGGAGTGCCAGATTGGCTCTGCTAGTGCAGCCACCAGTGGGATATGGAAGGATGTAGTAGACATTCAAATGAGTCTCCCATAGGTCCCATGTATGTTGCACCTAGGACTGCTGGGTAGCAGCTATTGGCAGAGCAAGGTGGTGCTGAGGGTTGTGGCTCTTAGGGTTGTGGTGCCACTTAGCAGGAAGGGTAGGGCAGGACAACAGCCAGGCTGGGCAATGCAGATGCACTGGTGTGTCCATGCCACCCTGAACTCAGTGCCACCCTGTCCTTCCGCCCCTCCACCCTGGTAAGTGGCATTGATCCCTCTGCGAGGAAGCTATTGCATGGTGCTGCTCTGCCCTTCCAGCCACTTCTGCTCATGGTAAGAAGGGAATGCAATGGCTGAAACCTTATCTTCAGGAATAGAAAA
Organism: Podarcis melisellensis; assembly: GCF_964234715.1. Taxonomy (NCBI): domain Eukaryota; kingdom Metazoa; phylum Chordata; class Lepidosauria; order Squamata; family Lacertidae; genus Podarcis; species Podarcis melisellensis. The sequence continues at coordinate 35,318,736 of NC_138538.1, forward strand.
TCCAGCTGTTACCCAGGCATGTCTCCAACCTTAGGCAAAAGACACAGGCTCTTTGGTAGGTAGGAAACAAGACGAAAGAGACGTCAGGCCATTTCTGTGTTAACAGAGCTGGAAGTAAAATTTAGGCAGTGTGCAAGGTTTTTTTAAAAAAAAGATTAATGGAAGCTAAATCAAGTAGTTTGACCTAGCAGCTTCAGGAAATGTTCCATTGTTTAAAAATCCTTTTTGAGATGGATGACTCAAACAGGATCCTGTATTACATCTAGCAAAGTATTTATTTTCCTTATAATGCATCACATCAGTGGTTCATAGATGTCATGCATGTTGACCCAAGACCCTCGGCTCAGGTCAATACGTCATTTCTGGCAGGTACCAAGAATGCTCTGAAGCTCATGATTTTGCACTTTGCCCTACTAAATTTTTGCTGTGCAGTTCATGAATCATCCAATACATTATGTATACTTTCCCAATTCTCAGCTGAATTGACTGTTCTTTCCATCTAATTGCCATTTCATTGACACATTCTTCCTTTTCTCACTAAAGTTGTCAACAAACATACCAAACAAAACAGCCTTGAGACTGACTTTGGAAACTCAACTGGGAACCCTTTCTTCAGCTCAAAGATTTGCCTTTTATTACCATCAGAGAGTCTTTCATTTGAGCTGTTACTTTTCTGTCTCACAATACAGATATCATTCAAGGGCTATCTGTTCCCATTTAAGTAGTAATTTCTCTCACAATATGGTATCCAACATTTTGTAAAGGTGCAAATACTGTGGATTTAACTGTATTTCACTTGCCTCAGAAAGAGAGATTGCTTAGATGTAACTGCCTTTGAGTAGTCATTTGCATAAAAGGAGCAGCTATCTTTTTGGAATTTGTGGCCATATCTGGAAATTCAAAAAATTGATGCAGGCACCGCCACAAAATGGCTGCTGTTGAGGCCTGGCTAGTCACAAATGACAAGTAACTTGCCCAAGAGACAAAGTGCAAGGCAGAGCTTAGGGCATGAGCCTTTGCACATAAAACCACTCATTTGATCCCACAGTGGTGGGATATTTAAAAAACATAGAATCATAGAATCATAGAGTTGGAAGAGACCACAAGGGCCATCGAGTCCAACCCCCTGCCAAGCAGGAAACACAATCAGAGCACTCCTGACATATGGTTGTCAAGCCTCTGCTTAAAGACCTCCAAAGAAGGAGACTCCACCACACTCCTTGGCAGCAAATTCCACTGTCGAACAGCTCTTACTGTCAGGAAGTTCTTCCTAATGTTTAGGTGGAATCTTCTTTCTTGTAGCTTGGAACCATTGTTCCGTGTCCGCTTCTCTGGAGCAGCAGAAAACAACCTTTCTCCCTCCTCTATGTGACATCCTTTTATATATTTGAACATGGCTATCATATCACCCCTTAACCTCCTCTTCTCCAGGCTAAACATGCCCAGCTCCCTTATCCGTTCCTCATAAGGCATCATTTCCAGGCCTTTGACCATTTTGGTTGCCCTTCTCTGGACACGTTCCAGTTTGTCAGTGTCCTTCTTGAACTGTGGTGCCCAAATACAGATACATTGGGCTCATCCATACTGCTGTTTAACATGAACAGTAAGCTTTCTGTACCTCCACTGATTCTCTATTGTCCATATGATGTTTTCTTCCAAATTACTGCCTTCCCAACTTTTCTCCCTCCCTCAGTGTGTACTTTCTTATACTTGGGATACTGTGAAAGTGAGAGAGTATGAGAAAATCTAGATTGAGTGAAGGGGAAGTGTGGGCTGGCTGTGTTTTGGAAGACAACATCATATGGACAACAGAGAATTAAGAGAAGTACAGGAAGATTACTATCCACATTAAACAACAGGATCAGTGAGCTCAATATTACATCCCCTTTGACATTTTCTTCCAATGTTCAAACATTATGTAAATGAACTAAGCAAACAAAGAATGAGTGATTCAAATCAGTTCCTTAAATTTCCAAAGACTATTGTTCATATGAGAAAGAAAGGGGGGGGGGATTAGTTAAGGGAGAGGGTGAACAGAGCAGCCCATGGCTCAACTCCAATCCTCCAACTATTAGAGAATTAGAGATGGAGAAATATGACAGTTTCCCAGTTTCCCAATCTTAAATTAAGTTCTCCAAATTTCCACAGCAATTTGGATTCTTTTTTTTAAAAAAAAAAATCACCCTCTTGAAAATTCACCCGCATTTTAGCACTCCTTTCTTCTAATGAACACTTTTTTGTATGCAGTTTTAACTATTATACATATTTTGCACAGAATAATGCATGCACACACACAATTTAATCCACATTTCCCCCTAAAAGTGCAAACAAAATCAAAACTGTTTCTCATGCCTAGTCTAAATTGATGACAAGTCTTTTCAGTCAGCTTCATGGTGCAATAATCAGTTGCAATTCCCTCCATAGTTTCACCACTCTTTGCAACACCACACCACAAAACTCTCAAATGACAAGACATACCATTTTGGAAAACCATGCCTTTTAGTGACTTCCATACAATTTCATATAATTCCCTGGAGCACCCATTCAGTTAGAGCCTTTCCCAACGTTCATAATTAAACAAATCCAAGGGGTCATTGCTTATTCAAATTACACACTACAACTCATTAACCACAGAGAAAGGAGTATGGGGTTGGTTACTCTGTAACATGGTGCTTTGCTGTCTATACGTCCACTAAAGCCCATTTTCTTTTGCATACTCAAGCTTTCATTAAAACTGAATTATGACGGTATTTAAAAGAGTGAGTCAAATTTATGGTCAGGAATGTTATTACTAAATACTTCCAGGATAGGTAATTGTGTAATTATGACGGGCAGAAATGAAAGTGATGGTTCATTAGTAGAAAACGTCCATGAAATAATAATAAATAAAGCTAAATGGAAATGGTAGTAATGCAGAGCCTTCATTGGCTCTCAGCCAAGGGCTTCCCTGGGCTTGCAGATTTCAAACGCTGGCTGATACTTGTAATGGGATATTCTTTAACCCTTGCAAGCTAATGGGGCTGACATGGAGCCCAACAGCTTCCTGAAATACTTGTAGGACTCTTTAAACAAACCAGAGACACTTTATGTTAAGGGATGGAGAACCTGCGGCCCTCCAGATATTGCTGGACTCCGAGCCCCAGTCACCATGGCCAGTGTTGAGGGGTGAAAGAAGGTAATGAGGTCAATGCGGTGCACTGTGCCAACCTCTCTGCTGCCTAGCTCCTTTCCCTTCTAGTAAGCTGCATCAATGCCGGTGATGGGAGGTTAGGTAAGCACTGGTGTTGTAGACCACAACCAAGCCTATCAATCTAACAATTTAAAAATACATAGGAAGCTGCATTACACTGAGTCAGACAACTGGTCTATCTAGCTCAGTATTGTCAACACTGGTGGGCAGTGGCCTCCAGAATCTGAGACAGGGGCCATTTCCAGCGCTACCTAGAGTTGTCAGAGATTAAACCTGAGGCCTTCTGTTTGCAAGTTCTGTTTGCAGAAAAGGCCCCTGTTTGTCCTCAAAATAAATGAGTTCTGGGCCTTCCCCAAATCAGTTTGTTTACTGTACCAGTTGGATGCTTCCTTGTAAGGCACTCTGTCTATGCTGCTGCTTATCAGCCTTATATAATCTAATAAGCAGCATGTTGGGGTGCAAGGTGCAATACTGCAGGAGGGACTTTCAGTAAACTCTCAAACTTCTGAAGTGTTACACCCCCTCATCAAGAACACAGTCCTAAGGGTTTAAAAGAAGGAGATTGCAAATGCCATCAAAGCAATCTTGTCCAAAGTTGTTAATGAAGGAGATTCTGCACCATTGTGCAATAGGTACAAAGGAAATACCTTTTATAGACTTGGTAGCCCTATTCTGTATTAAAGCTAAAGCCAGACAATTGTTCAGCCTCTCATCAGCAGTGATTACGTGCACCTTCCAACCTCTTTTCTTCCTGCACTCTCTGCTGCCCACTGGCTGATCAGGGAAGAAGATAAATGCATCCAATTTCCCCACCTCATTCCCCTGCAGACTTTGGGGGAAAGCTCTTCAGAGGCTCCTTTGGAATATTTGGGGCCATTGTTCAGATGACGGACAAGTTTGGCTGAAAAGTTCTGTTCATTCTCTCAAACTACCTCTATTTTCTGAGTCACTTTGTACTTTTTGGAAATGTCCTTCCTGCTAGTTAATTTCCCACAGCATTCTTCAGGAAGAATTCTCCTTTTCCACAGCATTCTTCAGGAAGTACATCAATGGGTCATATTACCGGTACAACCCGATGCATCCTCAATAGTTTGAGGTTAAAAGAAGTAAGCCGATTTGCCTAGTCCAACATTTATCTAGCCCTTGTGTGTCTAATGCGCCTTCCCCAAGTTCATGAGTTTTAGCTAGAGGGCTGTCAGCCAATCTGCTTTTGAGACAATGCAGTCTGTTGCTTTCATTAATTAATTGACTAGAATATAATTTACAAGCTATTTTTAGCACTTCCATCGCTGTGCATGGCACTTTACAAAGTAGCATAAGCAATAGGCGAGTCCTTGCCTAGAAGAGCTTGCAATCTCAATTTAGTAAATTGAGGGAAGATGAAGGTAACTAAAGGAGATGAAGGAAGATCCTAAGGATAACAAGAGATGGATAAAGATATTTCAATGTGAGCCTTAATAGCATCATTGGATATTGAGAGCTTGGACCCAAGAATCCTAGGCCTTAAGCAAATACCTACTTCACAGGTAAGGATTGCAAAGCCAGAAAATAAGTGCTCAGGGAATGGCTGTCTATTCTGCATGCTTCACTCACTGGCTGGGATGCTTTCTTCCTCCTGCTACTCAAACACACAGATGGCTGCATATTCCCAGTTAGGTAGTTATCATGGCTCTATGACAGCTACTAAGATCTGCATGCACACTCTTAAAGCAAAGTCTATCTGACACCCTTTAAACATGGTGAAGAGTTCCTACCCTGGATAGAGCTTCTCTGTCTATCTTGGAAGCTATTTTGCTTTCACTGGGTTCAAAATTCCCTTTCCTGTCCTTGTTATTTTTAAACTACAGCCTCTCTTCTCCATCATACAGTTAACTGTTATTCAGAAATAATAATAAAAAATGCAATCCATGCAAATAGCTAATCAGACAGAGCCTTGACTCATGGGGTTCTTCCTCTCCAATTACGGTTTTATGCTAGCATAAAAAACTTAAACCCATGCAAGATGGTGAATCCAGTTTGTCATAATCTCTCCTGCCTTCTACTGCTGTGTATATCATATTCCACATTGTTCTGGAAGGCTCCCCACATCCTAAGTAACAGCTGTGGGGAGGGGGAGCAAAAATGGGGTGTTCCACCTTACATGAGTGTAAAATAATAATAATAATAATAATAATAATAATAATAATAATAATAATAATAATAATAATAGAGAAAAAAAAAACAAACCCTGGATACAACCCATTATGACTCAGCATTGCTGCCAAGCTATTGGTTCTCTCCAGATCTTATCAGCAATGATTATGAGGGGCAGATAAATCCAGGTTTGTAATTAACTAACAATTTATTTTAAGAATTTGCTCATTCTTCAAGCAAAATTGTCATTTTATAAACTTTTCATAATACCCACTTAAAAGGCATTTCATGAGCAATTAAGCTGTACTTTTGACAAGCATTTAAAAATGAACATTAAGAATGCTTTGAAATTAACAAGATCAAGTGAATGCTCTAAAGTGCAATACAATCTTTTATTAAAGATTAGAGACAAAAAAAAAAGAGTGGTGCATTTGTTCTGTTTTGCCCTACAAGAAGGTTTAACTACTCATGCCACTTCAAGAAACCTAGCAAGCTGCTTTTAAAGTGGTCAATTATTTAAGCATTTAATGAAAGGAGCAGCTTTTAGGAATACTTAGCACGTTAGAAATTAGGAGCATAGGGCTGTATTCAATTAATTTGCAGTGCTAGCAGGAGCCGGTGCGATAATGCCCACGAGCACAACAGGATACCCTCTCCTCCCCACCCCAAATCTGCTTTGGAGGGTGGAGCATGTAAAGAAAGGGGGCAGGCTTACATCCTTTATTGCACAACTGACTGGCAAGGTAGGGCAGCTGAGTCTCCACTATCTGATAATCCCTACCACTAAATCCCTGTGAACCCCTATAAACCTTCTCAGGGAAACAGAGGCACTTTGGCTCTAGTGGATCCAATCTGCCCTTCTCCATTGCTGGAACACCCTGTTTCTGGGCCTTCATAGGCTACCATTGGTGGATAATCTGGCTGTGGTAGATCGATGGCCACAGAGCTTTCTGCAAGCATAGTGGGTGCTACTGAATGGATGTGTGTCCCCCACTGAAGCAGAGCAGCTCTCTGCTATTGGGCTCCTCCACCCCACTCTTACCACCTCCAGCTGGTAGATACGATGGTTAGGATTACTCTACAATACCCCAGATGCATTTTTGGGGGGGTTTCTGATGCTGTTCATCATTTCTAAATACCTGCTTCAACTAAGATCATAAGAGATCTACAAGGGTGACATTCAACTAAGTTCGACCCATTGAAGTTAATCTAACTTAGTCTTTGTTAGGAGCAAGTCAGCAATAAATCACATGAAGTAAGTTAACTCTTTATTAGAATAAACTGGATCTGCTCAGGAGTGCCAGATCTAATGAGAAACTATTCTTCAATAGGTCTTGCTCCTCTGAGCCAGTTCTAGAGACTGAAGGCCTTCTCACACCTACCTAAGGCTCCTCCTCTCCCAGGTCTTTCCCAATCAACCTGAGACTCCACCGTCATGTCTGCCTTTGCTCCTCCTGTTTCATACCTCTTTTGGTCCTGGGAGACCAGGGGGAATGGGAGCTTGCCATAGCAGGATGTGGAGACACCCTGGCTTCTTCATCAGCCTTCCTCCTCTCTTGCTTCAACTTCAGATTCTAGACTTCCCTCTGCCTCCCTCGGTCCCTGCTCATTAAACCCTGCTACCTCTTCAGCTTCTGACTCCTCCCCATCCCTGGCTTCTCCCTCTCCTCCCTCTGGCCACTCATCATTATCCCACCACCATTCTTCTTTCCTTAGAGGTTCCCCAGCTGATGCCTTCTAACATTCCTCTGTGTCCAGCCAGTCCATGACAGTCATGCTCATTAATTTCAGTGGGTGGTATCCAACTTATTAAATGTATGTGAGGAATGACTCCCACTCACACAGCAGGATTCCCCTCCCCCTCTCCCTGAGTGTACCATCCCAAAATCTGCTCCAGGTTATCAGGGGGAAACTCATATTTGATTGAGGGGGGCCTGCAGGGAAGGATAGTGGGGGGAAATCCCATTGCTCAGTGGAAGTCATTCTTGCAAAGTGCTACTTTGATTGCAACCCTACTCTGAGTAAAACCTTGTTTAATGCCACCCTGTTTAGGTGAACATGACCACTAAGAGGTGGATGCCATTCCCGGTCATGTGAGAGAGCACAAAAGATTCATAAAACATCCCCCGCTTTTGAGATTGCAGCACTGTGCAGTCACTCTTTAATGCAGATTACATTAGCTTGTCTAGGAAAAGGCGTTTTGATGATGTGGAAACTCTTCCAGTCAGCCTACATGCCTCTATAATCTGCAGTTTGACAGCTGCTCAATTTAAATAAGCATCTGGGATTAGACTATTTGATGCCATTCCTCTTCCAGCATGCTAATTATTTACTAATACAGCAGCAAGGAGCATTTGATGTTGGAGGTGGTGCCTTAGTAGCTTCTGCTGTCACCATGTATTTAAGTCACCAAGGATGTAGGTATTCAGGACTCTCCCACGTCAGAATGTGGAATCACAGATCTGATTGCACCTTTATATTAAAAGTTCCATATATATATATGCTATTTATTTTAAACATCTCTAACCTATGTTTATAGTTAACACTGTAGTCTGAGAGGTAGCTTACAGCATTCATTTAAAACAAAAACATCATTAAAAAAATCAACATTAAAACCTAGCAAAACACAGCCATAAGACTCACATAAAATATAATAACTTCAACCCAGCTGCAGGAACTACAGCACAACAACAGGTACAAGTTAATAAAAGCCTGATTTTGTGGTTTACATTATGATTATTATTAAAAAAAAATTCTACTGATGTTTTTGCTTCTGTTTTATTACAGTAGGTATGTGGGGTTATTGTAATGTATTGTTCTTTTATAGTTTATGTTATGCTTATACTCTCTTAAAATGTTGCAAGTCAGTTAGAAATTCCGTATGTTAGTACTTGGCTGATACATTGAATAAATAACAACAGATGCCACAAAATGCAGAGATTAAAATAATAGTTTTCACCTGGTATATAAATGGCAAGAGTGGAAACAGATGATAAGTTAAGGAGAAGGTGTTCCACAATGCGAAATTTGACTTTCCTCTTTAAAAAATGGTTCCAGGGAACTATTCTAGAAAATTTGCATTTTCACAAATATCACTGCAAGCATTGTTTTGCCCAGAAAATGTCACTTCTAAATGTAGTGTACAGTATAAACAAGGCAGTAGGAAGCTATTTTAAAATCATATATACCAACTCCTCGATGTACATTTTCCATTTTCAATAGGAGGAAAATGAAAAATCCAATTTAAAGCACCGCATGTGCGAATAGCCTAATTCATTAACTAACAATTCAAAATGCAGTTTTGAAATGTGACCCTAACTGAAAGCACCCCTCGTGAATGGAGGGGTGTTCACTGAAGATCACAATGTTATAACCACCTTGATGCATTCTGTTAATTCTGGTGCTGTTTCAGACCTTTCTGTGAAACGGCATCTTACATTTTAGTCACAGCTTGATAATCCACCAGGTGACTTTTTTCAGTGACAATAGGATAATTGCAGGATGGGATGGGGCAGGGTGACTTAGGGTAGAGAATAGCCTTGTTCTGGTGGAGAGAGCTGTTTAATGTGTCTTATAGCTCAGTTGGCTAGTGCATGGTTTTGCTAATGCCAAGGTTGTAGGTTCAGCTGCATATTCCTGCATTGCAGGGGGCTGGACTAGATGATTCTCCAACTCTAGGATTCTATGAAATGAGGCAAGATTGAATGTATTGCCCTCGGCTGTACTTGAGGGACGATTCCAACAGATTCCACATGAAAAACGCTTATATCCCTGTGGAGATGGCAGTACCAAATCGGTGGTACATGCCCTTCTGGCTTGCACTCTTTATAAAAACTTGAAGAATGAGATTATCACCCCTCTTTTATTGTCCATTCCGGGTCGCCCAACCACCGCCACAGATCTTGGCAGATCAAGATGAGCAGGTGACAGCAAAGGCTGCAAGGTTTTTAGCTGGGGCAGAATAAGATCTACTATTTGACTATTGATTCAAAACCCTAAAACGTATTTTACATAATTGACTTTTTATTTCTATTCTTTGTATGTTGCAAAGACGATTGCAAAGGCTGAAGATGGTGGTGGGAACTTGGGTATTTCTCAAGTATTTTGAAACATTTCCCTATGAAAGTCTGAACATAACTGATGCTTAATATTATCTGTTTCTGGGAAGGGCCCTAAAACATCAGCACTAAAGCATTTTCTTTATACACAAAGGGTCCTAGTTTTGACACACACACACACGCTTCTCCAGGTAAGGCTAGGAATTGTCTCCAACCTGAAACCCTGGAGATCTGCTGGCAGTCAGAGTAGACAATACTGAGCTAGATGGAACACTGGTATAAGGCAGCTCTATGTTTCAGTCTGTAGTGGATTTGAGCCCCATGTTGGGCAAACATTTCCTGCATTACAGAGGGTTGGGCGTGATGACACTCATGGTCCTTTCCAACTCTACAATTCTATGATTCTATAATTATATAGTACAGTGGTACCTCGGGTTACATACGCTTCAGGTTACAGACTCCGCTAACCCAGAAATAGTATCTCGGGTTAAGAACTTTGCTTCAGGATGAGAACAGAAATTGTGCTCCGGCGGCACGGCGGCAGCAGGAGGCCCCATTAGCTAAAGTGGTACTTCAGGTTAAGAACAGTTTCAGGTTAAGAACGGACCTCCGGAATGAATTAAGTACTTAACCCGAGGTACCACTGTAAATATCTCCACACTAGTTTATTCCAAGCTGCCCCTCAATTCATGGACCTTTGTGCATTTTCCTCTGTATTCATGTGTGTTGCTTCTTCTTCCACACTTGAAGGATGTATTATGTTTAATAATGCTAAGTGTGTGTGCAGTTGCTCCCATATGCAAACCAAATCATTTTTATTCAATGTGATAAGAGGGAAGAGAATACAGTGGTGTCTTTGCAGGTTCAGTAAGTGGGGTGTATGCAAGATTAAAACTTAACCTCTCTCCTTTTCCCTCAAATGAAAATGAACTGAATGGATAGGCAAAGTGGTGAATGGGTGTTGTGTCCATATTCAGGGTTTTCTTCCCTAAGTATAAAAGAAAGAAAAAATCCTGTGACAAGGAAGGTGGTGGTTGTGAGGTCATGGGCTGATTGACTGATAATTTAATTCAAAAACAAAGGAAATAGGCTTCAAGACAAGTGGCAAAGATGGCGGTCAATGCACTTGTTCAAACCTAAGCAAGACTTAGGAAGCTTAGTGCTTCTTTAACGAACTGCTTACTTTCATGCTGATCAGGAATCAATTATGAGAAAGTGCTGACTTCATTGGCTCCTTCCTCTATATTTCATTGACAAGATTGCCTAGAAATTAGCTGATACCAGATATACAGTGTGCTATCCAACATTAGTCATGCTCAGAGTAGATCCACTGAAATCAATAGGTCTACTCAGAGCATGACTTGGCTATACATCATCCACAAGATTCTACATGTGAATTTATAACCATTTCCGGCCATGATTTGGAGTGGATTTCTGATTTTGGTGTAAAGGACAACTAATGACCATGGTTTGCTAATATGCACATAATGACAATATATGGTTAGCACTAAACAACAACCAAATTGAAAGAGAAGATGTACACAAATGCAGATCATGAGCTGGAGGATCATCTTACTTGAGCGAGGCAAAGCAATCATATAAATAATATTTAATCTTGTGTGCTGAAGGCCAAAAGATCCTACACACTGTTTTTTCAGTATTCATTTAATTTTATAATGCCCTATATCAATCAATATCTAGGAAGGGTACACTTCTTAAAAGCAATAATTCAACATATGAAAGCTCAATAAAACCACTTATAATCAGCAATGAACTATAAGACAGCGAGCAGATCACAAAAACTGAGTGGCAATTAATGACTCTCAGTTGGCCCAATGCCCTGATCAGGCCTTAACCTGGCACCAAATTGAAGCCACACTGGGCAAGAGACAGGCCTCCAAGGGAAGAGAAGGGTTCTTACCTGTGTGTAAACTAGTATAAGCTACACCATCTCTTTTAGAAAACTCACAATCTGAGTACACAAACTAGCAGAACAATTTGGCTTAGTCCCAATAAATCTTCCACCTTTGGGGGGGGGGGCGGAATCTAACTCTGGTTCCCATCTATTGCCTCTGTGGAATCTCTTCGCAACATATATGTATTTGTTTTCATTTCCCCCTGTCTTGCCTTGATCGTATACTCCCTTTTAAAAAGGAGCAGTAAATTCAAGATTAAAAAGAAAGAAACCGAGCCTCCCATCTGCCAACTATGGTTTTTTCAAAGTACAGTACAATCTATACGAGTCTTAAGAATATCTTTTCTTTGAACTTAAAGCCTTTGCAGATGACCTAGTTTTGACCTTGCAGGAGCCAGAACCTAGTACGAAAAGAGTATTACAATTGATTCAAGATTTTGGTCGAGTGGCGGGATTTAAGTTAAACAAACAAAAAACTAAGGTGTTGGGGAAAAACTTGACAGAGCTAGAGTCAGAACGGTTTCAGAGAGAGACTGAGCTAACGGTGGTTAAAAAAGTGAAATACCTAGGGGTAAACATAACTGCAAAAAATTTGAGCTTATTTAAGGACAATTATGAAAAATGTTGGTCTGAAATTAAGAGAGATTTGGACAGCTGGACAAGATTAAAACTTTCTTTGTTAGGCCAAATTGCTGCCATTAAGATGAATGTATTGCCAAAGATGCTGTTTTTGTTTCAAACATTACAAATTGTGGACAAGACGGAGTGCTTCCGGAAGTGGCAGAGAGACATCTCTAAGTTTGTCTGGCAGGGCAAAAAGCCCAGAATTAAGTTTAAGATACTAACAGACGCGAAAGAAAGAGGGGGCTTTGCCCTGCCAGACCTAAAATTGTATTATGAAGCTGCAGCTTTCTGCTGGCTAAAAGACTGGCTACTTCTCGAAGACACTGACGTACTGGATTTGGAAGGTTTTAACAATGCTTTTGGTTGGCATGCATACTTATGGTATGATAAAGTTAAGATCAACAAGGCCTTTAAGAACCATATTGTCCGGAAAGCTGTGTTTAATGTCTGGACAAAATATAAAGACTTATTGGAAAATAAAACTCCAAGGTGGCTTTCACCTCTGGAAGCTAAGGCCCGAAAAATACCCAATATGGAGGCCAAATGGCCAAAGTATTCCTAAATTCTAGAAAAAGATGGAGACAATTGGAAACTGCAGAGTTTGGAGAAAATGAAGGATAAAGTGCGAGACTGGTTACATTACGCTCAGATTAAGGAAGTTTTTAAAAATGATAAAAAGTTAGGGTTCCAGGTGGAGAAATCGAAGTTGGAAACAGAACTGTTAGAACCTAAGACTAAGGTACTTTCAAGAGTGTATAACTTGCTGTTGAAATGGAATACACAAGACGAAATGGTTAAATCGGCTATGATAAAGTGGGCACAGGATATTGGGCATAACATTATGTTTGAAGACTGGGAAAGGTTGTGGACCATTGGGTTGAACTTCACTGCATGTAACGCTCTGAAGGAAAATATAATGAAAATGATATATAGATGGTACATGACCCCAGTTAAACTTGCCAAAATATACCATTTGTCTGACAATAAATGTTGGAAATGTAAGGAAAATGAAGGAACATTCTTTCACCTCTGGTGGACTTGCCCTAAAGTGAAGGCCTTCTGGGAAATGATATATAATGAGTTGAAAAAGGTATTTAAGTATACCTTCACCAAGAAACCAGAGGCCTTCCTTCTGGGCATTGTCGGCCAGAATGTGTTAAAGAAGGACCGAACATTTTTTATGTATGCAACAACGGCAGCAAGGATACTTATTGCTAAGAATTGGAAAACTCAAGATCTACCCACACTGGAAGAATGGCAGATGCAGCTGATGGACTATATGCAACTAGCTGAGATGACTGGCAGAATCCGAGACCTGGGAGAAGAGAGGGTTGAAGAAGACTGGAAGAAATTCAAGATATACCTACAAAAACATTGTAATTTGGTTGAATGTTAAGAAGGATGCTGATCATAACTAACTGTCCACCACTAAACTAGATTTTAATTTGATGATAAGTGAGATTAAGAAGATTACATATTCTCTTTTGTTAGAGAACTGTAAGATTGTATTAAAATGAAGGGATATAAGATTCTAAACAAGATGATAATTTGTTTGAAAAGATTTTATTTACGATGTAAGTGGGTGCGGGAGACGTGAGGGAGTCCAAATAAGTGATGAAAGTATGTTATGTAAATGAAGTTGGTTATTATTTATGCATTTGTATTTTTTTAAAAAAATCTTAATAAATTATCTTAAAAAAAAAGAATATCTTTTCTTTGTAACTTCAGCCCTCCAGAACAAACACATGGGGGTGTAGAGACAAGTGGAAAGCCAGGTTTTTAGAAGGCACAGGGGAGCCGAGGAGGCTCCTTGTTCCAAAAGTTGCAGAAAGTGACAAAAACAATGTCAGAGCCCTGATCGTGGCAGCCCTCTCTCATGTGTTCACTTTATGCAGTTTTGTAAGCCTGAACAGGGTTTCTCTGAATCTCTAATCTAAGAGCATATGGTAAAGTTGAAACTATCCACTTCCCTTCAGAAAGCAGCTGGGAAAATGTTTCCCCACAACAGAATCTCTCTATATATATGTTTGGCAAGTGTCATGAGCACAGCCTCTGCAAGTATTTATTTATTATCCTTCAACAAAGGATCACAGGGCAGTTTACAGTACAGTGGTACCTCGGGTTAAGTACTTAATTCGTTCCGGGGGTCCGTTCTTAACCTGAAACTGTTCTTAACCTGAAGGCTAATGGGGCCTCCTGCTGCTGCCGCGCCGCCGGAGCCCGATTTCTGTTCTTATCCTGAAGCAAAGTTCTTAACCTGAAGCACTATTTCTGGGTTAGCGGAGTCTGTAAACTGAAGCGTATGTAACCTGAAGCGTATGCAACCCGAGGTATCACTGTATAAAGAAACAAAAATACATAGCCTAATGACAGACATTTTATTTAGCCATAGATAATTTAATTAGCCAAGGCCTGGGTTAAGAAGCATGTTTTCCCCTGGTGCTTAAAGATATATAATGAAAGCACCAGGCAAGCTTCCCTTAGTGCAACTTGTAAGCATTATTGATATTATTATTATTTATCTATTTGCATATCTACTCTGAGTGGCTATTCCCATCCCTAATCAGCTTCTGGAACCATATGAAGAAAGAGAACATCCATCCTAACACACAAAATAAGTTTATGGGTGAGTCTAATAGGCTACCAACTGAAACACTGAAACTTGGGTGGCAACCCATGAGCTTGCATACCATAGTTCCATAAGGACAAACCACACAGGCCAGGAAAGTGTTCTTGGCCACCACACAAAGCCCATTTAGAAGACTGTGGCTCTCTCTCTCTCCTCAATTCACAAATGAGCCTGCTAAATGCTGCTTGTCTCCTTTGCATCATTCTGTCAAGTTCTGCCAGCCTCTTGCAGGTCTCAGTAAAGGATTCTGGCCAGCTTAGCTCAATTTGTTCATTAGATCTGGCAACCAGGCTAGGAAGCAAAAAAAGAGCTTGAGATAATAGCAGGTGCTCAGAGATGTGCAAAATGCTGAAGAGTCTCAGGTGCTCAATGAGCCAGAAAGAGCTTCAGAAATCCATGCAGGAACCACACAGCTGCCTCAGCAGAGCAGCTGCCCTGCAGAATGACAGTCAGAGACTTAGAAGAAGAACTGGTTGTATGAGCGAGGTGGCTGGGTACCTAAGGCACACAGGGAAAAGAGCGACAACATATCCACTGAGAATAGGACCAGACTGCTTTTCAGAAAACCTAGGTTTTATCCTAGATGGATACAATGTAGGTCATATTTTTCAAATGTGACCAAATTTCCCATTTCCCATTTGGCAAAGATTATTCTGAATTCTTAGCCTATAATTTTTATTGCTTGCAATCCTTCCAGGGTTTTTTTTTACCCACTGCAAATTAACAAGAATCCTTTCTGTTTTCCCATCCAACTCACACTTTTGTCTTGGGGGAGGGGGAATAACACCTAATGCTGTTGTTACAGCTTTATTAAATTGACACAGCTCTTTAGGTGTAATCTTCCATTAATTCTGTAACAGTTCCTATTCCTGCTCTTATTTACTGATGAGTTAGATGCAGTATACAAATTTTGTTTTTAAAAAACCCAACTACTTTAAGTGCTAAACTGTATTCGAAGGCACATTCAATGCAAGCTACAACTGCTTATCTCTATTTCGCCTCTCACATTTTAGCCATGTTAAGTGGGTTCCAGTGGCAAACCGAAGCATTTTAGCTTTCCCAGGCCTTTGGTTTGTAGGAGTATGAAACCCCTAATATTGTTTTCAGATATGGTAGGCACTGTAATTGAATGAACTAAAGGTTTTTCGTTAAGTCTTTTTTGTGCTTTGGTATTGTATGGACAGTGTTCTCGAAGCTACAAACATGAGTCTGACCAAACTGCGGGAGGCAGTGGAAGACAGGAGTGCCTGGCGTGCTCTGGTCCATGGGGTCACGAAGAGTCGGACACGACTAAACGACTAAACAACAACATTGTATGGTTTTAATGTGTTGCATCCCACCCTGTGGCCTTTTGGTGGAAGGCAGGATACAAGCAATTAATATAAATGAAGAAAGAAATGGTTTATGAACCATGCATGAACATCAGAGTTGAGCACTCCTGCATTGCATGATCTCACTTGGAGCTTCATGCCAAGCTTGTATTAAGTCTGAGTTGGTTTCCTGTTACATTCAAACCAGGGGACTCAGGCTAACATCCATTAACAAACCAGAATAATAAACCAGCATATCAGTGGAGAAGCTTCATAAACATGGGTTATGTGTTTATGATGATGAGAAACTTCATCTCTCACCTGGCCTTTGTGGGTTATTAAAGTTTTTTTGGAGCACATTCTTTCTCTTATTATGTTTACACAAGCAACACAATGGAGTCCATTTATCTTATGTTTTCCCCTAAGTACCACTCAGCATGACGATGAAAATGGAGAAGAGTGGGTGTCTTTTTCTTTGATGGTCTGCTGCACAAGAATAACAACCCTCTCTCCCCTTACAAATTGACAGTCTCCAGATGAGCAGAGCGTGCTTATCATTCATGTTCCACAAGCAGCTCAATCATGTTTGAGGCTCCTAAGTAAGTAGCCTGGGGGATGTGGACGACTGCCTCAGGGGTTGCTGGGAGCAGCCACCAAGTATTTTTTGAAGGGAGAAGTGCCTGAGGACAGTGGAGCATTAGCTGATTCTCAGGAGGAAAAGTGACTGAGAGTAGCAAGTTTATACCATCTCACTTCTGTTCCTGCAATTTTCTTTTTCTGTTCACACCCATTTTCATATTTGCTACTCTTTCAGGGGTTGTCTACTGGCAAATGACCAGCAAAAACTAGAGAAGAAAACCAAAGCCTTGGTTTACTATGTGTGTGAGGCAACGCTTAGGAAGATCTTGGGTGGTACGCAACTAACATGCCCCATATACACAAGGATTTCCTCTTGTACAGCTGGACTCCCCACCCCACCCCCGTGCATGCTCCACACCCTCCTCAGATCTGATTCGGTGTGCTGGAGGGAATCTTTGCATTCGCTTGGCACTACAGTGGTACCTCAAGTTGTGAACTTAATTCATTCTGGAGGTCCGTTCTTAACCCAAAACCGTTCTTAACCTGAGGCACATATTCGCTAATGGGGCCTCCCACTGCCACTGCCATGCGATTTCCGTTCTCATCCTGTGGCAAAGTTCTCAACCCGAGGTACTACTTCCAGGTTAGCGGAGTTTGTAACCTGAAGTTTTTGTAACCCGAGGTACCACTGTATATTGTAACCAGAAATGTTACAATGAAGTTTAGAGACTCGATCTGGGTAGCAAAACATAAGACTTCCACACACTATTCAAGAGGCTGCTAGGGGCCATGAATTTCAAACAGCAACTTGGGAAAGTAGAATGCGCTGGAAACCCATCTCATTCACTCCCAAAAATTACACTGGAGGACACATACCAATTCTGCCAATTTCCCATTTCCAGGCCTGTCTCCCTCTCTAAACCCTGAACCAAGGATTCTTTCCATACTCCAGAATGCAATTATTGAGACATCTAACCAACTACATCATGCTCAGAAATGACCCCACACCACATTCCTAGCCACATGCCAGACAACTCTTCAGTTCTTTCTTTCCCATCCTCTCCAGGGTACAGTCTTAAATTTTAAAAGAGGCTGTAAGAATGTATACAAATTTGCCAAGGTTAATACAGTTACATGGCCTGCTTTATGCTCTAGGCTTACTCATGCAGCTGAAAACACTAGGGTTTGTTTTTGTTTTTTTACTAGAATTTATTTATTTTTTTAGCAGAGCTTTTTAGCCAAGACTCTTAGCCAGGCAAAGAATGGCAATCCTTCCCTTTCTCTTTTACTTTAAGATAGCACTGAAGAGCTTTTACATTTAGTGAAGTGACAAAACTCCTTTGTTCAGGGGCTCTTCAAGAGGCTCTAGCAGGCTTTTAATTTGGCAGTAGAGAATGAATTAGATTTTTATCATGTTGAGGCACCCT
The DNA here is from genome assembly GCF_964234715.1 of Podarcis melisellensis. Taxonomy (NCBI): domain Eukaryota; kingdom Metazoa; phylum Chordata; class Lepidosauria; order Squamata; family Lacertidae; genus Podarcis; species Podarcis melisellensis. Next base: position 35,336,601 of record NC_138538.1, read on the forward strand.
GACAACAAAAACTTCCAAAAGATGTCAGAAATATAACTCTACCATTGAAATCATTATTATTTTTTAAAGAATGCATCTATTTTGTTTCCGAACCCCACAAATTCAAGCTAATGAAAACTCCTTAGAACTGATCTTCCCGTCTCTTTGGCAGACAAATTCTGAACAGCAGGTGAAGTTTGGTGTATAGAAAGGCTTTGGTCAGTATACAGTTAACACACAGTTTTAGGTTCCCACTGGGATGGTAAAATCTATGTCTGGCAAGTAGGGATTCGCTTTAAAGAAGCGAACAGATTAGCACGACTTGAATAAATTTAGCAGTATAAAAGGAAGTGGAGATAATCAGTAAGAAGGATAGAACTTGGTAACTTAGAATACACAGAAGAGAAAGAAAAGAAAGGACACCAGAGTAGGAGAAGAAGGGAAGTCCTTAGGTGTTTTGTGTTGTGTTCCTTTGGTGTTGTGGTTTGGTTTGCATTTTTCTCCTTCTAAATCTTTACTTATTGTTTTTGAAGTCTATGTAAGAACACAAACTAAAAAAGACTTTGCTTTTTAATAAATAAATAAATCACAAAACAACTATAGTGCTCAGTTAAATGCAGTATCTCCAACTTTCCATGCTTACAGGAAAGCCCAGCTGAGAACATCATGGCGTTTTCAGGACATGCCAGCACCCAGGAAGGCTGCAAAGTAAAGACTCACGGAATGAAAGGAAAAAAACCACAAACACAACTTGGCCACCTTGAAAGTAAGGTGAACACGATAAAAACATTGCATCCCACCCAGCAGAAATGCACCAGAATTTCCTTTCCCCTTCAAAATCTTTTCAAATGCAATTTCTAAAATGAATGAACGTTCATGAAAATTCATGAAGAACAAATGAACCTACAGAAATGAATGGGAGAAATAAGTGAAAATCTATCCTTTCCTTTGTCGTAGGAAACTAACAAGAGACATTGCATTGCTGCCAGTGGCGTAGCGTGGGTTGTCAGCACCTGGGGCAAGGCAAGTAATTTGCACCCCCTAACCCGTGGATTTGTGCCCCCTAACCCGTGGATTTGCGCCCCCTATCCCTAACCCCCAGATGTTGCGCCTGGTGTGGCCGGCCCTCCCTGCATCCCCCACGCTACGCCACTGATTGTTGCACATATATCCCAAGCTGTGAACCTGCTCTAGCAGTGGGAGAGCAGTCTTCTTCCAGCCGTGCTGAATGTCCAAATGTGTAGAAGTCTGTTTGGATTAAATTTGAAATTTGTTAGTCCATCCCCATAAGAAGAGTCTGCGGGATCAGGCCAGTGTGGGAAGCCCCCAGGCAGGCCCTGAGCACTCTCCTGTGGTTTCCAGCAATTAATATTCAGAATCATTACTGTGGTCAACTAGGGGGACAGAGCTAGTAGCCACTGATAGGCTTATCCTCCTTGAATATGTCTAATTCTCTTTTGAAGTCCTGCCAACCTAGCAGTTCGAAAGCACATAAAAGTACAAGTAGATAAATAGGTACCACTCCAGCGGGAAGGTAAATGGTGCTTCCGTGTGCTGCTCTGGTTCCCCAGAGTCATGCTGGCCACATGACCTGGAAGCTGTACACCGGCTCCCTCGGCCAATAGAGCGAGATGAGTGCCGCAACCCCAGAGTCGGCCACGACTGGACCTAATGGTCAGGGGTCCCTTTACCTTTACCTATGTTTGTAGCCATCACTGCCTCATGTAGGAGTGAGTTCCATAGTTTAATGATGTACTATGTGAAACTAATCCTTCACTGACTTCTGGCGCTGGTTGCTACCACGCAGGAATCTGACTAAAATGAGTTATTGTTGTGTGCTTTATCCAAGCGGTAATGACACAGAACACATACAGGATTTTTTATTTTTTTTATTTTTATTTTTTTTGCTTTTGCAGGGAGCAGGAACAGAGAGAGAGAGAAATTGTTTCAATTTTGTACAATTGCACATGTTCAACCCAATAATTTAACTGGATGGCTTGTTTTTGTATTGTTTTTTAAAGTGCAGTTGAATTTAGCTAAGTAAAGTTGGTTTTCTCTTATCCTTAATAGTTCATGCAGTTCAACAAATTCGGCCACACACAAAAAATCAATAATGAAAAACAAAACACACGCACAAATCAAATTGGACAGATATATATCTGTGCAGATGTCCATGGCTGTTTTAAATGGATAAGTATACTGACCTATAACCTAGCAAAACTATATGAGTGGCTGGGGAAACCCAGCCAGATGGGAGGGGTATAAATAAATTATTATTATTATTATTATTATTATTATTATTATTATTATTATTAGCAGCAGCAGCAGCAGCAGCAAAGAAAATATTCTAATACAGTGCAGAGCTTCTAAATACTAGTTTCAGAAAACCACAGAAGGGGAGAGTTCTCTTCTGCTCAAGACCTGCTTGCAAGCTTCCTACAGACATCTGGTTGACCCCTGTGAAAAATACAGCAGGCTCTTCTTATGTTCTTATATAATGACAGGTGCATAGCCCCACCCTTGTATCAAAGCTGGTGCAAGGGGTGGGGTGGAGGGGGGGACCTGGCCCATTGGGTCAAAAGGGTTCCACACTCCTGATTTTGGATAAACAACTTGTTAACTAAGTCCAGGATGAGCCAATGACTCTCCTAGCCACACAGGGAGGCCCAAAGGGGTGAGTGTCAATGCTCTGAAATTTGGCAGGAACCCAACAGTGGCTGAAATTGCTAGAGCTAGAAACCTTGACATTTCCCATTCCCACATTGCACCATTATAGAACTAAATTCATACAGCTTCGGTAAAGCTCTCCGCTTAAAGCATATAAAGCATCCCACAAATAACACAACATGTCAGCCATGATACTTTACAATTCTATGATTCTTCCCCAATGAATGAAATGCGGAGGGATAGGCCAAAGTCTTCCATAAGTTAAGATGGAAGACCTAAGTAGTAACTTTCCTAGCAGTACCTGCTGCAAATCTGAAGGTCTGAAAATAGTAGCTGACAGGAACAAAAAATAAACTGTCAGTCATAACAACTTAAGGTTAAGATTAGCTGAACTGTGCATTTCCTCACTTTTTAGAGCTTAAGCTGAAGAGGGCTTTTAACCTCAAACAGCTTAGTGTAACTGAATCCGAAGTTTCTCTTGAAAGTTTCTGCATATGGAGACTTAACTTTTGATGAAGATGGCTAAGAAAGGCTCCATTTGCAGACATCTTATCTCTCCCCCACCTCCACTTAATAAGGGAGGCAGAGGAGTATGAAATGACTCGATAATGAAAGGTTAGAGCAACACTCAAAGGTAAAGGGTGTATGATAAAACTTATGAGATATCATAACACAGATTTTTTTTCCAGAAATCCACTCAAACAAACAGTTGTCAATGTGAACAGGTAGGTGTTATACATCAGGAGAGTAACTGTGAACAATGAGGTAGAAAGCCATTCCTATGGTTTAATTAACTGTGGCTAATTAAAGTGAAAATGAAGGCTTCTTGTGGCTTTGTAGGAGAGGGGGTGCGTGTATCCAAGAATTACTGTGGCTTGTTCACATTGGACTAAGCCGTGGTTTAGCAAATGTTAGTGCGACATACCTCAATTCTCAAGCTATCTTCAACTTCCAGCAAGAGCCCTTATTTTCTTTTCCTTGACCCAAGTAAATTACTGTCCCTGTTTTTGCTTTTGGGGAGGCTTTGTTAAAATGTTAATGCATGCTGTTTGATATATGATTCTTAGGGTCAGCTCCCTCCCCACCCCTTAAAACAGAGGGAAGCACTGCTCCAATCCCCAAGGCACCACCTGGGTCCATCTGCCAAGATTGGTTGGACAGATATTAACATGGGGGGGGGGGAAGCAACCTCTGTCTAAGTAGCACTGCAGGGGCAGCATGACAAATATCTGTACTGCTGAATGCATTTTTATTATTCTGTACCTAAATATTATCCTTGAAAATAAATATAAATATACAAAAAAATGCATAAAGTCTCTGTCTGGGGGGGAAAGACAACTCTAGTCTAAATCCATTTATCTCAAAGCACTTTAGAAACATGGAAGAGAAAACAATTTGCAGGGTTGGGAGCTGAAACTGTGTCTAACATCAGAAGGGATGTTGATAACCCTAACATGTTTTCTCGGTAGTAACATTTTGCTGGAAGAGTTTCACAGGGAAAATAGCTGTTTGCTTTACAATAATCATTGTTATGATTTGAACTCATTCTTCTCGATTATTAAGATTTATTTTAAAAGCTCCAAAAACACATGGCTGTTATTAAATTACTAAGAAGTTCAATGAACAACTTGTAAAGAAAGAAAAACAATGTTACAAATCAAATTTCAATACATAATGAGATGAGAATTTCTCATTTACGATTCCTAATTTTGTAGGAATTTCTACTATTTTTAAGTGTGTCATAGCAGACAGGTAAGATGATATTTGAATCTCAGGATGAAATGAATATTTTCCCATCTGATTCTTTTCACTTATTTAGCATGCATGTGAAGAAACAGACTTTGAGGGAAATTTATACTGGTGGGGGAAAGCATGTATCCTTCAGAGAGAGAAAAGAAGGAAAGAATTAACTATGGTTCTTGAAACTAAAGGAAATTACTGCTGCTCTGGAGAGAGAAGGCAGCACTTTTTTAAAAAAAAGGTCTATATGGGTAACAATGTGGAAAACAATAAGCCTCTTTCCATGTTGTACTTTTTTTGGTAAGTCCGCAAAGGGTCCATCATCAGTGACAACACAGGCACTAGCCAATAGGTGCACATCTCCATCTCAGTAATACTTGTACTTCACGGTGAGGGATTTTTTGAAGATTGCAGGAACCTTCTCATTCTGTTAAACTAAGTGGTCATAAACAGCTATTTTGTGTTAGTTAATGTCTTGGTCTAAGACTGAAACAGGGAAGAGAATTTCTTAGAAAGCGAGAGGCATTTGAAATTTAAGCAATCTGCCATCACTGCAAGCTTCTCTTCCTGCAGCAAATTGGGCTTGTTCCAGGCTACCTTCTCTGAAAGATACATAGACCATGCTTCATCTGTAGCTGTAATAACAATCAGAGAACAGGCTGTGCAGAGCACAGAATCGATAGGCAGTGTAAACAGGTGACACAGAGAGGAGATTGGGCCATAAAGAATAGGTATGAAACTGCTCTGATTCCCTATGCTGGAGTGGGTGCTGTCAGGGCACGCTATTTATCCTGCTGCCAGATCATTCTTCTGTGGCTAATTGCATTTTCCCACCTTCTAATGAGCTCCAGATCTCCGGCAAGGAGCCATAAAAAACCAAAGAGCCCCAAGCCACACCAGGATAAAAATAAAAGAAAAAAGTGGGTCAGCAGTGGCATAAGAAAATTAGGCACCTGGCATGACAGTGGAGCAGAGGCCTTTTCCCAGGGAAGGGAAGTTAAGCAGTCAGCAAAATTTATTCCTGGAGAGCTAGCATGCTAATTTTGGGCAGCTCGAGACCACGTTTACTCCAGCTCCCGCAGACATAACAACATGGATCCATAAAATCATGAAATCTTTATTTCCCTGTGCAAACTTTATTGCACAGATAGTCTGCTGTAGTTTTGCAAGGAACATTATGAAAACTACACATAACCAGAGTAAAGAGGTGTTTCGATTCACAATGGAAGATTAGCTGTTACACAGCACTATGACAATTTAAAGAATTATTTGGCAGATAGGTGAGTGGAATGTGATAAAAGTAGAAGCTTAACTTTTTAAAAAATCATGTGCTGGTTTTCATCTGCTCTTTGTGTTATTCGCTAGTTGTATAATTAATGGGTGGTATTTGACGAAGTCATGCTCAGACCAGACCCACTGACACCAGCTCCTTAGAAATGCCAGCTCTGCTTCAGCATCCTAAGATGACTTGGGCTGCATACGCACAATGTTTTATTCTGCAATCACTGGTGGCCAAGTAATTTTTTCCTACATAATCGGCACACAATCTAAATTTATTGTATATTTCTTACCCCTGAAAAGAGCTTTTTGGGAAACTGGTTTCATTCCAAAAAATAAAAGCTCATTGCAGACTGATTCTGCACTACCCTTCAGTGTGTCCATTTGAAAACAGCTGTAGAGCCCCCCAGCAATGGAGGCCGTGTAGCCACACTTGCCCAGTGATGTTTTGGGTGGGTGCATACCAAGATGGCAATAACCACTCCTTTCTTCATTCACCTGGGGCACATGCAGGGTGGAAAGGGGGGGGGAATAACCTAATCAAAGGGTTTTCAAATGCATATCTCGTGACATGCGTATTGAAACAAGGTACATTTTGATGGGGGGATCTGAATCAAGAAGTGCTTTGCAAAATCCAGAGAAGTGTGAAATCTGAAGGATAAGCTGCATCCTGATCTGCATATTAGTAGTCCAAGAGAATTAATCAACACTCTCAAGGAACCAACACACTTTTCACTTTAAGGACAGATTATGCCCCCAAATGCATAATAACTAGACCAATACAAGTGACGCTTGAGGTGTGGGAGATTACTGATTTTTGGAAGTGCTTTGAGGATGGAAGAGTGATGTGAAGCTGAAATGCGAACTGACAGACCCAATGAGAGAATCCATGAAAGGAAAAGTTCCTGGTCCCCCCACATCCATTTTCAATTGTGTCTACCACTCAGAGTGATGACACCCTGCTGATTAAGTAGACTTTTGTAGAGGAAGAGTTATCTGTAAACTATTGCTTTGTGGAGAAGGATGATACCTGGAATCCCAAGCTTCTCTGTCACCCTCAATTTAATGTTACCCATGGATATTATATTTTTGAGGAACCATTCTGCAACATCATGGTAGTTTCTGCAGTTACCTGGGCACCTAATTCTCCAATACAGTTCCAAATTGTTGTATTAACTAAGAGAGAGTGGAGATCTGCCAACAGTTTATCTTTAACCACGGCTTCTTCTATGAGAGAAGAGTACTCAATAACTACTTTTAATTGGAAGAACTTTAGGGGGTTTGTTAAAACAAGTAAAATAGGTACTGCTGGACCCCCATATTGGCTGTTCCCTTTGAAAGAAACATACTGTGATTTGAAAAAGGGATATATTCAGCTTAATCTGTAGGCTATGATGCCAGAATTGAAAAGCATAATGTAATGGAACCTCATACCATAACAATGGGTACAATTAACAAGCAAATTGATCCTCTAATTTGGAATGCCATGACTTTAAATTATATAGAATATCCAGTTGTGGGATCCCATGTGCTTAAATTGAATCAGCCTCAAGAGATTACTTTGTAGCCTCAAAATTCTATAATCCTGGCCCAACTGCACTGGCTGCCAATTCATCTCCAGGCACAATTAAAAGTGCTTGTTTTGACCTATAAAGCCTTAAACAGCTCAGGACCGCAATTCCTCAAGGATGTATCTGACCCAGACCCTGCAACTATAATCTAAGGGCCTTCTTTGTGTGCCCAGAAAAGTTCAGAGAATGGCAACACAGAACGGGCCTTTTCTGTGCCTTTGTTACATATCTTTAGGCACCCAGAAAAAGCATTCTTCTTCTTCCAGGCCTTTGGCTAATTAAACAAACTGTGGTGGGGAATATTGTTTTCGTTTGTTATAATTGTATGTGCTTTTGTGTTATTATATTGTAAACTGTAAATCTTTGGATGAAGGGCAGTAGAGAAAGTTAATAAATAAATAAGATAAAGAAGAGATGCAGATCAAGTGGTTCATATTTGCAAAAAAACAAATTCTTGAAAAATCCCTAGTCAGGGGGAGTATATTCATGGTCACACATTGGAGCATAGATGGTAATGGCCAGATGACAATGGGAATGGGTCTATCTTGTTAGTGGCAGCTAACATTGCCACAAAACTCCAGTGATCTGCATGCGGCTTTCATTTCATATTATGCATCTGTGCAAAGAGAGGATCCTGCTCTAGAGAGCATGTATAATGAGAGTAATAGTTTTTTCTTCTCCTGCAACTGCCCCCCTTTCCGTTTCTTGCTGAGCTGGAAGAAACCTCCTATCAGTTCTATCTGAGAAGGCAAATCAGAGAGTGTTTAATGCTGAGCAGCAGGAAACCCTTTGAGAGCCTGGGGCAATCTCCTGCACTGTATGCAATGCTTTTCACTCCAGTTTAGCTGTTATTTTCCCTCCAGAACTTTTGGGGGGAAACACATTATCTTGCAGGAGCATATATGCATTGTAAAAGCACAGAGCTTTTGAAGCCTGGATGTACAAAATAAAATTAAAACCATGCCCGATTCTGACTGACCTTTAACTGAGCAGCCAAACACGTTCTTTGTGCCATTACTTGAAAGGACAAAGTCTTTCTCCAGAGATCTGCAATTGCTACTCATATCACTTGTCACACAAATACAGACAGACAGAAACAGCATCATCCACAAATTGTTTTAAGAAATGCACAGACAATTACTGTGTTGCCAGACTTAACTCACACTGGGGAATTCTGTCTCCCATGTGTGATACATAGTCTTTGGCTCTGTATACATCAGTGGTTAATCTCAGCGGTTGATCTGGATCCAGTGTGTTCCCACTTCTGCCCTGAACACATGATGTTAGCCAGGATCCACAGGCACCTACAGGCAGAGTTTCTTGGAAAACAACCACCCCCCTGTGTTTTCATGTGGTTTCCCACAAGCCAGCCTCATTCTGATTTGAAAAAAGTTTTACTTATTCAATGCTTGGCGAATCTGAGGTGTGAACAATGGAAACATTTGCTGGGGGTGGGCCTAAATATCTGGTGTCTGTAGTGGGTGTGAAATACCACTTCTGCCTTTGACATACAGTGCGGGATAATTTCACTTCCAGAACACTACTCATAGAATCTTAGAATTGTAGATTTGGAAGGGATCCTGAGAATCATCTTAGTCCAACCCCCTGCAATGCAGGAATTTCAACATGCAGTTCCCCATCTTATCTAATTTATCTATCTGAAACCATACTGGACATTGCCTAGCTTTGCAACTGTGCTAGCAGTTTTATTGATGCCTTTCTGGGTCAAAGGAAAAAGGAGGGGAGGCAGAGCACCCTTTCCTTCTCTCTGCAACCCCTGCCCCTGCCCCCAATTGCAAGCCTGATCAAGGTGGGAGCAACTAGTTCACTTTTATCTGCTGCTTTAAACAGGATCAGTAGCCTGTTTCCATCCCTAGTCCCAGAAGAGAAGGGCTAGGAATGGAAGCAAGGCTGAGCATCAGGAGGAATTACATGTTCGTTCCTCATAAACATCATAAGCAACCAAAGCAAGAACCCTCTGCTTGCTCAGTCTTGCTTCAGCCTTATACCGAGTCAGACCATTCTTCCATCTAGTTCAGTATTGCCTACATCAGGACTGGGAGCAGCTCTCCAAGGTGTCAGGCAGGGGAGATGCAAGAGACTGAACATGGGACCTTCTTCCATGCAAAGCTGATACTCTGTCACTGGTCCTTCTCGAGAGAAGGGGGAAAATTGTCTGCCATGATGGCAATAGCATCAATAAAACTACTTTGCCCACTGAAAATACGCTGCTGAAATAAATAAATAGGAGTGGACTTTTTGATCTCAGTTCAGTTCTGCTACTGAAAACAACTCCCTTGACTCATAATATGCTCAAAGGAACCCTCTTCTTCAAAATATCTCTTTTCCATCTGGCTCTGCTTGGTAAATCTTGGGTTTCTTGTTAAAATACACACACACACACACACATCTAAAACTTGCAATTCTAGATTTATTTATTTATTTATTTATTTATTTATTTATTTATTTATTTATTTATTTATTTATTTATTAATTAGTGGCTGGTACCCCTTGGAATCCTAGTAAGATATGAATTAGATTCAACAAGCATGAAGTTTGTCTGTCCCTGCCAAGGCTGGCACTTCCATGGGGTGATCTGACTGCCTCCCCCTCCCTGCTGTTGTGCCACTGCCACTGGCGCCACAGCACCTTTGCAGTCGCTGCTAACACGGCACTATCATGGCTTGCACTGCATTGTGGCAGCAGAAGAGGCGCAGCTGCAGGTGAGGTGCAGTTGTGGTGGTGGGGCCAGTGGCAGTGCAGGCAGCGAAATAGGCTGGATTCTGCCAACCACAGCAAAACAGGCCCAGGCCACCCTGGGCCCCTGCTCTAGATTAAACAATAGGCTGCTTTTTAGGGCTGTGGAGCTGTTGCAGCCAAAACTCAGATCCCAAACCAAATCAGTCCAATTCATGTCAACCTGAAATTCAGCCGGAGGAGGTTGAAGTAGCCCTGAATTGCACCAGGTTGGATCAGATCCACCTGGAACAAGCCCGGATGGCCAAAAGTTGGGTGATGAGGAAATGGGGTAATGAAGGAAACACAAGATGCCTGTGTCTCCTCCCCTCTCCACTCTCAGCCACATGCTTAATTGTGGCTTAAAGCCCTAAATAAACATTGTGCAAGCCCCCTTTATTTGATTCAGGGCATGGATACAGGTTGGGTCATTGCTGGATCATCCTGAGTCAGATTGGGACCACCTCAAAATTCAGGTCCCAAACTGAATGGGGGCTATGCTATTTTTGCCATGATTTATGCACTCCCGAGTAGAATCAGTGCTTTTCAGTATATGGTTGGAGGGGCCCCCATTTTTCTACCACCACACTGCTAATGATTCTAAGCTTTTCAGGCTACTGACCTGAGATGTGGTAAACGTCTGCTCCTTAGCTCTCTGACAGCCAAACATCAAATCAGATAATGAATTCTACCATAGAAGGATCCCACGCTCATTTCCATCCCAGTTAGAGGCCAAGTGAGAAATCTGTATTCTGTGCTCGGCACAGCACATCGCTACTACTAATATTCAATGAATAATTAAAGTTTTTAAACTCACTTCTGCCTTTCACACATGTATTATTAAATGGCTACTAGAGAGAACTAGACCTGTTTTTACTGCTCATTACTACTAACACCTTAACTGAGCACAGAGGGGGGGAAACATATTTTTATCATCTTGTCACATCAACTGCAGAGCATATTGCAAAAATAATCTGCATGGGGATGATACATGCACTCAGCTTTTATGCCACCATTTATATGAAGTATGCACATGAATGTCTGCCATCGGGCTGGCAAAATGGTTGTCCTACAGTTGTAGCTAAACCATATCAACCATCCTTGGTGAGGACTGTAAGCATAAATTCCATCTTATCTCACATATAGATGCTGAAAACTCTCTGCCAATCAAAGCTTTCCAGTAATCCAGTATGACCACAGGCAATATAAACATATTTTAAATATATAAATAAATGTGGACTGGTTGAATTGGGTGGCCACACAGTACAAAGATTCTCTGAAACAGTTTCAAACCCAACAGCTTCTATTCCAGGTGAAGGGTTTCTTTCTAGACTTACAGGTTCCAACCAGAGTGATTTCTCTGTTCTTTGCCATCATCCATAGAGGATAGTTACCCAGACCCCTGTAGAAAATTCTGTGGTAAAGGTCCTGAAACTGACAGACTCTTGCCCAGATCCAGACCCTCAAAGGGAGCAGCTGCACTGTTCCCTGCCAGAGGCAGAAATGACACTTTACTCATAGAAATTACTCAAAGCTACTTACGAACCGACCAGAAATACTAAAACCTATTACAATAAACATAATCAATGGTTCCCAGCTTAAACATACTACTAGAGGCTATGTAGAGCCACTGTACAAAATCTACACAGAAAAGGACGATGGTTTTGTTGACTCCAAGTAAAACTGCTAGTGAAGTTCACCAGCATAGATACTGACCTCATTGCTCAAAGGAGAGGTGAGCATTACTAGATTCAGGAGCTTATAATTGTCACTTCAAAAGGAGAGGTTGGATGGCCATCTGTCATGTATAAACTAGTTGAGATTCCTGCATTGCAGGGGGTTAGATCAGATGACCCTTGGGGCCCCTTCCAACTTTGCAATTCTATGATTCTATGAGAGGCCCCCCCCAAATTCTTATCTGTCTCAGATTAAAATCCAACCCGGAGAAGAATTTCCAGTGTACTCATCTACCATTTCCAATGCCTCCATACACTCCCCCCTCCCACAACATTTACCCAGCTGTGGCAGCAGCTGAACAATCATATCCAGCATTCACTATCCTCTCTTTTCCATCAGGCTATTAGTGCACAAGGAAAAAAGGGCTACTTCAGACATGTAACTTTTCCCATTTCCACAGCAATTCCAAATTTGATATCCAAAGCTATGGCTCCAAAAGTCAGCTATTATGTCCCCCCCTTTAAAAAACAACAACAAACATTACTTATTTTCCAGTCCAATCCAATGTGAGCTAAAAGAGGTAGACCCCCTCACTAATTTTATGGCATTTAAACAAAATAGATTTCTTTACTTAGGAATCTGGAAACGAGATGACTGTTTAGGGCTTTTAGATCTGTCGCCTTGTCTAATCGCCACCTTCCTGTTCAGCATGTGCTTGTTCAAGAACAATCATTTTTCTAAAATCGGTTTTCTGAAACTGAATCCAATCAGTCAGGCCCAAGCAGCGCACAATGTGAAGGCACCACAGAGCTGCTTTCAACAAGCAGCTGCATTTAAATAGATGCATACATCAAACAATGCGATTAAGGTATTTCCACATGAAATAGGGGTGGCATTAGGCTCAGCAAGGCAATGAATTTCCAGCCTAAGTTGCCTAAATGGATGCAGTCAAGCAGCTTTGGCTTGCGATCATTAGTCCTCATCATAATACCATTCTTACTTTAATAAAAATCCATCACTGTCGATGAGGAGTGGGGAGTGTATGAGTGGGTAGATCTTTAACAGGTGCTCTGTTCCGCAGCAGGAAATCCAGTGGATACATTCACAAAGCAATCAAGCTATTTACCAGCAGGAGTGGAGAATCTCAGGCCCAGGGCCAAATGCAGCCCTCCCAGCTTCTTAACCTGGTGCTCGGAACTCTCCCCAGACTCCACCCCCTTTCTCCAAGCCACACCCCTCCCTGGCCCTGCATTGCAGCCTGCTTGGGTGTTTTTGCCTGTCTTGGACTCACAGCTCAGTTGTTGCTTTATTCCAAAAATCACTACAATGCCCAAACATTGATCAGGCTACAGAAAACACCAGGCTTCCTCAAACTCGGCCCTCCAGATGTTTTTGGCCTACAACTCCCATAATCCCTAGCTAGCAGGACCAGTGGTCAGGGATGGTGGGAACTGTAGTCTCAAAACATCTGGAGGGCTGAGTTTGAGGAAGCCTGGGTTACATGGTTCAGAAGTTCAGAGCTCTAAGGAACAAGCTAGATGCATGCTAAGATTTGGTTCCAACATTTGATGTGTAAATGAGCTTCCCTTTGGAAGAGCAGTCATCTGTGTGGTGGTTGTCCTGAGCCAAGCAAGCAAGCAGGCACTCCTGCAAGTAGGTTGCATGGTCTACTTGCATGGACTCAGCCATCACAACATTCTACGAGAAGGAGTCAGCATAGCCAGCTCACTATCCAATTTAGCTTCAGGAAGCGCAATCGCATCAGGAGGATCTACCATGACATTTGGGGCATCTGATGACACTGAGTTGTGACTGTCTCCAGGCAACTCACCAAGCCTCTCCCTAGCATCCAGATCAGCACCTCCCAAACCACAGGGCCCTTCCCCTAGATCCAAGCTCTGCATTCTCATCCCAGTCCTCCTCCTGCTTCAGAAAAGCCCTGCAAAGAAGTCTCAATGGGACTCATGAAAAGGGTTTGCCTTCTGAATTGGCCACCAAATTAATTTTCAATTCTGATTTTATTTTATTTATTAGACTTATATACTGCAATTCATCATAAGATGTCAGGGTGGTTCACAGAGTTTTGAGGCCAGATCTGTACAGGGTAGCAAAAGATCAGATCCATTACATACTAGGATCACTTCTCCTTCAGAGCTGATCCCTCCAACATTTGGCGCTTCCTTTGAAGTTAAGTCACCTAGTGTCATGATGATACAAGGCAGAAACAAAGCTCAGTACCTTGCCCAAATCAGGGATCATGGCTTTGCTCAAAATACAAACAAACTGCAATCAATAAGCCAAAAAACCCAGCCTTTAGCTACAGAGCAAACCAAACCTCAATCCCTTTTTTCCTGATATGATTCTGAGTCAGCAGTCATGGTTTGTTTCCTTCTAGCAAGGGCAGGGAGCGTCAGGAAGCAAATCACACAGTAAGCTATGTCTTATGGCTTGCTGTGACATGCAAATATGATGAATATCTAAATACTGCAAGCCTTTTCTATCCACAGAATGCCAGCTCCCCCTATGCAAAATCTTCCCCAAACTGGGGCTATCTTCATTTACAGCAACTGTTCTCCTTCCTAGGAATCCCCTGATGGATTGCACCCATGAGATCACTTGCGGAAACTGCAACTATTGTAGGCAAGTTCTGCATTCTCTCCAAAATGATATTATTATTGTTACGTTTATCTTCATATGTACCTGGCTGCAGGTTAGCAAGATGATAAAGGGGCTGAATGCTCATTGATTGTTTGGAATAGTCACACTGGGAGATATAGGTTAGTTGTGAGCAGTGATATCAGGGATTATAGGATTAGAATTGTTTTATCTATAGCGGGGAATGGCAGAAGTGGAACAGGGGTCTACGTAAGGTCATACATTAGCAAATGCAGCTGCAGTCTAACTCTTCTGCATCTTCCCTCATATACTTGATGCACAAATTTACATTGCTAAAATTAAATTGAAAAACATCAATGTGTGGCCCAAATATGTCCCACAGATGGTAAAATCAGCAGCTTCTGGATGCAGACGGGATTTTGAAAAGAATCTACAGAGTGAGAAGGCCTAAAGCAATTTTCTGTGCTCATATGTAAAACTGAATGCAGTGCATTATTGGTTTATTATGTACCACATTTTCCACAGATGTAGTACAGAGAACTTGATAAATAAATACATAGATACACACATAAATAAATAAATAATCACCACACATGGGAGTACTTCTGTAAGTACTGTATTTTTTGCTCTATAACTCACTTTTTCCCTCCTAAAAAGTAAGGGGAAATGTGTGTGCGTCTTATGGAGTGAATGCAGGCTGCGCAGCTATCCCAGAAGCTAGAACAGCAAGAGGGATTGCTGCTTTCACTGCGCAGCGGATGATCCCTCTTGCTGTTCTGGCTTCTGAGATTCAGAATTTTTTTCCCCCCTTGTTTTTCTCCTCCCAAAACTAGGTGCATCTTGTGGTCTGGTGCGTCTTATAGAGCAAAAAATACGGTAATTCCTACGTATGGACTCATTAATATAGCCCTAAGCGGGGTGGAACAAAACCAGGAGTATTGCAACTTTTAAAGGAAATGAAAGATGGAGCAGGCTTGTTTTCTTCTGCTCCAGAAGGCAGGACCCGAACCAATGGATTCAAGCTAAAAAAAGGAGATTCCAAATCAACATCAGAAAGAACTTTCTGACAGTATGAGCTGTTTGACAGTGGAATGGACTCCCTTGGAAGATGTGGTGGGCTTGGAGGTTTTTAAGCAGAGGTTGGATGGTCATCTGTCATGGATACTTTAGCTGAGATTCCTGCATTGCAGGAGGCTGGACTAGATGACCCTAAGGATTCCTTCCAACTCAACAGTTCTATGATCTTGGAAATAATCTGTGTGCCTTTCACAGAGCTCGCTATGTGCACGTGGCCCTCCCACTTTATTATGCACAGAAGCAAGTTTAGAACACAGTTCCTATGCCAAAACGCAGGGAAGGGTCACCAAGCTTGATTGCCTTAATGCCAGACCATGATGGGCAGAAACCAAGGGCAGAAACACAAACTGTAGAGGCATTACTGCAGTGTGAGATGCAAGTACGCCGCAGACGTGGATGGAATTGATATCCAAATCAGGAGATTAATTTGCCCAAGTTCCACCAGCTCTCCCCATCGAAAGAAAGAACTTCTCTTTTAAATGATGTGCAAAACAACTTGCATATGAAAATGACAGAAATGTTTTGTTGTTGTTTTTTTGCAAATTGGATGGCTACAATGCAAGCATACCTTTGAGACGGGAGCATCATTTGCCTTTATTCCCCGCAGACAGGCGTTTATTATGCATCTCTCTTTCTCTAAATTCCAACCACACTTCGAGACACATGCTAGACAGCAGAAATGGGATTTAGGCACCTGCGGTAAACTAAAGAGTCTCCCCCAAGCCTGTGAATAGGAAGAGCACCAGAGCAGCTACTCACTTTTAATTGCTCCCTGTAGCATGGAGCAATTAGGGAAGCAAGTCTCAGGCAGAAATCCTTTGAAGTCCTCATATCCTGAACTCCAACTGCCTGCAGCTCCATAGCTCTCGGTTCAGATACAGCAGAAAACAGTGGGACAGGTTTTTGGCATGCACGACACATTAATGCCGTTGTGTGCTAACTATGTTCACGACTGCCCACCTCTGAAAAATCTAAATTCTACATTGCCATGTTTAGATGACTCTGTGTGTAGCAGAAGCTCATCCTCCACCCAACGGCATACTTGGGAATGA
This sequence comes from Podarcis melisellensis, assembly GCF_964234715.1. Classification (NCBI taxonomy): domain Eukaryota; kingdom Metazoa; phylum Chordata; class Lepidosauria; order Squamata; family Lacertidae; genus Podarcis; species Podarcis melisellensis. Next base: position 35,352,994 of record NC_138538.1, read on the forward strand.
CCCATGCTGACAATGACAGAAGCAAGTAGGTCAGGTATAGATTCATATTCCTAGATGCATATTCCTAACTCTGGGGTTGCAGATGACTATGGGGTTGCGGTGCTCATCTCGCTTTACAGGCTGAGGGAGCCGGCGTTTGTCCGCAGACTGTTTTTCCGGGTGATGTGGCTAGTATGACTAAGCCACTTCTGGCAAAACCAGAGCAGCACACAGAAACACCATTTACCTTCCTGCCGGAGTGGTACCTATTTATCTACTTGCACTTTGACGTGCTTTTGAACTGCTAGGTTGGCAGGAGCTGAGACCGAACAACGGGAGCTCACCCCATCGCGGGGATTCGAACAGCCAACCTTCTGATCGGCAAACACAAGAGGCTCAGTGGTTTAGACCACAGCGCCACCTGCGTCCCACGAATTGCCAATGCCACTCATTTTAAAGCCTCCAGGAAAAGCTCTCTCTCCCCCTCTTTATTAAAACACATTTATTCAAAAGTTACAACACAGCTTCATCCACTGCCATAATATCACAGAATGATCACTCCATTCCTCAGTCCCATGTCACTGTCATGTTGGCTCACCAAATACTCTCAATCTGGTTTACTGGACATTTTAAAGTAATATATCCCCTCCACAGCACCTCTGTGATGATGGTGGCATTAAAATATCCTGTTCTTTTTCAATAAAAGAGAAAAAAGGAGACCAAATCATGCCAAAGGAATCTTTCTTGGAGATGCCTTTGATTAGATGAATGTGAGGCATTCTAATAAAGCAATGCTCCAGGTGTTATTAATCCAAGCCTTTATTGGTATATTAGAGGCTTTCTTCCATCGTTGGGCAATAACTAGTTTAGCTGCTCTGAACAGGAAGGAAATTAATTCTTTAGATTTAAGGGTAGAATTTGGGGCCAAATCTAGCGATAGTAAGGCAAGTAAGGCAAGGAGAGATAGGTTGTTTAGTGATTTGGGGGGGGGGGAGTCTGATTCAAAGCTGTTTACAGCTTTAAGCATTAGAACTGTACCTTCAAACAGACAGAAAAATAAACTTGTAACTAGGTACAGTTTGTGGAAGTGCCAGATACCAAAGCTCCTCACATTCTCCATCAGATGAAGTTTCAAGGAATAAAGCCATAATATGACTTCTAACCTTAACCAAGCTTCGCTGCAGCAAAGACGTACATATGTTGGTAATCTCTCCAAGTCAGGCTGCAGGCTGAAATAAGTTGGAACGGGCAGAAAGCACTCTTGACAAGAACTGCCACCTGCATATACAGCACCAGGCCAGAAATGCAACAGAAATTACAGGCTGCAAAACTGAATCAACAGCCGAGGAAAATACCAGCGATGACCAAATGGCTACCCACGATAAGAAAATTTGTGGGATTTGCAACTTGAGTCAGCCCTATGACTAACACAAATAAAGAATTAACCCAACTAAAGAACACTTCCAGTTCCTTAGAATTAAAACATAAGAATCAGTTTTAAAATCCAAAAACTAAAATACAAGAATCATGGGAACATTCGTCGATTTCTGAGGTTTATTTGCTACTTGTTCAGGCAAAAAGGCATGTTGCTACAGTATTCCCACTGGACACAATGAACAGGTCAAAATGTAAATATCATAAGGCTAAGCTTCAGCTGAAAGCCTTAAGCTTGGGGGGTGGGGGACAGACAATAGTTTTATACCTTAGTGAGCAGAAGTTCTCCATAGTTTGTTATTGCCCATTTGACACATCTGAGTGAACCATACAGTAGTTAATGGTACACCACAAGAGCAGAGATGACTCCTGCTTTGCTCCTCGCCTAGCACAAGCAATAATACACAATGCCTGGAGTATCCTGACATCTGAACCAGGAATAGTGGTTTATTTTGCTCAAACTCTAAACTCTCAATAACACACCTTGGCTACACACCATGGTTTGTTTGGAGCAACCCTAAGCCAGAGGTCATGTTTATTGTTCCCACCGACAGCAAGGGAGAAGCAAAGCAGGAATCACCTGCACATCCATGATAAATCATTAGCTGAATCACATTTTGTTGAGTTTTGCATCCCATTTAAAACGTGATAATAGCATAGGAAGAGCCCCGCTAGACCATGCCAAAGACTCATCTCATCCACCAGCCTGTTTTCACAGTGGTCAACCAGATACCTATTGCAGCAAAGCGACTGCACTTCTTGCAGGGAGAAGACCCTTCTCTGCACATGGAACATTGAGCTCTGTCGCAGAGATGTCCACTTGGGAGTTGCATTTGCCTGGTGTCATTTTCAGAGGCTATTTCAGGTACAATAAGCACAAATGGGAGAGTGCCCGCAGCATTCCAGCAAGTTCTACCCAGCCACCCCATGCACATTCGTTGTCGTTTCTGAAAACACTACTATGAGAACAACTGCAGAGACAGATAACTCTGTCCATGCATTTGGAAACCCTGAAGAAACAGGACTACCAAGCGAGCAGAGAAAAGCTGCCCATGTGTGCAATCACATATGTGGGAGTCATTTCAAATATTACAATGAATGTCTGTCATTCAGGGACTAAGCCTGCTGCTGCAATGCTGCTCACCATTCTCCACAATGCACATTATAGGTGTGAAAGGGGCTTGAGTCTGTCTCAGAAAGGAGGTTTATGTTGAAGAAAAACTCAAGGGTTCTGAAGTTTATGCATCTTTTTTCCTAAGGTACACTCGCAATCTGCCAATGCCTTTCTTGGCTTGGGCAGCCAGGAAATCACCCTGCAGCCAGGCTCTTCTTTGAGACTTGGCAGGTGCCAAACCTCATGTGCTCATGTGAACTCCACCCAGCAGGAGACAGTGTTGAGGCAAGAACCTATGTAATGTTGTTTCTTCCACCTTCTCCAATCATTAAAATGGCCTTTTGCAGAGAGGAGGAAGGGATGAGGGTCTGAGGTTCATTTTTACTGAGTTCAGTAAGTGGCTGGCTTCCCCCTCCCTCTGTGCCCAGTGTCAAATACCTGCTGGCTTTATGCAGCTGTTAAGAGCATTGAGAGAGCATGCTCTGAGAAAGAATTCTAAAATAATAGTGGTGTTCTGTCTTTAGAGTCCATCTGAGTACACCCCTCACACCTGGAATTTTGAACAGACTTGAAATTCTGAAAAAGTACCAAGGGCACCAGTCACAAAATGGATGCTGTGTATAGGAGAAGCCAAAGCAGTGTAAACAGCAACTGAACTGGAAGAGAAAACAATCTCTGCTGCACTGTAGATTTCTGAGGAGTATTTATGGAGACTTCTTGCAGGTGCCATAGGAGGTACTTCTGGACACAGGGGTGACTCCTGCTCTAAACCTCTCAACATAAAAAACTGAACCTTCTTCAGAAGTCCAGTTGGTAGCATCTTGCAAGTCCTCAGAAGGTCTGGAGATGCAAGAAGTCTAATCCTGCGCACACACTTTTAGTCAAAGTGTTGCAATAAGAAACAAGGGCAGATTCAAGAGAGATTGTTTGGCTTACCTGAATGGCTTCTGTGGTGTGATGAGGCTAGAGTCAGCCTTCCCCATAGCGTTATAAGGCAGAGAGAGAGCACCAATACCCCTTTGCTCAAGCTTCGGATGTCCCTCTCACTCATTCTGCCAAGGAAAAAGAAATTGCATTAAGATCCACATGTCATAGATAAGGCGTCTACAGGTCAGAAAAATCCCAGCATCTCAGACTAGATCAAGTTGCTGTTTCTGGAACAAACAAGCTTTATTTTAACATATTTCAGCAGTTCAAAACTAAACGAGTGGAGCATATGGCACAATTGGGGATCCTGATAAACCAGGATTTACTTTCAAGCAAATGTAAATTAAAGTCCCGGAAGACCTTTCCCTCTGAAAGTGGGAAGGTCAGGCCAACATACACAGGGAGAGGTATGTCCAGAGATGCTGGGGGCAGGGCCTGCATCCAGGCCTGAACATGGCCATGCCCTCACACAGCCATAATAATAATAATAATAATAATAATAATAATAATAATAATAATAATAATTTATTATTTGTACCCCACCCATCTGGCTGGGTTTCCCCAGCCACCCTGGGTGGCCTCCACAAAGACCAAAAATACACTAAAATGTCACACATTAAAAACTTCACTGAACAGGGCTGCCTTAAGATATCTTCTGAATGTCAGGTAGTTGTTTTTCTCTTTGACATTTGATGGGAGGGTGTTCCACAGGGCAGGCGCCACTACGGAGAAGGCCCTCTGCCTGGTTCCCTGTAGCTTTACTTCTCACAATGAGGGAACCACCAGAAGGCCCTCGGCGCTGGACTTCAGCGTCCAGGCAGAACGATGGGGGTGGAGACGCTCCTTCAGGTATACTGGGCTGAGGCCGTTTAGGGCTTTAAATGTCAACACCAACACTTTGAATTGTGCTCGGAAACGTACTGGGAGCCAATGTAGGTCTTTCAAGACCGGTGTTATGTGGTCTCGGCGGCCGCCCCCAGTCACCAGTCTAGCTGCCGCATTCTGGATTAGTTGTAGTTTCCAGGTCACCTTCAAAGGTAGCCCCACATAGAGCGCATTGCAGTAGTCCATAGCACACAACGACTATGTTTGTATTTTCTCTTTTCACAAGTAGTTGTAAAATATAGTCCAAATAACTTTGGAGCAAAATGAGCTTCTTTTTGGTGCCAAAATAAGTTGGTCCAAAATTCAGCCCAGGAAAGGGAATTGGTGGCATAAAAGAAGATCTGTGTGTTCCAAATAGATTCCTGCCACTTTAAAAAACACACCATTTTTCCAAGATTCATTCAGCAACAACAGGCTTTCTTGTGAAATAATAGAAATAAGTATTTGAATAATGATACTTACCTCCTACTGGGGCTTCACAGCTATTGTCTGTGCATTGGACAATCTCATATAGACTCGGTATTTGCAAAGAAGGGCAAACATCAGGACATCTAAAAAATGAAAACAAACAAAGAAACAGCTACTTAAATTTACAGTGGACAGCGTCTGCCTAAAAGCACCAGTGAATCATACTGCCCAAGACAACACTCTAGAATAACACATACAGTAGCTTGTAAACAGAGGCTAATCCTCTTTGCAGAAACAGTGGGTTTATTATTATTATTAGTCCCTCTCCTGCCCTCCTCATATTTCAGCTAACATCATGGGTGCTTATTTTACAGAGGACAGTCCTCTCTTTGAAGGGTTGAATAGAACACCTGAACAGAAATCTGGGAAGGCAGGAAAGTGATAAAAGGGCAGAAGATCGCTGTTGAAGGAAACCAAAGACCTGCCTAGTCCAGCATTCTGTCCTCCTTAGCTGCAAGACTGTCAGGTATTATTCTTCCCTTCTTCCCTTGAGGACAGTGGTGGCAGCTATTTTTGCCAGGGTAGCCCACTAATAGGATAAATGGAACATTTGCACTGTGTCAAGTTCTGTGAGGCAGATTGGGGAGAAGAGGATGCACCAGGCAGCTTGCTGCTAGGAACTTTTTCCAGTTCTTTCTGGACTCTACAAAATGACTGGCTGAGAGCAGCAGCTAAAGGGCAATACAGTAGGTGAAAGGGGCGTGTCCATTCATGTAACTCCAGCTGGAATACATCTATATGGGGATCACAGTCAAACTGCTCTATACTTTGGATGTGAGAAATGTTGTTAAAAATGGGCCCTTGCGGAAGTGATTTTTCCCAAAACAGGTTGCGCTTATTGTAAAGTGCATTTCTAGCACCTAAAGTTATTGCATTTTGTTTCCTTTCTTTTTTTGCCTGCTGTCCAGAGCACCAGATCCTACGGCAAGCCTATAGCTGCCATCCATCCTCCAACCACATCCAGACACTCACACAGGACATCCACCGCTTTCACTGGTTCAGATTTAAAAGAGAGGTAGAGCTGGGTATCATCCACATACTGATGAACACCCTGCCCAAACCCCCTGATGACCTCTCCCAGTAGCTTTATATAGATGTTAAAAAGCATGGGGGAGAGGACGAAACCCTGAGGCACCCCACAAGTCTGAACACTCAGGGGTCTGAACACTCATCCTCCAACACCATTTTCTGGACACGGCCCAGGAGGAAGGCGTGGAACCACTGTATAACAGTGCCCCCAGCTCCTCTAGGCGGTCCAGAAGGATTTCATGGTCAATGGTATCAAAGGCCACTGAGAGATCCAGCAGCAATAGAAAACAGCTTTCACCTTTGTCCCTAGCCCACCGGAGATCATCAGCCAGCGCGACCCATGCAGTTTCAGTCCCATGAATGAGGATGTCGAAATGTTAAGGGACAGCAAGCAGTTGCAGAGCATAGTCTTCTTGCCTGTGCAGTCTCCATTTACCAGGGATGGGGGGGGGGACGACAATTCACAGCCTTGTATATCACCTGCTGCGATTTAACGGGGTCCAGAGTGAACAACCACAGAAGCTGTAAAACTTTAGTGCCCAATCAGAATTTATTAACAGGGAGCTGGAGAGCGAGTGTATGTTGTTTGTGGTGATTGAGAGGCCTTCCTGGGCACAGGGCCAGCTCACAACTGTTCCTTGTCAAAACATAACACTGGATCTCTAATGATTTATCTGTAAGCATTTTAATCTGTCGTTCTATGACAGCAATTCTTAAACTCTTGTTTTATTGTGGCCCACTATTCTAATTTGCTTGTTCTTCAGGAATCACAATACAGTATTTGCTATGAGGCTGCCTGAAAGGCTTCTTGGATGAGAACTAATCTCCTTCCAAACTCTGAAACGGCTGTAGCGAATGCACAGAAGAGGGAGCATAGTTTGTGTATGCACCATATTACTGAGTTGTATTTGTTAAGCAAGGCCAGTAGTGGGGGGCAGATCCATTACAGTGGATGAGGCATTGCCCTACCAACCCCCACCTGCCCTCAGAGAGCCCTTCCTTGCCTGCTTTCTTACTTAGATGTAGCCCAGGGTATGGCAGTGCCTGCTGGTTTCATCCCCCACAGACTCAGTGTTGCCCTTGTTCAATTCATCTGTGAGGAGCATGGGGACAAAATTAGGGCCACATTAGCAAGAGGGCTTGTTGCTTAATATGAGAAGAGCTATGAGTCTCAATGGATGCCGTTTACTTGATGACCAACTGCACCATCCCCTCAGTAGAGATGCTGGAGGATTCTGACAAAAACAGCAAAGGGAAGTGGAAAGGTTGCAGGTTGTATGTTCACCTGTGGTCAGGAATGGAACTCAATCCAGCCAAGATAATCTGTATTCATTCGCATTGATGTTGTTTTAAATATGCAAATGATACATAATTCATTACTTTGAATACATTGTTTTTGACATTTCTTTTACATTGAAATGAATGCAAGTTACACAAATAGTTTCATAAATTGCATAACTTATGTTAACTAGCAGATTGTGAGATGGCTAACACAGTATTTGGCAGAAACTGAACTGCAGCAGAGCAGAAACCATGTGGATTATGATGAATACAGGTTGGATTGGAACTTGCTGCCTTCTTATAGCCCTACTCCCCAGCGCCTGCTGTCTTATAGCTATGCTATTATGGTGATGCCATGGACTGGCTGGATGCAGAGAAGTGGTGGGAGGCACCAGCCAGGGTTTGCAAGCCCCCTCCGCAGAGGCTGGCCCCTCTCACTGTCCTCAGAGCTTGCTTACCGGTAACCTCCTTTGCCTGACATCCAGACAGACCAGGGAGATTTTGATAGGCGACATTTTCCCAAGCGTGGGAAAATGCACACCCCCCTCTCCTCCTGCTTCTTCAGGGAAAAGAAAAGTAGTCAGAAATCTATTTACATGATGTTTATTTCTGACATTACAGCACTACAGACAAACACGTCCTTTCAGTTCAGTTCTTCCAGAACATCTAACAAACTTCCTGTACATGCGCACACGGAAGGTTTCAAATTGCACTCTTCACAGACAAAACAAACAAACAAACAAAAACTCTTCACAGAGACTTTTCCAGCCTGTGAACTTCCTGGGAAATTCTTCTTTCCCACAGATAGGCGCATCATGTGATGTCAACAATCTGGCTGTTTGCAGCTGTGATGTTTCCATATACTGACACCCCCATGGGAAGGAAGGCCCAGAACCAGGGGAGTGGTGGTGGGACAATGATGAGCGGTCAGAGGGAGAAAGAGCAGGCTGTGAGGAGGAGGTGTCAGCAGCAGGTGACAGGGTTTAGTGAGCAAGAAGAGTCTGTGACAAAATACAGTTCAGAGTCTGAGGCTGAAGCAGAGGCTGGAAAGGAGGGGGTCGAAAGCTTGCTGAAGAATCCAGGGAGCCTCCCCCTCCTGCTGAGACCAGCTCCCCTTCCCCCTTGGTCTCCAAGAACACATAGAAAAATGAAAAGAGGTTAGTTGTGCACAGACACAGTTTGAGACTGTGTGGGTTAAACCCTGAAAAGGAGTGCTTGCAACTGCTTCATCAGGGCAGGACCTCCTAGGAAGAGTTGCTGAGACCACTAGGCTGGAGCTCTGTGGTTTGTTTTCTTGAATAAAAAGAAATCACCTCGGGTGATATATTTTGTTGCTGACCGATTCAAGCCTTGACAGGTGGGCACTCAGTTGTACAAGCACAATCACAAACCCTTCCAATTTTCCCCTATTCTCAGATAATTTTTTTGTAAGGTCTCATAACATGCAAGTCATGCTATGGCATGGGAATCAATGACACAGACATTACAGAGACTAATGATCAATTCAAACAGCCTTCTTCGCATTTTTCTAGTCAGACAATGGTGAGATCCATTTGCAAAGTGGTAGTATAAAAAGGTCCTGCATGAATTTCCAAACTAATAAGGAAAATGTTGACTCACAGCCATTTGGGATCCTTTTAGCGACCCAATTTTATATGATTCTAGCTACAAGCTTATTCAGAACTCACAAGGGGAGCCTAGAATAGAAAAAGCTCCCAACACATAGAGGGCTATGAGAATTGCAACAGAAGGAAAGGAACCAGGAAGCAGAGCCTCACACTCCCTTCTCACGCAACAATAATCTCATGAGGAGGAATGTTGGAGAGAGGGAACAGCCGAATCCAGCACGGAACCAGGGGTACACAAGATGACTTCTAAATGCGTTCATGTGAATTCATGCTTGTTGAAACAAGTGGTTTTCATGTACTTTTTCAATGGTAATCCTATGACCAACACAGATCCATTGCCCACTCAACCACAAAAAAAGTTAATGGAGCACCTACTGAGACCCAACTTTTTACATAAATTCTGACCTTGATTTGGGATGTCAGAAAACAGCCTACCTCAGTCCGAAGCTCTTCATAGGCTGCCCAGCTCAACTCAGAGTCTTTCTGAACTATTTGTCATTCCCACTTCCTCTCAGTTCCATTTTCAATTAAGCAACAGGCCGCTAGCCTGTTGCCTCCCAGTACCCTGAAGTGGACTCATAGTGGGCCTAGCCAGCCAGGAATCTCATCCCTTTACAGGCAACAGCAGCACAGAACACAGCCAAACCCCCCTAAGCAAGGAGACCGGGAGCAAGCAAGGAGGCAGCTGCCAGCTAGCTAGTCCACCCACCAATGCTCTGTCCCAGCTGGGGCACTTCCCTGTGTCTGCAACCCCAAGAGGAGCAAAGCAGGCGATGGGGGGGTGGTAGGCAGGCGAACGGCTCCTTGGAGCATCCTGTGCTGAGCATGCCATGCCAGAGAAAGCATGATGAGCAGGAGTGGGTGGTAGGGCAACCCAGGGGAGCTATCAGGTAGCATCTTTTAACCTGGCAGCATTCCTCTCCACAACAGTTTTAAGCCAGCCCACCTAGGATGAAATTAAGCATCACAATAGTGACCTGCCCTGTGAGATATTTTCATTCTCCGGAGAGTGCATTTGAACTTCACCTGCTCCTCTTCTTCATGAAATGTATGAAAACAGCAGTGCCTATGTGATCAAATCTCCATTGTTTGTATTAGATATCACAGCCACTGGAAGTAATTTAAGGGATTGTTGGGATGGTTTTTTTCCAAACTCACTGATGCAAATCTGCACTGCTGATTTGCTTGTTCTTCTTGGCAATCTGTGGCAAAAAAGTTTTTGCAAAGGAATAGAAATGTGTCTTGCTCCCAAAGACACATTTGACCTCAGCTATTTGCTAATTTAATATTACTCCATCTACTGGTCAGGATTTATTATTTTGATTATTCTGTATGTCTTGATCCTGAAATACCGCTTGCATGAATTTTAACCAATTTAAAGAGGGTGTTAAACTTGATTGAGCTAAGCCAGAGTTCTGACTTAATGAAGAGTCTTATTCTGCCTAATTCTGATTGGAGCTGGAAAAGGGGAGGAGCTCTATTGAACAGAGCACTAACACTGAACATCTGAACCAAGCAGAGGTTCACAGTCAGACTCTTCATGTAGATACACATATATGCACACTCTGCCCCATAAAGTATACAAGCCATTGACCCAAAAATGAGAAGTGTGCATAAGAGTTTCCAGCTGCGGAAAAGAAGGAGCCACACAGTGTATAGGCGTACGTACTAGAAATCCCAAAGACTAAAAGACTAAAACCTCCTGACCTACTGTTACCAGGTTCAGATGGAAATTTATAGTCTCAGGCATGATATTTATATAAATGCTTTATTATTATTTATTATTTTTTTTATTAAATATTTTCTTGTTTTACAGACGTAAGTGTAATGTCTCTCATATTTTTTCCATGTAACATTTTTACAAATCTGTTTCATTTGTTGAGACATTAGGGGGAGAAAAAAAAGAAAGAAAGAAGGGGTGGCGGGAGGGAAGATGGGTGGGGGTGGGGTCGGGTGGCGATGTTTCTGTTATGCTTAATGTATGTAGGGTTTGGTGTCAGTGTTGCTTGTGCTTTTCACTTGTGTTCCTTTGGTGGTGAGAGAGGTTGGAGTTGGCCTAGGCTGTGGTTAATTGTTTGTGATTGGCTGTGGTGATCTTTGTTTTCGTGTGTGAGTGGGTGTTTTGGATCAGGTTAGCCATATTGATTTGTATGCTGTTGGTGGATTATTGTCGTTGCTTTGTTTGAAAACTTGTAGCCCTAACTCACTGTCCTTTCAGCAGTGCTGCTCACAGCAGCTGGGAGCTCCAGACTAAAAAACGTGCCCTCAACTCTTAAGTTCTGGCAGAATCATCCTGCACAGGGCTTGGCACATGGCTTTGGTGCTTTGCAGTGCACAGTTTGCATGCATTGAAATGATTTAACACTGGCCAAAGGGCAATCAAGCTGAGCGCTTTCTGCTCTGTACCTATCATTATACATGCCCTTCCCACATTCCTAGCACTGCTGAGGGGGCAACTAGCATGATTGGCTGATTGCATGCGGTACTAATATGCTTGAAATTAAGAGAGATTGCGAGGCTGTGGCCATTAGGGCTCTGACTGATTGAAAGTCACACACAAAGATCTAGTGCAGAACCTTAGACAAAAGAAAGATGGAAGGCGGCGGCAAGGGAAGCCCATTGCTAAGGTCCTTGCACTTTCAAGTGGGTACATCTTGGCACCAGTGGGTCAGGAAAAAGCTCTTCACAGGAAGGGTATTTTATTAAATGTATTGTTTGCAATCAGCAGCCCTGTCTCCAAGGTCCTTTCGAAAGTGGCATCCACAGAAAGTGGAGAGCCTGATGGTTGCGACATTGCAGCTTCGGAAAACTCTCTATGCAGGGTAGCTTGCCAGAGGCTCACTTTGTTACCTGGAATGCAGACTTTCATTTATTTATTTGTCCAGGCATTGAATGAGTAACTTTAATGCGCTCCTGTATTTAACGCTTGTTCTGTTTTACGGCTGCTTCTTCCATTTTAGCCTTTGTATTTATAATGTTGCATTATTTTTTATTGCGGTTTTAATCGAGTGTTTGAAATCTTTGACAATTTTAATAACATAGCGTGTATAATAAAATATAGTAGTCGTGAATGGTACTCTTCTTTGCAAGTGTTTTTAAAGGTCCAGGACCCCTTCCCTCCCTTTATTTTGGTATAACTGTCTCCTCCAATGTGATCACCTCCAGATGTTTCAGACCACAATTCACAGCAGCCCCAAGCAATACAAGCTGATGGGAGTTGTAGTCCATCTGGAACCCACCACACTAGAGCTACAGAAACTAGATGCAGAAAGCTGCCCTTTTTCTAAATGGTAGATGTTTATGACACACACAAACATACATACAATATATTTCATAATGCAATGCTTCATAATAAAATGTTCCTATAGGATGCATTAAAAATATATATCTTAGTTTATATGAGCAGTATGTGAGTTTATATAAATGCTTTTCTCTCCCCCCCCCAAAAAAAAAATGCAGAAGAAAATTAAGAAATACAAAATGCTCCATTATAGCTCATAAAACTTTTTTTAAAAAACTAGGCTTATTTTCTCATGCCTACTCACACCCTGCTGTGTGGTATATGTCTGTTGAAACAACAAGATCGGCTAATCTGGTCATGCATCAAAGTGGTGAAGCAGCTGTTTAGAAAGTGCATGAAAACTGTTATTATACAGCAGCTTACACATATCAACACAATAAAAGCAGCTGCACAATCTGGACCCTTTGAGAACCTGTGGGCTCTGAACATGGAGTAGTGTGTCCCATAATCTTCAGTTAAACCTCATAGACAGATAGGGGAGTGTCAGTAGGTGACGATAAGACTAGGTTCTGTGGAGTCATAATATGCGGGACCCTCATTGTCAACAGCACCCCTACAAATGGAGAAGACCTCCATATGGAGGCCTCCAATCACACGACTGTCTGATAACACAGTGCAAAGAGACCAAGAGCAAATGGCAACTGAATACGGACACTCTGTGACCTTCGGATGAACTGAAAGATTGCATCCGATTGCTCAGAAATGCCCCTTGCAAACATATCATGAGAACCGTACTGCTCATGTTACAAACACTACAGATCTAAAGCTCAAATACCAGCATTGTGTGAAAGAGCTAAATGAAAGAAAGATAAATGAACACACACACATGCACTTGGTCAGTCCCTCTCTCTTTGCAGTGAAACTTCCGTTTAGTTTGAAAGTCTCTCAAAATCACCTGGTACTTGCACTGCAAAATATGCATCTCCTAAGTAGATTGTAATACATAACACACCATTATATGATGCAGCCGAAGAAAGACAGAACCCTATCCATATGGGGAAACTGCCACGCTATGTGTTGCTCACAGAAGGAGCAAGAGAGGATCTCCATCAATTTTCTTCCTTCCGAAAGCAAGCCCACATCAGCCAACACCATCATGTCCTCCCCCTGCTGTGCTGACTTACAGTGTGTGGTGGATTGGACAGCCCTAAATGGATTAAGGTTGAGAAAAGAGCCAAATCATCCCTTGCTTTAAGAAGAAAAAACACATACTGGAGAAATGGCTACGATGATCAAAGGATACAGTCTCATGCCAAGACTCTGCAACCAACAGAGCCTTTTTGAACTCACTTGAGAGACATCTTCCACAGTACATTACATGACAGCAAACCTTACTTACTACCAAATTAACACTCCTTGGAGGGCCTTGGCCAGCATCCCACTTGGGGCAACTATATTGTGTGGGTTTGTATTCATGGAAAAGCCTGATGTCCAAAACAGTTAACAACCAACCTAAGGGACACGGGTGGTGCTGTGGTCTAAACCACTGAGCCTCTTGGGCTTTCCGAGTGGAAAGTTGGCGGTTCAAATTCACACGACAGGGTGAGCTCCCATTGCTTTGTCCCAGCTCTTGCCAACCTAGCAGTTTGAAAGCACACCAGTGTGAGTAGATAAATATGTACCACTGCAGCAGGAAGGTAAACAGCATTTATGTGCACTCAGGCACTCGTCATGGTGTCCCATTGCACCAGAAGTGGTTTAGTCATGCTGGCCACATGACCCAGAAAGCTGTCTGTGGACAAACACCGGCTCCCTCAGCCTGAAAGTGAGATGAGTGCCACATCCCATTTCACTGGACTTAACCCTTTCACTGGACTTAACTGTGCAGGGGTCCTTTGCTTACTTTTTACTTGCGCATAGAGGGCAAGAAAAGTGAATGGGGCTGTGGAGCCATGTGTTTAGCCCCAAAACCCCACATTCCTTCTACTCCTATTATTCTTCCACTGCTGTGTTGAGCCCAATATCTACACCTATCTATTTAGATATATTTGTATCTTCTCCGTGTGTGGGGGCTTCCCATGGAGTTGGAACTCTTGAGTACTCAGGGTTCTAAATCATGTGAGGATCCTCCACACAGCGAATAGGTTAGAACAGAGATGTGGGCATGCAGCCTTTCTTGCCACCCTAACACATCAGCGATGTGTTGTCTAGGCAGCCCAGGACCACCATACATACTGCCCAGGTTTTTGCCCCGGGGAGACTTTGGTGATGCTACAACTTGGGTGCTGCTAAAACTGTGGTTTGGCTTCCCCCTCAGAGGCACACTCCATTGTCTCTCAAGACAGCTGAATACTAACAACCAACCTGAACATGCATTTGTCACAATCTTACAGCGCGTTTTTCTGTAAGTGATGAGAGTAGATTCCAAACTTGGTAAGTTCGGAATAACCAACTCTTGAAGTCTGAGCAGCCTCAATTCAGTAACAAATTGACCCTGGCTTCTTCTGAATTCAGACCTGGAGGACTGGGCTGGAGAGATGTCTGGGTCCCGTTGCGCTCCCGATGTCATAGGGAGCACGATGCAGTTTTGAATTCAGAAGTAGGGTCAAGAAATAATGAAGGGGTTTTGTTTACTTTCTCGGGGCGAGGGAAATCACTCATTTCGCCAAGGCCAATTCTGAACTGTGTGGTGGGTAGGTCACCCATCATTAATCTGTGTGCGCTTGCATTACCACATTTGTGGGTGCATCATAAATATGTGATGTGCGGAGAAGGCTCCAAGGAAAAGCCAGAAAAAGAGGAGGGAGGGTGAAACTGCATTAACTAATGCAGGTTAATTGATCCTCTGGAAAGAAAAAACACATACACAGAGTGCCGATGAGATCTCGGTTACACAAAGGCTGCTTTGCATTGGATTGTCAGTGTAAAGAGGCTTAGAGCAAGTGTCAGTGTCATTTACACCCCTTTATGCCTGCAGAGAGATGAAATGAGATCGGGGTGACACAGACCCTTAAGCAAAAAGTGCATCCTGTCCCAAAGGGATCTCTATTTAGCCTGTAAGGTCCGGATAGTTTCCCCACACTGCACCCCCAGGCACTCTCACCACTGGAGGGTTCATTATCCTTTCCAGCATCCAGGCATTGCTACAGAGCACCCTAACTTAATAAATGATTCAAGCAGAGCTAAGTGATGGTGTGGGTAATTTGCAGTGCTAAACGTAATGTACACTGTGAGCCACTCTGAACAGACCTTGCTTGCTTCCCAGATGATGATTTTATTACTGTACTGTGGAAGCATGGGAATATGCACCATGCCCAGCAAATATTAATGAATGAGGAATGCATACTAGGTGACTCTGGAAAGTGTCAAAGAAAAGGCAACTCAGACTCTGGAATCTGGGGGGATCCCAATGAAAGTCAACCACCCCACCCTGCTTATTCCCTCCGAATCACCCAATATTTTTTTTTTACCTGCCCCAAGGTCATCTCAAATAAGATCGCCCTGAGATTCACCAGGGGAAAGAAGATCCCCAGTGAGGGATAACAAATGCTATTTTTAAAAAGCAGTCAAGCTTGGAGAATGGCACTGAGAGTTATTTCTAGGGCAGACAGAGGGACAAGGGAATGCTCCAATGGCTCGGATGGCAACAAGCCATATGCCTCAGATAAGATAACACAAGCCCAGGCTTCCCAAAAAAGGCTGGGCAAGAAATGAGGTTCAGTCTGCATTTAAAGGCAAACCTACAGAAGTCACACTTTTTGAAACAACAGGCAAACTGAAACGCAGCCACTCTTTGAAAGTCACACTTTTCTGAATTTTGCAGTGCCGGTCTCCAGCCAAGTAAGGTATACAAAAACGCTGCACAGTAAAGTATGCATTAGTGAAAATAACATTAAAAAATGCATTATATTAGGGGACATTGCTTGGGGAAACTGTATATTAGGCTAAACTGCATACAAAAAAATGTTTATTTGGAGAAATTCGCACTAAAGTCCGTGCTGGTGAAGGGCAAGTAATGAAGGTAACAACAAGAATGCCAAACCAGGGATTGCGGTGTGTTACTTCCACACACCCCAAAGCAAAGTCAGTGATACCAGCAGAGTCACAATAATCAACTAGCTATGATTTACTGTGATGTGAAAACTAGGTGATTGCCTGATTCTGCTGTCCCCCTCAGGTTAAAAAAAAAAAAAAACAATAATCTGCATACGTTCCCTAGGTCCTTGTGCCTCAACCTACTGGGACTTCCTTAGTGTCATCTACCTAATGGCTCGCCCTATCCTGAGTTCATCAAAACCTTCATATGCACTGCATTCCATGGCCTGTCGGGGAGTAAAGGCAGGAAGAGCATGTTTAAGGATGGAGGGTGACAAGTCTTCAAATCCTTACAAAAAGAAAAACAGCTAGATGTCCAATCCATGTTATGCAAAACATCAGAGGGAAGAATGATGGCGAAGGTTGAGATGTGGAATTCTTTATGGACTTTTCCTATTTCTTCTCAGAGGCTGAACACTCTGTTCTGCACTAAGCCAGAGGCACCTTTTTAAGCACATACAGAAGGAGAGAAAACTGACAGATAAAAGAAGTATTACCCCTTAATTCCATGAAGTTATTTTAGTTGGGGTTTTTTTAAAAAAAATCTCCAGCATCACCCTCATTGTGGGCTGTGGGCTCTCTTTTCCATTTACCGAAAACATAATTCTCCCATATTTCTATAGAAAATGCTCAAAGTGGCAAAAACAAATTGAAAATCCCAAGCACAATTACTTGCAGGAGCCCCTTACCCATGTGTGCCCACTTGACTGCTTCAATCTGTGGAACTGGACATTCGTTCTGCACTTGTAAGAAACTGCTTAGCGTGGCAACATTTACACTTTGGAATTCCTTGTCTATTGACATCAGGCAGGTGCCTTTACTGTACTCTTTTCACCACCTGCTAAAAACATTTTAGTTTAGGCACGCCTATCCAGACATGTAGAAGTTACATGCTTATTTATTTTTAGCTTTTTTGACATTTATCATCTTTTGAAGATTTTTAGATACCCTCTTTAACTGTTTTTATTTTAATTTTAATTTTAATTTTAAAATGCTTTATTTTATATTTTTGTAAACCACTTAAGAGGTTCTTACCATCAAGTATAAATTTTGTTAAATAGGTAAAGGTAAAGGTACCCCTGCCCGTACGGGCCAGTCTTGCCAGACTCTGGGGTTGTGCGCCCATCTCACTCAAGAGGCCAGGGGCCAGCGCTGTCCGAAGACACTTCCGGGTCACGTGGCCAGCGTGACATCGCTGCTCTGGCGAGCCAGAGCTGCACACGGAAACGCCGTTTACCTTCCCGCTAGAAAGCGGTCCCTATTTATCTACTTGCACCCGGAGGTGCTTTCGAACTGCTAGGTTGGCAGGCGCTGGGACCGAGCAGCGGGAGCGCACCCCGCCGCGGGGATTTGAACCGCCGACCTTTCAATCGGCAAGCCCTAGGCGCTGAGGCTTTAACCCACAGCGCCACCCGCGTCCCACAGCGCCACCCGCGTCCCAACAGCGCCACCCGCGTCCCACCCGCGTTCTCTTTGTTAAATAAGAGAAACATAAATAAAAATGTGAAGGTCGTAAGATTTTCTCCTTAAAAAATATAAACAAACAAATAAATTTAATATGACAACAAAGAACATAACTCACCCACATAGCAACATAAAAACTATGACCAGCAAATAATGGGAAATTTGACGACAGAAGCACTGTAAGCTGCCCAGAGTGACTGGGGAAAAGACCAGCCAAATGGGCGGGAAATAATAATGATAATTCTAAAATAGCAACTTTCCCCTCCACTGGAAAGCCTTAAAAAGGAGGCAGTTGCTGGGGCATAACCACTAACAAGGTCTGCCCCACTTTTGGGGGGAAGACTGAGGAAAAGAAACAGGGCCTCTGGCGGCTGTCTAAACACTCAAGTGGCTAAGCACACTTTTAACATGGTTCTGAAAAGGTCAAACATGCAATAAACCTCACAGTTTTCTACTGTAGCAAGGCCAGTTCCCACCCACCCCAATACCATTGTGTTCATAAAAGATATTATACTGTTAGGCCGATTAGGCTTGCCCATCTTTAGCAGCTAAGAGCTCTTGCTGCCAAAAGACATTATGGCAGCAAACAAAACTCCCAGAACCAATTTCCGTTCCCTGCTACAAAGTACCCCATTTCCACTGAAAGGTTAAGATTCATACTCTCTCGGCATTTATTTTTATTCATAAAAAGGCATTAGCTCCTTCTCTGGAAAACACCCGAAGCAATGTACAGCAAAGCAAAAGGGGAGGGAGATGCATCTGTTTAACACAGTGCATTCTTTAAAAAACAAACAAACCAGTGGCTGTTTAGTGAACCAGCAGCAATAAAATCTCCATTTAAAATCAAGCTCAACTTAAGCTATTTAACAGCATTATGCTGAAAAACCTTTCTGAATTCCTCCCCAGTCCAGCTTTAAACTCACTTGCTGGCAAAAAGAGCGCAAGGATGGACCTGGACAGGCTTCTCAGGGCAGTTCAGCCCCGGGAAGAAGACAACCGCAACTGTGAAAGCCTCATTCTGCAGTCAAACATGTGTAGAATTACTGCCTCCCCATATCTATTGGACTGGCATAGAATTTGATAGATTTCAGGCTAGAGAAACATACAGGTTTTGGGGGTTTTTTTGCCCAGGCATGTGATGATGTCCTTTCAGGAGACTAAGACAGTAGCCATTGCTGGTTTGTTTTGGCTTTAACAAAAATGTTTTTGTTGGAAAACAATATATCATAAAGTAAATTGTGAGCTGCCTTGCAGAATATGGTTGAAACGGGAGGGAGAGGAGAGAGGGAGGGAGAGTATGTATACATTAGTGGCTTGAAATGCAGCATTATTGCTTCCAGACACGCCCTGCTGCTTTTCAGGTTTCAATTCCACATTGCTGTACACAGTCCAGAAGGGGCAGGGATGTCTTCCCTTGATGTATATTACTTGATTTGTTTCTCCACCTTTGCAACCCCATCAGACTCCAACCCATAGAGCTGTTCCATGCACATGGCCTGTCCTCTCCATGTGTGCCATGGCTGTCTCAACTGTACACACCTCAGCTTCCACTGCAAAGTGAGTATCTGGCTAAAGTTTTCCAATTGGATGGAAACTGGTTCAAGGGGAAACGGAGTTTCCAACAGGAGTATTTCTCAAGAAACCACAGGATAGATCTGGATTGCGGCTAACGTGTTCTCATGAAGATACAGTTTAGATGGGTACCTGACGCCGTCAAAATTATCTAAGATGTACAAAAACAGTTCGAACGAATGATGACGGTGTGGAGTATCTGAAGGAAACATATTCCACATGTGGTGGGGATGTCCAAAAATAAAAGAGTTTTGGAATGTTATATATGATGAACTGAAAAAAAATATATAAAAGTAACATTTCCCAAAAAACCTGAGGCCTTCTTATACTTGGAACAGTAAATAGAGAGATAGCAAGAAACTTTAAAAGAAAAAAAATTGTATACAACTGCTGCTGCAAGAATCCTAATTGAACAGAACTGGAAGGGGGAGAGGGTTCTTATGAAAACAGAGTGGCTAAATAAGTTGGTAGAGTTCAACGAAATGGCTCAAGTGGCAAACAGGCTGAGAGGCAATATAAATCAAAATTTTATTCAAAAATGGGACATGTTTAAGAAATATTTAATGAAATACAATAGTAGTGTGGCGTCAATGACAGCATTTGAATTATTTCTGTATATATGAACTATAAAACCAAAGCAAAAGGTTTTGTAAGTAGTAAGAAATTACAAGATATTATAACTAGAATAAAGCAATAACTATTTGTATAACTGTATAATAGAAAATGTGAATACATTGGGGGGGTGGCGGGAAGTCATACGTATTCATGTAAGAATGTGTGGTGAAATGTTTTGTACACGAACTGATTTTTATTTGCAATCCTTTTTTGAAATACCATATATAAGAATGTTTTGTTATCTATTAAACTCAATAATAATAATAATAATGATAATGTGTTCTCAGTTTCAAACGCCAGCAGTGGGAAAGTGAGTAAACAGTACTGTATACAGTGGTACCTCGGGTTAAGTACTTAATTTGTTCTGGAGGTCTGTACTTAACCTGAAACTGTTCTTAACCTGAAGCACCACTTTAGCTAATGGGGCCTCCTGCTGCTGCCACGCTGCCGGAGCACGATTTCTGTTCTCATCCTGAAGCAAAGTTCTTAACCTGAAGCACCATTTCTGGGTTAGCGGAGTCTGTAACCTGAAGCGTATGTAACCCGAGGTACCACTGTATTGTCTATGCTGACTGGCAGCAGCTTTCCAGGGTTTCAGGCAGGTTTTCCTTTCTAGCCCTACTTGGAAGATGTCAGGCACTGAATTTGGGACCTCCTGCATGTAAAGAACATGCTCTACAACAGAGCTATAGCCCATCCCCAAGTTTTGTTTTCTCCACATATGCATTAAAGACCCATATTTATCTCGAACAGCTCTTTCCCCAATACAATAAAGATTCTGTACTTTAGAGAATTTCTTCATGTTAAGAAGACCTCATATTAAATTCTGTTGGCTCTATATTTCTGAAGTTTAGTTGCATATAACACAATGAAGCAAGTCACATACACACACACACCAAAAAAAAAAGCAAAAGAGAAAACCAACCCCCTTGATGTATTTAACTGATGACAAAGGGGTCTGATTTTTTTTTTAAGCCCTTTATGTTCTTTTCTGCATTCCTTACTCCAGCGTGGCATGTTCCATATTATCCCAACCTCTGGGGATTCCTGGTCTTCTTTTTACAATGTACAGAGACTGCAATCTTTGCAGGAGGTTCAAATGACAAGCTAAAAAGAATTGTAGCTTGAATGCTTATCCCAAGAGCTTCCCCTCAGATAACCCATTTTCAAGAGCATCTCTGAAACTGAGAGCAACCCATGCTAGGTCCACCTATAGATGTGCATGTGGGGTTCTAGAGATGAGGCGGGGGGCTGGTTTGGGGCAAACATTCACCATGAAAGGGGTTCTGCACTTTTTTGTTTTTAAAGAGAGACTTGGTTTGAGCTGTAGAGGGGAGGCAGCTGAGCCAGGAAGATTCCTGGGTGGAAGCAGCAGGGAAAGACCATTGCTCAGGAAGGGCTCATTACATTTCAAAGCAAAGCCTGTGCTTCTTTCTCTAATTTACACACACATTGTACCAAAACTGAAAGTGACTGGCAAAAACAGCCCTAAAAGAGTCCAGAAAGGGCAGAAAATGTGTGAAAACAGTACTTAGCAATCCCAGGAGCCATTGTACTGACTATTGAGGCCTGTGGAGAGTTGGGAGTTTGGGCAAGGAGGTCTGGAAGGAGCAATTGCAGTAGAGTTTGGCATCTAGTATGTGCTTCTGGGTTTTTTTCAAGGGTTTTTCAAGGGTTTCCAGAAGTTTAGAGGGTATTTGCAGGCTTTTCCAATAGTGTTTTCAAATACACACAATTTCACGGAAACGCGCGGTGCCTCAGAACGTAATCCCCACATAGATTGGGAGTTACCTGGCTGTAAAGAATCATCTGTGACACTGGAGAGCAGCAAGACTTGAGCCAGGCTGGGGACAAAGCTGCCCAAGGCTGGGGACAGTCTGGAATAGCAAACTAGAGCCACTAAACTGCATTTTTGAACCAACCATTTGCAATTCCGCAGGGGCTTCGGGCCCTGATCATCAAAGTCCAAAGAAAGCTGCAGTCGAGTCACTTGAAATCCCCACGCAGCTTTTCCTCCAGGCTTGATTGAATCACCAGGACTCGACTCCCAAATAGATTTTCAATGCCAGATTTAATCCCCAGTGCATGTGAAATAGGATATTAACACATTTGCATTGGTTAGCTGCCCTTAAATAATAATCCTTCTAGCTGCTTGTTCATCAAAGAACAATCCTGACGTTACGGGAAGCTGAGGATGGCATACATGGGGGTTACTGCTACTTTATCCTCACTGCCTAACCTGGCTAGCCCAATCAGTGTTATGGCAGAGCTCACATTTGAACCCCAGTCTTCTTGATCCAAGTCTGACACTCCAGCCACCATGGTCCCTCACACCTTTCCAGTCAACCACTTTTAAGCCCCATTACCCCAGTTCTGTCACTGCAGGTGGTGACAGCAGCCACAAAATTAAAAGACGCCTGCTTCTTGGGAGAAGGGCAATGACAGGCCTAGACAGCATCTTGAGAAGTAGAGACATCACATTGCCAACAAAGGTTCGTATAGTTAAAGCTATGGTTTTCCCAGTAGTGATGTATGGAAGTGAGAGCTGGACCATAAAGAAGGTTTGATCACCGAAGAATTGATGGTTTTGAATTATGGTGCTGGAGGAGACTCTTGAGAGTCCCATGGACTGCAAGAAGATCAAACCTCTCCATACTGAAGGAAATCAACCCTGAGTGCTCACTGGAAGGACAGATTGTGAAGCTGAGGCTCCAGTACTTTGGCCACCTCATGAGAAGAGAAGACTCCCTGGAGAAGACCCTGATGTTGGGAAAGATGGAGGGCACAAGGAGAAGGGGGCGACAGAGGACGAGATGGTTGGATAGTGTTTTCGAGGTTACCAGCATGAGTTTGACCAAACTGCGGGAGGCAGTGGAGGACAGAGGTGCCTGGCGTTCTCTGGTCCATGGGGTCACGAAGAGTCGGACACGACTAAACGACTAAACAACAACAACCCCAGTTCTGAATTCAGGGAACTCAACTGAAGTCATGACCCACACTTGACCCCAAGCATGCATTGGAAGAATCAGAAACTGTTGTGTCGGGTCCCCCCCCCCCCCCGCTTTTATTCCAAAGAGGCAGGGTGTCTTCCCCTTCAACCCACAGCAAGGGTATTAAGATAAACAAATGAAACCCAACACGTCATTTTGTCATGACCTGATGATTGTTGGCTTTCGCTGACAAAAAGGCAGGGCTTTTCGCTGGTGACACCAGTGTTGTGGAATGCTCTCCCTACTGAAATATAAAACGCCCACTGATATTGACATTCTGTCAGTTCTTGAAGACACACCTGTTAGCATTCCCCTGATCTCCTGACTTAAAACTCCTGTTTTAATGATTGTTTAAACGGTTTCTGATTGTTGTGCTGTTTGAGTGGGATCATTTCATTGTACATTTTAATTGCAGGTGCTTATTTTAATGTTTTGATGAAAGTGTCTTATTATGCATTTTAATTATGTGCGTTTCTGTAATTGGTTTTATGCTTGCAAACCATTTAGAAACCACCTTGGCAATGAGGCAGTGTATAAATGAAATAATAATAATAATAATAACCTACTTTATCCTGACAAGAACCCTGTCAGGTATCCCAATAGTGATTGGCTCAAAGACACAGTGGATTTTGTGGATGCATGGGAACTTCAACTAATGCCTCCCCAGATACTCTTATATGCATGCATGTCAGGGGTTCAGGAATGGAGGCACAGGGGAAGGAGGAAGCGGAGAGCGAAGGGGAACAATCCGAGGGCAGTGTAGGTGAGGAAGACAGTGGGGCAAGAGATTCCATGAGTCTGTCCAGTGAGTCGGAAGATTCACAGAAGGGGGCACCCATAGCCAGAGCAAGGGGGTTCCTGGGAGGGAGGCACCAGAAGCAAGGAACCAGTGGTGACTCCCAAAGCAGCAGCTGGAGATCGGGACCAGTTTCCCCACCAGAGCGTAGCGGGGGGGAAGAGTCCCAGGTGTCAGGACCGGTTTCCACTCCAGGGGAAAGAGAAGATGAGGCAGGGCTGACCACGCCCCTGTCGCTGAGTGAGGAAATAGAGGGGAAGTCAGATCCAGCGAGCCCCCCCGAAGGGGGAAGCAGTGACAGAAGCAGCGTAACGGTCAGGAGGAAAGTTGCCGGCTGGGCGCGCGCGCCAAGTTCAAATGCACAGGCGCGTGGGACAGCTGGGAGCTAGGATTGGGAGCCAGGTCCTAAAGCACGCCGGAGGCAGGGGGAAGAATCCGGAGACTCTTCAGCATCAGAAGAGTCCAGAAAGGGCAACACCCCGGCGGGCAGAAGGACCCAGAGGAGAAAGGAGCAAAGGAAGAGGTGGAGCAAGGCTAGGGTCTTAAACTGGTGTCTGGGGGGAGGAGATTCAGACGGAGCTTCAGCGGTCTAGGGTTGAGACGTAGAGCTGCGCGCCGCGGCTTTGGAATCGAAACTGAACCTTAATAAAGACTTTTATATATAACAAGAACTGGCGTTGGTCCTCTGTGAGCTGGGACCTTGGGCAGCTCTGACAATGCATATTCCAGGAGTGTCTGAATCCCTAAAATCTGAAAATGACAAAAAGCAAAAAAAGTAGATATACACTGGTATCTAACTTCAGTGGGATTCCTGTCAAGATTCCCCTTTTCTCCTTATGTCCTATTTCCTTTGCTCAGTCTCTCCCCCACCCCCAAGTATCACTGAATCATTGATGGAAAAAATAGAAATAGAAAAGATTTAGAAAAGGAGAATTAGAACAAGAGAAACTCACAGAACAAGGATCTCTCTCTCTCCCCACCCTACTCCTGCTCTCTCTGAGAGAGAAAGGTAATGAACAAAAGATGTCCCGGCAGGGAAAAGACTTTATTGAAAAGTCAGTTCTGGGGAGGCAGAGAATTCATTATTCCCTTTCTTTGACCTGTGGGTGGTTGGGAAGGAATTGACCCACTCACTAGGGAGCCCCTCGCAAAACATTTACTCCATATGCATCTCCAATCTCTCCTGTGACAAACAGACCTGGGTGAAATATATATAGGGATCTAAGCCTGTCTGTGTAACAATCTATTTCACACATAAACACCATTGTGAAAAGGGTGAAGAAGTCATTGTGCATTCCGTGTTCAGAACTATTGAGATGCAATTAGGATAGAGAGAGTAATGAGGAAGCGGCCAAACTACTTTCAGGCATCCCAGTTGTTTTCTTTTTCACGAAGCACCACCTCCTGACCTCTGCGAGCAATTTTATCCACCAAGGCAGGGGAACGAAGTGTCACAAGAGCCTCTTCTCCATAGCACTATTTCTGCAGGATTAAACATCTTGTCAGCTGCACTTACCAACCTGCCATCAGATGCCTGTCTCTGTCAAGGTCGTCCACAGTTCAGCATTATAAGAGGGATGTTACAGCTGATTTATCAGCTTCCCATCAGAGCTCCTGGATGCCTGCAGGCCACAGGAAGAAGACACCGTACTCCAAGTGAAAGGGGCTCTCCACAACCAAAAACAGCATGCCTGCTTGAGAGGGATGGTGAAAGTATCGAGGAATGGGTATCAAAAATTGATAGCAAGCTCAGGTATTGGGGGTAGGGGGAAGAGACCCATCCTCTAAAACTGGGATGGACAGAAGATAGATTGAGATCTACTAGTATATCTCTGAGTGAATTGCAGCAGATCAGCTGCCAATTGTGTAACAATAGCAACAACTAAAAAGTTTATCCCCAAAATTAGGTGGCTGAAAAAGAACATTAAAAAAAGAAATGGAGTGGATTTCCATGAGCTTGGTTCTGGAACTGATTGCTGAGCATGTACTCAGAGGCACCCTGTTCTCTATTTCTTAGCCCACCCCTGTTTTGCACTAGGCTCTGGTTGGTAAAACTCAGGGGTCTGGTTAAAAAGAAAAAGTAGATCCTTAAAACCTGGTGTCCATCCATCCCTTCTCTGAAAGGAAGAGCAAGAAGATGGTACTAGCAGTCAAGCATAGAAACAGTCACTAGCTCTTTTGAAGAAGAAGAAGAAGAAGAAGAAGAAGAAGAAGAAGAAGAAGAAGAAGAAGAAGAAGAAGGGTGTTCAACCTCATAAGTGAATCTTGTTCCCTATATCTCCATGAAAAGAAAATGGTATGGTTCTTTAAAGTCTACTTGCCCTTGCTGAATCTCTTCCTCTACCTCTGGATTAACCACCTATCCCACCCACAATAGGCCTGAATTAGCATTAGAGCCAGTATAATTGTAAGAGTACTGGGAAGGGGAAAGACCCTCACAATTTGAAATGGTAAATGCAAAAGTAGTAACAATGCATCAGACCAGCTAGGCATAGGCATGGCCAAATTTGGCCTTCCAACTGTTTTGGGACTACAACTCCCATCATCCCTAGCTAACAGGATCAGTGGTCAGGGATGACAGGAAATGTAGTCCCAAAACAGCTGGAGGGCCTGAGCTAGGGGCACTCTTGCTTCTACAATAGGACTTGAAGTCAGGCAGCTGTCCACAGCCAGTGGTGCTGAAGGCAGAACAGAGCCACATCTTCTTGCACACTGCATTGTCCTGCCTACAAACAAATTGGCCCAAGAGAAAAGAGACTGAGAGCATCTGGAAGAGAAACACCTGGCACAGGTTTAAATGGAATGGGCAAAGGCTCTTCTCTTGCCCTGTATAGCAGGATGGGGGAAATAGTGCCACTCCAACTTGCTTTCCCCTTCTTCCAGTTCCAAAACAAAATACATGAATATGCCATTTATTATTGCTGAGCAGCAGAAGGGGCACAGAAACTACTGTATATGTTCTTATAGCATGGGAATGTGGCTGTTGCAATCAGAGTCCTCTGCCATCAGACAGAAGAGAAGTGGACCTGCCTAGATGCACAGAGTGTTGATTTCTTCTCTTCCCCTCATACCAGAATGTAGCCAGAAAATTATATATATGGCACACTTTTCAAAGCATCTCCAGTAAGGAGCCTGCCTCCTTATTCTGAGCCCCAAGAGGTACAACAGCAGACAGTTCATAAGGGACTCCCAACCTTTCCCTGCTTGGGTGCCTCATCCATCTGCTGAAGGTCAGTCAATAACAGCCAGATGTTCGCAGATCCTCCAGGCAATTGAAATGTGAGCCTCTGTCCTTGAGCAAGTCAGAGAAATGCTTATCACATGAATGAATTACTTGAGCAGCAGCATCTGCATATAGAGCAGCCAATTCAGTTCTCTCACAGGGATAGCCAGGTTGCAAGAACAGAGCAACAAGGCAGCTTACGCCACATGCTGTCCTGCACCCTGAAAGCATCTTACCATCATCAGCCACAACTCTTTGACCCTCCACTCTTAATCTCAACCCCCTTCCTTCCAAATACATGGAAAATAATATATGCTAAAGACACTCCCCATTCTGAGTGAATGTTGAGCCTCATTACCTAGCATGGTGATCAGACTCAGGGATTTTAAATTCATCTAGTACAGCCATGTGGCAGGAGCAAGAGATTCCTTCTGAAAGGAAGACCTCTTGCTCCAGCCACAAGACTGTGCAAGATGTGTTTAAAATGGGTTAATCAATGGGCAGTACTTAAAATAAGGAGGAGGAGGAGCCTTATCCTGTAATGAAGGGCCAGGCAGACCTTCAACTGAAATCAGCTGATAGATCAGAAGGGGGTTTCAACTTGACTGCAACAGTCTTTGTTCCATTTTCACATTTGCTAACCAGAGCACCTGTTTGAGGCAAGAGAAGAGCAAGGGAAGTGCAAGAGAAGTCCTGAAGGCATGCACAGTGGTCCTAGGCTAATCCCAAGCTCAGTGGAAATAACCTCCTCCCAACTTCCCTTATCCTACCAATTACTGCATGTTTTTCTGCCTTGTGTCCTCTTGGCTTTACTTGCAGGTGGCTTTGAGCATTACATTTTATTGTTATTCTTCCTCAGCATAAAATCAAATATACAAGCAAAATATAATCTAAGTTACAAAACACAAGAGCAGCAAAAGGTTGTAATTTCCAAATAAATACAGAGCAGATAATGTAGAAAAAGAAAAGCAGCAGAACACATCATAAAAGCCAGTTTCCACTAATTAGTTTGGCAAGGGAGTTTTGGATATCTGAATTTGACCTATATATACTTTTTTTTTTTTACTATTATCTTTTATAGGCTTTTAGCTTTCTGAGTTTTATTTGTGTTTGTTTTGATTTTTGTGAGCTGCCTTGAGTCCCGGTTTGTCCAAGTTCTGGGAGAAAGGCGGGATATAAATACACATGACTATTATTATTATACATTACATTGAATATTTTTCCAAAGACAGTCCTCTGGGTCCCAGACATACTGAGGGAATATTGGCTCACATTTCTGCACACATTTCCCATGTGATGTGGGCCCCCTGAAACAGTGGCAAAAAGAGTAGATCCTGTTCTTTCTGTTGGGAAGCTTGGAGAAGCATATTTAGGACTCGCAAGATCCGTCCATCCTGGCACTGATCTGTTCCACAACAGATTCAAATACAACTCCCACCACTTGGAGTTGTGGACATAGGAAACAGCCATGCAAAGACCCATGATGGAGCTTTTACAAGGTACATTGGAAGATACAGCCCTGTTATTAATGATACAGCTGCACTCCATTTGCATTACTTGTTTCTGTGGGGATGTCATCTTTTGAATTATGGCACCACCGGCTCTAACAGATGCCTCAAGTTATGCAGAATCCATTTGTCAGTGTCCACAGGTAAGCCAGGATCTGCGGCCTGAGACCCGTTTCTTGAGCTACACAGTAAAATTGGCCTATCAGCGAAGCATTTGTGTCTTCAGGCAATATCAACACGATACCTTTGGCCCCTGTGTTACAGTTTCCCTTTATAAGAAATATAGAAAAAGGAAGGAAAAACCTCCTCCCTTCTTCCCCCACACAACTGTGCATAATGCTTCTCATGATCCCTGCTGGGGGAACTTTCACTCCCTACAAACCAGATAGGAATAGATGCCTTGCCCAAAGCAAAACAGGAAGGAGCAGTGACAGGCCCACCCCCTCTTCTCCCCACCCCCTGAATCTTCAAAGCCCCAAGCCTGCATGACCACTGCCAAAATGCTCTATTGTAATCAGCAAATGAGGCAAGCGAGGCATGGAGCCTTGACTTGCAAGCCAGACAATGTGTTTTGTGACAATGCCAGTTAAGATACTACGGGCTCCTGTCAGCTCAGTTGCCAAAAGGGGCTCTGACAGGAATATTAAAGACAGAGAGGCACAATGCCTTCTAGGGTTCACTATCCCTCACAGCTTTCCAACTTACTTTTATGATTTTCATGTGTTCATCCCCCAAGCATTTAATACCCCAGGGGTGCTGCTAGCGAGGCTGTCAGACACTGATGAGATTATATTATCAAGATAAAAGAGAAGCCACATCCAGTGCCCCCATTCCAGCAAAGGCTAATAATTACTAAGTGATAGAGCACACTTTTTAAAATAATAATAATAAAAAATTCCATTTTCCAGCCTTGGTCCACTCAGCCCCTATTGTGCCACCATCATTAAAGCATTTTATTTAATTTTTCAATGCAGTCCTTTTTTCAAAAGAGCCACAGCGTCGAACTGCGAGAAATAAATTGCTACAGTGAGTTAGCAGGGGCTAATCACCAAGAGTCAAGGAAAATTATGATCTCAGCACTAAAGTGTTGATTTCATTTCTAAAAGGTTATATGGTCCAGAGTGAACATTAAAAACAAGTCATCCCTCCACCACTGATGGAAAAAAGCTGCTGTAAAACATACACCCTCCACCTACCAGCAGACTGCATAGGACTCTACTTGATGGGCAGTACGTGATGTAAATGAGGGACTGAGCCTAGGGCTTGGCGATCAGAAGGTCGGCGGTTCGAATCCCAACGACGGGGTGAGCTCCCATTGCTCGGTCCCAGCTCCTGCCAACCTAGCAGTTCGAAAGGACATCAAAGTGCAAGTAGATAAATAGGTACCGTTCCAGCAGGAAGGTAAACAGCGTTTCCATGCGCTGCTCTGGTTCGCCAGAAGAGCCTTAGCCATGCTGACCACATGACCCGGTTGCTGTATGCCAGCTCCCTCGGCCAATAAAGCAAGATAAGCGCCGCAACCCCAGAGTTGGCCACGACTGGACCTAACGGTCAGGGGTCCCTTTACCTTTACCTATCACACTGAATTATGCTCAGGGTTTAGGGAAGTGCAGTTCTGTGTGCTGCAAACAAGCCTATGTTAACAGCTTCACCGGGCCACACAAATGGTCTCTGCAACCAGGTATCACATCTTATGTTGTTCATCACAATTCCTTCTAATTTCAGTTCAAGTCGCCTCATGCTTGTGTTTATATAGCCAAAACTGCACCACTCCCACACAAGAGAAAGGTTCCAGCAGACTCAAAGTAACCCTGAGGTTTGTGGATGTGTTAGTGGGAGATACTAAAGGGGAGACCCCCAAAACAACCTCATAAGAACTCAGTGGCACAGAATATTGAGAAAATGAGGCCCAGCTGCATTACATTTAAAGCTATTTAAACATTCATGGCTTCCACCAAACAATCCTAGCGACTATAGTTTGTTAAGGGTGCTAAGAGTTGTCAGGAGACCCCTAGTCCCCCCACAGAGCTACAATTCTTCCCAGGGAATTCTGTGAAATGTAGCTCTGCGAAGGGAATAGGGATCATCTAACAACTCTCAAATTCTGTGGTCTTCACAATCCAAGCTACATCTCCAAGTATGATTTCTGTCATTTCTGGCACCTTGCAGAAACGGACTCCAGATGAACAACTGGAAGGACTTCTACATAAATGGATGAGTGGTATATAATGGGCTTTAACACTATTCCACAAAACATGATGCCAGCATTAAATTTATACCATACCTAGCAATAACATTTAGGAGGGGAAACCTTCTCTAATGGAACCTACAAATTATGAATCACTGACTGACTCCAGGGTAATTTCAGTTATATCATCATTTGGACAAAAGTAAAAAAAGTGCCAGTTCTGCACCATTCTCCACTTTGGTACATCATGTTTTCCTCATTATGCTTTCTTCATTTATTCTACTTAATGGTGCACTTTCCCATCAATGGCCCTCAAAATTGCCAGCAATAAGACACCAACTAACATGTTTTTGAACAATAACCACCGTACAATGTCATTCAAGAAATTGCCTTAAAAGTAGGGGCCACATTTCCTTGTGGATAGCTTTCTGTGGCACTAATACAAGGGATGGAAGGGTCCAGACATGAAAATGGACACAGCAATGGATGTAATCCTTGCTTTTGTACTGTAGGTTGCATCTCAGCCATGCAAAAGACAGAGGTCTTACATACACACCTCTCCTTCCTCCTTTCAGGCAAGCAAGAGGTATTAATACAGTTCAAGGGACATATTTCAGCCCAGCAAAAGTACATGTTGGTGGGGCCTCTGAGAGGGGGTGGGGCCCCGAGAGAGAGAGAGGGAGGGAAGTCTCTAGTTCAGGCATGGGCAAACTCAGCCCTCCAGATGTTTTGGGACTACAACTCCCATCATCCATAGCTAACAGGACCAGTGGTCAGGGATGGTGGGAATTGTAGTCCCAAAACATCTGGAGGGCCGAGTTTGCCCATGCCTGTTCTAGTCAGTAAGAGGTTTAGAGTAATCTCTCATGCCACTCCAGCAGCTGAAACTACACCCATATACAGAACCCATGAGGCAGGGTTTAGCAGCCCTAATCTGAACCATTAGAGATACCTCAAACACACCATTATTTCCTTAATGTCCACACTCAGGACAAAGTAGATTTTCCACACAGCTGTCTACATGCAAGGTTGCTCATATATTTAAAATATGAGCTTTCCTATACTGGCTATCCAGCCGATGACCACCTGGACCCACAGCTGAATCCTAAACCTCAGTGCCATTCTGTGGCAGCAAGTTCCACAAAATACAGGTAGCTGTGGAGAACCTGGGAGTCTCTTTGTAATGCTGCTGGAAAGATCCAGCCTAGAAAGCAGAGCCTCAGAAAACACCACATACTCCAGGGCCATTCTGCAAGGAATATTCCATAATAAAAACAAGAGCAGACAGGCTTACAGAAATTAGACCATCGCATCTCCCAGCACATGCTATGCTTTTGCTTCATCGTCCCTCTCCACAGTTTCCTTTGCCATCAGCATCTGTCCACAATAGCCTCATGGCATCCTTAGCCAGGGGAGAGCCAGAGAGTTGAGCCTAAGGACTGAGACCACTTCC
Source organism: Podarcis melisellensis (assembly GCF_964234715.1). Classification (NCBI taxonomy): domain Eukaryota; kingdom Metazoa; phylum Chordata; class Lepidosauria; order Squamata; family Lacertidae; genus Podarcis; species Podarcis melisellensis. Next base: position 35,384,884 of record NC_138538.1, read on the forward strand.
CACTCATGGAATACTGGAAATACTGACAGCAGCACTAGAAACCCAGTGTCAGTTTCTAGCTCCCCTGGCCTTAAAAAAATCAAACAATGTAAGGGAAATTTGTGTCTGTAAGTTGTCATGCCTTAAAATAGTTACAGACAAGTGGGACTGTAGCAAAATGTTGCAGTATAGAGTGCTCACTCATTTTGTTCTGTTTTCAGCTTAACAAACACAGTTCCCAAAGCCCTTCCACTCCTCAGGATTGGAAACTAACCTACTCATTGCTACGTTCACAGTCGCTCCATCTCCATCTTTCTAGCCCACATTCCAATAGTATATAGGAACACAGTGGTATCTCGGGTTACATACGCTTCAGGTTACATAGGCTTCAGGTTACAGACTCCGGTAACCTAGGAATTTTACCACGGGTTAAGAACTTTGCTTCCGGATGAGAACAGAAATCGTGCTCCGGTGGCGCAGCAGCAGGAGGCCCCATTAGCTAAAAAGGTGCTTCAGGTTAAGAACAGTTTCAGGTTAAGAATGGACCTCCGGAATGAATTAAGTACTTAATCTGAGGTACCACTGTATATAGAAAACAACCACAAAGAAATATAGGCTTATACAGTATCCAGTTGCAGCAGTAAATAACTGTCCTGTCAAGGCAAGGATTTTCACTTGGGTCACAAGACTTTCTCCCCTCCTCCCTCCACCCACCCCATACATCTGTTCAGTTGGTTCTCCGAAATCTCCAGAGCAGATTTAGAGAGGGTACAGGGCACACAGGGGAGGAGATGGGGGGGAACCCACTGTGCAAGCAGAAATCTGTGCACTGGTGAGATGAAGGAATTGGATACCACCTACAGAAGCACACTTTTGTGGTAAAAGTGGGAGGGTCAGGCACCTCAAACGGTATTGTCGCTATGAAAAATAATCAGTTTCTCAATTTTGTACACTACAAAATTTAGTGAGCTCCTGGTTCTCAATTGTATCCTCCTTAAGCTGCAGGTGATTCCATTTTTAAATAACCTTGAGCAGAGGATGCTAACAAATCACCACCACCATTTTCTCTCTTTCATCTTACAGATCCATTGCTGCCTTCACTATGTGATAAAGGAGCTTGAGAGTGTTGTGGTTCAACCACTGGCTAAGCCATTTTGGGGCAAGCACTTTTCTTTGGAATCTCAGTCAATTTTGTGATGGTTCAGTCTTTGGCAGCTGAATATATTTATCATCTGGTTGTGGGCAGCTGGTGACCTTATAGCATCCTGGTTTCAGCATGCCTGAGACCATGTATAATTTTAAACAGTTGTAAAGAAGATATTTGCTCTTCTATTTGTGTAACAGATTAGTGGCCAAAAGGAGGAGACGATTCAAGATTTCTGAATTTTGTAGATACTCTGATGGTCACAAGCCACTCATTTCAGCAAGACTACCTGATTTGAGACAGCCACAATTTTGAGTAAGATGGCATCAGGGCTCAGGTGCTACCTGCAAGGCCAAAGAGTTGAATTTACAGCAGTCTTCCAAACATCATATTTTCTCCAGGAAAAAGTAGTAGCAATGTCTCTACCCCATGATGTCACCCTCCTATCAAGGAAAGGTGTCAGCATTATTTATTTATTTATTATGGAAGGAAATGTGGAGTTCAACATAGGCTCATCTGCTACTGCCCATGCATTAAAAAGAAAAGAAAAACTAAAACATGTTCTGCATTTATACAGATACAAGTGCACACAAAATTGGACTCGCAATTCCTGAAATCACACAGGAGAGACCTGTGGCCCTTAAGCACAGATCAGGGTATCATTCTGTGCCCAGCTCACTGCAGCCACAAGCTGCTGTCAATTCTGAGCAGCAGCGAACTTTTGACAAGCCCTAGAGCACCTGCCACTTGTACCAATTGCTTTGCTAAGCCAGGTGTTCTCATGCATCTACGAAATTAGGCAGGGAAAAGAGAGGGGATGCAATTGAAATGCTGCAGGGAAATTGTGCTGGCTGAGGCTAACTGGGCACATAGTCTTGGCCAGTATGGCCCTCTTGAGGTCCTCTTGACCAGCAGTTTCTGCTAGTCAAGAGAAGAGGTCGCCAGACAATGGACAGTGTTTTAAGCTGCAAGGAGGACTGCTCCCATACAGCTTACATGATTGGTGGAAGGAGGGAGAGAGAAAGGAGATAAGTCTTGGAAATACGCAGCTTTAAGCAGACATTCTCTGAATCCAACTTTCCTCTACTGTTAGAGTAGTGTGCATCTTCAAATATACATCCCAGTGCAGAATGTCTATCAACACTGCATTGCTTTCAAAGGAATATGAATTTGGATGGTGCACATCAGAACTCACATTCCAAGGCATGTAAAGTGGTGTGAGGAGACCATCACTCCACTAGACCGCACACAAGCCACAGCATTTTCATGAGTTGGCCTATGTTATCATCATCATCATACTTATGTCCTGCTCTTCCTTGAGAAAGCCCAGAGTGGCTTTCCATGAGGCTCATAGGGGTCTCCCACTCAAGCATGGGTGGTCCAGTACCTCCTAAGTTCATCTGTACTGTAGGATTAGATGCTCCCAGACTCAAAACAGGCCTACATGTAAACAGGTGACTTTAAGTGCATAATAGGATAAAGGGGGGAAGCATTTCTAGAAAGTAGCAAGATGCCTTGAGTGTAATTTGAGAAAGAAAATTATTTTGGTTTATGCTTCCAAGGCCAGCCCAAGACATTTTGCCACCTGGGCAGATCACAAGTGAAATACTCCACGCAAGTCAAGCTGTTTCGACATCTGAGGCAGAAAATCCAGCACGCGCTGCTTCTTCCCCTCCCTGGAACTACAAATGCAACAACACGCCTAATTACGAATCTGCTACCTTTTCACAACACCCACAAACAGCTGCCTCAGGCAGCCACCTCCCTCTGCCTAATAGTAGGGTTGGCCCTGCAACAGCATCCAGTGAAGCAGGTGTCTTAACCTGCAGGTTGGGTGGTCCTGAGAGAAAGTAGCAGCAGGGGATACAGGGAGGCCCCAGCTAGGGGTGCCCTCCATGTGGCTGTGCTGCAGCCCTCAGCCGCAGCCTGCTTCTCTGACACCTACTGTGACATCAGGGTTATCTTTAAAGCGATGCAACAAAATGCCACTCTCGCTGCAGAAGAAATTACCTTGATCCAACACCCCCCCACCCCCACCCCAAAAATAATTAGGGGTGAGGCAGGGCAACTCCCCTTGTAGGTAAACACTTCTTCGCTGTACCCTTAGGGGACCCAGGAGGTGCTCTCCATTCTGTGGTTGATGCCAACAGCCTCCATCCTACCCTTCCTGAGCTTGTCCGTTGCTTCTGTGAGCCAGCTAGGGAGCTCCATCGCACGAGGGTGAGGCTGCAAGGGGAATGCAAGTCAGCAACGGAATCTGGGACTGGCAGGACACAAGTGGGGCAGGAATGTTCTTTCCTATGTTCTATGCGGGCCCGAGATCGACCCCTGCGGAGAGCAAGGTGCTGATTTCGCATGCTAAGGACCAGAACTCAACAAATCCCCCCCGCAAGCATTGTTGGGGAAGGTATGAAGACCTCCAAAGATTCACTGCCTCTTGCAGATACCCCGCCCGTACTGTGCTTTCCTATTCTACGCATGGAAGACTGCTGAATTAACAGTAGGGCTGACCGAGGAGTATTAGGAGCAATTGCTGTTGTTGGATTTCCTGGATTTCTTGTTAGTGGCCGGTGCCATTTAGTTTTGCACTCGGAGTTTTGCTCTCCACCGTGTTCGGAAAGCTTTAAATCATTCTCTCTCTCTCTCTCTCTCTCTCACACACACACACACACACACACACAAACCCCTCTCAAGAACACCAGTTGTCTTCAAACGTGCGCACTGCCAAAGCCCAGCCAAAATGGAGTGCACGTCAGACCTGCCCAGACGGCATCGGAGCCGCCGCGAACTCCGCTCGCCTTCCTTTGCAAGCGGAGCCTGGCTTAGCAGACCCCGTTTCATTCTTCTGACTGCCGACGCTCCAGTTTCCCTTGAAGCAAGAGCGAAGAGACCCCCATCCCAGATCCGATTTCGACAACGCGCCCGGCGCTGAGAACGCTGAAGTTCAGTTCCCAAACTAGCTCGCCCGTCGCTCCAGCCCCGAGAGCGCGCAACGCAGGCACCCTGACCGGCCTGCTGGCCGAAACCACCGCGTCCCCGGTAGCCGGCCAGGCACAAGCAGGCGCGACGGAGCGGCGCAGCTCTCGCCGTCCAGCCGGCTGCAGGACCACCGCCAAGCCCCCAAACTTGCGCGAGAGGAGCCCAGAGGCGGCTCGCTGCCCCGTCGAGCCCGCGGGGAAACTTGGCGCGCTCGCCCCCCTCCGAAGCGGCCGCGCCGAGCCATCCCCGACGTGCTTCCCTTACCGGTGGGCGGCGCGTCCTGGCGGCGGGCCCCCTCGGCTCTGGCGCCCCTCTCGCTCTGCCCAGCTTGCTGCGCCCCGGGAGGGCCGTCGGGATCCGTCCGTCGCGGCCGCGAGTCAGCAACGGTGCCTCGTGCCCACGCCTCCTCGGCTCTGGCGCCCGGGGCCGCCTGGCATCGCCTCGGCCAGTCTCTCCGGCGGGGCTGCCCGGCGTCTCCCTGCTGCCGCTCGGCACGCGCGCGCAGCCTTTGCAGGAGGCTCCGCTCGCCACGGCATCCGGCTGCCTTTGCTCCGCGCGCTGCCAGCCTGAGCCTCAGCCTCCTCCGGGGGCTGCTGGGCGCGCAGAGGCGGGCGCACGGAAGGACCGCAGCGACCCCTACAGGCCGACAGGGGCATTCTTCCCTTTTTTTGGAGGGGAAGGAGCCTCTTAGGTTCCAGGGATCTAGCGAGGTCCTCTTACTAGATTCCTCCCTTCCGTCTGAGCGTAGGGGCGGCGCTGCGCTTCTTCCCGCGGCAGGTAAGAGTCGTTGCACCTTCATCATCAGCGGTGTGGCAGGCAGAAATTCAACAGGTGGAGCCTTTTCTCTGGCATGCTGGTGCAGAGGTAAGGGAAGCGTGACTGTCTGCCTGACGCGAGGCTGTTCGAGAGCAAAAGTGGCGAGCCTGCGTTGTCCCTTCGCTTCCAAGGCTACAAGGAAGGAGATGCAGTTCCTTCCTTGCCTTTGGGTGAGAAGCTGCATTTTGGGGGTCGCTGGAGGTCGATCAAGTTTGCGCTCCCATCCGCGCTTAATTGGGGTTGGGGTTCAGCACGGGACAGGATCAGGGGTGCGTGCATATTGTGCCAAATTTAAAGGAGAACAAAGGCAAAGCGCTGAATTTCAAAGTATAAAATGAATTTAGTGGAAGACGTTAGAGGAATTACTAATTGGCTCAGTATGTCAGTGAAAGCCAGCCTGGCAGAAAAATAGAAAACACTAGGCTAGGACTTCTTGGCATAGTGCAAAGCCACTGGTTCACATTTTGCTTCTGCAGTGCACACATTAAATGGCATTAGGAACTCACTGTTTCCCAACTCCCACCAGCAATGTTGGAGCATCACACTGGCCTGCCTTTCAGGGTTATTGTAAAGAATCCAAGAATACGTGTGAAATATTTTCTATGCTCACAATTTCGATATAAATGCAAAATAAGAATATAATGGCTGACCACTCTCCCTGCTTTCTACAGAGGTCACTGTGAAGAGCCTCCCTCCCAGTGTCCTTTCTTGCTCCTCCTCCTGACAGCCTTCTGCTGCCTGAAGACAATATAAAGGGCATGGTTCTGTCTCCTTCCAGCCCCAGCTGTTCAGTGCCATTCTGACCATTGCAGCTGTATGATGCTTGGAGCTCAGGAAGGGGATTCCCGTTGCAGTTGCAATGAGTGGGGTGGTGGTCAATGCAGGCAGGCTGCTGCTGCTGCTGCAGAGTGGCTGGCAGTCCATTATGACCTGATGCAAACATATCTACAGCAAGGTCTACTTTAGCTGATGGGCTTCTGGGGCCAGGATGGATTGCAACTTTGGACCAGTTCACAAAACCTGTTTTATTCTATATGTAGGTAAGTGGTCTAGTCCCTGCCATTTCCCAGTATGTATTTGGATAAAGAGTGTAACATGCTCCCCATGCTTGGTATAATCACAACTGTAGAGTAAATGTGTAGCATGAGATAACATTTAAACATTATTTGGCCGAGCAATATATCACAAGAATGCACACACTTAAAATGGGCCCTGGGTGATTCTAACATTTTACTATTCAGGATGCCAAGATCATAAAGCTTAAAAGACAACAATAACAATTTAACGGTTATTGAACAAGAGAGCTAAATCGAATGCATTTTTAATACTAATCAAATAATTGAGGGAAACCCCTTAAGAGTCCTGTGATAACAAGCCAATAGTGTGTTACTCTCCAAATAAAAACATTTTCGTTGACAAAAGTGAAACCAAATCAGATAAATTTCTTTCTTTTTTTTAATCACTAAAATTCTTGTTAAATTAGACCAGATTGTTCATCGGATGAAGCCTGCACAATTAAAATTTCACTGTAAGTACAAATATGTTTGTTTCCAAATCATTTCACAGAAAATGAAATCCCCTTCCCACAGAAGCCTGCAGCTTTCAAGATTTCACGAAGTTCTTTCGGTATAGAAAAAGGCATGCTGAGCCGAAGTAGTTTTTATTCTTCACAACTAACAGCTCCCCAGGCAAGGAAGAAAATGAAATCCTAATGAAATTCGTTCTATCCAAAACTCCAAAAGTGGCCTTTTAGGACAAAACCGCTGATTTTATGTATGTAGATTTTATTGAAAAACCACACTGCTCTTTATACCAGTACTTAAGTGATCTTGTCAATTTCAGAACTGCCTGCTAAGGTTCTGAAAGGTCAAGTGCTTAAGTTTGGCTTATATGGTCTTCTACATTTAATGCTGTACAGAAGGAGCCCATATCAATGGGTTTTGTATAGGAGGCCCAGAAAAATTAACTGGCTTGTTCAAGTTTACCCAGAGTCTTTGGTGGAGATGGAACAATGGCTACTAAACCTGCTGGCTATTTTCTACCTTCACTGATCTCCATATGTCTGAGAGTGCTGTTGTGCTCGGGTCTTGATTTCAGGCTTCCCATGGGCATCTAGTTGGCCACCACGAGAACAAGATACTGGACCAGTGAAAAACGTTTCTGTACCCACTTTCTCCATGCCAGGCATCATTTTATAAACCTGTATCATGCCACCTCTTACTTGCCTTTTCTCTTAAACTAAAAAGTCCCAAATGCTGCAACCTCTCTTCATAGGGGAGTCGCTTCATCCCCTTGGCCATATTTGGTTGCAAGGAAGTGTCCCTTTGCGCTATCCCACTTCCCTCTTCTGCCAGCTCATTCATTCATTGATTCATTCATTCATATGCCACTTTTCCATCAATAAATCATGCTCAAAGCAGCTTACAACAAAGAAAAAAGGAAATGCATTCCAAGTAAGCATTATAGAAGATTACTTAAACAACCACCAAGTGGAAAAATAACAAGGGGCTTCACAGTTCCACCTTAGTCCTAGAAACACCCCTCCCATGATGTCGCTCAGTGTCCCTCTCCTGCAGCTTTTTATAAGTCTCAGCAGTTTCCTTGTTCTCTAGGACCTTACACTTTTCATCAGTACAGCATTGCTGGCGGAAGGGGGAGTTATTTAACACGTTCCTTCAGTGTCATTTTCCTGATCTAAATTCCCCCCTATGTGCTATTTGTCATGCGGCAGAAATCAAGAATTATGTGGGGAGCATCCTGTTGCTGGACAGAACAGGGCTTGATTGACATAGCCATTTGGGGACAAAAGGGCGGGAGCATAATTAGACCCTCCAGGCCTCCCCATTTTGCCCACAATATTGTTTTGGCCACACCCAACTGCCCTACTCCTGATGTCATGCATGATGTCAACTGTGGGACAGGTAAAGACATGACTGGGCCAAAGGAGGTTTGCAGCCACTTGTAAGATTGTTTAAGATTTAACCCTAAAAAGGTCTTGGAGGCAAATCATCCCCCAACTTGGACCATTGGTCCATCTTTGCCAGGGCCAGCTACTCTGTCTTTCTCAGAACTTAAATCCAGTGTCCCTTAGCAGAAAATAGCAGCGACTGACCCAGAGGCCTTCTGCATGCAAAGCAAATGCTTTGCTACTACTGCTCCTCCTTTGGATGACGATGATTTATTACTTATACCCCACCCATTCAACTGTGTTGCCCCAGCCAGTCTGGGTGGCGTCCAACATAATATAAAATAAACACAGTGAAGTATCAAACATTAAAAACTTCCTGACACAGGGCTGCCTGCAGATGTCTTTGGAAAGTTGTGTCGTTGTTTATCTCCTTGACATCTGGTGGAAGGGCATTCCGCCACTACTGAGAAGGCCCTCTGCCTGGTTCCTTGTAACTTCACTTCTTGCAGAGAGAATGCTTAGAAAATTTCCATTAGTGGATCTATCAGTGGCGGGAATCATGACTGTTACTACAGTTGCATAGTGTTTCCCCTGTGGTCTCAGTTTCAGCCTTTTACTGTCCCTATGATCAGATCATAAAAAGATCGGAGCCACCAGGATATGACTCCAAAATCCTATAAAACAGAATAGGTGGAGCGGATGCAAGTGAAATAGAAGAGTGTGTGTGTGTGTGTGTGTGTGTGTGTGTGAGAGAGAGAGAGAGAGAGAGAGAGAGAGAGAGAGAGAGAGAGAGAAAGCACACTTCTATGAAAGTGACGAGGCAACATTTTGGAGCAAAGAGTTTATACTGGAGGGAGTCCTTGAGGTCAAAGGCTATGTGAACCAGCACACTCTGCAAATACGTAGTAGCAAATAAGGCCACAGAAGGTACAGTGGAGTCCTTTAGTTGTGGAGCAGCCTTCTCTGTGCAGGATGCAGCAGCAGCAGCAAGAAAGAGGCACGAAATGAAGATGTGTGGCTGCAATCAAATTGCCCCGTAAAAGGAATCACAATAAATTCTGCCCTTCCCGATTACAGGGGACAGGCAAACCTTCGAACCCATTAAGGGCTGCTCCTTTTCTTGATGAATTATCCAGGATGCACCAAGCTATTTGCTGAGCTCTACTGTATTACACTAATTATAAATTAATATATTGCTCATTACACACACTGAAGCTATGTAGTCAACTAATGCACTGCACCAAGGAGGCTATTTTGAAGCATCCTCTGGTGTTCCAGTGATCTAGAGGCTTCATTTATTCATGGATTGGTTGAAAGGCCACTGCTGAAGGACTGTTCCCCGCCCTCCAAAACTCTGAGCTGCCAGAAAGTGCATTACCACTCCAAAGGTAACGTTCTGTACATCAGGCTATAGCCTCCTCCTTTTGAAGCTTTTATAAGGCACTGCAGCAGGGAAATTTCTGTGTGGAAGTGGAGCAAATAATATTCTTTCATCTTCTTTATTCCGGGGTTTGAACTGACTTTCAGTTTTGTATGGTCTGCTTAAAACACACACACATACACACCAGTGTGTGCTGCATTTCTAAAGCAGGGCACTTACTCAAGCCAGGCATAACTAATCTGGATTAAGGGATCCTGAGTCTGCACTTGTACTTATGAACCACTTTCCTAGATCAGACTAGAATCTGCTACAGTAGAACCTCAGGTTACAGCGGGGATCCATTCTGGAGGACCCACCGCAACCCTAAAACGACACAACACAAAGCATCGCATCTCCGCACACACGCGATTTAGTGGTTCTGTACGTGCACGAACAGCATGAACCCAGAAGTCACCCATTCCAATACTTCTGGGTTTGTGCCAATCTCAAGCCAAGGGTGACGTAACCTGAGGCTCCACTGTAATTCAACATTCTTTGCAACAATCCCAGCCCCTAACAGGCACCACCAGGCAGTTCAATGGAATTTAGGGATCTGCTTTGTAGGCATCTCTCTTTGCCTCTGTTTATGCTCTGCTCATCAGAGGATCAGCATGGCTGGGCATTTGCTGAGGGCCCATACCCAGAAGGGGGCCCGCTGACAGCTCACTCGTTCACACACCTCTCATTCTGGCCTAGACAGATGGTGGTGGTAAGAACGAAGAGCAATAGATGGCACTACCTGCTTGCTCATCAGCTCTCTGCCAGAGAAGTAAGGAAGGGGTAGCAATGATGAGGAACAAGAGGGACAGGAAGTGATAATGGAGAAGAGGAGATAGTCAAACTGAGGAAGGGGATCCAAGGAGGATATCTTTCTTTCTCAAGGGCCCTCAAAATGCTGGCAGGAGCAAAAGAAGAGCCCTGCTGGTGAAGGAGCTAGAGAGACCCTCTTGGTCTAAGTGTGTCCATGATGATGGCTTGCAACTGACATGACCTACTTAGCATGGCCCATTTAGCTGTCCACAAGGTGCTTTTAGAAGAAAAGTCAAACTGTCCACTTTCGACAGACTTTGTGGTTGGAAGTTTCCTGGTAGTGCTGGTGCCTTTTGGGAAACACAAACGTTCAGACTTTGTGGTTGGGGGGTTCCTGGCGTTGTTGGAAAGGCAGTGTCCAGGAGGGAAGAGGTTGTGACAGAGAGTAACCACTGAATCTGCTAAAACGTTTTATTTAGGAACTAATCCCCTCAAGCCTTGAAGACTGGCCGCAAGGTGTTTCCTGTGAGGCTCAACTAGGTATTACCTGCTTGACTTTAGCAAAGCATGTCTGTGATCACACGTTCTTCATGTGTAATGATGTATAACTGTATAAATATGTGTCGTGAGCTCCTTAGAGTCAACAGATTTTTCAGGTATTAACCTATTCTGTGCCTTCTGAATAAACACTTTGGCTTTCCACCCCAGTGTGTTCCTTGATTATGCTCACCCTGCTCAATTGGACACTTGTCCACAATGCTGGATCAGGCCAAAGCCCTATCAAATCATATCATCCTGTTTCTGGAGTGCCTGGTGCCTGTGAGAAGCCTGCAAGCAGGAGCTGGGTGCAGCAGCACTCTCCCCACTTGCGATTCTCAGTAACTGGTATTCAGAAGCAAGGTAAAAAAGAAAAAGGTAAAGAACCCCTGGACAGTTAAATTCAGTCAAAGGCAACTATGGGGTTGCAGTGCTCATCTTGCTTTCAGGCCGAGGGAGCCGGCGTTTGTCCACAGACAGCTTTCTGTGTCATGTGGCCAGCATGACTAAACCTGTGTCATGTGGCCAGCATGACACAATGATGGAAACCAGAGCACACAGAAACGCCATTTACCTTCCCGCCACAGTGATACCTATTTCTCTACTTGCACTGGCATGCTTTCGAATTGCTAGGTTGGCAGGAGCTGGGAAAGAGCTCACCCCATCACGGGGATTCAAACCGCTGACCTTCCAGTCGGCAAGCCCAAGAGGCTCAGTGCTTTAGACCACAACACCAGTGCCTCCGAGAGTGGATGCAGATCTGAAACTAAAGCGGAGATTACAAAGATAGCATCAATCTCCTGCACTGTCTTATTGAAAGGAAAGTAGACCCCGTAGTACTGCCCTTGTAACTTCTCAGTGCTCAGAGAAGGGGGTGGTGCATAACACTGTTTTCTGGGAAAGAAACATTGGCTTGTATTCAATGCAGCACTAAGTAACAGTCCTATCAATGCAAGGATGGATGCTTGTGCAACAGGCATCTCCTTCCCCTGTGCATGTCCTGCACCCTCTTCAAATCTGATCCAGAGGTTTGGGGGGAAACCCAGAATAGAATTAGGGAGTATATGGGGGGGGGCTGTAAACCTTTGTGCTGATGACACCGTTGCTTAGTACAGTAGTGAATTGAATACAAGCCATTAATACCAATGTGAAGGGGAAGAAGGCACACTACTGCAGGGGAACTTAAGAGCAAATGTCTCTTTCTCTCAGGAAAACTGATAGACTAGAATGGCTGACTTCTAGGTGCTAGTGCTGGCAATGAAAATGTGCCATTCTAGATCCACTGGGGCTGCCATTATGGCATGCCATCAACCTCCTCTTCAATCACAGTGACATCCGCACACTAAAGTTATTATGCATTTTCTAACACAATTCTTAATGCCTGTATTCCAGAAAGCAAAATGTCCGTCAGCCTAGCCTGTATCATCAGGTTGTTTGTCAGGAGAAAATGAGGTATGGATAGATTTGACCTTGCAATGGTCCCATCCAAAAAGCCTACATGAAAAAATCTACAGACAGATGCACGTTCCGTGAACCCCTCAAAACAAAGCCTGAATACAAACAGTTTTGGGAAGCCCGTTTTTCTTCTTGAAATGCTTTTGCACTTTGATTAAAGGTCTGAGCAAACTCAGGAATAAATAAATAATGCTAAGAGCTCTGGCAGCCCTCCTTGCATGATCCTGGGATGTCAATAAACTAGCAAATGATACACAGGGCTGACAGGAAGAAAATGACCTGTGTCTGATATTGCATCGGTGTTTCTGTGTTTACTTTTACAAATTGCCCAGGAGACCCTTGTGAAAAAGCAACAAAAAAACCTGGGTGGGGGAGAGGAAGAGGAGCGCTGTAAGAATAGGCAAACTGGAGGCCATTAATCATATTTTCAGTCTGCTTGTCCACTTATGATCAGCCATATAAGAGCTCTGCTACTTCAGTAAAGCAACCTATATAGTGCAGGTAGGAAAGCAGATAAGAATGATAAAGGCCATCAATGGATGCTCAGGAGGAAGGGTAGTTAATGGAGCTGGAACTTCACATTATGGGTGCTTCCAGGCTGCCACTATTTTTTCAGGTCGGATTCAGCCCCATCCCAGCAAATTATGGCTGCAAAATTAAAGAATGGTTTGGAGCTCTTGTGAGATAAACCTGCTTCCCTGATAGGATCTGGACTTTTTGCAATTAAAAAAGTGACTAGAAAAGGCACCGTGAAGGGTGGGATATGCAACACTGCCTAATCTCAACACAAATCCAGGGGGGTGATGGATCACACTGCAGGATTCTGAATCATGTGCAGGATCACACTGCAAGTTTTTGGACTTTTAGGAGAGGGATCATTTTGGAGTTGTAGATCATGGAAATGCATATAATGACAAAGTGTGTCTATAAAATGGTCTGTTATAACAACTCTGCAAAACATGGACTCCTTTTGTTATGATTTGGCATTAGCATTACCAATATGCAAAGCTGGAAAAGCATATTGTTGTGTAAGTTGTTGGTGTGTGTGTTTGTGTGTGTGTGAACTTAGGTGTCTTTTCTCACACTCATTCATCCATTTTCCAGAGTGCTTTCTTTCTTTGCTGCCTCTGATGCAGTCCACTCTACTACACAAAAACTTGTGCCATTATTAAATGTGTTAATCTTTAAGTCACTTTGTTATTTGTTCATCCAATTTCCTAAAGCTTTTTATTTGTTTTAATTTGATGATGGAATGTAAAGAAAGGGTGGCGAGTCTGTAGTCTGGTTTTGCTATTAAACCAATCACATTGGCACAAAACTCATTCTCTCTCTCTTTTCATTAAAAAAGATTTGTCATTACAGTGGTACCTTGGGTTACATATGCTTCAGTTTACAGACTCCACTAACCCAGAAATAGTACCTCGAGTTAAACTTTGCTTCAGGATGAGAACAGAAATCGTGCGTTGGCGGCGCGGCAGCAGCAGGAGGCCCCATTAGCTAAAGTGGTGCTTCAGGTTAAGAACAGTTTCAGGTTAAGAACGGACCTCCAGAATGAATTAAGTACTTAACCTGAGGTACCACTGTACAAATACATTGCTATAAGCATGCAAATTCATGTTTGGTGCTGCTCAGTCTAGCTCTGTGCCTTCAGAATGCCATTGCCAGAGGCCCCCTGTCTACCCTTGCAAGCCTCGCAGTGCCAGCTCCCCCTTTTTTTTTAGCAAGCCCTTTCCCCTTGTTTCACATTTGCCTAGGCTGTAAATAAAGAGGAATAATGAGCTGGCTCTCTCAATTCTCCTTAAACTGCTATTTAACCATAAAGAGGGAATGTGAGGCCCTCTAAGGATGCCTTGATAGATTTACCCTGAGCCAAGATGCGTGAAAGTGGGCCCAGCAGCCTGAATAAAATTAAACCCTCCAAATGACAGCAGTGCCAATAGGAAAAGATGACGCAACTGACATGGGCTGCAGAGCATTGACACAGAAGCCAAGTCTAAGCTGAGGCCACAATTCATCACAGAGTTAAGTGCCCTTAAATCCATTCAAATTGGTGGGCTGAAGTACATATAGCTCAAGGGGCAAGAGTCTAGAGCAGGGGTGGGTAACCCACGGCCCTCCAGACATTGCTAGACTGCAGCTCCCACTATCCCCCATCATTGACCATGCTGTCTGGGGCGGGGCTGATGGGAACTGGAGTTCAACAGGGTCACATGTTGGGATGGGCAAATGGCATCCATTATGGTTTCTCTCAATTTGTCTAATCCTCTTTTCGAGCCATTAAAGTGGCCGCCCATATCAATACCATATCAAGTTCCCACTGCTAAGTTCTTGTAAAGGTAAAAGGTAAAGGTACCCCTGCCCGTACGGGCCAGTCTTGACAGACTCTGGGGTTGTGCGCCCATCTCACTTAAGAGGCCAGGGGCCAGCGCTGTCCGGAGACACTTCCAGGTCACGTGGCCAGCGTGACATCGCTGCTCTGGCGAGCCAGAGCCGCACACGGACACGCTGTTTACCTTCCCGCTGGTAAGCGGTCCCTATTTATCTACTTGCACCCGGAGGTGCTTTCGAACTGCTAGGTTGGCAGGCGCTGGGACCGAGCAGCGGGAGCACACCCCGCCGCAGGGATTCGAACCGCCGACCTTTCGATCGGCAAGTCCTAGGCGCTGAGGCTTTAACCCACAGCGCCACCTGCGTCCCTTGTAGTTCTTGTAGGAGCAAACTATTGCACCATAATAAAAGGTAAAGGGACCCCTGACCATTAGGTCCAGTCGTGACCGACTCTGGGGTTGCGGCGCTCATCTCGCTTTATTCCGGGTCATGTGGCCAGCATGACTAAGCCGCTTCTGGTGAACCAGAGCAGCGCACGGAAATGCTGTTTACCTTCCCGCCGGAGCAGTACCTATTTATCTACTTGCACTTTGACGTGTTTTCGAACTGCTAGGTGGGCAGGAGCTGGGACCGAGCAATGGGAGCTCACCCTGTCGCGGGGATTCAAACCGCCAACCTTCTGATCAGCAAGTCCTAGGCTCTGTGGTTTAACCCACAGCGCCACCCACGTCCCATTTGCACCATAATAGTGCAATGCAAAATCTGCACACAAAAATGTAACACAAGGAGGTTAGGTTCTTGCGCACTTTGATTGTATATATAGTTGCTGAGAACATAGACTGGGCTGGGCTGTTTTAATTTCATTAGTTCTTCCATATTTCCAATATGCTGGTCTAGAGGAAATCAATAACGACGCTGCTTGCTTCTGCCACCCCTGCTTTTCTCCCCTGATGTGCAGAAGCATCAGTCTTTGCATCCATGCACAGCTGAAGCAAAGATTCTCTATTGTTATCAATTCACAGCAGCACTGTTTGTTTTTGGTAAAGCTGATGCCCCAAGCAATATTTTTTTTAAAATCCTAATTTGCTTGGCCTTATCACTGGGGCCAGTTGCAGGAGCAGAGAATTCAATTAGTTCAACACAGCTGGAAGCTTGGTGCATCTCGGACTCAGGAAAGGCGGCTGTGTTGCGTGTTCTTTTCAAACTGGAACTTTGTGGCTTTTCATGCTGGCATCGCAGGGGGTTGTATCAGCAGTAATTATCTGGATCTGCCTCTGTGTGTTTTCATGCTAGTACTTTGACACTGCTTTGCTGTAGGAGGTGTACAGGAAATGCAGGCATCAGAACTTGTGAAAGTTCTCTTGCTTCCTCCCTCCCTCACACACCAGCAGCGAAGGAAGGAAGGCAGGTAAGGTAAGAAGGCATGGTTACTAACCATGATGGTTATGCCCCGAATACCAGTTGCTGGAAACCACGGGAGGGGAGAGTGCTCTCGTGCTCAGATCCTGTTTCCAGGTTTCCCACAGGCATCTGCTTGGTCATGGTGAAAACGGGGGCTGGCCTCAATGAGCCACTGGCGCAATCCAGCAGTCTCTCCATAGGCATGTGTATAGGTTTAGAAGAGATTAGGTAGTTTCAGAATAGGCAGAAAAAGCACTCTGAGATAGTTAAGTGCAGGGTTTTCTCTCTGTTTCTGATGCCAGACAGCAGATCTGCTGCTTTGTAAGAGGGCCTGCTAATGCCCTCCAGTGATGTACTATCTGTATATTTGTGAACCCAGCAAGTATTACAGAAATACCCAAGTCCCTAGAGTTTTGTCATATGAAGAAAGCCAAACCAGATGCAGCTTCTGCCGGCATCTATCTTCTGGAAGTGGTAGTGTGGGGACTGGCTCCATTGAGGGAGGATGGATTCATCCTCTGCAGGCAGAAGCTGCAGGTCAATTCCAGCCTTTTTCTTCTGCCTGTGTCTGTCTCTGTCTCCGTCTGAGCTCTCTGGCCACCTTCCGTGGAGAGAAATCTGTGGGTGTGGGGGACTGCTTTTGTGGCACACCCTCAGCCCTCAAGATCTGCCCTGCTTGGCAAGGTCAGCTTGGCATGGGTCTTTTTATCTGCAGGGAAAAATATCCTTTTTTGGCTTTGTTGACCATTCTTGTTGTCATTGCTTTGTTAGCTTTTTACCGCTTTACCTCTTCCTTGTCCTTCTTCCTTCATTGAAATAAGTAAATAAATGGATAATTCCTGAGTGCAGACCCTAATGAAATGTGCTGGGCATACCTATGACAGCAACCAATACCTGCCGTCTATCTTAGTTGTAGCAGGAGCGCCTAGCCAAATAGTGAATCTGGCAATGCTCTGGCCAGGGTAGCATCAGGCAGCCTGATAGTGAACATGTCACTGTGGCTTTCCACAGATGTGTTGGCATCAGGCCTTTCCTATTTCTGCTGTTGTTACAATACAATAACTGCAAATGCTGCCTCTGAGCAAAGAAGGCATTAAATAGGGCAAATAAATAGGGATCAAGAGAGGGCCCCAGCACTGCAGGTGCCGGAACACTGATTGCAACTCACCAAACTCGGAGCAATTCTCACTCCTGGTTGCCTCATTAAAAAGCATTTCGGAGCCCAGCAGTCATCCCGGCTGCCTGATTACATTTGCACATATGCAGGGCTGTTAAAAAAAGGGAAAATATTTAGAGAACGCACCGGTTTGGTGCCTTTTGCAGTCTTGCATTTTAATCAGCATTCCCGTGCAGCCCCTGGGTGCTTTGCAGAACTGGATGTAGCAGCTCTTCACTATGAGAGATGGGCTTGTGAGAATTAGTGTTATGATTCAAACAGCCTGTGTGCCAGGCATCTACGGATTGGCTTAGGGAAGGGCGGGGTGAGAAAAGATCATTATTGGGAAGCGAAGAAGAGTGCACTGCTGCTTGGATTCCAAAGCACATGGTTAATTAAACTTCAAGGCATATGCCTTGCCATTAGAGAACCCACCAGGAGACTGAACCTCAGTCCCACATCAGAGGCTGCAATCACTGGCAACATTTAGGAACAGGGCATGAAGCACAGCAGCTGAGACTGCAGGCCATGAAGGTGGGTTTAACATCTGAGAGAGAAAGTTAGGTACTTGTTAAAGGGCAAGGGTTCTCTTGGAAGCAAAGGGGGGGAGGCAACTGGACATTTGATCCCTCCACTTGTCTAATAATATTAAAATGTATAAGACATTTATAACCATGCCCTGCTAGTTTGCCTAGTGCTTCACCAACAGCAAGCAGTTGTGTGGGATGAAGCACCTTGCATTAAACAGGTGAGTGCTGAAAAATGGCACCTGCACATTTAATTCCATCCTCTAAACTGGGTGTGAGGACCCTTTGGCCCTTCAGATGTTGCTGAACTACAACTTCCATCAGCCCCAGCAAGCATGTCCAGCAGCCAAGGATGATGGGAGGTGCAGTTCAGCAATATCTGGAGAGCTAAAGGGTCCCCATCTGTGGTCTAAGACGGCCTTACCTGCTACTATCATCCCCATCTCCCTCTCTGCCCCACACTGATCATTACAATGTACAAATGGTGCACAAATGTCTCAGGGAACCAACTGCTTGATGTTTTAGCAAGAGATTCTCTGCGCAACAGTTTCTACTCAGGAGGAAAGACTTTCTTACACTTCGTTCCTGTGCTGTCTCCACAGTACATTGTTCATATTTTATTGTTCTCCACCTTGGGAACTTGCTTTTTAGTTGCAAAGCAGGCTATAAATACACATGCACATACATATACGTATACATGCATGCATGCCTCTCAGCCTAGCCTGGCTCACAGGGTTGTTAGGAGGACAAATGGAGGGGTGGGAGGTGGGGGGGGGGTAGAACTTGAGTGAAGGTTGAATATAAAGAGTGGAATTCCATGTTGCACTATTATGATTGTTCCATAGGACAAACATTTCTGCTTTCCAGAGAGTAATCTCTCCTCTCCTCCCCCCCTCCCATGTTTCTTGGGGTTCCCCTGATTCCCCAGAGGTGATGGGGGTGGAGATGGAGTGAGGAGAAGGGGGAGAAAGCTCCATTGTGCTAGCAGGACTTGTTGCCCTGGCTCTTGTTAGTGCAACAAATGAGCTGAAACCAGCCCAAAATGTGTCAACACACACACACAAATTAGCAGTACATACAAATGCAGCCCATCTTACTCTCTAAGGAGAGCACTGCTGGGTCACACCAATGGTCCTGTTTCCCACAGTTGCGTTTGGGAAGCCCACAAGCAGAGCACAAGCACAATAGCAACTGTCCTGCTCAAGTTCCCCAGCAACTGGTATTCAGAGAAGTGTGCTGCCTCAGATCTTGGGGGTAATAGAAATCTCATGACCATGACTAGCAGCTAATAACTCCCCTTTTAAAACCACCCGAGTTAGTAGCCATCACTACATGTGGTGCCAGCCAATTCCTCAAATTGCAAAAGTGGGGAGGAGACAAGACATTCCTCTGTCTACTTCCTCCAGCAGTGCCTTGCACTTCTTGTTCATCTATATGAGTGTTGCATCTAAAGTACGATGCGATGTGGAAGACGTACTTTGGACAAGTCAGAGGCATTCCTGGTTTTCACAGTATAAGCATCCCTCTCAGCATGTGCTTCCTATTGTGGCAGGGGAAGATGGCTAGATGGCTTAAGGCTGTCTTGTGTTTCTCCTAGTTACAGATAGGTAGCCGTGTTGGTCTGCCATAGTCAAAACAAAAAAAAAATTCCTTCCAGTAGCACCTTAAAGACCAACTAAGTTAGTTCTTGGTATGAGCTTTCGTGTGCATGCACACTTATCTGAAGAAGTGTGCATGCACACGAAAGCTCATACCAAGAACTAACTTAGTTGGTCTTTAAGGTGCTACTGGAAGGAATTTTGTGTGTGTGTGTGTGTTTCTCCATTTATTTATTTAATCATATATCAGGAAAAGCCCTTCAGCTCCTTATTGTACTTGGCTACTCTGGTCAAATGATGTTTCCACTCTCAATCTAGCAGTTCACCAAAATACTTTCCAAGAAGAAGACTACATACACAAGCCCCTTCTCTGATCATGAGAACATTCAATGTCCCAAGCCATTATTATTATTATTTGCTTTTGATTGCTTGAATTTGTCTATCACTCCTTTCCCTCACTCTTCAGAGAGATCTTCTGTCCCATTCAGTTTGCAACTTCATCACACATCCACAGAAATAGGCTGCAGGTGGATTTCTTCCCATTGTGTGCACAAAAATTCACAAATGCAAATACTCCCAAGGCTGTTTGTCTAATAGTAGAATATTGCTTAGTCTCCATCAAATGGTTCCCAAATCCCAAATAGGTAAGGATATTTGGAATAAATAGCCTCACCCTTCATTCCCTTCAGATCTCTTTGGCTGTCTGATCCTACTTCCAAATAACTGCTTCTGACAGCTGTAATCTAAACCATCCTGCCCTGTTTTGCTCTGGGACCCACTTTGGGTCTGCAGGGGATCATCCAAGTAAATTGCAAAGCAGAACAAAGCTAAACAATACAAATATCTGTCATCACATAGCTCAGATATCCACCTTGCCAGGAACAGCTCTCTATTGTCAGTGGAAGTAAAGGTAATATAGCAACAGACTAATATAGGCTGACTAAATGCCCCAAGGCGTCCCAAAGTGCATTTAAGTCCATGCTTCGTGGCATATTGAGAGGCCAAATGACCACTGGTCTTCACGTGGGCATTGCTGAAAATCTAGCTAGAGAGCACCATGGCGGCAGCTGAGCAAGTTACAACAAATAACAAATAGAGTTATGGGCATCCCATAATAACTAGTGGGCTTATTAAAGTCCTCATCAAAACTTGTCTGCCCTGGAATGCATAGTTTTCTCCAAGGTACACAGTGCTATATGCAATCTTGCCTAATGTACATATTGTTAACACTCCACCCCAATCTCCACTCTGGGGGTTCCGGGTGCTTTTCTAGGGTTCAGTTCCATTGGAATGAAGGAGAGGGGAATGCCTGCTCCTTTTCCTAGAGAGCACAATCACTTAGCTCATTCATTGAGATGCTGATGAGCACTCAACTGGCCAGCTAAGCCATTACCTTGAGAGCGGGGCTAGTTTGGCAGGCTTCCTCTTATACATTATGCCCTCACAGATATAGGATTAAAGGTTTGGAAGGGGCCACAGGTTTCCAGCCGGACTGACCCCCTGGAAAAATTATAACAATAGCTTTACAAGCAACCCACCCTAATATGATGTATTTTGCATGTTATGTTCACCCATACATGCATTTCTGCACACCTTCCCCCAGCATGGGCATATTTGCCCACATTATTGGTTGGAGACCTGCATCACAAAATTTGGGAATGTATGAATTTCGAAGGGCAGCTGTGTGTTCACTTTGTGTATTGTTTCAGGAAGTGCAAACTGGGTAGATTGGCTTTTAAATGTGCACTGAATCTAATTCCTCCCCCATGGTTAGTGGAGGATCCAAATGGGCTCATCTTCTGAGCACACGCAGCCGCAATGAAGACAAGTGTTTGGAAGTTTACTGGCAAAGCACTCAATTACATCAGTTCCTAAGATGCAAGGGATAGAAGCAGCAATCCTGCTAATTGCCTGGCTAGGCACCTCCTTCTTCAGACTTGTGCTCCAACCCAGATAGTTGCAGCAACAGCCCAACCACATTTAACCCCCCCCCATCTGACATAGTGCATGTAAGCAACTTGTGATTTCTCCTACATGGCAGCTCTAGCTGCTACCATCACTTTAAGCCCCTCCATGTCACTGAAGAGTGGGGAAGGGGACAGAGGAGATTCTAACTGCCCAACTCTCTCTAGGACTGTCTCTTCTACCTCTGCACCTCCCCCACCTCCTCTTCTCCCATCTCTGACCATCCACACTTGTCCTTTTTCCCCTGCCTGATGGGTGGCTCAGAAGCCCACAAATCATTGGCCCCTCCCACTCTTGCCCCTTAACTCCTCTGCCCACACTTCTGACTCCTGCCTGCCCCTGACATCTCACTCTCTTAATAGAGATTGACCAAAACTATATCATTATCATTATTAAAATTTGCATACTGCCCTTCATACAAAAATCCCAAGAAAGTTCACAACAGAAAAATACAAAATGAGAATACAAAATACATAATAAAACAAAAACAAACCCAGAGCCCTCTTTCCCTTAGGGCTTAGTGGTGCGTTGCGCCAGGGCGCCGGCCTCTCAGGGGCGCCCAGCGAGTGGGGGAGCTGCGAAGCTTTGCTGGCGGCCTCTCCTTTCCCTGCACGCCCGCTAGCTGTGCCCCACCAACCCTAAGGCTGGGGGCCTGCAGCTTCCCTCCCAAGCCTCCTCGGGAGGTGAGTGATCCCCACAGAGACTTAGGATGGAAGCTGCGTACCTGCCAGCCATATGGTTGGCGGGGCGCAACTTCCCTCCCAAGCCTCTGCGGAGATTGCTCTCCCGCAGCAGCATGGGGGAGAATTGCACCCCCTGATAGTTGGCAGTGCACAGCTTTGCCCCCCACCCATACGTGGCAATTTGGGGGTGCTAGGTGGATATTTGCACCCCGGTGCTGCATCTGCTAAAGATGGCCCTGAACAAACCCTCTCCAAAAAAAGCCATAGAATGTTAATCAGCTGAACACCTGGTTCAAGAGGAACAGTTTTGCCTGGCACTTAAATATATGTAATGAAGGCACCAGCCAAGCCTCCCTGGAAAGAACATCCCACAAACGGGGAGCCACCGCAGAAAAGGCCCATTGAATTCTACACCAGCTGAAGTTTCCAAACTTTCTTCAGAGACAGCCTTGCATATAACGCATTGCAGTAATCTAACCTAGGAGTTAACCGAGCATAGACAACAGTAGTTAGGCTATCCCTGCTCAGATAGGGGTGTAGCTGGGCCACCAGCCAAAGCTGATGGAAGGCATTCTGAGCCACCTGAGCCTCAAGTGACAGCAATGGATCCAGAAATACTCCTTAACTGCATACTTGCTCCTACAAGATTTTATTTACAGTCAAGCAATATTATAGAACTGTAGAGTAGGAAGGAATGCTAAAGATAATCTAATCCAAGCCTGTGCAATGTAGGAATCTCAACACAAGTCCCCCAACCAATTTGAAATCATACCAGACCCTGCTTAGCTTTGCAAATGGGCTAGCAGTTTTATTGCTGTACCACTAGGATTCATACGAATTACAAAGATAAATAGGTGGTTAAGCACATAGATGGCATCGTATATTGAAAGGCAGGGGAAGGAGTTGGGAATTTTATGGACACAAAAATTAGGTTCTGAATTGCTTCTCTATTATCAGACAGTTCCTCCCTGCTATACACTAGAGAGCTAGGTGGTGGTTGTTTTAAAAATCAATCTCTTGTTGCCGACTCTTCAGGGTCAAACTCTCCTAAATTACCAGCATGTTAATCATTGATGAACGTGGCGCCATCTGCTGGGAGCTTTGATTCATTGATGCTACAAAAGTTCTGGAACAGAATTGTCAAAGACATTCAAAACATCATGGAGCTCAAGGATGGTTCTACTGGGAATTCTGGGTGCAGAAATAATCACCAAGATTAGAAACTAACTTTTACGTGCGCGCCCCAACACAACTGCTTTGCAGTGGCTAGAACTCAAAATGCACTTAAATGGACAAGCAATAGTCTGCCTTCATCTTCAGGTAGGTATAGAAAGCTTCAGGAATATTTACTAGGAGTAATATATTGACTGAGCTAAAAGTGATACCAAGTCAGAAGTGTAATCACACTTTCATGCCCTGTGCAATTGACATGCAATTAAAAATATCTCAAAACAGGAGTGCCCCACCAGATTTGAGACGGCAAGCCGGGTTGGGTAGGGGGAGTCCCAGGGTGGTGGTGTTCATGCATTGAGGGCTGCATCACCTCATTCAGAGCCTGATAGCATCGCTTCCCTGCCCCGAGCCCAGTGGACTTGTCCTTTCAGTCAGGCCACACCAGCCTTTCTGAAGAAGCCCAGAGAAAGGCCACCATAGCAGCTCTCTCAGGTGGATGGGGGTCAGTTCAGGAGTAGATGACCTTTTCTCCCTGATGGCCTGGGCTTCCTGGGACATGAACACATGGCTGACAAGATCGTGCTGTGTGTTATTCTGCCCAGTCCCAACAGCTAAGGGGGGGGGAGGAGGAAGTAGGTACAGAGCAATAGGGAGAGAACGGGCAAAACAGAGAAGTGGCAGCTTTGTGGGTTCATTTCTTTGTACCCAGTGAATGGAATAGTCTGCCTTTCCAAGTCAGCCTAAAATTGGGCTTGGAGGTAGAAGGGGCTTCCCTTCTTATAACAAGCTTGATGCATGGAGGCCATTTTCTCCCCCCTCCCCTCCCCTCCCTCCACACCTTAATGGAGCATGAATCACCTAGCTTGCGAGGAATCACTCCTCTGTGCAAGCCGTTTGCAGGTGGTGGGAAGAAAAGGGGGGGCACAGCCATTAAATACAGATGAAAATGGAGAGACATCTGCCCAAAAAGAACATAAAAAAGGAAAAAATGAGCTCCTTGAGGCCCTTTGACTCCGTTCTTCCCCCTTTGAGAGAATGAAAGCTTCAAGTGCTTTGGAGGAGACAGCCTGGAAGGGGAAAAATGAGTTAGCTGTTTCAGAGTTGGTGTGCAAAACCTCTTACTAGTTACAGGCCAAGGGTTCCTTGCCTGTGAGGGGTGGACTTGCCACAGGCAGTCTGGGGCACCTACCACAGCGTGATTGAGTGGATCTGAAAGGAACTGCCTATTTTGCTTGGGGCAAATGGGTCTGGCGAACGCTTTGGCCCAAACAGGAAGCAGCCATTAGAGCACACAGGGTGGACACTGGTCAGTACACAGAGGTCTGCTCTGCATTGCCCCTGTGAGAGTGGGAGGTGCGCACTCTGAAAACATCAGACACATCCCCGTTATACCTTTGAAGCGCTTGGCTTCCACCCAAGAACCCTGGGAATTGCAACTTATTCCCAGTACTAATATGCATACTATATTTCCCAGCATTCTTTGGGAGAAGCTGTGTGCTTTGAAGTGTGATGTGGTTGTGACCATACATCCCAGTTTTGTAGTTACTTCCACTACCTCAAGATCTCCCTAGTTTTGAAGCTAGAGGTATTTTGACGTTTCTGGGTACTTCAAGTGCAAGGAAGTGACCTTCCTCAAATAATTCCTCCTCACCACCAGCTGGAGTCTAATTCTGTTACTTCCATGGTCCTCACTACACAAATCTGTGCCATGGTGCCCAAGGCCATGAACTTCAGCCTTCTGATTTTAAGAATTTTCGTTCACTAAACAGGAGAAAGAAATAGGCTCATATTATAGTTGGTTCTTTTTTCAGCACCTGAGTGATGGACAGCATTCTTCTAACAAGCATGGGTATCAGTTCCAGAGAGAAATAGTCGGGCAGAAGGAGAGAGAGAAATGCTCTTCCCAAACTCTTTTTTCAAGCTGAGTTCTCAGAGCACAGGCAAAGGGGTTCACTCAATCTGGCATGTAAGCAGGAAACAGTACTTAGCACTTGGCTAGGCTGGGGAAATCTCTGGAAAAGCTGTAAAGCTGTGGCTTCTCCCTTCTCCCTTGCCAGACTGTCTCTTCAAGCAACAGCAACATGCAAAAGTTCGTGTGTTGTGGATAAAGAGAAGCTTCCTTGCCATGGAAAGAATTGGCCTTGACAAATGAGTTTCCGGTGTTGTTTTTTGTTTTGTTTTTAAGGAGGAAAGGGGTTAGGGTTCACTCTGTGATAGCTACTTGCTTGAAAGTCAAAGAAACACATGCAGAAAATATATTTTTGGCTTCAATAGTTATATCAAGTGTTTTGGCATTCTCTAGTGTTCCTGTTCTTCTTTGGCTCTCTTCATTGGGTGAATTTTCCTCAAATTAGTGGGGAAGCTGTTTTTTTATTTAAAAAAATTTAAAAACCTACATGGAGATCTGCACACTCTGCAAAAAAAGTGTTATCTATAACACTGGAACCACTTAAGAATCAGATTGTTCCCCCTCCACACAAAAAATAAACGTTGGGAATCTGAGGTGAGATACCCAGGCAGCAGAAGTTCTAGTCATCACACGGAGGTAGCTTAAGGTCCAACAAGTTTACTGTTGCAGGAGATAAAAGCTTCAGCAATAAAGTTCCAGACATTGATATATACATACAGCTTGTAGCCTTTGCTGATACAAATATACACAAAGCACAAAGTATTTCTGTTCCAGCAATTCCAAGACATAACACGGACTTTGGCTCACTTCACAAAACTCAGTGACTGACTGATGAGCTGACATGATTCATTCAGTTATATAGTTGGCACTGGGCTGTTGCCATAGCTACTGGCTCGGCTGCCCCTGCCCCTGTTGCCTTATCTCATACATGGGTTCATTTGTGCCCATGAGAAAAATTAACCTCCATGTCATGTTCTACAAAACGTCAGGGCCGTATGTTGAAATGTCTTATCCCTGGGTCCATATTCAACAAAACTTCTTTTGTGGTTCCTTAAAATAAAGAGAATAGAAGGCCAGTTATGCACAACTTCACTTGCATGAGGCACTGTTAGCAAACGTACAGGAATTCTAGCTTTTTAGTGTAATAACATCCCCTGCGGTTTGATTTCAATGCAAAACCCAATTCCTCTGGGGAGGACGGAGGCAGGGCAGAGGAATGGGGGAAGCATGAAGATTAATTCTGGAAGAACAGGGGATGAGACTGACGCAAGAGTGCTGACCTATGTAAGACATTTGAAGGGAACTAGGAAATTGGAGCTGACTCAAAGGGGCTTGCAAAAAAGGAGGCAATGGGAGGCAGGGGAATGGGGTGGAAGATGAAAGCAGGACCATGAAAGGGTTTGAAGAATGGGAAGGGATGGTGAGGGTGTTTAGTTATTTTGCAATGGTTGGGTTGAGGAAGATTTGGGCTATTGTGGGGAGGAGTTGTGTACAAGGGGAGTTGCACAAAAGGAGAGGAGGAGGCATGGACATGAAGGTGAGAACAGGAGGGCAAAGCAGGGCTGCAGAATAACAGAGAGAAGTAGCTTCAGAAAGGGAGTTGGGAAGGTGAAAAGTGAGCTTATTGCTTTGAATACTACCCCATATATATATATATATATATATATATATATATATATATATATGCAGGTTTTGGTGTCCTCGGGTGTCTTCCCGTGTAAAAGTTGGGGTGTCTAGGCGACGTTTCGACGAGGTCTCACTCGTCATCTTCATTCGTAGATTTTCACGGGTACAGGAATGCAGGTTTTGGTGTCCTCGGGTGTCTTCCCGTGTAAAAGTTGGGGTGTCTAGGCGACGTTTCGACGAGGTCTCACTCGTCATCTTCATATATATATGCTTTCGTAGATTTTCACGGGTACAGGAATGCAGGTTTTGGTGTCCTCGGGTGTCTTCCCGTGTAAAAGTTGGGGTGTCTAGGCGACGTTTCGACGAGGTCTCACTCGTCATCTTCAGGCTGGTGCTTTCGGCTTCTTGTTACTGGAACAGAGCAGGATCTCAGTGTTTGAGTTCCTATAAATACTGTTGAGGGGGTGTGGTGTATAGCCTCCAATGTTCTGGGCAGAGAGGAAGTTCCCAGGCTAGTGTGCCTTTTCTTCTTTTGTTCCTTAATTACTTGAGGGATATCTTGAGTGATTTCTTGAGTGATATCATGAGTACCACTTAGGTGGGTCATTAGGTGTGGATTAGTTGCTAAAGTCTTTGTGTCTTGACCTCTTGAACTTTGTGAAGAGTTTTTCTGAGAAGATGGCTGTACTGCACTTAGTTGTGCTCTGGCTTGGCTTCGTGTATAGGGGCGAGCTGTGGTTTTGTGGCCTGTGTCAGCCAGATCTGTGTAGGGATTGCAGGGGGGTGCAGCATCCGGAGGTGCCACCATGGTTTGGCTACTGGATGGTGTCTGTAATTTATCTGTGGAGAGGGTCTGGGTTTGGCCCTCCCCACAAAAACTGACACCAGATCCAGAGGCACACAGAACGCTATCACCAATCAACCACACCAGACCCAAACCCAGACCCTCTCCACAGATAAATTACAGACACCATCCAGTAGCCAAACCATGGTGGCACCTCCGGATGCTGCACCCCCCTGCAATCCCTACACAGATCTGGCTGACACAGGCCACAAAACCACAGCTCGCCCCTATACACGAAGCCAAGCCAGAGCACAACTAAGTGCAGTACAGCCATCTTCTCAGAAAAACTCTTCACAAAGTTCAAGAGGTCAAGACACAAAGACTTTAGCAACTAATCCACACCTAATGACCCACCTAAGTGGTACTCAGGATATCACTCAAGAAATCACTCAAGATATCCCTCAAGTAATTAAGGAACAAAAGAAGAAAAGGCACACTAGCCTGGGAACTTCCTCTCTGCCCAGAACATTGGAGGCTATACACCACACCCCCTCAACAGTATTTATAGGAACTCAAACACTGAGATCCTGCTCTGTTCCAGTAACAAGAAGCCGAAAGCACCAGCCTGAAGATGACGAGTGAGACCTCGTCGAAACGTCGCCTAGACACCCCAACTTTTACACGGGAAGACACCCGAGGACACCAAAACCTACATATATATATATATATATATATATATATGGAGCTTTTAACCGGCTCCAGAATTTAGTTATCCAAAACCCATTTATGCTGGGAAAACTTCTTTTCAAAAACTGAAATCTTTGATTTCCCATAATCAATTTTTAAACAACTGTGCTTGGCCCAGGTCCAGAGTGAAATAAATAACTGCATCATCGGCATACATTAGGATACATATTTTTTGATCTCCTAGTTTTGAAATGTGCCCTTCTGGGTCATTGAAGACATTTTCAAGATCATTTAGAAACAGACTGAACAAAGCAGGAGGAAATAGATTGAGAACACGGCATTGGGGGAGACAGGTTATCTACTCCTCTTGGCATTTCTTCAGCTTGAAGATACACACACACACACACACACACACACACACACACACACACACCTGATTTTAATCCCGGAGAGGAGAAAATACTGTATTACTGAGATCATCTAAGAACCCACTCAGAATTTATTTCTGTCCTGGGAATATACTCTCCAGTTAGTTAGTTAGTTAGGTAGGTAGGTAGGTAGGTAGACAGTATCGCGCCGGAAACAGTGGCATTCCTTCCTCTGGCCACTAGATGGTAGCATACAGCAAGACTGGAGGTAAAGCTCCGAAAACAACACGCTATCGTAAGGCTTTAGAAACCTGATTGTGCCATTTCACACTAGGCAGTGGCAGTGAGATCAACAATATTATGTGCTGTTGAACAGCCTCTACTACTAGCTTAAGCAATAAGGAAGTAGGATAGCTTGTGTTCTAAGTCTGAGGACTGCAAGGACAAGAACATGCAGACAGTGGTGCCCTGTGTGATGCTAAAATTTGGCTTGCTCCCCCGTCTCTCATGCTCCATTCTATAGCATTGTTATAGTGTTCCCTGCAGTGTGGAGCCCAGTGCAGCCAAACCGGTCATGCTACCCTGAAATCACCTCTGATGTAGATTAACAACGAGAGGGTCCCTGCAGACATCATTTTCATTGTGCATTCACGATAATTTGTATTCATAGTGGACTCCAACAATTCGGCCCCATCTAGCATGGCCAATGGTGAAGGAACTGATCCTACCTTATATCCTGCTTGTCGGTTCAAGGAAAAAATCGGCATGAGAATTCCTAGATGCCAAGATCTACGTATGAGGCAAGTACACTTCCGAAGTTTGCATACTGGATGTGCTTCCTTTGGTTTGATAAAACCTTTGGGCTGTTGCATATAAATCTCTTTTGAGATCTAGCCATGCAAAAATGTCATTTTAATGTCTATTTGTTTGGAAGCTGCTATGCTCAAAAGCAGCCTAATGGTGGTGTATCTGCAAAAGTTTCATTACAGTCTTCTGAAATATACTCGGAGTCGAGAGTGGATTTCATGCTCTTTATTGAGCTCATAGTGGTGAGGAGGAATGAAAGTTCCCCCACTTGGATGATGGACTCAAGGGCATCCTGATCAAATTTGCAGATGACACCAAACTGGGAGGGGTGGCTAACACCCCAGAGGACAGGATCACACTTCAAAATGACCTTGACAGATTAGAGAACTGGGCCAAAACAAACAAGATGAATTTTAACAGGGAGAAATGTAAAGTATTGCACTTGGGCAAAAAAAATGAGAGGCACAAATACAAGATGGGTGACACGTGGCTTGAGAGCAGTACATGTGAAAAGGATCTAGGAGTCTTGGTTGACCACAAACTTGACATGAGCCAACAGTGTGACGTGGCAGCTAAAAAAACCAATGCAATTCTGGGCTGCATCAATAGGAGTATAGCATCTAGATCAAGGGAAGTAATAGTGCCACTGTATTCTGCTCTGGTCAGACCTCACCTGGAGTACCGTGTCCAGTTCTGGGCACCACAGTTCAAGAAGGACACTGACAAACTGGAACGTGTCCAGAGGAGGGCAACCAAAATGGTCAAAGGCCTGGAAATGATGCCTTATGAGGAACAGCTAAGGGAGCTGGGCATGTTTAGCCTGGAGAAGAGGAGGTTAAGGGGTGATATGATGGCCATGTTCAAATATATAAAAGGATGTCACATAGAGGAGGGAGAAAGGTTGTTTTCTGCTGCTCCAGAGAAGCGGACACGGAGCAATGGATCCAAACTACAAGAAAGAAGATTCCACCTAAACATTAGGAAGAACTTCCTGACAGTAAGAGCTGTTCAACAGTGGAATTTGCTGCCAAGGAGTGTGGTGGAGTCTCCTTCTTTGGAGGTCTTTAAGCAGAGGCTTAACAACCATATGTCAGGAGTGCTCTGATGGTGTTTCCTGCTTGGCAGGGGGTTGGACTCGATGGCCCTTGTGGTCTCTTCCAACTCTATGATTCTATGATTCCCCCAAAGTATCTGCTTTATATACATTATTTACACAATGGGCTGCATGTGATTGGCTAATTCCGGGATTCTCCTGTAGGCCAATCAGGTTGTGGATTCACTTCCATCTGGAGCTGGATTGGGTGGTTCCTGCGGACCAATCATACTGCTGCATTGTTCTAGGACCAATCAGACTGCTGCATTCTGAATCCTATTGTTCTAGGACCAATCAGACTGCTGCATTTTGGATCCTATTGTTCTAGGACCAATCAGACTGCTGCATTTTGGATCCTATTCAACTCAGTACATAACATCTTCCCTATATGTACTTTTGTGAGTAACCATTTGCCCCAAGTCTTGCTTTGTAGCACCCAATTTCCCCTTCTGCACGCTGCTTTACCTTAAACACCCACTGGCTTCCAATTGCCTGCCTGCCAGGGGGGAGCTTGGTAAGGATCTGCTTCTGATGCAGTGCATCAATCTCTTCCTGTGCTGCATCCCTCTTGCAGGCAAGCCTCAGCAGCTGGCATCTGCTCAATCTCTTCCCAAGTGGAAGGTTCTCGGGATTGCACTGACTTTGTGAGGTGGGGCAATTGTGGGGCTGGAACACCTTTGCTGAGCATCTGATGCCTCACTCTGGAGTCTCATCAGTCTCTTCTCCACTCTCCAATGCAAGCATCTCATCATCAGTCTGCTCCCCTCTGGCTCTGCTGCTTCTTGGAATCTGCTCTTCTGCTTCTCCTTCCTGTTCAGCATCTACGCTAGGTGGTGTGACAGTAGATCTGGACTGTTATACATCCATTCAGAAAAGTTCACGAGGGCTAGTGTTTCCTCCTCTGAGTCATCAGAAAAGCCTATCGCAGTTCCTCTCTTGTTAGCTTTCCTGTGTTCACCAAAATGAACCACACGTATTGTGCTGACTTTCCCTGTCTTCAAGTTCATCACTTTGTATCCGTTGATCCCTGGAGCATAGCCAAACATAAGTCTCTTCTGTTATGGAATCTAATTTGTGACGACTCCCCTTGGGTACATGTAACATGCCAAGCACACACACGTGACACACGTTAGGTACACTTCCATGTCTAAATTTTAAAAGTGTATGTGTGATTCCCTTGCTTGGCAGTCTATTTTGCAGATACAGTGGTACCTCGGGTTACATACACTTCAGGTTACAGACTCTGCTAACCCAGAAATATTACCTCGGGTTAAGAAATTTGCTTCAGGATGAGAACAGAAATTGTGCAGCAGCGGCAGCAGGAAGCCCCATTAGCTACAGTGGTGCTTCAGGTTAAGAACAGTTTCAGGTTAAGAACAGATCTCCAGAACGAATTAAGTACTTAACCCGAGGTACCACTGTATATTGCAGTGGCTGCTGTATCTCCCTACATGCTTTTGGGAGGGTCAGAATCACACAATATGCTCCTAGCCATTTCCAGAAGAGGAGTTTCATGTGGTGCAAGATAAGCCCATGTTAGTTCAAGGAAAAATAGGTATAAAAAGGATAATTCCTGAATGGCATGATCCAAGTACATTTTGGTGAGAGAACCCCAGAAGAGACTTAAAATCATAAAATTTGCAGCCAAGTAAAGTGTGGAAATATAGGCTGTTAGACCTTTAAAATATTTCCTTTGCATTCCAAAACCTCCCCATTCTCCCAGCATAGGAAAAGACCACACTTCCGTTAAGTGAAAAATTGGTTTACATAGAAACTCTTCAAAGGTTAGGTTCATGTGCTGTTCCATACATCGGTCAGAAAAGTCACAGAGTCAGTAAAACATAGTTTAGTTCCAAAGTGGTGAAAGTTCCTAAATTATTGGTATAGGAACACAAGAGTGGTTGGCAAGAGCCATGCGGTCAGAGCTAGAGCAACCAGCTCAAAACCTCTTCACACATTGAGTGTCTCATGGAGACAGGGGAGAGGTGAACAATTGGCTTGATTTCCTATATCCTTCCAGGGTGGGGGGAAGTAGACATAAGTAAGCCTGGCAGGACAACTTAGTATATAGTACAGTGGTACCTCAGGTTAAGTACTTAATTTGTTCCGGAGGTCTGTTCTTAACCTGAAACTGTTCTTAACCTGAAGCACCACTTTAGCTAATGGGGCCTCCTCCTGCTGCTGCGCTGCCGAGCACGATTTCTGTTCTCATCCTGAAGCAAAGTTCTTAACCCGAGGTACTATTTCTGGGTTAGCAGTGTCTGTAACCTGAAGTGTATGTAACCTGAAGTGTATGTAACCCGAGGTACCATTCAGACTTAATCATGTTGGTTATGTGAGGCTGCTTCTCTGACACTACTCTCTGTCTCCCTGACTTCTAATTATAAACCACACCTCCAAAGTGAAGATGCAGAAGGTGTTTCATGCACTGCTCAGTGTTGTCATGGAAACCCAGATCTTTACACAGGTCCTAGACACAAAAGCGTCTTTTGCAGGAACATTGGAAGAAACTCCCAGTTATGCACAGTGAAATGTCCATTGGGAAAATATCACTACTTCCTTTTAAAAAATGTAACTCATGCCTTGAAGGGGGGGGCAGAGATACAAGTGTCACACAGATAACACTGACAATATTTAACCCAAGGGAGTGGGGCTTACGGCGCGCGCACACACACACACAGAGGTGTGGCAATGAAATGACAAATTAATGGTCATTTCCTTGTGGCCTGTAAGGAAGAAATTTACAGCAGAATTGTTAACTGATGTGCTAAATACTAGTGATCTCTCTGAAACCATCTATCTCCTATAAAACAAAAAGAAATACGTTATATGCATAAGGGTGCTAAATTTGCAGCAGTTGCACAGAAGCCAAAAAGGAAGTGTGTTGAAATATCTGTTATAAATTGCCAGCACGTCCATTTGCATCATTTTATTTATGTCTGCCGTTTGGCTGGAAGGAGTTACATAGTAGCTCCTGCTTTTATCGTTATTGTCTTGTTTTAATCTTGCATACGCATGATACTGCAGTGACCTTGCTGATTAAAAGCTATAAATCTGATTTGTAATTCATTGGCATAACACACACATTTGAGAATCCATAAATTCTAAATAAACGTGCTGTAACAACAAACAGGCAACAAAGCAAATTCAATCACCTCTCCCAGGACAGGCATTTCTCTTAGACTTATGAATTTGTTGGGTGAGTTGCACCCTGAGTGAGGATGGATCCAGGCACCAGGAGCACCGCCATTTTATTTTGGACTTTCTTTATTTGGGTGTGTTCCCCCCCCTCATAAACCCAAAAGATGAGGAATTATAAGGTGGGGTTGTGGAAGGAACGAAACGTTTTTTCATAAGGGGTGGGAATGTACTGTTGTGGGTACATTCTGGGATTGTGTTGTGGAAGAATATCAAAATAATGAACCAAAGTAGTACTAAAGACCCACAATTACTGCTTTTTTTGTCATAGCCACTCAACAAATAGTGGCAAAAAGGTGGCAGCCAGAAGGGCACTGTTTGAAAGGGAAGATTTGAAAGCTTCTCGGTATTTAAAAAGAGTAACTGTGCAAATGTGAAAAGCTAGAAATGGGGATATATTCTTATTATTTAATAAATTTCTATATCGCCCTTCATCTGAACATCACAGGGCAGTTTACATATGCTTATAGACTTGCAGAATAAATGGCGCCCTATTATTGACCCTGTGAATAGAGGAAACTAGCTGGATACCATCAAAGACTCATGGATAGCTATGGCATGATATATTTCAAAAATGAGGTTTGATATTTTTAATTATTGGTTTTAGTTTTTAATTTTTGTGTAGTTTTATAATTGTATGATAATGGTTGCAAGCTGCTTTAGTATTTTCTAAATAAATAAAATAATTAAAAGTGAATCGCACAATGCAGGTGGTGTGGGGTGTGGATGGGTGCAAAAAGTTAGCTCCCAGGTCTTAAAAGTGGTGGAAGACTGACAGGCAGACTAGATAATATATGACATGCGAAGTGTATCGCTTCTAGATAGGCCCTAAGCGCATATTATGTTCCACAACAGTGCGGCCCTAAAGACTGCACCAACTTTTTCATTACACACAAGGGGCAATTTACAAGGCAAAACACAAAGCAGCTCTTGAGAATACATGTTGGCCATCCCTAAGCATTCACAATCCAATCTGTGTTTACTCAGAAGCAAGATGCACTGTTTTCAGTGGGGCTTACTTCCTAGCAAGTGTGTTTGGAATGGTAGTATAGCAGCAGAATCAAATACACATCCACACAGAGCTAAGTCCCATTTGCTTCAAAAGAGCTTACTCCTAGGAAGCATAGGATTGCTGCCATCTTCATCTTTTTTTAATGGAACTGAATGTGTACTTGCTGCAATGAATAGAATCATCTATCATCTTCAATGAAGGATGCCAGAAGAGGGTTGCATAACTGACAGTTGTAGTACTATTAGTCTGATAGTTATCATAGATCAAAGGATGTTCAAGTAATTATGATTATCATTGCTGTTGCAATAAATCGCTACTGAGAAGATGATGAGTTGTCTACAGTAGTAACACAGCTGTAAGAAGAAGTAGCCCTCTGGGCATTGGGATTTTTATTATTTTTACTGCTGCTGTCCCTTAGCAATGTTTGGTCATACTGTCTGTCTGTCAGGAAGGGTCACCAATGAGAATGAACATGTCCTTTTCCTGGTCTGAGGGTGTGTGCTTTCCAGAGGCTTCCCTTGCAATCGTGGGATGTTAAACGGACACCCTATTATGCATCCAGAGAATCCAGAAATATACTCAGAGTCCTGTAGTGATTTCATGCTCTTTATTGCAGCTTGTAAAACAGTGATTTAATTTCCCCCTAAACCTCAGGCTTTTATATACGTTATTTACACAATGAGTCCCATCTGATTGGCTGATTCTGCTTCCCTCCTGGAGCCTGATTGGTCTTTTTCTGCAGGCCATTCAGTTGTTGCATTCTACAATCCTACCAGCCTAATAGGCTGATTAACTTCCTCCTGGAGCCTGATTGGTCTTCTCCTGCAAGCCAATCAGTTGTTGCATTCTAGGATCCTACTTACCTATTGTTGTAGAATCTAAGCTTGGTACATAACATGCTCTAAAACCCTAACTTCGATTTGATGCCATTCCCTCTCTAGTTTCAGTTGTTTAAGAAAATCAGATTCATTGGTAAAACTGAGAAGAACTGTGCACACTAAATAAATGCACATAAATTCAATTTTCACAATTCATTCATCATGTGTGTGTTTGTGGTGCACACACATACTGCACACCGGGGGAGCAGCAGTGATCCTTGAGCCTTTTCTAAGAACTGGGACATGCAGAGTGCTAATGAATCTGCAAGTGCCATTTCTTCCTTAAGATATGCAAGCAACTCCACCTCGTTTCCCTTGTTATGAAAATCCGTCTTCTCTATTTTGCAGAAGGACCACTGAAAGAAATGAGCCAAATGAAAAGAGCCAATTCCATGCACGCTTCATTGGCTAATGTTTTAGTGGTCTGGAGCAACAGCTCAGATCCCTTTTGTAGCCGACTTCTCCTTTTTCTTACTGAAGACACTGGCCGTCATGTTCCCCACAACTTTCCTGTCGACCTCTTTTCTTAACTAGGCATTTTCATAGCCTTCTCCCATTACCCTGACTAGCCACCATTGTTTTGTTGTTCTGCAGGGTTTTCAATCCAAGAAAGGTGCTGTTTTAGCACATTTATCTCTGGGCAGGTACAGCAAGGGCATAAGCAGCACAAAATGCTGAAAGATCAGAACTGGGCTTGGTAGGGAAACAAATGCCTCATCATTTTTCTTGCCTGCACTCGCAAGAAGGATGCCAATTTGTTCAATAAAAACTTTGTATGCCTGTTTCACACCCAACAGGCACCAGTTCAAAGCAGCTGGCCAGAAACCAGAGCTGCATATGAAAAGAGAATATGTCCAGTACTCTTCTCACCTTGAATGTACTATTTCCTCTCAGGTCTGGCAAAGAATTGAGTCATTCACAGTGTCTTTTACAGCGTGATTAATGGCAATTGAGGAAGCACAAACTAAAATGAGTTTTTTTAAAAAAACAACAACCTCCAAGCAGGTTCTCTGTGAAGGGAGACAGACACATTTTAAAACACTAGCACAGTATTTCTCCAGAACCATAAGAAAGCTTAGGGTGGTGGCTACCTTTCTCCATCCTACTCCCTTCCTCCCAGGGTATAGGGCCATGTGCAGCCTTGCTGCAATCTGACAGCAACACAAGAAGGGATACATACAGAAGTAAACTATCACCATGTACATCAGGAGCTTAACCACAATTTGAGTGGAGCAGCAAGCACACCTGCATTTCACAGGACAAATCCTAGAAGCCCTATTGAGTTCAACATATCTTGCTTATCTTAGCTGAGATGTCTTATTTCCAGCTAAGTGTATACAGTACTACAACCTTAGCTTTTCAAAAACAACATCAGGCATGCCCTGAGCTCTTGTGCCTTTGGAATCTAATCTTCACCCTGTCTGAATTTTGCAGAATTGCTGGGACTTCCCTTTTGTGTGTTGCCACACTTCATGACCGTTCCTCCAAGGATATCAGTGGCTGTCCTGCTTATCCCAACATGTCTCTAATGTAGGTTAGGTAGACACTAGGTCAGTCACTTATAAGGTAACTTGCCCAGGATCGTCCGATTATCTTCATGGCTCAACAGGAATTTCAACCCACACCTCCCTGGTCCACATCCCATATTCTTTTCACACCAGCTCTCACCAGTGAGAAAAGAATGAGAGTATTCACAGCTCTCTAAAATGCATTAACCATTACTTCACTGGTTTTTTGTCAATGTTGCTTAGACAAACCAGAGTGATATGCAACTAAGCCAGACTCAGAACAGTCATTGAAAGGGGTGAACATGACAGTTAGGTCCATTAATTTCAGCTGATCTACTCCAAGTAAAGTTTAACGGAATACCACCCATAGTGATTGTCCTCAAATCTCTATCTCCACTTCTGGCTCCCAAAACGTGCTTGCTCTACCAAGCCACACTCCGGTCCTGCTGCTGACTTGGGTTTTGTAACCACAGTAAAACTTGCTGTGTAGGCAGGAGATTTATGTGTCATGCTGAGCAACAAACCAACTAACAAGGTAGACCTACAAAGAGGACTCAGAAAATACTGCTCCTTTTAGATAAATCAAACAAGTACTCTTTCATGAATTCCTGAGCTACCAAATGACTCAGCTTCACAAGGGGAGCTTTGCAATTATCCTTGTTCACTAGACTATCCCAAGATCCAGCAGCCAAAGACTCCTCTCTTCATCCCCTGCAGTTGAACCCTCCATGTGAAACCCAGAGTCCCTTGTAAACCCAGAACAGAGCACATACTACACACTCCCAATTAGACAAGAACTCTGGCACAGGGAAAACAATAAAGAAAGGTGCTAAGAACACTGTCTGTGAGCGCATGTGCATGTTTCTTGGCTAGGCAGTGCAGTGCTAATGGAGGAGGAGGGTGACAATGTCACTCTATGGCAGTGACATCTTTGGAGCCAAGGCAATAAGTACTATATAGAAAAGGTCTGGGGGGACAACATAAAATGGAACATGATGCAGTGGAGTCTGCAGAATAGTCATAAAGGAGTGTAGTAACATGGTGCTGCGAGCAAAGGAGAAAGCATAGGGTCACTTCAGTAATGCATGTTTCTGTTTCTAAGGATGCAACCTAAACTCATTTTGAGCATCCTTTACTGTCTGAGATGACCAGTAGCTGCTGGGGGCCTGTGTGGTGACTCTAAAGCAGCAAAGAACTAGGATACCCTGTCTGGAGTAATAGTGATTTGGATGGTACAGTGGTGCTTACCAGAGGTGACGTGGTTGTGGGAGGGAGGCAGGTTCAAGACCTGTTACAATTTCTGCAACAGAGGCCCTGTTTCCAGCATCCTAGAGTTACCTAATCAGCATGAAAGGGTAGCTTTTTAGGAACTTAGAAATCTTCACACCTTTTGTATAGATGGGAGTCAATTGGCCCAAGAGGGTGTGAGTCTGTCACTGGGGACCGGCTCCTAGGATCACCCTAGGCCAGGGGCCAGCAACCTTTTTCAGCCATGGGCCAGTCCATCATCCCTCAGACCATGTGATAGGCTGGACTATATTTTGGGAGAGAAAAAAGAATGAATTCCTATGCCCCAGAGATGAAATAACCCAGAGATGTGTTTTAAATAAAAGCACACATTCTACACATGTAAAAACACGCTGATTCCTGGACAGTCCACGGGCCGGATTGAGAAGGTGATTGGGCCGCATCCAGTCCCTGGGCCTTAGGTTGCCTACCCCTGCCCTAGAGAGATAGCGTGTGGGGAAAATATTTGAGTCATTTTGTTTGGTCCAAAGCTAAACATTTAGGAATAGTGAAAACCCAAGGTACTTCAGTGTCAAAAGAATGGCGTGCAAGTTCAGTTACATACAATGGAAGTTCAAGAAACAGAATCATAGAGTTCAAAACAAGATAGTGGAGCACTCCAAATCATTTGTCCATGTACAGTGGTACCTCGGGTTAAGTACTTAATTAGTTCCGGAGGTCTGTTCTTAACCTGAAACTATTCTTAACCTGAAGCACCACTTTAGCTAATGGGGCCTCCTACTGCCGCCGGAGCACGATTTCTGTTCTCATCCTGAAGCAAAGTTCTTAACCTGAAGTACTATTTCTGGGTTAGCGGAGTCTGTAAGCTGAAGCATATGTAACCTGAGGTACCACTGCACATGCACAAAAACAGTACTTGTAGAGAAAAGGCAACACATGGATAATGCATCTGTATTTATAATCCATGTATATTCTCAGAAGCAACTATGCCTGTGACCTCACAAAGGGGCCCTGCACTTCTGAATTTGCAATGCTGCCACGCTACTGGCGCTCACCTTATTGTAAACTGAGGCAACAAAGGGCTTAGGGCAATTGGATTTGGTAGGCTGCAATAGTACACTGGCTTGTCCAACACAAAAAGGGAATCTTTTTGTAGCACCTCAGAGACCAGCAGCATTCCCACCCCCCCATTCCTTGCATTTTTAAATCATCCTCTAAATTGAGCTCAGGCCCTTACACGACAAAAACCTAAAGCAGTATAAAAGGTAAAGGTAAAGGGACCCCTGATCATTAGGTTCAGTCACGGACGACTCTGGGGTTGCAGTATACATATGATCATATAGACATCACTTTCCCCTTAAAATAACTGAAGATCATCGATGCTGTGTGCACGAATGTAGTAGCATCGAGAGCCCGCAAACATTTGGTCCACTAAATCTCAGTCCACCCAATAAGAAGCCAACGAGGGGCAGCCACTCTGCGGCGGGGAGACTCTCCAAAGCAGCCGGGTGGGGGGAAAGGGCGCGCGCAAGAGGGACTCCTCCGAGGTGAGGTGCTAAGGAGTCGCTTTCGCCCCAGAGGCCACTGGGGTGGGGAGGACACCGAAGGACGGGGCTTTGAAGACGCCCGCGAAAGGGAGGCCCTCGCTCGGCTCGGGGCGCCCCGAGAGGATGCTGGAAGCTGGTTGGGGAGGGGGAAGGCGCTCGCTCGGAGATTCCCTGACTTGGCGGCGGAGCTGCAGCCCGAGCCGAGCGGGCGGAGGCGGAGGAGGGGAGCGGAGCCAGGCAGCGCGCCTCCCTCTCCCGCCTCCCCGAGCCCGCGGCGCCCGGCAGCGTCTCCTGCAGCATGTTGGGCAGGGTGCGCTCCGCGATGGCGCAACTCGTCGGGGGCCTGGGGGCCGGAGGAAGCCCCTCGAGCCCGCCGCCCGCCTCGGCCTCCTCCGGCTCGGCGGCGCCGGCGCCTCCGCCCCCTCCGCCGCCCGCTGCCCCCGGGCCCAGCTCCAGCGCCGCCGCCAGCACCGGTCCCTCCCGGGAACCGCCCCGAAGCAGCTTCTCCAGACCGGCTTTCCTACAGCTCACGCCCGAGGAGCTTCTGCGGGCGGATGACCACACGGGCCGAGCCGTCCAGAGCCCCCGCGAGAGCCGCCGCCGCCTGCCTTGGAGCACCGGCTACGCCGAGTAGGAGAGGGCGAGCGAGAGGGGAGGGCAGGCGGGGAGAGGGCTGGGAAGCATACCCCGCCCAGAGATTATTATTTTTAAGTGGGGGTGCGTGCTTGTGGGTCTTGTAGTTATGTCTGTCTCTCCCTCTCTGCCTTCCCCAATCTCGGGCGTGTTGCGGGTGGTAAAGTGACTCTGATCATATTCAGACAACTTTGGGATTGAAAGATAAGGGCTTTCAGCGCCAAGGCGAGCTTACAGTCTGTGTATGGTTCGCAAAGCGAGCCTCCAGCTACAGAGGCAGTCTACCACTGAATACCTGTTGCTGAGCGCATGTTTTTTCTACCACAGTAGGGGCGCACGTGGTGCTTGCGGGCTTCCCGCATGCATCAAGATGGTCCTTGTGGAATACGGATCCAGCACCAGAGCCCCTCTATAATCTACCCTTTAACGTCGAGGTAGATTCCAGCCTTTCTTAATCATTCTAGCCATAGCTCCCTTAGTATGAGGGTGTCGAGAAGGGAGGGTGTATTCACGTGTAGATGAGGTAACGCGATGAGACTCGGGCTCTGGCCTTTCCAATCGGCTGATCAATTGATACTGGCTCTTTCCTCAAACGCGAGCAACCTCACCCCACATCCCCCACTCTTGCGCCGTGGGTCTTCGTGCAGCTGCGCCGCTCACCCTCTTGCAAGTTAGCCTGGCGCGCCCCGCTCTCTGAGGACTTGTGAGCTCAGGTGCGCGGTTAGGTGGAGAAGCCTCGTCGCGTAGCCAGTCAGTTGTCCAAGATGCTTAACTCACCTTGGACGGTCTGAAGATGCTCTGCGGCCGCACATGGAGAAGGCGGGGCGGGGCTACGGGGCTGGGAGTAGTTCTTTAAGCTAACCAAGCCTAGCAGGGTGCTCTGTGTCCGGTTTCGCAGAGGACAATCTTCGTTTGATGG
The DNA here is from genome assembly GCF_964234715.1 of Podarcis melisellensis. Taxonomy (NCBI): domain Eukaryota; kingdom Metazoa; phylum Chordata; class Lepidosauria; order Squamata; family Lacertidae; genus Podarcis; species Podarcis melisellensis. The sequence goes on from NC_138538.1 coordinate 35,425,920, forward strand.
GCAGTGAAGAAGAGAAAGAAGATACAGAGGAGAAGGGAGGGTGTTTGAAGTTGCCCATTCACTGGAGAGTAGACAGAGCAGGCATACAGGTTAGCTCCTCGCAATCTTCCCTGCTGTGCTTAAATTGTAGCAATTATTTTTAAAGTTTGCGTTTAGTTATATGCAACAACACATGCAAATTTTATGCAGTTTTTATCCAGTGTGTTTCTTCTTTTTGGGTGATGTGCAGGAGGGAAAACGTGGAACACTGCCAGTGTATCTATTTTCCCCTTCTGCTGTTAAAGGCATATTGAGACTGTTACCTGTTTACATGCAACCTGATCCTTATGAGGAAGTGAGCTCAGCTGTGTACAGCAGAGCTTTCCAAACTGTGTGTCGCGACACATTAGTGTGTCGGCTGCAATGTGTAAGTGTTGCACAAATTCTCCCACGCTCCTCCCAGGGCTGGAAAGGTGTTAGTTTCACCCCCAGCTTGCTAGTCAAACTGATTAACTGTGTCGTGAAATGATGCCTGTTTAAAAAGTGTGTCGCCAACACGAAAAGTTTGGAAAGCTCTGGTGCACAGTGACATTTTTATGTTTTAGGAACTGTGCATAGGCTTGCTGTGGGAGAATCTGTCTCTCTTGAATGATTTACATTAGGTGCAGCTGAGAGTCCCAGGAAAGGCTTGAGTTCCTTGCCACCTTCTTTAAAGGTATGGTGGGCAGGTGTTGGATTAGTTGCTGGGAGAGGTCAGTGATGCTATCAGACTGAGTCTCCTAACCTTGTTTTCTTCAGAAAGTTTGTAAATGATCATTTCTTGCAACAACACCCACCCACCCAAATTTGTCATTACAAATGGACAGCTCCTGTCTTTTTCTTCAGCTTTGTTCATAATAAATACAATATGGGACAATATAGAAAAGATTAGTATAGCTCGTGAGGGAGGATGACCTTCGAATTCATGAAATATTCCAGATTTTGTCATATACAAGATGATTAAACACTGAAAATCAGGATCTCTCAGGGTCAAGCCATCATGAGTTTAAAAATAAAACTTTCCATGTTCCACAGTCCCCATCAAATTACCATCCCCACTTTGCTACTGTTAAAGGAAAAACAGACATTTTAAATGCAGTCTTGCATTTAATGTTAACCCACTTTTGGCTCTCATGCACACCCACACAAGCAGTTCTCTTGTCCTTGCAGTTGGAAGAAAAAGCTTGAAAATATGGCTAAATGTATTTTTGGAGAGAATCCAGAACATACAAAAATAGCAAACTACTTTAACAGAAAATACACCCTCTGATGTCTGGGGCTTGTGTGGGTGAATTTTTAATTTTTATTCTAAGATCGCTACACATTATTCTGAACAGGTTCCTATGGATAGAAATTCAGCAGCTAAAGCTTTTATGGGGTATAGCGAGATGCAGTGTTTGGAGAAATTGGCATCTAGCTGGTGAAATACAGGAGTTTGGACAGACAAAGGTGCTCATGCTTGTTTTAGCTGGGTCTCTTTTAAAAAAACATATAATTCCTAAGGTTTATATTACAAAACACTGAAATTGCATAAAAGAGAGCTTTTATTCCTCCTCTCTTTATTCTATTTTTATTCCTATATACATTTCACATATCTACATAAAATTATAGTTTCAGTTTCCAGTCAGTTAAATGTTCCACTTTTCGTAAAAGTGGATGACTCCTTGCTGCTCTGTCCCTGACCTTAGCTTGCCTTTGTTTGGCAGGAAAACACATCTTGGTTATAAGAAGGTTACTAGGGCTCAGCCCTGAGATAATGATACAGGTTCTAAAAATAATTATCTAGATAGGGGAGGTGCCCTTTGCTGATCTGGTTTTCTTTTCTTTCTGATCTTATTATTTAGGGAAGGAGAGACCTTGACCATTGTTGTCAATTGAACACTTGGATCTGTTTCCTCTGAAGAAGCTTCATTAAAATTACTGGTTACTCTCAAAGTTGCAGGTTGTGTTTGTGCAGTGAATATTTACTTGGATAAATGCTGCTGAATTCAGTAGGGCTTATTCTTAACTAAGCATGCATAGGATCTCAGCCTGAGGCGTAAGTGCACTTAACTGGAAGGCTGGATTGAAATCTGCTTCAAAATAAAAGTGTTTAAAACAGGGGTATTTGGCTGTAAATGGAAACATACATTTGTAGCTGTGTGGAAACTGTCTGAGCGTTGCCGTTTGCAGGATTTGAAACTTCCTAGATGAATGTGGTATATAAATGTAATTAATAATAATAATAATAATAAACAAAAAAACCACCATCTTCTAACAGTTGCACATACAGTGGTACCTCAGCTTAAGAACTTAATTCGTTCTGGAGGTCCATTCTTAACCTGAAACTGATCTTAACCTGAAGCACCACCTTAGTTAATGGGGCCTCCTGCTGCTGCCGCGCTGCCGGAACACGATTTCTGTTCTCATCCTGAAGCAAAGATCTTAACCTGAGGCACTATTTCTGGGTTAGCGGAGTTTGTAACCTGAAGCGTATGTAACCTGAAGCGTATGTAACCCGAGGTACCACTGTAACTGTTGTACATCGCTTTGAGATGCCTCATGAGAAGCGATTCAGAAATAAAATAAATAAGAAGTAAACAAATAACCAGGACTGACTGCTTGAGGCAGAGGGCAAGGTGGCACATCCCTCCATTCTATGCCCAAAACTGACTGGACTTCAACACTGGCAATGGGATGACTTCCTCCAGGGCACTTGAGGGCAGCAGGCTTGTTTAGGATGTGTGTGATAGGCCTGGGGAACATTTAGGTCTAATGTCAAACAGTGAGGAATAGCCAGAGTGTTCTGGAGGAATAGCTGAGTGTGGGAAGGCTGCCATTGCTGCCCATAGCACCTGCCATCTGGGATTAGTGCCTCTCCCTGCACATAACTGTCCAATGGTGCCATGGCCCTGCTCAAAATGAGCCAACCTAATCCACTAATGCCTGTTTGTTTTACAGTGGTACCTCGGGTTAAGAACTTTGCTTCAGGATGAGAACAGAAATCGTGTGGCAGCGGCAGCAGGAGGCCCCATTAGCTAAAGTGGTTCCTCAGGTTAAGAACAGTTTCAAGTTAAGAACAGACCTCCAGAACAAATTAAGTTCTTAATCCAAGGTATCACTGTACATACTTTCATCATGCATTGCTGGAGAATGTAGAAAGTTAAGGTTCTTTTAAGGGTAGAAATGTACCAAAGGACCACTTCATAGGCAACAAAAGGTAAGAAACACAAATCTGGGTTTGATTCCTGCTTTCTTAAGAATCTTACCCATATAATGAGCATGTTTGTTGCAGTTATGCTTTATCATTTGTAGATGCACATTTCTTTGTAATGTCTGAAGCTGCCCACAAATCTGTGAAGGCTGAGCTAAAACTCAACACACTTGGTTGACATTATTTCTGAGAAGGAATGTAGGTGTGCCATGTAAGCTGCAGTCTTAACTATGGCTACTCAGAAGTACGTCCCATTGAATGCAGTGGGAGCTACTTACAGATAAGTGAGGTCAGGATTGCAGCTGTAGTCTTTATGGGATAACAGTAAATTGAATCACGTGATATGTATAAAATCACAGCACTGCCAAATTTCAAGCAGCCTCTGCAGCAGTTTTTCTTACCATGGGATCAGGGATAATTGTGATTCAGTTCACAATTGGAGGACTTGCTTAATTCCCGCTTTCCCAAAACAAGACATGAACTGAAACAGCCCTCTTTTGAAATTCGCACTTCTCCAAATTTTACTCTGCAAGTTTGTCAGCCAAGTAACGTGTACAAAAATATATATGCTAGTGCAACGTGTGCATAGAAATGCATATATTAGTGAAAAATAACATACAAAAATGCATCATATTAGGAGAAACAGTTTTGCAAGATTTGACGTATTTGCCCATCCCTGCCCTTGACAGTGGCAAACAGCATGGAACCCTCAGGAAAAGCTTTTCACAGCTTGGAAGTGATCTATCTCCATCTTCAGGAGTTCGCTGTCTTGCAGTGGGGCCTGTACCAGCTGGCCCTGCTCCTGCCATTCTGTTCCTGCCCCCTGCTCTCATTGGGGGAAGCTATCCAAATTCATGCAGTATCTCCATGGGCTGGCATCCTAATCACCTCACTGGTATATAATTTCCCAATGTGTGGAGGCAAAGCCAGCCAGGATAGACCCACTCTCCCCCTTACATAATTGAAAAGAACTATTTTTGCCTGATGATTACAGCAGATCCGCAGGCCAGTTGAAAAGTTGACAACCCCACTAGTTGTATGTCACGGACAAGCAGATATATGACAAGTGAGCAGGATTTAGCCTGCAGGCAAAGAACACACCACCAGGATCTGTATGGTGATACCTGGAGCAGGTTCTGTGTGCTCCACTTCCTTCTCATTTTCTGAGGTACTATATATCTTCCAACTCTTCCTTCTGCTTCCTGCCTTTTCAGAAGAGCTTCAGGAGAAGGAGGCATTGTCTTAAAATATATTTAAACAGACAGGCTATGGTCTGAAGGCACATGAAACACAGACAGAGCATCTTTGCTAAAATGGGGGACTGAACTATGTGGGACACCATGTATATTAGTTTGATGGCAGGATCATGTATGATTTTCTTAATTATTTATTTTTGCTTTCTGTGTGTGGTTGTTTATTTGCAGTTTAAAACGATGACACTCCTCCAGTTTGTTTGTACTTCCAGTTCTTTTATGTGTTTAAAATTACATTGTTGCTTCAGAGGCACGTGGAGGGTTTTGCTAACCTCTTGGCTCTGGGAAAGTGTACGTGAGAGGAAGTTTGAGAGTTTTAAAGCTCTCAGACTCTGTTCAACCACACTCCTCAAACGTCAACCCATTTTTGCTCTGCAAACAGAATTTCTGCATGCTCTTGTCCAGGGAACGTTTCCTGTTTCACATTTCTACAACTTCCTCCCACAAAGATGGGTTGTTGTGTTTTTGCAACTGACGTTAGTATTGCCCTCATTTCTGTAGCCAGCACAAGGAAAAACTGAGAGATACCGCTTAACAACTGATGGGAAAGGTGAGGGATGAGGATGGTTGCCATTGGTGGCAATCTCTTCTCTTCCACAGAGGAAGTAAACAACCAAGTGCTCTGAACTGATCCTAGGTTTCCAGAGTGCCTGCAGTAATAAAGAGCGCTCAGGAAACATCAGCCCCAGATCAGAGCTCTTGGCTGCCTACTTTCCCCATGGAGGAGGAAAGAAAACTGCTACCAACAGGTTCTGCCCAAATGGTTTCCCTCACATATTATATTATATTATATTATATTATATTATATTATATTATATTATATTATTTACTGGCCTTCATCAAAAGAGCTCAGGGAGGTTCACAAGGTAAAAATACAGGATAAAAGCACAAATAAGTAGTTGAAACAGAAGCAACAAGACAATAATACGCCCCCCTCCCACAAACACATTTAAATGGCTGTAGAATTTTAATCAGCCAAAGGCCTGATCAAAGAGGAGTGTTCTCACCTGGCACCTAAAATATATATAATGGAGGCACCAGACGAACCTCTCTGGGGAGAGCATTCCAGAAACAGGGTGTCACTGCATAAAAGGCCCATTCTCCAGACTTCATGTGGAGGAGACACACAAAGAAGGGCCTCAGATGATGAACACAAAGTCCAGGACAGTATATATGGGGAGAGATGATCTTTCAGGTATTGCGATCCTGAGCCATCACTAGACTCTGAGCTGTTTTTCTTTCTTCCAAGGACAATGCTGCCACTGATGCTGCTACCAACATTTTTAGTCACAGTGCTGGTGCATGGGCCACTAGAAATGGCTTAGTGGACCTGTTGATGCCCACAGACCACCAGTTCAACAAGCACTAAAGAAACCAGTGAAGTGGGATAAGTGTACACACCACACAATTCCAGGGCCAGGTCTTAGGCAAGGAGGATTGCCCAGTCAGCAGACAGCATACTGTGCAATGTGTGAAGCTGTGACTACCAAATATGCCCTCTTTCAGAATATCTTCCACTTTCCTGCAAGAATTGACATGGCACTAAGTCAAAAAAGCTGTTGTTGTTGTTGTTGTTGTTGTTGTTCTTCTTCTTCTTCTTCTTCTTCTTCTTCTTCTTCTTCTTCTTCTTCTTCTTCTTCTGTGACTACTTGTAGCTTAGTAAGATTGTCTTCCATGAACACAGTCTTAACAGTGAGTCCATAAGTGACTGTAGAGACCAGTTCTGGATCCACACGTCCTTCCATAGTGGGGACACCGGTTTCTGGGCCAGAGTGGGTTTGCCAAATGTGCGTTCCTCTTAGCTCGTTTCTCTTTTTCGCACTGAGTTTGTGCTTCTTCAAAGTCCATGGCACCTTTGGTAAAGGCTGTTCTCTAGTTGGAGCGCTCGCAGGCCAGTGTTTCCCAGTTATCAGTGCTTATGTTACATTTTTTTATATTTGCTTTGAGAGCGCCTTGACGCATGGGAAAAGGAAGTTCACTAATCTAATCAAACACTGCCTGATTGCATCTTTCTTTCTGCCCAGGGTGATAAATGCTGGCAAGAGCCAACACAACGAGGATCAAGCATGCTGTGAGGCAGTGTATGTGGAAAAGAGACGGGCTGTGAGGAACCCAGCCCCCAAGGAAACCTCTGGAGATCTAGAAGGGGTGAGCAACACAATGGCTAGAGTTCCTTCTAAATGTTGGCTCTCAGTCCTATATCTACCTTCTCGATCCTGGTTTGAGGAGAGGAGAAAATGATTTCAGTCACAGCTGATGTATTGACACAAGATGTTTGGAACTTCAGAAGTTCCCTTGAGATTTGTTCCATTCTCCCCTGCAGTATTTATTGTCAATGTTGTTGTAAAAGGAATGAGTGGCACATGAATTTGCCATACGTGCCCTTCAAGCTTTTTTACTCCATAGCCTTTTAAACACAGATCCTTCCCTCTGTTTTTCATCCTCCAGTTGCATTGCAGTAGATCAGGAGACCAGGAAGAGGATGTCACACTGTGATTTAAGTTAACCAGTGGTGCAGAAGGAGCTGAATGTTGCTTCAACAATTAAAGTTTATGGAATCGTGTAATGTTACTACCTCATTTATTTTGGTTTTTAACATGTGTTTTGTTTCCTTCGGCTCTTCGGGGCAATTCTCTCTTATATTTGATTTGATTTGTACCTCATTCCCTGCAGGGCACCAAAGGCCTGACTTTTTACTACTGGGGCTTGTTTGATGGGCATGCTGGAAGCGGAGCTGCAGTCATGGCATCCAAGCTGCTTCACTTCCAAATCCGTGACCAACTCCGAGACTTGGTGGACATCTTGCAAGACTCATCCCTTCCTCCAATCTGCCTAGAAGATGGTCCCAGGACAGTTCTAGGAGAACCAAACAGGGTTCCTCTGGCTGAGGAAGATGCTGAGGTCCCAAACAATGTCCTGCCACGCTTCCATATGGAAAAGGCCGTTTCCCATGAGAGTTTGGTGGTGGGAGCTATTGAGAATGCATTCAAGCAGATGGTGAGTGTGCTAGGAAAAAATGGGGGGTATGCTGAAGAAGAAGGTCTGATTCAATGCTATAAAAACATTTTAAAATATTTTACTGGACAGAAGTGGAGTGCAATACATAGAAAACTGAGTTTGCACATGGGAGATTCCAGGTAAAGAATTCTGTTTGACTTTGAAACTGACCAAGTGACCTTGGGTGAATTATTCACTCCTGAATTTTCCTAAATCTCAGATTTAAATTAGAAAAGTATAGCTCTGATACCCAGCTGGAATCATTTGAGGTCACAAATGAAAGAAACCTAAATTAATTGTTTTGTGTGTTTTTTTTAAAAAAAAAAAACAAAACATTTTTGAGGAGCCCACACAGTGACAGACATGGCATAAAGTGCAAGCTGCAGACAGTTCTTGGATCTGGGATGTGTTCCGTTCCTGCCTGGCTGTCCTCCATCCAGAATGTGGATTCACTTCCTTTTGCAGCCAAGATGCTGACCGGGCAACCCATGACTATTTTGGTCTGACAGGGTATTTGCTTACCCAGCTTTCAGATCATGAGTCTGCTCTGCTTGGCTGTTCCTCTGCAGCTCAGCCTTATGAAGTTCAGGCCCCCAGGCTCAGTTGCTGCAGCACAGGAAGTAACAGAGTCAGAAGCTGCATACACTATAAGCATATAATTTTTCATGGCTTCCCACATGACAAACTGGGTGTAGGTGTGGGGCCTGAGAAGTCGAATAGTGATCCCCAGACCTTCAGTGCACAGAGTAAATGTGCTGTTGCTACTGTTTCACCTCCACTTTTAAAATAAGTTAGCAATAGAAGCATGTAAATCTGCACTATAGAGATAATTTGTCCATCAGTGTTGTCTACACTGTCTGGTAGCAGCTTTCCAGGGTTTCAGACGTGGTACATTCTGGGTCCTACCTTGAGATGCCAGGAATTGAACATGGGACCTTCAGCATGAAAAACAGATGTTCTATCAATGAGCTACAGCCCTTTCACAAATGCCTTTAAAAATATTTACAAGTCTCTCCACCACATTCCTTTCTACCTTGCTGTAATAATTAATCATGTAAACACTATTGTTTCTTTAAATAGTCATTGTAAACAATACCTGCAGGATAGCTCAGCTGGTAGAGTATCAGACTCCTAATCTTAGGGTTTTGGGTTCAAGCCCCGTGTAGGGTAAAAAGATTCCTGCATTGCAGGGGATCATACTAGATGACTCTTGTGGTCCCTTACAATGCTACAGTTCTTTGATTCTAATAATGAGGAAGTGAATAGCCCTACTGAACTGAGTGTGTGTGTGTGTGTGTGTCTGTGTGTGTGTGTATTCCCTGATCCTATCTTGGGGAAGTGCCCAGTGCATTCTGGGATTGATGTGTGGGCAGAAACTTCCTCAACAATGCTCACACACCATGATATTGTCATCTTGTGATGAGAAGCCACCACACACAAACAAATTGCATCATTGGAACAGCACACAGTCCTTTGCAAGATTGCATATTAAAGCCATGCAAACTCAGATAAGGGAGCTACTTCAGGAGAGGATGGATGCACTGTTGCTGAAAAGCAAATATGTTCTGCTGGATTCCTAACTGCCGGTAACCTTGGGAGCAAAGGGAAGGGAAGTTTCTACAGATTTTTGTTGAATTCATGGGGAAGGAGGAGGAGGAGGAGGACAGGTTTAACCCTTCCTCTTAATGTATTGCAGTCCCAATCTCATTCCTTTTCCTTTCTGTGGCAGCTTTTTTTTTTTTTTTTTAAATGAATGTTAATTATTTGCATGCAATTAAAATCCTAGCTTGGTCTAAATTGGAAGAGGAAGGGAAGGACTAAAGGTCTAAAACAGATTAGGAAAAATAGGCATTGATTGCTTTTAAAAACAGATTAGGAGTTGATGTGGTTCCATTAGTAAAATAAGGAATGAGTCTGAGGGTTCTGCTGTTCTTCTTGACCCAAGAGGAAACCAAATGCTGTGAAGCCAATTTCAGAGATTTAGTAAGTTTAAAAGATAACCTCAAGTGAGTAGATCCATACACCAGAGTATAGAAACATCAATATTATTATGTCAAGTATGTATTTATCTGCAAATGCTTCCCCATTCCTACTTAGGTAAGTGGGGATTGGAAAAATGTCTGCATTTTTAAAGGGAAATGCTTCAATTTATACACACCCTTTAGAACAGAAGCAATACATGTCTATTTTGTTCTGGACTGAGGTATATGCACTTCCCAAGAAACATGCTGGAAGTGCAGGTACCTATGTGGGAAGCTATTTGCGAGAGCGACAAAGTGGTGAGTGGGTAAAGAATGAATCACTCTCTGCTCCTGATTGCTGCTTCCCCCACATGGCTTTTCCACATCTTAAAACAGATCATTGGGCTTCCTACCACTGCATGCATTTACACTTTGTGTAACATTTGGACCCAATTGCAAAAAATCTTGTAAGGAGCAGCTTGTATTGGCAGGGCACTGGGAGCTACCAGAGCTTTGATGTTAAATCATTGAAGCAGCTTGGGTGATTGCTGTAAAAGATAGTCCTACTTCAGGGATGGAGGACCTGTGCTTGGGTTTTGTTGTTGTACCACATCAGCATGAGCTGCCATGGACCAATGGCCAAGGCCAGTGGGATTTTGGAGTCCAACAACATCTGGAGAGCCAAAGGTTTCCCCATCCCTGTCCACCTTGATGTATGTGCTTCCTGTCTTGTTGTGCTGCACCTCTCTTCAGAGAGCTGCCTTCCACAGTGAGTCTTTTCTTCTGTCTCCCCAGGACATTCAGATCGAGCAGGAACGGGTGGCTCGGCATGCAGCAGGAGGCTGCTGTGCCCTGGCTGTGGTTTATCTCCTGGGGAAGTTCTACGTGGCCAATGCAGGTGACAGTAGGTAGGAGAGAGACGAGGGTGGGAAAGGCTACTCTGCTGCTTGCTGGGTCGTGGCAGCCCAAGCCATGTTACCAGGAGAAGAATAAGATTCATTGACTGCCTAGTGGGAATGAACCGAAGTCTTTCCCAGTCATAGTTGCGAGTTGGTCATGGAATGGAATGTCCTCATGTAAGCAAGTGAGCTTGGAAAGGTCATATGAGAGCCCAGGAGAAATATGTCTTTCAGGAGTGTTAGAGAGAAAGCCACTTACCCACCAAAGTCTAAGTAGATCTAGAAATATGTGCCCCTCCATGTGCTTGCCTATGCCCTATGGTGGAGGCAGTAAACCACCAGGGAGGTATACATAGGGTGACACTAGGAAAGGAATAATATTCCCTGGCCTTTACGTAGTCATTATCTGAGTTACCGAACCACTTTGATGCCCAAAGGTGTTTGTACAACCCCCACCAAGCACCTGCATTTTTTTTAAAAAAGATAATGTTGTTTTTCAAAAACTTAGCTTTTTAAAAATCATATATTGCCTGGTTGCTCCCATTAGTACCCAGCTGCTGATACTGTGAGGCCAGAGGTCCCATTTGGACCAGCCCATATCATTTTTTAAAAAAAGATTGGCCACACCAACTTTTACACTTTGAGCACACCCATTTTCACAAGTTGCCCTGGAAGGATGGACCATGAGTCAATGAAGCCTCAGTCTGGAAAAGGCTGTTCATCCTTTATATACATAATGGAGGTGGGGGAACAAAATTGGAACTGCCAGCCCGGCTTGTGCTCTGTGTTTTCAGCAGGTATAATAGCATTAGGCTAACAAGTGTTTCCCCATTTTCCTCCCCACACATGCAGGCTTTACTGTACAAGGGAAAGGGGGGAAGGGGTGCTGTGTCTTAGGCGTGGAAAAATCAATGTTTGTTGATGCGTTCCAAAAAAATGTTTTTACTGCTTGTCTCTTTACCTTGGCCTTGTAGCAGCAATTTTAAAATAAATCTCTCTTTGATAATCAGGACATTCATCTAGTACTAATGCCAAATATGAAAACAGCTATATTTCAATGAGTAACTGTTTTCTTTATTTTTAACCAAAACTCTTTAGTAAACGTTGAAAATAAATGAAAGCATTTTGAGAGTACCAGTATCTGACAGATGCTTTTCATAGATTTAAAACAAAAAACTAGTATCTGATATTTTTCGGCCAACCCCCCCCCCCCCCGGATTGTTGAAATCCTGCTCAAAATGCCCTTCTTTCACCTTTGGGTTGCTGACACCCTTGTATCTCAGGTCTTATTGATTTTAGCATGTGAAGAGGGAAAGACAATATTAGAGGAGTCACCTCTCCCCGCCCCCTTTAAGGCCATGCTGTACCTTTTTTGCATTTTCTGAGTCTTTTTATAGTCTCCTTTCAACCCTAATCAGTATGAGGAATAGGCTTTAGTGTGCAGCAACCATTCTGTTATGTAGATTCCATCCTGATGAATGTGGGTGTGTTTTGAAACTGTTTTTGTCAATCCGTGGTCACTTTGGTAGGAAATTAGGTTAGAGAACAGGAAATCAGGAGGTTTGCTGATGGTACCTATAAACTGCAAGGAAGCCATTCTCAAAGTCATAACCAGCTTGGATGCATGGTCTGTGTGTGAGTGTAATCAGCGAGATATTGTATTGTAATCCAAGTGTGGAGTTGTCTGGGTATATCTACGTTACAAACTTTCATTGGCAGTATACCAGTTTAATAGAATCCTGGGAACGCAGTTTGGAGAAGGTTGTGATGATTCTCCAATAGAGATTCTTAGCTCTTCTTCATCACTGAACTGTAGTTTAGGGAGAATAACCCCCATCATTCACAGGAAAAGGGTTCCATGAGTAGAATAGGCAGTGAGGCTGCAATAGTGGCCCTACTCCCAACACTGCGAGTATTCCCGGAACCAGCCCCAACATCTAGGCACTGGTGGGAATGTCTGAAGAGGAGGAGCCTATGCGCATAGAGTTCCATCTGCATAGGCTTCCACATGATCTGGAACCACAATTGTGTAGCACCCCCAATTTCATGGAAGCCAATGTGCACACATTTTCCTTTCAGGGGCATGGCAAAGATACCATACAACATTGGGACAACAGTAAATAATGCATAAAGTAGGCTAAGGAATAGTTGCTAGGCCACTTTTAGACTATAGAGCAGTGTAGATGTCTCCAGTTAATCCATAGTTGATACAGTGTCCATGGTTACAATTGTTGTTAGTGATTCATTTCTAAACGTGGAATACCATTACTTTCTTGGTGCGTCATCTTTAACTTTTTTCTCATCAAATGTCTTTTTGTTGCCTTAAGAACCTTTGGAATATAGATGAATGAAAGTGAAACAAGGATGCCAATTAGGGCAAGGGCTCCCAAACAAGGGGAAATGATTGCAGGTTGTTGTTGTTGTTGTTGTTGTTGAGTTGACAAGTATTGGTTTTGTTTTCCCCACTGAGTCTTCTGCTTGTTCTGTTCCTCATTCTGATTTCTCTGTCGGTCTTCTTTGTGGTTTTGCATGAAAAACAGAGATGCTACCCTCTGCTCTGTGCATGTTGAAAAAAAACCAAGTAGGAAACAATGAATGGATAAAAAGATAGGAAGGGCAAATTTGTTGGTAATGTTTCCCATGCATCAGTCGGGAGCTCTGGGCACGTGTCTGTGGCACATCCTCTCTATCACTGTTGCAGACAAATGGAAGTTTTTCATCAAACCAGAATAATTATTTAAATATGTCATAGTCCATTCTTTAGTGCAGCAGAACCGGGATCCTGATGCAAGACTTAGACAAAATTAGAACTGCCACTTCCAGCAAACCTGGAGGCTTTGGGAGTTAAGCACAGTTGCTGCCTACCATTGCAGTTCAGTTGAATTTTGTGTCTTCTTTTGTTCATAAAATCTTTTTTGTTTGAAAACAGCAGCACTTCTCTTGCTCAGTCTCAGTACGTTAGCAATCAATAGTGTTGGCTGGAGTGAGTATTGTGCATATTCAAATTTATGTATTGAACACTTTGTATCTTATGATGGTTACCCATTATGTTGGCCATGCTTCTCTTCTCATGATCACCTTCCATTCTTTCTGCTCTGTTTTCTAGATTGATTTTTCCTAATGCTCTGCTTCCTTTCATCATGTGTTTGTGTTGTCCAATGTCCCACTGTTCAGGGCTGGCCCACCCATGAGACAGGGTGAGGCAACCACCTTGGGCAGCAGGATCCACAGGGGCAGTGGGCCTTGGAGGGCTAAATCGGCCAGGAACCTACTGGAGTTAGGCTAACATGCCAAGAACATCCCAGGCCTTCCAGTCAACCGGGGACTTCCGCCCCGGACTACAGACAAGCTCTGCAGAGCCTGCTGATCGGAGTTGTACTCCAAAATATCTGGAAGGCATCAGGGTTGGGAAGGCTCTAACCCATTTTACAGAGAGGTTTTTTTGAAGTGGGAGACGAATCCCAAATACCTATGCCTGCAACTTTCAGTACAGATAGAGAATTACTGGTACTGGGCTGAAATGTGACACTTGTGTTCAGATCTCTTCTGCATGGACCTCACTGAATGGCCTTGTGTAAGACAAGGCCTCTAGATTTAACCTTCCTTATGAAATAAGGAGCTACAGTAATCCTTAGAACACAGCAGGAATGAATTCTGCCTCTTTAGATTGAAAGGGGTGCTGCGAGCTAGAGGATTCTCTCTTCCTCCAATTGTGGTAGCGCAATTGACAGGAGGCTATCAGGGAGACTTTGACTGATAGGTCTCTGAGCTCCATGATGCAATTGCAAATGCCTCATAAGATGGCATTTTGGGAAAAGGAATCTGTGGGAGAGGGAGCCTCTTTAGGCTACTTAATGTGTGGCAATGCATTGCATTTATCAACTGCCTAGACCATTTTCTCGTGCCACACTTCATGCTTATTCTTCTCCCCTAACCACCTGCACAGTAATCACCTTTCTGTATAGAAAATAAGCATACGCAAAGTGGACCTTAGCTAACACTGCTGCTTCCCTTTGCCCGCGGATGTCCTTTCTGCTTTCCCTTCCTATACTGTCTCTTTCTCTCACATGCTCTCTAATGTCCTCATTCCATGTTTCATTGCAGGGCCATTATCATCCGTAATGGGGAAATCATTCCAATGTCCAGGGAGTTTACTCCAGAGACAGAGAGGCAAAGGCTGCAGTTTTTAGTAAGAATTAACTTTTTTTTCCCCCTATCTGATTTACTTTAACCCACTGCCCAACACTTAGCACTATCAACCAAACCCACCCAGGAATAAACGTGAGAATGTGTTTCAGTACGAACAATGTCTTCAAGTGCCCCAACAGCTCACCAATAAATGTATGTCTAAACCTACATACTTACAGTGTTATGTACATGTACAGCCTAACAAACCTCAAAATACTGTTTTGTAGTAATTGAAAATACTATTTTGTAGTACAAAATTATAAATGGAAATTTAATTTGAAAAACAGAATAGCAAAACATCATCCACTCAGGAACCAGTACTGATAATGGAAGCTGTACTGCAATTATTGATGGAGGCGGGTATTAATTACCCTGCCTTGTGCTGAATATTCAGAACTCCAGTGCTTGGAGGTCAAGGACATTAAAAATAGTGCTAAAAATGAAAAGCAACCTGCGTGAACAGGATTGATGTTTTAACTGATCTAGCAATAAACCTTTGGAGGTGGCAGATATTGTAGCTGATAAACATTCAGTCTCTTCCTTCCATATTTCCAGGCTCTCTTAGTGAAGGTACAATAAAGAGAGGACCCAGCCTAGATGTGGTGTTAATTGCGTCCATCCACATAACGTGTGTTTTCCATCCACTGCCATGGTGCTAAAGAAAATGCACCACAAACTGCTCTTTGCATCAGGAGGGAAGCAATGGAGACTTTCCCTCCAGAGCATATAGCAGCTTTGAGAGACAGTTAGTCTTGGGACCATCGCAGGCAGGTGGTGGTGGTGATGAGGGTTAAACTCTTCCTGCTCACCGCGTGTGGTCATGATGCTGCTCAGGCTTCCCTGTGGCTGCTGTTTTACTAATGTGTGTGTGAATTGCATTTATTTAACTCTAACGTCATGCCTAGTTTGGTCCAGAGGCTCTGGTGGTGCTGGGCTCCTGCCTTTCTGCTTCCAAAATGCTCTTGAGCACTGCACAATGAAAAGTAATACAGGCCCTGCTCACTTCCACCCTTTCACTTTGCTCCCCCTGCTGACCCCCGGATTCTAGAGGCTTGCAAGGTAAGGTTCACACACACACACACACACACAGAGAGAGAGAGAGAGAGAGAGAGAGAGAGAGAGAGAGAGCTCTTTCCCCTAGAAGAGGAAGGAGCTGCCAGGGTTTTGTTAAAATTATTTGCATATTGCATGAGTTCTGCCCTAAGGCAGAGGAGGGGAAAGAATCCCTGGGAAACACAGTGAGAGTGTCCAAAATGCAAGCAAGCAAGCAGAGGTGCTGCTGGCAATGCTTCCTGGCTCACAGTGGACCTCCTTGGCAAGACACCAGGTGGAATCTTATCTGCTGTTCTATATCCAAACAGCTTCCATGTCTTGGAAGGGAGGAAATTGCACCGAGTAATGGATCCTCTTCACTGGCTGCGATAAAGAAACTGAGCACTCAGAAAACCAATCTTACACTTCCCCCGTGGGCTTGAGCCGTTTGCTTTGAGCCAAAGCCCTTTTATAGCTTAAGCCCTTTTCTGTAAGTAGTGCCAGAGCAACGATCCTTTACACTGGGCCAGTGTGATCTGAAATGCCCCACTTAAATCATTGCAAGAGGGAAACCTGATGTATATAATCTTCTGTAGTTTTGCTTTTGTACCATAAAAATAGAATTTGTTCTGCCCGTTTCCTCTTTTCTCTGGATTAGTTACACTCAAAATACACAAGGGGGTGAGTAAAGGGAGATTCACTGCATAATTTGCTGCCCGTTTGAATCCTGGGCCCCATTCTTGCGAGGTTTACCAGGTATGCTGAATGTAGATACTGCCTTCTGGGCTTTTGTTGCTGGCTCTTTGGCTGAGGGTTTGCTTGTTGAGTAATGGCCTCTTTTTAAAGACGTTGGCAAGTCATGGAAATCACAGTGCCAGCTCTGAAAATTAAATCCTGATTAGGGCAGCAGTGCCAGGAGGACAAAGAAAGCCCTTTTCCTTTGCAGGATGAAAAGGCAACCAATCTCAAAGCCACCTTTAATTTCCTCTGAATGTATGTGTGGAAGAGAATGAATTGCTGTAGTAGGAGCATCTAACCTGGTATCAAAATGGGATTCTGACATCTCCAGACATAGCATAGGATTCAGTCTGTATAGGTTTTAGTCTATCAGGTTCTCCCCCGTTTGCACAGAAATAGGATAGATTGTCTAGAGTAATGGAAAATTATTGCCTATTCAGCCAAACTTTGGTGCTTGCACACTCACTGAGATTGGTGCATTAGCCTCCCTTAAATATCTCTTAAATAATTTCAGCTTCTGTTTTCACTTTTGGATGTTTTTTGTGCCTGGAAGCTTTTTCTGCACGAGACTCAGTCTTGTTAATTCATGCTTCATCTAGCAATTAGGTAGCTGCTTCATTAAAACCACTTCAACCAAATCCTTTGCAAGTCACAAAGGTCTAGTTGCTCTCTGCTGAGTGGTTTTTTATTAACCAAATGTGACTTTATAAGGTTTTTCAAAACATTTGTGGCTTGGGGGAGATCATTGTTAATTCTGCCATGAGCAGAAGATGCAAATGTGCCCTCAGGAGTCAACTGTAGTACTGAAAAGAAAGTTTTGGCTCCAAACAAGATGAGATATTAATCAAGACTGGGCCTTGTGTTTTTTTCTTTATTGTATAATAGCTCCAGGAATAGGGATCCTGATATGATATGTTGGGCAGAGTGGGGATTTAACCCGTGTTCCTGATCTAGATTGCCTGCCCCTTGGAGCTGCTATTTGCTCAAGCAGTAAAACTGTCACTATTGCCAATTTCTAGGGCAAATAATTAAGCTGCTTAAAATTGTGGCTGATCTTTCAATGTGGCAGCACCTACACTTTTGAACTCCTTGCCTATTGACCCTCACAATACCATTTTAGATGCCTACCAAGAACTTTTTCAGTTCAACAAGCCATCATTCCTGACCACTGGTCCTTTTAGCTAGGGATGATGGGAGCTGTAGTCCCAAAACATCTGGAGGGCCGAGTTTGCCTATGCCTGTCCTAGATGCTCAATCTGTGTGTGAGAGCGGGGATGGATAGGTGTGCGTTGGAGAGGAGGGGATGGCAGGATCTGCACTTTCAAAGATGTTCCCCAAATTACCTTCTCTGTAAGTGTAAGAGATTCAAGCATACAAACATATATCTGAAGGAAAGCATGGGGAACAAATCATAGAAGAGTTTGTGAATGCTCAGTGCGCCCCCCTGAGGGTTCTTTGAGATCTGGGACTTAAAGATTTCTGTTGTTTGGGTGGAGAAGATCCAGGCAGTGTTCATCACTAAACTTGCTCTTCCTTTCCTCTCCCAGGGCTTTTTGAGACCTGAGCTGCTGGGGAATGAGTTCACTCACCTCGAGTTCCCTCGAAGAATCCAGCATAAGGAAGTGGGGAAAAAGATGCTGTACAGGGACCAAAACATGAATGGCTGGTAACTCTTTTCATCTGATCTAGATTACACTGATTGCCAGAATCAATCAGAAATGCAAGACGAAGGAACTCGGTGTTCTAGTGACAGCTAGTTACATCACCACTGCCCTACTCTGCTGGACTAGAAAAGTCTCTAATTCTCCCTTTTTTTCTTTTTGCCGTGTTACTAAAGCCGAAGACCGACAATGAAGGCATTTTTTAAAAAGGGAGTTTATTTTGGTATTATAGAGGAGTATGATGTGCACACTCATATGGCTATTGCTTCTGCTAAAGAGTTTCTGCAGATTTTTGTATGGCTTAAGTAATCCTGCTTGGTCAAAGATAACAGTGGGAGAAAAGCATATATTTTGTGGGTGTTTGTGAAAATCCATGCCTGTACACTCAGGGAAATTACCTAAGTGGAATGGTTCTGACCTGAGCTTGTTGCTTGCTTGACATTGGGATGAGGATATTCAGTTGTGCTTTTCATAGCAGCCAGAGCTCAGTGGTAGAGCATATGCTTTGCATGTAAAAGGTCCCAGATTCAATCCCCAACATCGCCTGGTAGGGCTGAGACAGACTGTTGTCCGAAAACCTGGAGAGCTGTTGCCACGCAATAGCAACAGTACTGAGCTCGATGGACCAGTGGTCTTACTAGGGTAGCTTCCTATTCTAACTTTCATCTGCACTGCAACACATTTTGTGTGGTTTCTTTTTCTAACCAGGGCATATAAAAGGATAGAAGAAGATGACCTGAAGTTTCCACTTGTTTACGGAGAGGGTAAAAAGGTGAGGCACTGAGTGCATTTGAAAATCGTTGGAGAAGTGGAGAGAATTTTCATTAAACGAGCATGAGGATTCGGAGTAGACCTAATAATATAGGTTGATGTATGCAATATTGGTGTCAGAAGCACACTTTGGCTTTGACAGAGACGGCTCATTAGTAAGTCTGCACTGAGCAATTTTGTATGATACCTACCTGCTTGTTCCCCCACTCCATAGGACACAATGTATGTTATGTTTAAAAAATTTAAACCATCTTTCATCCTGATGGGTTCTAGGGTGAATACACAGCAATACAATATAATTCAGTGCCCTATAAAATAAGAGAAAGCATAAAAGCACTTCATACAACACTAAAAACAGAATGGCAACACATAATAAAACTAGAAAGCGAACAAAGCCCATAAAACCAATTTAAAGCAAGGAAGCAAGGAATGTCTTGGCCTGGTGCTGAAAAGATTGCGGGAAAGTGTTCTGAAGTCAGGGCACCACCACAGAAATGGACCTCTCTTTTGTACATGCATAGTTCATCAATTGATGACACCCAGGGAAAGGCTTAATCTGTAGATCTTAATGCATAGCCAGGCTGGTATGGGAGGAGGCATGTGGCATGCTCAAAAATTGAGTCATCTCTTTTAATTGAGATCTATATTATGGCCGACTGCCTCTGATCCTTCTTTCCATACTTATGAACCTGGGACCTTCTGCATGCAAGGCAAGCCAGAGTGCTAGGAGCCTATCCGAGTTGCACAGATGCTCATTATGTTTCTATCCTATTAAGAGACTTTCCCCCCTTACGTTTCCTCCTAGGCTCGAATGATGGCAACTATTGGGGTGACGCGGGGTTTGGGTGATCATGATCTCAAGGTGTACAGCTCCAACATCCACATCAAACCTTTCTTATCCTGCACCCCAGAGGTGAGTTCATCAGAGCTAAGATTCTACTTCCTGGAATTACAGCTGCTCAGTAACAGCATATATTTATTTTTCATCAAATATTCCAAAACTCAAAGTTTTCTTGGGCGGGGGGTGTTCCTGGAGCTTTTTGATCATCCTTAGCTCTCCAAACCAAGTTTGGCTGCTGGCAAGATGCTTCTTTCTGTCACACTCCATTCTGATTTGCAGGATTGTCACACACACCTCCAGCATGCACACACACACACACGCACTCCACTCATGTGTCCAGCCTGTATAACACACACACATCCACACAGGTGGTGCTTCTAATTCAGGCTTGAGTGTTTAGACTGGGGTCTTGTCCACCACCATCAATAAATCTATACAGTAGTCCCTTTAGGACACTGGAGGGAGGGCTCACAAGGGATCAAATTCTGAGGCAGAATAATTCTGGTAAACAGTGGGTAAGATTGGTGTAGATGCAGAAGACAAGAGCTAGGCTTCAAGACAACATCAACAATTTATTTATATGCTGCCCATCTGACTGGGTTGCCCCAGCAACTCTGGGCGGCTTTCAACAAATAAAAACATCAAACATAATAAAACATCAAACATTTAAAATTTCCCTATACAGGGCTGCCTTAAGATGTCTTCTAAAACCAGATAGTTGTTTATTTCCTTGATATCTGATGGGAGGGTGTTCCACAGGGCGGGCACCACTACTGAGAAGGTCCTTAGCTTGGTTCCCTGTAACTTCACTTCCCATAATGAGGGAACCACCAGAAGACCCTCGGAGCTGGACCTCAGTGTCCAGGATAATTCTACTGGGTAGCTATAGTGCTGCTGTTCCAAGATTCCTGTGCACACTTATGAATGAGGTGTCTAAGTGCAGAATTTTTCCTCACCTCTGGGGAGTGAGAGGACTCAGAAAGTGCTTCTCCTTGAGGAAAAGCATTTGCAGAGCCTTGCCACCAGAGCAGTGAGGCTGCATCCCTTACGTTTCTCTGCAGGTTCGTGTTTATGACCTCACACAGTATGAGCACTGCCCTGACGACGTGCTGGTGCTGGGCACAGATGGCCTCTGGGATGTCACCAATGACCGAGAGGTTGCCAATGTGGTATTTGATGTCCTAATGGGTTATGAGCCCAATGACCCTTGCAGGTGAGTGGGGCAAGGTTTTGCACCTGTGTGCTGAGGAATACTTACACCAGAGTGGTTGAGCAGAGACTTTATTTCCTAAGATTCCGAGGTCCATTGTTTGCTCTCAGTCTGAGGTTGGTTTATTCTCTTACCTCTTTTCTATTCTGGGACATGAATGCCTTTTGTTTCTCTTACCTTCAAGTCCCCTGGTGGTGTTAGGTCTTAGGGGCAAATTACGTGTTTGTTGTTCATGTGTGTCTGTGTAATGAAGCACCAATTTCTTGGAAATTAAAAGCAGCCTTAAGAGGTTGCAATTTTGAGTGGTAGGTGCGGGGAGAAGGTTTCTTAACCTTTTAAACTGGCAGCTGTTTTTCCATTCAAAATCCCATTTTTATGCTAGAGGTTCCTGCCCACTCTTTTGCTCAAAATTTCATCTTCCCAAAATTTGCTTCCTTTTTTTTAAGATGGAACTTCATTACATACATTTGAATATAATCAACCAACCATTTGCACTTTACTGTTTTTAAACATGGGTGGGGAACCTTTTCTGCCCAATGGGCCCAATCCTTGTATCCCCACCCACTACCAGGCCAAATCTGAAAGGTGAGTGAGAGTGAATGAATGACTGGCCTACAATTTCCTAATTAGTTGCACAGGGAATGAAGTGGGATGAGATCGTTATTGTGAACACCATTCACACTTAAAAGAAGTACAATTATTTTTTTTTTTAAATAACTGTACTCTACCATGTCTCTTGCATTGTGGGTGTGCATTCTGATGGGCTGGTTCTGTTTCCCAGGTACACAATGGTGGCCCAGGAGTTGGTGGTGAGGTCCAGAGGGGTTCTGAAGGAACGTGGCTGGAGGCTGGCCAATGACAAGCTGGGCTCTGGAGATGATATCTCTGTCTTTGTTATTCCCCTTGGTGGTCCAGGAAACTACACCTGAACCTCAGGTTCCAGGGACACAGGGGTCATGATTCTAGACTTTACAAAGGAGAAGAAAAGCCGAGGGAAAGAACCACCATCTTGCAGCAGAACTGGAGGCTGTAGATTCTCCCTACACCTGGAACATTCATAATGCTGGAGTCTTCCGAAGAGGATTGGGGGTGGGGGAATGTATGACTGCACCTTGGGTTCTTGTCCCACTCTGTCTCAGCTTTCTAGGTTCCAGCTAGGGACACAAAGACGTAGCCCTGGTCCACACTTCTGTTAACGGCAAGAAAGTCAAGGCAGAATCGTTCTTCTCAGGATTTACACCCATCAGCCCTGGAGACCTGTAGGAAATCTTGCATTCCAAGGGCTGTATTAAATTTGAGCTTTCGGTCACATGGAAATGTCCTCTAAATTGGGTAGCAGGGAGTCTCCCTGCAGTGTTAGCCATTTTGTGTGTTCTTATTCTGTCTGTCCCGTGGTTGCAAAGGGGCAGCTGAATTTTGCTTTGTCAGATGCCAAGGACACCTCATCGTCATGACAGTTGTGCCTAATTGCCTAGAACATCCCTTCCTTCCCTTCTTGCTAAAGGGAGCACCAAGTAAGTACGGCTGATTGGTTTGTTACCATTCCCCTGGCTTGCCATAAGGCGGCCCCTGAAGCTTTCACTCCAAACCACTTGTTGCGTAGTATGGGGGGACGCATCCATAGGGGTTTCTTACACTAATCCTGGATATTGCTGTAACTCGGCCAAGTTGGTTGGTTCTTCATGAATGCATCTCCAAATGGCAATGAAGGAAAGGTGCGAATATATTCCTGCCGTAGAAAATGTCCCTGGGGGGAAATCAGCTGTGCCTCACTTTCACCAGATGGGGGTGCACTTAGAAGAACAGACAGAAAAAAAGTGACTGTGTTGAGACATCTCTAGTTGGTTTAACAACTGACCCTTAAATAACAAGATACAAAAATCTACTGCAGCATAGGGAGTTACCCCATCCCAGACTTACGCCCCAGAGAGGTCACTTTGGTGCTGCAAACGCAGCAGAAACATAGAAGACAGCAATTTCTACAAAGGGAAGAACTGTAGAACGGTCTGTACTTCTGGTCTGTTCACCTTCCATGAAAAGTAATGTACTTCTTCTTGAGTTGAAGTTCTACCTCTGAAGCCCGAAGCATTGAGTTCTTTGTTCAATGAATAAGAAGCCTTCAAAATTTGTGATGGGGAAGAAATGGATTCATTTTTTTTCATGGAACTGTCGTTTTCCACTAGCTGTGCTCTGCAAAAGCAAGACCATCCCTGGCCGGGGGAACTTGCACCTTAAATTTGCCCTTGTACTCTATCTAGCTGTACGTTAACTGAGTTTTAAGAAGAAATTAATTTCAGGCTTCACAAAAATACCTGCCACCTCCTAAGCGCAGACAATATACAGTGGGACTTATTTCTGAGCAGACACGTGCAGGATCTTTCTGTTGGGCTGCAGCCCTATGCACAATTACTTAGAAGTAAGCCCCTTGGAACTCAGCGGGACTTTTGAGTAAATGTGCTGTTATACAGTTTCTATTATGTAAAGGCAGATCCTGGAAGGTTGGATCTCTTTGTAGAGTGTGGCATTAGTACCTGAGAAAAGATTAAAGAACCAACTGAAAAACTGCAACTATTAAGTTGCCATCGTTAAGTAAAAGCTGGCTAAGGCTCTTTCTTGCTGGAAAGCATTTTGGTATTGCCTGATTGTGTGCTGTCACTTTCTGGTGATTGTGATGTATACCTTGTCACCAGTGAGAGATGAGTAAATAGAACGCTTCTCTTGGGAACCAGAGGGGAGGAGTGGGTTTTTAATTCAATAAGAAGTTGCATCCAGATTGTATGCTAAAGAATCATAGGGTTGGAAGGGACCATGAGGTAATTCAACCCTCAGCAGCGCAGGAACATGCCTCTGTCTCTTACCAGGACTGAACCTGCAACCTTGGTGCTATCAGCACCACACTATAACCGACTGAGCTATCCAGCTGATATATCCTGCTTCAAGCATTCAACAGATTTGGCAAGGAATGTGTATATTTCGTAAAGTATTAGTTGAGTACTATAGCCCTCTTTACGCGGGTGGCACTGTGGTCTAAACCACTGAGCATCTTTGCCTTGGTGATCAGAAGGTTGGGGTTCAAATCCTCGTGACTGAGTGAGCTCCCATTGCTCTGTCCCAGCTCCTGCCAACCTAGCAGTTCGAAAGCACGCCATTGCAGGTAGATAAATAGGTACCGCTGTGGTGGGAAAGTAAACAGCATTTCTGTGCACTCTGGCTTCCATCACGGTGTTCCGTTGTGCCAAAAGTGGTTTAGTCATGCTGGCCACATGACCTGGAAAGCTGTCTGCGGACAAACGCCAGCTCCCTTGGCCTGAAAGTGAGATGAGCACCACACCCCATAGTCACCTTTGACTGGACTTAACCATCCAGGGGTCCTTTACCTTACTTTTTTACTTGTACACAGAGGGCAAGCAAAGTGAATGGGGCTGTGGAGCCATGTGTTTGGCCCCCAAACCCCACATTCATTCATTCTCCTATTATTATTCCACTGCTGTGCTGAGCCCAATATCTACACCTATCTATATAGATATATCTGTATCTTCTCTGTATGTGAGGGCTTCCCATGGAGTTGGAACTCTTGAGTGCTCAGGGTTCTAAATCATGTGAGGATCCTCCACACAGCGAATAGGTTAGAACAGTGATGTGGCCCTGCAGCCTAACACATCAGCAATGTGTTGTCTTGGCAGCCCAGGACCACCATACATATTGCCCAGGCTTGTGCCGCTAGGAGACTTTGATTATGCTACAACTTCGGTGATGCTAACACAGTGGTTTGGCTTCCCCCTCGGAGGCACACCATTGTCTCTCAAGATTGATGAATACTAACAATGATTTTCTACACAATTCTCTACTGCGTGAAGAGGACCTGCTGAAATTCACATACAGAGCTCTCAAATTTAGATAGGTGATCTCTACTACACACCTTTACACATTTTGGTTATTGAGTGTACATCTAAGATGTGAGATTGAGCACCTAATACTTGGGAAAGAGGAGCATCCTTCAAATGGAGCTAACTGAGTGTACACATGGCAGCAAATTGAGATTTGTTGCTGTGTAATGAATGATGATTCCCTGTCTTCCTTCCCCCACCCCTCCCAACTGCTAAGTGAAAAGAGTTTTCTCAGGTCTTTCTTACACTAATCTGGTTTTGTGCCAGCTGAAATGTACAAGGTGTATATGCCCTGAGTAAACGCAAAGCAACCTATTCTCTTTGGAAAGGTTGCCGTGCTGCATGGTGGACTACAAGCTGAAAAAAAGGAAGCTTGATTGATTTTCTGCCAAGTCAAACAATATCCTCCAATCCCAATAAAATTCTGGGTGCAGATGCCATGTTGCAACCATGCTAATGTTACCTTAGTTGCTAATGGGACTGCTAATGCAACCACATTGCTTCAGTTGTCAGATGTCAGGGCTGGGCCAAAGTGTTCATTCAAGCAGCAGTACTGACTGCAAAAGTGGTAATCTTCCCCTGCTCTGTGCCTCTCAGGTGTTGGACTATGACTCCTATCATCCCATACCATTTGCTAGGGCTGATAGGGACTGTAGTCCAACAACATCTGGAGTGCACTAGGTTAGGGGAGGCTGCTCTAAAAACTTCATGGTAGCCAGTCTTGCCATGCTGCCCAACAGAGGGCAGCAGTGTTGTTTTCCCTCCAAATTGTTCTGCCTACAAGTCCTTTCAAAGGCCCGACTGTACTATCCAGTCCACATGTAATGATTAGTGGAAAACATATTGCCTGCAAGGGAGAGCCCTCTTGTTATTCCCCTTCTGTTGTTTCAGTATTTGCCCCAGTGGGTAATGGGGAGTGCATTCCCTCCCTGCAAAGGGGAAATTGCACAGGTGCTAAAGTGCCTGTGTTTCAAAACATATTCCAGAGAGGCCTTGCCAGTTTCACCTGGACAGCAAGTTCCACCTCAAGCCTCTTCAGCCTGAAAATTCCTATTGTGAGATGCGGGCGTGAGGAGGAGCAACTGGCAAGACACCAAACACAGAGGTCTTGAAATGAATCGATATCTGCATAAGTGCCTATGTTGTAGACAGAGATCTGGGTCAGAAAATGACATGGGTATTCTGACTGGGGTGGGTGTGGGGATCACAAGACACAAGCACTATTGTGGAACAACACATAAAGATGGTGTTATACAAATCCATCAGCAACTACTGAATGCAGTCTGCAGTCACTGATGGGATATAAATGAAGGTTGCTGAAAATGCTGCCACTTGAATCATTGGTTAAATGTCAAAAGCATGAAGAAGGCTCCCCTACATCCTCCCCTGAGGAGTATCTAATGCAACCACACAGCCCCACTCTGAAGGTAAGTGGTGCCGGAGAAGGGGGAATTGCATTCCCCCCAGCAATAATACTGTATATTTATGTTTATATCTGAATGTTAGGTATGATATCCTTCCTGCCTCCCACAGATTCTGGAAGTAAGGTAGCTCTAGAAACATGGGTGCCCTGCAGATATTTGACTACAGCCTTCATCCTCCTTGATGTTGACTGGGGCTGAAGGGAGTTGAACCACATCTGGAGGGCACCTTGTTGGCTATCCCTGATCTAAAACCTGTGCAACAAATTGGCTACAGCTGTGCATTTGTGCTATAAACTAGCATGATTTGTCTGGGGAAATCCTATGAAACATTGCTCTCGAGGGGGCTTTCTAAATTGAGAGCATGCATTGAAATCAATCAATGCTAATGATACTAAATTTAATCTCAAAGTGAGCTGTGATCGATGGCCAGCTGATGAGCTGTTTTTTGTTCCTATACGCTCCTTGGCAGAAGTTTTGCTAGCATCCCCATGGCATTTCAGCACCCAGTGCCAAGACTGTTCTTTCAAAACACTTCAGCTCAACAGAATGCCATGGAATGAGCAACCCAGTTCCACTGAATCCCTTCTGCTTGAAACAATCAGCCCAGAAAAGAAAAAAACTATATGGTAGGAGAGTATTTCCATTCAGGGGTTGCGGAGAGCAGCTAAAAATGTTGGTTGCAAAGGCAAACAAACTGCTTGCAAATTGGCTGTGTTCTATCTCTGCTCTTGAAGTCAGCATGCCTCTGAATATCAGTCACTGGAAATCACAAGTGAAGAGTGCGCTGTGGCATTCAGGCTGGGCTTGTGAGTTTCCCATAGGACTCGACTGGCCTTTGGCCTGATCCAGCAGGGCTCTTCTTAAATTATAATTTTGCTAGATGGTAATGCTACACAGGGGAAGAAGGAATGTGACTCTGCCATCCTGTGTTTCAAAATCTGCAAAGGTTACAGTTTTAAATGTGCTTGAAAACCATATTTTTTTCAGAGCTGGAAGCTTGGTCCCATAACTCCCGATGTACAGTGACAAGTTATTACTGTAGTAGCTTCACCGTGAGGCAAAGGCGCTCTGCTCTGCAGTCCCAGGGACTTTTGGTTTTGCTGAAGCCAGTGTTGTCCACACTGTGATGAAGATTAAATATCTGCTGTTACCACCACAACCCCTGAGACCAGGCTCCCTCAACCTCGGCCCTCCAGATGCTTTTGGCCTACAACTCCCTTGATCCCCAGCTAGCAGCACCAGAGGTCAGGGATGATGGGAACTGTAGTCTCAAAACATCTGGAGGGCTGGGGTTGAGGAAGGTTGCCTGAGACCAAGTGTCCAACCACCATTGCCTAGTGGCAATGCTCACTACAGTGAGCTACTACTTGACTTACAAAAATGAATGCCTTGTTCTCCCCTGTTGGGACATCCAAATGTGAAGTATCTCAAAGCATTACTTGCTCTGTTTCAATGCTCATCTTGTCTCTAGATTCTAGAACCAGAAGTGCACACAGCAGCAGTGATGCTAGGAATATCGCAACAGTCCATGCTGTTGCTTTCAGTGAGGAGCTTGCGGCTGAGGCAAAAAAACCTGGATTTACTGTTTTCCTCAGCAACTTGAGGCCCAGTGGCCACAGTCATAGCTGGCATGCAGACCCTAGATGGATGCCTAAGGATGAATGCAGCTTACTTGACTCCAACCGTACAAATAAGTCCCACTGGGCTGAATGGGGCTTATTTCTGAATAGATCAGAATGTATTTCAGCAATTAATGTAAAAGAAAACAAAATATGGGGTACACTGAGATGTGTGTCTTGCTGTATATATTTGACAAGGGATTTCTAGCACCATTTCCTCTTTAGAGGAAGAAGCCTCTGGGGTATTTATTTCCACTCCTCATGCCTCGAGAGAAAAGCATGTCATCATTTTTTCCTAAGGCTGGTGAACATAATTGCTTTGCTAAATGTTAATAACAGCAACCTGTGAGAATGGAAATACATAAAATAGTGACTTGGGCGGTTGCCACCTTTTCCCAATATTTCTCCAGTGCTTTTGACAACTGCATGATGGGAGGAAGTCCAATGACTGTAGCTTTACCTATCGCGGCACATCCATGCTAGGGGAAACAACAGCACTGAATTTCAACCTCTCATGCACAGAACACGTGACAGAAAGAAAAGTGGGTCAATGTGAGTTCAAGTCTACAACTAGGATTTGCACTTCATTCCTCCTTCATAACAGTTAAAAGTTGTGAACTGGAGCAGAACATATGGGTTGGGAGAAAACCCCAATGAAATTAATGGTCGTTGGGAAACATATGGGTTGGGAGAAAACCCCAATGAAATTATGACTAGGATCAGGCCACAAGAATATAGGTGCCAAATCAATCATTTTGATGAACTTCTCTCCATTTCAGAAAGCTGCATTTCCATAAGATATGTTTTACATTGTTTGACATGTAACCCAAATCAGTAATTTAAAAACAAAAATTCAAAAGAATCATAAGTTTTCAAGAATCTTAAAACAGTCCCCCTGTTCAGTAGCTAGAAAACACCTATGCACGTTTACTCATTGGCAGAGGATTAGCCTAAATGACCTTTGAAGTCCCTTCCATTTTAAGGAGAGCCCACTGAATTTATCAGCACTGCCAAGTAAATGCTTATTAGGCTGTAATCCTGGGCACATTTACCGGTACCTTGACAGAAACACTGCTGAACACAGTGGGACTTTGAAGCAAACATGCATAGGATTGGGACTGGGCTGTTAGTTAATAGTTTTTGTTTGTTACTATGCTATGCATTTTTGTGTTTTTATATTGTAAACTGCCTTGTGGTCGGATAAAGAGTAGTATAGAAATTAAACAAACAAGCAAACAATAGTCCTGAGTGCTAGCAAGTTAGAACTGGTAAAGTGGCAAGGCAACATGATGGTAAAGGATGACAGGTCTCCTGTATCTTTTGGAAAGCTCTTTATCTTTTCACTATGCATTTGGACACCTCTTAAGATATCAAAACCATTTGTTTTTTGCAGAATGGTTCCTAGATCAAGAAGCAGCAAAAAGGGGATAGTTTGGGGGCTTGGTTTCAGCCATATCCACAGCTCATGCTCTTCTCCAGCTGGAAGGCTGGATGAGTAATTCCCAACTGGTTACAATCAATAGCAAGATTAGAACACGATTCATTGTACTATGGGCAGCCAGCATTTTAATTCTGCAGAGCCTCCCAGCTGGTACACAAAACACATCATCTGAGCATTAGATACAACAGATCTCTTTGTTGTGGTAGAAGGAGATGGGGAATCTTCTCCCCCTTAGTAGTTAAGGATGACAGAAGACAGATCCAAAAATGGAGCAAGGTTCAGACTGAATATTAACAACGGACACAAGGGAGCAGCAGAACGATATATTGCCCCATTTTAAAAAATCAGGAGGAATCAAGTGTGCACTGCAAACAAGGGGTGAGCATTGCATTTACTCTGCCCAGTGCTCACATGTGAGAGTTCATAGGAGGTTGCTAATCCTAAATATTTGGGAAAGGGAGGGGACTGGAGATTAGGCTGCAACCAAACATGAATCCAACTTCAGGCAAGGTGCAGAGCATAATCATGAAGCACACCAGGAGTGGGGAACCTCCAGCCTGCTTGCCCAATTTGCCCACACCCACAAGTGATGGCAGGGGTGGGACAAGTTAAGGACACAGCTACTAAGTAACAATCAGGAGCTTAAAGCAAGCAAAGATTTCAGCAGAAGAAAAAGAGAAGATGGAGGGGATTCCAGGGCAGCTTACAGATACTGGTAGTAAGACAGCCCCATCCACCAGGATAATATAACAGATGCAGCACAAACAGAAAAAAGAAAGGGAGGTAGGAAAAAAGAAAGCAGATTCAGACATTAGTTCTGAGTCCCTGAAGTGAGCATCTGGAAAGGTACCGTGTTTAAGGAAACGACAAGTTGCTGGCCTCTCAGCTGAGTCAATAGAGAAGCCTTTGCAGTCCTCTCTATGGCCTGATGGAATGGTTGTTCCTAGATAATGTCAAGGAGATCCCCCCTCAAGATTCCAGTTTTGCACAGGCCTCTGATACTGGCTGGGAGCTGCTACTGGAATGAAAGGACACATTGCTTGCAGCACACACAATTACTTTCCTTTCTATGGGAGCACCTCCTTTGGAGTACATGAAACTAAGAAAAAGCATTGGATGCTGAACGCTTTTGAATGGTTTTGAGGTCTGGCTGGGTGGAAGCCAGAGGCCTGGAGGGTGCTTTCTTTCCTGCCTGAGTCATGGGAGTTTAAGTCTATAGCTGGAAGGAGGATAAGCTTTGTTTCCCTAAATCCCCGTGTGAAACAGAAAGAGAGCCTTTCATCCAGATTTAGTAGGTTGGTACAGGGCTTGTTGCTGTGGGCCATGTGAGTGTGGGTGGTTAGCCTCACCCTCTAGTATTTCTTCCCTTGCTTTTTGTATTTTAAACACATTCACACTTTACTATTGAATTCTGGAGCTTCTCTGATGGTTGTTTGGTGTTCAGTAAACTTTGATGTAGCCAATAAACCCAACAGCTGTGAGGTGAATTAGATGAACGCATGTGGGATTTGAGCACGGAGGTGAGGGAGGCCTCTGGCCCTCCAAACGTTGTTACACTTCAACTCCCCTAATCCCTAACCTATAATTGGCCATGGCTGCTGGAGCTGATAGAAAGTGGAGTCCAGCAACATCTGGAGGACCATCCCTGGATTAGAACAGGTTGGCCAACTTGGTGTCCTCCAGATGTTTTGGACCCATCATCCTCAGCCACAGGGGATTTAGCGAGAGTTCCTTGTGTGTGCAAACAGGCACAGTGGAAGTATTTAAAAAACATCATCATGTGAAAGACTTCTGGGAAAAGATTTATAATGAATTGAAAAAAATGTTGAAATATACATTCATTAAGAAACCAGAGGCCTTTTTTCTTGGAATAACAGGTCTGGAACGGCCCAAGAAAGATGTTAAATTATTTTGTATGCCACAGCTGCTGCTCGAATTTTATTAGCTAGAACTGGAAAACACAAGAAGTACCAACAGTGGAAGATTGGCAGATGAAAATGATGGACTTTTCAGAGCTAGCCGACCTGACTGGAAGAGTTTGCAACCAGAAGGAGGGGGATTACCAAGAAGAATGGAAGAAAATATGTTAAATTAATTTAATTGGAAAAGCTGGCAAATACCAGATAGGCTTAGGATTTAAATATGTAAGGTGATGAATCAATATGCTTAAAGTTGAATTGTAAAGAAAGAAAGATATTAAGGGATTAAGTAAAAAAAATTAAGAATTTAGGTTTTGGAAAACCGTTAAAATGATATACACTGAAATTCAACCAGGGGGGTATGAGGAAGTCACTCAACAATGTTATTAAGATTGGTTTAATTACAATTGAGATGTTTGTTTGTTTAAATTTCTTTTTATGGGAAATTAATATTTTTTTTGGAAAAAAATAAAAGAAAAGACATCACCATGCACCCTGGTCCCACAGTTACCAGACTTGATGTCTTTCCCCCCCGCTCTTGGCCCTTCTGCCTGAACTCCAGTGAAGCCTTAATCATTCTGGCACTCAGCTACCAGGCCATGTTCCAAGATCTTCCCTAAACAACTCAGGACAAGGTTACCTGAAAGTCCACCAGCCCTTTATACAGACCTAGAAGATAATTTGTAGCAAGTCTTCCTCAACCTGGTGCCCTCTGGACATTTGGGACTACAGCTCCCCTCGGTGACTGGGTCTGATGGGAGCTGGTAGTTTGAAACATCCAAAGGGCACCCGGTTGCGGCTGATTTAGATCACCTTCCACGGCAACCTACACTGCCATAGGGCGGTGACCCAAAACTTCTGTTGTTGCTCCTCTGCTGTGGAACGCCCTTTTCTCTGCATACACAAAGGAGCAAAAACCAGCCACTTCAGAGAAAGACCCATCATATTGTCCAGGCTTTCCCTGACCCATAAGACCAGAACTGTGTTTATCTTAATGAATTCCGGTTTTTATATGCTTTTTATAGTAGAGTTTTTTGGCTGCTTTTTTGTTTTCATGGTAGTGTTAACTTTTATATTGCACCCTGCTCCAGGGTGTTTTTGTTTTTTGAAGCAGTGCATTATAGAAACGTTCGAAACAAACCACTTTTTTCACACCGGTCAGCTGCCCCTGCTGTAGACGTCTCTCGCTTACTCCAACCCACACGCTCTTCTGTCCATCCGTTGCTGCTCGTGCAGGGCTCCTAGCGGTGTCCTCCCCACCCCTCACCCCGGGCCCCGACCTACCCACACGCCTCCCTCCCATCATGTGCCCAAACGCTGACTCAGCCGTGGCTTGGCCTCCCGAAGCATGTGCGCCGCGCCTCCCACGTCCACTGGGGGAGCAAAGCCACCATCCGGCGGGAACTGGGCTTCCAGCGACTCCATGGGCGTAGCCGGGGGGGGCAGGTGCCCCCCTAATCAAGTCTATAAATAAAAATACTTAACTGACCAATGGCATTGCAGATAACTCAGTTCTGCCTCCCCCCCCCCCAAAAAAAAATAAATCCTGGCTACGCCCATGCGTGGCTCCCAGGGACTTCTCACCAGCTGCGGAACTGAAGGGCGGCTCTCCCGCCAGCAATGGTTCACTTCTCTCCAAGAAAGGTCGCGCCGAGCCCCCCCCCCCCCTGGCTTGGGATCCACGTCCCCTCTCGAGTCCGCTATTCCTCTAGAGATCATGGGGTGGGGAAGCGCGCTCTGCGTATGCTCAGAGGAGCCGAGCTTCCGCGCGCCCTGATGCTCTCGCAACAGCGACCCCTCGAGAAGGCGCCCAGACGCGGCCCCGGGCGGCGCGACCCTCTCCCGGCGGCCCCTCCCCGAGGCGGGCCGGGAGGCGGCCTCAGCGGCTGTGTCAGCCCCACCAAGCGAGCCCGGTCCCGCCTCTCCGCTCCCCGAAGGTTGGCGCTTAGTCAGGACGGACCGAGAGGCCAGGGAGCGCGGCGGCCGGAGCCCGACTCCGCTTGAAGGTAGCTGGCAAGGCGAGGAGGGAAGATCGGGATCGGTTTGGCGGCCCGGCCCGGAGTGCCTTTCTCCTAGGTGACTGAGCGTGACCCTAAAGTAGCCTGGCTTGAATAGGAGTGGAGCTGAGGGGGAAATGCATGGTAGGAGTTGGCGGGGCTGGAGGAAGCGAGAGGGGCGCGCGTAAGAAAGCAGGGTGGGGTAGCAGGTTTGGGGAGTGCGGTATGTATCTCTCCATATCTGTAGATATATACATGGGGCAGGTTCAAGTCAGCCCTTGGAAGGAACCCAACCCAAATCGTTAGGCATGCTTACTCAAAAGTAGACCCCTCTGTTGAATAGGGTTTCGTTTCACGTGAGTGCGGGGGAGAGCGTCGTCGCCGCGAGCAAGTCCCACTGAGTTCGATGAGACTTACTCCTTAGTAACCGCGGCTAGCCTTGTAGCCTTAGTCATCCTTGAAAACTCTGCCGTGGTATTTGCTATCAGGGTGGTTAGCAGAGGTGGAGTGGAGCAAGTGAGGGTTGCCTAGTTATTTCAGGTTAATGCAGGATCTGAATGCACGTGGGTGTGATACTGTGTCATTTGCATGGGGGAGGAGGGCACATGCAGTTTCAGTGTACAGGATCCAGTGAGCAATGGCGAGAACTGGGGGCAGCTGCTGGGATTTTTTTCCTTTGTGGGTTGGAAGGTGTGAAGTGACCTAGGCATGTGCAGTGGAGAGGCAATTTATTTGAAAGTAACTTTAACAGATGAAACACATTTCTGATTCCCACAGAATCTTAAAAACAGTGGTGAGATGGACTGAACATCTTGTGTGCCACACCCATCCCAAAATGCCTGGAGGAGTAAAAAGGCTTCTTCATTAGAAAGCCTACTTTCCAAAGCAATGGAAAGCAACACGAGTCTCTTGCTGGAGACCATTGAGCCATATAGGGGCCACCCCAGAAAAGGTTCTGCTTGTACTACCTCGCCTCACCTCACTTGCTAAGTATAAGGCAAAAATTGTGAAGTTATTTTTTGATCTCTAAAGGCAAGGTGAGCCTAACTGGGAGCTGTTCTCTGCTCTGGCCTTGAAAGTGAAGCCTAAATACCTTTTCCTTGTCAGTAAGTCACATTAATCTTTGCATGCTGTAAGGCACTCTTTTTGTTTTGTTTTGTTACTACTAAACAGATTTAGGCGTTGAACTCTGGCTCTGATTAATAATTCCATTTGATTGGTTGCTATTTTAATTCCATTATTTTGTCATGTTCCCTGAATGTTGTTTTCAAATGTGAATCCTGTTCATCTTTCCTTGAGTTCAGTAGGTGAAGAATTTCTCTTCACTGATTTGGACAGGAATTGGGATGGGTTGAATCTGTTGGGAGGAAGCTGGAAAAGCACAACTGCTAGTGAGTAACTGAGGATGGGTGGGAGCTCTGATAAGCAAAAAAAAAAAAAGTGAACAGTGTGTCAGGGAAGAAAAGTAGCACATTTTCTAACTGCTTCCTGCTTTTTGTGTTAATATGTACTCACCAATGGATGGTTTTTTAAAGGGTGCTTAATGGGAACAGCATATTCATATACTGTATGGAGAATTTGGTTTGAACCAAACAGGCACTGTGATTATTTCTTTTTCACCCCTGCTCCTCATTCCCTGTTTGCTGCATACCTTTCTGTGTGGCTGTTGCATTTCCTTGTTTGAGGATTCCTGTGAAACTGGCTTGCCATGTGATATGGACAGTGATTCCCTGTGTCCTTTAAATGCTTGCTTAGCTCACTTTCGGACATTTATATTGGGGTGGGAAGGAGGTTGTGCTAATAGCTTAGGAGCAAGAAAGCATTCCAGAACCATGACTGAACAGTGCCTCTCTCTCTCTCTCTGTCTCTCTCTCTCTCCCCATCCTCCCTCCCTCTCCTTGGAATTTGGCAGCCAAGTCCTTTCATTGCAAACCAGGCTCCCTAAATCCTGCCCCAGCCTTTTAGAAAACACCCACTGAAAATGGCAGTAGCATTGTCAGGTTGCTTCACAGGGATATTTGTGACTGGCAGATGCTTTTGTGTCTGTTGTGGGATTCCAGCATATCTGTTAGTTAATGGATAAAAGACAGCTTTGCACTCTGGAGTAAGGAAATACACACATATACACACATACACCATTAAATAGGTAACTTGTTTAAGTCTATAATTTTCTCTGTTTGAATATTATAGATGAGTCTTATTTTCACTGTGTGAAGAAGCATCTTGTATGTAGCTTCAAAAAGGGGGTTCCAATAGTTTTTTAAACTATGGGCCATCCTTGCCAGCAGACTTTGGACATGCAAACCACCAGGGAAGTTTTGCTGGGCAAGCACTATTGAAACTACTTTGAACTGCATAAATAAATTCTTGTTCAACTTCTATTCACTTCTGGGGGATTGTGCTGCGAAAGAGAGATTAGAAAGCTCTTTATTGAAGCTGCTTCCAAACTGGCAGAACTTTGTGCTTCCCAATCATTGCTCTATGTGTAATTGTTAACTTTCTATGCTTCAGGGAATACGGAGGATAACACTTTGTGTGTGTGCATCCCACTATGTTCCATCTGTATGAGTGCGTGTGACATAACAGTTTGAGTAGGGAAGCAGCAACTCTGAGCATGCTTTAAAAAAAATGAATCAATTTTAATTTGTGCTAAAGCACTTTTTATTTAGGCATCGTCATTGTGTGCTTGCTTTGAATTGTTTTAAAGGCACTCTAAAATATTTGCAAAAGGGAAAAAAATAGCATGGTGCTAAAATAGCACTGACTGAAGGGCTTATTTGCTTTAAGTGCTTCTGCATGAACCTTTTAACTTTTGTTTAAGACAGAAAGGCATTTTAATGCAAAAGAAAAAATTTATTTAGGGCCCAGTCCTATGGTTCCCTGGGAACATATAGACCAGCGGTCAGCAAACTTTTTTAGCAGGGGGCCGGTCCATTGTCCCTCAGACCTTGTGGGGGGCCGGGCTGTATTTTTTTCGGGGGGGGGAATGATGCAAGAGCACCACGAGCCCCGGTGGCTGCTTACCTGTGTCTTGCGAGCGACAGGGGCTGGCGTTGGCGTCTGCAGAGGGACGATGAGCAGTGCGCGAAAGGGCTGCGTAGAGGGGCTGCTTAAAATGACGCTGCTGCTGCTGGCACCAACAAAGCCCAGCCCCCTTCCTCCTCTAGGCAGGGCAGGGAGAAGCCAGGTGGAGGGAGGAGATGCCGCCACCCCCACCGTGTGAGGGAGAGAGAGGGAGAACGTGTTCGCTGGCAATCCACGCAGCGATTCCCGGACCATCTGTGGGCCGGATCCAGAAGGCAATTGGACCTGATCCGGCCCATGGGCCTTAGTTTGCCTACCCATGATACAGACAAACCATGAGCTGTAACCAAGGTTTATTCTTGGGTATACAGCTCTGTTTGTCTGAAGGAAACAAACCATGAGCCCAGGTTTGGATGGCATGCTAATCCGAATCATAACTCTCAGCAGCAGAGGGAATAGGGAAGGAGTGACTGTGTTCTCTCAAGGAACCCTTAGATTTGTGCTTTGCCATGCTTTGGCTTAGTGTTATGTGGAAACTATCTCTCTGGTAGATCCTCCATAAAGTGTATTGACAAAGCATGACTATTCTACCTGTTGTGGAAGCATCATTGAACACAACTTTCTATACTTACCTAATGAATCTGCATTGAAATTTGGGGAAGTGCAGAATTAAGAGTGTTCCTTTCCCAAAAGGTTTTCAATTTGACAGTTGCAAACCAAATATTGTTGCTTCTTGTTGTAGAGAAATTTAAAGAAACATGATATTGGGCAAATCTTGAATGACTGTCAGGCCAATAACAGTAAAGCACTCCACTTGAAACTCAGAATTATGCATTTGCTTTAAGTGGGAGAGATACATTTTAAATAAATTGCCAAGTTCACTTCTAGGGCTTGAGTGTTTTCATTTGAAATGCAGATCATATATCTCCTGAGTGGAATCAGAAAATTGAGGATTTTTTGCATGTTCCTTGGTTGTGTGTGTGTGTGTGTGTGTGTGTGCATTTAAGCCCAGTGGTCAGATCCCCATGATATATTGAAAATGCTGTTATACCACTTTAACAGTGGGATAATCCAGGTAACTTTATTTTGTTAAGGTTGCTGGAAATTGTAGGTCTGTGACTTAACAAACTACAGTTCCTACGGCTATTGCAAGGAGACCATGATTGCTAAATAAGAGTGTGCTTTAAATGTATGATGTGGATATGACCAGTGTTTCCCAAAATAGCAGTTTGCTTATCTGAATCTTGGAGGAATCACTATTTTGAAGGCTAAATTAAGTCTCTCAACTTTTCTTCCCACCCACCCACAGCAGTGTGTCCTCTTGCATCCTGTACAACAATCCCTTCAGCTTGTTCATAGGGAGGTGTCTATCATTGCAGTCCAGTGGTCAGTGTCAAGCTTGAATGGGTTAACAGAGCTTAGACTGCATTTAGTCACACAGATATCGCAATAGAGGCAACCCTTCTTTCCAAAGATTTCATCACATCTCAACAGAGGACTGGATCTAGAAAGATAAAAACCATTGCAAACCTGGGGAGGGAGGAATTTATTGTTTTCTGGATCTGACATTCAGATCTGTTTATGTGAAGCTTAGGCGACAAGTGAAATACTCAGTAGCATCGCCGTCTTGCCAAAAGGAATGAATGTGGGCATTGTCTTCATTGAAAGAGAAATTATTCCATAATCTTGACTGGAGTGTAAATCTGGGAGGAAAAAAGAGAGCGTTCATCTGAGTGTGTGTTTGTTTAACTTACTGTAGCTTGGCCTGCTACAAAAAAATTACTTCTAAAAAGTAAAGTATAGGATACAACAAAACAAATGCTTACTCAAAGCAATCTGACTAGTTTGGCTGCTCTGAAAAGTTAACTTTGTCTCCAGCTTTGTTGTGACATTTGACAACAAGGTTCCTGCACTGTAAATCTGAAGTCAGAACTGTGGGGCACATGTGACTTACTAACACATGCCCTTTCAGGCTTATACCTTGGGCAAAACATGCAAGGTTTCGTGAATACTGTGATCCATCCCTCTTCCTCTGCTGATTCATGTTTTAAACCTCCTTTCCGTAAGGGGTAATAATAACCTTTTGTGGATGCGCAGATGAGAATTGAGAATTCTTAACACAAACAAACAAACAAAATTCATAAACTCAGCCCTGCATGGTAATGTGTTGGTCAAGACACATTCAAACCATAGTAGGGCCAACTTAAACATTTGGTAGAGGCCTATGGCTGGGGTCCTGTCTCTCTACTAAAAGCCTGAAATGGGTAGGTGCTTGCTCTTTCCCTCCAACCTATCGCTTTTCCTCTCCTCTCCCTCCCACTGCTGCTTTTCTGTTAGCCACAGCAAAAGATGTACTTGGGGGCCACAGCTAGAGAAAAGAGTGCAGTTTGGGGCTCCAGCTTGTCCTGCCAGTTTATCCTGGGAAAACCCAATCTTTTTCACTGAATCCAGTGGAATTTTCCATGGAGTGATGCTTGATCTGATTCAATGTTAAAGAGTGGGCTTTCCTGGGAAAAGCACCAGGGCAAACAGAAAACGTCTCCGCCCCATTCTTTCAAGCACAGGACAAGCAGAAGTGTGAATAAGCCCTTAGAGTGGATAAAGGCTGATTTGGAAGCAGGGAAGGGATCCTTAACATTTTCTGCACCTGAACAATTCTTCAGTTGATGCATCTCCCAGGGAGTAAGGTGAAGTGGGATGCAGGAAAAGGTTTGAATCTTAAAGTTGGAAAGAGTCTGCTGGTGGTCATCTAACCCAACCTCCCGTTTGATGCAGGATCTGTAATGCAGGGCATTACAAATCCCTGACAGGTGGCTCACCAGCCTCACCACCAGTGAATCCCGCCACTTCCCAAGGCAGACTGTTGCACAGTTGTTGGAGATTAAATAGCCGCCTTCTCTCAAAATCTCATTTTCTCTTTCTGCTAGTTCTTAGGTGAGAGACAAAGACTCGGATTCCCAGGGCCAGCTGTCCTGCCAAATGACTAGCTCGGCCCTTAAATCCCAGTTCCCTTAGATCACTACTGTAGTTCTGAATTGTGTGCCATGGCACACTTGTGTGGTTGTAAGAATTGTCGGTGCACCGGGAGCAAATATATAAATAAATCCTGGAGAAACCAGCTCAGGAGAGAGGAGATGCCAGATGCATCTATGCATGAATTGCTGATCTCTGGTCTTTTCTGCTTCTGTTTGGTTTTTGCTAGTTGGGTGAGTAATTCTGCTGCATTGCATGTGATGGTTAATCCTATCACTGCTGCTGCTGCAGCACAGCAGCCTGTCTCTTGCACCTTCATGTCAGGAGCAAGCTGTGCACCAGAATGTGGGTTGTGTGGATTTTCCTTCATGGGGGTGGGGGTGTGTTAAAGTCTAGCCCAAGAAAGAGAGGAACAGGACACTTTCCTTGCCCAAATTCCATGTCTCCTTCGCTCATTTTTGGGGTGAAATTGTTTTTCAAAAAGGGCATGGCGGTGAAGGGTTCAGCATCCTCTCCTACCTGCCTTTACTATACAGTACTTTAAATTGCCCTTTGCCCCAGTTTATTGTGAAAAAAGGTGACAGGTTAGAGCCGTAGCTGGGGGGGGGGCTTGCCAGGTGTTTTGCCCCAGGTGCAGCCTCTAGAGGGGTGCCACTAAGGCTTCCAGGCTGTGTGTGTGTGTGTGTGTGCAAATGTGCATGGGTGATGCCAAAATGAGTCTTTGTCCTGGGTGAAATAAAGCCTATTTTCGCCCCTGCGACTAGTTACACATACAGGAGCATAGGATATTGGGCTCTTTAGAGCATAGGCAAATCCTATATGTTTTTATTTAGAATGCTTATAACACACGAGAGGCTCTCAAAGCATCTTACAAGAGATTCTTACAATAACAACACATTCAGATCTGATGAGGAGCAGAAATCACATGGCAGTATTTCCTGCCCTCCTCCTTGCTTTGCCCTGGTGTTATAGCACACAGTAGCTCCCACCAAAATCCTCTGAGGCAAGGAAGTGATGCTGAGTGGCTAGGCCTTGCTCTGTATGTCATGGAATCAGAAGTATTGTTGTATTTTCTAAAAGTAATTCTTTGGGGGGGGGGTGAGAGTGAAGTGTGCTTCTTGGTTTTAATTGAGGAAAAAGTGTTCCTCAGTTTCCAGACATTTATGAGATGCATTCAGATTATTTTAAAAAAACATGGTTTTTATGGGGTAGAGGGCACTTGCTTCCTCTGTTTGCTGCTTTTTCCTTGCTAGAAATGACAGACTGAGTAGTCCCAAGAACTGCCGTAACAGGAAGGGTTTTCAGTCCCAGTAAAGTGCATCACCTTTTACAAGGCTGCATCTCAAACTTTATGGGCTTTGATAAAGAACAGGCTTGTCAGTTTTGTACTTGTTTGAAAGCTCATGTCCAAATATATTTCCCAGTTCATCCTTTATGCCCCTGGTGCTATAAATGGTAGAAAGGAAATGTTCATGTTCAGGAAGTGTCTTTGTTTCTCTTGATGTGTGCTAAAATAAACTTTATAACATGAAGATGAACGAAGCATAAACTTCTCCACTTTGTTGCTTGGGCTTCAACATCACGTGCGCTGCTTGGTGTTTTGCAACAGGAGGCGAGGAGTTTTGTGTTTGATTCTGCTAAATGGAATTTGGCAGCACAAATTTTTAAAGGATAAACCTATCTGGTTCACTTGACCCAATGATGGTTGATCTGCTCCATGCTTCTCAGTGTGTTTCCTAGCTAGCACAGGCATACACCTGATACCTGAAGCAGAGCTGTAGCTGGGGGGGGGGTAGCCAGGTTTTTTGCCCTGGGTGAAGTCTCCAGGGGTATTAAGGCTCCCAGCCTGTGTGCATGTGTACACAAGTGTGCATGGGGGCAGGGAGTGTGCCAAACTGGGTATTTGACCTGGGTGAAAAAAAGCCAGGTTCCGCCCTTGCCTGAAGAAAAGATGTGGCACGTTAATGGGAATGAATTTTATTGCATCATTTTACAATGTGAATGGCTTAAAAGCTACAGACTTTACTAAGGCTAGCGGAGGACAATGAAACAAAATATATACAACTTCCATATAGGTTGTGATATGTCAACCATGTTCAAAAACTGTCTGCTCAGATAACTTTAGATTGATCTCCAAAATGTCACTTGATGACTTTCAAAATGTCTCTTCCATCTGTCATGTCATGATGGAATTGCCTATTGTCACAGGAAGAGTATGTTTCCTGAACCTGTGTTTGCTGATGTAACGGTGATGGTAGGGAGAATCAGTGGGTGTCTCCCCCCTTTTCTATCCACTTATTGTCCCTTGCAGATGCCTTAGTTTCTCTTTTTCCAGTTGAACTGGTTTCTTGTCTCACATTCTTCAGTTTGGTAGGGGAGGGGAGAGGACAGGAGTTTTAAGCAGCTGCAGGGGTGCCAACTAGAATAAAATATTGGAGAGTCCAGGTAAGCCCCACCCCACATGATCAATCACATGACACAGTGCACACACATTGTGTGAATGGCAATTCCCATGAGCTTTGGGGGGCACCCTCAATTATTTTATTGGGGATGAAGACCCCTCAGCATCTAGGAGTTGGCTCCTATGAGCAGCCGGGCTTGGCAGGAGAGGGGGAGTGGCATTTGGACCTTAAGCTGCTTCTGTGTGGTGACCGGCACTTGGGGCAACATTCTCTACATGGGCATCTCACCCTAGGTTCCCAAGAGAAACCTTTGTTGATTTGTGCAGAAACTAAGAGCGTTTCTGCTGAACTTGCATTTGAAGTTGGGCTGAGTAGTTCAAATGTAAGGAAACACTAAAAAAGGAAAAGCTAAAAGGAGAATGATACATGTTCTGTGTGGGAATTGATGTGTTGCAGTCTTGTACATGGCTACTTGGAAATAAACTCCATTGTGTTTAATGGGACTTTTCTCCCACAAAATCGGACTGAACAATATATACACAGTCCCCTTTGATTTTGGTTGGAACGAATACCCATGCAAACACGGGCCACAGACTTTTATCTTTTTGTGTATTGGGCAGCATTTTCTGCCCATTTACAAATGTACATTTGCTTGCTTTGCCAAAAATCTCATCATCTGGATCAGATGTCAGGAAGCAGAGATCGATATAAAAGCTGTGGAAGATGTGAAGCATAGTCTTCTG
The DNA here is from genome assembly GCF_964234715.1 of Podarcis melisellensis. Classification (NCBI taxonomy): domain Eukaryota; kingdom Metazoa; phylum Chordata; class Lepidosauria; order Squamata; family Lacertidae; genus Podarcis; species Podarcis melisellensis. The sequence continues at coordinate 35,468,111 of NC_138538.1, forward strand.
TGTCTGTTGCTTTTCTTGTCTGAGCCAGTTTGTCAAGCTTCCTGCTGACTGTATCTGAAATCCTAGATTGCAGTTCAATACCCAGTTCTTTTCTTCTTTTCCTTCCTTGTTCTAACTTGGAGTGCTCAGTGCATGCAGCTTCCATTACCTGCAGGTTTTTGTTGTTGTCTTGGGTCTCCTGGCTTGGCTTGGTCTGCTGTGTGTCACTGTTGGCTCCAGCTCTACAATCCATTTACTGAATCAGCAAAGTTTACCTCTTGAGCATGTTCCTATGTATTTTGTGCCTGCTCTGAAGAGATGCTTGTTTGGTGCTTTCTCATTTACTTCTTTCAGCTCCCTGAGCAGAGGTCTCTTTTCATTCATGGATTTTCTGTGTTGCTTCTGAAATTGCTTGTTTAAAATCCTTTTCTCAGTGCAAAATTTCTAAGCCTGTTTAGAACTCTATGCAGTGACCAAGACAAAGGAGAAAGTTTCTTTTTATAATTTTCCTGTTAGATTTACCAGGCAGCTTTTACACCACCCATCACCCTGGTTTTGGGCTCTGAGGCTGATTTGGCAGCTCTGCTGGTCTCAATTCCCTCCCTTTTCAAAAGCTGTTTGCATAGTTCCGAATGATGTGCTCCCTTATGCAGCCTTGTAAATTTTTTCTATATAAATAGAAGTGTAAGGATGTCGTCAGGCTGCAGTCCACGTGAACTGCAACGTGGCAATGGCATGAATGAGCAGGTAGGCAGCCCAGCTGAGTAGCCAGAACAAGCCAGAGCAGCTCTCTAGCAACTGTCCTTCTCTCTTGCCCCTCAAACTGACACTGCTATTTTGGCTTCAGCAATGCTGGAGGCAGAGAGAAGGGAAGTGGCAGCAGAGCAGAATGGTTACTGGAGAGCTAGCCTAGCCTCTGCTGCCTGATCCTCTGTGACTCACCTGTGCCAGGGTTTGGGCGAATTGTAAGGTGAGCAAGCCACAGTTTGGGTGAGATGTAAGGGTGGGTTTGGCAAGGTTTAAAGGGAGGGCATTGGTGAGGTGTAAATGGGGAGGAGAGGGGGTTGGTAGGGAGTAGGCAGGTTTGTGAGTGAAATGAGCAGAAGCTTTGTTCCTTATCTGCTTGACCACTGGGTTTCCATGCTGGTAGAGGAGGAAGAGGCTTTTCTTCTTCCATGGATAACATGGAAACCAAGTAGGTTGGTAGAGGAGGAATGGAGCAGTCCATCTTTCCTCTACCAGCCTGCTCACTTGGCTGCATAAAATTCCTAGTCACCTGTGGCTACCAGGTAAGTCATTAGGTTGTCATCATAGTTTCTAACTAATGTGGGTCATTGCTGATGTGTACACAGATTGCACAGATTTGAGATAAATGTTATATTAAAAAGTGGATCAAAACTGTTGCCATCTCGGCCTGTTTAATAGGAGTGGTCTTCTGTGACAATGCTGGTGGGCTGAAAAGAAAAGGTGGCAGGCCAGATTATGCCTATGGGCTGCAAGAATTAAGGCCTACTGGGAAATGATCTATAATGAAATTAAGAAAGTCCTTAAGTGGACATTTGTAAAGAAGCCGGAGGCCTTTCTTCTGGGCATGGTCGGCCAAACGATTCCAAAGAAAGACAGAACTTTTTTTATGTATGCAACCACGGCAGCAAGAATTTTATTAGCAAAGTATTGGAAGACTCAAGAACTACCTACTCTGGAAGAATGGCAGACCAAGGTGATTGAATTTATGGGACTAGCAGAGATGACCGGCAGAATCCGTGACCAGAGGAGAGAGACGGTGGAAGAGGACTGGAAAAAATTTAAAGTTTATCTTAAGAACTCTTGTAAAATTTCGGAATGTTAAGATGTCAAGGGTTTTGAATTAGAGAATTATAGCTGTTAAAGTTTAAACTTAAAAAAATTAAAAGAAAGTTATTTTATTAAAATTGAAAGAAGGATTGCTAAAAACTATTCTAAAAATAAGGGTGCAGTGAAGGGAAGGTTTGGGGAAGTCGTGTATGTTTGTTTGTATGTTTTTTCTTTTTCTTTTCTTGGTTATGTTATTCTTTATGTTGTTAAAATCAATAAAAATCTATTTAAAAAAAAAAAAGATTATGCCTATGGGCTGGAGGTTCCCCACTGGTGGACTATCAGTGCAAAATATATTGGTAGTAGATTATTACCCTTCTTAGCATAAACCAGCATTCCCATAGCAACATATGAGTATATTGCACAGAGTTTGTCTCGTCATCATGCTAAATGTTTAATCTTGTAAAGATTTCTTCTGCTACTATGTTAGCAATGAAATAAACTGCAGGCAAGTGCTTAATCAGATTCTCCACCACCGCTGTCAAAAAAAAGTCTTGCTTAAGGGCGTCTCCTACTCTTTGTGAACCTTGGTTGGTTTCTATTACTGACCTGATGAACTCAACAAGTAGTGACTTGCATCACTGTCATGCATTAATGCTTCAGTGGGATGAGTAATCTTGCATTAAGTGTTTAATTATTGAGTGGAAACTTTTACAAGGCCATGTTGAGAAGCTCTTGATTTATAACTGGGAAATATGGCTGGAATATAGAATGTGGTGTGTGTGTGTATACACACACATATATGTCAGTAAACACTACTTTGTTGCACATTTCAGAGCAGTTGTTATGAAATCATGCATTTAGGTACATTCTTAGGGTCAAACTAGATGCAATGGTAATTGTTTGAATGCAATTAATGTGAATATTTTTAAATGTTGTGAGTGTGTTTGAGCAGCAGGGGAGGCTTCACTTCCAATGTAAATAAACTTGGATTGATTTTTCTTAGGACCACAACAGGCTGAGAAGGGTTAAAAATTTCCTTTCCCTTTGCCCCAGCTGCTATTTTATAAGTTTTCAAAGGTGCACCTTAATGTCTAGACATTTTTTGCAGCATCATTTGAAACTCTGGTGAGTGAGCAAAAACAGAATTTGGCCAGTCGTAATTTTGAATTGAGAGCTGCATAATGCATGGCATATGAATAGGTGTGGTTTGCACAGCCAGGAATTCTTGGCTTTAGCAGCTGGAAGTAAGTGGTGGGAGACTTTGATAAGAGAGCAGATAAACTTACACACTTTGCTACCTTGCTTGTGACTCTCCAGTGTGTTGGGTAGAATTCTTGTCTTACCAGCGTGGCTTCCTGGTCCTTCAAATGAAGGTCTCTCCTTAAAATAACTTGCTGCTGGCTACTACCACTTTGGCAGGGGCTGATGGGAGTTGTGCAATATATCTAGAGAGCACTAGGTTGGCAAAGAGTGTAGTCTACACCCTTCTCAAAGCATAGGGTGTGTTGCATGCAGATGGATTGCAATGCATATTTCTCATAACTGGGCTCTTGACCTAGGTTGCATTCAGCCAGCTTTTTTGTTTTGTTTTGCAATTGCTGACCTTTTGTAATATACGCAAAACCTTTTTTTCCCTGACCTACCTCCCCAAATATATAGTTCCAAGTAACAGGCAGACTTGAAAGCATTGACTGCTCTTTCCAAATTCTCCTTTCTGGTGTTGCAAGAGAATGCTTCACATTCCCAAATTCCCTTTGCCCTGTGTTTAAGATAAGGTGACAGCAGGGAAAACGGGGCCTGCACTGACAGATGAAATACAAACATAGGCTACTTCCCTTCAATAATAATATTAAAAGGAACAAAGAGTCCCAATAGCAGGGACCATCTTGACCTTAGAATGCCAGTTCCTCTGACTTGTTTTGCTATATCTTACTTTTATTTCCCTTTCCGCAGTTTGGGTCACACCTCCGAATGTCTGGCACACAAGTTTAGAACACTGTGCTGCTTACTAACTATCACTAACTGTGATAGTGCAGAGTTATTGTGATAACGTTGCAGGTTTTAATTGTTTTGAAACATGAACTGGTGTATGGCACAGAGGTTAAGAGGCTGAACCGTAAACCAGGCTATCCTTGGTTCAGATGGTATTGAGCTCAGGGCGCTGGGCATGGTCCTCCTAAGCTTTAATCTTTAACTCTGCAACACTCCCTGTGAGACAGGAGAGAAAGAGAGAGAGAGAGAGACTGCCCAAGGTCACCCAGAGAATTACACAGCAGGTCCTAGTGTGACACTCTAACTTTTATACAAAACAGCTCTCCTAGTTGCCTCCAGTATCATGAACTCCAGTAGGTCAGTTTAGGTATACAGTACCACTTTCTCTCAGACTCCATCTTAAATACACGGATGGCAATACAGTGGTACCTTGGTTCTCAAATGCCTTGGTACTCAAACAACTTGGAACCCAAACATTGCAAACCCAGAAGTGTTCCAGTTTGTGAACTTTTTTTGGAAGCCGAATGTGCTCCGATTTGAGTGTTATGCTTCTGATTTGAGTGTTACACTGAGGTCTGTCTGTTTTTGCTATTTTTTTGCATTTTTGCGGCTTTTTGTTTCATTTTTGTGACTGCGTGGAACCCAATTCAGCTCCTGAATGATTGTGTGACTGCAGTATATTGCTCATTGCTTTCATCTTATGGATCAATGGTCTCATTAGATAGTAAAATTCATGTTAAATTGCTGTTTTAGGGGTTGTTTTTAAAAGTCAAGTTCCATATGCGACGGTGGCGGCCAGGGTATTGATAGCTCAAAAATGGAAATCAGCAGAGATCCCTACGGTTATGGATTGGCAAGTAAAATTATTTGAATACGCAGAATTAGCAAGAATGACACATAAAATTAGACACCAAGAAGGTACATAGTTTATTGAAGAATGGAGTAAATTTGTGACATATATTAAAAGTAATTGTAGAAATTTAAAAACTACAGTAGGCTTAACATAAACCTTGTGATGTGTACATAATTGGAACAGAAACTGTAAGAGTAGAAGTTTACCAAGAAAACCGCAACGGGATAGGAAGGAAGTCGAGGCGTGATCCAACGCAATGTAAATAAGATGATGGTACCAAAGAATGATTGTTAAGAGTGTTTTAGTTTTTGATTGTTTGTTCTGGTTTGTTTTCTGTTTTCTGTTTAACTGAAAATCTTAATAAAAATAAATTTTAAAAAAGTCAGGTTCAGATTAATCCATTTTGCATTACTTTCTATGGGAAAGCGCACCTTGCTTTTGGAATGCGTTGGTTTTGGAACAGACTTCTGGAACGGATTAAGTTTGAGAACCAACGTACCACTGTATTTGTTTGAAATGGCTTTGGGTGCCATTACTGAAAAAGCCCTTCCACGCATTGCTTGCTGCACCACAGAAGGTGGAGAGACGCTTTGAAGATGATATTAACAGCCAGGGTGGTTAATATTTTGCATATCTTGAGGTAATAGCTGAGTGGCAGAGCACATCCTTTGCAGGTTCATTGACCCCCCATTATCACGTAGGGCTGGGCTTCGTGAAATCCCCAAACTTACTGCTAGATAATTGGCAATGCTGAGCCTATACTTGGAGCTTCCTCTGTTCCCAGATCATTTTGGTGCTGTAGACCAAGCCAGGCACTTTGGAATTGTTTCCAGGAATGAATTGGTAGCTGTTATATCTCTTTAAGCACTGTAAGGATGTACCGGGTTGTTGAAGTGTGATCTTATGTGTGCTTGCTTTGCTGATACGTTTTTGGACCACTTGACGTTTCTGGACAGTCTTCAAAACGTTCCTTCATGTGAGTAGCATGGAAAGGGGGTCCATGTGTAAAAAGGGTGAACCCATTGCCTCTCCCAAACATGCATGTGTTAGGTGTGGATTCCTGAGCTGGGATGTCCATACCTAATGTGCTGATGTCAGAGATGGGGTTGGGAGAAGCCACATTTGGGAGCAGGGCCAGCAGTACAGTCTTGCTATTTATTTCTTCATGTGGAACCCCTTGCACACATGAAGCAAGCTAATGCCATGCTTCACAGGGTTGTCTGTAACAGTTATTGAAATTTTGTATATGATGAAGTACTTTGCGTGCTGTGGAGTGCTATATAAAACACTAAGTGTTGATACTGTAATGTTATTCAGATCTACTGTTTAATGCTCCTTAAGTGTGATGAAAACCAACATATTGTGTCTGCAGGATAGAAGGCAATGACAATTTAAGATATCAGCCTTGTAGAGTATCGTTATTATCTATCTTCAGTTATATATAACTGGGAATTCCTCTGTTGTAGATAAGGCCATCTCTTTATAAACAGAACCTAGGTAACAAAATCTCTAGGGGTGGAATTGTTCAAATTTGGCTTATCTCAAGGCTGGCTGGCATTTCACAATGCGTACAAGCGTACACAGTCAATTACAGTGTTGGAATCTGAGTTGGATTGTTTCCAGTTATCAACTTTGCAGCACTGAGTGAATGTGGCTTGGGTGCTCCTATATTAATCATTCCTGTTAGCAAACCCCAATCAATGTTCCCAAGTCCACTGCGATATGGATGCCTTCTTCCATTTTTTAATAGATTCAGCACAAAGTGAATAAAATCTTTTTTTCTGAAGCATGATTGGTTAATTGCTGTATAATTTTTCTGCCTGCCTTTGGGGTGTATAAAACCATGAATCAATCAATCATGAATATTTATTTTCTTCCTGGTCATGGACTTGTGATCCCACTTATTTTTATTTTTATTTTGCTCTGATCCTTTCCCACCGGCATGTAGCCCTTGGAGAGGTGGGTAAGGGTGAATGTGACCCTTGCCCCCCCCAAAAAAAGTGTTAATGGTCTCTGGAGACACTATGGCAATTGTTGCATGTTCTGCAACATGATTATGTTGTCACTGATAGCATGAGGACAGTAGTCTTGACTAAAGAATGTGACAGTGTTCTCGAAGCAACCAGCATGAGTTTGATGAAACTGCGGGAGGCAGTGGAAGACAGGAGTGCCTGGCGTGCTCTGGTCCATGGGGTCACGAAGAGTTGGACACGACTAAACAACTAAACAACAACAACAACGAATGTGATTAGGTTTGAAAACCCATCAGGAAGATGAGTTAAGATTTGTCCAGTTTTTCTTTGGTGAAGGTTCATGTAATTCCTGCACTTGCTAACCTTTTGTTCCTTGATTTCTTCTTTCTCACTGTGCCATGCCCTTTTATTGGCCTCTAATTAGATGCATAAGGGGGCAGGTGGCACTGTGGGTTAAACCACAGAGCCTAGGACTTGCCGATCAGAAAGTCGGCGGTTTGAATCCCCACAACGGGGTGAGCTCTTGTTACTCGGTCCCAGCTCCTGCCAACCTAGCAGTTCGAAAGCACGTCAAAGTGCAAGTAGATAAATAGGTACCACTCCGGCGGGAAGGTAAATGGCGTTTCTGTGTGCTGCTCTGGTTCGCTGGAAGCGGCTTAGTCATGCTGGTCACATGACCTGGAAGCTGTACGCCGGCTCCCTCGGCCAATAAAGCGAGATGAGCAAATACAATTTGCTTCATTTGCACTGTGGATCATGAGCTAAGAAAAAAGAGGCTAGCAAATCAATGCCACTATATCACTATTTGGGGGATTTGTTATTTACCTCTAGGGAGGCCTAGTTCTGTTCTGTATGTACCTTAAAGGAGGCGCCAGGAAGATAGCAGCTCATTTTAGCAGTCGTAAGTGATTAATAAAATTTATATGGCTGCCCATATACAGTGGTACCTCGGGTTACATACGCTTCAGGTTACAGACTCCGCTAACCCAGAAATATTACCTCGGGTTAAGAACTTTGCTTCAGGATGAGAATAGAAATCGTGCTCTGGCGGCACGGCAGCAGCAGGAGGCCCCATTAGCTAAAGTGGTGCTTCAGGTTAAGAACAGTTTCAGGTTAAGAACGGACCTCCGGAACGAATTAAGTACTTAACCCGAGGTACCACTGTATATGGTTGGGTGGGTGGGTTGGATTGTAAAAAACTGGGGTCAAACAAAATGAAGGAAAGGAAGGAGATCTTTGTAATGTTTGCATGTGCACAAGTTGAGCATGGGTGGAAGCCCAAAGCTCGAGCACTTCAGCACCCCACTTCTCCCACACCAGATCTTGAGGGAGACTGCCAGCACCCTGTGTTTCTAGAATCCAGAATCCCTAACTGCAGGCTGTGCTTACTTAAACACACACTTCAAAGCCGCTAGATGACATCCTCTGTAGCTAAGGGGTGAGGAGAGAGACATGCCTCTTGCCTGCTTTCAATTATTGCCTAGTCATTCAGGACAGTGATTTAACAATGAGTTCCTATGGCAACATATCACCTATGTTTGCCAGAGCTGTCCAATCCCCCCCCCCAAGCTACAAAAGGTAACCTCACAGTGTTAAGATGTATTCTGTTTGGCGCTCTCCCGCTTACCCTCCAAAAGGCAAGTTAAAACATTTTTGTCATTGCATCTACATTAGGTGTTTGATATGTGTTTCACTGCTAATATATATATATGGCACACTTTTTAAAATGAATATTTTAATAGATCAACTATTCTAAATATCTTACCCCTTCCTATATCTCTAAAATTAATAGAATAAAAGAATTGTAGAGTTGTAAGGAACCCCAGGGGTCATCTAGTCCAACCCCTTGTAGGAAGCACAACTGAAGAATCCCTGGCACATGGCCATCCAACCTCTGCTTTCAAACCTCCAATAAATTGGATCGCTGAAGATTCAGATTCGAGTCCCAAGGGTAGTCATAGATTCTCTGCTGTAGCCACGGCCATGTCCATAATTTTCCTTCGTATGCATTACAACGGACTACTGGTTTTTATGAGTTTTTAAGAAGGCTTTATGTTGTGTGCTCCAAACTGTGCTTTTATTATTATTTTTTATTGTAAAGACCAGTGGTTGAGCAATAAAGTTGCTTGCATTTTTAAACCATAAAATGTAAATAACCCCCCCGAAAGGCCAGCTGAGGACGAATGAAATGAGGTTATAAAACACTTTGCTCAATAAAAGTGTTATATGGATGACAAATGTCAGACCCATCTCTGGCATAATTTCTTGCAGTAGGCTGGATGGAAAGGAATGATATTCAATTCTCCACATTTAACTGGCAGTATCTTAAGAGCGATGATCCCATCTGTTTTATCCACTGACTGCAGGCTTAATGTAATGAATAAAATATTTAGCTCCTGTTGGCGTTGTCTCTGAGAACAAGCTGCTTATCAATATGGATATGCTCTGACTTTTTCAAGTCTTCCCTCTTTTAGCCAACCCTCACACTTGGAAGTCTCCTCCTTCCATTCAATGTTTATGGGTTCAAAGTAGTCAGGTGAAGTGTTGTGAACAGTACCTGCATCTGTTTCCCCCCAATTGCACCTCAGACGACTTTGTGAGATTTGGGAGGGGAGTATTCATGTTTGTATAGTTGTCTACATGCTAATTCTCCCCACCACATACAGAAGCATGTATGTATGTATGTTTGTTTTAAAAAAGGACACAAGAGATTGTCCTAATTTGAATCACATCAGTAAATTTGAATCACATCAGTAAAGCCTGTTATGCAAGAATTATGGCAAAATGCTGTTTTTTAGAACAAACACATAAAGTTCTGGTCTTTCCTGAGATCTTAGCAGAGGTTTTTTTGTGTTTTTTGCACCCTAAAACAACTTGTGTTGAATTGATTTGTCAAGGCAAAATAGCGTAAAGACAGATATTAATATGCCGCACTGTGAAAGCAACATTACCAGATCTATCCAGTCATGATACAGTAGATAACATGAATCAGGGCCAAGGTATTAATAGGGTGTTGCATAATCTAGGAATATCCCTGCTTGGAGGTACTTTATTTGGGTTTATGATATATTTATGAAAATTTGTATACCACTTGATTGTAGGAAAGCCATCTTGTGGTGGAGAGTTCCATTGTCTAGTTCTGTGCTGTGTGCCTTCATTGGCTGACCCCGGGTTCTAGTATTAGGAGAGAGGGGAGAACAAAATGTCTATTCTCTATGTGTTTTCTCCACACGATGCTTGCTTGGCTCACCCGACAGCTATGTCAGTGTTTCATCACCAGGTGAAGATCTTTCTATTTTATCAGGCTCTTAAACCTTTTTAGCTTCAGTGTCGATTTTATGACTCAGTATTATCACACATTTTAAAACTTTCAGAATTATGGTATTGCTGTGAGTTTTTGTTACGTTGCTTTTATCCTCTGGCTGCTGGTTTTATGTTCTTAGATTTTATGGTTATTGGTTTCGTTTTTATTTTTATATGCATTTGTTTTTCCTTCATTGGAAGCCATCCAGAAAACATTTTGTTGTTGGGGAAAATATAAATGCAGTTAGTAAACTTAAAACATGTATATAAATGTCAAGCGTATCCTCCTCTTGTCTTTAAAAACAAACAAGACAACTAAAAAGCCTCAGATGTAACCTTTCCCACTCCCCAGGAATTAACTCTAGCCCCAGATCATCTCTTGTCCTTTTCTGATTCTGTAGCACACTTTTTGAGATAAAGGACAACCAGAATTGTACACAATATTCCAAGTGTGGTGTCACCACAGATTTGTATAAAGGCATTCCATTGAGAAGGAAATCTGCCCTGAGTGCTCACTGTAAGGACAGATTGTGAAGCTGAGGCTCCAGTACTTTGGCCACCTCATGAGAAGAGAAGACTCCCTGGAAAAGACCCTGATGTTGGGAAAGATGGAGGGCACAAGGAGAAGGGGACGACAGAGGACAAGATGGTTGGACAGTGTTCTTGAAGCTACAAACATGAGTTTGACCAAACTGCGGGAGGCAGTGGAAGACAGGAGTGCCTGGCGTGCTCTGGTCCATGGGGTCACGAAGAGTTGGACACGACTAAACGACTAAACAACAACAACATTACGGCTCTTCCTTGGATGCCTTCCCTATAAAGAGCAGTGTGCAACAGGGCTGTGTTCTTCCCCCAACTCTCTTGGGCATATTCTTCTCCCTGTTACTCTCCTATGCCTTCAGCTTGACTGCAGATGGTGTGTACATCCATTCAAGGAGTGATGGGGGTCTGTTGAACCAGGCAATGTCTCCATTCCAAGACAAAATTGTGACAGGTTCCTACCCAAGAAATGTTGTTTGTAAATGACACACAAAAAAAACCTGGAGACACTCAGGTTGTATATCCATAGCAGTGACCAGAGGAGGAGGAATGACTGCTGGGAGGAGCACAGAGAGAAGAAATACCATGGCACATCTGCATCAGCACAACTGGATGCCTTCATCTGCCCCAGCTGCAACAAAACATGTCTCTCCCATATCGGTCTACAGCCACAGCAGGCACTGTTTGACTCCACCCCTGAAGGCACACTCTTCCACTGTATCCTGAGACTGACAGATGCCAACCAACAATTACAGTAATAGTTTCATGACTGGGGAGCTGGAGAAATGTCTCAGATAGTTGAATACTAGATTCAGGTTTATTTTTATTTTTTAAACAACCTAGAATTGGGTGTGTTTCCCCCCTTCATGTGGGTTGATGCTTGTGCCTTTGTGTAAATCATTACCTCTAGACTGTATAGTCTTGCGTTAGGGCTTGTGACATCTATACATCAGGCAGGGTTTGTTCCAAATTAGCAAGTCTTATGACAAGGCATTCACTCCTGACATATTCTGTGTCTGCTGGCTGAATCGAGGTATTAATTCTGAAGAATTGAGGACTCTAGAAAGTCTTAAATTCAGCCCTGTTAACACTCCATCCTCTGTCAGAATGCTAAACAGCACAGTCATCTTAACCCCAGAGATTATCAAAGTTATATAGCTGCTGACCCTGAGAAGTCTGGCAGCTGAGAAAGGAGTGCAATACTGCACGTATTCTGGAGGTCTAGGTTTATGGCAAAATGTTCCAGATGCAACCTTCTTGAAAGTCAGCTTGGCTTCAGGCAGAGTAGGAGGAATGCTTATTGCTCACCTGCTGAGCAAATGGATGAGGACTTCATTTTGCTTTTTGAAGCTGAATCTAATTAGTTAATCTATTTATGACACAAGTCTTGATTATACTTGGTGCTTTCCCCTGTGTTGTGGGAGTTTCTGTTGGGGTTTGTGTGTGTCATTGCCAGGGAAGTACACTGGCTTCTGTTGCAAGAGTATTTAATCCAGCAGACAAATCCAGACAAATCGAGCACTATAGTTCTTTGAACTTCAAATGCCGAGCCTCTGAAACATTCATATCCCAGGTGTTTTCGCCTTTTTTAACCTGATTTTTCATTACATGGCAGGTGTTCTGCTGCATCACTGATCTCCCTTCTGTTTACAGGTGCCTAATTTAGACACCTGTGTGATTTTCTTGGTTTGTAAGGCAAGAGTGCGGGCAAAACTTTGTGCAGGGCTTCCAGCCTTCAGAATGACTTCTGGCTATCCTTGTGCTCGGAGCCCACACCAGCTCTATCTTGGAGCATTGCTTATATATGCAGGGTGAAATGTTGCTAGAGGAGATGTGGCTGCAGCGTCCTGTGCTGGGAATGTGCTTACACACATCCCTTGGAATTCCCCATGGAATCCCTTTGTTGGCTCTGCTCCAAACAGCAAAGTTCTCCTCTCTTCTCCCCTCACTCCCCAGCGCAGTCCACCAGTGCCTTTAGCATAATACCCCCAAATCCATTAGGTGCAGATTTTGGGTTGAAACTACATATTAGAGCACCCCCTCCCCCCAAAAAAAACCTCATGAATGAGGGCAGCTTCAAAAATTTGAAACTGGGGAAGGGCTGGGCAGTAATATATAATATTCACAATGTTTGTCCAGCAAAGGCAGTGATACATGTTATAAGTCATAAGGATAATTGTTTTTCCTTGCTTGCACAATATTGCCGTCTAAATATTTTGAAATTTTCAGCTGGAGTATAAATGCTTATTCATGTTGAGTGTTGTTTCTGTTGCATCACTGTGCTCTCCAGACACACTTTATGGTTTCTAAAATAACTTCCGCTGGATTGAAACTCGCAGAAAGTCTGGTGTGCAGTGACATTTTTGTGGTTTTTGTAGCTAATCTATACATCTGTTCTGAAATGTAGCCCAGCCATGTTCTTGCAAGTGAAGTCAGTGAGACAGTCAAAGAAAAGCGTGGCTTTTTTTGAATTGTGAGGTGATCAGGAAAGTACTTGTGACCTTTTAAAATGAACTCCCTTATGCTGCATGGTAGCAGGAGGGATTTTCAGGCCACTCTGAAATATAAGGGTGCTATAGCGCCTGATTACTTGTTTGCTTTTTCAGAATTCATTGCGATGGCAGGATTTAGTTTTTCTTGATAAAGAGTTGCCCTATATTTGGCACAGAATATTCCTTGCCTGCAAGGAGGAGTTATCAGCTATCCAGCAGCATAAGGGTGAGCAGGCTTGGGGTTTGTCCAATCTGCTTTGGGTTTTTATTAGAGCCTTAAGATTTACCCATCAGAGCTAAGTGCAAAAGACAAACAGTTAGAATTAAAGAACAAGGTGCCTCTGAGCGCATTCTAAGCTGAGGAATTTGCCTCCAGTATTGGAACAGAATTGAGGCCACCAACCCATCACATGAAAGTCCACTCCTGGTTAGTAGCTTATCTTTATTTTAGCAGCCTAATTTGGGCAGAAAAAGTTGTTTTGCTGTTGCTTATCATTAAAAAATGGGGAGTCAGAAACGTTTGCCAATACCCTGCAAATCACCAAGAAGTTTACTAGTAGATCCCAAACTACTTTTTGTCCATCCCTGTTGTAGGATTCCACCGTCTTCATGATCTGTGTTTCATATCTAGCCTTCTTTCACTTTCTGCAGGCATGGCAGCGATTCGGAAAAAGCTGGTGATTGTTGGAGATGGTGCTTGCGGGAAGACCTGCCTGCTGATTGTGTTCAGTAAGGACCAATTCCCAGAGGTCTATGTGCCAACCGTCTTTGAAAACTACATTGCTGACATTGAAGTAGATGGGAAACAGGTAACACTCTTTGCTAGCAGGTGCACCTTTGAGCATACATATGCTTTTAACCCCAACTAAATATCACATCAGTTTCTGTTGCAGTTCATCCCTGAGTGCTGAACCTCATGCTGCTCCTTCTGACACCAGTCCCTTTAAAATGTTCTTGCCCACCTCTGTCACCTGTTGCCAAAACCCTGATTTCATCCTATTCGTCCCCACTCCTGCCTCAAGTTAGGTTTTCCCTTTGGGTCAAGCTGTGTACTGTCCATAGCATAAATACTCAATAAATGTTTACAGTAATTTCGGTAGAACTGTTCTAAAGTGGTATCAATGTCATGCTGTTATCTCTGAGAGTCTGCACATCTTGTAACTGACTGTCCCACGTTGGTCAGGAGGGATGTTGCTGTGAGCTGTGTTTGGCCCTAACCTCTCCTGACAGCTTCATGATCATCTGACACCGTTTGGTGGCACCCTTGAGGGTAACGCTGCAGTCCTATAAAACACACTGGATAATGGCCATAATCAATTCCTGGGCTCAGGCAGTTTAATTAGGGTAGATGTTGTGCCAGGTTGCCTTTAAAGCTGCCTCTTAACCAAGATGTACTATGGGGAGAGAAAGAAAAAGCGGTCTGTGTTCCTGTTTGCTTTTATTTCTTATCCAGAGTGGTATTGATGCTGCTGCTCACCGATATAAACTTCCTTCTGTCTCTCCAGGTGGAGCTGGCCCTTTGGGACACGGCTGGGCAGGAAGACTATGACAGGCTACGGCCCCTCTCTTATCCAGACACAGATGTTATCCTCATGTGCTTTTCCATTGATAGTCCAGACAGCTTAGGTAAGGCACCCTAGGCTTGAGGTAAGAGGCAGTGAGGACACAGGGCATGTGATACTGCCCATTTGCTGGCTCATGGTCACACCCACAGGATACAAGGGAACTCTGTGGGCGGGTGGGTTGGGAAAGCTGAAACACCTAATTTAGCTTTCAAAGTAGTGTTTCTTCCAGTCCCTGCAGGATTCAGATAAGCAATGGCTATTTTGGGAAACATTGGTCACATTCACACCAGATATTTAAAGCACACTTTAAGGATCATAGCCTCCCGCAAATAATCATAGGAACTGTAGTTTATTAAGGGTGCTTAGAGTTGTTAGGAGGTTGCTTGCAGAGCTACATTTCCCAGCACCCTTAAACTACAGTTCCCAGGATTTTCCACAACTGTTGCAGTGGTCTAAGAATGTTAAGGGAAGTGCCATAGCTCAATGTAGAGCACATTTTTTTGAGTAGGTGACTAAGTCTAATTTCTGGTGTCTTCAATTAAAATGGTAAGTGGCAGTAGATGGAAAATACATTGCTGGAGAGCCAGCAGACATTGAGCAAGATCGGTGGTGGGGAACCCCTGGCCTGTCTCCCCACCCCACCCCCCATGAAAGACCTGGATTTGAGTTTGGATCTTTGTAGAACAAACAAGGAAGAACAGAGGTTATACCGGCTGATTCATGTGTTAATAATTTTGTTGAAATTGTCACTGGTTTTATTTTATATTGTTTGAGGTACCCCACCTTGTTTGATCATGGACAAGTTAAAAATGAGATAAGTAGGTAATAAAGACCCACTGGTCTATACATGAAAGCAGCTGCCTTGCCCTGTTATCCAGGGGCTTTTCAAACACGTTTGGCTGCTTGCAATATTTTTCTCCCTTGAAAAAGGGGAAACCTTATTCCAGTAACCACTGCCTTTGAATGCACGATCGAGAATCAGGAGTACTATTTCTAACTAGGAATTTATTCATAGGACTTTATGGACCGCAGTATTGTCACATTTTAACAGATAACACTTTGCCTCTAAAACTCCAGGTAGTGACACTTTTAAACAGCCTCTACACATAGATATGTGTACGGATTTGGCAGATGATACAGGATATAACCAGCAAGACCCATGTTAGAGCAGATCTGTGTTAAGCATCTTGTTGGCTGGAGGATGATGATAGGATCCTGCCTCTGCATTTGAGGGCAAACAGTTAACTGGGCCTTACACAACTACTAAACTGTGTTGACTCCTTGGGCATCTGCTAGCGCTATAGACTTAATAATGATGACAGTATTTGTCATAGCTGGATTCTGCAGGGAAGTGTCTGCTGGGAGATGCTTTGAACTTTCCTGCACAGCTCCTTCTGTGTGGTGTTCTGTCTCTCTGAAACTGATCTTTGCCCACGTCTCCAGGGATTTTATTTTTGCTGTGGCTCTGGGATTTGTGTCAGGAGAGCTTTCCCATATTCCCAGTCACTTTATTTCTTTCATTGGCATAGGGAGTTCAGTGTTCCCTTTCAGCTGCTACAGGGTGTGGTAGGGAGAGCAGGCTCTCAGCCATGTGCTGGCCAGGGCTCTGGAAATAGGACTCTCATTGTATCCAGTCTTGCTTTTGGCAACGAACTGGATCTGGGGATGGCCTGTTTTGAAGAGGTCTCAAACATCTTCCTTTTTAAGTGCCATGGGATTATTATACCTGTGAATCTGTCCTTCATTGGGAGGAGGGCTTTTATTTCATGGCCTGACCTGGTTCATGAGAATGTGATTGGCCTTTCTAGAAAACATCCCAGAGAAATGGACACCTGAAGTGAAGCACTTCTGCCCTAATGTGCCCATCATCCTTGTGGGGAACAAGAAGGACTTGCGGAATGACGATCACACCCGCAGGGAACTGGCAAAGATGAAACAGGTAGGAGGAGCCTGTTGTATTTTTTTTTTTTAAAAAAAAAGCTTGTTGAGTTTTTGTAGCAAGAAATAATTCACTTGCTTTAAATAATGTTGTGTAATGTTGTCATTGTGATGTCTCTGGGAAGGCTTTATACCAGCAGCCACTGTTGCCACAGCTTGGAGAACTCTTCATACCAGAGTCAAAAAAAATTCCTTCCAGTAGCACCTTAAAGACCAACTAAGTTAGTTCTTGGTATGAGCTTTCGTGTGCATGCACACTTCTTCAGATACCTTCATACCAGAATTACTGATGGCTGCTGCTATGCAGTAAAGTGCTCTTGGGGAGAATCTATATCCCTCCTATCCTTTTCTAAACAGCAAGTCATCCAATACCCCTTAAAATGGGTGAGATAACTGAAGATTTCCGGATAAAACCAGTGTGTATTCTGAAACTCTGTAACTAGGGAGCCTTATTCCAAGCAGGATCACGTGAGAAATCTTCAAAAGTAAATAAAAAACTTTAAAGTGTGTAAAAAAAAGAAGAATTAGATAGTTAACGCAATTAAATAGTATACATGGATCTGTGCTCTACGCCATACAATGTGTGATGCAATATGCATCTTATTTAAAATATTACACTGAAGTATTAGGTGAAACTTGTAAATGCTTTGGATTTTTCACACAAGAAATTTAAGGAATCACTTTTCTTTCTGGGAGATCAGAATATTATTTCAAAACTAGAATGATTTGTCAGTACTTGAATTGTTATACTAACTTCACCCCCCCCCCAAAGTTTCCCATCTCATATTATAATGGCGATTAACAGAACAAAATGTGTTGTGAATAATCATTTGCTCTTTAGTGGAGCACTCCTAGAAAGATGTTGGGTTGCTTTTAGGAGGTTGATGCAAGCGTCTCGATTCTGGAATATTATGTATGGATTTAGTTGAGTTTCTACATTGCAGGGCGTTGGGACTAGATGACCCTCAGGGTAGCTTCCAACTCTACAACTCTGATACTACCATCTTTCATTTCATGTTACCTTATTTCTTGATATTGCAGCCATATGCTCTAAATCTTTGGTCCACTTGGAAGATAGTGCCCTTCTCCAATGGTGCTCTTAATCAGTTCTCACATTCCTCATAATTCTTGGGAGGATATTCAGGGCTTTTACAAGAAAGTCCATGGGAAGTTGCTGCCACTTCCACTTTCCCCAACACAGTAACCATTGCAGAAGGGGAGGACTGGTGGTAAAGTTGCCTCTGAGCAGGCTCAGTAAGATCTCTTCCAGGCAGAGGTATTGGCAGTTAAAACTCACATAGCTCACTGCTATTGAGCGTTATCAAACATTCAGGCTGCACAGTGGTACCTGGGGTTACAGACACTTCAGGTTACAGACTCCGCTAACCCAGAAATAGTACCTCGGGTTAAGAACTTTGCTTCAGGATGAGAACAGAAATCGTGCTCCGGTGGCGCAGCGGCAGCGGGAGACCCAATTAGCTAAAGTGGTGCTTCAGGTTAAGAACAGTTTCAGGTTAAGAACGGACCTCCAGAACGAATTAAGTACTTAACCCGAGGTATCACTGTAATGCTAAAAGTCTCTCCTACTGACACCCGGTGTTCCTACTTTTGGAAGTGTTGGTCCACATGTAGGCCATGTATTTAAAGCACCCCCCAAAAAAAAAAGATTAATGGGAACTGTAGTTTAAGGGTGCAGGGAAATGTGGTTTTGTAAGGGTGAACTATAGTCCCCCCAAATTTCTTTTTTTTGGGGGGGGGGGGAGAGAATGGAATGTGCTTTAAATATTTGGTGTATATGCAGCCCAAAGGGGAAAGGGTGGGCTGGCATGTACAGAGTGTAAGATTCCTTGCTCTGTGGTTTTACCTGGTGTTGAAACCATTGTGAACTGAACTTCAGAGTGGGTTCATGCTGGGAATTTTGAGCTGAAGGAATTAAAAACTAAACGAACACCAATCTTCCTAAAGGATTTTGGGGTGGGAGGGAAGAGGCAGTTTGTACTGTAACAAGAAGATGATGATGGATCTGGAGTTAAAGTTGGACCTCATCTCTTTAAAGATTGAAAACTACTGCTTGGAAGCAGGGTTCCTGAAGCCCTATGAGATACAGAAGACCTACAGTGGAGTCAGAGCCTGGTTTGGGAGGGACTCCCTGATCTTTTCAGTAGGACCACAAGCCTAGCACCAGGGCAAGACAGAGACACCATAAAGGTAGATGGCAGAGATTGCAGAATGATGATGGGGCAGTGTCCTGCAGGTTATAGCATGGACTAGTGGTCCAGAGGAGATTTGATCATTGTAGAAGCCCATAACAAATTTTGCTAAGACGTGTACATGTTCGCTGTCCTCTCTCCCTTGCATCCAGATGGCTTTGGGCAGATAGATGAACCACAAAGTTCTCAGGTACAAAGATTAAGCCCCATCTTACCCTGTATGACTATAGGAAGGATGCTAAAATCTGCTTCAAGTGTTGTGTGAATGGGGGTCCACATATAGAAAGCGCCAATGGGGCCACAGCACTGCCCCTGCCCCAGAATTTGCACTGCCCAGCCCTCTGGCCTTTCAAACACTGGGTATATATCTGAGCATGGAAAAGGCCTTATATGTGGACCGTCCTCCCCCCCGCCCATTCATCTGAGAATGCCCTTTCAGTCTTGCCAGAATGGCCACCCATATTTCTGCGAGGAGCTGTGCTGCTTTTCTCGGCCAGGATAGGGTGTTACACCTGTACTAACTCAAGTTCTTCCTTAAATCGAGCCTTGCAGAGGTTTCATTAATTTGGATTGCGTTTTTTTTCTTTGTCTTCGCAAGGAGCCAGTGAAACCAGAGGAAGGGAGAGACATGGCAAACAGGATCAATGCTTTTGGCTACCTTGAGTGCTCAGCCAAGACTAAGGACGGCGTGCGGGAAGTGTTTGAAATGGCAACTCGAGCCGCCTTGCAAGTCAGGAAGAACAAAAAGCGCAAAGGTTGCCCCCTCCTGTAAAAGGGGTGCATTGGCAGATGATGTGACTGTGCTGTCTGAAGTGTATCTTTCCCTTTCCATGCACCCCACAGATGGGGTCAAGGTGGAGAGGTGGAGCTATTAGCTCTATCTAGAATAAAAAAATTAACATGCTGGCTATGTCCTTCATCCCTCTGCAAAGTAAAACTTCCTGGGACACACAATATAGGCATCTACGCGGTCTCTTCCTATGTTGCATGTCTAGGCTGCCTTTTCCAGCTCTCTCAAGGGCCAGAGGTGTCTTTCTGAATCCTCCTTATAAACAATGTCCTTTTTGTATTGGGCAGGCAGTGTACTTGAACTAACTCTGTATTGTTCTTTGCTCCCATTTTATACTAATCCTACTCTTCAGTGCTTTGTACAGATTCACCAGTGCTTACCCTTATGTCTTCCTGTTCTTACAAATTACGAAGCTAAATTTCTGAATATTGCAATCTGAGAATGTGGAGCCTGCCTCTGGTTTACAAATGAATGCACTGGCTTCTCTCCACAAATGTGCTAAAGCAAGCGGGGTAAGTCTTGCCAAAATGGCCTCCTGTATTCGCATTAAGGAGCTGCGCTCTGTAGTGGTCAGAAATAATCTTTGCTTCTCTTTGGAGCAGCAGTGCCTTGTGTTTTTGGCAATACTGTATTCTCACTTCATTAAATTAATTCAAACTTGAGCTCGACTCTTTTTGTTGTGGATGCTATATGGCTGTCCATCTGCACACTGAACTGTATGAAGCTGCTGAGCATCACTAGGGCAGTCAACCTGTGTTGGAAGTTTCTCAGCTGCTTCATCATATCTGTCTTGTTACCTTCTTCCTCACAATTCCATAAAGTGTAGCAACTCAGCTTTTATCTTTGGGGAAATATATTAAAACAAGGGTATTGGTAGGTATTGGGACGTGGGTGGTGCTGTGGGTTAAACCACAGAGCCTAGGACTTGCTGATCAGAAGGTCAGTGGTTTGAATCCCGCGACAGGGTGAGCTCCCATTGCTCAGTCCCTGCTCCTGCCAACCTAGCAGTTTGAAAGCAAAGTGGAAGTAGATAAATAGGTACCGCTCCGGCGGGAAGGTAAACGGTGTTTCCATGCGCTGCTCTGGTTCGCCAGAAGTGGCTTAGTCATGCTGGCCACATGACCCGGAAGCTGTATGCCAGCTCTCTCGGCCTTTAAGCAAGATGAGTGCCGCAACCCCAGAGTCAGCCACGACTGGACCTAATGGTCAGGGGACCCTTTACCTTTATTGGTGGGTATTAGGAATCCCAAGGGAATGATGAACTGCTTTGCTTCAGAGTCCAGATAGTTGGACGATTTTTTTTAAAAGTAGGTGGAAAGCTAGCGGAGCAGGGGGGAAGGTGTTCCATTTAAGCTCTTTTCCCAGTGCTGGGATAGCAGCAGTCTTAGAAACTGAGACATGAAAGCTCGGAGCTAAATGGCACCTTAAACAGAGGTTATAGGCGCAACAACTGAATGTCTAGGCGTGCTTTTTTAGTAACAAGAACACAAAGCTGAAAGTGAATGAACTGCAGCTAAAATAATATGTTCATTTTTCACATGGTCTAGTCCTTCCCCTTCCCACCCCCTAATATTCTTAAGAGGGTCTCTTCTCCAGTCTTTCATAAGAGTAGTGGGGAGGCAGAAAAAGGTCCTCCTTTCCTTCCATTCTGCAGTTTTAATCTGAAATCTTTGAGCCCAGAGCTCAGAAACTGCTCACACTAATGAAATTCCCTTTCACAAAATGCGCTAGAACAACGGGAGTTTCAAACACTGGATAGGAGATTGCCCAGGACTCCCATGTGTACCACCTGCCATTGGGGGAAAAGGGAGGCTAGTAACTTACGACACTTTCTAAACATGTAAAGACTTTTTTAAAAATTAAAAGCGATCAGTCCTGCGATCTGACACCATGGGCCAGCCTATTCTGATAATGGCAGGCCAACAACTCTTTTATCACCTCACTACAACTGCTTTGTTTCTCATGTTGACGGACCTTGCGCATTCCTTTCAGAGTGAGCGATTCTGTGGTTCACAGGTAAGAAGGGAGGAGCAAATAGCAATAAGAATGAAGCATTGGTGGGAACATGGAAATGGTTCCCCCCCCCCCAATGCAAAAGGTGAGAAAGTTGGCAGGGTTATCCTACTTTAACGGCTTTGTCCCCCTGGCCTCCTAACCCCTACTGCTAAATAAATCAGTGGCCAGATTCTTTTTGCAGATAGAAAAAGCAGGCTCTGGGGAGATGTGGGAGAAATGATTGATTTTATACACATCAATCGGAACTCAAGTGCATTTTATACCTCTTGTCATGGGACAGGAACCCCCTTCATTAGCAACCCTCAAACACTATTGAGCATGTAACTGTAGATGGTGCCATCTGGTGGATGAATTTTGTGTTGCTTGGGAACAGCAATGGCATTCTCTTAATTATTTTTTTTTATCCCGATCAGAGAGAGAATTCATATAGAAGGCACTAGACTTTATATTTTTAAAATAAGATTTTCCTAAGTAATTGAAAACGACTCATGGGTTCTCTTGCCGTAACACAATAGGCTTCCAAAATCCATTGCTGTGGAACAAGCAATGCGTTAAAGGTAAAAGGTAAAGGTACCCCTGCCCGTACGGGCCAGTCTTGACAGACTCTGGGGTTGTGCGCCCATCTCACTTAAGAGGCCAGGGGCCAGCGCTGTCCGGAAACACTTCCGGGTCACGTGGCCAGCGTGACATCGCTGCTGGTAAGCGGTCCCTATTTATCTACTTGCACCCGGAGGTGCTTTCGAACTGCTAGGTTGGCAGGCGCTGGGACCGAGCAGCAGGAGCGCACCCCGCCGCAGGGATTCGAACTGCTGACCTTTCAATCGGCAAGTCCTAAGCGCTGAGGCTTTAACCCACAGCGCCACCTGCGTCCCTATAAGCAATGCATTACTGCCTTTTAAAATGCCTTGCCTATGTTTACAGAAGATAAACCAAGTTATCTGCCTCTATTAATGCAACAATATGTAATTTAAAAAGTAGAAAACAATCTATTGTAACTCTTCCTTGCTTTGCACACTGCTGTACTCCCAAGTGCTACAGATCACTTGTGTTGAATTTAATAGACTTGGAACTTGCCAAACATAGCTTCCCATAAACCATTTTTTTTTTTTAGCTTGCAAAATTCCTAGCAAGAGTCAGTACGGCAATGGTGGTCTCGGCATCAGAGTCCCAACATCCACTCAGCCACAAAGCTCCCCTTTAGGCCAGTTGCTATCTCTCAGTCTAACCTGTCACACAGGTTTGCTGGGAGGATAAAATGGAGATAGAACCATGTGCCTTGCCTTCAGTTCCCTGAAGGAATGAGCTGGGTTGTCTATAAAGGTAAAGGACCCCTGGACGGTTAAGTCCAGTCAAAGGCAACTCTGGGGTTGTGGCGCTCATCTTGCTTTCAGGCAGAGGGAGCCGGTGTTTGTCCAGACAGCTTTCCGGGTCATGTGGCTAGCATGACTAAACCACTTCTGGTGCAACGGGACACCATGATGGAAACCAGAAAGCACGGAAACACCGTTTACCTTCCCGCCACAGCGGTACCTATTTTTTTATTTGCACTGGCGTGCTTTCGAACTGCTAGGTTGGCAGGAGCTGGGACAGAGCAACGAGAGCTCACTCCATTGCGGGCATTCGAACCACTGACTTTCTGATCAGCAAGCCCAAGAGGCTCAGTGGTTTAGACCACAGCGAAACTAAGGCTGCAGCCCTAAACCTTTATCTCAGAGTAAGCTCCACTGAATTCAGTAAGCCTTACTTCTGAGCAGACGTTCTTAGAATTGCAGTTTCAGCCAGTTTGGCTGGCTTCTTTAGGCAAGGTGAGGCAGCAGGTAAGACCATGTTCCTTGCATTTTGCTACAGTAAGATGGAGCTCTGCGAGCAGGATCCTCTCACTCTGGTGCATAGAGAAGGCTTGGAGAGGAAAATGTCATGGGTGGGAAGCCGTGGACTTCCAGATGCATGTTGGAGTACCACTAGCAGCCCTGACCGTGCTACTGGTTTGTAATGGGTCACAGCTGTTCTGGATGTGAACTTGAGTCTTCTTTTGTACTTTGAAATTACCAATTATGGCAGCAGTTCACGATCCAAGAAAAGGAACTGCATATGTGCCGCCAGGACCAACAGCAGTAAGACTACACTAGAATGAAAGAAAACAGCCACAACCTTTAGGGAATTCTTCCTCAAGAAGGACTTCTGAGAGTTACACAGAACTGCACCACTTTGGTTATCCCCTAGCTGCAAATTCATTGTCAGTATTTATGGCCACAGTTGTGCCAGGAACTGCGGAGGAAACCAACGTTCTTACTCTTCTGTTTACTTCAGAGGCAGGCAAAGAGCCAAACATTGCTGCTCCAATCTGCAAACTGTACCAGCTGCTCCCTTAACATGCAGATCTCCAAAGGCTTTGTGAATAATAGTTGCTATTTGTACCATTCACAGCGTCATCTCCTCAGCAGGCAGAAATAAAAAATGACACAATGGCAATAAAGCGGAATCTTGCCCCAGGGGAGGAAGAATGTCACTTTAGCTGAGCAGTGTTTTGAGATTAGGTTTTACTTATCCATGGGGTGAGAAAGAAAAAAGCATGTTTCCCAACTCCTGAAAGACTCCTGCAAGAAAAGGACCTCTGTTTGTCTAAACTACAGCATAACATCCTTCTACAATACATGTTGCGGCAGGAAAGTTATTTCTCCAAGGGGTTAAGTTTTATTTCCCTTTCAATACTCAAACATGGGGTAATCCAATACCTTAGTTGCTGGAGATTCCAGATTCCAGCAGGCTGCATCAGAGGCAGAAGTTAGAAAAAGAGCATAACACAGGTGCAGGCTAAACTGAATTCCTTGCATACACTGTTGTGACTCTGATCCAGACAGAGCCACAACAAGTTTTTTGTAAAGACGACAGCAGGGGCAGTCCCAAGAATGTGCTAAAAAGGCATGTACTTTGAAACTTAGAATGTGTACTTGACCTACTCTCCTTCTCCCCGTTCTCTCTTTTTTCTAACAGTACTACAACAGGAAGGTGGGTGGAAAGGGAAAGCAGGGCAGTGTCTCATTCAATAACATAATACACGTTGTAAATTCTAGAAGCTTTAATGACAATCCAGTAGAAAAAACACCTGATAAAATCTGATACAGTCTTGGAAATGGGAAGGGCTTAAAAGTTAAGGTTCATCTTCCCCCTGGTCCCCCAAAACAATTTCATGATAAACTTTAAATGCAGCTTGAAATAGAAATCTAGCTGTCAGTCTCTGAACCGCAAAAAGGGAGGGAGTGTTTCCTCCTGCCAGTTTCAAAAGGAGAGGTTAAGCCTCTGCACTCAGTGCCATTCCCAGGTCTTTTCTTATTTCTGATTGCTTTATAATCCAGCACATCTGCGTTTCAAACTAATACCAGCCCTTTCTCATACACCGCTGGACACAAAAGGAAGGAATGCAGAGAAGTCTTGCACAACAAGAAAGTGAATTTACACTGCATTAGGTTTATGCAGGTAACAGCACACTGCATTCCCTCTTGCACAATTAGGATTTCTTTATAATATTCTGGCTTTAACCCCCTGAGATAAATAGTAATAGGGAGCTCAAACATGATTCATTTATAGTTGGGCCATCATCTGCTTTTTCAGTATGTAAACAGGAGAAATAACTTATTCAAGAATACAGGCTGCAGTAGCAGTACCAGGATTTAAGGCAGTACAGGTCCTCAGCGCTCATGTGGCCATTCTGGGTCCACTTGCTGCTGGAGGTGACTCTCACCAGAATTGTTGCCTGCAGAGAAGGAAAACCAGATGAAGAGGTGAAGAGCAAAAGAAAGTGCATCCTTAGTTTGCCCTTGCTTCCAAATTGATCTGACATGCTCCAGTGCTGCCAGTTTATTGGTGGGGAATATGTTATAGCCGAAGGACCTGTGCTGCATTGTGAGGACTTGCCTAGCTCCAGCTGCCAGGACTTTCCTCTGCGCTCAAGCACCCATCACCTTGACAATGTGCAGCCCCTTGCACTGACAAGGCAGCCTTCAGGGGTACTTAAAAGATAGGCATTTCTTTAAAATAAATACACAGGACTTTGTCCAACAAAAATCATTTATGCTATGTTATTTTGCAATCCTTATTCCTCAAAATATATGAAGTGAGTAGCAGTCAAAGTCCACATTGTGTGTTTGTGTGTGTTTGTGTGCGCGCGTGCTTAGAAAGAAAGCAGGATTTCTAAACAATCAACACCCCCCCCCCATTTGGATGAAAATTGATGATGAGCCCTTGCAGAAAATGTGCAAAAATAAAATTGAACATTGGCTTTGGTCAGATGGGTTTGTGGTTGAACAAAATGCTGATCTTTCTCTTTTTAAATAAAGCTGGGAGGTAGAAAGGGTGGCTTCTGCAACCCTATCCATTGTACAACACACAGGAATTGAAAAAAAAAAAAATACAGCCATGGAAGTATTTCAACAAGATTCAGATGGTTGCATTTATTTTGGTAACTGCTCATCCACTCTCCAAGTCACAGATGGAACCCAGCAGAGAATTACTAGAACTGTCAACTGAGCAGCCTCCTTGGGCTTCCCCAACTCTGAAAAGGCTTTTCAGGTTAGTTGCTATGCATTTAGGATTACTATACATCCATGAAATAACTGGAGTACAATTCAGATCACTTTCGCCTCTTACCTTCTGGCTGGCTATTCAAGGAGAGAGAAGCGAGTTCTACCAGCACCTCATCCTCTTCATTCTCATCTGCCTCATACCAATATCCTCGGCATGCATTATTGTCCTTGCAATACTTGAGAAACCTAGGGGCGCCAATAAAATAGTAGTGTTAATACCACCAGCCTGACCCATGAGCTTTAGAGGAAGTCAGAATAATTTTTAAAGGATATATTTGCGCTAAACCAGAATAGCCGAGGGGATTCTTGTTCAGATGTAGCTCTGCTGCCTGAAATGGCTCAAGTCCTAATTCTTAAGTAACCATTGGCTATGAAGTATATTTCAACATCAGTTCTTGCTTAAGGGTGTGCTGTGATTAGAATTGCATGTCCCCAGGACAGGGAGCCACAGAGGTAAGCACCTACTTTGCAATAACAAGATCCCATGTTTAGTTCCTGGCATATCAAATACCTGGGCTGGAAAAGATTTTACATCGAGGTCTTGGTAAGCTGAAGCCTGTCAAAGTAGACAATACCAGGCTATATGAACCAACAGTCTGATTCAAGATATGGCACATTCATGTTCATAAAAAACCAAAGGTCTATATAAATGCAACACCTTGACAGGGGCAGGATGATCTATTCGCCCAGGCTACAGGCACAACAAGTCGTGGCCGACTCTGGGGTTGCGGCGCTCATCTCGCTTTATTGGCCAAGGGAGCCGGTGTATAGCGTGTACATGTGGCCAGCATGACTAAGCCGCTTCTGGCGAACCAGAGCAGCGCACGGAAACGCTGTTTACCTTCCCGCTGGAGCGGTACCTATTTATCTACTTGCACTTTGACTTGCTTTCAAACTGCTAGGCTGGCAGGAGCAGGCACCGAGCAATGGGAGCTCACCTCGTCGCGGGGATTCGAACCGCCGACCTTCCGATCGGCAAGTCCTAGGCTCCATGGTTTAACCCACAGCGCCACCCGCGTCATCTAATGCTTATTTCTGAATTTTGAATTTTATTGTTATTCATGTTTTTATACTATATTTTATGCTGCTTTTACAATTAAGTGTTTTGAATTTGTTGTTAGCCGCCCTGAGACCAGTTTTTGAACCGGGAAAGGCAGGGTATAAATAAAAAAATATTATTATTATTATTATTATTATTATTATTATTATTATTATTATTATTATTATTATTATAAGAGGGTGTAGGAATTGGAGGGCAACACTTACTCGCTCCAGCACTGATCCTTGCTGAGAGTAGCCGGATTTCCTACAATTATCAAGAGTGCCTTGGCTCTTGTAATGGCCACATTGAAGCGCTGAAAGTGGAGAGAAGAAAAAGAAGAAAAATTAATCCACCTGGCCTGGCAGTAAGTGAAGATTACATTCAGAAACACACTATGACCAAGCCAAGCCACAAATGGTACTGCTTCTCTCGCAATCTCTGGAGGGGAGGAACGCAGGTATAGTGTTTCTTGACCTGCCCTGGATCCCAAAGGAAAGGCGACAAGGGCCTTTCTGAAGATTATAGGATGATGTGCCCAGATTTGTACCTTGGGGTTCTGAAGGAAGCCTATGCTGAACTCCTCATCTATATTGAAGTAATTGCTGCTGCTGCGCACTGTTGAGATGAGCACCACACGCCGCTCTTGGCCCTGGAACTCTTCAACACAGCCAACCTGGAGGGAGAGAAGAAGAATAGCCAGATAACAAAGATTAGGAAAATAAATCTTCAAATCCCAAACTCAGGAAAGGCAAGCAGCTTAGCTTGGGGCCTTCTTCCTCCTGGTACTGAGATGCTTGATCCCACTGCCCTCCAGATGTTGCAGGACAACCGCTCCCATCAACGTAGATAATGGCAATGCTGTAGTTGTAAGTCAATCACCATCTGGAGGGCATCTTCAGAAAGGCTGAAGAAAACTCCTGCCTGAAAGCCAATCAGTGTAGACCAGGGTATTCCAATCTTGAGTCTCTAGCTGCTTTTGGACTACAATTTCCATCATCCCTGACCACTGGTCCTGCTAGCTAGGGATGTAGTCCAATAACAGTTGGAGAGCCAAATCTGGAAGGCCCTGATGTAAACAATACTGAGTTAGATGGACCAATAGTCAGATTCCATATAAAGCAACTTATTGTGTTTCTGTCCTTGATGCAGTGCTTAATCTGTTCCCACAGCACTTTGATGTAAGAAGGCATACTTCATCATACAAAACCTCACTTGGGAACTTTTTTGGACCATATGATTACCCACTGTTGGACACACAAGTAGCAGAACTGATGGATTTTTGGTTGGGTGCAACAAAGCTATTCTTATTTAAGATGCACCATGTCTGATGTGGATATATATCCAAACCATTTCTCCCTCGGCACGACTGGCAGGAAAACTTAAGTCTCACCTTTAGTTCCTTGATATCGTTCACACCCTTTAGTTCCAGACCAATGGCTTTTCTTATCTTCTCCACCTGGGAGAGAAAAGCAAAACCAGTTATTCGTGCACCCCCTCATTCTTATTGTCCAATTCAGTTTCTATCAGGCAAGAATGCTGCATGTCTGCTGTCTAATGCCCTTAGCAAATGGATGAATTCCTTAGGGCCACTAAATAGGAATGGTGGCTTCAAAAATCTTCCCTGCCACAAATGGGCAGGGTAGCCTTTAATTCTCTGTTGATGCAGTGGGAGTAACTGGTCTGATATTCCTGGTAGAGATGATGGGAGTGGTGCAGGAAGGAGTCAGACCCTGGGCAAAGGCTATACTATATTGGCCCTGCAGTCACTGCTACCTTTAGCACAACCATTCACAGCATCCACATGGAGAATGCAAGACATAGCCTGGGCCACACATGACTAGCTGCAACCACCCAAAAGCAAGTTATATGACTGCCACGCCACATTTTTAGCTGCTCCAACCGTAACAGCCGTGGCATCTGTCTACAGCAGAGTGCATCCTTCCACTGACCACATGCATGCATATAACTAGTTGCAACCACCTAAGTTGGAGGACAACTTGGCCAATGAAGAGGCTCCAAGTTTCCATGACTCCTGGAAGGGAATCTTGTTCAGTGAGCTGGGACCAACAGAAGATCTCACCTGTTTCCTGTATGGAGAGATGACTCCAATCTCTTTGGGGGAAAGGCGAGACATGCCTTTCTTGCCCTGCTCCTCCAGGAGCAGTTTTTTGAGGTAGTCAGTCAGCACTTTAACCTCGGCTGTGTTGAAAAACGAAGGGCTGTTCCCTTCACGCTGGTCTTCCCCGCAGACTCCGTGAAAGATGATGGGAAACCCCTGCAAGGGGAAAGCATGCCGACTCAGCTGTGCTCATGCCTATGGCAGAATTCCCAGGTGTCTACCGCTCCTCACCTGCTTCACCAGCTCCTTCCATTTGCAGTAGGACTCAGTGATGAGGCGGTTGCCATGCTCCTGCAGCTCCCCATCATAGAACTTCTCATTGGGGAACTTGAGGATGGCAGCATGGGACCTGGGGGGGGCAAGGAAGACAATAATTTAGCACATACAAGATCCTTTGGACCAAGGCAAGTCACTTTCCTCTTATGCTCATAATAATGCAATGCCACATTACACAAAATGGGCCCCCTGGTGCTGCAGCAGCGTTTGATCCTTTTCACTTAGATACAAATGGTAAATGGGCGGCCTCCATGCCATGCCATTTGTAAATAACTTTCACAAGTTGGCAGGAGCTGAGTGTGTGAAGGTGAGCGAGTGCTTTTCTTATTAGGAAATGGGCCAAGAGGCTGTGGGAGAGGCAAAACTTGCCTCTGTGTGAAGGCCATCCCTCTGAAAAGGAAAGGGTAGTAGTAGTTGTAAAACACGACGTTTACAGACTGCAATTTGTAAAAATGTGTTAGATGTCGCTATTCTTTGAAGGCAGTGGCTTCCTTCCATGAAATGGGTCTATAAACATCTGGGATCCAGACCTGAATCTCTCATTCCAGTCCCTAGTTCAAGTCACTCTTCTGATATCTTACCCTCAAGTAAAATAAACGTTTTGTCTGTGTTTTAGGGCAAGAAGATCATTGTTTAACAGTAACTGGCAATCTTCCTGCATTAGTATAAAGCATTGGCTGGCCCCACTTCTGCTATAGTCTCTTAAGAAGCTGGCCCAGTCCACTTATCAACCTGAATTGGGAAGACAGAACCCAGGAATCCCACTCAAGTCAACCTAATGTAACCTGTGTTACATTAAATAGGCAAGATCCATACAGACACACTTGTGCGCCACCTGCTGGAATCCTGAGGCAGAGCGGTGAATGTACCTGTAGTTACGCAGCAGCTTAGTGACAAACTGTGGATTGTAGCTCCCATCCTTCTTTGCGTACAGTGAGTTTTCAAGCATCAGCCGCTCCAGCAGGGAAAGTCCTATAAGAGCCGAGATGCTGCTCAGAGCTTCCAAATGAATGCAAGGGACTGGGGCTGGGAACTCTCTTAACTTTTTCTAAACCTTTTTTCAGAACAGCGCTAAGGCCCAATTCATGCCCCTGTCCTGCAGCACAGTTGCTGCTAAGAACAAGAACGATGCAGGAGCAACCTCAAGAGGGGCAAGCCATTTGTGTGAAACACGCTCACATAATTTGAGTCAACTTGCAAAAATCTCTCGTTTTCAGAGTGTTTTGTTTATGCACTTAACATAATTGCCAGCTGTATGGTGCAGTTTTGCAGAAACAGCGCAAGAAGCACCGAGGAAGCTGCTTCATACTGAGCCTGGACCAAGGGTCCATCTAGCTCAGCACTGTCTACACTGATTGGCAGCAGCTCTCCCACATTTCAGGCAAGCGTCTTTCCCAGCTTTAATCTGGAGATGCCAAGGACTGAACCTGGAACCTTCTGCAGGCAACCCCCATTCTCTTATCACTGAGCCTTGGCCCTTCCTCAAATCGCCACATGGGTTGCATCTGC
The DNA here is from genome assembly GCF_964234715.1 of Podarcis melisellensis. NCBI lineage: Eukaryota > Metazoa > Chordata > Lepidosauria > Squamata > Lacertidae > Podarcis > Podarcis melisellensis. The sequence goes on from NC_138538.1 coordinate 35,499,088, forward strand.
TGCAACAACTGTATTGCTGGCATTGCATGAATTGAGCCTAGAAGCAGACTGTTCAACAAGGGAGGAGTCCGCACAGAGACTCCTTTGGTCGAATCAACCATTGCCCACTTAAAAACCCACTAGGAAGATTTCAGCACAGAGCTCAAATGATTTATGCTCCTCCTCCTCCCAACCTTAAGAACAGATACCTCAACTTGCATGAAATGCCACGCAAAGCAAAATAAAATACATGTCAGTGGGTTTTTAAAAAATTGCTACCTGCTCCTTACTCACCTAAGCCATGCTCCTTAGCCAGAGGAGACCTCAGGATTGGTCCCAGTTGCTGGGGATCACCTGCCAAAACCAGCTGACCTCCTTTAGCATTAGTCCTTGGGTCCATCATGGCTAGGATGCCTAAAGGAAGAGGAGAAAAGGACAGGGCTCTAGCCATTTGCTCAGTCTGGTCCATAAGCAGAGTCCTGGGGCTTGAACTTTAATCTGCTTTCCCCTAAAGCAGAATAAAGCTTAGAACTACAGAACTGACTCGACCTGGAATGTGTTTTGGGAAAGGCAGCCTGATCATCAACAGCGGAAGCAAATACAGAAAGCAAACAAGATAAGCTTAATGCTGTTTAAAATGAGTGAAGGACGTTTTAGGAAGAAACATTTCGATTCAGGGCCTTCCTGAATCCCACCTTCTGGGGGCTGAACATAGTGAAACATGCTACCGAGAACATGCATGACAAAGCAATTGCCCCACAATGAACCCTGTCAGTTTAGTGAATAAAATGAAAGTTTGCATTCTGTTCCATTAAAAACCAGCATGTTTAAAAAAACGTTTCCCACAGAAATGACAATCCTTTTCAGGGTAGAAAACGCACCTGCAATGGCAATCAGGCACTGAGGTTCCTCAGCATGACCACTCTCATCGATGAAGACGTGAGTAAAGTGTCCCGGAGGGAACTGAGCATAGACCACCCTAGCAGAGAAACAAAAGGGAGCACATGGAGGATATCTGACTTCCCAGCTAGAGGACAACCACATCAAGTGGCCATTTAACAGAGGAGTCACATGGAAGATGGAGGAAGAAGCTTGTTTTCTGATGTCCCGGAGGGTAGGAACAGAATCAGTGGGTTCAAATTGCAAGAAAGGAGATTCAGAATAAACATTAGGAAGAACTTTCTGATGGCAAGAGCTGTTCGCCACTGGAATGGACTGCTTGGAATGTGGACTCTCCTTCACTGGAGGTTGTTAAACAGAGGTTGGATGGCCATCTGTCACCGATTCTTTAGCTGTGATTCCTGCACTGCAGGGCAGACTAGATGACCCTTGGTGTCCCTTCCATGTCTGTGATTCTATGTAACATGGCTGCCACCAAAAATGCCATTTCTGTTTTGGTCTGGATTCCATTCACATGGTGGCAAACAGCAGTTATGTGGCGTCCTGAGTACTAAACCAGGGCCTTCGGTAGCAGCTGTGTCACTATGGTCTTAACTCTGGTTTTAGGTTTCACAGATAGCAATGTAACATGCCCAGAAGAAAGAATTGTGCTTCAGATTGGTGTCTTGGTGAATTGCATCAACTGACAACTAAAACATTTTCTCTCAAAAATAGCTAATAAAGACCATCTTGGCTGTGAGTCCTGGAATACCTGCTCCCTTCCTTGCAGACCATTTCCACCTGGCCTGGGAGGGCAAGTCCTGACTTACGCCAGCTGCAATACCTGAGGGCTGTTATTTAGGGATTTTTTTTAGGGGGGGGGTGCTGCTGCTGCTGCTGCTATTGATTATTTTTTCTATCTTTATTTTAGATCTTATTATGATTCACGTGGAAATGTTTAACGTGGTTGTGTATTTTTCAATGTTTTATTTATTGCTTAGAACTACTTTATGCTTGTAATTATGTAACTTTTTATGTTGTAAGCGGCCTTGAGCATGGTTTTAACTAAGGAAAGGCGGAACACAAATAAAATGATGCATGCATTTATGTATTCCATCTCCTTCAGTGGTGACTGGCAAAGAGAATGTGAAAGGGTTTATTTAAAATTTTGTGGCAACAATGGTAACAAAACAGTTTTCCATCTAAACATATTATGCCTTCCCCACTATATATGCAAACACATACAGATTTTCACTTCTCACCTATTCACATTTGTCATTTTTGAATGATATCTGAGCCTTCTTACCTTCCTGCTGTTATCAGGGTGGTGATGATCACTCGGTAGTTTTCTAGAATCTCCCTGCTAGGAAAGACGGGAGAATCCAGTTTCTTGTCCCAGTTACAGACATGCTAGAAGCAAAAACAGGTATTAGCCATAAGCTGGGCTCTAGCAACATCCTTGTTCACCTTGTATCCGGGGAGGAAGAGGGTACTACAAGCTTACTACCCTGAGAGGAGTGAATAAAGAACCCTAGGTAGGACAGAACATTTAGCTTGGACACATGGAACTAGTATATACCTTGATATCCTCAGGGATGGTGCGGTAATCCCTGCTGCTAGCATTCATCCTGTAGATCTTCCTGCTGTCCTGATGTTTCAGGAGGAGCTGACAGAGCAGGTCAGAGGCACTGTTGGAGGGGGCGCAGGCAAGCACGTGGGAACCCTCAACATGCTTTAGTACCTGAGTAGAATAGGGAAATAATACTGGGGGACTGGTGGCCAGCCAAAGAAAACACTTCCAGGCTTATAAGGAATGGTAGCATTCAGAGGGCTCAAGAGTTACCCTGAGACTGGTCCAGACTTGCAGGATGCAAGATTGGGATGATAACAAACCAGTTAGGTTTCTGCAAGATTCTTGAATTAGGTGAGTATCCCAGTTCCATCATTTCAATACTCTTAAGCAAGTCTATTTCTCTCCCGCATTTAATAGTACAGTGGTACCTCGGGTTAAGAACTTAATTCGTTCTGAAGATCTGTTCTTAACCTGAAACTGTTCCTAACCTGCAGCACCACTTTGGCTAATGGGGCCTCCTGCTGCTGCTGCACCGCGGCTGAACGATTTCTCTTCTCATCCTGAAGCAAAGTTCTTAACCTGAGGTAATATTTCTGGGTTAGTGGAGTCTGTAACCTGAAGCATCTGTAACCCGAGGTACCACTGTATACTCAATGCTAATCTAATCACAGTGATCAAGTTCTCTCCTCACCTGATTAATGGCCTCCACCATAGTGACTGTCTTGCCCGTACCTGGTGGCCCAAATATAAGGTATGGAGCTGGTCTGGACATGCCTGCTACCACCTGACAGACAGCTTTCACCTGCTCTTGGTTGCTCTCCAGATTCCGGTCATATAATCTGAAAGAGTGAGTGGGAAGAGTGAGTGAGAAAAAAGAAGAGGTACCAAAGCGCAGGGCAAAGAGAAAGTAAAAAGGCACGCTCATACCACATACTCATATGAACCCTCAGCTCTAAGATCTCCATAAAGTTAGGGCATTTCCATGGCAGAAAGGGACCTTTGTCCACTTCCAATCTCTCCCTGCTTCCTTTCCATACACTCACTTGAGCAGCTGACCGGCAGTGAGTAGAGAATGTCCCAGTGAGAAAGTTGGGAATAGCAGGTTCTGAAGTTGCCTCTCTTGGGCAAGGTCAACGGCACGATGCTGGACTCGTAACGGCAGACGACAGAAGGTGAAGTTTACATCAAACTTCATTTTATTGATGAAGCGAGATGTCAACCTGGGAAAAGGAAAGGGTGCTGAATAAATTACCAACAAGCTCTGGGCATCGCTGATCTCAGGTCACTCTTGCAGGCTACCAATTTCCACAAACCTTTCTAGCTCCAACTTGCATACCCTTCCCCCACACAATACCACTTGCTGAATCCATCCGCTTGAGAGCCACCTGCTGCCAATTCAGGCCAATCATAAAGTCAAACTATCCAACTTTCCCTTTCAACTACTTCCATTTCCCCCTTAACCTTCAGGGCAATCCCACCCCCAACCCGCTTCAGCCATTCTTCAAAAGGCCACAGACCAAAACTGCTCCACTTCATCTGCTGGTCCCACCTGACCTGCTGGAACTAATGAATTTGCTTTCCAATACTGTCTACCAACCTCCTGGACTTTGCTTCCCCTTCTTTCTTTTGCCTGCCTACAATATTGCATCTCTTGAGTTTTGTCCATCTGATGGTGTCTCTAGCAAGTGAAAATCTAGGTTTGACAGCTCCTGACCCAAAGGATATCCCTTTGCTTTTAACAGCCAAGTGATGAAGAAAGGCAGAGCAGGTTCTGCAATGTTGTGAATTACATCTGCTACATGTCCACAAACACAAAATTACAAGTAACCACACCTGAGTTGGAAATCTTAATTCCATTTTCAATGGAAGGGGGTCTAAACAAAGCCTCAGGCCGGAGGACTCACCTGTCAGAGAAGCCCAGCTTGAGTTTATCCCATTCCACAGCATGGACATAGCCCTTGTATTGGACAAGTGGGTGCCGTTTGCGTTCTTCAGCCAATGTTACTAAAATATGATCACCTCTCAGGACTGATGGGCGGTTCTCGGCCACACCAGGTGCCTAGAGCAGAAAACAGAACCCAGTCTGAGAGGCAACCATGCCCTTTTAACTTCATGCTCCCAATAACTACCTGAAGAGGGGAAGGCGGCATCTTGCACACAATCTGGTCCTTTCCATTGGTGCCTCCTCAGCTGACTTCTACATTGACTTGCTTGCCCCCTTCCTGCTCTCCAACTGGTTCACCTCTACCACTCTCTTCACTGCTCAGCACTGAATTGGCATGTTCCTCCTCAGCACCAAAGGAAAAGGGCACCATAAAGTCCTTGAGATCTCCTCTCACCTCCCCAGGTACTGGAAACAGCTGAGGAGTGCACATTCCTCAGCTCCTCCTAGTGTCAATCAGCGGAGAGGCGCTGGGATCTTAATGTGCTGGGAGGGGGAAGGTTGTGTGTTTTAGTGTGGATGGTAGGAGAGAGGAGCCCAGGCCTGCCAACAAGTGCCCCAACCCACACTACATGCAACCGAAAGCCCAATCCACATCCTTGATCTAACTGCTACAAATGATTCACACAATATGAGAAACTCTCTTCTCTAAGAGAACTCTTTGTCTGCTGCTTACCGTCAGGACAAGAAACGGGCTATTCTTGTCTGCTTCCATGCAAACATCGGACTGATCATATCGATGAATGTCCACCTCCATCTGGATCTCCTCTAAGTAAAGGAGCAGATGAAACTTCTTACTGTAGTTGTCAAACTGCAAGGCAGCTTTCAGGTCGCTCCTATGGAAATGAATCATAGTATCAAATCAAATTTAACCTTCTCAATTCATGAAGTTGGAAGGAACCTCACCAGTTACCTGGTCCAACTTCCTGTCAATACAGGAAATAGATTACTGCAGCAGCATCCCAAACCAGGAAATGCACTGAACCCCCAACAGGTAGCCATCCAACTTCTGCTTATACACCTCTAAGGAAGGCGAGTCCACCACCTTCCAAGGGAGTTTGTTCCACTGTTTAACAGTTTGTAAAAATATAGCAATATGCGCTTAATAAGGGAAGAAACATTGGAGGAGGGGGGCGGTCTTACTGGAGCTGTGCAATCTTCTCACGGGTGCCATCTTTGGGTGCGTGACCTTTATTCATGCATTCTACCTGATACTTCAGGTCTTTTGGGTAGTTGTAGTGCTGCAGCGGTATTTTTTGCTCAAGGTCATAGTTCAAAGTGCTAGAGGGGCAAAAAGCAGTGCAAGGTTTTATTGATTAATGTCACGTGTAACAGGACAACCCCCAGTTGTAGCAATGCTAACTCCCGTATAGCATGTAAGCTGTCAATCTGAGCAGCAAGCAAACAATTCCAGTTACCACCGAGCAATACTTCCCTTTCTCTCACAGGAGAATTAATTCAATGATACAAAATCAAAGGGCGTGGCACTCTCACCCTCTGGTGACCCACCACCTCCCTTTGGTGTTGACCCTTATATGTTTGGCCTGCTGTCCTGCAGAAGCCCTCTTATCTAGTCTGTGGGCTGGGAGGCAAGTCAATTAATTGCATCCGTTTGCACTTGTCTACTCCTCAGGAGTCTCCTGACTGCTAGAGCAACCAGTAAGTACATGTGTGCAGCTGCAGTGCTTGTGGCATGAGCAGCGGCTGTGACAGTTTCCTCAATTTGCAGATGTGCTCATAGGCCCCCAAAGGTTGCTGATTCCTGGTATAGAATGTTAGGTTCTGCACAGTCTCCCTGTAGGCAGTCTGCATCCTTTACTTGCAAGTTCAACAATGCCTCACAAATTCCCGGAATGGGCAATTACAAGGAAGATCCAGGAACCTCTCAAAGCTCTACATGGATGGCCAAATTCACAGAAGCATGTCAACCTCTTGATGATTACACCAAGTGGTTCCTAGCATTTGTGGAACAATAACCATAGATCAAACACTATAGACAGTGCTTTGATATGCAGTGATGCAGATAATTGGAAGTGAGGTGGTATATTTACAAGCAGCAGCTCCTTCGACTCCCTCCCGTTGTAGGAAAAGCCTGGAATATGGACAATACCATCAACTGACAGAAACTAGAGGAGATAGCCATAAAAATTTATCTGTATTATAATTGTACCCTTTCTGTGCATTTTTGTTGTAAGCTGCTTTGAGAGCGAATATTGGTAAAAAAAATGTATCAATACACAAGTTAAAAATTCACCTGACATCTCAGACACAGTATTATCCCTTTCTGTGGATGCCATTCACATGTTTGAGTCTCACTGGATGAGAAATGGCTGTGGCAGAGCTTTCCAAACTGTGTGTTGCAGCACATTAATGTGTCGGCTGCAGTGTGTAGGTGTGTCATGTGAACACTCCCTGCACTCCTCCTGGGGCTGGAAAGAAGTTAGTTTAACCTCTGGTTTGCTAGTAAAACTGAATTACTGTATTGTGAATGACGCATGTCTAAAAATTGTGTCACCAACATAAAAAGTTTGAACAAAAAAAATGTATCTGAAGAAGTGTGCATGCACACCAAAGCTCATACCAAGAACTAACTTAGTTGGTCTTTAAGGTGCTACTGGAAGGATTTTTGTTTTTGTTTTGACTATGGCAGACCAACATGGCTACCTATCTGTAATAAAAAGTTTGGAAAGCTCTGAGCTAAGCTGTATATACACATGCATGAATCAATCCTCCACATAGGTAGTTCATGAATGACTTATCTCAAGGAAGATTTAGGAGGAAGAATGAGGTGAAGACTTCGGAATGCTTATGGAAGGACATAAACAAGCAAGAGTTCTAACTCTATCTGAAGTCCAGCTCCACCCAACAGCTCAGACGTTGCCTATTACAGTCAGACTTTGGCTCCTGAATGCCTTGGTACTCATACATTTTGGCTCCCAAACCTGGAAGTGAGTGTTCCGGTTTGTGAACGTTCTTTGGAACCCAAATGTCTGATGCGGCTTCCGATTGGCTGCAGGAGCTTCCTGTAGCCAATCAAAAGCTGCACTTTGGTTTCCGAATGTTTTGGAAGTCGGACAGACTTCCAGTGTATTTATTTAGCACTGATGGAAAGCTAGGTGCTGTACAGTGTCAAGGTGAGAGTTTTAAATATCTACATCAGCTGGGAAAGACATCAGAAAGGAAAACACTTAAGAAACTGAGTAATTCAAAGTAGTAAGGAAGGAAGGAGTGTTATATGGCAGGAGAAAAACAGCTAGGAGACAGCAAGACTGGATAAGGACAGAGTTCTTAGAGAGTATAAATTTGAGAAGTGGTTTGACAAAGAAGGAAGCAAGAGAGAACACAACACTAACAGAGAATCCCCACATACTTTTTTGGTGCAATGCCTTCCACTATCTCAACTTCCTGTGGCTTGTGCAGTTTGGCTTGGTATGGCTTGTAAGGTGCTGAGGGAGCCAGCTGTTCTTCTAATTTACTGTGAGCAACAGCAGACATGAAACGTCCAATGATGAAGCGTCCAGTCTGTGCACTATCAAAATCAAACATCATGGTGACAGGAAAGTATCCGTAGTCCTTTGTCTCACAGCGCACTCGGATCCTATACGTTTCTCCTGAAAGTAACAGGACAAGCCTCTTAACAGTACAAGCTATGAGGAGGGAGGAGGGTGCCTGTTTCTCAGTCTTTCTAGTGTAACTCCAACAACAATATCTGAAATCAGGGGACTGAGATACATGCCCCTCCAGAATATGTAATGCAATTTATTAACTGTTAACAGATCATCTGGTTTTAAAATGTATCAAGTAAACAGAAAATGTTAATGGTTTATGGTAACTTATTTTAAATTTCATCTAGAATATAAAATATTTGCTTCTTAAACACACACAAAACATGCTAGGAATTCTTTTGTGCTTTTATGTGTCATCTTAAAGGTAGTGATGGGAAGCAATTTAAAATTTCTTTTTTATTTTTAATTCTGGAGGAGGATGAGGGGCGGCCAATAGGGTTTCTCCCCATAGTTTTGATCAGATTTTCCCTTTCACTGCCATGGTGGTTTCAATTCCATGAGACTGAGGGGAAAATTGTTTCCAAAAAAGAGCAAGACCCTTTTTGTTTTCCCCACCAATTTTTAAAAAGCACCTCCCCACCAACTTTAAAAAGTGCACAGCAAAAACCTTCAACCTATTTGGCTGCAATTTGGCAGGATTCTTACCTAGGGATACCTCTCATATCTGTTAATTTTCATAACAACTGCCCAAATAATGTTAGGAGAGAGTAACTCTTCCAAACAGTAAAGGCTGCCCTTATCCTTCTATAATTTGGCAGGATTCATCCCCTCAGGAGGGAGAAAAATATATAAATTTTAAAATATGCCCAGCACAAAATCCCCATAATCTATATCTCTATTATCTGGTAGGCTTTATCCACTCAGAAGGGTTACTATGCCTGCAAATTTCATCCACTTCTGCCAAAAGGTAAAAAAGAGTGAAATCCATATAGTGAAAAGGGGGAAGAATTAAGCTTAGTTTTTCTGAAGTAGATTTTGCCTTGGACCCCAAGCCAAACCACAGACCGCATCAAACTGAATTAGGGTCTAACTCAAACTGACCCTCAATTCATCTTCAGTGACATTTCAGACACTGCCCCACACCCACCAGCACCCATTTAGTGACATACTCTCCAATTTCCAAGAAAATATATATCAACAACAATACTGTTAATATATATCAATGACAATTCCGGATTTCTAGTAAAATAATAAATATAAAAGGCTTCTATGTTTTTTGTGCTAGAGAAGTCCTTTCAGTTTGGGTGAGAAGTTGCTTGAATAATTTGTAAGTTGGTTGTCTCTGCACTGGCACTACTTGCCCTTGGAGGCTCACTAAAGCCCAAGTTTGAGCATATTTCACATGAATGGAAATACCTTTTGAGCTGACTCTTGGGGTTTTAAGGGGTTTCAACAATATTTTTGCAACTATTTAATTGGACGGTAGTGAGATATTTTACATATCTCATGGTTACCCAGTTTAATCCCCTTCAATGGGTTAACCAATACATTTCAACAAATAAGCACATAAGTTACCTGGCTGTAATTTCACAGGTAGCTGTTTATAAGTAAACTTAAATTCACGATGTCCACGTAGTTTTCTGAAACTTGACAGCGTCACTTCATTTTCTCCATTATTTTGTACCTCTATTACAATATTCTTTACTTCATTTCGAGACACATGCAAACTGATTTTACCATTCTCCCCATCACAACTCGAAACAATGTCCACTCCATGCTTCTTGGAGACGAATTCAGCTCTAGGGAATTGAAACAGCAGAGTAACAAGTTCCTAAAATATTCTATCCTATATACACATCTGCAATTGCTCCGAGATAATGCCCCATGTTCTGATGTGGAGTTATTCAGAGGGTGTCAATGATATTCTAACATTATTGTACAGCAGGAAGTAGATATAATGACCCAGTATCAAAAAGAGGAACTGAACCCATTACAGCAACACTTTTTAATGCCAACCAAATCTGAACTCAGCCCTGAAGCTCACTGGGTGACCTCAGGCCAGTCACTGGCTCTCAGCCTTAGCTACCCTCAAAAGATTGTTGTGAGGACAAAATGGGGAAGAGCACTATGTATGCCACCTTGAGCTCCTTGCGGGAAGAGTGGGATAAAAATATAACAAACAAACAAACAAACAGCAGCAGATAGTCTGACCTCACTTATCCATGCCAAAGTTTTCTCCAGGTTAGACTATGGTAGAGTGTTGTGCATGTCTCTGAAGGCTGCTCAAAAGTACAGTTAGTAATCTAACAACTTCATCCAGCACTAAGCAGGACTGGATATTATTATCATATTTTGCCTCAACAGCACAGTGGATCCAGTTTGAAGTACTGAGTCATTATTGGCTTTTTACATTCAAAGGCCTTGGAAGTTTAGTACCAGGATACTTGTGAAGGCCCTTCTGTCTTCATAAGACCTTCAGCTGAGGGGCCCCTGGAAATGCCCCTGCTATTGGCAATGTGACTGGCTTCTTGAGAATCTTGAATTTAAAATGTTGCTTTCAAATTTTATTTTCTTGCAAGACTGTATTGAGCTCCCTGCTCTGCCCAGCTTTTGTGAGAGTTAAGGTAAAGACCAGAATTCTTTTTCCACATCCCCAAGGCTGCATGTATACTATGACACACATACCCAAATCCAAATTCCGTGCAAATATAAATAACTTACCCTGCATTATGTAAATTAAGGACATTTGCATTTCCCATAATTTATTGCATTTGCTCTAGCCATAAGCGAGGAATAAGGGGCTAAATGGATTCTGATTATCTACCCCTAGTGAGCTAGTCAGAGAGAGCTCACAGTTTATGTTTTCAAGTTTATATTCACAGCAAAGAGGTCCGAAAACTTTTTATTAAATAACGATGAAGATTCCAAAGTCTCTGAAAACAAGGGCCAACCCCAGCCCCATTTTCAGTTATGTGGTAGGACTGGGGACTCGGGAATGCAAAGACCTATCTCTGAAATGCAGAGTACTAGAAAGTTGTGCTCACACACAATCCCAGTCTTTTAAGTCTTAATCATCTCCTTCGTTACCTTTCCTTAGCACGTGACCTGCGAGGAGCTGGGGCAGCATCTGGGCTTTGGTCCTGGTTAGGCTGATCTCCAGCATCATAGGTTGGTCTCCAGTACTGATCAGTAAACTTTACTTTTTTCTTTACCTACACAAGGGGAACAAAGTGTAGTGACCATGAACAACTGGAAGACTCCGAGAATAAAGTTCATAGCAGGAAGCAGGGAGTTCACAATGGGTCAAAAAACATACTTTGGATTCAATACAATCCAACTTCAGAAGGAGCCTTCTCAAAGTGCCCCACCATTGGGGGATATTTTCAGTAGAACCCATCTCTACATACTAGATGGAAACTTATGTTCAGGGCTGCGTATCCTGTCTGGTTTAAAACAAACAAGAACAAATCCAAGACTTTTGCAGCAAGATTAACTCTGATTCCATGTCAAATAATCAAGTACAGCTACTTGTATAAATTACTGATTTGCATATATTTTCTTTGTTCTGCTTTTGGCAGCTTCTTGCTCAATGGAAAAGGGTTTAGCACAGCAATTAAGGGAGAAGCAGACTCGAGAATGGAAAAAGTTGTTGGGCCAGCCAGCCTGTCCTGTATAGAAGGAATTGCCGGATGCCAAGTGAGAACAACAGTGCATTCGACTCAGCCCTGTCTACACTAATTGGTAGCTGCTTCCTGGAGTCTCAAGAGGAGGCTCTTTCCAAGTAACAGCCTTGAAATGTGTCAATGGCAGGTGCCAGTAAATTAACTGCATGAATTCTGTGTTCCCTTAGTTTTTGTGGGCTTGTGGCTTCTGAGGCTTCCCTCTCGCAGAAAATCTGGGTACAAGGGTGGCTTGGTTTCTTCCTTCCCAAGAATGCAAAACGGAACCATAATTTTTTGACATGGTACAAACAAGTTGAATTTGCTGTCTAAAGAGCTGAAATGGATGAATTAATAACATATGGGGACACCACTGTTATTGTTCAAGTAAACTGAGAAAGATTTACATTTTAAAAAATGTGTAAAGCAAAAGAGATAGTGGGAAAGGGTAGGCCCTAAAGATATACAGTACTGGGGGCCTCCATACCACCTCCCACTTTAACAGGCCTCAAGAGACATATGTTTCAGTCTCCCTCAGGCCTAGTAGCTGCTCAACACAATGTTATCAGAGGAGGAGTCAAAAATCAATGATAATCATCTCTCACCGTTCCAAACATCACAGAGTCCCGATGGAACCCAGCAAGGCCAAAGCGCCAGAGTGCATAGAGAACAGTCGAGAAGTTGGGTCCTCTAACATCCTCTCTGCCAACACAAGAAACAGAAAGAAGACCGTTATTCAACAAAGGAAGCTAAACTGAGCAGGACTATTCTGATGGATTAACATCTAATTCAGTACACATAGGAACTCCCCTTTTCCAATACAGTTGATAGAAGGGATTTTTTTCCTAGTAAGTTCTTGCATCACTGCAGTAGGAAAAACTACAAATCTTCTGCCTTCATTGTATTTTAAAGGCACAAGAGCCTTGCCTTGCCCTGAATGTGCAGGCAGTCACAAATCTGCTGGCCAAATACATCTGCTGTGTATTTATGTGTGAAACTGTTTGTCTTTCAGGGTTCATCCAACTGCTTTTTGTCCCCTTTTAAAGTTCCTCTTAATAAAGTTCCTTTGTTATCAAAGCAGAGAGAGTACTGTGGTAAACTAAAAGTCCAGCTAATTTTTTTGTAGAATAAGCTTTTGTGAACTTTCCTGATGAAGGGGACGCTAATCTACAATTAATGGGATCATAAATATGTTCATCTTTAAAGGTACCACAGCTCAATTGTTGCAGAAATCATTGTGCAATTGTTGAATTTCTGTGCAACTTCTGAGTACCGTATTTGGCTTATTTTCTGAATCTGTTTATTTATAATGTTTGGTTGAGAAGCTTATACATTAAAAGCATGACATTCAAATCAATGAACAAAAACCACAAATTGGTAAACAGCATATGCATCTTGGTATACAGTTTATATTTTCTAGGATGACTATCTACATATACCTGGTTAAACTACTTTCTGCTCTCTATTAGGATTTCAATAACAACTTAAAAGTTTGTAGCAGCAGCTTGGGCAGTTTTCATATAAACTGAGGGTAGAAGAGAACCATTATTGTTTTGTTTACTCATCTCCTTTGCCTCATGTCCTACTTGTAAATTTAGACAATTGTGTCTTACATACTTGGGACTTCCTGGGAAAGAAAGACAGGATTAACCAACTGTTTTAGAATGCCGATTTTGTTGTACTGTTACATTTTGGATAATTAAAAAGTTAGGATTTCTTTTTTAAAAGACAGGGTGGGAAGAGAGGAGCTAACAGGCCTGGAGAACATGAACCAAACAATTCAGGCACATGTTCAGAAATGTAAGAGTCGCTTCCCAGGCTCCTCAGAATAAAAACCTGGGAAAGTTCAATGTGACTTTTCCCTCTCCTTGCTTACTGAGCCTAGACAAACTCCCTTGCAAATGACCTTGAAAAACGAGCCTTTTCCTATCAGACAAATTCCAAAGGAGCAGCCAAAACAAAAAAGCAATCTTGTGCCATTATGTGTTTTCTTTACTGTGCTGCGACTCCCTACCCCACACACTTTTTTTAACATTCCAAGAATCTGAACTTAGCTACTCATTGAAAATCCTGTGCATACAAGTCTTGCCAGGAGCTAACCAAAGTACAGTCATACCTCAGGTTTCAGATGCTTCAGGTTGTGTTTTTTCAAGTTACAGACCGCCGAAGCCCGGAAGTACCGGAACGGGTTACTTCCAGGTTTCGGCGGTCGCGCATGTGCAGAAGCGCTGAATCGCAACCCACGCGTGCGCAGATGCAGGTTGCGAATGTGCATCCCGCACGGATCACGTTCGCAACCCGAGCATCCACTGTGTTTCTTTGAAGTGTATTTCATTTGGCACAGAACAGTTCAGGTAAATTGGGAGAAGCTACTTCAAGCCATTAAAATATATGGCGAAGGCTAGCTCAGTGGCTGTCAGGGCTGTCTGAAGCATATGCGTCGCTGGGGTACAAAGATCCACCTGGCGCCCCCCCCCCCAGTTGCTCAGTCCCAGGCATGCAGGAGGGTGGAGCCGGCCGGCCGTCTCAGTGTCTTGCTGGTACAGTCACCCTGAACCTCGTGACACAGAGCCACCCGCAGCAGAAGAGCCTGCTGCGGCGCTCCAACCAATGGACGGGCTCTTCCCCGGACTCAACTCTCGGACCCCAGGCTCTTGGTCTGGCACCCCTGAGAGCCCGGCACCCCACACCCCTAGCGCCTATGGGTAAGGCGGCCCTGGTAGCTGTAGTCCACAACCTGAGCAGTACAGTATGGGAAAATTTGTTCTTGTTTCTTACAAGCTCCGCTTCCCATGCTGCATCAGCAGCCCTGAATTTGAGTGCAAAAGTGCCTGTAACACTGAGGTGGGAAGGGGGGAGATTTCAGGGCTTGATGAGCCAGCTGGTCCCCAACTTGAGTGAAAGAGTGCAGGGAGGGAAGATTAATAAACACTCTGTATTCAAAAGTGAGGTGCAGGTTGTGCAGACAGCAAATAAATAAATAATAGATTATTTCTACCCCAGCCACTCTAGGCGGCTTTCAACAGAACATTCAAAACAGAATAAAACTTCAAATATTAAAAACTTCCCTAAACAGGGCTGACTTCAGATGTCTTCTAAAAGCCAGATAGTTGTTTACGGTATTTCCTTGACATCAGAAAGCTGCTACAGACGAGAAATATTTCTGGGTTAGCCCACGAAGTAGAGCAAGGAACTCCTTGCAGAGCATCTCCTCTGTGTGCTGCCTGGGAAAGCTCTTGGGAGGAAGAGAAAATTTGACCTCACACCTTTCCACTGTGAGCATACAATAAACAGAACAAACAATAAACTGTTTGCTAAGCAGCAGCTTGGTTCCTTGTTGTTACCTGATATTTTCATGCTGCTCTCTTCAATCAGGTTAACTGACAGGTTTCTCTGTCCTCTCTTCAGGGTAAAATGGCTTTTCGCTAGCCTGTGATGGCAGTTTGGGGATTAAAAGGCTACCTCAGCTGGAGGTAGAGCAGGCTGTCTAGCTTTTCTCTTCTTACCTTAGAACTAGGTTGTTGCTCAGGAGATTTACTTTCCATTTTTCTAATGCTCTGCTTATAGGGGAGGATTTTGCGCATACACAATGCTCAATGTAAGTCGTCCCATCCCCATCACCCCATGAAGAGCCCTCCAAACATACAGAAACACCTATCTTGTCTGTGGATACCCCACTCCTTTTCATTTCCACATTGCTGAAAAGGAGAAGGGAGGTCACAATAACATTGCTGTCCTAGGCCCAGTTACCTCAGACTAGAATGGTCACATACTTTTAGCAGCTTAAACCTTGACCATTTATAACAGCCTTCCTACCAGTAAGATAAACAATGTTATTTGCACAGATAGGGTTCTGTTCTGAGGAACACTAATCATTAATCTTTTTAAGGCATGGCACAGCTTGGTCCCTTTTGCTCTTTTTCTACAATCAATTCCACCTTCTAGAAATTACAACATCTGAAAGTGACCCTTTGGTTCTCCTCCAACAAATTCACCAATTTCCAAACCAAACTCTAATTCTCCAGCCACATTCTTGTGCTCCCAGATTCTTAAAAACACCCTCTCAGGGGATGCCTACACTATCTTTTAAAACATTCTTCTCATTCCATTCCCCCCCCCAAAAAAAAATTACAAATGTGAGCGCAGTAGAGAAATTCCTTTCCAACATCCAAAATGGTCATTTAAGAAAATTGTCCCAAAGAGGGGAAATTGCTATTTTTAAAGCAGTTGTCAGCCTATGAGCAATAGTCCACTTCTATCTGATGCATATCAACACAACAGTCACTGTAAGCAGCTTCAAAGAGGAAGAAATTGGCTTGTATCCAATGAGCCAAACTATGCGGCTTCCCCATCTGTAGGAATGAAAATCACGGGAGGGTGGCGCAAAATGGGGCACCTAACTCATCTATAAAATCTTTGAACAATCTTTAGCGTCTTCTGCCTTTTCACCATCCGAGACTGCGCCTCATTGTGACAGAGAACTCTCGTGTTGCCATTTCCACTTCCTATTTTGGTCATTACCCGATGGCCTATTTATTGAGAATTTACCCCAATTTCTTTGAATAAAGTTTGTGGGGAGGTTAGATGATGCCAATGAATCGGGCTGTTGCCTCAGAAAATTGTTAACCCCACACTTTCCAGTGCATTTTCCTGTCACTTTCCTCATTGCAAAATGTCCTGTTTTGGTGGGGTAAGGACTCTGGTCACACGCAAGTGTCAAAGCCTGAATTTGCAAGTACTTTATTGGCTCCCATCCCCAAAAAGTGACTGTCTGCAAATGCCCAATAACTCCATTAGCTACACTGCACCACTAAACCACAAATGCACAATTTTCAAAGGGAGTCCTGGGTGTTGTTGGGTTTGTTTGAGCACTTGTGTGTTCATTTCTGTTGCGTATTTTAGAGCATGAGAACTGGGAGAGTGAAGTGAACAGAACAAAGTTGTGTATTGAGGGCTTTATTTTGGGAATGTGGGAAGAATTTATTTTACCCGCCTTCCTAACCTCAACCTACCCAACGGTAGCCACGTCAGACCACGAGAATCCTGGGAACTGTCGTTTAAGGAGTTGTGAATTACAGGCCTGGGATGGGCAAACTACAGTTCCCATAGTTCCCTTTTTTTATTATTTTGGATGGGGAAGGGAATGTGCTTTGAAGGTCTGGTACTTCACAGAAAACATGGCTGAAGGCTGCTCTGAACCCACCAGAGAAGGCCATGTTTAAAGATCAACAGGAAAAGCTCGCCGTCCAACTTGCATGTTTCAACCAAACCATTCTGAAACCGGTCTACTTATCCTGGAGGCCAACCCATCCAATCGTCTCCTCGGGGCCCTTCCTTTCCTTCGCCTACTACCCTTCCTCTGAGCACCGTCTGACTCCCTCCCTTCAACCCCACATCCTTGCTCCATTTTTCTTGTGTTTCTCCTCAGAACCTCCTTCTCGAGCGCTCATATGTAAGGCTGAACAACTGAGAGAAGCCACCCCAGCCTTTTCCCTCCCCTCGAACACGGCCGTCTGTAGTACACCGACGTGCCCCATTTTGCGCCACGGATGCGCCTTTGCGCTGCGCCGAGAACGCAGCCGCTGCTGCTTGCCAAACTCAAAAAGGAAAGGCGTCGGGGCGCGCGAAGTTCCGCTCCACCGAGGAGACCCAGAGGCGAGTTTGAATGAAGCGAGAGGCCCGGGGGAGGGGTCCCACTTTGGGCAAGCCTGGGCTTGCTGCTCAGTAGGGATTCCAGCGCTTTCCCCTTCATTCCGAAGCCAGGAAGCCGAGAGGAAAAGCTCCTGCGCGGCAGAGATGCTGGCCGCTCCGCCATCCTTGAACCTCTCCCGCCCCCCATCGCTCTCGTCTACTAACCTGTACCGAAACTCCTGATTGTAGATCGCCGTCAGCTCTTTTTTGTTGCTCACTTTTTCCTTGCCAGATTCGTTTAGGAACTGCAGGAACCGCTCTCCGATCTCCTTATTCTCCCTTACGGTGCGTTTAGGCATGGTGGTTGTTTCCTCGCCTCCGCTCCCACCAACAAGCTCCAGCAAATCCGCCTGCCCGGCTTCCCTCCGCCTGTGAAATGATCCAGCCTGCAGCTTATCTGCTTGCAAGACTATCGGCTCTGAACCGGAAGAAACGAAACTGAAAGCTAATGGCCAGGCTGACTCAGGCTCCTCGTCGGCCTGGGAAGGGTGGAGACAAACCAATCACCTCTTCCCCTGCCAATCCAAGGATTCAGGCTTGCTGATGGTTTTCCTTTTTTTTAATCAGTCCACCCATGGGGTGGGGAAAGAAATAAGGAAGGAGAGGAAAGCTCAATTCTATAACCTGAGCTCAATGGTCGAACGCTTAGACGTGGAACAGGTGAAGAAATAAGTAAGAACACTGAATATGTACAAAATAACTTTTGCTAAGTCTTTAATAACGAGGATTATGACTGTTCCTCTTGTTAGGCAGGCTAAGGTTGCAAACCTCTATTCATTCAGTGGGGCTTGAGTAAGTAAAGATAGGATTGCACTGCGAAGCAGCAGATTTTAGGTACTATTAAAAGGCACCCAACATTCAGTTGTTTTAATACATTCTTCACTGCCATCAGAGGAGGCAGATCTTTAATTTCTGCCTCAGGTATCAAAATGGCTTGGGGCATTCTCTAATTTGGAGGCAGGGAGTTTGGCTCTCTTAGGAAGCTGACTTTCACCAACTCCCATATTAGAAATTTATCCATACAATAGCGACTTAGCTCACAGATGGTTGCATTTTCAGATTAAAAGTGCATTACATTGCAATTCTGTGCATTTCTACTCACAAGTAAGCCTCATGTATTTCAATGTAGGTTAAAAGGTAAAAGGACCCCTGACCATTAGGTCCAGTCGTGGCTGATTCTGGGGTTGCGGCGCTCATCTTGCTTTATTGGCTGAGGGAGCTTCCGGGTCATGTGGCCAGCATGACTAAGCCGCTTCTGGTGAACCAGAGCAGCACACAGAAACGTCGTTTACCTTCCCGCTGGAGCAGTACCTATTTATCTACTTGCACTTTGACGTGATTTCGAACTGCTAGGTTGGCAGGAGCAGAGACCGAGCAATGGGAGCTCACCCCATCATGGGGATTCGAACCGCCAACCTTCTGATAAGCAAGTCCTAGGCTCTGTGGTTTAACCCACAGCGCCAATAAATAGGTGTAGAGTTGCATTTTCATTAAATATGCCCAATAACTCAGGGTGGCCCACAAGTGTTCTCAAAACCAGGTTTAGAACAGACACTAGTAGGTCCAAAGTGTATCTAATGTTGATTCAGTAATCTGAGTCCTTTTAGATGGCTTTGTCAGGTTATGCAGACCCTCCCTTGATAATTAAAAAAGTTTTGTTCCTGTGTCTCAGAGGATGATCAGCAGTAGCTAAACAAATACGTAATCAGACAATTCCTCCTTATCAGCATTTCTCCAAAGTCAAATATCCTTCCAAAATCATCTCCATTGTGATTGAGGCATCCCAATATACTGATACAGACTTTGGCATTTGCTTTAGATCTCAAAACTGCATTGTTTAATCTTAAAAGCAAGACCTGTTAAAAAAAAAAAAAAGTAAGACCTCTTCCAACATACACTCCCATGCCATTTTCCCATTTCTCTCCCCACCCACCATCAGTTAGGAAGCATGAATTTTCTTGATTTCTCAGATGAACTTAAATTCAAGTGGATTGCAGACTTTTTATTATGTACTTCATTGCAGATTTCAAAACTTATGCGTAAGCTATTTTAATCTTAAACTTTATACCTACATTTTTATAATTATTGAAAAGGCTGCATATATGTGAGATGGGCCAATGCAAGATCCATTTTTATATGCATGAGCAAGACTGACTCCCATCTTGTGTAGCCATCTCCATCTCAGTTATGCTTGCTAGCATCAAAAGCTTAAGGTGAAGCAGGACTACCTGGATGAATTTTACCCTTATGATTTCTATATAATCATCTATCCTTATATATCCTTATATATCCATATATAACCATATATCTTTATGATGATTTCTATATATCCATGTATACGAAGAGTGTTTGAATCATGAAGGCTTCTGCAGAGCTAAATGCTTAGATTTTAGAAATCCAAAATGACCTCTGCCCCATTTCTCCCTCCCCCCCGTTCTTCTAATGCACTCAATGGTTCGCCAACATAGTAGGAAGCAATAAATCTGATGTGCTGGTACTTTCCTCCGTCCAGGCAAGTCCCTCAGCGGCTAAAAACAGGAAAACGCTAACCACCACGTCCCTGTTTATAACAGATGGTGTGTAGGAGGGTTACCAACATTGTAATGGGCAAATAAGTTTATTTTCTCCTTTCTTACTATAAATCAGGGGAAAGGTCAGGCTGATGTACCGTCTGAGGAAAGCAGAAGTTGGGGAGGATTCTTTACATGGTCAGGGGCAAGGTTTATGCATGCGCTCATTGGTTTGATTTTTGCTGCCATATGCGATTATATACGATTATGTCATGTTTTATGATGTATGTACTCAGGTATAAAGCCTTAGGGCGCTAGAGCTTCGGCGGTGCCCAGTCTTTGGAAATCATTCCACTGGGTCATTATTGCTCAGCAATAAAATACCACTTTCTTTTTCTCCATTCTCCGTCTGTCAATTCTTGGACACAATTTGAGTGGGCCACATGTACTTTAAAAATCCTTGCAACAAAGGCATGAGCCCAGATTGCTGTTGCATGTGTTTCATAATATGGTGTTGTGAGGAGGTTTGGTGCCCTGTGGGGGGAAACTGTCCACACAGCCTTAATTCTGTAGGAAGTGGTTAAGTAGACATATACAGAGAATTTCTGGTGGTTACCTATTGTGGAAATATTATCTCATTTACTTGTATGTATAAAAGGATTTGGAAACCCATCTGAGGTTTTTCAGCTCTGAACAAGCTTCGCTGTTTGCTTGTCAAGCAATCTTTCTTGTCTGTAGCTTGAAATAAAATCTGATTCTGCCTGTTTGAAAGAAGCGCTTCCTGGACTCTCTCATCATTGCTGGGACAAAGTGACTCAGCCATGTCTGAACCTCGGGTGTGCTTTCACCCATATCATATGGTATGTTAATTTTTACAGCAATAATAGTTCTTATGCTTGGGGGTGGGGGGATGACACACCATACTCCAGTATTCTAACAATTTCAATTAAATGTGATATTCCTCAGAGGATCATTGATTCAAAAGGCAAAATATAAATCTTTTAAGTAACTGACTAAAATACAGGGAAAATAGCCTAGCTTTAGCCCAGAAAACCTTAGAACACCAAGTAGCCCAAACAAAAGACAGTTACTTAAAGGCAGTCTTTAGCAATTTCATTCAAACTAAGTAAACATAATGAACTATGAAAAGCTGTGGCCAGATCATCATTTTCCAGTGAAGTCCCTTCATTTATCCCATGATTGGTAACAAGATGGTAGCTGGTTGAAAACAGGCATCAGAGAGTAATAATTAATGCACATTTTTCATGACAGTTGGAAGTACTTTTGTATCAATATTGGCATTGCTGTTAATTTAGGCATGAATGTTTGGGAATCGGGTGAACGTCAAGGTAGCCAGTTGCAGTCACCAGATTATTTAAGAAGGTAAAATGCCCCCTTGAATTATGTGAAACATTTCTTCAAACTGAATAAAGGGGATGTTCAAACCTAAGTGAGCACGGACAGGGTACATGAGCAAGTTGTAGCAATGACGCTCCAGAGGTTTTAGATGAAACTGATTATGTGGTTCCATTCCAATTTAGATTCTGGACTGATTTTGGTACATATTGCTCTATCTACACTGGGGGAAGGTTAGATAGGGGGAGCATGTGACTGTGTGTGTTGCTATATTCATAGGACGTCTATCTCCATTATCAGGAAAACATGGTGGCTTGGAAATGGGCTTGAGGATCTTGATCTAGAGTTGGGCCAAAGAGACAGGTTGCAGATTGTTAGTGGTACATTGCTCATTTCACTAACCAGCAGCTTCCCCAACAGAGCTGGTGCAGATGGCTTCCAATGAGTTGTTGGAAGAATGAGTTGTTGGACTTCAACATTCACAGGGAGGCCAGCTTGAGACTTCATGGCCTCCGTGACAACCATGGGGTTGTCCCAAATTGTCAGCCAAATGCACAGAGTGAGGCATACCCTCAACTTGGTATTTGGTCCAAGTGGCATCACTGGTGAAGTCTGGGCTTATAGTAGCACATTTCCTCAATCAGAAAGTTCAGTGTGTAGCCTTGAGCTGCCCTCAAATCCATCTGTCCCTGGAGTTGAAGGTGGCCATATTTGGCTTGTGCAATAGCTGCAGCCTTGCCTGGACAGGATAACTTAACTGCAATAGTCCAGACATCAATCACCTCACTGCAATGCACTCTATGCGGGGTGCTTCTCAAGGTCTACTCGGAAGCTGCAGCTGTTGTAGAATGCTCCAGAAAGACTGTAGGCGATGCCCTATTAACAGCATATAATACCTGTGCTGAAATTGCTGCTGCACTGGTTGCCAATATGCTACCAGGCCAAGTTTATTGTCTTGCTATTGGCATATACTGTACTGGCCAGAATAAGTTGGGACCAGGTTACTTCCAGGAATGCCTTACTTTGTATACCATTGCCTTGTCATTTTGATCTTTGGGAGAGTTGCAACTGAAGCAAGACCACCTCCATCTTCATCATAATTGAAGCAAGACAAATGCCAGCTTGTTGCAGGCTTACAACATAATCATGTATTCACACGGTGATCACGCTGAAATGCAAATTTAAAAGAGGAACAGAGAAAGTGCAAACCATAAGGGTGTGTGTGTGTAAATTAAAGGGTTAAGAGTGTGCAAGGGCATGACATTTAAAACAAGGGTATAAACAGGAAATACATAGCTAGTGGAAACTTCTGTCTTTGTGGTCAAGCTGGCAGTAAGACGATTTCGGGATGTCTCGAATGTGCAACCTATATGACTATAAAAACTGTTGTGTAAACAGATCAGGGTTCACCCTCTGATTAATTTCCTGATCACTGCTGTAACCTTTCCTGCTCAAGCAAGAAATAAAAGTTTTGCTTTTAGATAATTCTTGGGTGTCACTCATCACAGTTAATGAGTAAAGGACTCGGCTGGGCAACTGACCTCAGGTGCGGTTTTCCCACATCAGGATACACATTCTTAGTATAGACTTCTGAGGTTAGTCTTATGTCTGCCAATATCAAAATTGCACTTTTGAAAAATGAAAAACAGGCAGACACCACAGTATTGGTATTTAGGTGCCTGCTTAAAATGTACCTTTTCACCCAGGCTTTTCCCAACATCTTGCTATGTTGATATAGCTATCTGATCTACTGATTCTGATCTACTGATGCATTGAATTTTATACTGTTCACTGCCATGAACTATACAGGATTCCTGCTCCCCCTCCTGCAAGCAGTGATGAACAAGAATAAAGAAAAAAAAAGTTTCCAGAAATATACTACGTGGAATGACAGGGCCTAGATTTGTTTTTAGTGACCCAGAATATAAAAAAATGGGATCTTTGTAGAAAGCTTGCTATAAAGATCCAGCAATAATGATTACCCCTGACAAATACTGCAATCAGAGAAAATGTGTTGGGAATAAAACAACAAAGGATGGTTGGCGGTCTGGTATCAGAAATGGCATTCAGGACTAAATGGCCTTTGGTCCAATTTAGCAAACATTCTCATGTTAGGTACCAATTCCTAGTATCTCCAAAGTTTTTAAGGATTTAAAATCTCAACAAATAGTCAACCAAGCAGCGTTTTATGAGCATGTCAAAAGACTGGTGACACGAAGAAATGCGTTGGTGCAAATCTTTTATTGACCATTTAGACACGTCCATTCATACATCTCTGGGACAAATGCAATGAACTTGCCACAAAGCATTAAAGCACAAGAAACCCAAAGTTCATTAAACATTTACAGTTTTTCATTTCTGTAATTTCTTCCTCCATCTAAACAAAACATCTCTGCAGCAATCAGACAAGTATTAAAAAAGGAAAATGGAGAACCCATCCTGTAAAAATGCAGATGTCTAAATTAACCGTACTTCCAGGAAAGAACAAAGAAAAAAGTAGTTCACTTGAAGAGAATGTGGCTCAAGTCTTTGGATTTAAAAAACAAAAACAACTCCTCCCAAAAAACACCTTTCCAGAGGACCTGGCCTTCTTGGGATTTCTGGGAGAAATCTTGTAAACAACCTGCAAACATGAAAAGCTAAGCCTAGAGGATATTGCTAGGTGGTGATTGGCAGTTTTTTTTTGGGGGGGGGGGAGGGACAGGTCATGACAAGTTGTATCTGGTGCAGTGCAGCACCTTAAAGCTGCCAGCAGTCCCATTAAGCTGAATACAATACCTGGACTGGTGGCAAGGAAACAATATTTCCAGCACTACCCAGCCTGCATTTCTAGTAGGAATTCCTCAGCAAAGAAGTTTACCAACCAATATAAGGACAGATTGTGCTGATCCCAAAGTGGCCAAATGAAGAAAGCCTACTAGGAAATGCATGATTACGTTTACAAAGGAAATTTATGTTTACATGGCAGGGAAACGGAAAACAAGACGATGCTGTGTGTTGACAGTCCTCCATAAGGCTAGAAAACCTGTTAAGTCTGAAAGCCCTAGACAAGTGCCAACATACTAGAGAACCCACCTACTTGGCATAGGACCACCTTTGCTTTGCTTTCTTTGCATGCTAACATTGCCTACACCACCTCTGCTCTGTCCTTAAGCATTCTGCATTTCCTTGCCGATCTTGTAGCTGAGGATTTTGTTCCAGTCAATCTTGGTGCGGGTGACAGGCAGTTGGCGACGTAAGGCTTTGAACGTGGTATCTGACATTGTCTGATAATTTTCACTGATTGCTGTCTGTAAACAAGTTAGTGAACTAGAGGTTAGAGCTTGATGCTACATAAACAAGTTCCCTTAAGACTGGTTATCTCTTAACATGTTTTAGCTACCCCTTGGTACACTCAGCCAACATGGCCAAACAAATGGTAGAAGTACAGTCATACCTTGGAAGTCAAACAGAATCTGTTCCAGAAGTCTGTTCCACTTCCGAAATGTTCAACTTACAATACGCAGCTTCTGATTGATACGAAGCTCCTGCAGCCAATTGTAAGCCGTGGAAGCTCCATTCTTTCGAAAGAACGTTCGAAAACCAGAACACTTACTTCCGGTTTTCAATCGTTCGGGAGCCGAAATGTTCAACTCCCAAGGCGTTCAGGAGCCGAGGTACGACTGTACAGTATAGCCTTTCTATGTCACCTCAATGCAAGCTTCTGAGTGAAGGCTTACCCATGAAATTAGTAAACTGTACAGCAAAGAAAGAAACATTAGGACTCCTTTCTTTGGGGAAAGGCCACACTTCTTTAGTAGTGTATTTGCATACAGGTTTCAGGTTCAATCTCAAGCACTTCCAGGTAGAGCTGGGAAAGTATCCTGCCTGAAACCCTGCCAGTCAGTATAGACAGTGCAAAGTTAGATGAACCAATGATTTGACTCTGTACAAGGCAGCTTCCTCTGTTCCTTTAAAAAGAACCCCACATGAAATGTTTATTTTCAGGACCCACACTATTTCTTACGATGGTAATTTTTGTAATTGTAAATTTTAAAACTGTTTTTCATGTTGTAGTTTAAAGTGTTGCAATCCACCTGGGACCTTAGGGTGAGCTGCATGGTTAACAATGACAACCAAGAGCCAGACTAGTGGTAACAGAAGATCCATGTGCTTAAATCCAGAATCATGTAGAAAAAAAAAGGATGGGAGTGATTGGATTTCAAAAGCAAGAAATAGCCTCTTCCTACACAACGGATCTGCTGCCGCACCCTACTTAACACGGTCTAAAGACTGTCAATACTATTGTCACATACTGATCTGGACAGGGCTTCAACACTCTACTGTGTACTTGGAGCCACTCTAATTCTGAATGACAAGTGTATTGTTTCCTCCAGTTCTGCTATGATACTTCCCCCTCTCCTCCTGCATATGGAACGCTGACTGCACCAATGCAGCAACCTTTGAATGTCATATATGAGATCACTGAAATTCCTATAGCTCACACTGCTCATGACTGCAGACCTGGGCACAAAGTCCACAGGTAGAAGTGTCGCTGCCCATTGTAACAGCTCAAAGCTGGCTCTCCAAATCTGTGTTTCTCTGCAAACCAGAGATAAGTAGCTTATAACTTTCTTGATAATTATATAAATACACTGACAACTGTATGATGTCCCTCGAAATTGTAGATGTATCCAGTAGTCATGTAGGGTAAGTGTCTGAATTTGTACCACTATATATAGAGGGTGTGGTATAGCGTGAGCACTAGGGGTCAGATTTAGAAGCCTGGCAGGCTAGAGGTTCCCTGTGCTACAGGCTTATGTTCTGGAAATACAGACATTTGCAATTGTGCATTATTCTGAAATAACTTACCAACATAGTCATGCCCTACTGTCTACTTCACTGGGGGCAGGGAGGGAGCCAGGTCAGAAACCAGGCCCCTAGTGTACAGTACCATGATGGGGAAAGTATCCATTTCCTGGAGTTATGAGTCAAATAATTAAGGATGGGAATGGGGAAAAGAATTGTTGCTCATGCGTTTGTGTTCTCAAGTCTACTCTTTATAGTTCTATCGTTATATTCACTTTTAAATCCTGCCCCAGATCTTTCTTTATTAGGCAATTTGTATAATTATATAAACCCTGTAATAATGCTTGCAGTGGAGGCTGGTCCATTAGGACAATTGAGGCACTGTCCCACCAACTAATATTTCCTCCTTAGCCACCCCCTCCCATCTTACAACCAGTCCAGAAGCTGTTGGCTTCTTACCCCTCAGTCTCAGTGTTGCCTTTGCAGAACTTAGCAAGGAGGTGGATGGGGAACAAAACTAGGATTAGTTGGCTCTGCCTGTCATTGCCTCTGGCTCCACCCCCTGTTGGCTTCTTTGCCTTCTGTCCTACCAAACCCAATGGGCACCAGCCACATGTATGACTGTATAGAGAAGAAAAACTACATTCCTTGTCAGTTATGGTGCATCCAGTAACTAAATAAATACATAAATGGGGAGATAATACACAGATTATCATAGGGCATTGCATGAAGGGCCTTGAACGTGGGAACCTTGCTGAAGTTCGGCAGGTCCAGGCAGTGCCTGGACGACAGACTGCAAGGGAATCCAATGAAAGCCGCTATTGAATTACAGAACAAAGTTGGGATGTAAATGCAATAAATGGATGCAGCTTAGGATATAAAATGTTCTTTCTGTAATCTAAAGGTTTAATTTAAAATAAATATTGATAAAGAGCAATACTCTTACCTGGTACTCATTTTCTGCATGCTCAATGATTTTAATAAACTCCTTGGCTGTTTGGACATCATTCTATAAAGATGAACAGGCAACAATTAGTATATCAACACATGGTCAACATCTTAAAGTTCCATGGGGAACTCACATTCCCACCCAAGCTTTGGAGTGAACATGAGTACCACAGCTCCCAATCCCTCAAGATATAGTCAATTATAGACATTATATTTTGATTTATTTTTAAACGGATTACTGGCTAATGGAATTTGTTAGTGTACCTGTTAGTGTTTTGAAAACCACTACAGTGAATGTTTTAAAATTCCTTTGCTACATAGTTAAAAAATCAGCAAGTTTTAGGCAGAGACTGCTGTCCTTTGTAGGAAAACACAACTTAAGAGATCAAACATGTGACCTGATCTCTCTCTCCACCTCCCCCAGCAATACACTGAAGATTAAAATTAAGGGAACAGGGAACGATGATATGTAATCTGGAACTAGATTCAGGTAGGTAGCTGTGTTGGTCTGACAAAGTCAAAATAAATAAAAAAATTGTCCAGTAGCACCTTAGAGACTAAGTTTGTTCTGGGTATAAGCTTTCGTGTGCATGTACTTCAGAAACACTGAAACAGAAGTCACCAGACCATTATATCAGATCACCCATCTCCTACGACCCTTCTGAGAAAAACCCCACCCCACCCTCCCACTATATATAATGGTCTGGTGACTTCTGTTTCAGTGTATCTGAAGAAGGGTGCATGCACACGAAAGCTTATACCCAGAACAAACTTGGTCTCTAAGGTGCTGCTGGACATTTTTTAATTTTTTTTTATGTATTCTGGAAATTATTGTGCAAATTGGACAAGTATGTGTCAGCACTGTTCAATAAAAACATGGTTTCTTTGCAATTCTGGGATTGTGATAAAATATATTGAGAGAAAGTATGCATGTGGTACAGCATGTAGATAAAGCTGTTGTTCCTGACATTAAGCCTGGAGAAAGAATACTTCCTGAACCCTGGAGTGTTTCTTACAAATGCCCTGCTGCCCACAAACACTCATCAGCAACTGCTTGGATATTTGAGTTTGGCCTGAGTGATAGAAACAGTCCCACTCCCAAGGTCACACAGTTCTCCCCAATATCCATGTGTTAGGCATGAATAGCTGCGGGGGCTATGCATGTAAATTTCTAAGGGAACTGAAAATGTCATCCTAAGAAAGCATACACATGTAGGCTCCCCCCTGCAGATGCCAGGGATGAGACCAGAGAAAGCAGCATAGTCCTGCAGCCCCTTAAAATGGCAGAGCTCCCTCAGAGAAACACCCCCTCAAGCATAGAGTGGTTTTGGACATATGAATTCATCTATAGAGCCTGCCTTCCTGCATTGCTCCTTCTAAATAAGCAGTTCATGGTACTAGTTTTCTACTTGAGAATGGTACTCACTTCAGTAAAAGCCTTCTCCCCCCCCCCCCAGGTTTGAAAGTAAAATTATATGTAGTACAATGGAAACTTGCTGCACTCACCGACACTGCTACAGAATCCTGTATGTCTTTGTGACTCACCAGCTGCACATTACCATCTTCATAGTAATGCACCTAGATTAAAATAAAACCCATATTTTTAAAGTAGTATTTAAGCCTCTAGCACTGCCTGTGGGACTATGTTGTGCTAAGTACTGTATAGGCAGAAGGGAAAGCTCCACCTCCCAACCCCAAAGCTAAACATCTCAACAGCAGTTTAGCCTCTTCTCATAATATGCATCATTTCCCAAAAGTCTTTTAAAAAATGATCCAACCAATATCTTTCTTTTTGAACAGCCATTGTATCATGAAGAATCACTATGGCCAACTAGACAAAGACTTTGCCACCGATAAGCTTTTAAAAAGGCTCAGTTAGTCTCAATTTCAATTGTATTGTAGATAAAGCAGAATACAGGGCTTTGTTGCCTTAAACACCAAAGTGGGGCTGCATCATGCTCCAGAACATTTCATCTTGGCTATGCAAATCAGTGAGAGCCTTTTTATGCAGTCAGGCATGTTAACTTGTAGCTTCGAAAGTTCTACTCTGGGAAGGTACCAACCAACAAAGCACCAATTTCATCATTCTAAACAGAAAAGTTTTCTTTAAGCCAAGACATGTAGAAACTGCTGAAGGAAGCCTCATTGCATTTGCTGACATTGCTTCTGTATAACTGACCTGGATCTTGAGCACTGCAACCACCTGAGCTGTAGGTGGTGTGATGGTAAACTTCCATTCTGACCTCCAGCGCCCATTCCTACACAGAAACAGAGCAGACACTTGCAGTGACCAAATAGAGCAAAAGTGAACTGGACAAGTCCTCCCTCCACCATAGGTTAACTGAAGCAGGCTAATTGTTTACTAGTCTCACTTGTTCAGGCAGATTTGCTTGGAATTTATATAGCTGACAACTCCTATGCAGATGAACACTACTTCACAGCTGAACTCTATCCACATTCTGAAAGCAGAGCTTCCAGTGAACTACTTTTTTTTTTAATTATAATGAAATAGGCAAAATTAAGTTATACAAAAGAGCACTAGGAGTGTGCTCTTAGTCCAAAACACAAATGATTTGCCTGTGGTAATTTATTCTGACAGTAGATTAAAGCAACAGTTAAGGCCTTTGGGCTTTGAAACAAGTAAGGCTACTGCCTCTCTTCTGATTCAGCTAAATTAGATATTAAATGCCTCCTTGTATTTCACATGCAGGTTGGTTTTTTAAAAAATTCTGAGTCCATAGATGGGACCTGATTATCAGGATCACAGGCGACAAAGAAAGCCTTTCATCATGTGCTTTGGTTTTGAGGAAAATCCTTCCTTTTAAGGTGAGACTTGCTCTGGGTGAAAATCCCCTATTAATGCCAGTGGGTGATTTCACACAAGCGCAAATGCCAGCTTCAAAGGATGGAAGGGTTAAATCCCCCTCTACACCTGCTACGATTAAGATTATCAGCCCCCACCTGATGTTATTTGCATTTTTAATGTCCACATAGTTTGGTCCAAAGAAGAGCAGGTCTGCCCCTGAGGAATTTAAACTTCCAGAGAAGATGGTCCATTAAGTCACAGCAGATAGTTCCCTTTTTCAAGCCATGAAGGATAATATGGACCAGTGTGGATTAAGTTGTGCTGAATAAAGATTATGTATCAGAGACATGCTTACCAGAAGTTTTTGGGCTGAAACTGGTGACTCTCAATGCAAGCAATGACTGTTGGCTGCCCATCTATTGTCTTACTGTAAACCTATTTCCAGAAGAGAAGCTTACATAAGAGAACACAAAAACTTCAAACTCACCTGGGTTTAGATATTATAGCAGCAGAGTGGGATACACTTTTCTGTAGGTTTATTCCAGGCATGGCCCACCACCATGAGCAGCAGACAAATTGCCACCCAATTGTCATCTCAATTTCAGTCAGATGACAATTGTAAAGCAAGAGTTATGCAAATGCTCCTGTCCATGTGCTGACAGACTTGTAAATAGTGCATCAATACCATGTAATAAACCCATGGAAAAACAGTTCTCATGCAACAGCTGTAACATCCAAAGGGCACCCAATTGCTTGGTAAAACCAGTTCTAAAGAGCATCAGGCTGACACACAACAGCCTGCTTTCCTGACTAATGATGTGTTACTTGGGTGCCAATTTGTTATCCTATACTCCCTTTTTGCCTGCATATCCAAATGGATTTCTTTTCCATTGTGTTTAAATGTCAGACATACACTGTATGTCATTTAAGCACAGCACCATTTTACACTTGTCCTTCTGTCAAGGGGAAAAGGGAGGGAATATTTTGGTTCCATTTTGTAGCCAGAATAGGGAAGATGCTGGAGTTGGTTGAAGCCTATAAAATACATTTCAAGGTTATTTAATTCAGCTTTCATATTTGTAGGCCATGTATAAGTAGCACACACACTTTTTTAACCTCCCATTGCAACGCAGAAAAAGCAAAGTGCTACTATTGCTAGCTAACGACATCCATGTCACCGGTAGAGTCAACTTTTTCTGTTCTTTACATTAGTCAACATAAGAACAATGAGTCACCAGAGAAGAACATTGGATACTTAACAGTACAGAAGCCATGTGGATAGTGATCTTTCACATAGGCCCTTAGTGCACCATCACAGGCATCCCTCCAGGTCTTCAGCGCTGCATCTGTGTCCTCTGGCTGGGGATCACTTGCTTCTTTCCTTAAATGATCAAATTTAAAGGAAAGCTTGTTCCTTGGGTCTAGAAATCGACCATTACCAAGATCACCGTGTTCCGTAATTAAAACCTTAAAAAGAAAAAAAAACATTATAGTTAGAACACTAGCAAGCCATTGTGAGTGCACCTTCCTACAGGCTTCCTTGGCTCTTGTTTCAGGGACAGTGGTATCTCGGATTACGAACTTAATCCGTTCCAGAAGTCCATTCTTAAACCGAAATCGTTCTTAAACCGAGGCACACTTTCCCTAATGAGGCCTCCTGCCACCGGTGCCCTTCCACCGTTTGGATTCCATTCTTTCTGGTTTTGCAAAGTTCGTAAACAGGGCTGTTCTTAAACCAAGGTACCACTGTACATTAAAAAAAAAGATAGATCCTTCTCTGTTTGCAAGAGGGACCCTTGAGAAACATTAAGTAACCCAATTCTGAAAGGGACAAGTTAAGGAAAGGCAGAAGCACAAAACTGGATCTTATCAGTGGCTGATGTGTAACCCTGCACCACCACTAGCTTCCTGGGAAGGTGGAAAACCCCTATGAGGCAAGCATCTTCCTCAAGGAAGAGACTACTCAACAGCTTTGCTGAACAGGAAGCCTTATATCTCTTTTCAAAGTCAACATTAATTTGTATATTCTCCATAAAACTTGGTAAGCCCTCCCCTCCCATCATTGTCACCCCACCTCAATGCCCTTGACGAAGCATTTTCTCCCTTTGCTCCAGCTGCCCTCTTCTTGCTTCACTACCTTGCTGGTATCATCTCTCAAGTCCATCTTCGGACCTGAAGTGCTTTTGAGGCTGTGCTGGATACCTACAGTTTGTTCGAGATGATACTGCCTTAAAGGCATTAAAGCCAGCCATGCTTAGTTGCTGCTTGACAATTCAGTCCTTTGGGGGAGTAATGAAATGGCAAGAGGTATGGCGGGGGGGGGGGGGAGGGAACATATGGTTGAAGCACATTTAAGGAAAGCTTGTGCACATGATGAATCACCTGCTTGCTTTCCCCAACATGTAGCCAGAAGTCACATTCCCCTTAGCTGGGGTGCAGTCTTGTCTTCACCCTATTCCACCCATCCTGAGGCTATAGAGCTTCCTGTTCCTGCAGGGGGAGTTGGAGGAGATTTTGGGCAATAAGCAGTGAAGCCAGCCATAATCTCTCCAGCTTCTCACCGAATTCAATACTTTAAAGCAGTACTGCGCCACATTTTAAAACAGTACTACATTTTTTATATTGCTTTAAAATGCAGGCATGCTCAAAATTCTCTCCTTCACCAAACACATGATGTCCAGTGCCAATATATGCAACCTGAATGACATCCCAAGATCTCTAACCTTTAATCATTCCCAGAAGAACAAGCATTTTGCGAGCATAAAGGGGATGGGGGGAGACCAGGCACAGAAGAGGTCTTAATATCTAGTTACACATGAAGTTCAATATGCAAACCCCATGGAGAATCGAAAGGAGAATAATTTACCTGATCATCATATCCTTCTATCTTCACAGGAGTGAACTGATCCATGTTGTACTGGGCAAATGCACTGTAAGAGACAGAAAACAAGAAAGAAAATATTAGATCCTGACTCTGCAGAAAGAAAACACACATAGCCCTACTGTGTTCAAACATATTTGCAAATTATGGCCCTCTATTAATATTTCACCACTGCAGAAAGCATACAATTTCTATAGTTGGCAGGTTTATATTGAACAAACTCCCATCAGTATTGAAAACAATTATATACAACAACCCCTCCATCCTTCCTATTTCAAGCTTTACTGAAGTGGTTTATGAACAAATTGCATAGCTTGAGCTAACACAGATCCTAACATAAAATAAGGAGTACTTACTGTGCTGCCCCTTCCCTAAGAAGATTGTCATTGTTAAGCAGCAACCGGACATCTAAAAAAGAAGAAAACATTCATACAGATGAGCAACAATTGCATTGCTTCAATATAATGTTTACTAGCACACAGATAAATGTTTGAACAACAAATTGTTTGGATTGGATACCAAAAAAATTGTTCACAAAACATAGTTCTCATTTTTTAGGAATGTGAGAGCTTTTAGCAGAAAAATAAAGAAAGTGTGTTGCATTTAGAATATCTTCCGATATACTAAGTACTTCTGAAAGGTATTACCTTTTGAGGCAGTATTTTTCTTAGTATAGTATATGTCAAAGAATTAGGTTTCAAAGAGTTAAAGAATTATTCAGACTGGAGTGGAGGGAAATCAATTATACACCCATTTTTAGATGGTACCTAAGCAAATAGCTGACTACGTGGGTGGGAATTAGAACCCCCCCTTTATTTCTTAAACAAAAACCAGGCTGGAATTCTCTACTAGAGTGATAAAAGGTAAAGGTAAAGGGACTTCTGCCCATTAGGTCCAGTCATGACCGACTCTGGGGTTGCGGAGCTCATCTGGCTTTATTGGCCGAGGGAGCCGGCGTACAGCTTCCGGGTCATGTGGCCAGCATGACTAAGCCGCTTCTGGAGAACCAGAGCAGCGCATGGAAACACCATTTACCTTCCTGCTGCAGCGGTACCTATTTATTTACTTGCACTTTGATGTGCTTTCGAACTGCTAGGTTGGCAGGAGCAGGGACTGAGCAACGGGAGCTGACCCCGTTGCAGAGATTCGAGCCACTGACCTTCTGATCAGCATGTCCTAGGCTCTGTGGTTTAACCCACAGCACAACCTGCATCTCTGGATATCAAAAAGGAGCACACTGGAGGACAGATACCCTTTGTGTGTGAAATTTTGCATTTCCATGAATGGCTCCAGAGAAGACCAATAATCTTGAATGTTACTACGGAGGCAGTTGACAAAAATACAAGTGCTACTTGGACAGTTCAAGCGCGGCTCCTGAACACCTTTTCTTTATGAACTACTGGAGGTAACTTTATGTTGTGAACTGCCCTGAGATCTACGGATGAAGTGTGGTATACAAATTTAATAAATAATAAGTAACAACAACTGAAGTTCCCACTTTACATGTATATTGGCACCATAAAAGCATTCATGTTCACTCAGCAGGAAGCAGCATATGTAGTTTTATCTTCCTTCCCAGCTACTTGAACCAGGCAGCAGCATAGCAGCTATTTGTTTGCATAGCCCCAATTGCCCTGTCACACAAAAAATAAGATGTTGGGGAAAGGCCTACGTATATAAAATGCAAGACCACCAAAAGCCAAGACACTCACAAGCAATCTGCAATTTTTGGTACAGAAGACATTTTAAAAGCGAGTTTATTTATTAAAACACCAAATTCCCTATTTCTGAATGACAGTAACCCCAACAGCAAGAACTTTGGTCTTAAATAGTTCAGTATCGCCTCATAGGCATTCAGTGATTATTTTGTTAACTGATAAAATGGAGAACTTATATGAATCATTTCGGTTTTTTAACTTACCATTAAACACTTCATTGAATTCCCCAGGAGGTGCA
Source organism: Podarcis melisellensis (assembly GCF_964234715.1). Classification (NCBI taxonomy): domain Eukaryota; kingdom Metazoa; phylum Chordata; class Lepidosauria; order Squamata; family Lacertidae; genus Podarcis; species Podarcis melisellensis. Next base: position 35,533,562 of record NC_138538.1, read on the forward strand.
TGAGTGATGAATTTTGCAGCTATACGCACCTGCAAATAAATCAGATGGGCTTCAGTCTGTGCTCTTAAACAGATATTTAGCAGTGGCTGCAGTTGAAGCCACACAACATGCATGGTTGCAACAGGTGCAGCCACAGCAGTGTCATATTGCAATCCAGTTAACAGTGCAAACTGATGCCCTTGAAAGTCCCTGGTTATCCTATTTGAGAAACCCCGAATTAATTAGTTATGTTCCTCTTTTGGGGGTGGGCAACAGCAAACTGCAACATGCATAAAATGGGCCACTGAAAGACTGTTAAATCACAGGGGACAATCAAAGTTAGAGCTTCTGTACCTTTCCCAGTCATGTATACAAGGTTCAGATTTTCCATTTTATGCAGGATTATGATGTTGAAACTTCCTCATCAACACAACTGCTACAGGTATAGATACCCTAAAGAAGAGAGATTGTCCCTTCTGGTATTAAAACAAATTTATTATGATCTACTATCTGTTGTCATGTCCTCTCTTCCATATAAACATACACAATGTAAAAATTTAACATCCCTAAAATTTGTGATCGAGATCCTAAGGTCCACGTTATATATCAACAGGCCTGGTTTTCACATCAAATGAACATCCAAGTAAATCGAGTCAAATGGCACTCAAAGTGAAAAAAATATTTTCAAGTAATAGTTCTTTTACTATTGATCATAAGATGACAGACTTTGGCAGAAGTAATAATAATACTCTCCTGTTGACTTCAGGAATATCTGCAGTTCTGTCAGATTGCCTCAAAGGTTTTTTTTTTTTTTTAAATGGGATTCAGACATCTATGTGCTTACTACATATCTCCCACAGTCACCAGTTGCCTGTCATGCAATTCATTTGCTGAGGATGCCTGGTTAGGAAAGCAAATGCTCCAGGTCAGTATTAAATCAGAACAGTTATGAGGTGACTGAGGGACTTCAAATTCCTCCTAAAGTACAAAGGATACCAATCTAAAGAGATATTAGGGATACCTAGATTAGAAATGAGTACAAGGGATTGAGATAGATATAGGATGAGTTTCATGTTTTCTAGGCTAGAAAAAGATGGTTGAATAAAAACTTCATTGAAAGTAATACATATACATAAAGCAACAAAACTTTCTCTGAGGGAAGCAAACATGGGATTACAGCCATAGATATTAAAGCCCACTTCATATGCAGGCGGTGACCATTTTAGGCAGGTCCAACTGATATGCGATTGTGATGAGCAGGTCCTTTTGGACCCAGAAGACAGTGGAACGGGGTGTGGCGTGCTTATACATGCTCCACCGACATGCATGGAGGCTGGGAACAGAACCCCTGCATGAAATGATTACTGTAGGCTTCCTCAAATTCGGTCCCCCAGATGTTTTTGGTGTACAATTCCCATGATCCCTAGCTAGCAGGACCAGTGGTCAGGGATGATGGGAATTGTAGTCTCAAAACATCTGGAGGGCCGAGTTTGAAGAAGCCTGGGTTACTGCCTGTATTCAATTGTCCTACACTGGTGAACAAGCTGATCTATGCGAGTTTCCCAAGTGGCATTTGCTCAGCAAAAATACACTCCCACCATCACACAAAGCTACTATCTATATGCTTTTTCCAAATTTTAACGCATGTCAGAACGAAAAAAAACACATGACGTGGATCCAAGGCAGATTTAATTGTATTTAAACATTGGCATGCCTAGTTAGATGATAAAAACAAGCTTTGTTGTTGTTGGCATCCGTCTGTCTCAAGAGAGAATGGTGTGTGCCTCCAGGAGTGAAGTCAAACCACTGTGTTACCAGCAGTGAAGTGACCTCCTGAGGGTGCAAGCCAGGGCAATGTGTATGGAGGTCCTGGGCTGCTCATATGACAAGACACCCCCCCTCGCTGATGTGGTCCAAAGGAAAGCAAAACGATACATTTGGCACCAGCTTAGCTGTACAAGGTGCCATACAACCGTCTTAGGGACTCCATTCTGGATTTGTGGATGGTTTACCCCTTAGCATTTTCTTATCCCAAAGATATCCCTCAAGGTAGCAGAGGTTTAGGCTCAGAGTACAGTGGAACCTGAGTTTTCGAGCATCTCGGAAGCCGAACAAAACCCAGAGGTGAATGCTTCCATTTTCAAACGAGCCTCGGAAGTCAAACGGCTTACGAAGCCTGTTTCTCCATTTTCTCAATGGAATTTGCTGACCGCCCATTGCATCTCAGTTGTTGAACATTTCGGAAGTCGAATGGTCTTCTGGAACGGATTACGTTTGACAACCGATGTACCACTGTATTTCTTCTCCTATGGCTACCTTCCCAGGTAGGCAAGCCCCATCTGCCCCTCATTTCCCTCTACAACATGTGCAGAAACTACCTTCTTGACCACTAGACCCGCCATTTGCTCATTCCACCAGAGCTTGTCTTTGCATGTAGGGGAAGTCCATGTAGGGTTTGAAACTCATCAGTCACCCTCACCTGGTTTAGCCGGCCATTTGAAGCTGTTTCCTGGAGTGTGGCCGCTGTCTCATGCTGACAGCTTCTAGGTGAAAGCTGAGTGCAGGGCTGGGACCAAAGGTGGACAGACTACCCCAGAAGGAGCACAATGTGTGCCCCACTAGAGGTACTTCCCCTCTCCCAACCCCCCATGTAAGCATCATTAGACCTGAAACAGATGCACAATTGTACTGTCATGATTCTAAGAGCACCATATTACCCAAAAGAAACTTGCTCCAATCCTCCTTCCCCCCAAACGCCACCCACATAGATGTAGCCCTGAGAGGCACATAGCTGGGAACAAAGCCTCCTCTGCCTTTTGGTATATGTAACAGAACTAGAACACTGTGTCTATCATATCATAATGCCAAGGAAGAAAAGGGACTGCTATATTTTGATTCTGAAACATGAATCTGTATAAAAGAAGAATAAGGAATGGAGGATATCCTCCCACCACTCCCAAGCTGCCACTGCTGTTAATTGGGGGGCTGGGCATTAATAATTCCCTGGTGAAAATTACTGAAAAGCAACATCTAGAAATAAGTTTACCCTGTAATTTCCCCCAAGACTTTCCAGAGCATTGCCCTAGATGGCTGAAAGTCTCCTTCAAACTATAGCATGTGCTTTTATTAGAAAGTGCATCTGTAAGCAGTAAGCATGACGCTCTGGTTGCATTAAAGCACTCCCACAAATACTGTACTCAAAGAACATATTACTTTGCCTAACAAGCACCAGGATTCATTTCAATGGAGAGTATCGGATCCATTTCCCCTCATTTGACCATCTTCACCTACAATTATCTCTCGGGGTATCCAAAAAATAACAAGCAGTCAAAATGAGAAACTGAAAGCAGGGGGAGGGGGAGGAATACAAACCTTTTGCGGTCTTTTATAATCCAACTAATAGCAACTTATTAAAACACAAATCTATTGTGGACACAGTCCTATCAAATTCATCACATGTACTAAAACTTTTTTGATTCTTTTCAGATTTCAGATCCAAACTCAACTAATCAAAAAGTGTGTGTTCATCAGTGTGCTGAAATCTATTTTCATTTCCATTCTCTCTGACAAGATACCTATATCAAGCAATGAATGTGTCCAAGCAGCAAGGGGAAAACAAACATATACATTAAATCACACAGCCTTATATTATTTCTTTAGAAAAATAAAGGCATAGCAGCTATGGCTAAGCTAAAAAATAATGCATTTGCCTTTGTTAAACTGAGCAAAGTTATAGTTATTTGGTGTGGTAAGGACTATTTTCAAGCTTATCAACAACCTGCAATTTTGACTTCTGTTTTCTTAGCGTACTAATGCAGACAGGTCCCCATCTGCTTCAATTTCACATGAAAACAAAGCTGGAAGAAATTGCTTTTCCTTCTCTGGAGCAGAAAATGCACCAAAATAAAGGTTACTGTATTTGGGTTGTCATGGGTACATGCAGACTCTACATATTCAGACAGACTGCAATCGAATATTGTGACTAGTGTAATTCTAGCCTTTGCTAAATTAGCAATTCATTGCCATGTCCTACAGCAATCTTACTAAATTTAAAGCTGAAATTCCCAATACATAACCTGCAGGTTTTAAACTATGCAATGTATCCAAACCAACACTTCCTTGTAATTTCTTACTATACAGATTCTAGGTTTCATGGTGCCCTCAGCCCATTTTTTTTTTTTGCATCTTTTACTATGTGAATAAGAGAGCCTAGGGCTTGCCAATCAGAAGGTCGGCAGTTTGAATCACTGCAACAGGGTGAGCTCCCGTTCCTCAGTCCCTGCTCCGGCTAACCTAGCAGTTCAAAAGCACGTCAAAGTGCAAGTAGATAAATAGGTACCGCTCCAGCGGGAAGGTAAACAGCGTTTCTGTGCACTGCTCTGGTTCACGAGAAGTGGCTTAGTCATATTGGCCACATGACCTGGAAGCTGTACACCGGCTCCCTCGGCCAGTAAAGCGAGATTAGTGCCGCAACCCCAGAGTCATCCACAACTGGACCTATAAGGGTCCCTTTACCTTACTATCCGAATACCGTAATTTTGCATAAAGAACTCTTTGCTGTGCACTTTGTGAACTGTTTTCACTCAGATTTAAATTAAGTACTATAAACTGAAAGGAATAGCGTTTGGACAGTGGAGAAATTAGCAGAACTCAATAAGCCATTAAATGCCAAGACTGGGCCTACAGTATAAAAACAAGGTCTCATTTGCTGCTGTTCAACTTTCTGCGTCATCTGCCATAGTAAGCAAAAATGCAACTTCTGCAGATTAGCAGCAATCACTGAATGGAGTGGATGTCTGTTTCCCTATCTTTCTGGCTAGCTTTAAGATGCTTGCCCATGACCAGAGAAGAGCTACAAAAATATGTGCATACTTACACGATTTGCTTATGTGCAACTGGAAAGAAGGGACAAGAAACTGCCTAGTTACCATATTCGATCTCAGACAAGTATTCACACACCTTGTTTCTCATATCCTGCTGTCAAGATGTCATAATCATGGATATTCCACCCCCCTCAAATTTGAACACTATAGGATAAAGCTCCAGGAGCAAGAGAGTCCGTCAAATCTATCTGTAAAGCGATCAGCATTTTCCACTTCCTTGCAAGTGACTTAGTTAGAAGAAAACTGATTAGAAACAGAAAGGTGGGTATATGCCCTGTATTAGCTGCAGTAGTCTATACCGTATGCGCTCTCATACACATACACCCATGCCATTCTTTACCTGGCATGGTTCTCTCAGCTATGTTGCAGATCAAACAAGCATTTGCTTCCAAGTCACTAGCTAAACACTTGGGTGGAAAGCAAATAAGGTTACCTTTATTAGAACACTAGAAGGTTTGATGATTGTATTTCCTCAGAAAGTGTCTAGGAGCCACAGGTAAGGCGGAAAAACTAACGTAACTACACTGAACTGTATGACACTGTTCCTGTCACTCAACTGCTTCCACCTCCTGCCTCTAGCACAGGCCAATTATTTCCTTACATTTTTATAATTCATGTATAAGCACACCTACTATTATTTGATCAAACAAATTCCATAGCCTGGATGTAGCACTCCTTTGTATTCCTTCCCATGCGAGAGGTGCTCTGATGGCATAGCAGAAATGCAAAAGAAAAAATTCCCTGGGTCAAAAGCATATTCCATTAAAGATCAAGAGACATGTTTGTAGACTGGACAGGCAATAGGATAGCTGAAAGTGATTGAGAAATATAGCTTCCTATATGGCACACACATTTCTTCTGCCCCAATGCCGACCCTGGCGAATTGCTTTGAAACGTGTAAAACCTGTTTCTCCAGGATCAACAATGAAATTTATACACAGGAGATAACAATCCTTTCAAACTGCTCCTCAGCTCTCCACAAAAATAGCTTACCTGTGATCCTGAGAGAACAAAATGAGTACTGTGGGTTCAATACTAAGTTTCTTAGCAAGGAATGTTATTTTGTTAGGCTAACAATGTTGGGATTTCTCCTACACTGGGGAATTCCTTCAAGGGGCACTGCAAAAGCAGAAGCGCAAAATAACGTTCATAAGGGTTGTCACTTCACAGGAACAGCACAATCCTCGCCACAGGTTGTCGTGACAATAAAACAGTCAAGATTAAGATGTAGGAAATAAATACCGGACCGGTAAAACAAATAAACCGGCAACTAACTATCAGGCGATCTGAGCGGCATCGTAGATGAGCGTATGCATTTTCCCATAAAGCAAAGGAAGATGTCAATAAAACGGGAAATCGGGGACAGCCTGTCATACAATTTAGTCCCCCATCAGTCGAAAGAGGCACTGGCGAATGTTCTTGCAGTTGAACTTATTAAAAGAGACACGGCGGGTGGGGGGAAAAAAGCAGAGAAAACGAGTCTCTCGAAATCGAGGAAGTAAAAGGAACCTTCAGCTCACGAGGCTTCACACTTTCAGGAGCCTTAGAAACACCAGCAAGAAGAACCGAGGAGGAGGATACCGCTTCGCTATGTGCACAAAATAATCGTTTCGTGCCCGAAGAACACACAAACAGCCCTCTGCTCTTCCCCGGACGACTTATTACCTTCTCTTCATCCGACACCCGATCCTCAAAGTCCGCCATTTTGGGTTCTCTAAACCCAGCCCCACCTGTCAGCCCCGCGCAAGCGCACTGGGAATGGGGGCGTGGCTGGAGGCGAGGCACCACCCAGCCCACATGTCAATGGTGAGCGATACGCTTCTTTGCTTTTCAGGGGATCTTATTGAAGCGGACAGGCGCCATCTTAGGTACGGGCAAGCCTGCCCTTTTAAGGCAAAGCAATGCAACTTAGGCGGCCGCCACTCGCTGTGTAGAGCTGGGTGACGTTTACGCTCGCCATGATGGATAAGGGCAGGGCTACTGTAACGTGGAAGGAGTCGTCCGGCCACGCCCATTTAATGCCCCATGGCGCAACCCTGCCCAGCGCTCAGATAATATCGGAGGCGGACACAGCGCACCGCTATACTTTCAGCAGCTCAGTTCTGTTCGCCAGCAGCATGTGGATTTCGCAAGGCGTGCTAAAAATCGTCTGTCTGCCCCCCCCAAAAAAACACCCATCATCCTGCAAAGAAAGGAAAGTGGGAGAACGCCATTCGCCCAAATTCCTAATGGTTAAAAACAGGGACCGTCAGGCTACTTCCTTGTATCTGCGTGGTGTGCATCTCACATGTATAGTATGCATTCAGTGGAGCGCTCTTAGTTATTAAAAATGTATATCCCGTTTTTTTTTAAAAAAAAAAAACCTTAAACTTTACAATTCCAAGCAGAAAAGCAATAATAAAATTTTAAAAAATTCCCACGTGGGTGGGAATCGTAAATCGGATCCGCGTCCCTTTCAGCGAAAAAAAAAACTGCACGGATGGCAGCCCTAAAAAAGGGGGAAAGAACAAAAGCGCCCCTTTTAAAGCAGGCCGGCGGTGGGGGTGTATCCCCGAGGAGTGCCCTCTAAGGCTGCTAACAGACACGTGCGCTGGGACAAGAGACGGAGCAGCGGGCGCGCTCCCGCTTCTCTCAGAGTCAGGCGGCGGCAGCGCGCCCGGCTGGTCCCTCCCTCCCTCCGTTCCTCCAGCCAGCCAGGCCTGAGCGAGCGAAGGGCGGGAGTCATGGCGGAGAGTGGTCCTTCTCCTGTGGATGGGGATGCGGCGCCTTCCTCCTCCTCCTCCTCCTCCTCCTCTCAGCTACCCAGCCACTGCCCTCGGCGGTGGGAGAGGCTGAGACTGGCGGGGGGACCCTGGGCGCGGACGCTGGCCCTGCTGGCGGCGCTGGGGCTCCTTTACTTCTTGCGAGGCCCGCTCCGGCTGCGGGATAACTTGGCGGCAGGTGAGGGGCTGCTCGGGGGGGAGCGGGAGGGGAGAGCAGCTCTGTGGGCGCAGAGGGGGCTCCGCCGCCGGGGAGGGGCCCGGGCTGGCCCGCCTCCTCTCCCTCCGCTGCTATGGACGTGAGGGGTGGGGTGGGGGCTTCGGGGCGGCCGCTTAGGGGGCTGTTTGGGCTACTCGCTGCCCCACAACTCTTCAGCCCTAATCTCAGGTGCTTGAGGTGCCGTTTGTGGAAAGAACTCTGCACGTGCTCCGTGAAACTGGCTTTACGCCGTTCATTTCTGGGCTGAGCCCTGCGGGTGAAAACAGGCTTCTCTAGAGCTATGACTTTGCCTCCCACTAAAATCTGGGGTGTGCTTACCTTGGGGTTGGTTGCATACAAATACAGGGTATTATCAGAAAGGATTGGTTCTTGCAGGGCTCCTGGGCTCTGTTCTCCTTTGTGTTTTGGTGTGTATTTAAGTGCTTCTGCCCTTGGGGGCCTCCTTATTTTTTGTCAGGTTATTTGTAAGCCCAGTTGGTTTTAAATCTGGTTCTCCACTTTTTCTTTGTGTCTGTTTATTTTAAAGATTGCAAGGCAGTCTGTAATCCATGATGTCTTCCCTTTGTCAGCTTTTTTTTTTTAAAAAAAGCTTTCTATCATCTGTTGCTGTCTGCAAGCCCTGAATGATGACAGCATCTATACTACCAGCTGTCAGATCCTCTGTGTCATCAAAACAGAAAGAAACTAGACCTGTTGTTTGAAAGCTGCAATTTACACACAGTCACTATTCTTTTATTAGAGCAGTGAGCTCCATACTCCCCTTTTGTTGCTTTTAAATTGCAGGCCTTACATAGATGCTAAGTCTCATAATATTTTGTTGGTCTAAAGTTAGTGGTTGGGGAGTTAAAAGCACATTCTTAAGTCTGCAGGCCAACAGCATGACTTACAGCTCAATCCTCTCCATGTTGATTTAAAAGTAAGTGCCATTATATTCAATGGGACTTATGTCATATGGTTACATCCTTAGTATTGGGTATTTTAATAAAACATCCTAAAGCATGATGATACATGCATAGGTAAAGGTGAGAAAGGTAAAGGGACCCCTAACCGTTAAGTCCAGTCATGAACGACTCTGGGGTTGCGGCGCTCATTTCGCTTTACTGGCTGAGGGAGCTGGTGTTTGTCTGCAGACAGCTTCCAGGTCATGTGGCCAGCATAACTAAGCAGCTTCTGGCAAACCTCCCCGCCAGAGCGGTACCTATTTATCTACTTGCACTTTGACATGCTTTCAAACTGCTAGGTGGGCAGGAGCTGGGACCGAACAATGGGAGCTCACCCCGTCGTGGGGATTTGAACCACTGACCTTCTGATCCGCAAGCACCACTCGCATTCTCAATACATGCGTAACTTTAGAACAATGTGTTCATGGGTTAAAGTTGCTAGGGAATGAAGGAGAGTCTGCTTATTTATTTGCCTGGTGGGCCTACTGAGTTTTGCCATACTCTACACATGAAGCACTACATCAAGTAACTAATGGAGTAACCTTGACTTTTACCTTAGGATCCCCCTCAGGGCTTAATGTATATGCCCTGCTTTTAACTTGTGTGTTTAAGACTTTGTCTCTTGCATGCTGTGGTTTCAAAAGCCCAGGAAGGTAGACTTGTTCAGACAAAACTAGCTATACTGGTTAAATTGTGAGACTGACACTAATATAAGAGCTGTCAATTTCTCATTGTCAACATACCATATTAATTTTCTTTAGACTTTTTATTTACTGATCTCTAGCTAAATAACAATCAGTAGGCCTAACCCACAAACAAGATTGAGTGTTGTAGATTGGTTAATAAAATGCCTCGGGTAGTATCTGTCTGGATTTTATGAATCAGTCCTAAACATGCATATTCAAAAGTAAATCTTACAGAGTACAATGAGATTTACTTCCTGTCAGCATGCAGCAGTGTTAGTTTACCTTTGAGCTGCTTCAGATATGTTGTTCCTACATGGAAATAGATGTTTGCAATGATCTGCATTCAAATTTCTCACAATTACAAGGAACCCTTAAGTGTTGACACTTCTTGGAAGATTACGGCTTAATTATTTTGAATACGTTGAACCCTTGTTACAAGGAGCACATTCTATGCTCCATGCTAAAAGAAATGTTTGTGCCCATTCTAATAAACAAATGAAACCAGTGTCTATTGTTGTTTATTAAATTTCTACACCATCCTTCATCCTAGGCTCACAGGGCAGTTTACAATGTAAGAACACAAAAATGTATAACATAGTATCAAACAAAAACAGTTAACGTCCCTCACAGTTTTAAAGGCTGTAGATGGCTTAATTAGCCAAAGGCTTAGGAGAAGAGGGACGTTTCCATCTGGTGCCTAAATATATGTAATGAAGGTGCCAAGCAAGCCTCCCTATGGAGAGCATTCCACAAATGGGGAGGCACTGCAAAAAAGGCCCATTCTTGTGTTGCCATCTTCTGGACCTCTCATGGAGTGGGCACACAAAGAAGTGGTTCAGATGATGATCACAGGTTCTGAGTCTGTTCATATGGGAAGAGGCAATCCTTGAGGTATTGCAGTCCTGAGCTGTTTAAGGCTTTATGGGTAAAAACCAGCACTTTGAATTTGTCTCAGGAATTGATTGGCAGTCATTACAGTTAGACCAGGATTGGCATTATATGCTCAAACTTTCTTGCTCCGGTGAGCAACCTGACTGCTGACTTCTGCAGTTGAAGTTTCCTGTTTTCAGAAGCTGCCCCACATATAATGCATTGTAGTAATCTAGGTCCTTATTTAAATCTATCTATACTGCTCTTCACCATATGGTCACAAGGCAAGGTACAACACACCAATATGTGTTTTCAAAAGTATTAAAATATCCATAATTCCCCATATTTTACTCTTTACAGATTTAAGTTAAAGCTATTAAACGTGTGTTAAAACTGTGGTTTGCTGTTTTGGATCCTTGTGTTTGACTGTATCTAGGTTAAGAGAAAGCTAAAATATCAGTTAAAACATTTAGGGTTAGCTGTTTGAACGCAAACTCATGGACTTCTTATGAAGCTAAACATTGAACAAAGAAACAAACAAAAAGTACTTAACACAGCACGTAGTGAAATTATGGTATTCTCTACCATGAACGGTGGTGATGCCTACCATGTTGGATGGCTTTCAATGGATTAGCCACAGTAGCTAGGTTCTAGCTCTACTGTTGGAAGCAGTACAGTATGTCTTTGAATAGCAATTTCTGGGAATCACAGGTGGGAAGAGTGTTGTTGTGTTTGAGTCCTGTCCAGCACTTTTAGCTAAAAAGTCTACTTTTACATTTATGGTTCTCCTGACTGTCAAAGCATAGCTTACCTGGGCTACATCATTTCCCGATTCAGACTTTCCAAAAAATACCCACAACTAATGGAGGAATTGACACTGTGTGTGTGTAGGTGTGTGCGTGCATTGCTTAAGTAATGTCATCTCAGACACTGAGAGGCCAATGTATTGATTGACAAAGCTTCCCTTTTTCTTTGACAGTGACCATTTTCTTGAGCACATTGACTCCAAAATTCTATGTTGCTCTTACTGGGACATCTTCTCTGATATCTGGTCTGATATTTGTAAGTAATTTTCTCTATTTACTCATGCTGGAATTTTTGTTGATCCTACAGAACCAGAAATATAGTATAATCGTGTCTTGTGCAGGGATTGCATTCCAGGGATGGCACATACATGCAAAAATGCATATACTTGAACCACCCCCTTCGAACCACCTTCACAGGGCCATCCTGACCTTCCAAGCAAGGCAGAGACCTCTTAAGCTCTCCATCTTGCTTCCCAGGCTCTGGGAGGCTCTCACGAGATTTCACATAGCCACCCAAGTTCCTGCAATATCTAATGAGAGCTTCCCAAAGCCTGGTAAGCAAGTCTGAGAGCTTAAAAGTGCTTTCCACACCAGGAAAACCAAGTGCAAAAGGAGCTTTTAGGCTCTGCTTTGCATGCAATTAATTTGTGGGATTTCAGCTGGCCAGCTTTCAACTACGCAAGGTTGAAGTTGCACATGTTAGGATGCAATTGCACTGTAGAGTAAAAGTGAGATTATACTACTACATAGGCTAGTATTTAAAATGCTGCCCACAAGTATTGTATAGAACTCTTCAGATTTTAGATGTTTAGAAGATTAAAAGTTAGTTTTTTAATTGCTAAGATGGCTGTTTAGTCCCTTCTACTGCTTAGGACAAAGAAGTAAGAGATTAATGCATACTCGACCCTAAATTTTGGCCTGCTTTTAAGACTGTTTTAAAAATGTCCAGGAAAATGTCTACAGCAACTAAGAATGGGTCATATCTGCATCCACAGTACATTTTTGGGATTTTTGGAAGATGAGGAATAGTTATTGTGAAATGGGATGCATCTGTGTTTACAGCGTTACAGATTAATTTTTAAAATTAGGCTTTTGTAAACTGTGCCAGTCTGAAGATGAAAGTTACCTTTGATATGCCAGATGAACTCTAGATGGCGCTCCTATACAGAAAAAGAAACCAACATTTTTATTCATTTTGATGTTTCCTTGCTGGTAACCACAGCCTTCCAAGTAAAAAATGAAATGGTTTATAGCATTGTAAGGGGCAGCTGTGACAATAGTGTTGAGCCTTCTCTGGCAGTATTCTGAAGCACATTGCTTAGGCTGCCAACTCATTTGTGGGACTCTACCTGCATTGCCTCATTATCATGGCTGTATGCATAGCCACAGTTGCACTATACAGTGGTACTTTGGGTTACATACACTTCAGGTTACAGACTCAGCTAACCCAGAAATAGTACCTTGGATTTAAGAACTTTGCTTCAGGAGGAGAACAGAAATTGTGCGGTGGCAGCAGCGGGAGGCCCCATTAGCTAAAGTGGTGCTTCAGGTTAAGAACAGTTTCAGGTTAAGAACGGACCTCTGGAATGAATTAAGTACTTAACCAGAGGTACCACTGTAATGCCATTCCACTGAACATAAAATATGCATATTAGGAGCAGTGTACAAACCAAAAAGATGATAAAAATATTATCATTTGCCTTCAGGCAGTTCTTGTTCATCTTGAGTCCACCAGCATATGATTTAAGACACCCCATGTTTTACCAGAATTGCCCAGAGTAGCATTTAGTTTTTGTCTGGATCCTACTTGTTGGGGCCAAATCTCTGACATAGGACATGCCAGTTCTGAGTCCCGTGTGCAGCACTGTGCTCAAAAGGTAAGATGAAACCTGTCTATCTATTCCTAACCCTCATGCAGTGCCACAAATAAATGTACACAAGTGGTTGTAGGAGGGGTGTGCTATCACAGGGTAGTAAAATGACCAAAATCAAGTGCATAGCATTAGCAGAAAGACGGTTAAGTCTGCTTTCCTGGATTAGTTTTAATTTGAAAAACATAGGATACTATTTTTAAGCCGATATTTTCCATTGGAAAATGGAGCAGCCCTGTGGTAAGAACCAATAGATTTCTTGAGCTATCTTATATCTCCATTACACTTTTGTTTACAGAGAAACAGGAAGTGGCTGAAATTTGGGAGCATTGCTTACTACTTTGCTGGTGGCTGTGCCCTAAAAGGGCTTTGTTTAGAAATAATTCTTTTCTATCATATTATATGTTGGGAAAACTGTCAACCTTTGCTGAAAGGAACCATAAATATAATTGTGGGCAGCCTTTTGTTTTGTGAGCAACTGACGTGACTTGAGATTCTTGACCCAATGGTTTATTGTATGTTTTTCTGTTTCTCACTGCAGATATTTGAATGGTGGTATTTCAGAAAATATGGCACATCTTTCATTGAGCAGGTATCCGTGAGCCATTTACGACCACTTATTGGAGGAGCAGAGAATACTAATTCTCCACAGGCAACTTTCTCTGCTACTAGTGGAGACAATGAGACAAGCAGGCAGAGTTTGTCAGGTGATTGCTTCTAACATCTGGCTTTGTGCGAATGTACTTCATGATAGTTGGCCTTAGCCAAAGCCTGTAAATACAATTTATGTTTATTTTTGTAAATGGGCTTAGCTTTGCATCAGGTAATGCCTTTGTCTTGCTTAGGAAAAACAAGAGAGATAAAGTAAATCAGATTGGGCAAAGCCTTTTTTAGTGGGGCCAGGTGAGTTGTTGAGTTTAGTATTTTATTTTCCACAACCCCTTGCAATTTCCAAATCAATATGATTTTTATTTTTTTTATAATAGATATCTTGCCTTTATATATTTTGCTATATAGATCGATGTGACAAGTGGCTTTTGTTTTTGTTTTTTGGAAAATTGCTTGCTTTGCACCTACATGTGATAGAAAAACTGTTTTCTTGAAGTGGTATCTCAATTTAGACATTCATCCAAGCTGTAATTTGGGGTATCGGAAACAAACCAGGGTTTCCTCTGTTTCCTTTCTTCTTTCTTGGGGCTTTCCCTTTTTAAATTTTCTGTTTAACACCATTAATGCCGGTAATTTGTCATGCCATCCACATTTTAATACTATGGTTAGGGTTTGCCATGCCTGCTTCAAATGATTGTTTATGAATCTAGTTTTGAAAGCAAGTGCTAGCCATCATTTCAGATTTGCATGTCATGGTAAATTAAGGCTACTGCAGACCAGAAAAGGGAGAGGAGGAAGAATGTGAGCCCATGATTATTTCTGATTCTGCAGAGGAAACATTTTTTTAAATATTTGGGCCAGTTCAGAAGTAATGATTTCATATTTATTGAACCAAGATTCTTATGGTGAACCAGGCCTCAACACACAAAGCATATAAGGTTAGAAATCTACAGTTCTGGCTTAATTTTGAGATTAAACTGTTTCTTTTTACAGAGTGCAAAGTATGGAGAAATCCCCTCAATCTCTTTAGAGGAGCAGAATATAGCAGGTATTTTTTATCTTTGTTTTATTAATGTATAGCCATTTTTGTAAAATAAATTAAAATAGAACTAGAGCTTCTGGTTTGTCAGAACGTTGTAATCTTACTCTTTCCTGTAGATTCCATATAGACAAAGATGAATGTGTTTGGATAGATGATTTCTTTACTTTTTTGAAAACAGTTATTGTCTCAGGGCAGTGGTAGCTAGTTGTTGGACTCCAGCTCCCATCATCCCTGATTGCTGGCCATACTGGCAGCGACTGATGAGAATTGGTGTCCAACACCACCATCTGGAGGGCAGCATGTTGGCTACTCCTCCTCTGGGGCATTTCTTCTGGGTTGCATTTCTTCACCAACAGGGCCTTTTTGATGGCTCCCTCCTCCCTCTGTGGAATTCCTTCCCCCAGGAAGTGCATGTGGCCCCAACTTTGGAAAACTTTAAGATAAATCGTATTTTTTTTAAAAAAATCAGCTGGCTTTTTATTAATTCCAGTGATCATAAAATCATATATCATTGCTACTGCTCAATTTCAAAGGGCTATAATGTAGTTTTTAAAATGATGGCAAGTTATTATCTTTTCATGTAATCTTATGCACCACCTTGGGAAGGCTGTTGTTCCCAAAGGTGGTGTATATATCACTTGAATATTTTCTTATAATAGATGCAGTGAACTTTCCAGTTCTTAAGTTTGAAGAGTTTCAATGTGTATCACCACTAAAAGGGTTCCAGCCAAGTTTGAAACTTGTAGTGAATGCTCAATGCAAGGCTGATAATCGCTCATTGGAGAAAATATTAACTGTAGCTTCCTACTGATTCCTGCCTAGTGATTCCTGCCTTATTTGGTCTAGCTTGTGCATATAATAAAGATCAAGCTGCTCTGTGAAAGATACTTCTCTATTTCTTATGTAAATGCATCCTAGATACTTAAATGGGAGCATATCCCACTGGCTTTCTTTTGAGTAGATATGCAAAGAATTGGGCTGTTAATGAAGCCTCTTTTCTTTTTCTTTCTTTTTTTAAAGATATACATGGGTGACTGGAAAGGAGCCACTTACATATTATGACATGAACTTATCTGCTCAGGATCATCAGACCTTTTTCACATGTGAAACGGACTCAGTTCGACCTTCAGATGCAGGTATAAAATGTATCTCTTGTGTGAAAGATAAAAAGATGTCTGGCCATGAATAGTTTTTTATGTTGGGAATGCTTGTTCTAAATATCTTTTCTAAGTCTCTTTTATATTTGATGGATAATTTATCCCATTTTTCCTAATGTTTCTGATCTCTTGGGATGGAGAAACCAGGATGAGAAAAACAAACCTTAAGTCATTATTATTGCCAGAACTTTGCATGTCTGTGATAATATTTTTACATATGTCCTCTGCTCAACTGAGAGTCCTGTCCAAGTCTACATAGTAGGAAAGAAAGGTGTATTGTGGCACCTTAAAGACTAAAATGTTTACCATGCCATGTTCATGGACCTCATCGGATGCATTCAGCAGAATTTTTGTGGCAGTTCAAGACCCTCACTGTTCTTGCTACAGCAAGATAGATATGGCTACCCCTCTTGAGTTTGTTACTCTCAATAGTAAGACTTGCAAATGTTATGCACTTCTGAATGTTGAATTACTACTATAAAAAACCCACCATGCCCCAAGATTATTACATTTCTTTGCTTTTGATTGCACCAAATTGTATTGAGGGTTACATATTGTCTATTCCTATCTGTAAAGCAATAGCTTTTGTCATATCTGGCATTTGTCAGCTTATGTGTTAATTCTTACTAGTTCATCTAAATCAGCAAGAGTTAGCTGTCTACACATTAATCTGATGATATGTTTAATGATATGAGAGCTGTAGTTTTTGTTTTATAAATATCGTATATTGTTTCATCACCAGAGCCAAAACTAATATTATGTTTTCAGAAAAATGCTCCAACATTTTCCACATTATTCTTGCTGGACAGTTGCAGGTTTAGTTCCAAAAGAAACATATATAGGTTCTCTCCCTTTCTTATAAAAACTGAGGATCATCAGATATATTCAAACTGCAATCCTGTACTTCCTCACCTGGGAGTAAGCTCAATTGAAATCAGTTGGACTTACTTCTGAGTAGACATGAATAGGATTGTGCAATCAGTTCATGAATGTTCACTTTTTAGCCTTTGTCGGGATTAGGGTTTCATTTCCAAAAAATCAAACCCAGCCAAGTGAGTGGCAATGATGAGAATTTTATTCACTTAAAATGAATAGCATCTGGCAGAAGAGAAGGAAGCAACAGCCAGACAGAAGAGGAGGAAGCAACAGCCAGGCCAATCCCACCAGCTTTGACACTGTTCTCCATGTAGCCACACTCATTCCACCCAGAGACTATCAGTGACCAAACTTACCTGCAGCCAGCAGGAGGGAAAACAACAAACTTTTCATGAGCCACCTGAGGCCGATTGCCACAAGCACTGCCCCCCCCCCACTTCTGTCGGTCACCTTATGATTTTTTCTCTCTTTTAAAAATAAAGATGAAGAATAACATACATTTATGATAAGGCAGGGGTCGGCAAGGATTACCTTGCCTGGGCTGGTTCACTCCAGCAAAGATCCCTCTGTGGGTCAGATCATGCACACGCGTGATTTCCGGTGTCTGTGCAGACGTGATTTCTGGTGCCGCGGAAATGAGTCCTTGCGCTGTGCTGTGCCGGTTTAGCACAGCGCATGGGGACTCGCCGAGCAGGCGGCTCAGTTTGGGGGCAGATCGTGGGTCAATTAAACGACCCCCATGGGTCACTTGCGGCCCATGGGCCTTAGGTTGCCAACCCCTGTGATAGGGGCTGGTGTTCAGTTTGGTAGTGGCTTTATTCTTAGAAAGAGAGATGTTTTTTTGTTTCTCCATGAATACTTACAGTCATGACTTGCCTGTAAATAAATCCTATTTTCCCCCAACAGTTATGCAGAAGGCATGGCGGGAGAGGAACCCTCAGGCCCGAATAAAAGCAGCATATCAAGCTTTAGAATTAAATAATGAGTAAGTTTGGTAACAAGTCTCACCCTAATTTTATGAACTAAAATTAAAGCTATACAGCATTGTTAAGTAATTTCTTAGGGCCTATTCATATTGTTGTAGACTTAGGATAAACATAGAAATTAATAAATTCTAGGATTGTGATTATTTGGGGGTGGGAGATATAAGCTGCAAAAGAATTTCTGACTGGCTGGGGGGGGGGGGAGAGCAGACCTGTTAGCATTACAAAAAGGTGCTGATAGGCCATAGAACGATCCTTTGGCCTGGGGAGTCAGATGTCACAAAGCTTGCCGGGGTAACTGTGTGTTTGAGGGGACAGGAAAAGGGAGGTTTGAAGCAAGGGTTTCTGGGCAGAAGGAGGAGGAAGTAAGGCTGAGATCCATCTTGGCGGGGGAGAAGGAAAGGTTGCCTGCAACGGTTTGGGCCAAGCTGTAAGATCTGGACTTCTTCCTTGCAAACTGAATGTGTAAATAGGCGAATAAACCCTATTTCTCAAAGCATGTCAGTCTCCGATGTTTCTTCTGTTCCCCAAAGGGACCCAGACCCTGTGTGCGTGCCTGTGGCCCCATGCGCTTGTGCCACTGCTTGGCGAAAAGAGGGGCGAGCACTGGGTTTTTGTAACAATATGATTAACATGTTCAAGTGATGTGACCTTTGGTGGGCTGTAACACTATCCCATATTAAGTTTTTAACCCTTGACATATAAAGCTAACACGTAAGACGTTTTTGTAATTGTTGGACATAGAGATGTTACAATTTTCCCAACCTGCAGTCTGAAGTGGATACTTCACACAAGTTTGAATTGATGCCGAACCATAGAAATGAAGTAAAGAATCTCATCTTTTTCAGTGCAACTGAACTAAGGGTCCATTTTAATAGGACTCAAAATTCTTATGTTTGGCTCAGTTGTGTCCAAAATTAGCATGCGCCTTTTAGAAAATGAGATCTTCAAGTAGCAGGGGTATTTTTCAACTCAAAATAAACACAATTGCTATAAATCTTCATAGTTAAGTCATTTTTTAAAAATGTTCTGGGAATTCTCTCTTTTTCTTTTTCTTTTTCTTTTCTAACATTTTCCCTTCTGTATCTTACACAATGTTCCACTTAAGAGAGAGAAAGCAGAGCAAAAGTTTCCATACCTTTTTAAACAATACACCACTTTGCAAATCTATTTTGTATATTTGACTATCCAAGTGCACTTTTATATGTGGGGGCTGGTATTTTTATTTGACTCATCATGGATATCTGAATCACCGCTTTATAGAAATTCAGAATATTTGATCACAGTTGTTGTTTATGAAACTACCAGTATTTCCATTTTAAGCCCCTGCTCCCCCAATTTATTAATTTCAAGGTCAAAAGTAATGGGTGGGGTGCACCTGACACACCCCGTCAGCAGAAGCCCTTCACAAGGACATCCGCTTGTGCAATGGAGCTTTCCCTCCTTCTGCTCTTCTCATGTGCCCCTCAAAATGAACTTGGGGTTGGGACAATCCCAAGAACAATGTGGGGAGGGGGGGGGACATCATTCCATGTGGCAAGCTGCAATGCTCACACAGATGAGTAGTTCATAATAACACACCATTAAATTCCACCCAATATTTTGAGCTTCTACATAGAATGAACTGCAGTCCTTTTTTAAAAAACTTCATTTTTGTAGTTTAACAGATATTGAAATTTACCTTTTACTTAGTGCATTTTGTAGTCATCTTGATCGTAAAATAGCCACCCTCAATGAAAATTAGTAGTCCCCCTCCTGCCTGGGGTCAATATCACAGAGCCTGTTTTCCTTTTAATGTGTACTGAAACATTTTACATGTATTGTTTGGATGAAAATAGTATTGTTCCACATCTTTGATTGGAGTTTATTTGTAAGTATGTTCAGCTACTGTACTGTATACATTGTTAATCTTTTCACTGTGTCAACATACATCTTTTGAATACCTGGTTTCATTTTCTCTCTCTCTCAGTTGTGCCACAGCGTATGTTCTTTTGGCCGAGGAAGAAGCAACTACTATTGTGGATGCTGAGAAATATTTTAAGCAGGCTCTGAAAGCAGGAGAAACCATTTATAGAAAGTCTCAGCACTGCAGTTCCCAGAGTCCACAGCATGAAGCACAGTTTAGTAAGTATCCTTTCACAAATCATTCAAAGTGCTCAGTAGTGCTATGCTTGGTCCTGCACGAATATACAGAAGCACTAGAAAACTTTAATGCTGAAGGATTAAAATCTACACGAACACAAAAATTAAAAGTACACATACTGTAAGTACAGGCAGCAGTTGTACAAGCTGCATGTTAATTTCAGAAAGTGCTGAATGTTTTGCACTGCGATTCTATATGTGTCTAAACAGAAGTAAGCTGAACTGAATACAATGGAACTCACTTTCAGTTAATTGTGTAAAGGATAAGGCTTTAGCCTTATTTTAAAATATTATGAGAATATTTTTAAATATGCTGGTCACAGAAGGAGAGTTGCACTCTAGGAAAGAGGTCATTCTATTCACAGAGCAGCAACATGATACAGTTCATATTAACTACATTGCAATTAGCAGGGCTGTGGGAAATAATGTTTTACCTTTGGTATTTTACCTTTGGTGGGTTCATCCCTCTACCAACAGCTCATCCTATTTGCTTTTTCTAGCAAGTCTCTGTCAATAGCTCAAGGTTACAATATCATTCTCTCTCCTTATATTTCTCTCTCCCTTGCTGCCTTGTGCCATGGAATGTGGTGTCTTAATTTTGAGGCCACAAACAAGTTGTCAAACTTCAGTTTATTATTACAATGGAAGAGCAAATATGTGCTGAAGCTATGAATATGTTGTTTGGATGAAAGGGTGTTAGAGGGTTTCTTGTCCCACATCCTTGGATGTGGTGGCTTGAGGAAATAGTTGGATTCCTTGTGCTTCATATTAAGTCAGTGTTTGGCACATCACATTGTCTGTGCCCCTCCCTTTCTATTTTCTCAGGATATAATGTTCCCTCCATTTTGCAGACTCAGATGGATAAATGTTGATTGACTCATGTGTGTTTTCAAAAAAAGTCACTTTGTGATTCTATGGGTGTGTTCTGTGGTTTAACTCTCAACCTTCTCAATATATTTGTGGACAGGGAGAGCAGGATGGATCTCCTACAGCATATGCAGAAATGAATGCCTGGTTTCAAAAATGTGTGATAACTTAGTATTTATGTATTTGATGTAGTCTCTCTTTTTCCCTAGGAAGAGACACCAATGTACTGGTTTACGTGAAAAGAAGACTAGCTATGTGTGCAAGGAAGCTTGGAAGAATTAAAGAAGCAGTAAAAATGATGAGAGATGTAAGTTATCCAGACTTCAATCCTATACCTACTTACCCGGGAGGACATAAGAAGGACTTGCTGGATCAGGCCAATGGCCCAACTAGTCCAGTAACCTCTTCTCACAGTAGCCAGCCAGATGCCTCTGGGAAACTGGCAGGCAGGATTTGAGCACAAAAGCAGTCTCTCATCCTGTAGTTTCCAGTAGCTAGTATTCAGAATCGGCATTGCTGCTTCCAGTTGTAGCTCATCATGGCTAGTGGCTGAATTTAAGTCAACAGCACTTACTTCTGAGTAGACATGTATAGCAGTGATGAGGAACATCCAGCCTGAGAGGCTATTTTCCCCGTGTCATGCCATCTGCCCCCCCCCCCCAATATCATATATGATGTCAGGTCCAGAGCAGGAATGATCAGGAATCTTTAAAGGGGTGCTGATTGTTCCATGACTTCATGACTTGTTTTCAGTGCCTGTTAAATTTGGCACCAGATGGAAGTCCCACTGGGATTGGTTCCACTTGCAAGCTACTGAATGGAGCTGAACCCTTTCCAAAGTGAGGTTTGAAATCAGTGCTCTTTGGCTGTTTGGGTCAACTGAGCAATTCCTTTGCAGCACAGATTGAACTCAAGCCATTCTGCCATTCTGCAAAGGAAAAATGGGTCAGTTTCACTTTGTATAGGAAAAACAGCACCTGTGATTTCAAGATATGAGTGGAATGTACAATCCTTTGTGTTTGATTCTGGAAACCATGAGTTTGCTACCAAGTCTGTTAACCTAGATTGTAAACTTAGGTACATTTACTTGGAGGTAGATCTCATTGAGGGACGCGGGTGGCGCTGTGGTCTAAACCACTGAGCCTCTTGGGCTTGCCGATTAGAAGGTCGGTGGTTCGAATTCCCGCGATGAGGTGAGCTCCTATTTCTCGGTCCCAGCTCCTGCCAACCTAGCAGTTCCAAAGCACGCCAAAAATTGCAAGTTGATAAATAGGTACAGTTCTGGCGGGAAGGTAAATGGCATTTCCATGCACTGCTCTGGTTTCGCCAGAAACCGCTTAGTCATGCTGGCCACATGACCCAGAAAAACTGTCTGCGGACAAATGCCAGCTCCCTCAGCCTGTAAAGCAAGATGAGCGCCGCAACCCCAGAGTCGTCTGCGACTGGACTTAACTGTCAGGGGTCCTTTACCTTTACCTTTTCAGATCTCATTGAGTTCATTGGGTTAGTGTGCATAATTCATTTTATTCTTAAAATCAGATTTAATGCATTTATACTTAGTGGAGTAAACATGCATAAGACTTGGCTGCAAGATAGAAACTTGTGTTGCCTAATTTATTCTCTCCTCCCTGCTCCTATTTACAGTTAATGAAAGAGTTTCCTCTCCTAAGTGTATTGAATATACATGAAAACCTCCTAGAATCACTTCTGGAACTACAGGCTTATGCTGATGTCCAGGCAGTTCTAGCAAAGTATGATGGTAAGAATATATAAATGTCATTGTGTGCTAGATGCAAGTTGCAGTGTGTGCTGGAATAAAATATTCATGAATCACTAGGCCCCTTCCCTCTTGGGGTCCAAGGCCTCCCATGATTAGCAGTCATTTTTCAAATAACTCAGCAGAGTAGATAGGTGGTGCCTGAAAATCAACACAGACATCTCCTCACCTTGATTTGTATCTTATCTTGGAACTTGGGCAGCTGATATAAATTGGATGAAATTATTTTATTTGTTCAACTTTTAAATTGCCCTTTATCCAATCAAAATCCCAGGGTTGTTTGCAAAATACTAATTGTTTTTTAAGCTATTGTGTTGTTTGGATTTTATTATGCTAGTTAGGTTGTAAACCAGCTGGTGAAAGGCTCTCTCTCTCTATATATATATAATTCATTTAAAAAATAGTTACGCTCCCCCCAAAATTTAAATAAGATATCATTTAACCAAGACATATAGGAATGACAGTTCTATCCCACTTCTTTTTTTCTAGTGGCTCTTTTCACTCCAAAGAGCCTAGGGCTTGCTGATCAGAAGGTCAGTGGTTCGAATCCCTATGACGGGGTGAGCTCCCGTTGCTCAGTCCCTGCTCCTGCCAACCTAGCAGTTTGAAAGCATGTCAAAGTGCAAGTAGATAAATAGGTACCACTCTGGTGGGAAGGTAAACGGCATTTCTGTGCACTGCTCTGGTTCGCCAGAAGCGGCTTAGTCATGCTGGCCACATGACCTGGAAGCTGCACGCCAGCTCCCTCGGCCAACAATGCAAGATGAACGCTGCAACTCCAGAGTCGTCCGCGACTGGACCGAATGGTATGGGGTCCCTTTACCTTTACCTTTTTATGTTAACTTTTTACATTATAATTGAGTAATATATCCTGTCACTGGTATGTTATATTGATGTTTATATATATATCAGTTAGCAGAAGAGACTTATTACTTCTTTATGTTCTCAAAGTTACACCATGTTTTCCGTGGTGCATCTCTCTGCAAAGGATTTCAGGTCAAAAAACTATATTGCCCTTCAAGTTCAGTGCCAGATTTGCCACATTTTCTGTGAGAGGTGCTCTAAAGGAGTTTTTCCTAACAGTTCTTCCTCCAGGACTGCATAGTGCTTAGCTGCTTTTCAGCATACCATGGAACACATACATAAAATGTAAGAAGAGTTTCATGTAAACTCTGAACAGTGATATTAAAAGTAATTATCATGTTTCTGATGAAGTTAAGGGTAGGAACACAGTTCAGTGGGTGTCAGATTCACTCCTTGTCCCCTCCAGCAATGGGTGTTCAAGATTCAAAATGCTGAAAAGCTGCTGTGATTCAGATGCAATGCTGGAGCTAGATGGAGCCATTGCTTTAACTCAGAATATATTGCAGATTCTTACACTTGATAGCTAAGTATTTTTTTAAAAGTTAAAAAGTAGATAGTGGCTAAAACTGCCCATTAACATGGAATTGGGGGGGATTTGAAGGTGGCTGGAGGCATTTTAAAATGTGTTAATAGATTGCTTTAACCTGGTTTTATGACATTAGTGATGTTGAAGACTTGCCAGAAACAATACATGATTCTGAACATTGCTGTGTGGCAGCCAGCCCAAAATGTTGATCCTCTCATTTGGGAAAAGGAGGAAGAGAAGTAGTAGCTAGGAAGAGTAACTTCGTGGGAAGTTGTGGTGATGACAATAAGGAAAGAGGTGATTAGGAGAAAAGAGGAAGGAATGGGACCCTAGGGTTGAGATTGTACAGGAAAGAAAGATGAATGACAGAGAATATATGGAACAGAAGAGGTTATCCCACATTCTGTTGCTGTGGGCACATGGGTGTTGGGGGCATATGTTTTTATGAGCCACATCAATGGCAATGGGCCTTTAGTCATCTTGGAATTCTCAGAAATAAGAAGCTACAGACAATTTGGAGCCATGATCCAAAGCAGCAGACATTTGACACATGTACAAGAGAGTAAGATGCATAGCCGTGTCTTTCTCTGTAGTTTCCTCCCCTGAGCTCTCACACAAAGCAAGTAAACTTAGTCTGAAACATTGCCTTTTCCTTTGTGGTAGCTTTAAAGTACCTCCCTCTTCTTGAAGGATGTGGTTTTGAAATGTTTCTTACTTTAGAATGTAAATACAACAATTTATTGTTTCATAGACATCAGCCTTCCAAAATCAGCAGCGATATGTTACACAGCAGCACTCTTAAAGGCCAGAGCAGTTTCAGATAGGTAAGTGAAATATTTCAGATTCAGATGTAAAGTGATAAGCTCTTCACTCTTCCTGCAAGCAAATAATTTTGCATCTGGCAACTGCAAGTAGTGCTTTTGCTTTGTTGGATTAAGCTCTGGCCCAGCTAATTTGAGCTTTTACTTAAAAAAAATATTTTCAATCAGCTCAGCTTAAAAAAGCTAGATTATCCTTTGCCTAAGTTTGAGTAACTTGACAAACTTTTCAATGTTGCTGCAGATTCTCTCCAGAAACAGCCTCTAGAAGAGGACTTAGTACAGCAGAGATTAATGCTGTAGAGGCAATTCACAGAGCAGTTGAATTTAATCCTCATGTTCCAAAGGTAAGTGTTTGTCCACGTGCACGCGTGCACACACACACACACACACACACACAGCAAAAGGCAAGCCAACTAAAACAGGTGCTACTGATTGATTGCTATCTTCAAATAGGAACAGTGCATTTTCCATTCATTGGTGGTTCTGGTGCTATCAAATGCTCTCTCCATTGCCTGTTTTTGTTTTAAGATAGGCACTGCAGCCTCTAGCCTGCCACAACATCCTCCCTCTCTCCTATGTGTATCCTAACTAGAGCCATCCCATTTGGATTATTTGTTTATATTTGATGAAAGCAGACTATTTCCAGGCATAGGCAAACCCGGCCCTCCAGATGTTTTGAGACTACAGTTCCCATCATCCCTGACCACTGGTCCTGTTAGCTAGGGATGATGGGAGTTGTAGCCCCAAAACATCTGGAGGGCTGAGTTTGCCTGTGCCTGTCCTAATCCTTCCTTCACCATTCAATGAATTCTTTACTTTAGCTATCACGGAGAAGGACTCTGTTTTTTATTGGTCTCTCACAGCACATCTGAGGTCCTCGGCCTCACTCAGACGTGCTCACGCACTTCTTGACTTGCGTGTTCAGGTCCCAGCTGTTCTTGTTGGTTTTCTGAAATCACAGTTGCTGGTAAAGTTCTGCAAATGCTGTTAATACTGGTAGGAGGATCCTAATCAGTCTGTCTTGAAGTGAATCATGGAGCCCTTGGGGATGGTAGGGTTAGGAAGAACACATGGGGAGGGTGTAATGTCACAAGACTGGCAGGGAGAGTGGGGGAATCAGAGAAGGGGGTAACAGAAGAGGGAGCAGTTGTATTGCACTGCTGGCAAAGAGATAAACAATGGTGTGTAAAGTGGTGTGTATGTTTCTGTAGAGTTGTCTTGAGTTAAGGATGTGTGGCTGAGCTAGGTGTATGTACAAGAAAGAGCGAGTGTGGGGTAGCTATGCCTGATTTGCTTTTGACCATGCTGGTATGTGGTCCTCAGAGGGTGGATTAAGAGGCAGTATGGCCCTCAGATTGAAAATAAAGTTCACCACCTCTGATCTAGGGAGACTAGAAATCTCATGTTTTCATCTAGCCCTTTTTAAAAAGGATTTTATGGTTCTGAGCTCACTGTCTTTCTAGATCAGTGTCTTTTCACCCCCCTGCTATTATTTATTTTCAATTTTATTTGTTTTAAAGATGTATGGTAATTGTTATCTGATATAATTGTTCTGTTTGTAAAACCACTTTGTGTTCTGTTTTGAAAGGTACCATAAATCTAAATAGAAATATATAAACCATTTCAGCTTCTGTAATACCAAGCATTCACCTCTGCGTTTCTGCTGGCTGCTTTTGAGCTTCTGAGTTGATAAATAGGTTGGCTGATCAAGGCAGTCCTTAGGATCTCCTGCTAAACAGACTCTACCTGCTTCCCCAGCCATAATTTTCCATACAGAGGGAGATAATATATGTTAACCTCCATAGGGTGGGCACTTGTTTACCTTAATGAAACATTCAAAGACCATGAAATAGTATGCTGTCCTAGAGCATGATTTTGTTTTCTGATTGGTAGAAGCATGTTGACTGAATTTCCAACCTAATATAATTCCCTCCTAAATAGGGTAGTGAATGTGGTGCCCTCCATATGTTGTTGGACTCCATATGAGTTGTACTCTCATCATTCCAGACAATTGACCATGCTGGCTGGGGCTGATGGGAGTTGTAGTTCAAAAACATCTAAGAAGCACCATGTTGGCTACCCCTGTCCTAAGATAAGAGACAATGTTTGAGCTTGTTTAAACATAACTAAGAAAAAGCAACAAGTTGGTGCCGCTTGTTGTCAAGGCATGATTTAATATGAGCTCAAAGGGTCATTTAAGGTCCCTGTTTAGATATGGATTCCAGAAAAATAGAACACAGTGGACCCCTCTGTTTATTCTTGAATTCACACAGCCCATACAAATGTATTAATATATAGCCCTATTACTTTGATTTTCAAGTAAACATCGTGCAAGTTGACAGTATATATATTAGTAAAAAATAAGAAGAAAATCGGGGGAAATGTGGGATAAACAGGACCACTAATACTCCCAAGGATTGTAAGCCTCCTTAGGGAGATTCACCTACCACTTTGAGAACCATGGGAACAGAACAACTATCCAGGAAATAATGATCGTATCAGCATTTTTTTGGGACAATTTCATCTGTAGACAGTCAGAACTATAGCATATTGTACTAGAGCTAAGTTAAAAATAACTCCTCTAGGGAAGAACTTGTTTTTTGCATGCTTTTATTTGTTTTTTCCAAAGAGTCAATTGTTAATGGACCACTTTCTTTGTCTAATAGGAAGTGAAAGCTTTTTCTAAATGGCTGAAATTTAGGATTTTGTCCAGTTGAAAACTAGATGTATCAGATAAGTGAGACAATAAGAAACAGATGGGTTCTCAGAAAGATATTTGAGTAAGTGTTTTAGTTCCATCCTTTTGTTTGTGACTATGGCTAGCTCTAAATGAACCTGTAAACCATTCTACATACAGTGGGTTTGATCCTTATCCATTTGAATATAGTGCTTTCCCATGCAGGAATACCCATAGGATAAGCATGGTTTCTGCTTTGAAGAAAGATGTTGTCCTTTAATGGGGACCATTTTTTCTTGGAAGCAGGGCCTATTGGGGCTTGAAACTGTTCCTATGGAAGGCATTTCTTTTGTGCAAACTAATTGGAGGGGACTGGAAGGATATCTTACTGCTCCTCCAGAGACCTTGTTTTCATCCCTGAACCTTGCTCCTCACACGTCCCTGGAGATCCACCATCCTGTCAAAAGTGGCCCACAAAGGGGTGGCCACTTTAGAATTTGGCCTGCTGAGCCAAAGTTGTTCTTACCCCTGAACTACAGCATCTCTTGACAGATGGTTGACCAGCTTCTGACCAGATGCCTCCAGTGAAGCTAGTGCCTACCAGCTGCCCAGACAGCCTATTCCACTGTCAAATAGCTCGTAACAGTTAGGAAGTTTCTTCTAACGTTTAGCTGAAATTGGCTTCGCAGCAGTTTCCAGACTTTTATTACGTCTGACTTTTAGTATTTAGATCTTTCAACTGCTCTTCATAGAGCTTGGTTTCTAGACCGCCTCACCATGCTGGCTGGATATTCACCAGTCCTTTTTAAATGTGGCACCCAGAACTGAACCCACTACTCCAGATGTGGCCTGACTAGCAAAGAGTGGAACTATTTCCCCATGTGGTCTGGACTCTGTATAGTGCAGTTGCAGCACACACACATTTTACTTGTGCAAATTCAATTATGCACTCTTGGTTTTTGAGGAAGGAGCAGCCTTCCCAACCATGGTTGCAGCAGAGGTGGCAGCTCCAAAATGAGTGAAATGAGTAGGGAAGCTGTAGAGGCAGATGGAAGAAGAAGAAATGTTGAGCTGCTGGCTGGACAGAGAGAGGCTGACAGAGCTGCAGGCAAAACAAACCCCCAAAACTGGAATTGAGCCACATTTCTGCCTGCCTCTCTCCCTGTTTCCTTTTTCTCCCTTTTTGCATCTGAAGGAACCAAGCTTCCCCCCACCTTTCTTGCAGCCTAGGGAGCCAGTGCACAAGATTTCCCCCACTTCCAGCAGGCAGCTTTTGTCTGTGTGCGATTTTGTGTATGTGCTGTGTAGAACGTAGTGCTCACATGAGTGCTCTGGAACGTAGTGCTCACAAGAGTTGCAGTCTTACTGTACTGTTAATGAAATGCAAGACTGTCTTACAGTTGCATGCACTACCAGCTCATTTTACTGTAAACTTGGCAGGATAATTGTAAATCCTGACAGCAAAATTAAACCTCATAAACTGAAAAAGAGCTTTTTGTCATGCCTTTCTGAGCTTCCATAAGTGCCTTTTCATGCAAAATTGAGGACTGATTTTTGCCCTTAGTCTTTTTGCAGACAATATACATGACCTTTATGAACATATTCTTTTGCAGAACATGTGGCTTACTGGGCACATTTGGTGCTGATCAGTGTTAAGGGATTATATTTTGAATTTGTTCTGCTGGCAAAATATAAACTTTAATATAATATTGTACAAATGCCTCACTGTTCTAGATAGTGCAATTTGTGTATTTCAATTGATCTGTTCATTATAACAAATTTTAAGTGTTCTCAATATCTGAGACTAGGATGACCAACATGGTCCCCTCCATATATTGTACTCCACCTCCCATCACTCACAGCCAATATGACCGGTGGTTAGCAACGATGAGAGTTCTAGTTCACAGCATCTGGAGGTTGCCACATAAATATTATCTCTTAGCTATGTTGTCTAGTATTTCTAATATTAGAAACTTGTTTATGTTTATGATTATGTTTAATTTGCTTGTGTAGCTACACAAGTGCTAGGTAAAAGAGTGACTTAAAAAGAAAATTAAAACATCCATGAGGTTAATTCAGATAACCTGAAACATAAATGTTTAAGCTGATGTAATTGACTAATTTCTTATCCCGACCAAATTCTGTTTCCAAGACAGATTTTAAAAGCATTTTATTTTCATGTCATATGGAACAATTAAAGCCTTCCTACCACACTCGTAAAGTGTATATCACCCAATGGGATGAGCCTAGATGGTAGACTCCCCTCCCCCCAGTCCAACTTTCCCCTAAATGAGTGTATACAGTTGGAATTTCAACCAGCTCTATACATTCCTGACACTGATGATATATGGCCCTTGCAGTCTTGATAGTGGAAGGATGGCTTATCCCCAGACCTAATCCTCCTCTGATAATCGGGACGTCCAAATGGTTCTTTCCTTGAAGGTCTGAATTTATCCACCCAGTCTTCTGTCTGCCTGTCCAATCTGATAGAATGTGCACTGAGAGAGCTAATTGCTGAGAGAATTTGCTGCTTGCCTGCATGACTGATCAAGAGCACAGCAAGTTCATTTCAGACAGTCTCAGACAGATTTTGCTTCATCCTTTGCCTTTAGGGGGAGAAGATTATGATGTCTTATCATTATCTAAGAGTTAGGTGTCTCTTCAATTGCCTCAGAACTGCTGTAACCTTAAGGAGTTTAATATGTCTGTACCATCTTTTTGTGTTGTCCTGACTAGCTCTGTGTGTTGTCAAGAAAATTAGCGCTTCGTGTTATCCATAATTCTATCTTCCTTTCTGGTCATGCTTTCTTTCAGATTTCATTATTTGTATTGGTGCAACTTCCAGCTGACAAGGAGCTGGGGAGAATGGTGTGCCAGCAGTGTTAGATACAGGCACAGCTTCTTTAGATTAAGTAAGAGTCAAGTTCTGGAATATATTGTGTCTATGGTTTTCAATTTAAGCGATAACAGGCTTGCTTGACTGCTTGGTGTGTGTGTGTGTGTGTGTGTGTGTGTGCATTCCCACCTCTGCTACCCGAGTTTCCAGGGAATGTATGTTCAATCTTATAGTTAAGCATGAATCTGAAATAACAAATGCTTGTTTTAGATGTGCATTTTTTCTTGGTCAAAACTAAAGTTTCAAGAAGAGTGGTCCTGTGCATATCTACTCAGAAATAAATCTCATTGGTTCAAATGGATCTTTCTTCTGGAATTCCAAAACTTCTTTTATCAAACCTTAGTTGCCTTATAAAATTTGTATAGCACTTTTCACCAGACACTCTCAAAGTGTTTTCCAACAGTACTGAAAGCTACAGTTCTTAAAATGAAATACAATCAAAGCAAAACAAATATTACAACAATAGAGCGTTGTAAAATTCCAAAGATTTGGGAGAGGTGCAAGTTTGAACTGTACAGTGGAAAACCGTAAGTGATTATTCTGTCCATACCATTGGGCAAGGTTTCAAAGTCAAGTACAATCACAGAGAAGGCCCACAACACTCATAGGTGGGACTGCGAATAAGGCACTCTCAACTGATTTTGGAGCCCAAGCTGGTTAATATGGAGAGAGGCACTTCCTGTCATTCAGGGCTTTAACACACTAATAACACCTTAAATTGTAGGTAGCCAGTGAAGCTCCTGCAGAATAGATATAATAAGCCTTGGAGCACCTGTTAAAACTTTAGATTCAGCTGTATGTAGAGTGTATTACAGTAATCCAACTGGGAGATTACTAGAACATGTAAAACTAGCTGGGATATTTTGATCCAGGAATCTAGAAGAGGCAAAATACACATTTTCCCAGCACAAGGACCACCCACCAACAGTGTTTTCACCAAGTTAGGATTCAGTTTATTGGCCTTCATCCAGCTAATTACTACCTTCAGGCACTGGTTCAGCACAGACATGGCTATATCTAGTTTAGACGGTACTGAGATACATTGCTGAATGTCATCTGCATGTTGATGGCACTGAGTTCCCAACTCTCTGATGATGTGACCTAATGACTTCATATAGATATTTAAATAGCATTGGGAACAAAAATAAGGATTGCAGAACTTGGGGCTAAGCCAAACTCAGCTCTTTGGAAGCAGCCCTATAGGTAGGTCTGGGATCACTGTAACACTGTGATCCTAACCCACCAAGTTACTCCAGGTTGATGGTATCAAAATCCACTAAGAGTTCAAGGAGAAGCAACAGTGTAACCCTTCCATTTCTCTCCTAAAACAAGTTATCAGCCACAACCGTCTCTGTGGGTTAAGTACTTAATTCGTTCTGGAGGTCCGTTCTTAACCTGAAACTGTTCTTAACCTGAAGCACCACTTTAGCTAATGCTGCCGCCGCGCCACCAGAGCATGATTTCTGTTCTTATCCTGAAGCAAAGTTCTTAACCTGAAGCACTATTTCTGGGTTAGCGGAGTCTGTAACCTGAAGCATATGTAACCTGAAGCATATGTAACCCGAGGTACCACTGTATATGCATTATAACACTGTGACACCAGATGGCGATGTGGAGTCCTGTCTTTCGCCAATGGGATTCCCTTCTATGAAGTTTACAACAAGTTTAACTGAAACACTTTTTCAATGTGTCTAGATTCAGCCCTGGTGCTGAATTAAATGGGTCAAGATAATTGCTTTTAGTATTTTATATTTTAGTATGTCTGAAGTTGCATGGCCACAAGTCTCTTGAGCACCTTGCTCAGAAAGGGATATTAGTGACTGAGTAGTAGTTTAGATCCTCATGATCTAGGCGTGAGACAAGGAATACTCCCTGCTACGAGGAGGCATCTACCACACTTGAGATTACCTCAACCATCTTTGACAGAAAGGCTGTTGAGCAGTAGGTAGTACACCAACATGATCACTGTTCTGTTTCTCTGGCAGTACAAACCCTCCAAACTGGCACCCAAGTACACTTGCTTTTGGGGGGAAATGGGTGGCTTTTTTTGGAAATGACAGCAACACAACAACCTCTGTGTGTGTGTGTGTGTGTGTGAGAGAGAGAGAGAGAGAGAGAGAGAGAGAGAGAGAGACCGGTTCTGCATGCCAAATTTGCAACTAAAATACTTTCAGCATGCCATCTCCCCCTCCCCCCCCATACGAAAGCAAATAGCTAAACAAGTGATTTAGAACTAGCTATTTTTCTGCAGTTTCCACTTATTTATCTTATGTGTCTGCATGGCATAATGTAGAAAGACAGGCAGATTTAACCCCCTGAGCTGGAGAGTTCACAATTAGTGATTGAGAGGCTAATATAGTCAAAGCTTGACCATTGTTGCAACTTTCCCCCTGCCTTATTTAAGAAATCTATCTCAACACCAACCTAGTTACTGAAGACCATCAGGGGTCATGTCAGAGGTCAGATATTTGAGACCATTTTCCCACAATGGCTCTCTACAAGTGATCCCTTACTGTGTTAAAAAAAAAATTGTCAAAGAGGATTAAATGGGATTAGTAAGAATATTACCCTCCCAGAAGTAGCCCCAAGACACAAAATGAAGAACCTAGTGAAGCAGTAAATGCACTATATTTGACCAGGGCACAACCTTGGCTACATTCCTTCAAGAATCTGAATGGGAAAAGTTAAGTCCTCTAAACTGGATTAGTAAATAATCTCATGGTTTGTGGCATCTGCTGAAAAATCATTAAGTTCACTGCATTCTTACAGTTTGGGGGAGAACTGACAGTGTTATTGACTGCAGTGATCAAGGATGTGATTAGCTTTGGCCATTATTGTGTGGATCAGGCCAGTTCATAAGTGACTTCATCGAAGTCATTCATTTAAATGTTCTCTAAACGTTCTCTGATTTGTTTTCATCAATGAAATTTTAAACCTGCAATTCTTAGTACTTTACTCTGAAAATATTTCTCTTGTTCAAAAAGAATTTCTAAAGGGGTGGGGGCAAATACTCAAGTAATTATACACTAACAAGAGCATTTAAAGTAACCATTTGCATTTTGTGGAAGAGTATACCTGTAGAACAGGAATGGTGAACCTGTGGCCCTCCGGATTCTGTTGAACCCAACTCACATAAGCCCCTGCCAGCATAGCCAAGGATCATGGATGATGGGAGTGTACTACAATAGCAACTTGAGAGCCACACCTGTCCCTGTGGAATGCCCTGCCTTCAGATGTCAAGGAGATAAAGAACTACATAACTTTTAGAAGACATCTGAAGGCAGCCTTGTATCGGGAAGTTTGTAATGTTTGATGTTTTACTATGTTTTATACATGCTGTAAGCTGCCCAGAGTGGCTGGGGAAACCCAGCCAGACGGGCGGAGTATAAATAAAATTATTAACATCATCCCATCCCTGGTATAGAATAGACTCAGTAGATTGCTTTGTGAATGGCACGTGAATACAGTTCTCTGTCTGCTTGAGGACACAAGTCAATTTGGTAAGGCAAATAGCCTCCATCGCCTTTTGTTTTACTGGGAGACAAAAGCAGTGAAGGCAGAGTACTGAACCAGAGCCATACCGTAACAATTGCCAGACTTATTCATTTATTTTAAGAGACCTATTAATGGAGTTTCTTGTGTGTCACTGTTTGGGACCTACCTATCAGTGTGAAACCCTAACAAAGACAAACTCCCTGGGCTCCTCAAAATTTTGTTTTCAACAGGCCCTGCTGGCAGTTGAGCACATCTCCCTTATTACTTCTATAATTTACTGTTGTATCCTCTTCCACTTCTTGGGAGTCATTTCCTTATAAATCGTGTTGATTGTGGTTATTTGTTTCTGCTGTCCTAATCTTGTTCTTGCACGTAAATGTGGAAGTTCATTGCTCTGTAAAAGCAACATGCACTATTTCCCCCACTTTGGCATATTTAGCAGTGCAAACTAAGCTGCATTTTTGAAGAAAGCAGTAAACAAAAACCATCCATGTTAGTAGTAGCATGTTGCTTTTCCAGATGCATTGTCTGCATCTAGATAGTGGGCCTTCTTCAATGGAGAAAGGAGTGCCTGTGACTGAAGGGGTTGGGAAGGGGGCTTTGGAGTACACATGCTGCTTTTAATGGCTTTTACTGGACTGCGGAGTTGCCTAATCCCTGGCTACCACTTCAGTTTTCATTATGAGTTGTGTTCAGCCAGTGCTGTCTGTTGCTGAAGGGTGTCTTCTGTTTGATAAATTCTCCAAGAACTGGGGTTTAGTATTAGCACCTAATATAATGATTGCATCACGTGGACTGAAGATTTTCACTGATGTTCTGTCTCCTAGTCTGTCTAGAAAGGCAATTACATGTATGTTCCTGGAACCATTTTTCGTACTGCAATCTGAAGTATGAATGTGTTTGTAAAATATTAACACTTATCTGATTTAGTCTTTCCCCACTGAGTGGTGTCTGTATATGCCTGTACATAAGGCACTTCTCAAATTTGCATTTGCCAAATAATCCACATTTTGTTCCAGTCAGCAACTTTTATCTCTAATATATGGATCAAGCTAAAAGTAATTTTGAAATATCTGAAAGTCTGTGCGTATGAAAAACTAGCCTCAGTAGCCTGTGTAGCTTCACGTCACTTCACACGTTTTTTTCCAGTACTTGCTAGAAATGAAAAGCTTAATTTTGCCTCCGGAGCATATCCTGAAACGTGGAGACAGTGAAGCAGTGGCATATGCTTTCTTCCATCTCCAGCACTGGAAGCGAATTGAAGGGGCGCTTAATCTGTTGCACTGCACATGGGAAGGCAGTAAGTATTCTTGGTTAGTGGCATGAGCTAATATTTCTCTCTCTCTCTCTCTCTCTCTCTCTCTCTCTCTCTCTCTCTCTCTCTCTCTCGGATCATTATTTTTAAATGTGCACCTGGAGCTCAACTGTGAGGCTGTCCTGACTCATTATTGAGGTTCCCTCTGCACTTTAGTTAGTTTTGGTATTAGTTCTTGTCCAGATTTCAGTCACGTTGAAGGTGCAATTAAGATGACACAGGTGTTCAGCTTGTGCTCTCTTTCTGCTCCAAGGTTTTAAAAATGCATACATGTAGGTGCTCTCTTCTGCAGTGTGAACACTAAAATATCTATTGTGCATGCATATTTCTTTTCCTTGTTCACCCTACCCC
Source organism: Podarcis melisellensis (assembly GCF_964234715.1). Lineage (NCBI taxonomy): Eukaryota > Metazoa > Chordata > Lepidosauria > Squamata > Lacertidae > Podarcis > Podarcis melisellensis. The sequence goes on from NC_138538.1 coordinate 35,568,975, forward strand.
TTCCTTCCAAAAGCCAGTTCATGGAGTTACTTCAGTGTAACTGAATGCAAAGCCAGAGTACTTCAATAAAAAAAAAAATAGCTGATATGTAGAAGAGCATGTGCTGCTAATATTCTATTCTTATGAAAGAAACCACTGTTGTACCACTTTGCCAGTTTTCTAAGAATGTTTTCTAAGCTAGATGGGGTGTTTCAAACTAAAAATGTCAAGAAGTATCTTGGATCGTATTCATATTGTCTTAGAATCATAGAGTTGGAAGGGACTCCATGGATCATCTAGTCTTGTTCTTTGATGCCAACAAGATGTATGCAACATGCCATGTGAATATTGAATTCCTATCCTATTTGATTTGTGAAAGAAGACTGGATGGCTTGGGAGGTGATTGTCAGTGAGTCTGAGGGTAGCTAGAATGGTGCTAATTTAATAAAAGGAATCTGATCACAAGTGGTATAAAGAACACAGATATGACTTTGTTTCCAGGCGACTCTAGTAAAGTGAATTTTGCATGGGTCTGATGTTGATGATATTTTTTTTTTACCTCCTCAGCCTTTAGAATGATCCCGTATCCATTAGAAAAGGGCCACCTATTCTATCCTTATCCCAGCTGCACAGAGACAGCAGACAGAGAGCTATTACCAAGTAAGAAAATTCCATTTCTCACATTTTATTTTTTCCATCTACAGTTAATCACAAAAGTCTGTTCTCTTTCTGTGTGGCATTGTGCTCAACTGGAATACCTGTGTGTCTATACATGCATATAATAAATATTCCATACACTTGTACACTGAATGCAGTTAGCTTTTAAATAAATGAAGCAGCTATCCAACAATGTAAATTAGCCCCCTTTTGTATCTTATATTTGAAGTGGTGGAGGGATTGTGGTCCAACTCCTTCCCATTCTGCAAAGGAAATGTCAACACCTCACACTATGGGAGAGACCACCTCAGTATGACTTCTCCCCACAGAAGCATTGCCTCTGGTGGCCAGGAGGTGAGACGCTGGTGTGGGGAAGAGCTGTGGCTTGTTCTCTTTTCCACATGACTTGGGGTTTCTAGTACAAGATCTTATGGCATTCATATTTATTACATATACACACATATAAAATACCTTGCTGTATACAGCTATACACACACACACACACACACACACACACACACACACACATATACAATAGAACATAAAATACCATAAAAATAATACAAAATAATCTTAAAGATGACTGGTATGGAATGGAGTTGTGCTGTGGTGAGTTCTGTGCTGTGAAGATAACCTGAGGAGGGGAATGTTTCCAAAAGGAGTGGCGTTAAAATATCATTGCCCCCTTTTGTGTCTTTAGCCAGTCTCAGTGTTACTTGACAATATTGCCCCTCGGCTTTGTGGTTGTTGAGTTTCTTTCTCTACTTGTTTGACTGGAGCAGCATTCTCTGCACTCTAGGTTAGTTCTATCAAAAGGGAAGAGCATTTTAAATGGCCTGTGTTCTCCTTCATGCACCCCAGGCCAGAATGACAATTTCTTTCAGGTGGGAAAATATTGAATGAGTGCTTCCCTTGTGGGAATGTCAATTTGATCAGCACTCTTGTGGATATTTCCACTGTGAAGAAAATGCTCAATATCTAGGTTTCAGAATGGTCACCATGCAATTTTAGACACCATCACATCAGCGAGAAGCTGCTGCACTCCTTCAGTAAGCAACCTGCACGGCTTGATTGAAGACCTACATTTGTGGGTGGTATAGAGGTCTTTATCTGAATTGTCTTGTATATTTATGTTGGTCACCTTGGAGACTGTACTATAAAAAGGCAAGGTATAAATATTTAATAATTAGACTTGCATACATTTGCTTAACCTGCAGTTTCAGATAACACTTTGGAGCTTTAACTCAATGTTTTAAATAAAAAAAAGGCTATTTTCTTTCTGGCTTCTAAATGGCCATACTCAAATGAGGAGAGAAACTGGCCCAAGGTCAACTTGTTCAGCACAGACCTAAGCTGGAAATGTGCCATACCTAAAGATTCCAGCTAGTATGGCTGTTTTAAGCACATATATTGCCATGACACAAGCACATAGCTTGGCATGCTGTGTGCTTTTGTATTTTTCTGTATGTTGCGAGAGTTACTCAGCTCTCAGATGTTTGGAGATAGATGTAAAGTAAAGTGAATTTTAAAGATAGGTGAACATGAAAGTTAGGCAATGAAAAACCTTACTCGAAAATATGTTCTGTTAGATAGGTAAAAATGAGTTACACTCACAGAGAAATTCTTGGTGTGCTAGGAAGGGTGCCATTCACTTAAATAACTGAATCCTGTAGTCAGATCAGGAATGTTTCATATGTTCAATATTTTCTGTAGGGAAAAAATACATTAATGACATAGATTGTTCTATAGGAATATTACAGAATGGGGAGTGAAATAGATCCACGTGCAACTGTTGCTTGTGGTGATTCCCCCCTTTTCAAAAATTATTTTTTCATGCATAAACACTTCCTACAGGAAATGTGCATGGTCTTCAAAGGATTCCTAAGATGTTTCAGGTCTGGTATGATAAACAATTGCAATTAAAAAACATGATTTTTAAATATTTTGGTATAAAGCCCTAATGAAAGTGAGGTTGTTTTGGCCTTCTGAATGTCAAACCCTTAGGAGGCATGAAAGTGGTCAAAACAGCAGTGGTTAACCAGCAATCAGCCCTTATAAAATGGCAACCCTGCCTTACGCATACCAGACAGCCATAGAGCTTCCTAACCACTAGAGTTTCCTAATCACATGTACTTGACTTGTACTAGAATCTATGCAAAAATAGAGGTTCTTTGCCACACTGGTAAATTCTAACCTTGAGTTAGGCTCTTGATAGTAGCCCATGAACGATCCTTTGTAAAGTGATTTGAAAATATACTTCTCAGTTGCTAAGTGCGAGAATTTTGGAGCCCCTTTATTTTATAATGAGGGTTTTGTTTCATGCTAGGTGCTGGTGAGATTCTGATAAGTGTTAACTTCTCCATCTTGGGAGAACTTTGTTTATAAAGTATATGGCATACTTATAACTAAAGCAGCCAAGGGGCACATCTGCCACAAGTGCACTTGCATATTTTTGCAATTCAATAAAAAAATTAAATCTTGAAAAGCTCTGTTTAAAAACTAATTAAAATCTGCCCCCAGACTGCTCTAAATTACTCATTTCTCACTCATGCAGGATATTGCTCAAGGAATGCCTCTGCTAGTGACGAACCCTAAGCCATCGGCTTCCCGGTATAATTAAACTCCAGTGCATGAAGACATTTCAGCACAATCACTCACGCATTCCTGTTAAGTTTTTAAATACAAAACTTATCCATAAATAAAATCATCTTAACACTTTTTATGCTGCTACTCTCCAGCATGTTTCAAATTTTAAAAATTCTGTTGCTTTGGTCACTTCTTAAAAGAAAAGAACGTTTTACTCCATTGAGGCTTTCACTGATGTATATCTTAACTGCAAAGGGTGTATTTTAAAATAATTCTTAATTTAATCAGTGTTGCAGATTCCTCCCCTCTATTTAAAGTTATATCATAGTTCATCTCAGATAGGTCTTTCTTCTTTGCAAAATCACGACCTTTATCTAACCATCCCTAAAATACCTGGAATATCAAATAACTATTGCCATTTCCCCTCTTCCTTCCAGCATTTCATGATGTGTCTGTGTACCCGCAGAAGGAACTTCCTTTTTTCATCCACTTTACTGCAGGGCTGTGCTCTTTCACAGCAATGTTAGCGCTCCTCACACACCAGTTCCCGGAACTTATGGTTATTTTTGCTAAAGCTGTAAGTATTGACTCAGCTTACTTAATGTATTTATATGACATGCAGGAACCATCTCTGGAACACTATAAACTAATTCAGAACAATGGACATCTAAAAACCTGATTCAGCATAGCTTAGTGTTCTTTTTTTAAGAGGGGATTTTTCAGAGGTGATACATGACGATCTTAGTTTTCTTTCGGCAGCTGGACTGTATCTCATTATGGGGAAACATCTGATGTACCACAATTTCCAGTTTTAAAGCAGGACATGGGGGTACGAAAGCCATTTCAAACCACATGCAGTTTTTCTTTGACTGCAAGGATTTGCTAATAATTACAGTAGGGTTGCCATACTTCTGGAATACTGTTTTTGCCCAAAAATCTCAACTACTTTGGGCAAAACTTCTTTGCCCAAAAAAGCTCAACAACTTTCCAGATTTTCACTGTTTGAAATATGGCAACCCTAACTTACAGTGTTTGAATTATTAGGATGAAAATATTGAGACTCTCTCCCAGTATCCTGTTACATATTAAGTACATATACAAATAATAAATAAACGGTTGCATTCTTTCTTTCTGTACCCTGGGAGCTAATTGGGAGCTAGTGGCTGACCAAAGAAAACTTCTTTTATGTGGTCTGAATGGAAGCATTGCTTGTCTATTTACCTTAATACTGTTTAGTTTCCATTCCATGTATGGCAAATATGGCAAGTTAAGTCTCTGAAGCATAAAAGGATTTTACTGTTTCTTTATGTTTTTAAAACACTATGTTTCTGTAAGCTTACTATGGCAGGAAGGCAGTCAATTTTCACTATGTGATTTTCACTTTGTATTGATAGCACAAGGCAAACACAATTATCAAAGGGATAAGTGCATAACAACAAGAAGTACAAGTAGCATTGTTCAAACTGCAGAATAAAATTATATGGTAAAATAAAAATAATTTGAGATATGTCACATGGGAGAGGCAGAATGGGACCCATAACAAATACAACTTCAATAACAAATGCCCTCATTGCCAAGAATTCCTAAAGAGGGTTATAAAGGTAAAGAAAGCACTATCTTTGGCCAGTTTTCAGTGGTTATATCAGATCAGGATGATTGTCTAATATTTTGTAGAGTTAATCTTCAACATATTTTCTTGATAGTCAGTAATCATTCTAATATGCTTAGAAGCTTGAGTCATGAGGGCTTTTGTTACCTAAACTGGTATTCTGAAAAGGGATCAGGTAGACGTTTGAATGAACTCTTCTTCAAGCTGACTGCTTTGATTAATAGCCTGAATTATGCAAATGTTATTTATTTACTTACTGGCTATTTCTTGTCCATCATTCATCCCAAAGACTTCCAGGGCAGGATACCAGCTAAAACGCATACACTTAGATACAGTGTCACAAAATGTTGTATAGACTTGGTTCAAATACATTAAAACAACAGGAACAACTAAAACAATTATTAAGACCACAAAGCAGACTAACTACTACTCCACTCAACCCCTTAAAATTGCATGAGCAAATAAACATATCCATCCTTGGCACTGAAACAACTAACACATCAGCACAAAGCATACTTCTAAGGCCAGAGAAGGATAAGAAGATGCTTCCAGGGTCCTAATGAATACTGTACAGTAAACACACCATGCATTCCATATTCACAGGGCACCAGCATTGTCTGGTAGATCTCCAATTTACTCTCCTTTTCGAAGCAAGCATCCTACCTCTTTTCAGAATTGTTTTGAAGGTCCATTGAACCACACATGTAAACAGATGATGTTACATGTACCATCTGCTGAACTGTCATTTCTTTTCTTTTCTGATGTACTACATGCCTGTTTGTCACTATTTTATTTTACTTGCTTACTTTGAGTATTTATACCACCTATTCTAAACATCTTGAAGATGCTTGTGATATATTTAAATAGGCAAGAGTCACAAGGGAGGTGCAGGATGTGTATACAGGTTTTCCCCAGTCCTCAGGTATTTCAGTTGCTACTGTCCTTCTGGATCTCCAGCTCACAGCATAACTCAGTAGAAATGACCTTGGCCAGGAAACAGTTGTCAGAGCAGCCTGATGTTAGTCCAGGGGCAGCCAGTGTGGTGCCCTCCAGATTTTGTTGGGAGTCTTCCATCAGCCCCAGACAACGTGGCCAGTGGGCAGGGATGATGTGAGCTGCTGTTCAACAACACCTGGTGGTACCACAAGGTGGAGTTTCTTCACCCAAGCAGCTGTTGCAGGTGTCTCTTGTAGCTTCTATGGTTAAGGTAGTGCAGATCTAGGCTGAAAGTGGTCTTAATTATTGACCCCCAACCCCCCTTTTGTATTGTGTGTATTACCCAAAACAAAATGCTGATCTATGTAGTTTGACCTACTGTGGCATTAGAAGATAGCAGCAACAACCTCCCTGTAAAATACCAAATTGCCCTCAATTTTAGCTCCTGTGAAACATTGTTTAGTACTGTGATTCGGAGTACCTACCCTTGAACTTTTGAACTGGGCATATACCAGATCATTGATTTTGCTATTGTATAGCCTTGGATGGAGAGTGTGTGCTGAATATGTGTATTACAACAAGTGGAGATCAGAAATAGAGCATAGTTACTAATTTTTGAATGTCAAAGTTGCATGAAATCCATATTCTAGTTTCTTTTCATTAAGCAGTGTTCAAAATATGTAGGTCTGATAACAGGGGCCTCATTTCTACCAAATTTAGTTACTCATTATGTGGGAAAATGTTGCTGGACATGCCAGTAACACTTTTGTGTGTGGTTCATAATTGGCTAACTTTTAAGGAATGAAATATAACTATCTGCTTGATTAATTCAAGGACTGTGCTAGCAAAATTGTATGATTTCCAACAAGATACAAGGTCAAACGTTACACTAACAAAGAATAGCTCAGTGAAGTTCTATGCTGGATTTCTTTATTGTTGCTTTCTAATTTACATATAGAACAATTGCAGTGTTAAACCTGAAAACAATTCTAGCATGCACACATAATAAAACTTTCTTTTGAAATAATGCTTGATGGGAAGTACTGTATATAGTTTCAAATATGTCAAACAACATGGTCATTACTAGCTCTGTTTCCTTAAACAGAGGGAGCTTGCACTGACTTGTGTATGCTTTTGGACTTTGTCATTTTGTCTGGATGAGTACCACTCCAGAACATCAAGAAAGACTTCTCCGGTAAAGCTGATCATCAGTGCTTGAATTATTGGGAAGAAGGAGAGGGTTCCCACTCCACCCTTCATTCATGCACTAACAGTAAGCCCATAAAGAAATATGGTTCCTCCATTAATGCACAAACTATTGCCTTGTTGTTTCTTTTACTACAATGCGAATCTTGCTCTGTGATACTAGAAAACACTTTATGAATGGAGCATCTCTATCACAGTTAAGGAAGTCTTCATTGATAGATGGAATCTGCAGATCTTCTTGTATGAACAAAGTGAATACTTTTTATTTTTAGATAATATTCATACATGACTCAGCAGGCATAGTCTTGGAGGCACTGTGTGAGAAAAAGGTAGAACCCCCTTCTAAAATACCTGCCCCTCACTGTTTTTGTAAGTGCTTACTAAATCTGCCCAGTTAAACAAGGACAGGTCTGTAACTGAACATTTCAACCTTATTGAGCAGTTAAATGGGAATAGCAGGGTTTTCGTTCATGCCATATACTAAGTTAGAAACTATCTTTTTCCAAAATGATTTGTTTCCTTAAAAGTAATTTTTCATAAGCTGACAGTATTCAAATCAGTGTTGTTTTTATAGTGAACTGGTTCATGTGTCACATCAAACTATAGTTACAATAAACAATGGCTTAATTTGAAATCCTAGACCGGGGTGCCCAAACTTTTTTCAAAGAGGACCAGATTTGATGAAGTGAACATGCATGAGGGTTGGTGAGTTTAGGATTTAACCCCAAGGTTGTTGAGCTTTTTTTAGGATTTTACCCTAGGACATATACTGCGATGAAGGCCAGATTAAATCGACCGGCAGGCCCCCAAAACAGGCTTTGGACATGCCTGTCTTAGACGCTTCACTTTTCCGCTGGTCCTACTGCTGCCATACTGCTGGGAAACAAACCATTTAAAACGATGGTTTGATGTTACTTGCAAACTTCACCACTGTTCGTCTGCTATAGTGATAGCACAAAATCTTGTTAGTGTTGGTTTTTCTTGCATAGTAACATTGGCCTCAATTTTATTTGGAGACCAAATTTCAGTTTGGGCTTTACAAGCATTATAAATTTACTTTGAATTGCATCTGAAACATGCTTAGTCTTGTAAAATGTTATATCTGGAAACAATTACGTGCTTCAATATGAACAAATCTAAAAAGATAAACATTGTAATACCTGTATTTTCTAATTTGCTGATATACCCAGAATATCATTCTATCATAGTAAAAAAAGAATACCTACATTTAGTCCTCTTGTTACATCTGTCTATAATGCATTTGTCCTTACGTTTCAATGTTTAACTCAATGTTTTTTTCTTTCAATGCAAATTTTGAAAGATTTCAAACTTAATGAAAGTAATGATACTAATAGTGCAATCCTGTTCATGTCCTTTCAGTCCCGTTAATTTCCGTGAGACTTGCTTCCAGGTATAGGATTGCTGCCATGTATAATCTGAGGCTGTGATTTTAATTGCCACTTCACTGTGACCCAATAAAGTTAACAAGCCTCCACCAAATACCTGCTTTGAGTATTATTGTAATAGAAGACAAGATATAAATATTAAATCTAACAGAAAGTGGTCATTTGAACTGCCCGTGAACAATGCTGTAAGAGCCTGGGTTAATTCCAGTTCTTTTTTCCTCTTAATTTTGGGACCATAATTATTTAAAGTATACAGAATTCTCCTGTCATGAACATGACCCTGGAGCCAATCAGTATTCCTTCTTTCAGTGTTCAGACTTGCAGAATATTATGTATATAGCCAAAACAGTAGACACACGCAAAACAACAACAGCACACAGGAAATATTGGGGGAACCCTGAAGTTTTTACGGGGGGGGGGAGCAAGTGGGTGGGAATTAAACAGCCCCTCAAAAAAGGATGAATGATTGGAACAGTAAACAAACACTCTGCAGTACAACACCTTTTTGTTGGTCCTACTTGTTTCTTGCTAATAGTCATGTTTCTGTGTCTTCTTGACTCAGCTGATACCAAGTTATAATACAACATTCCTTCTGAAGATTGAGAGACTTCCTTTTTTCTGCTGACAGCTGTAAGCTTTATTCGCAAATGACTGAGTCACTCATTCCTTAACCCATTTTCACTACTGTAGCCAGTTTGCTACTACTAAATTAATTATTGGACTATTTGGTTATTTATTTAAATTTATATCCTTCTCTTTCCTGAGGACAGGGCAGGTAGCAATTAAAACATGCACATGTGCAGTCTTTCCTAAATTATAATTACCCTATGTTTCCTTAAGCTTAGAATGTTTTACATTCAGGTTCTGAATTTGATGGACCTCCAGGTGAAGTGAGACCTTCAGTTATGAGGACAGCCATGGAACACCTCTCTGTGTCCTGGCGGTGTAAACTTGGCATGTGGATTTATACAGCCATGAAGGCCATGGTCAATTGAAATTAATGCTTATGACAGCACAAGGAAAGGAAGTTGGTCTCAGGGATGTAGGGCTCAAGCTAAGCCCTTTATAGGTTAAAAAACAGCACTTAGGCTCTCATTTGAATGACTCTTTTATTTAGATTACATTATTTGCCTTGTTTACTAAATAGATTGCATTCAGATTTCAAGAGTGTGAGTGTGGCTAATTCGTTTTCTACATTTACGAGATAAAAAACAGAGCTTCATGCTCTAGTAAGTTAGATTTTTTTTAAAAAAAAATCTTATTAACATGTCCTGCAACAAATTGGTAAGTCCTAGGCCTAAACACTGCCCCCCACCAAAGCTCTTGCTCTTTTAAGCTATGAAAGTAGATCAGTAATAACACCTGGTGGTAGAAGCCCATAAGATTTGTTCCCTACTTTCAGGTTTAAAATTTGGACTACATGAGGTTATCTTTGAGCAGTTTTTATGCTTTTAAAAGACAGCCTTCCTTCATATCCCCCAACTCTTCTGTGTATTCCACAGAGGAGATATTGGATGTTCTCAGCTGTCTAATCTGTTCTGTCAGCTATGTACTTCTGTAAAAGAACAAAACTTAATATCTTTTATTTAACAGAATAACATTGACTTATGCATTTTCACTGGATAATATTTCACTTGTTTCCTCTACAATCAAATCGCCAGACAAGCCTCTTGCCAAGCTACAACAAAAATTGTTGAGAGGCCAAAAACCACAGCCAGTCTTTTAATAGCTGCATCGTATACACAAAGGAATATGCCAACAGTGAAAGCTCAAAATTGGCTCATAGCTGCTAAATTGAAGTGAATGGAAGCTTTCCATTGGGTCCAGTGGGGCACAGCGATCTTGATTGGCTTTTGTTAGCAGCTGGAATGGGTTACAGGGCCTGCTTTCCAGAAGCTTTGAATGTCCCAGTGAGAAACAGGATTACTATTATTTGAACTTGTTTATGTGGTTGCTTAACCTGAAGAGATAGAAGCCAGTTGAATGGCAATCTTAGATTTCTTTGCAAAAACAAGAAGTCATTAGCAATATGCAAGGAAAGGAGCCTGTGTAGAATTGGGTGCTCTGTTCTCATCTCTGTTCCCTTTTTCACTGCCAACATAAGCAGGAAGCAAGAGGAATGTACCCTCTGTGTCTCCATCCCTCCAATGTTCATATGATGGAGTCTTGCTGAGGGCACTTTCTTAGACCTGAAGTAACAATACAAAGATCCTTCGATCTGAAACAATACAAAGCAATCACCTTAGGTGGCAGCTCTAATTCACATATCACAAAATACCAGTGTAACAAATTGTCATCCTATCATCAGCTACTCCATGTGTTCTTGCATATTTATTTTGAAGCACTGGGTTCATTTGGAGATTATACTGGTAGGGCAGCTAGACCTCTGAATTCCAACAAATGAATTCACATAATTGCATGACAACTGCTTTTGTAACAGGAATAAATCCCTTTACTGTTTTGTCGAAGGCTCGTTAAGTTACACAAGAATTAAATTAATACACAGCTGCTGAGCATCTCAAATTTATAAACACTAGAAGCTTCTGCTTATCTGTGAGAAAATGTATATGGCTTGGAGATGTGTAATGAATAATAGCCTACATTTGAACTATGTGAAATAGTCTCCCACAAGCTGGATGTGCAGGGATGAAAGGTGCTGTTTTCTTGCCTTACTAACCTACATCTTAATCTGTAATATTAATTTGAGAGACGACACTTGTAATTTACAGGTTAGCTTCTGTGTGTAATTCCTGGATATGAAGAATGAGCCTTTGATTAAAAGTATCATTAATATAGTAGTGGAGCTGTGAAGTTACTTGGAATGAGAGCTAACTTTAGAGTTAGCTGAGTCAAACTGTTCTATGTCAAGGCAATTGAAGATAGCATGGCTGTCTCCCTCAACATTAATCCATTTGCATAGCTAAAATACTATTTCAAATGGCAACTTTCTAGACTGTATTTTCTGATGTGAAGAATGGCAAAAGGTCCCAGTGGATTATAGAAGGCAATTAGGAGAAAGGATGGTCCATTGTGTAAAATAGTATCTGTGCTGAATATGAGAAGGTTGAACGGGGTCACCAGGGCCTACAGTTTTTTCTCTCGTAAAGTCGAAGCAAAGATTAAGGCACTATTAAGTGAATATAGCTAATGGCTTGAAAACCTTTGTTTCTGCACTAGCTCTGCCTCGCTTCCATATTTAAGTTAGTTATTTTTGCTGCCATAGAAGCCTTATTCCATGATTTGCCTATCTCTAATAAGGGTAGTCCTGAAGTACAGAATGCCTAAGACTGACTGAACTGTTTAAAGACAAAACTGTAAAAAAGCTAGCATTCTTAACAAGCCAGGGTTTCATAGAAATGTATTTCTTTGTGTACCTTTCCCCCATCAGCTCCTCAGCTGAATTTTTCTTCTAGGCATATTTTGGTGAATCCAGCCATTTCTCTTCACAATCTTTTATTTTTAAAGCATCTGCATCTTTCTGGAGAATTCAGATTCCCCCCCCCCCCCATTGTCATATGTATACCTTTTTTGCATATTTAAAGTTCAGAGTTTCTCTTCTTTTGAAAAAAAAAAAAAGAAATGTATTTAGAAAGTTTAACAATAAAAAGAACTATATTGTGCATCTGTTTTTTCCCCGGCCAAGCCTAATCTGTTTTGATTCCTAAATTATTCCACTTATATTCAATGAAGGCCAGTCAAATATGTCAGCAGAATACATCTTGAATGAGTGTGTTAACTTTAGCATTAAGCTTAATTGTAGCCTTTTCTTTTCTTTCAGTTCTTTGGAACTCTTTTGTCACCCTTGAGCTTCATGATGGAGAAGATTGAGCGCCTCATGCCTACTGGTCTTTGGCATCAGCTGACCCAAATCTGAGTGAACTCAGTCCTTGGGTCAGTGTTCTCAGGAACTCCACCACCAACACCCTCTCTAGCACAAAAGCATCTGCAGCTGCGGGTGTCAAGGAAGACAAACTCCGTGACTTAGTTTTGTTTTGCATCCTGTTACTGGTGCTTAAAATTGCTGTACCCCTTTTTAAGCCTTAGAATCTATAACGATTTAAGAACACCATGTTTGGTGGGACGGGGAGGGCAAGAGTGTTGTGCTCACTTTAGCTGTACAATTTGAGATTACTGCTTTCTTTCCAGAAATTCCAGAAAGCAATAAATCTGATAGACTGTGTGTTGAAATTGCCTTCTGCGTGTAAATGTTTTTTTAACAAAAAATAAAGCCTGCAGGAGTGGTGTTGGAATCACTGGGCATTTGCTGAGGCCCACACCCAAGTAGCCCACGGACAACAGCCAGAGAATCCTAGTCCTGCTGCTCCTGCATCTTGCCGTCGCTGCTTGTTCACCTGTCCTCTCCCGAGCAAATGATAAATTACAGGAGCAGCCATTCACCTTGTCATTCTCCTATTATATTGCCGTAACTGTGCAGGTTAGGCCCAAAGCAAGAAAGCAGGTGAATGGATAGCAGCACAGAGGAGGTGGAACCACTGAGGATTTCTGCTCATGCAACAAAATCTTCCTGCTTTCCTCCTCCTGTGTGCCCCCTAAATCTATTCTGAGGCTTCCCCCAAACCTCTGGAGCAGATTGAAGGAGGGCACAAGGTATGCACAGGGAAAGTGGGAGTTCAGTACCACAAGCAGAAATCCCTGTGCTGGTGGGACAAATTACTGGGTTCCACCCCCTGTTCTAAAACACCCTGAGTATATGACCTCTCAGATTGGTCACCACATTCTTGTGATACTGATTTTTAACGAGCTTACAGCTACCTTGCAGAGTACATGGATTCATGACCCATGATGCTACCTCACCCTTCAAGATGGGGCAGGGTAGAAATTCATGATCATCACATTGCTGTGGTCACTTACATGTTCTTCAATCCAAATTATATTCTATTACAAATATGTCTACCCCAGCAACTGGTCCAGGTCCTCCCTCTTCTAAGGGATTAAATTAGCTGAATTGTTTTTTTCACATTTACCATTCAGTGAGTCATAAATCAGAGCTTAACAAGTGGGCTTTGTCACTTGTGCTTTCAACTGTTTCTGGGATTGCTTAACTTTGTAGTGCTTGATGGAGACTGATACCTTGGGAGGAATTTATTCTAATTGCAGCAGACAAAATTGATGCTTGCCTTGACCTATGATCATACAGAAGCATTAACACAGCTCAGATCTGATATCCCAACCCCCTGTTCTGACTTTGTTCCAAATGGCAGCTTTCTGGGGGTAAACTGTGAAGCCTAAACTTTTAAATGATGGCACTGTGACTTTGGATGGCACATGCGTTTCTCAGTTTGCAATTAGAGGCATTGTCAAAGCACACTCCCATCTATTCTAATGAGGGAACAATGCTTCAGCAAAAGATGCATAGCCCCCACAATGGAAAGAAACATGTATATCTGTCTTCAGTGAGTCCTTGCACAGAGGTTGGCTGTTGATCTTGAAGCATGAGATAGTACCACTTCCCAGATGATTTATAGACCATGGGTCCCCTGCCTGTTGAGACATTGATTTTAAATGTTGCCAACACTTATGGTCTCACCCCATTCCATATATTAATTCTGAAAGGCCGGGAACAGCTCAAAATCCGGAAGCCCATTCTCAGTTACATTTTGTGCTTTCCCCCATTTTAGAGATACATATATTTTCAATAGAAGGCACATGGCAACCTTATCACCTACCACCCCATCTATACTGATACTTGCGTTCATATATGACAACACAGGAAAGCAAGAGATACAAATTGCTGGAACTATTCAGCTACCAGGAGGTAACTCTCTACGTTTTCTTCCAAGTGAACGTAAGCCACAGGGGCTGTTTCTCACGCTGGTATCGCTGTGATGATTAATAGACTTGTTGTGCTCATGCAGTTTCACTTCACCATCCACAGGGGCCCATAAGGTAAGCGATATAATGCTTTTTAAAGTTGAACCTTTTCCAGCATATGTGTGGGGTTATAAATGAAGCACAGCCTCCCATGTATCACTCCCTAGAGCTGGTTTTTCTCACTGTCTCTTCTTTGACATGAGTGAACTAGAGTAGGATGAGCTTGTGGTGAATGTAGTCCTGGCAGCAATTCTTAGCCTATTTGGCTCCCATAAGACACTGTGTGTGTGTGTGTGTGTGTGTGTGTGTGTGTGTGTGTGTGTTACTCTTCTGCTATCTGGTAAAACACGTTGCCATGTTTATCCACATTGTTCTATGACATACTCAGTTGTGCACACTGAAATGTGGAGCAACTGGCCCAGCTGAGAATGGTGCTAAAAAGCCAGAGATCATTTTAACCAATGTGTAATCCTTCTTTATGAATGTTCCAAAACTACATTCCAGTTCCAATGCAATTCTCTGTGCCCTGGGGTAGCTTTTAGCTCTCAACTGCTTGATCTGACATATATTTACTTGGAATTAAACCCCAAAAAGTTTGATGTGACTTGCCCCCAGTTAAGTGTGCACAGAATTGTAGCTTTTCTTCTTCCTGGAGACTTAGTTCCTTCTATCATTTCATGTTGCTTTGGCAATGCCTTTCAATTGCAACTTAGAAATGTATGCATAGCATTCACATTGTGCTCCTCACTGAGAGTAGAATTGGCTTTTAAAAAAAGTCTTTGCTTAATTTTGCAGTCCTTGCTTTTTGATATGTAAGTTTCTGAGAGCCAGTGTGGTGTAGTGGTTAAGAGCAGTAGTCTCGTAATCTGGGGAACCAGGTTCACGTCCCTGCTCCTCCACATGCAGCTGCTGGGTGACCTTGGGCCAGTCACACTTCTTTGAAGTCTCTCAGCCCCACTCACCTCACAGAGTGTTTGTGGGGGAGGAAGGGAAAGGAGAATGTTAGGCGCTTTGAGACTCCATAAAGGGAGTGAAAGGCGGGATATCAAATCCAAACTCTCCTCCTCCTCCTCCTCCTCCTCCTCTTCCTCCTCCTCACCACCAGTAAATTCTAGCATTTGGTAAGGTGCTTTGCCATGATGTATTTCCAGTGCCTCATGCTTAAGATTTACTTCCTGGTGATGTGTGTTACTGTACAAGTGTTTACCTTGATTCTTGTTGTTCTTCTGGTGAAGATGCTGAAGCTCTGAGTTGGCAATATAAGGAAAAGGAGTTCCACCATTTTGCAGGACAGCTTCTGAAAGTGCCTTTCTGCTTCACTTTGATAGTCAGACTTAGCACCCCATAAAGGCAAAGGCATACTTTGGGTTGACACTGGAAGTACCGGTAGCTAAGAAATATAAGGGGGTAAAGCAGCCTGTAAGTATGCAGGGTTCAGAAGTTTAGGACTTGTAAGTTTAAAACAGCACCCTGTATAAGGCCTGGAAGATACTAGGGAACCATGGTTAATGCCACAACACTGATGCCATTAGCTCTCAGCAACCTTATTTGAATGCCTGCCAGGTGGTCTTATCAGCACACGCAGGGTCAAAGATACAAAGGGTTGCTAAAGGATCTAATGGGCCATGCAGCACCAACTCCCATACCGTGAACAGCAATCGGAAAATGGGGATCAGGTTGTTCTCTGCTGGTTACTCTTAACTCATAGTATTCTTCCCTTACCCTACTCAGTATAGTGGTCAGTTCAGATAATACCAAGAATGTTCTTTCTTTTAAAAAAAATTGATAACCAAATAATCCAAGCCAACTGGGCTGTTTTTTTGCAGTGTTTTCAGGCAGCCAGTCATCTCTGGATGAAGTTCCTCCATGAAAGAGCTTCATGATGCAGTTTTGCTTGAAACTAAATTCTGTTTTATTGGATCTAATTTAAAGTTGGACAGTTTTATTTATTCTTCTCCTGCATTTAGGAATTATTGCAAAGGTGCCAAGACTTGCGGATTCGTGACTCCAAGCAAGGCTGGGTTCAGAGGTCACAGTCAAGACCATTAATAACAAGGTGCAAACGGCTGGTTTATATGTAATGTGAAGCTTTTTACTTATTTCATTTATGCACTTCGGGGGCTCTGTTTGCTTACGGAGCACTTGGTGTCTGGTACTTATTTAGGAGATTGGGTTCATACAGGCCTTTGAAGGAATGCAGCAAATTGTTCTCTAGTGTTGTAATTCTGCGGTGGTAGCTGAACTTATTTGTCTCTGCTTATTACATATGTGCTGAGCCTGAAGGTTATTCTTCACTTAAGAAGCAATTGTTGAATCCACAGAATTGCAAGCTGGAAGGGGTGTTTTACATGTCCGCCTTTCATATGGAGGATAGCAGGCCTTTAGCTGGGAAGCCTGAAGAACTCAAATTAGTAGAGTGCCCTCCAGTGATGAGATATTTACATGGTTCTCATGACTATCAATAAACATTACTCCTCATTTCAATGATGGGATGGTATCAAGGAGTTGTAGACTGTGATTTGCTGATAGAAAAAGAATTGTAACCATTGTGTTCACAGAGTTTCATTGTATGCTGTACATACAGTGGAGTACAGGGTTGAGAATCAGGTTTGCACGGTCCCACTGCAGGTAAGCTGTAAGTTTCCTGAAGCATCATCTGTCAGGCAGAACGGTGGTACCTCTGCTTATGAACGCTTCTGGTTACAAATGCTTCAGGTTACGAGCTCCGCTAACCTGGAAGTAGCTGCTCCTGGTTGCGAACTTTGCCCCAGGATACGAACGGAAATCGCGCGGTGGAGGTGCATGTGCAGCAGGAGGCCCCATTAGGATAAGAATGGTTTCAGCTTAAGAACAGATCTGCAGAACGAATTAAGTTTGTAACCAGAGGTACCACTGTACACATAATATGACAACAGTATTCGAGTGGATCCTGCATTGTAGGTTCTACATGGAGTGAGAGTCTTGGGCATGTGCTCAGTGGGCCTTGTATCAATGTTGGTAGGCAATCAATTTGGAAATCTCACATCCTCCACTGCACCAGGGGGCATCAGGCTAACTTGGAAGAACAGAGCCATATGGCAAATACAGCTCTGTCCTCCAAACACCTTGCTTTCACTTCCTGCTCCCCACTCCTGCCACCTGAAACTGCTGCCTCAGTCTGCATAATAGTGGGACTAGGCCTGCTGCTTTACTTATTTTCTCAAAGTAGCACCAAAACTCAGCTTGCCTCAAGAAAGCACCTTGGAAGAATTCAGCTGCTGGCAATTTCTCAACACAGGCAGCAGTGGCCCTGGTGTAAATTGTCCATTGCATCAAACCTGAATTAAAGAGGTGAAATAGTTTTCTCATACTTTGCTCTCTTTTTCAAAAATTTCCACCACCTTGCCCAGCACTACTTCAAGAAAGAAGCAAGCTAACATTAATTTACCTCACAAAGACCCACTGATGGGAGTTGTCGTTCAAAACTTCTAGAGGACACTGTCCCACTTACATTCTTCTGTGGGACTTGCCAGTCACACTAGGAATTGTGCTGTACTGCCCTTTGAAAAATAGTCGATACCAATACTGTATTCTCTTGCATTTCTTTGTGAGAATGCAAAAGGTTTCTCACACAGAGGCCTCATGGATATTTCTGCGTGTAATAGTATCCTCATGCATTTGCCAGCACCAGCCAATGTGTCCAAATTGAAATTCCTGAATCTGTAGACTCTGCTTATGCAATCTGTTTTCTCTCATAGGCTATTTATAAATGAATACAAGTTAACTGCATAAAAACAAAATCGCGCTATCTTACCTGAAGCTATTGCTGATTAACAAATTAAGTACTGGTTTACTGTCTACAGGTTTGATGTCTGCATTGACTGTTCCCCTCACCCCCTTTCAGTCTTGCTGCAGCCAACTGGAGGACTGTCGCATTTCCCTGCCTTGAATCATCAGCCAAGATTTTAAGACAACAATTCCATCCCCCTCTTTCCACAGCAGTCACCGCCCCTGGCTGCTGCTGGCTGGGTCAGTCTGGCCTGTCTCCTGTGCAGTAATAATGCACTTGAAGGCCGTGTCTAAAAAATCCTCTCCCACACAGGTCGTGGCAGGTTAGACAAATATTAGTTCAAATGTCCCATAAATTGTCCCCAAGGGGCTGGACCAGCAGCCATCCCTTTTCATTGCACAGATCTAACCCCCCTCAAGGGGAAAATTAGCAACTATTAGCATGTGTGAGGCAGAATTCCTGCTGTGGGTGGAAAGCTGTTAAGAAATGCTTAAGAGAGCGGGCTGTTAATATGTACACCACACTGATGTGGTGATTTAGTAGTAGCAACCCTTGCAAAGGCAGAGACTTATTTCAGTGACTTTTTAAAATTATTATTTGAACAAGGACCCAAGGGCTTATGTGCACATTCCAGTAGCAATGGACACATGTTAAGAAAATTCCAGTAGGATTGTTTTATTTTTACTCAGAGGTTTCTTCTACACACACACACACACACAGTCACCGTCTCCCTCTAATAGTGACTAAATCAGAGGGTGAATGCCAACAGGATTGTAGCTAAAACAGGCACACTGAAAAAGAAAAGGGAGATAGCAAAGTGACTGGTAAAGCCCTAGGGTTTGCAGAAATAAAAAAAATGGGGGTGGGCAAAGATGGCACCCTCCAAAAAAAAGTCTAGCCCAATAATGACAGAGCTTATAAGTGGCCATGGAATGCTGACTGGAGTGCGGAGACAAATACTGGGGAAGAATAGGCAAATGGAATGGAGATTCCTAGAAGGCATGGCTGACCAGAGCCATGGGCAAGAGTCCTCCATGCTGCAACTTTTTTTTTGTAATTTCTACTTCTGACTATTCCTCAAACACTGTATGTTGACAGCTCACTAATTCCCCAGTTGAATGGTTGTAAACAGTTAAATGGACTGCATGATGCCAAAGGCACTAAATAACTTCCTGTTTTAAAACTAAAAAAGGATGGCAGTTTGTCATTGCTATAGTAAATTACTACGAGAAATAAAAATGAGCAGCATCAAATGTTCTTAATGTGGATTTTATTCCCCTCCTCCTTTTGTAATTTTAATCTTGAATATATCCAGGTGTGAGCCTTTAAACTTTGCTGAGAATTTCTCATCCCTCTCTTCCATTTGATCCTGTACTTCCGCAAGCACAGAGAATTTTTGTAGGTTAAACTTTTTTGCTGGCACAGATTAAACAGGCGGGTAATTCCCTCAACCGTTCCTCATAAGGCTTGGATTCCAGACTGTTGATCATCTCAGTCATGCTCCTCTGCACACGCTCCAGCTTGCCAATATACTTCTTAAATGGTGGTGTCCAGAACTGGACACAGCAAAAGTACAACAGGAATGAAGGACACACCAATGGTTTTGCAAGGAGCATAATCGAATATCCTTGTCCATCAAGGAAGATATCCAGCAACATAAATTGCTAATGCAGATATAGACTAATGAAATAATCCCCATCTTCATCATATTGTTCATCTGAGACTTAATGAGCTGGTCTGATGAATCATTGGATACATATTTACATGTTTGTCTACCACTGGACTCAACAGTTGTTTATGAGACTAGCTGCCCATGACAACAGTGGGATTGGAGCCATAATTTATGTTTAGGCTTACTACTACTCTGCAGAAAATCAAATCAATAAGCTTTTCCTAGCATGCAGAGAAGCAACAGTGAGGAAAGCTTCTGCTTCTAATTCAGCGTCTAATTTTTGTCTGTTGGGCACTGTGCTTTAAACAGCTGCACATGTTTATAAAAGAAGCTGGCAACTTTATCAAGAGGTGCCCATGCTGTGGCCCACGTTTGGCTTCACTCATCTTCTGCTCTGAAAGACTGCATCTGCATCTTCCTGACTTGTATCCCACACGTTCTGTTTCAGATGGAATTGGTGTAATTCACTGCAACTGTTCCATCCCAGTTCTCTGTGATCCATTCTTAAACCAATTAACTCTCCCGCTAGCCTTCTATATCATACATGGCAGATTTAAAGATTATTAGAACATGATCTTCTGTGGAGATTCTTCTAGACACAATACACATCACTTAGGAAGGGTTTGTGAGTGGAACAGAATCCTTGACAAGGCTCATCCCCTTTTAAAAGCTCCACTAGATAGAAAACATCTGCTTTTTAAAAGAGAAATGTGCACGTTCAGTGGAAAATTGAGTACAGCAGATACATTATGTAAGAGAGCACGTAGGGAGTTCTGAATGTTATTAGATTTACCAATTAAGGGAGTCCTTTTAAAAGGGATGGCTAATTTGTCCCTTCTGCCTCCCCCTTCCAATAGTAGAAGCAAATTTATTGGACAAAGTTAGCATTTGAATATACAAACCTACCTTGTGTGGGAAGACCATTAGCCTGTCTACTTTCAGTTTTCTGAGAGCCCAACTTGGCAGGGTGTTGAAGATCTGTGATTGGATTTCCTATCTCATTATCAGTGTTATTTTTCCAGAAAAAGAAGTGCTGGAACTCACCATGAAACCCTCCTCTTTCTCTCAGAATGGCAATTGTGCCCACCAGAGAGGTGCTGGAAGTGAGTTCTGGCTGAAAGAAAGCCCTGTTCATCATTATTATTTGTAAAAATGAGCTGGCTGGGGAGGGACAACTGATCAAGACTGTATATTAGGGCAATGGTGAGTTTAACTATTTCCCTGCTGTGTAATTTCCCTATAGAAACCACTCTTCCCACCCACCTGATTAAGGAAATTGTATGGCACACATGAAGGGACGCGGGTGGCGCTGTGGGTAAAAGCCTCAGCGCCTAGGGCTTGCCGATCGAAAGGTCGGCGGTTCGAATCCCCGCGGCGGGGTGCGCTCCCGTTGCTCGGTCCCAGCGCCTGCCAACCTAGCAGTTCGAAAGCACCCTTGGGTGCAAGTAGATAAATAGGGACCGCTTTCTAGCGGGAAGGTAAACGGCGTTTCCGTGTGCAGCTCTGGCTCACCAGAGCAGCGATGTCACGCTGGCCACGTGACCCGGAAGTGTCTTCGGACAGCGCTGGCCCCTGGCCTCTTGAGTGAGATGGGCGCACAACCCCAGAGTCTGGCAAGACTGGCCCGTACGGGCAGGGGTACCTTTACCTTTACCTTTATGGCACACATGAGCACAATTCAACACTGATTGGCCAACAGGTACATTCCTTGGGCTGCTCCCTGTGATTCTTTCCTGGAAATTTTGAGAACTTGAGCACAGAGTTTTCCATATGCAAATTGTGGGCTCTATCACAAATTGATGGCCCTTCCCCTTCCTGAAGGTTGCTACTTCTAAATTGGATTACCACTTTCTGTTGCTTTGGGGAAGTGCTCAGCAGCCATAAAAAGTGGACTTAATCAAATGCCTGTGACTCACTTGGCAACTGCATTCCACACATCATTTACAATCACAGTAGGAGCATGGGGGTGGGTTGGGTGGATAATTGCATTTTCCTAGTTTTGCTTGGGAAATGCAATTTTCTTTCCCTTGCAACAGAAGCATGGAGTGTTTTGGAGGACTTCAGGATTCCTTGCAACAAACAACTGCATATTTATTGTACCAAAAATCACTTATGTGTGAAGACTCTGACTACGACTCTGTTTTCATGGTTGCTCCATGATAACAAAATCTTCACCTTATCTCTTCACCTTACCCTCTGCTTTTTAAAAACCCTTTAACTGCTGCCATCACTGGAAGCATTAAAGGACAGCAAGCTTATTTCCCCCACTTTATCAGTCAACTTATTACCAGCATTGCATCTTTTACATGATGGGCTTTGAGGAACACATTGTCTCTGAATGAGTCCTCCTTCAGTATTCATGCTCCTGAAATTACCAAAATACGCAGCTGCTGGAGAGAACTATTGCCCTCCCTCACACCTTTGCAGAGACAGGCTGTATTGGATGAGGCCTTAGGCACTCTTAACTACCTCTGCTGCTTACTGAACACACACACACACACAGAGGCTCAGAATAAGTAGTCCAGGACTGTTTATGAAGCAAGGCATCTTAAAACCCCACCCCACTTTCCCAAATTCTCTGTCACTCATCAAGTAGGTCTGGAAGCCTCCTCAGCACTGGTATTCGTGCCAGAGGGGAGCTCCTAAGCAGTTTTGCAAGGACGAATAAGTGTTCATCAACGGCTGTTGCCCCTCAGCACTTTTTTCTTTCTTTCTTTTTTAGCACTGAGGTCCTTTCCAGACCACTGAGCGAGCATTACCCTCCGGGAAGGGGGGGGGGGAGAGGAGGCTTGTTTTGTTGTGAAGGTTTAAGTCTTAAATTGATGGCAGGTGAGGCAATAATGAAGATAAATGAAGGGAGCTCTTCCCGGCAGATTAGATCTTGGTGCTGATGAACATGTCTGTTAGGGCAAGCTTGAAAGGCTCTGGGCTGAGTTCAACTTCTCGTCTCCCCTTTCACCTTCAGAAATTCTAGTAATGCCATTTGGAGAGGGGAGAAACAAACCTGAGTGCAAGCAACGTAATCTGTAGATGCTGGAGGGATTTGGACGGTCTGAACTGATGGCACCTGCCTGCAGCTGGCCAAAATTCAAATACGAACTTGACCGGGTTTTTGGAGCTGCTGCAAAATCTTAATACCACAATAGTGGAATCCTTGGCATTCGTATTACACTTTCCGGATGTTAGAGAAACTGCACATACACTATCGTGGTCTGTATAGCAAGCCTGTAAAGTTCATGTTATACCCATATTACAGATGAGCAGGTTGAGGCTAAAAGAGTAGCTTCAGTAGATACTGTGTGTTCATGGCATTTGATCCAGGGACTTTCTGGTTCACTGAAATATATTTCAGAACTGTAATTTTAAAAATGTTTGTATATATAATTTAGTAATTTCCACGGTCGTGGATGGCAGTAGGCTTGTCAGATGGCCTATATTTTAAGGGCAGTCCCTGTTCCCAGATCACTGATGGAAAACGTAAGCAGAATGGCAGTGTACTGAGTCTAAAGTCCACAAATAGTTATCAGTTCTTTGCATCTTCCCTTTGGATATTGTGGTCTGCCTGTTGTCCTCCTTGGCAGTGAGACTTGACTAAGCAACAGCACAGCTGTCTATGGTTGAAAATAAAGTATTTAATATTTGGGTTTTGTTCAAAAGCAGCATATGAAAATGCAGTGTAGATCAACTGGGACCAACTAGTGTGAATTTACATTGAAATCTGTCAACTGTTCTAGAAATTGCACTATGACCACAGACATGGCTGACTTTGGCAACTCATTTTGCTAATGCAGCAGCAAACAGGATGGTGAAGGAAGATCCCAAGAAGGCCATGAGCATACAAGTGTCACTGGTGATGGGATGGATGACCTGACAAAGTCCAAGTCTGGTGCAGAACCAGCCATCAGTGCAGAGCTTCTTTTGCAACAATGACTCCTTGCTGTGACCTGTGGCACTCCTGTGAAATCTTAGAGCATAAGAGGGAGCTGATGCAGACCAGCTCTTCCCACACATTTTCAGTAACGTTTAGTAGGGCACTTGCCACAATATGATTGTTCTTGTATTTTTGGCTCTGGTCTCAGTTAGAATCAGAAATTCTATATGACAAGATTTGAAACAATGACTTTTTGATGAACCAGAATTTGGATGCCCTGGATTTCTGAGCTGAGTTAAGATTTCTCTCTGGCATAACTTTATGAAAAAGGAGCAATTAAATTTCTAATGAATATTAAGGATGGACTCCGGTATAAATTGGGTGTTTCCCATCAAAATCTCTGTTGAACATAAGCCAAAGAAATAGAGAAGCTGCACAGGATGCTCTTCCAAATCCTGTAGAAGCACATGGTGTTAGAGCAAAAGAACATTATGACTAGAGATGAGAGCAAAAACATCCTGCAAGGTATTCTAACCAATACCCAGGCAATAGATGTTGCTTCACATGGAATTGTAAGCGAATCCATTTCTCTGAGTCATATAATAACAAAATTCAAAGTAGTGATGGAATGTAAACCTTCACCTAGAAATTATTCTTGCTCTGTTGAAAGTTATTCTAGGATTGCTATAATCCTGGTAAAGGTGAGCAATATGTGACAACATATCTCTCAAGTGGATCTTGATTGCCAAGAGAAAATTCTGATCATGCACATACACGCATAGATTGGTCTTCCTCAGCCTCTTTATACAAAGTACCGCACATTGATATTGGTTGAGAGATCTACACATGCGATTAGAGACATGAGGTTATGCAGAAACCGCAGAAATACTTCTTTTTAAGTACTCATCTGAAGTAGATTGACAGATTGTGTGGGGTGCCAGAAAAGCATTTTTTGTCCAGGCATTCTTTTATTCAGTTATCAGCTTTGCTGAATAAAAGACAAAATAAGAGCAATAACTGGCACAAGAGATAACTTTAAACCCTTTAATACATAAGAACTGTTTTTAATTCCAAAGGATTGAATGAATTAGACCTTCACAGAAATCAGTTAGACTGAATGATCACTCTTGGAGCTGTGAGTGTGCTGAGTTTTGCAACCCCCCCCCCCAATAAATGGATACACATCTGATGAACAAATGTAAGAAGCAATATCATTCCAAATGTGGATGTCAGAAATTTCCTATAGAATGTAAAAAAATTGAGGCTATCAGAAGTCCCATGTCCAAATGGATTGCAAGTGAAATATTGCAAACCAAAACTTCAATAAACCTTTAACAATTTAAAATTGTAGCCAAGTCTTCCAAATAGATTAAAAATGGGATTGTGAGATATCAAGGAATGATGGCTGAAGGAGGATCTGAATGGGCTTTCACTGTTTTCAATTTGGAATGATTAGGTGATCAGAACAGGAAGAGCCAGTACACTGAGTAGTAACATAACTGATTTTGAGAAACTGTTCCATTGTAGCAACTCCCATAACCCCTGATTATTGACCATGCTGGCTAGGACTAATGGTGGTTGTGTCTCGTCAGCCGCAGTCAACTTAGCCAGTGCCCAGGAATGATAATAGTTGAAGACAAGTACTATCTGGAGGGTCACAGATTACCCCTGGGGTACCCCTGACTGTGATGTAAGAGGTAATTAAAAACAAGATTGGGAGAAAATGCTGGAAATTGCAATAAGTGATGCAGGCTGATACAAAGCACGGGTTTCAGCTAACAAGTCTTATCAGCAGAAGCATCCAATTGTGCAATGCTGCTCCCCCTTCCCCCATGTGCTCACCCCAAATTGGCTTTGGGGGCAAGTTCAGAGACACTGCATGGGGGGGGGGGGTGTTCTAGCAAGATGATTCGCTTGTGCAGATGGAAAATTTGTAATAATACTATGTTCAACTCCACCCAAAACCCTTACCAAAAGCAATTCTCCTTTGTTTTATATTCCCATGAAAGAAGATTCTATGTGTTTGGTATCTTATTTCTCCCTAAATTAATCTAATACATGAGGAGTTTGAGATGCAACTGCTCTCGTACATACTTCATTCATAGGTGGTGGAAGTGCTCTAAGATGCAGGCATATTGAGATAACATTCTAAAAGAAACAATGTGAGCAACATTTCATAGGCTCCGAACTGCTGCTGTTTGTTATGTAAGATAGTTAGAAATATGAGAGGGGAATCCTAATGGTTATGGTTTGCCTAACTTCTGGTTTGCTGATGACTGCTAAAATTGTAACTGCAAAAAAGGGTGAAGTGCATAAAATATATTCTATGAAAGAGTTGATTACTAAAATTTGGCCCCCTGCCTAAATGCCAAGTTACATAAACTGTGACACTGAGAGAGAAAACAAAAGACGGGGGAAAGTTTATTGTGGCGCCGATTTATTAATTTCTCTGCTTAAATATAACATTGACATAAATATTTATAACTGCTTTTCAGTTTTGTAATGCCAATTCCAGCTTATTTTGATATTTTTAAAAAATGTAATTGCAATGGAAACATAGCCTGCAATTGCAAAGGAAAGCATACTTTGTATTATTTTTCTTTATAGTAAAAAAACATTTTTTAAAGACTGTGAAACAGGAAGCTAATGCTTTGAATCTTACCACTGCCTTGAACTTGTTGGGTCAGTGCTGGGTAACCTGTGGCCATCTAGATGTTATTGAAGTCTAACTCCCATAAACTCCAGCCAGCGTGGCCAACTTTCAGGGATGATGGGAAATGTAGTGCAGCAACATCTGGAGGGCCACGGGTTCCTCACCATTGCACTAAGTCAGGCATGGCCAAACTTGGCCCTCCAGCTGTTTTGGGACTACAACTCCCATCATCCCTAGCTAACAGGACCAGTGGTCAGGGATGATGGGAATTGTAGTCCCAAAACAGCTGGAGAACCAAGTTTGGTCATGCCTGCACTAAGTGGTCTTAAGCAAGCTACTGTGTTCCAGCCTTAGTCCTTCAGCTGTGCTATAGAAATGATAATACTGGAGTTGGATAAGGAATACTGAAAAAATGTATGTGTTTGTCTATTGGTAAGCAGGCCAATGAGAAGAAATCTGGTTGGGTGAAACAAGGGTTTTAGAAGTCTTTCAAGCGTCAAATTGGAATGCAAATAATAGAATCCAATTAAAACAACGATGAAAATGGGTGGGGGTTTTTTATAAGGTATATATTGCTTATTTTGTTGAAACAAATGAGGAAAACGTTTGGATTTGTAATGCAACATTTGACATTGCCCATGCTTTCATAATGTTCTTCCTCTTTCTTTCCTTAAGTTGAGCTCCCTGCTGTTCATATTGCCTGGTACTGAGTGTATAGCTCTCATCAAAGCTTCTGTGGGCCAGCAGCAAACTGTGTCAATGCCACACCAGAAAGAATAGGAGATGTGACCTTCTTGTGAAGGTGGGGAAGTTTCAAAGGTGAGCTGCTTGTTGCCATGGCAGCGGAGGAGCATGTTCCCAGGTTTGTGTTCTCTCCCCAACCAGACAATGGGAAAACTAGGTGTCATTTGTTCTCAATATTTCTTGGACTCATTCTGTTCTTATGAACATACCCCTTTCAGGCACACAATAGCCTTGGGAGACTTTCACCATAACGTTTGATAAGGGATGATCTAATGACGATCCAGTTTTGCTTAACCATTAAAATACTTCCTTAAAGGTGTGAATGCAATTTAGGAAGACTGCTTTATGTAGCATTGCAATTCAGTCACTATTAGTTGGCAAGAGCTTATCAAATCCTTTTTCTCTCTTCCTATTTGAGCAATGAGAACTTAGATGTTCTGCAGCAACAGCACCCTGAAAGGTGCAGGCTAGTAATTTTCTGCAGTGTCAATTCTGCATCATATATTTTGGAACATATATCTGAACATTGGAAAACACCTTTTGAATTTGTAAAAAGCCAGGAATGAAATGGGATCTTGCTGCTGACCCCCAATAAAATTATTAGGTACACTACTGTCTAAGCTAGCAATTTCTGGCATGTGGCCCTCAGAAGGTTTCCCAGAAGGCAATGTGGCCCTTGGGTTAAAACCCCCCACAAACGTTTCCCAGCCATACATTAAGATTCTCTCAACACATCTTTGGTCTTAGGAAAAGGCTACTATGTTGTCTGAAATCTGCAGGTCCAGTTGCCATGGTCTCCATCCCTGATCCTGCATCAGAGAGAGAAAGGGAGCTGGTACACAGGAAGCTGACATATGCAGAGTCAAATTATTGATCTGCCTAGCTCAGAAATGTCAACACCCACTGACTGGCCCATGGCTTTCCAGAGATTCAGCTTGGGTCTTTCCTAACTCTATCTAGATATGCTGGACATTGAACCTGAGACTTCCTAAAAGGTAATATGCATTAGGTGAAATATTTGGTTTGGACATGGACTGTGTAGGATTATCAGGCACTTTGTACCTTCAAAAGCTCTGTAGAGGTTATTAACAGGGGTTTTGTTTGTTTGTTTGTTTGTTTGCTTTCTTGTTTAAGTTAAGTTGCCTAAGCTGCAAACTTCTGCACATTTACTTGGGAGTAAGTCCCACCAAACAAGGTGAGATTTGTGTTCAATGAGATGTGTACAGGTTCAGTAAGTTAATATGGTTCTGACACTGCTGTGGCCTGTCTGGGCAGACGCGTGCAATGCAGCTATTGCATAACAGTGAGGACAATATGCTGATTGCAGATGCGAAGCTCCCATAGTTGGGTATTTGCATTTATTCAACAAAACTGGTTCATCCCCTGTGGCGTGGGTGTGCCATGTGGCTTTAGACTGATTCATTGGCTTCTGCTGAGCTCGCAAAAGCTATAACAACACTGTGAACCTAAACAAGCTTAACAGTCCTGGCTTCATCCTAAGGAGTTATGTTCCAGAGACAAAGCCCACACAGTCGCCGTGAAACTGTGAAATGATGTCACACAAAAGACTGACAGTTGGGTTTGTATTGCCAAACAGCTTTTATATTTGTGGTTTTGAAAATGATCCTTATAGGACCCTTTTAATACTTGCAGGTCTCTACTGGTGCAAGGGGCCAAACAGTGACTCTGCATCCTAAAGGATTTATTTACAGAGCTTGGCTTAATGACTTGATTCACAAGATGGGGGCCAAACACTGTGCTGGATTTCAGGTGATCAAAGCTATGGCTTAGGAGCTGCATGTGACTCCATGAGACCATGACCCAAGTACTCCTTGGAAGGGACCCAAAGGTCATCTGGTCCAACCCCCACAAGGCAAGAATCACAACATAAGAGATTTGTGTTTGCCTGTCCCGCCCTGGAAGGAGTGGAAAACTGATACAGCAATGGCTGCATTTTTGTAATCTCAGCGGAGGCACAAACTGAAGCACCTCCAACAGTTGCACATGAGGCTATGGAATAAGATGGACATTCAACAGTGTGGCCAGGGAACGTAGAATGACAGAAAAGAGGAATATGCAAGGATTGTGGGAGGTGGTGATGAAAGTTTTCAGAGATGCAGAGATAAAAGAGAAGTGTTAGCTTGGTGATCTGATAGCACTGTTATGCTGCCTTTAGCCTCAAGAACTTTGCTTTGACCTTATTGTCTAGAAGTGCCACAGTTGTGGAGTGCAGCAATAACGTAGGGCAAGAACCTGCCCATTACTCACCTTGCTAGCCACGATTGTAGAAAGCCACAAAGCAAAGAACACCGTTTTCTGATACAGGTTTATATGGGATTTTGATTTAAAGTATTTAAAGCAGTCTACATGATGTACAAGTGCATTTGTACCAAAAAGTCACCTTTATATTAGTTTCCTTTAGAACCTACCAGCGCGTCCAGACATACACATGTACTCTCAACTTTCATACTTTTTTCTCTCTGCATGTAGATACTGGTTTTCTTTCGGCTGCCAACTTTGTAACTCCACAGTTTGCTTTCCATTAGAAAGGAAAAGGTAACAAAGTCCTTTACACAATGTTGCTGTTGTTCAGCTAATGTCCATAGTGCAGGCATGATGGCCTCTGTATGAGTGGAGATCCATAGCAGAACATGTAGTTCCTTAGGAGTATACAGCCATCTTCTTTTGGGAAATAGAGTACTTTCTTCCAGGGTAGATGGAGGGATTTCTGCAGGTTAGGCAACATTTTATAATATACTGCTGAACATTCCCTGGAGAGAGGCAACGTTCTCCAGCTAATTGTAACCTGCTCCTCAGTCTCTTGTGCTCCTACGCAGCTGCATTGTTCCCTCTTTTTATTTATTTGTTCTTTGGACAATATCGCCAGGCAAAGGAAGCTTCACAGTTCCATGTCATTTGGAAATTCCTTTTTAAAGTTAGAGGAATGAGTTCTACTGGATGAGCAGAAGAGCTCGCTATCCCCATGGGAAATGTAGTCTTCTCCGTAGTGCTTTGCAGAATTAATTAAATAAAAGCCATGCAGTTGAACTACAATTCCCAGAATGCCCAAGCCCTGGGGCACTGTGCCAGTTTTGCTTTCCCCCCTCTGGCTCACACTGTCTCAGGTTTGGTCCACCCACTCTGCCCTCTTGGGTGCTTTGCACGTGTGAACATCCACGGTGTCCTCGCACTCCTTGCAGCGGACAGCGCAGCACCAGTGGAATTTGCACTCGCATTTGGTGACTCGCCGCACACGGGTGGTGTCATAGCCTCGGCCGCAGCACATGACCTCACATCCATCGGTCCCACGCGAGACCTTGTTGCACACTCGTCCGGCTGTCCCTAACGAACCTGTAGAAATAGAAGAATACTTTCATTGGATTTTGTCAACTTGAGTTATGGGTTCCTTTCCACAGTGTACATGGCAGCAAATTCTACAAGCACTTATCTGAAGCAGTGCAACCTAAAGCATCCGAAAAATGCCTTTGACTTGTATAGGTTGCCCTTGACTGATAGGGAAGGGCTATAGCTCAGTGCGAGAGCATCTGCATTGCATGCAGAAGGTCTCTGCTTCAGTCCCTGACATCTGTGGGTGGGGCTAGGAAAGCCCCCTGTCTGAAATTCTGGAGAACCACTCCCAGTCATTGTAGACAATACTGGGCTAGCTAGATCCAATGGTTTGGCTTAGCATAAGGCCTATATTCCTGGGAATGAATATATGCCCAGTCTTAATAATGTGCTACAACAATAAACTGGCTTGGGCAAGGCAGGAAATGCATCAGGGCCAGCATTAACATTAGGAAGAGTGAGGCAGCTGTCCCAAGTGGCAGATGCTGCGGGTCATGATGGGGCATTGACAAGAGACACCAGATAGTCCTCCTGAACCCCTGCCTGCCACTCTGCTGTGTGTGCTATTCACCCATAACCCTGTGTACTCCCTAAACTAGCCTGCTGTCATGAAGTGTGGGGGAGCATGCTGTTCACCCCAATGTTGAAGATATCCTGGGCATTTATGATTAGAATAAAATTGCTGGTCCCCATGAGAGAAGGACAGCTAGCGAGTAAGGGCACAGAAAGCCTGCTGTTTGGTCAGAGGAGCCATTTACCTGCAGACTTGTCCATCACACAGTAATCGGGTGAATTCTCAAAATATACAAGGTCTGTTTTGGTGGGTTTGCGGAAGTTTTTATTGGCCACAGTGAACCCAGTGCCATCCTGGTTCATAGTTACTTGGATGGCACCGTTATACTTCTTCCGGAGGTAGTCTCCTGTTTTGCGGAAGTCCGACATTGCCAGCCAGCAAGTCCTTAAAGTGCAGGAGCCGCTGACACCATGGCATTTGCATTCGAGTTTCAGGAAGCGCTTCACAGCCTGGAACAGAAGAGACAGTATCAACCCTATAAATGACCCTACGTGTTCCCATTATGGACAAAAACTGCTTTAATAATGCTCCTGTGTTGGTTATCGCTGCCTCAGACACTTTTGCCTTGCTTACCTCTCCTATGTTTCCATTTAGGGCATTTTCACTAGTTATAGAAAAGACCCGCCAGCCCTGTGAACAATACCTGCAGCTCTTCTTTTGTCAAAATCCTTGGACTAGTCTATTAGAGCCAAGATTCATCCCAACTGGAAGCAAATCTAGGGAACCTTTAATGACCTGATGGAAAATGCTTGTGCTGAAATGGATAACTATCACTGCAGGAATGGAGGCAAATTTTCTGTAATGATGCTACAGAGGCACGCCTTTCTGGCTAAAAAGAATGCCAGCTTGACAGAACAGAAATTGATTGTATTCACATGCAGGCATGGAAGGGATTCAACTAATGAAAGCCATCAGTGGAAGCCAATGCAAGGACTTCCACTTGTGTAACAGGGCTTCACCCCTTCCTCTGCATGCCCCCTGAAATTGGTGTGTGTGTGTGTGTGTGTGTGTGTGTGTGTAGAATCCCCCAGAACAGCATCACAGTGGGGGAGGAGAGGGGGGGGTCATTCTGTCAGGCAAGCTGAAATGCTTGCACTGGCAGAATGTTTGACACAGCGCAAAGCCAAATCTCTCCTTGGGTCTGTGGCTGAGTATGGCATGATTTCCCCATCCCTACCTTTTGCCAACTGGCTGGGACTGATAGAAGTCCAACAACAGGTTAAGCACCCCTGGTTTAAACTCTTCTTAGGCCAGGGATGGAGCACCTGTGGCCCTCCAGATGTTATTGGACTGCAGTTCTCATCAACCATAGCCAGCAAAGTCAATGGCCAGGAATGATGGCAGCTAGTCTCACAACATCTGGAAGGCCACAGACTCCCATCCATTGGCTTATTTTGATTAGGAAGCCCGGTCTAAATGAGGGGAAGGGAGTTGCTGCTGAATGAGGCCTTGTTCTTGTCCAAAGGACTAGAGCCCCACTAACAAAACTCCAGGTCTCTCTCTCCAATGATTAAATCTGAGATGTCAGTGTTTTCCACGGGCTGAGATCTGTAGCACAGAAAGGGCTCTGGGTGGTTTTATTCAAAATTATTAGCTGGCACTATCAGTGGGGTGACACAGGCAGGGTAGGGTTGCTCACCTGCCTTCCCGGCACTACATCTTGCTGCCAGTTCCTGAGAGGGTGAGTTGTAGGATGCTCAGCACCATGTGCCTGAGGTGGCAGAACCAATCTTATGCTCTTGCCGCTGCACCCAAACCATGCTGAGCTCCCCTTTGGCTTGCCTCCGGCTGTCAGGAACTGGCAGCAATGCTCTGTGTTAGGAAGGCAGATAAGCAACCCCGCCCCATATCGGGCCCTCCCACCAACAACAACTGAATTGAACCATACAGGACGACTCATATCAGCCACTGCCAAGCTGCTAAGAATTCATGCTACTAACCGTTCTGCCACAGCGGTTGTTGTGCAGATTCATCAGGGCCCGGGCATCCTTCACTGTTTTCTCTTTGGCATCCACAAAGTCCTTTGCAAATTTGATCCCATAGTTGATGTTGTCACTGCAGCCCCCCCAATCAAACTCCCCTCTTTCGTCCTTCGAGCGACCCCGCTTGTGGGGATCACAACTGCAGGCCTTGAGCTCACCTTGGCTGCAAGCCCTGGTGATGGCGTATACAACTCCAGCGGAGGAGATTGCATAGACGAAGGCAGCTTCCCTGCTACCTGCCAAATGGGTGGGAAACAAGAAACAAGAATAGTGAGCCAGGAGTCAGAAGCTAAGTTGTTTTGTACACTGTCCGGAGATCTTTGGATAAAAGGCGGTATATAAATTACAATAACAACACTGATTCAGATCAATTTCCAAGTACTTTTGCTTAAGATCAAAGTCTTTGATATACCCTTTCTTTTCTTTTTTAAAACACACTTAGAATAGTGCAGTCAACCGAGCACAATGAGATCATTACTTCCAGGTTTTTTCCTTAAGAAATCTTACAAATTGGATTCCTACATTTGCCATTGTTCTCTTATAAGAAAAACCGCTGGAACTAACTTTCAATGTGAAGTTGAAGTATATATATTTGGAACCTCTTACCTTCTCTTTCTCCATTCTGAACTGATTTTGTAATCTAATTTTAATCTAGTCTATGTGCATTCATGATATTTAGCAATCTTCACTAATCACAGCTATCTCTTCAACATTTTTTCTCCCTTCTTATTTTTCACATCTGTACATATTTAGCAATTTAGAGAGAGTATGCAAATATTTAATAATTGAAGTAAAGCATTAAATCATAGAGAACAGTACTTATTATGAGGAGAGTCTGGGCTTTTTACTATAGAGGCATTCCAAGCCATAAGGTTTATGGAACTCCTAGAGGTCTGTTTCAGGGGAGCAGTGCTGGTCATTTGAGCAGCCAAAACATTATTGATCTATTGGTAATTACATGCATTATTGTTATTTAAAATGAAATTAAGCAAATAAAGCATCCATAGTAGTAACCATGAAAGACAAAAGCCAGTCTTTACATTCAGTTATGGTAATAACTGTGAGACTTTGGGGCTTTTGTGAGCTGTGCCGCTCTTTCTATGGATGTTTTTTCCCCTTCTTTTTTCAACTCTACTAGTTCTTCTTTGAAGAGCAAATCGCCTGTAGGAGAAGCTGCTGTATACAAGGGTTTTAGTTTATCCTTTAGCAGAGATCAGTCCCAGCTGTTTCTTTTGGGGTAGAAGAAGAAGAAGAGTTTGGATTTGATATCCTGCCTTTCACCTCCTTAAGGAGTCTCAAAACAGCTAACAATCTCCTTTTCCCTTCCGCCCCCACAACAAACACTCTGTGAGGTGAGTGGGGCTGAGAGACTTCAAAGAAGTGTGACTAGCCAAAGGTCACCCAGCAGCTGCATGTGGAGGAGCGGAGACATGAACCCGGTTCACCAGATTACGAGTCCACCACTCTTAACCACTACACCACACTGACTCTCATTTGGGGTAGGGATATAACAGGGAAGATTATGGAAGCTATCAGGAAGGGGATGTTTGTGGTCAGTGTGATCCAATAAAAAGTACATGCCATTACCTACAGAAGAACATTTTGGACTTCATGGGATAGTTGGCAATATGTGATAACAGTAAAATATCAGATGCTTATTTCATCGGCTATTTGATTGGCACCCCAAGCCTAGCAAGGATAACAATGAAACTATGTTAACCATTGTAGAGGAGATATTCTGGGGGGTGCAACACAAGTTGACGAGACACAAAGGACACAAAGACAGAAAGGTAAGGCTCACTTGCTACCTTGATGAGCCATGGATTCACTATGTTGATGATGCACAAAACAAGGCATACAAAGTCAGGCATCTGAGATCTTTAGATTATTTTCTGGTTTTGAGCAGGGACTGGAGTTGGGTAAATTCAATGATCAAGCAACAGTGAAGGTCCTGCTGAAGAGGATGCCATGGAAATGGACTTCTTGGAGGTAAAATGTCTTTGAGAAGCAGCCTGGAAGACAAGGGTGTAGGGCCCTAATGAAGAAAGGTCTGCTGACAGAAGATGAGGAATTTCAATATTGTTTTTAATTTTCTTTGGAGAGTCTGTCTGATCCTCTGTCTGCCTGCCTTCATCTCCACAATGTGCCAAGGTTCGAATATCTTGGGACTTCTTTGTTCACATGTTTGCATGCATCTGTAGAAATTATTCTTTCTGGTTCCACACCTCTCTCCTTGTACCCCCTGAGTCTGAACAGCACGATCCTCCCATCATATCTGGGTGGCTGTTGTCTTTTTTTGGATAAATGCATATATAGTACCGCTCCTTCCAGAAGCTGTAAATCGCCTGGCAAGTCCCCATGCAGTGCAGGATGCTGCCTGGTATTTTATAGTTCTGCTTTGAGTTCGCATCTGTTTTTATAATGGCCATAAAAACAGCTGCAAATCAAAACCACACTGTTGCGTTCCTCAGACGCAGCCTTCGGATAACAGCTTCAAAGCCAGTGGTGCAATCTAGCAACCTTCAGCAGAAGCTGGAGAAGCAAGTGGCAGGTCTGCTTTCTAGAAACAGGGACCGAAGGTAAGATCAGCCGGACAGTGCTTGGCTTTTATTGATTTAACTTAAGACAAGGTTCCATTAAGCATATTCACATGCATAACTTGTGCTAAAGCAGCGTGCCTATCATTAAAAAGATTCCCTGCTAGGGACTATGTGAGATGTATGGCATATCCCATAACATCTTGTACCACAATGTTAAAGGGAGTAGGAAAACAACTATACTATATTCAATCTGCCAAGCAGAAAGAAAGATCAGCTCAAACGTGGAAGCAAAATAGACTACAGATACAAAACTGTTTTGTTAATGGACTACCTGACTACAATCAAATTTGCAAAGAGAAGGCAGGCTCCTGCCGAATATTAACACTTCGCACACTAGATGTAAGTAGGCTGAGATGCTTATCTGGTAGGCAAACTTACTGATTTGGTGTTAGCCTATATCAGTCTCACATTGCACAACATTATGGTAAAAGGCATTATGGAGATGTGAATCCTGTCCCTGCACTATTTTCTTTGTAAAAATCATGGACAAATAGGTGTCTATGCACTTACCTATACTTGTATGTAGACTGAGAAGAACATTGGGGTAGTGCACAAAACCACTTCTATACACACTACACACCGACTTTCTGCGCCTGCATGCTTCCCTGTGTATCATTTAAAGCAAGTGTTTGTAACATTTGGAGCAGGGCTGAAACACATCTATCGGCACAGCCAGTGCAGGGCACACTGGAGCTTTTAGACACTGATGTGTGAGGCCTTCCACAGGGGTGCATTTTACTCCCTGACCACAGTCCCTCTTTGAGAGGAAGGTCAAAGCTGTGGCTTGGCCTTTTGCACTATGCAGGGTGACTACAAACTTTGCCCCAGCAGCTGATTCCCAGCCAGCTCCCGCTAGCCAAATATTTATATATCCTGTTACAGTTTACTTTCAAGCTCATGCTTCCAGAGGTGTTCTCTCCTATTCTGAAGTGGCTACTTCCCAGCACAGTGACATATCCTATTACTGTTTGCTTAGTATACAGGAGAAGCCAAGACATCATGCAGGGTAATTTAGGCCTTGCTCTGTCCACAGCGATTAGCAAAAGATTCTTCCTTCCTGGACAAAGCTAAATGCTAAGCCTGCAGACGTGTCTCGTAAATGTGAGTCTGTCCCAGTCAGGTATGAAGAGTTCCAATTCTAAGAAACTCCCAAACTCTCTCCCTCTGCTTATCCACCCTGTTCTCTCTGTACACATTTGCATATATGTGTGCATGTCACCACACCTCAAAAAGGATTTTGTTGAGTTGGAAAAGGTTCAGAATAGGGCAACCGAAATGATCCAGCAGATGGAGCGACACAGAAAGGCTACTGGCCATGATGAATGCAATAACAGTCGGAGGCAACATTATTTCTGAATATCAGTTGGTGGAAATCACAGGAGATGAGAGTGCTCTTCTGCTTGGGTCCTGTTTGAGAGTTTCACATGGGCATCTGGTTGGACACTGTGAGAACAGGTTGCTGGATTTGATGGGCCATTGGCCTAATCCAGAAGGATCTTCTTATGTTCTCATGTTCATAAGGGCTACTTCCATGTGGGGATCTTTCTTTCTGAATTGGCGTGCATAAGCTGTGAAATTATGCTAAGGATATTGCCAACCTCAAGTCCTTGTAAAGTTGTACCTGCTTCCATAAATCTTAAATTCAAAATAATAAGTAAGTCATCCATTTTATTTGCTTCTGTTTCCTGAAGCCTGGAAAGGTGCTAAACCCACAGCATTCAAGATTTTCAATAAAATTATTTCACAGTGAACCCACCTAGACAATAAACAGCTTGGTAAAAACTTGTTGCAGATCTCTTATTAAATGACAGCGGGGGGAAACTATGGCAGCCAGCCAAGTGATTAAGATGAGCAGCATCATGCCTGCCACTTCCCCTCCATACTTGTGTTCACCAGAAACGTATTCAGAGGCATAAAAGGTAAAGGTAAAGGGACCCCTGACCATTAGGTCCAGTCGTGGCCGACTCTGGGGTTGCAGAGCTCATATTGCTTTACTGGCCGAGGGAGCCGGCGTACAGCTTCTGGGTCATGTGGCCAGCATGACTAAGCCGCTTCTGGCGAACCAGAGCAGCTCATGGAAATGGCGTTTACCTTCCCGCCGGAGTGGTACCTATTTACTGTATCTACTTGCACTTTGATATGCTTTCGAACTGCTAGGTGGGCAGGAGCAGGGACCGAGCAACGGGAGCTCACCCCGTCACAGGGTTTCAAACTGCCGACCTTCTGATCGACAAGCCCTAGGCTCTGTGGTTTAACCCACAGTGCCACCCGCGTCCCTTATTCAGAGGCATACTCCCTCCAAAAGTGGAGATATACCATAGCCATCATGGCTAGTAGACCTGATAGCCTTGTCCTTCAGGAATTTGTCTAATACTCTTTTAAAAGTCTAAGGAGCAAACCCTACATAGATCCAGAGTGGAGTCCCTAAAACAGTGCGATGGCATCTTGTATGCCTCTTTCCAGCAACCCCTGAAGTCAAGCTGGTGCCAAACATGTTCTTCTTCTTTCCTTTGGACCACATCAACGAGGCCAAGAGGGTAGTCTTGTCATCTAAGCAGACCAGGACCTCCATACACACTGCACAAGCTTGCGGCCTGGAGAGATAAGTGCTGCTAACGCAGCAGTTTGGCTTCACCCCTGGAGTAGGCTTGCCATACATCCAGAATTTCCGGGACATACCCAGGATTCAGCCATCGGGAACAGCATCTGGGCGGAAATTGCTGAAACGTCCAGGAAAATCCGGATGTATGGCAACCCATGTCGGAGGTGCCGATTTTGGCAAATTCTGAAAAAGTAGCTCTGAAACTTAATTTTTATGAGAAGCTCAACAATTTTTGTGTTTGGATTTTCACTTTCTGAAATATGGCAGCCCTACCTTGGAGGCAGCCTCCATTGTCTCTCGAGACAGGCGGATGCCAGCATGATGCAGGAAGTCGGTTTGAAATGCCTCATAGGAATGATAAATCAGTAATTAATAAATAAAGCGCAGAGAGACAGGCAACATTGACCTTTTTCAAACGAGAACATCATAATCACAGGTCAAAGATTCCTATGCTGCACCATTCAGTGGGGCTCTCTGCAAAAAGGCGAGCTGCTCTGGGGACTTACTTCGTAGCATGACCCTGCCAAAGACTGTGTGGTCTCTGTCCAAAGTGCTGCAGTTCCAGCGGTGGTGACGGAATTGGTGCTGGCATTCCCGGATCCACTCTTTTGCTCCTTCCCCAACGGACTGCATAATGTCTGGGTAACTCTGGCACAGCTGTCGCTGCTTGTTGACCAATCCAGGGATGTTGTCGCAGATCACCCTTGCCCCCAGGGCCCCAATGTACCTGCAGGGAGAGAGAAAGTGACCCTGTAAAAAGAGCAGGACACAACTGCCAACTGGTTCAAAGTCTAGCAGCTCCTGGTGGATAGAATGAAGGGGGCCAGCTGGGTCAATGACACATTTCCTCCAAGTGGCAGTTTCCTATTTCTTGACTTTGGCCCAAGCGCTTACTTAGGGCTGCTTCACACTGCTATTTATTTGTTTCTAATTATTGATATCCCGTTTAAACAAATGGATTCTATATATATAAAAGAAATTAAAATATACTAAGAATAAAAATAAAATGTGTGTTTTAAATTATTATATTTTCATTAAAAAAATAAAAACCCAGGTTGTATAGACTGCTTAATCATCCATAACCTCTATGCAATTTACAGAGAATATAAAATATTCAGTAAAAAGTGTTTGTAAAAATTGAACATTAGAAACGATCTAACTTAAATATTTGTCAAAATCTAAGTAAAACCAGCAGTTGCTAAAAATGTACATCACCTTAAACCATACATAATAAAGATACCTATCCAGATGAGCTTGCCTAAACAAAGAAGTATTTAGCAGGCACCAGAAACAAAGCAGTGAATATTAATAGTTATTACTTAAATAATCATTTTTATTTTTTAGTTTAATCTATATCCCACCCTGCTTCAACAAAGCTCAGTGTGGCACGCATGATTTTCCTCGTCCCCATTTTATATTCACAACAACCCTGTGAGGTAGGTTAAGCTAAGAGACAGTGACTAGCCCAAGATGAGCTGCATAACTGAGTGGGGATTTGAACCCTTGTCTCCCCGGTCCTACTCCAACTCTGCCGGTTGTAGAGTAATGTATGACAATCTTGAAAGATAGTCTATTGTTATCCTGGGTGTTACCTTTTTAAGGGAAGTGCAGTAGGCTGGGGGCTGTGAAGCCAATTATGGCAGCAATGCAATTAATTAAGGGCTGGTGCAAATGGAGGTAAAAGGAGCCAGGGGGAGAACTGAAGGGAAGACATTGTCTTCATGCCAGGTCCACCTGGAGTTGGACAGCCACTCTACCCATTGAGAAACAACAGAGAGTAGATAGATCTGGCTTCTCCAGGCTTCATTACCACATCTACCAGCAACAATAGACCTGTTTCCTGATGTTAGTTAGGTTTACTTATTTATTTATTTGGAGGATTTGTTTCCCCCACTGAAAACACCTGACACCAAGGCCAGTCAGCATGGCCAATAGTCAAGGATGTTCAAAGCAGAACATCTGAAGGACCACAGGTTCTTCACCCTTGGCTATGTCTAAAGATCTGGATGAATGGAGACTGGTTAGGAAATACTGACCCGGTGCAAATTACAGATGCACACCGAACAAAGGTGTGTGGTTTTTTCTATGCCTTTGGGGTGGGCTTTCTGGCAATTTCAGGGTACTCTAAATGCACTGCGATTATTTGTTTGTTTGGGGGTAGTAGTTCTGCTGTAGGGCAGTAGCATTTTTCCATCTATGCAACTGCAATATTTTCTCATTGGGAAAATGCAGTCTCTCCCCCCTGCCCGCTCCATGCCTCTGCCATTTTGGGACCTTTTATATGAGCTTACTGTTCTGAAATCCAGCATTGACAGTCTGGATTTTTTTAAAAAATAAAAAAATACTTCTCCGAGAATATATAATTCATTATATCCTGATGTTAGACGTATTCCAACCGCCCCCCTTTTTGGCTGCGTCTGAAGCTGATAGAACAAGGCAGACCTTTTTATTATTATTTAATCCTTCTGTACAAGTTTTTCTCCCCGAGGGAAGAGAATTTTGTAGGAGTAAAAACTGCACCACGTTCCAACTTGGATTTGAGTTGCCAACATGCCGGTCTTACACTAAAACTCCAGACAGACCCGGGGGTGGGGGTGCAGTCAATACAGGGACAGGGCATTGCTGAGCCATCAGGGTGCTGCTTTGGGTCTAACAAAATTATCCCTAGCCAATGCCCTGGCTCAAAAGAACCTGCAACGTTTTGCTGAATTAATAGTGTTAGGAGCCAGGCAAGTTGAAGAGCAAGATTACGCAGCAGCACTAAAAGGCAGAGCAGCAAGGTGTATATTTCAGAGATGTCATTTGGTGGTTGAGGATTCCTGGTACATTCTGCAAGTGCAGTGCTGGTGCCAGCTTGAGGAATTCCAAACCCATGAACCATTCATACCAAAACAAAACACTTTAAAGCACTTTCTTGTACAAGAACTTGTTTTTAGCTGGAGCCTGTAGGACAAAAGGCTAATTTTTTAAAAAGGTTATTGTATGATTCCAGAGAGTGAAACACCAGCTATCATGAGACTCACTGCAGATTATTATTGTACTACTCAGTTACATTTGCCTAGTCAGAATTTTGTAGATGGTGATAATTATTACAGTATTGCCCCAAATATAAGACACACCTGCAAATAAGCCACACCTTTAAAATTCAAGGCTTATTTGTGGGTCCCAGCACTACTGCCCTGAACAGAGGGTGGGGGCAGCTGGCACCAGCGCTCAGTGCCCTGCTCCCCAAGTTGGCACTGGCGCTCACTTTTGAGCATGCTGTGTGCCGGCCTCCTGGTACTACTGCCTTCTGGCACTCCCAGCACTACCTCCGCAAGCTGGCGCTGAGGGAGACTTGGGAGCAGTGGGTGGGGTGGGCTGCATGCTGTTGCCCCACGCTCCCAGGCTGCTCTGGGGGGGGGGGCTGCATGGCTTTGCTGGAGGCCTCCCCCCCCTTCCCCCTTCCCTAGGTGGCTAGGGGAGGCTTGGGAGTGGTGGGTGGGCTGCTTCCGGGGGGTGGGGAGCCATAAGGCTCACAAATATAAGCCACACTTTAACTTTTCACAGCTTGAATTTGAGGGGGAAAGTGTGGCTTATATTCAGGCCAATACGGTATCATTTATATAGTGTTGAGGACACCTTTCCTACTGTTTTTCAGCAATCCTTACAAGCAGCCCTGAAAGAGTAGGATAGTATTGTCTGAGGATGAACTAAGTGGGTTTGGGAAGGTCACCTCTATGAACCCTGTGACTGTGCGTGTCAAATGAGACTGGCAACTAGGTCAAACAGGGTGGACAAGCTTAGTGTGATTCCCTTTTGTTGGGAGGCTAAACTGAAGAAATAGCCAAGTACAGGTGATGTGTTGCCACAGAAACTTGAGACCCCTCTGCAAAGGGGCATACCTTTCTTCTCCTTTGACTTGAGGTGACGTCATCAAGACGTATCTCTGTGAAAGATGGGTGGTCTTGGAACTGAGTCTGAGAACTGCAGAGGCATGGCTTGCTTTCTGTGAGAATCAGAGCTGTGGCATTAGGGGCAACCCCTAGAAAACCAGTGGGGAAGCAGGACCTGCTAGAGTGTTCATGCTATGAAATCACCCTCTTATGCTCAGCCGGTGTATTTGTGTAAATAAAGCCTTATATCACAGAAGTGCCACAAACTTCCAGTGAAATCCACTCCAAGGAAACCAAACTTAAGATACATGACCAGAACCCCAAAACCTTCCACCATTTAGAGATCAGGGTGCAAACATATATTTCATGTATTCTATATTTCCATTTCTAGATAGGAGGCTGGACTCATAGGACAATAATGACTTTCCTAGGGTCAACGTGCCATTTTGCCATGGGTGAAATACGAACCAAGGTCATCTTGGGTACAATTTCACCCACTGCATTACTTCTATCATGAACAACTATAGTCAGGCATGCTGCATCTGATCCTCAGCAGAACACTCTCTGTGTTTACTCAGATCTTAGTCCCACTAAGTTCAATGGGACTTAGATCCAAGATATAATGGATAGGATTCCTGCCTTAGATGAACAAATCACATTGGTTGTTGTTAATATTCTCAAGGCTTCATTTTCAGGGCCCTGAAGGCATCCCTTCAGATCTTAAAGTAACCCAGACAGTTGAGTCAAGCATGGAATTTTCCATATCCATCAAACAGCATCATTTCATTCATTCTAGAAAGAAAGCAATCCTTCTCTCTCTCTCTCTCTCTTTAGGCTAGAGAATTCAGAGAATACCTCTGAAGCTGCATTTCTGGCTGAAAAGGGAAAGGTTTGGGTAAGGTTCCAGTGTTTCAAGTTCCCAGACTGGAATTAAGACCCTCCCTTTAATAATAACGAAAAAGGCAATACGCCTGGGCAATATTTCACTGTCCACCTCACCATATGCTATCATTTGTATTAGTCACAGAGATAGCTCGCAGCTCTGCGGATAAAGACAAGGGCCCATTATTTTTCTCCTTTTTAAAATATTTGGTTTAAACTCTGGTGAGAAGTTGAGGTCATCTAGGGCTGGCGTGGTGGATAATAAACACTGCTCCCCACAGCCTTTGCAAGGGAGGGCTGTTTTGGCTAACACATATTATTTTCACAAGCTGGCTCATCAACCTTTCAGCAGCCAGAAAACACACAGAAAAGGTGGGGGTGGGGGGAAGAAGATGAGGCACTGGAAAACAGCCCCTGGTCAAGTGTGAGGAGGCATGGGATGGATGAGGAAGGGGACAGGGATTCAATTGTGGCCTGTGGAAGAGGAACTCTATCCAGGCCCGTGGCTGGTTTTCGGATCCAAGCCTGGTGTCGAATGATATGGGCAGAATGTTTTCTTGACCCTCAGACTGAAGAACATTAAAAGTCTAGGATGATCAGCCCACTCCACCATTTGCCTGGTGGCCATTCACCACACTGTGTGTGTAACCACTTGAAGAGCTGTCTGTCTGTGATGCCCTGCCAAGTGGTAGAGAGAGTTTTATGACTCCCTCACTTCCTGACTGGGTGTAGATGTGTGGTAAAATCTTCACCACTTAGCAGGATGTTAGAGGCAAGTGGTTGCATGCACAGTGTGGTGAACCTATTGGGGTGAATGGTTGCCTATGTTCAGCCAAGGTTGCAGCGGACAGCTAAGGCTGCATCGCCACCAGATAATATCCTTCTTCAGAGTTTCTCAGTAATCTTTACTGAATCTTCCAGCTCCAGACGCAACAGAGGAAGGGTATGGGTTTCATAGAAGCAAATGAAAGATCTCTTCACTCAGTATCTTAGCTTTATTAACAATTTAGGACATAGAAGCATAGCACTGGAAGGGCCCGAGACGGTCATCTAGTCCAACACCCTGCAATGCAGGAATGTTTTTGTTCATTGTGGGGGTATAACCCATGAACCTGAGATTAAGAGTCTAAACTTCTAAACATTAGTGCAAAGCTTCCCCAAATCCCGGGAAAGCTGAAACTCTGCATAGACACCATACATTTAAAGCATGCTGCCAAAGAATCCTGGGAATTGTAGTTGGTTCTTTACAGAGCTACAGTTCCCAGTACCCTTAGCAAACTACAGTCCCCAATATTCTTTGGGGGGAGGTAATGTGCTTTAAATGTGCACCTATGTACTGGTGTGATTGTTGCTGGTGCTTTTTTCATATTGCCTGTAGCAAACTGGATTTATGCACATTTGAGAACTACAGTGGTACCTCAGGTTACAGATGCTTCAGGTTACAGACTCTGCTAACCCAGAAATAGTACCTCAGGTAAGAACTTTGCTTCAGGATGAGAACAGAAATCACACGACGTCGGCGGGGCAGCAGCGGAAGGCCCCATTAGCTAAAGTGGTACCTCAGATTAAGAACAGTTCCAGGTTAAGAACGGACCTCCAGAACGAATGTAAGTTCTTCACCCAAGGTACCACTGTATTTAGATGTTAATCCACTTTCTGTCTGTTTGAACTGTAGCCTTAAAAAAAACAGCCCTTACAAACAACTGTCTCTCCCTCCCTCTCTCAACGTTAAGCGCATCCTCATGACACTGAAGGGAGGCTCCCCCCCCCTCCTGAAACAGGATCAGGGGTAGTTCCACCAGAGTGTTAAGGGGGAAGTTGCTTGGCTCCGATTGCTCCACACTGTTTGTCCACAAGCTCAGAGATCTTCAGCCAAAAATTTCACGGTTCGTTTAACTCAATATGTGAAATTCGGTCCCCCTTTTGGCCTCTCCATTGCCTCGGCTTTCTCACTTTTGAGCTAGTTTCCTTCCTGTCCAAGCTCTTCCAGCCTCACCTTCCAGTCCTTAGGCCCCACGAGAATCTCTTATATACTCTAGTCCCCCCGCCCCATTCCTTGTGGCCCTTCCTTTGCTCAGCTATTTGCCCCTTCCTGTTGCTTTCTGCCTCATCTTCCCCCACATTCCCCCTTTGGGTTCCTGCTTTTCATCCTACTGCCTAATGGCTTTGGCCTGTGCC
This sequence comes from Podarcis melisellensis, assembly GCF_964234715.1. Classification (NCBI taxonomy): domain Eukaryota; kingdom Metazoa; phylum Chordata; class Lepidosauria; order Squamata; family Lacertidae; genus Podarcis; species Podarcis melisellensis. The sequence goes on from NC_138538.1 coordinate 35,613,936, forward strand.
TCCTTTTTCAACTAAGTTGCCAGCTGATCCCCTTTCAAAAGGGACTTGGCTAAGTTGGTAAAGCACCTGCTTTTCATGCAGAAGGTCCTGGGTTCGATCCCCAGCCTCTCCAGTTAGGGCTGGGGAGAGAAACTGGTCTGAAACCTTGGAGAGCTTTTACCACTCAATATAGACAATACTGAGCTGGGTGCCCTGATGGTCTGGCTCAGTGTAAGTTAGTTTCTTCTGTTCCCAATTCCTTATGTAGCCTTCCTGTTTGTCTACCACCACTTTCTCACCAGTTTCCCAGCACCAAGTTTGTGCTCCAATTTCTCTCAAAATTGCAAACTCCCCTTAGTCACAAGGCTAAAATATTTCCTTGACAGTCATCTCCCACATTTACTTTTTTTCAAATGTAAGTTAAAACAGGTATGAATTTATAAAAAGTTAAAATCAGACTAAAAAAAAAAAGATACACCATGCAATCTCAATGAGGATAACATAATTTCCAAATACTCTTTAGCAGTGCTATTTTTATAGAACAAAGAGGTGCTTGAACTCAACATGAATGTCTCCCTTGTCTTAGGAGCCAACTTCTAGGGGCCGAGAGATCTTAGGGGCTGAGAGCTCGCCAGTAAAATATTTGAGGGGGCCAGGCCCTCAAATGTTAATGTGCATTGCCGTTCAAATGGTATGTGTGCACTGTGTCATGTGATGTGGGGCAGGGCTTACCTGGTTCCCCCAATATTTTATTCAAGTGGGCACCCCTGCCCCTTGTTCTCTTAGAATGGCAATGGTGCCCACCTGAGAGGTGCAGGGACTGAGTTCTGGCCAGTTCTGGCTGAAAAAGCCCTCTATGATTCTAATTCTGTTGTTCCAAAATTCCAAGATAATGACCAGATTTTAGATATTTTATTCCTTGTCATTTTTTAATCGGAAGGTTAATGACTGGCCAGTGAAAAACTTATGGTTGTACCTTCTGTTTTAATGCCATTGTTCAAATGACCCCTAATGCAAAAATGTGTCCAATGATTTTCCATTTTTGGCACCGTCACTTGGTATTTGAATTATCAATTATCCATTAAAATAAAAAGGAATAAAATACGAAATATAATATTATCAATGTGGTTTTGATTACATGTCTAGTCATTGTGCGCTGCTACCACATTACATTGGGCTTAATAGCATAACATTTATTGTTTTTGCATATGAAATTGTTTTAATTTGTTTTTATATGTGGAATTGATTTCAGTTGGTTGTATATCTGATGTTATTTTCTGTGTTGTCTTTTAACTGTTCTTGGCTGGGGGGGTTTATTGCATTTGTGCGTTGCCTTGAGACATGTGTGGAAGGGAATTAATTAAATAAGGATAAAAGGAATTGCTTTCATATGTGGAACTGTTTAAATAGTTTTTACATATTTTTATATGCCTTGTTTTTATTGTTGATATTTTTATTTTGAAAACGCTTCAAAATTTATTCCGGGAAGTGATTCATAAATGGAAATGAATATCAGACAGACAGACAGACAGACAGAGATCTGGTTCCTTTATCTCTGAGCCAGGACTGGGCAGTGGTTAAGAATTTTGGACTAGGGAAGCACAAGCTCAAATCCCTTCTTAGCCATGAAAATTGAGGCAGCCTACCTTACAGGGTTGTTACTTGGATAAAATGGGTTGTTGCATGCAAACTTCCTGAAGAAAAGAGAGGCTATATATGAAGGGCAACTAAAAAGTGACAGGCAACAGAGAGGGGGAGACACACAGATAAGATATGGCAGAAACTGCTCCACTCACTTTTACAATTTTTGATCTATAGTATGGAATTGCATTGTAAGGCAGGGGTGGGGACCTGAGGCTTTGGGGACAAATGTGACTCATCAAGCTTCTCTGTCTCATCCTTTGGACTCTCCCCAGGCCACTCACCAGCTCTGCTCTGGCCCTCTTTGAGTGCTTTTGCCTGGCTGGATTTGGCTTTGACTATGATCGGCCTTCCTGCTTGCCTTGATAGAAACCTCTGACTTTTGCATGACTGCAACGTAGCTTACTGTACAGAGGTGTGCTTCACATCCATTGCTTCACCAACATTTCTGCTGCCCCTCATCACCTGGAAAGCTGCCCATGGAGGAATACAGGTTGAATAAATTTTCCCCTCGCTGCCATTGAAAAAGATGCTGTTCTAGCACCCCACCAAGACAGATCTACGATTTACCAAACTACAGGGTTAAAATCACTGGTTGACATTGCAGTAATTCAACCATGAGCTCACTCACAATAGGCAAGCAACATTTGAGTTTTTTTCTGGCATGTGTTTCTCAGTCCATGTCCTGCTCCCATTTGATGGATTAAAGTTGTACTACACTTTCTCCCTGAAAATGAATTTTAGGAAGAGTTGCTTAATTTGGCGACGGCAGCCCAGATACTCTTAGTCCAAAGATGGAAGGAAGAGAAAACACCTGCAAGAGAAGAGTGGACAACAAAACTGATGGACTCTGCTGAGATGGCTAAAATAACTGAAAAAATCAGGAACCAGGATGATAAAAACCTTAACAAGGACTGGGGGGAAATTGTAACTTACTTGAGAGAACACTATAAACAGTTAAAAACATTTAGCAGGAGTGAAATAATACTTGCAATGCAAAAATAACTATAGATACAAATAGAGTTTTATGGACAAATAGAGGGCGATATGATATGTAGTCAAAAATTGTTATTAGCGGACTCTATGGAGGGAAGGGGGACACAGGTGGCGCGGTGGGTTAAACCACAGAGCCTAGGACTTGCCGATCAGAAGGTCGGCAGTTCGAATCCCCATGACGGGGTGAGCTCCCGTTGCTTGGTCCCTGCTCCTGCCAACCTAGCAGTTCAAAAGCACATCAAAGTGCAAGTAGATAAATGGGTACTGCTCTGGCAGGAAGGGAAATGGTGTTTCCATGCGCTGCTCTGGTTCGGCAGAAGCAGCATAGTCATGATGGCCACATGACCTGGAAGCTGTACGCCGGCTCACTCGGCCAATAAAGCAAGATGAGCACCACAACCCCAGAGTCAGTCACGACTGGACCTAATGGTCAGGGGGTCCCTTTACCTTTTTACCTTTATGGGGGGAAGGAAGGAAGTCCAAGAATTAGGAGAATTCTACACTTTTTATTTTATTTGTGAATGTAAAATTAAATTGTAAAACTAATAAAAAATTATTACAAAAAATAAAAACATGCAGATAAAAAAGGAGTTGCTTTATTCATTTTTATTTTTGCATATCAGGAACCTTATTAAAATGTTCTGTGACTATTTTCTCCACAGTGTATATCAGGAGTTTGGAAATTGCCATACAGTGATGAAGTGAAAGGCTCCCTGATACATAGGAAGGTTGTGTAAGAGCTATTTGTTTTAAGAAAGATGCAAATTCTTCTGGTGCTGTTGATCAAACGTTCTTCCAGACCAATGATGTTAGGATCCCAAGGCTGACTATCTTTCCTTGAAGGAACTTCCAAGGATGCATAATAAACCACTAGTAGCCATAGGTCTCTTGTCCTTGCTGTGAGAAATTTCAAAAATCTCTGTTGAATTTTCGCACTGAGAAAATGCCAAATGCAATTAGCAGAGAGTGGAATCCAATGTTGCACAATTAAATGGGGGGCAGTTATTATGATTATTTTATCATTAACCTGTGCACTAATACGCTGTGTATTATGTTTTTATTATTATGCTTCCTAAATTATGTTCATAATGTTGTACACCACCCTGGGATATTTGGATAAAGGGTGGTATATAAATCAAATAAATACATAAATATCATCTTCTTCTCCTCCTTCCTCCAGCATGCCTGCAAAATCTGTTCTGGAAGGTCCCCTAAGTCCTTCTGGAGCAGATTTTGAGGATGTGTGGAAGGCTGAAGAGGCGAGGTGAGGAGAGTGAAGTCCATGAGGAGATGACCCTCATGGTCCCTTCCACCTGTACAATTCTATGATTCTAATTCTGTTCCACCCTTGTACAGACAGCATTGGTTATATCCCATAAGCATGAACTGAGAATTTGACACATAGCCCACTCTTATACTAGAGCCCATTCTTCCTGTCTTCTCTGCCCAGACTGCATGGGACAGGACAAAGGTAATCACCAGTGTGGTACAATGCCTGTAAATAACTGTTGTTATTATTTATTAAATATATATACTGCCCTTCATCCGAGGATAAAGAGAACCATCTTCTCCAGCACCTTGTCCCATGAATGTATACTCCACGCACTAACTCACCCCATTGCCACATTTCATTTTATAGGACCCTTCCCCTGACTGGTGTCCTCCAGATGTGGTTGGACTCCAACTCCCATCAACCTTAGGTGGCAGAGCAAATAATTGATGGTGGTGGTTATAGTCCTAGGCATCTGAAGGTTGGAGAAAGCTGTTCAAGAGTGCGTACGAAGCAGAAGCGGGAGGCAATGAAGGGCCAAGAAGTGTCAGTGTGATTCAAAAAGGGTTTAGCAAAGCCATGACACAAGCGAAGGAGCCAAGAGCAGACGTTAGAAGATAGCAGAGCTCCACCACTCATGGTTGTTTGCCAGTCTTTTATGGAGGAAGCTCCTTCCTGACCCCAAACATGTTCCTGCAGAGCCATCAGGTAGAGCCTCCCTAAGGCAAAATTTCAAGTCATGTTATTGTCCGCAACTCACAGAGGGAGCCAATGATTTACACTCTTGTCCACTTTTTCTGCCAAGGGTCTTGACTGAGGCAAATATTATTTTAAGGATAAAGCCAGAGGGAGAGAGCATAGGAAGGTCACTAATTGCTCTTTTCCCCCTGCGGTCCACCTTGCCAACAAAAGTCCCACTTCCAAAGCGCCAGCGTCATGCTGTGTGAGGTGATTACTGTCTGCGGTGATAGGCCAAGAAACTTTGGAGACCTACTTTGCATGCAATGTTAGCTAGCAGGCGTGCTCTGTATCTAGTTCGCATAGGCATAAATAAATTAGGGCCACTAAAGAACTGGAACCGACACCAACTGCTTACATTGTGCAGAAATGCGCCAAATGGGAAAGTAGCAACAACTTTACAAAGCCTCTGATCAGGCCTTTCTTTTCATGTACCATTAATAACCTGAGCTGGACTATAATGGGACCTATGATTGGGGGAATCTTTCTAACACCTCTTGTTTGTTTGCCCTTTCCCATCTCTTTGTGGGCAAGTTGGTTCAAGCCCACTATAAAGAAAGGTGGGGATGAAAGGATGCTATCTGGGTGGGCACATCTTCATGGCTTCTCTTTCTCCATGGATTCAGAAGATTGTGATGGAGTTGGCACCACTTTGTCCTCCTGCCCATCTGACACTCTCTCCCTCAGTGTGTGGATTACGGGGAGCAGGGTCAGCTGTCTTATGAAGCAAGTGAGGCAATCACCTCAGGTGGCAGGATCCACAGGGGCAGCAGATCCCAGTGTAAATCTTTATTGCACACCCACACCCACACACCCATTCTTCCTTGACAGAGAGCTGGGAACCATTTTGTGGTTTGCCTCAGGTGCCAAAATGTATGGGGCTGGCCCTGGCTGGGAGAGTAAAAGACCTGTGTGCTTTGTTCAGTGAGAAGGAAGGTAAGGACTGATGGATGGGTGAAGAAACAGATGGGGGGACTGTAGAAAGAAAAAGAGGAGGACAGACACACCCTGTGGGGTATGCAAAGGGGAAAGAAGAAGGTATAACTGCGTTGGGGGGGGGGGAATCCTTCCATAGTCCAGAGTGAGAAGAGAGCTTGTGTTATGGGATGCAATAGGGGGAGGATTAACAAAAGCAGGTTAAAGAGAAAACAATTAAAATTATAAAAAAAATGATGTGCTTAACATACTGTTGAGTTAACCCAAGCCCTCTTGAGTTAATAAAAATGTAAACAGGATCTTTCAATGGTGAGTACAAAAATGAGCCTTCTGACATGAGCTTTTTAGCATTTGTTGCTAAGATGTATCTGTGGGCAGGCCTTTTGGTGAAATGTCAGAACCCAAGATGCGGGGGATGTTTGAGACTCCTGCATACTCCGCAGACTCTTCCTGCAGCCACAGCCATGACTGCCATATATTCTAACATGGCATCTCTTATTCCGGCAGAGAATGCTACAGACCCAAAGAACATAATGGATATCCCATTCTAGGCAGCATAGTCCATTTTAAAACAGGCGTGCACCATTATTCCTCTAGGTGAATCGCAATGATCACAAATTGTAACAGTGTGACAGATGAATTATATTTTTCTCTGTATCTCCTTCATTGTGTGTAACATTTAAGATCTTTGTGTACTAAATGGAAGGGGCCACCAGCTAACTTCCAAGTGGAGTCTGCCTGCCAGTTGCTTAAAATAAGATTAAAACTGCTTAGATTCAGCCACTTTGTTCAGTCCCATGCAGATTCTCTTTGTGCTTTTAAAAAGTGATGCTCTGCAAAGCCAAACAAAATAATTAGTAGCATTTTTAAAACTTGAGCTGAACCTTCCAGCCAAGTGAGGAACCTCACTATCTGAGCTAAGCTGGCACATTAACCAGGATTTGCAGGGAAACAATAATTTTTAAGAACATTGAAAGTGGTTTGAAAGAAGTTTCTCTCCCCATGTTGTACACATTGCTTTGTTTCACTATTGCCTCTTTCTGAAACACCTGTTTACTGGAGTAGCAAGGAGAAATGAATATATTTACACTGGCTATGAGATGGGTGAGGGTTTGGATGTGTGGGAGATGGCTTGGTTACTTACTCATTTGAGCAAGCCGAGGGAAAAGGTATTCTGTACATGTTCAGAAATGCTCTCCCTCTCCATTGTTATGTCTTCACATTTTTAGACTGGACTCGGTCACTGAAAGGTTTCAGGCCTGAATTCCAAGTAAATCTCCATTTCAAACCATGAACTGTACTTCCAGCGAATACCACATCATTGACACAACTCCCATTTAACCTGTGAATCAGGCAAAGGCCATGGTTACAGTACATATTAGAAGTGCCATTCTGCCCTGCCACTGCTGCCACTCTCACCACCATACCTGCTGCTGCCACCACCACTGCTGCCACTGCCCACTCTGCCAGTGCTGTCCACCCTGCCAGGCAGCACCAACTTCAAGCGAGATTGCACCAATTCTGACTGAGAACTCACCAAAATAGTCTGTGATCTTGCAGCGTGTGTGATTTTGGGCAAGATCTCACCCAAAATTGGTGTGATCCAGCCTCAAATCAGCACCACTAGCAGCATTGCTTCTCTGCTTCTGGCAGAGGTGGTGGAGCAAGCTGGGCAAATCTACCTAATTTGCCGTTACTGAAACAATGCACAAACCAAAACACAGCTTCCTTTTGAAATCTTCTCTGAACTTTGCAATGCAGTTTGGAAGCCAAGCAAAATGTACAGAAATGCATTATTGAAAATAAAATATGGAAATGCATTATATAAGGGAAAAGTGCTTTGAAAAAATGTGTATGCTAAGCAAAACACAAAAATGTGTGTAGTAGGATGAATTTTCACTAAAATGCTCTTGAATTTTCATGAGAACTCTTTTTTTAAAAAAGCAAACTGGTGTGGAAATGTGGAAAACTTGTTAACGATGGGAGGATGAGAAACAGACAAGCCAAAATAGTCATATCCCCCCAACCCTCTCCACCACCCCTCTCCTTACACCACAGTCCCAATCCTGATTGCACACCTCTCTCTATCACTACTATTTAAATAAGAAAAATCAGACATGATATGTTTGGTCCTAACTTTACCCTTCTGATGAAGCCTAAGAAATTTCAGAATAAGTCGCTACTCTGTCCTCCCTCTTCCTTTCTCCCACTCTGAATCTGCTTGGCACTTCGCAGAAGAATTCACATTAGATGGGCTGGGAGAAGTGAAATTTTATTATGTGGCTTTCTCTCTCTCTCCCCCACCCCCCGCCTGCCTTTATTTTCCATGAGTGAATATGTTATCAACACAGATCTAGATCTGCAACTGCCAAGTGCTCGTTCTCTCCCTGGCCCCTTAATGCAGCCTGCCCTTGACGCAGCCCTCAAGACAACAGAAGAAAACTGTCACATATCGCCTCCCAGTTGTTGTGCTCCCCCCTCCCTTGTTGTAAGAATCCTTTGGCTCTTCTTCCAATAAACAAGGAGAATCCTAAATTGCTTCTTGGATAAACACAACAATCAGAGGCATCTCTGTCTATTTACTCAGCAACATACGTTTCATTTTAAACCCCAACAAGCGTGTATTCCCGGTGAGCACATGCTCCCATGAGGGAAGTGGGTAGCCAGAATCTCAGGGGAATCCAGATGTTCATCTTACTTGTTATCCTACCCTGTTCACGTGGCCCAGCTGATGATTTTCTGCTCTGCTCTCAACTGAAAAGAGAGCTCGCCCAGTACAACGGGTTGAAAATTGAACAGAAGGTTTGCCCGGGGGTGGGGTGGGAATGCAAAGTTGTTAAAATGTTTTTCTGTGGAAAAGGGATGTATCCTTTCCCTCAGAGCACAAGGAGTCTCTGCTCCTGGCCATGGGAACCAAAAGAGTCACTGGCGTGCTTTGAGGCAGGGTTGGGAATGTGTCTCTCCATATAGTGTTGGAGTCCAGCTCCCATCATTCTCAGCCAGCATGGCCAATTTCTTCCAGCCAACAGTTACAATGGGGAGCAGGGGGGACGGATGACTTTCCACTAAGACTTGCATTTTAGCATCACATGGTGCACCCATCCCTGATCTATATGGCAACCAGTGTGTGTGGATATGTTTTCATGATTCCACTAATGATAATGACACATTGTGTCAGTCCTGTTTCAGGTAAGCTTATAGGTGCCTTCTTGGTTCAATGTATTGCCTGGAACAAGATGATAATTTACCCCTCTTCAAAATGTAAGTCAGAATTTTATAATTTACTCCTTTCAAAATGTCCATGTTGTTGTTTGCCTGTGTTGGGGTGGTTCAAGTACATTATGGTGGTATGGGAAACTGTCGTGTGACGGGCCAATGGCCGTAATAAAGATCAATCAATCAATCAATTGCCTGTGTTGGGACTGAAGGCTGACTGCTGGTAATATTTAGCAGGTCTATAGTTTGGCTTACTACCCACAGTATCATTTGGAAGAAATGCTAAACATGTAATCCCTTCGCGGCTCAACAGTGGATACCATCACAGCTTTCTCAATTGAATTAGAATTTCAGAGTGAAGCCTGAGTTATAGATATACAGGATGTTTTTCTAAGGGGTGGGGAGAGGGGGTAGGTGGGTGTATGAATGGGTTGGCAGTTGGTTATTTAAAGACTACACTTTAGATGTGTAGCATGGGATGTTGTCTGACTCATTAAGCACAATGCATTATGGTACATGATACTGCATTCTAAAAAGCTCAGGAGCCACCTGTCATTTGTGACTTGGATACAAGTTCCTGTGATGGGTGAGTCTGACAGTTTTGGTTTCTGTCACTCCCCCCCCAATCTTAAGTTCAGTCGTGCACATTTCTATATAGTTTTGTTGTATATTTTTAAAGGCTTCATGAAAATTCATCAGCATTTGAGTGTGAATTTCTCCTAATGTGCACATTCTGCCTGATATACACATTTTTGCAATCAAAAATTAACATTTTTTTACATTCGTTTCATTAATATGTGCATTTTTTTATCCACACTTTGGTACATCCATTTTTGTAACACTTATTTGGTTGTAGAACAGCATGGCACCATTTGGACATGCATGAATTTCGAAGGATGTCTGTGTTTCAGTTTATGTATTATTTTAGGACATGCAAATCAGGTAGATTCACTGCTCCATGCAAACTGAAACAAATTTGTCCCTCAACTCTACCTGAGATCAATGCTGCCCTTCAATATTTTCACATCTCAGGCAACAAGCCAAAACTGACTTTCCCACAATCCACTCAGGATTTTTGATGTATAAAATAGTATACAAAATGAGAGTAGAGATTACACCTTTAAAGAAAGAGGCATGCCATTTTATTTTTTATAAATTTATATACCACTTAATAATAATTTAAAATTTAGCAGTTTTATGTAAAATAGTATAAATACATTCAGGGAGTGTGATAAAGCATACCTTAAAAACAATACCTAACATAAAAACATCAAAATATAGATAAAATCCGTAGTTTCAAAATCTGTTTTGATAGTATTTAGTACGCACACAAAACAGTACAATAAAATTGCCTGCCTGATAGAAATAGGCAGGGAGTCACAGAAAATAGATGTTACCGTGCTAAAAAAAAAGTATGGTGCTTGGTCCTTTTTGGTGTGGCCTTGCTAAGGCTTCTCCAAGAAGTGCAAAGGGAGTGTCAACTTTTTATGTGCCCACATTGCACATGGATACTGAAGCCTTTCCCCTCCTCTTTGTTCAATGACTTCAAAGTTGACATGAGGCCTCTTTGGCCAGACAGGGGAGAATTGTGGAAAAGACCCAAGCAATTGCTAGGCAATGGGCCACATATTTTTCTCAGTTTCCCCGTCTGCTGATCTGGAAAGGGCATCGTGTTATCTTGACAGTGGTGCAGTCTTGGGCAGCTGTTTGGGTCACTCAGCTGCCAGTGCTGGCTTGTCTAGAGGAAAGACTTGGTGTACTTTGCACTCTGTAGCAGATCCAGCTATAGGCTGCATGCCCCTTTCCCAAAAAAACCCCATATCTTCAGCCATCGATATCAGTTTTGCAATGGGTTGCAAAGCACCTTGGAATGCAAAGTGTTGCATAAAAGCAAGATTTTTTCTTCTTCTTAAAAAAGTAATATTATTATGAACTCTTACTACTTCGTTAAACCCTGTTGGAAATGAGGTTATCCTGGCCTGTTAAAATAAGTTGACGCTGTGGAATGATTAATAGTCCTCATTTCCTCACGTACAGTCACAGGACTGAATTGACACTGTTGGTCACACACAGCTACCTCTTATCCCGACTTCATTTTGGTGGCTTTATTTTTATTTCCCTGTCCTCATTCTATAATAATTTTAAACATATTTTGGGCAATGTACTTTCATACCACTGAAAGCACTTCAAATCAGCCCATCAATGGATTTCCTCCACATGTATGTTGTGGGTATTCTATAACAACATACAGGATGCATGGGGTTGGGATGGATATGGGAGGCTGTTAATTTCCAAAGGAGAGATGTTGAGGTTTAAATTTCCTAGAAGCCATTATCTTCAGACCTGCTTCCTATTTTCAGCCACCTAAGGTTTAAGACACACTGTACATCCTTAGAGACATTCTGGCCTCCCTTTTACTTCTTTTATTGAAACACGCCAGCTTCATAACCTATGCCAGGGGTCAGCAAACTTTTTCAGCAGGGGGCCGGTCCACTGTCCCTCAGACCTTGTGGGGGGCCGGACTATATTTTGAAGAGGGGGAAAAAATGAACGATTTTCTATGCACCACAAATAACCCAGAGATCCATTTTAAATAAAAGCACACATTCTACTCATGCAAAAACACACTGATTCCAGGACCGTCCGCAGGCCGGATTTAGAAGGCGATTGGGCTGGATCTGGCCCCCTGGCCTTAGTTTGTCTACTCATGACCTATGCTTTGAAGTTGTCTTGTTTTGTACAAACCACTGTTAGTATTAACCAGAGTGTTGGGTTTAATTAATCACATGACAAACTCTGGTTAATTAAAATAAAGGGTCTTTTTGGGTGATTTCCAAATTCAGCCTATGTGTTCCACTGCCAAAACTCAACACGAGTTCTGTGTTCTACAGCCGATCCATGATGAGATCAGGCTCATCATGAAGTTCATGAACTTTGGGTGTGAGCCCCATTATCTTTAAAGTCTAGACCAATTTGGAAACCTCCACATACCAATCTGTGCCATTGCAGCACATATTTGTGAAAGGTGCCACAGGGGCCAGGAATGTAAAGTGCAGGAAAGTAGATTTAGATTGGTTGTATAATGCTAGCAAGTTTTTGCCAAAGTCATAAAATGAATGACCTTCACATTGTCTTATTTTATGTTTCCTCTGAAAAGCAAATGCCTGCAGAAGAACTATAGTTGCGGAAGGCTCTTAATGCTTGCAATTTTAAATGACCACTTGGCTCCAAGAAAGGATATTTGCTTAGCTTAGTCTGTGACAAAGCACAATCTTTGCATGCACAATGGCCCAGGTTCAATCCTTGGCATCCTCAGGTAAAAGGATCGGCTTACTAGGTGATAGAAAATATCTCTGCTACAAAAGAAACCTACAAAACTATTTAGAAAAGAAGTCCAATGAGGACTAAGTATGCTCAGTGGTCATGGGATGCTGACTGACAGATAGTTGGGGTGAAAAGACTGGGGGGGGGGAGTTGTTGTTGGTAGATAAGAGGGGAAGTGGCTGGAATCCTGAAGAGGGAGAATGCAACACTTCAGCACTTTTGTTGCAGATCCAATTCAACCCAAGAAATTCTAGGTTTTGTCTGAAATACTGGGTTGTATGCGGGTGGCGCTGTGGGTTAAACCACAGAGCCTAGGACTTGCCGATCAGCAGGTCGGCGGTTCGAATCCCCGCAACGGGGTGGGCTCCCGTTGCTCGGTCCCTGCTCCTGCCAACCTAGCAGTTCGAAAGCACGTCAAAGTGCAAGTAGATAAATAGGTACCACTCTGGCGGGAAGGTAAACGGTGTTTCTGTGCTCTAGTTTGCCAGAAGCGGCTTAGTCATGCTGGCCACATGACCCAGATGCTGTACGCCAGCTCCCTCGGCCAATAAAGCGAGATGAGCGCCACAACCCCAGAGTTGGTCGCAACTGGACCTAATGGTCAGGGGTCCCTTTACCTTTACCTTATCCAAGTATACACTTGCAGATTCAATAGTGACTGAAATCCGCTCCCTGCTCCCCTTCGCCATGCTCCTCCTTTCTGCTCTGAGTTTTCCTCCAATGCTCCAGTGTAGATTTGGAGGCGTACAGGTTGGAGGAGAAGGAAGGGCAGTTCCATTGCACTCACAGAAGTCTTTCTGCAAATGCAAGTATGGCATTGGGTGCCTCTGACAGTTTTGTATTATCTGTGTCCTAGTCAACGACTACCCACACATAGCTGCCCTTACTGCTATCACTTTCCCCCCTTCAGTCAGTTGCTTGGAATGCCTCTGCTAACTGAAGATTCACTTTCATTGCTGTGCTGGTACCCTCTTTAAGATTCTGTTTCTGTACTAATTCCATATTTAAGTCTGACTGCTCCTCCATCACTGGCATTAGCTATTTCCCCCCAGCTTGCCCTCATCTGTGAGAGACTCCCCACCTGTCTTTTATACTTCTGCATCAAAAGCTATTTCTTCTGCTAAAAGGTAGGATACAGCAGGAAAGCAATTTCAACAACACACACACACTTCTATCTCTGGCAACATCAAAAGGCGGCCTTGACAATGGGGTAGCAAATAAATAGAGGAATAAAAACCCTAAAGGTGTGGAAGCATTGAGGCCAGTAAAACAGAACTTTCATGGGATTTCAGTCATAAGAATCTGTACCTCAAGATTTAGTTGAAATCATCAAATATGACGGTAATAGTTTCCAAAAAAAGGAAAGGGAAAAGGAAATTGTAGAATAGACATAACATGACTATGGCATCTGCACAGCATTTATATAAACACAGAGAAACTAATATTCATAGCATGAGCAATGATGAGATGCAAATTACATGCAGCCCTAGAAGCCAAAGACATACTTCTAAAGTTCTCAACCCCTGTTTTGAGGGGGGAACTCTCCAATGAATGAAACATGAACCAGAGAATATAATTAGATGAAATAATTGTGAACAGAACAAACCCATCTGCTCTCATACTTGGGGTGGGGTGGGGGGAATTCTAGAACTATAACAGCACAATCCTATACATGTTACTCAGAACTAAAACCATTGATTCAACAAGACGTACTCTCAGTTAAGTGAGTATGCAAATGAGAAAATATTTAACGTGGTGACAGCTTCACTGGAGATTTTAATACTGCCATTAGTTTGGTGGTTTTCAGCTCAAGCCCTGCAGAACATTTACTTTTATCAATTTGGGATGTCTGAGGTAGAAGCTGTTGGGGCATTGTACCTTTCGATATTTATTAGCTTCTATTTCCATCTAGTGGGTCTTTGTCTCTCCATATTATGAATTAACATATGAACCAAACTATGACAATTTGCTGAAAGTGAACTTGGATTTGTATATTCATTTGATCCATGTTGGCATCAGTCATCTTCCTCATCCATGGCAGACTGTCCAGTGTTTGTTGCTGGGTCAAGCAGTGAGCAAGCTGAAAGCTGCAGCCCAACATTCTCACACTGCTGTAAAGATATATCTCTTGGATTGCATGTGGCTTCATTAGCACCCTTAAACCATGATTGCTGGCCTTGTTTATATATTGCAGATTGCATACTGTTTTCACAATGTGTTAGCATTTAATTTGCTACTCTTGTACACATCATGTAACTAATTATTCACATGATGAGCCAATTCACACATGCATTAGTTATGGAGCTTAGAGTCTGAGACTGAGTCACACTCCTTTCCTGCTTCTGATGCAATGTCAGATACTAGTGAGAAACACAAACCATTAACCCTGGATCCAAGATTCCCCTTCTGGACACTGTTATCTGATAGACCAGAGTTCTGAAAACGAAGGCCTATGAAACCCCTCACAGCTATGGGATGTGGAAATCTGCACTGAAACACAGAGTAGCTATGGTCTCTACCAATCCCATCCTCTCTTGGTTGCAAATATCCTTGCGCTTCTTCCCCAAATCATCTTCTGGAATGGAATCTGAGCAAACCCAGACAACATATTTTTGAGGTAGGATGTAGACAGAAGTAGAAGAAGCCAAAACCTAGACAATGAGGCCAAGACACTTTCAACAGCTTCCAAAAATGAAAAAGACAAAAGAAGGAAAATGGGAACATATAAGAAACATCAGAGGGAATAATAACAACACTTAACATTTGTACTACATGGTGAAGAGTTCAAAGCAAGTGATCTGGTTCTAATCCTTATAACAGGCTGGGCTGAGGAACCTTTGGCCCTCCAGATGTTGCTGGACTCCAATTCCTATCAGGCCTGGCCAGGGATGAAGGAAGATGTAGTCCAGCAGCATCTGGAGGGCCTTACAACAAGGCAACTCTGTACTGTTTCCATATTGCAAGTTGCATGAGAGAAATGAATCTAAGAGAGAGTGATTTGCCTAAGACTACCCAGTGAGTTCATGGCAGAGATGTTATTTGAAGCAGGGTTTTCCTGGTTTGTAACTCAGTCTTTTATCCAGAAAGGTAGCAGGAGAGGGATAAACAGCAGGGAGGAGTTAGAAGAATGGGAGGAGTCTAGGGGAAATGGACTCAAAAGAAGGAGACAACCTGATGAGTTGTGTGTGTGTGTGTGTGTTAATGAAGACCCAGATGGGATCAAGTTGACATTGTGAACCTCCATACCTTCAGAAAGGAAGGAGAGTACCTGCAGCTTGAAGTGAGAAGGAAGGAAAACTCACTTGCACAGAGTCTCTCTTAACTGAAAGGAGGAAATAAATAAACCACAATCTGGTCGTCCTCGCTGGAGATGTTACACCAGGAAGAAGTAGATCCTGTGCATTTCTACAGACACCATATGCAAGCGGTGGGAACCTCTGTAACCCCCCAGGTCTTGGGACTTGAGTCCCAGGCCACTCCCCTCAATACTCCCACTCTGTGGCCTCCTTGAGTGCGTTTGCCCACCTGGAATGTGTGCTTGAATTTCTTGTTTGCCTGGATGGAGGATGTGGGTGGGGGGTGGGTGTATGTAGAAGCTTCTGACTTCTGACTGTACAAAGGTCTCTGGCTCCACCCACCACTGACAGATGGCATCCAGAAGGTTGCCTATGAGGGAATGGGGCCTTCAGGCTGAAAAATGTTCCCCATCCTTACTTTGTATCAAGTGGAAGGGGGTTCTGTGGCTGAAATATTGCCCTCACATGCACACACTGAGTAGATCTATAGAATATATTTGATGCACATGCAGTGCACATGACTTCCCCCCAAAGAATCCTGGGAAATGTAGGTTGTTAAGGTTATGGGGAAAGGTAACTGAAAACTACAGTTCCCCGGATTCTTTGGGGGAAGTCATGTGCTTAAAAAGTGTGGTGAATATGCTTTGCATGTTATAGTGTGGATCTGTCCCCATTCTCTTTCCCTCCTTGCTGCAAGCAGACCTACCAAATAGATTTAAAAATCCCCCTCTCCACGTTTATGGAGAAGCGATATCAAAATGGGAACTTGGACGTCTGACCTGTTCTGATGCTGGATGGTGTGTGTGTGTGTGTATGACTACTTTAGAAACAGCAGCTTCAGTTAAACAGATTAGCTAATGGTGCATGTGAACGAGAGTTTACAAGAGGCGGGGAAATGTGTCTGTGTGGCTTTTTGCGTGTGGTGTCAGTGTGTTGCAAACACATGTGCTTGTGTACAGTTCGCTTAAACTCAACTTCCAGCTTTAAAATGGAATCCCGCTCTCTGACTGCTAACCCCATCTCAGCAATGAGTAAACTCTACTTAGATATTTACACCAAGATTGTTTATTGCACCGATTATGTTTAGAAGTCACATGCCTCTAACCCGCTCCAAATAGCTCTGAAGCAAGGCTGGTGGCCAAGGTTTAGGGCCAGATCCTGAGTGTCTCTCTTGGCTGGTTTGAAGATATGCTGCTGTTTCAACTCCAACTCCCTCAATATTGGCCCCTCTGATCAGTGTGGTGTAGTGGTTAGAGTGCTGGACTTGGGAGACCTGGGTTCAAGTCCCCATTCAGCCATGAATTTCACTGGGTGATTGTGGTCCAGTCACCATCTCTCAGTCTAACCTATCTCCAAGTGTTCTTGTGGGGATAAAAATGGGGGAAACTGAGAACTATGTATATACAACCTTGGTGGAAAGCTGGGTTATAATTGTAATGAATAAATAAAAATATATCCAGTGGGTAGTTACAAGGGAAAGTAGAGGATTCCTCAGGCATAAGATTCCACAGACCTCTGGACTGAGGCCTGCTTTCCAAGCCTGGGAGGCTGACTTTGGTGAGACAATGCAGGCTGTGCTGGCCCTACTGTGAGGCAAAATGTGGTATCTGCTTCAAGCAACAACTTTTTGGGTGCTGTTCAAAGGGTGTCAGTTACTGGCAGCCTCTTACTCAGTGTTGCCTGGGAATTCTAATAAACAAAAAATCAGAGCAGTTTTGAAATCTGTAGTTAAAATCAGTGGTTTTAAAATATTCATTCCCCCAGCTTCATCCAAAATGGTGTCCAGTTGTATCCAGATAAAGACTAAACCACTCTTTGATCTCAGGAACCATCAAGAAAAAGAAAACATTTCATGTTTTGAGATAGTGCCGGTGGGCACTGGTCAACCATGATGATGATCGATTACATACCCTGTATGGGAGGTATTCAGCTAAATTTCACTCAGTGTAGACCCATTGAAATTAATGGACCTAACTTAAACATGTCCATTAACCTCAATGAATTCACTCTGTGTAAAACTTTGTTGACTATCATGCTATGGATTTTACAATTTGGGAATAAAAATGTCTTGGGCCAGTCCTGCTATCTGTCTGTGTTGCTGCAACAGTTAGTTAACTGGCAAAGTAAGGCTGGAGCTCTGGGAGGCTTGACAGATACTTGCTGTCTGAGAGAAGTTTTATGAGAACGCTTTGGATGGGTTGGAGAAGGCAAAGACTGAATTTATTTATGCCCCAATTTATTTTTTTATTTAGGAATGTATTATTGTTTTTTGCAATGCAAGCCTTTGTTTTGGTTTATTTTAATTAATAAAACATGAGGATTCCCCCCTCCCCCAAGAGATGTGTATGTAAATGGATTTTGCATCCAAGCTTGGACTCACAGAGGGACCTATAGTCACAGTGGATCACCTGTGCTGTAAATTCAGGAGGATTTGCTTCCAGTTAAGTGTGTGTAGGATTATGGCCTAACAACACAATCCTATGCATACTTACTTGCTCTGAAATAAGTATCACTGAGTTCAATGAGACTACTTCTAGGTAAGTGTGTATAGCAGCAGGGATCTTGTTCCGTCAGAAGGAAGTATTCATATCAGAGATACCAACATAATTCCATTTGAGAATCTGGTCTTTGATCAAGGAATATTTGTAAGGCATTATAAATGTCATCTCTATATAGACCACTCTCTTCCCGTTGAGTAATCACAGTATTCAGAAGTCTGTGAAGTTCTCCAACCACAACCACAATACTGAGAGAGGATCCCCCAGTTAAAGCTGCTGCAACCACCTTATGGAGTCCATCTGCCACAGTTTTGAGCTTCTGTTGTATTGCAAATAACATTTATTTAGAGTTACAAGTTTTTTATATACACATCCATTTGCAAACCACCATGCTGGTGTTCCAAGAATTCCTGGGGGCTGGTTTGTGAAGCAATCTGTGCTGTCCCTGACATCAATGAAAATTCATAACTCCTTGCTGTTTAGAAGAAGCATTTGGTTGAGAATTCCTTTTCAAGCACAGCAGAGAGCAGAACTGACTCGATACTTTCTATGATTCTGCCTCAGGGAAAAATGGCAGGAGAAAACGCTGAGCATTTCCTCTAGGCGCAAGTTTGGAGATCATCCATCTCCCCAAGAATCTGGCAGTCTAGATCAGATAATATGCTACCCATTCTTAGTGCTGCAATATCAGTGATACTGCCTTTCTTTTTAAAGGTCTGAAAGGCTAAGGAAAGAGTTTTGTGGAAGTCACACTCTCCACATAAGAGACCATCTTTGCCCCACTCAGCAGAAGCATTCGTCAATGAGGTTGAAAACACTGAATCCAGCCAGCTAAACAGGGAAAGTGCTGGAAGATTAAAAGGCAAAATGTCAAAAACCAGATAAGTATGAATACAACTGACAGGTCTTCCTCCACCTCTCTGAGGATGGAGTGTGTTTGTGTGTGTAACCTCTGATTATCTGGAGCAGTTGCTGGAGAACCTCAGAAAATATCCTCCTCCATTATTTCACTCCACCTTTTGTATTGATCTGTTGATTTAGTGAAATGTGTCTTATGCTGCCAAGTTGAAGTTGAAGATCCAGAAAGAAAAGTGAAATTTTATAAGAAAGTTTCGGAAGGATTAGAAAAGGCAAATATTGGATTCATGATGCTCCAATTTATTATTTATGTATGAATTTGTTTGTTTGTTTCTAATGCAAGCTTTGGTTGTTTTGTTTTAATTAATAAGAAACATTGTCTTTTCTTTTTTTTTAAAGTCAAAGTCTTCATAAATGGCAGCTCCAGATTTCGGATCCAAGTTTAGCATCTCCATACATGCTTGCAATATAGTATATCCCCAAGAGAGGATACTTTGTTGATGAAATATTGTTTGGAAGCAGTTTTAGAAAAGGATGAAAGGCTGAAGAGAAAACAGCCAGGGTACCTGGAATCAAGGGCTCCGAAATCTTCCAACCATTGGTTTGTTTTCTCAAGTACGTCAACTAAAATGTTGTCTCTAAGAATTCACTAAGAACATACAATAAAGAACCTGCTTAGAGTAACTTTAATAAAAAGTTTACATCACAAGGAATATGTTATATTTGTTCTTTGTAAAAGCACCATGTATGTATTAATGGCATTAGATATATAACAGTTCAGGCAGTCGTCTAGGATAAAATGAATCAGCTGATTGAGAAAGTAAAGTTATGAAAACACAATAGGTGCTCAGTACCCAAATTTCAATGAACTATAGCTTGAATTCCTAAAAGAGCTATGAATATATGGCTTCCATCCCACCTCTGTTCTTTCCTATGTAGGGAAGTCATACAGATATCCACCTGAGCTGAGAGATTTGAAGCTTTTCATTCTTAAAGATGTGTTAGCCTTGTCTCAGTATCTTTGAATGGTGTGTGTTGGGGTGTGTGTGGAATGAGGCAATAAGTAATGAGGTTTTCTGCTGATGACCTGTAACCAAGCAGTTGTATCTATTTTGTGGATGGGAGATATAGAAATCTATGAACTGGTTTGTTGGACAGTGTGGTGTGCTGGTTAGAGTGTCAGACTAAGATCTGGGAGACCAGGATTCAATCCCCACTTGGCCATGAAGCTCACTGGGTGGCTTGGGCCAGTCACCAACTCTCGGCCCAACCTACCTCACAGGATTGTTGTGAAGATAATGGAAGAAGAGGAGAGAACTATTGCGCTCTTTGGAGGAATGGTGGGATATAAATGCAATAATACACACAATAAAATATATGTAGAGATTTGTAAACCATTTTCCTTCTCAGGTGACTACAAAGCAGTTTGCATGTAAGAGTCAAACAATATCAGTACCAGTTATAAAATACAATTATGATGTTGACCATAATGCTAATCAGTTCAACAATACACAAATGCTAAATGCTATAAGTGATCCAAACATATTCAAGCAAGTAACAGAAGCTTTTAAGAGAACTTTACTCTGTATGAAATCCCATCAGTGTTGCCTCAACTATGCCTCTAGGGTGGAGGCAGTTCAGTAACTGGAATGCAACTGCAGAGAAGTCCTTACTCCAAGTCGCCATACATACAAGAGGCTTTACCCATTGGTGGGAAAGTAAGTTGGACACTGATGTTTACAGTGCAGTCCTATTTTGGGGAGAATGGCCATAACTCAATGGTAGAACATCTGCTTCCTGACATCTCCTTGATGGGGTTGGGAACCCTTGCCAGAAATCCTGGAGAGCTGCTAAGCTAGAAGGATCAGTGGTCTGACTGACCAATAGTTGAAGGCAGCTTCCTAATTTCCTACAATTGCCTATTTAGAAGGAAGTCTCCTCTAGTAGTTTTGCAGCCCAGTTATAGCAGATGTTTCAGCGATAGCTGCTTCTGAAGACAAGCTAAGAGCATCACCTTCAGATTGGCAAGGTGCTTTTAGTTCTGCGGTGGGGAACCTATAGCCTCATGGGGAAACAACTGTAGCCACAAATACTTCAGGGGAGGGAAATCTCTGAGGCTGCTATTTCGAGGGGTGGGTGTGGGGCTAGACTTACTAGATCAGCTGAGTCACTGGGACTTATGGTTGGCCGACGCTCCCTATTAGGTTTCACACCACGCAAAAACTGAGGATCGCATCAGAACAGGCATTGCAAAGTTAGAAGCTAGCGCTTTGGGTTGCACATGGGACTTACTCCTCGGTAAATTTACAGCCTCTGTCTCAACACTTGCTATTCAGGGTGTTGGAAATCGGCTAATATGGTGCATTCCGAACCGTCTTTTAAATTGCCAGAATAAGAATAAGAGAGTATTTGGGGCGCTGCAGCTGCGATTTTCTTCTTTGTGTTAAATGTATGGCCTTCACACTTCAGGATGGATTTTGGAATTGTCTCGTGGCCCGATCTTGCATTCCAGTGTCCTCTCACCCAAATCCCCCGTGACGCCACGGATTTCCCTCCTAAATTTTGCAGCACTGCCTTAAACACCATTTGGGTTTCAGAATCCAAAAACGGCGCATAGAAGCAGATACAATCCGGAGTCGGATTTCTAAAATCAAAATGTCTCTAGATCATGAAAGAATTAAACAAAAAATATTGCCTATAAATATAAATAAAGAAACACCCTAATGCAACCCGGTCCTATGGATGCTTTCTCGAGAATAAATATATACCATTTAGCTCAATTCCAGTAAGGCTGCAACCTCTGCACACTTACCTGGGAGAAAACCCCATTGGACACAGTGGGATTTACTTCTGAGTATAGGACTGCCTTGTTGGACCACTAACCAGATGACTCCAGCTGAATAAAACTTCAGATATATGCTGCAGTTAGGTGTTTATATTCGTTCTGCCTTCAAATCTGCACTCCTATTTATTCAACATTTTGTTTTCCTTGCTAAGTATGTGCTAAGCGCAGATGATTCCAAGGAAGCAAACAGATGTCTTTATTTGGCTCCCATCATCTAACCATCGTAAATGTCTCTCTCTCTCTCCCACCCCCTGAATAGGGTATTTATTTGGCATTTCGCTATCGCTGGGAAATGTAGAGCCATCTTGCCTTTATCGCTTAAGGCGAAAGGACCGCGCATCACTGACGGTACTGTACTCTGGAGTTGTGAATGAATGTGTGAACCAGACCCCTGGAAAAGCAGCGTGTTTGGCAAGTTGTGCCTGTCACCAGACACTCAAGCGGCACTCATCGGAACACACACGTGTGAACCGGACCTTGATCTCTGGCAGTGGAAGGTGCATATCTAATTCCACGGAGAAAATCTGGGGTTTGAGAGGGGATGAGGGGCAGTGGTTGGTTGGGCGTCCTGACCTGTTTTGAACACGCAAGTCATCACTTGATGCTGCAGTCCTCAAGTGATGAGCATGCACGTGTGAACCCGCTCAACCCTCAGCAAATTGAATAATTTTAATCCCGTGGTCTTTGAGTGTTGTTCTGGAGAGACCTAGGTTCAAATCCCGATTCAACTACGGACCTCAGTGGGTGATCTTGGGCCCGTCACTGTCTCTCTGTCGTCGAGTCCTAACCTACCTAGCGCGCAGGGTTGTTGTGGAAGATAATTAAGAGGGTTGCATGTATCTGTGTGGGGAACAATGGGGGCTCCCCAGGACCTTGGAAGAAGGGCGAGATACGAATGTGAAAAGAAGGAATCAGATGCGCGGAAGTCATCCCTTCATGCTGTGGTCCTCAAGCGACGATTCGGTCCTACCCCGCGTCTCCGCAACTGCAGAAACAACCCGCTTTCTGCAGCTTCGCACCTGGGAGCAGACTGACAGCTGTTCCCGTTTAAGAAGGAGCTCTTGTTTAACTCCCAAGTATGAACAATAAAAACAGTTTTAAATTAAAGCGGCTCTGTCATCAACAAGGCTCAAGTCATGTTTACGCCGGCCGCAGCGGCTCTAACAATAACAGGCTGTAGGCTTGGCTTACGTCGTGGGAGTCAGACCCGCAGCTTGGAAAGGGGCCGCGTTGCCCATCACCAGCCCGGCCCGACGGGAATGTGCCCTTCCGCCTGGAGGAATCGCCCCCACTCCTCCCCGTCGAGGACAATGGTGGCCGGGCCCAATAAAGCGCTCCCTCCAACCCAAGCCCGGGGCGAACTTTAAAGCTGGGCGAGTGAGTGGGAAGTCGAAATGACAGCAATGGCGCATCACGTCGGGGGAGTAAGAGAGTTCAAGGTAGCTAAGGATGAATAGGAGGGTGAATTAAAACAGACAGACACACAACTCAGGCAGTGAGGAAATATAGGGCAGTGGCTCCCCATGCCTGACGTAGAGGAAATATCTAGGGACATTTTACAGATCGATTGATGGGATGACTAGAGTTAGATAGCTAACATCCCAGAAATGGGGATGGAAAGGAGTACGAGATGGTGAATCGATAAGCGTGTAATCCAAACACCCATTGTCTTGGGGTAGTCCCCACGGGATGAAACAGTGCTGCGCTGCCAATCAGACTTGGTGGGCATTGAGCTGGGACGCCACGTTCGGCTCATTTGGGTCTGGGCAGAGAGACAAGGAGGTTGGGTTAGATGACCCTTTTCCCCTCTTGCCATTCTACGATTCTAAGGCTTTCCTTTCCCAATTAACTCAGCCTTTTCAGAGGCTTTTGCACACACCACACATCTAAAGCACATTGTTTACGCTAAAGAATCCGGGGAACTGTAGCTTACCCTTCGCGGTGTTAAAATTTTCAGCGCCCTTAGCAAACCACAGTCCCCAAGATTCTTGGGGGGAAATGACCCCCCCACGCGCGCGCTTCTTGCGCACACATTCTAGCTCGCTGTAGCAAAGTTACTCTCTGCGCTTTCTTGCATTTCATTTCCCGCTTCCTACTCCACCAGGTATATTTATATTCCATTTTACATCTGACGAAGCGGACTTTCTAGCACCTGCAAGCTTACGCCGAATAAAAGGTGTGAGCCTTTATGGTGCCACGAGAAGCTTGACTGAGTCCACAGGCAGGTGGGTAAATAGAGGAGGCCCCATAGAGAAGGAGACGATCGAGAGAAGGAACCCATAGGAGAGCAGCCCATCATAATGCCATGCCCGCGCAACTGCTGTCACTTGCCGGCCAAATAGCTCAGTGGCAAGGTATCTGCCTTGCGTGCGGAAGGTCTCGCTTTCGATCCCCCTGCATCGCCAGGTACGCGCTGGAAGGGACCTCCGTCTCTACCCCTCTCTTCCGGCACGTCCCCTCCCCAAGGCAGTTCTCGAAACCTCAGATCTGCCTTAGCTGCTGGAGCAGGCAGGTAGATCCAAGCTAGAACGACAGACTCAGGATCTGACATCCAGACTGTAGAAAGGCTCCCAGGTTTAGGACGTGGTCTCAGATTTAATGGACGGCGTCGCTTTTGAGACTAAGAGCAGGATGCGTCCAAAGCCCATCGAAACCGAAGCCCATTGATTCCCAAGGGGAGGACGTACAGAATCCGTCCGTTGAAAGAAACGGCCTGGAAGGCTCCCCCGGTGGGACTTACTCCGGAGTAAGGATGGGGCTGCACGCGAGCTTAGCTTAGGCTGGATCGTGCTCTCGTGCGCGTGTTTAAAGCAGGGCATTTGTCGGTGCGCAAGGGGTTTATAGCACCTGCTCTGCAGCCACCTATCCTATGGAGGAGGAGGAGAATAATTCGAATCCTAAAACTTATCTCCGCCTTTCCCAGAGTGGCTTACAATCAAACGATTAAGAAAACAAAGAACTCTATAAAATTACGCGGTGAACGGGCATTTCCCCATCCCCGTCCTCATCAAATCGCCCCATCAATGAGCAGGATTCCCATCTGACAGCGCCATCCCGTCCGC
This sequence comes from Podarcis melisellensis, assembly GCF_964234715.1. Taxonomy (NCBI): domain Eukaryota; kingdom Metazoa; phylum Chordata; class Lepidosauria; order Squamata; family Lacertidae; genus Podarcis; species Podarcis melisellensis. The sequence goes on from NC_138538.1 coordinate 35,638,595, forward strand.
CTCCCTTCTCGGTTCTGTCCACTGACGCCTCGCACTCCGGCTTCCCGAGCAGCGCAACCGCCCCACTCCCAATAAATAAACCCCAACTTCTCTAACAAGCCCGCCTGGTTGTTTTATGAAAAACCAGCGCTGCCCTCTGTGCTTGTCCAAAGAAGGAGCCAAGGACAAGCAGAAACCCTTCGAGAGAGAAACTGGACCCCGATATCGCCCCCTCCAAGCTCTGCCCCTCTCGGCACCGCGGGCTTCTCCGGAGCGAGGAGCCCCCGTCACCAACTGCGTTTGTGGCGTGTGGGGCTCTCTGGCCTGCTTGTACGTCGAAAGGACGTGGGCCAGGCCATCGGGCACTTCGGGGTAAAAGTCCAGGGACCCACCTAGCAGACCTCAAAAGCAGCAGGACTGGGGCTGACTAAACCTCATTTTGAAAAAAGTGAAATGCTACGCATTAGTACCGTCTGGGTAATAACCTTAAGTAAACCTCTTTGTGAGGTCCGCCTGAAAAGCGGAATATAAATACTATAAGCAATACATATTAAATCCAGAGTTTAAAATGACCCAACGACATCACTGGTAAGTAGTTTGAACAAGCCCCTCTGACTCTCCCGTCTCTTCCCCAAATCCTACAGATCCTGGCGCTTGCTGCCGCTGCACCGTGCGCTTTGCACATGCTCAGGAGCACTGCGTCACCGTGGCACGCTTTCCAGCCTCGAGCAGCGCGCAGCCCAGAGCAGCGCACCACCAAGCTAATCGGAACCTTGAGCAACCACCGCTGCTTCGCGGTGACTCGTTGTTAGACGTCGGGGAGAGACAAGTTTCCTCGCCGGCAGCCGCCGTCTAACCTCGAAGGAGAGCGCGAGCGAGCCCCGGCGTCGGGCCGACTTACCACCAAGAGGAGTCCGCCCGCGGCGTGAGAGTCAGCAGCATCAGGACCAAGGGCAAGCAGAGGCGCGAGGGCGCACGGGGGACCACGGACGCCCGTCGAGTGTCCCCGGGCGCGCAGGCAATCCGAGCCCAGCGGCTGGAGCCCAGCATAATTCCCCGGCCGAGGGAAGGTAGTCGCGAGAAGGACAAGTCCTCGGGTCTCTACAACCGGGCGCGAAGGAGAAAGCGAGGCTGACGACGACCGGGGCCTGATCGATCCGCTCAGCGCAGCCTAGACCTGGACGGCTGCTGCTGCTGTTGTTGCTGCTGCTCTGGGCACGGCTCGGGAAGGCGGCGCCGTCAAACGCCCTGCACCCGCGGGCGGCTGTCCGCTGGCCGGCCGATTCCCTGGCAAGATGCACTGCTGGTTGTGGTCGGGGCTGGAAGAAGCCTTTCGCAAGCAGCCCCATGGACGGGCATCTGCTGGGAAGGGGGATGAGGAGGACACGCCGGAGGGCTGGGCTCGGGGGCAGGCGGGGAAGACGGACACCTCCGGTGGACTCTCATTGGGCAAAAACGCCCCGGCACGAAGGCAAGGCTGGGGCCAGAGCAGGCACAGCCACGCAGTTGGGACGCCTCTTCCTCTCTTGCTCTCACTTTCTGTCCCCCCCACCCCCGCACGCCCAGCCTTTCCTTTCTCCCTCCCTCGCTCGCTGAAAGCTCGCTCACCTTTTCCCTCCCAGGCACCACCTGCTGCTGAGAGCCAGAGCCAGAAGAGATCAGAGACGGCGCTGCTGAACTCTCCCTAACTGGGCAATAGGCAGGCGCAGGCAAGCATCCACCTCCCCTCCCCCGGAGGTCCTAGCGCCTCTCCTGTCGCTGCCCATTCAGCCTGCGCTCCTGATCCAAGTCCCCGAGGGAGAAAACAGGCTGGAGCTTTTGATACTAGACGTGGGGCTTTGCAGCGGTGTAGCTGGATAATTTTAGATCAGGGATTGAATGGGGCCCCCGCCTTGATCCCCTTGCTTTGCTTAGACTGCTGCTGAGGGACACCCAGGACTTCTGGCCCGTAATCTTCTCGCCCCCCCCCCCGCCAAGCAAACAGGGGAGTAGCCAGAAATCTTAACATCTTCCAGTACATAACTCCTTTCTCCCCTACCCACATCCCTGCCACATAAGCACAGGGCTTGTTTAATACAGAGGGTGTTCACCCCAAGGGTTCAGGGACATAAGCATAGCATACTGTGTCAGATCTTTCCTCCATCTATTTCAGTAAGATCTACACTGACTGGCAGCAACTGTTCAGGGTTTCAGACAGGCACTGTCTTAACTGTATCTGGAGATCTGGGGGATTGAGCCTGCAAAGTTATACCACTGAGCTGTGCAGGTCTCACCACTGCCATACATTCATTGTGAAAAGGGGTGGGTAGGTGGAGCACTTACAGGAGTTCCTGGAGAATACCAGTTATCTGGATCTGTTTCAGTCTATCAAGAACAAGACAGGAGGAGCGTGGCTCTGTTTCTGCTTCTCCATCTCCATCTCTCAGCAGCTCTCAATACCATTTGATATCACCCATGAAATTAGTATTGAGGGGTGATGTTTTTCAGTGGTTCTACTCCTACCTGCAAGACCACTCAGAGATTGTGTTTCTTTTTTTTCCCAAATACATTTTTATTAACATTATATACATAACAAGCATACAAACAGATACAAACAAATACGAAAAAAAAATTACAACAAGAAAAAAATAAAAATATGCAAGCCAAACTTTTTTCCTCTCTCTAACTATACAAAGAGAGATTAATCCGGCTACTTCACAAAAAAGGAGGGGAAAAAAACAACCCAAAAAACAACAACAACAAAAAACAAACAAACAAACAAACAAAAAAAACCCTCCTGGACTTCCTTCCATCCTTTTGGTAAGTATCAAATATTTACTTCCATTCACGTATTTGATTTTTGATCTGTAAACCTAAATTCACACGCTGGTAGTATTGTTCTGACCCCGCCAATCACATTAAACATTCATTCCAATGTAGTTCCAGTATTTACTCCAATTTTTCAGAGATTTCTGTTCATCATGGTCTCTTATTTTACCTGTTAATTTATCAAGCTCAGCATATCAGAGATTGTGTTTCAGTCTTGTGGTCTCTGCACTGTGGTGCATCACAAGGCACAACCTTATACCAAGTTCTCTATGAAGCCTTTGGGAGCAATCCTTAGTTTGGGGCCAAAGTGTCATTGGTACTCTGATGCCACACATCTCTATTTCTTCAGACCACCTGAGTCAGGAGAGTCTGTGCATGATCTGCATCAGCATCATCTGGGTGCAGTTGTGGATTGGATGAAGGCCAGTAAACTGAGTTTGAACCCTGGGAAGACAGAGACAATGTGTATGGGTAGTTCCTGTGTCTGAGAGATTGGCTAGTAGCCTATGTGGATAAACTCCCTCTGAAACATCATGTTCATAGTTTTGGAGTGCTGCTGGATCCATCTTCATCACTGGAGGTTGAGGTAGTCTCAATGGCTCAGATTACCTTCAACCAGCTGTGGTCGATATGCCAACTACTGCCATTCTTGGACAGGGAAACCTGGCCGTGGTGATTCATTCATTGGTAACTTCAGTATTTCATTATGCAACGTGCTTTATTTGGGGCTACCTGTGGATCTGGTCCAGATACTCTATCTTGTGCCAAATGCCAGGGCTGGTCTGTTGGTGGGGACAGACTACCACCAGCACACAACTTCAGTACTGACAAGCTTGCATTGGCTGCCTGTATTCTCCAGGGTTCAAGGCACATAACAACTTGGGTCCAGGATACCTTAAGGACTGCCTAATCCCTTATACCCCTACCTGATCACTGAGGTCTCCAGGAAAGTTGCTGCTAGAGGTTCCCATGGCCCAGAATGCTGCTTGCTCAGTATTGTGGGCCCATCCTGCTCATCCTGTGGAACTGCCTCCCGGCTTAGATCAGATTGGCCCCCTCCCTGTTGGACTTCAGGTGAAGACCTTTTTATAACTTCAGCCAGCATTTTAAGTACCCCCCCCCAAATTTTATTGTTAATTTTAACTTAGTTTTTGTAGCATCATTGTACATTGCTTAGAAACTATGATGTTAACTATATACATTTGAAATGTATATAAATGTAACTTGTTCAAATAAAATAAAGTAATGCATAGCAGTACAGGATAAATTGCCTCCTATCTGCTCATGTGGCTTCCCATAAATTTGTAATGTGGTCCCCATTTTCTTTTTGTCCCTACCTTTGTCCATCCAAAGATGGTTCATGCTGAAGCCACACTGAGTGGTCCTGCTGTGTCTGTTCGAGGGTGATCTCCATCAGTTTTCCAGTAGGCATCTGGTTGGCTACCATGAGAAGAGGATGCTGGAATAGATGGGCTTTTGGCCTCATCCAGCAGGCTCTTATGTTCTTATGCAGAAGCCAGATTCTGAAACAACTTTATTGAAAAACATGGGACAGTATCTGACAAAATATTTGCACTTGCCCTAGTGCAATGAGACTTCCCCCCTCCACTACTCCATGCTCTGCAACATCTCCAAATATGCTCGGGGGGGGGGGGGCTGTAGGAAACCCCAGGACAGATTTAGTAGGATTCCAGGGGGAGGAGAGAGGGAGAACATTCCATTTGCACTATTATTTTCCCATCACTGTACTTCTCGGGCATGGTTTGCTTTTTTTCTACATAATGCTGTATAGGGGAAATGCTATATGTGATGCAAATATTTATCAAGAAATTTTCATGCCCAAATCTAATATTGTCTCCATAGACACATGATGGCTTTCACTGATGCTTATAAGAAAAAATAGAAGAATCCAAGCATAAGAACCTAAGAAGAGGCTTGCTAGATTAGAGCAAAGATCTGATTTTATGTCTGTCTCTAGCATTTAATTATTTAAAATATTTTTTAGGCTCTCCTGTAGGTTCTCTCTGGGTGACTTAAAAATTACAATTCCAGATATAAAACCAAATGGACGTAGTTTTCATGGAGCCAAACTTCAAAGGGTAATGATCACAGGTTAATATACACATTTTTACAAAGCAATTTTCCCATATCAAATGCAAGTTTAATGTTATTTTCCCGACTAGATGCATATTCATGCATACATTACCCCAGCATGTGCATTTTTGTACATATCTGCTGGCTGGAGAGCTGTGCTGCGAAATTCAGAGAAGTGCAAATTTCAAAGGATGGCTGTGTTTGGGTTTTTGCTAATGGCACTTCAAAGCTTTGTGAGTTGTGGAATGCCCTGGGCTAGGTTCGGAATGCCATGCCATTGTCACCCACTGCAAAAACAGTTGCACTAGTGACTGTTAAGGTCCAAAACCCACCTCAGGGTAGTGCTTCCTTTTTCCTCTTCATGGGCCGTCAAAAAACTTTTGCTAAACTCCTGCAATCTTTTCTGTATGTGTTTTGGATTCTAGCAGGTGCCTATGAGGAACATTCTGCTTTGTGTCTAATTAATTTCACAGGGTTGCAAGCCCTGATATCAGCAGGAGTGCTGGCATCTCTGCTTTCTCCCTTTGCCAAATCTCCAGCCTCCTTCCTAGTCCAATTGTAACAGATGAAATAACGACTTTGTTTGGCCCGAGAGAAACTGAGACCAGAAACCGACGCTGCTTTATAATCCAATTAGGCTTCTCTAATTTACAGTGCTAGAAAGCAAAAGCCTGTGGGACTCTGCTCTTTTGTCTGAGACCCAACTGAATGATTGTGTTACAACTTATTTATAAAACAATCCCAGGGCGGAGAGGATAGTGGGAGAAAGACTGATATTTATAGACTAGAGCCTGGGCATTTGTTTTGAAGCCTTAACCTACAGCAATGTGCAGTGATCCCCCAGATGTCTTTATGCTATTACACTATTGAACACGGAATTGGGCCACCAGTGTGCTGAGCACTGCTGTGTACAATCTAGAATATGTCGTCGTCACTGCTTTGTGAAAATTGAAAGCTGCGACAGATAACTTCCCCCCCCTCCTCAACCTAGTTCCCCCCCCAACCTAGGGGCCAGATCAGGCCCAATCCCAGCTTTTTGGAGCAACACCCCTCCCAAGAATGTGGTGGTAGTGATGAAAGGAAAAAACAAAACAACAAAACAAAAGTAGACACAATTATGAGTGGAAAGCCCAGTCCAATACCTTGATGAGAATGCAAATTGCCACATCCCTGGTCACTGGATCTGCATGGATTTAGTGTGTCTGCATGTGTGCCTTGTGGGTGGGCGCACATGTGCAAGAGAGTGCAGAGTGGCCACACCCACTGCTGGAATCCAGCCCCTGAAGGGTGAGTGCACCTGTTAACCCCTCCACCCATAAAGGTTAGCTACCTTTGATTTAAAGCCCATATGTTACAGAAAAGAGGAGGAGAAAGAGCTGGACTCAAGGTCTTCACATCTGACTTCCAGGACTTTTCCCTGGATCCTGTGAGGCAATATAATAATTGAGTCCTACTGAGCATTTGAGGAGAGCATTTCCAGCCCTTAGTAACCCCAGCCAACTTCCATGCAGTGGGTGTTCCCCTATTATATATTATAACAACACCCAACCTTGCTTGGTTCTGTGGAGGCTGGGATGGTGGTAGTCATTAATAGACAAATCTCAGCATCCTCTCAAAACAACTTCATGGAGCCCATGGGTAAAGTCTGTAGTGTCAATATGACAAGAAGACAAGACTTCCAGTCTCAATTTATGTACAGCTCCCATCATCCTAGATCACTGGCTTTGCTGCCTGGTGCTGATGGGAGTTGTAGTCCAGCAACATCTGTAGGTCATTAAGTTAGCTCTTTCATTTCTGGTGGTGCAGCATATACATTACAAGCAAGAGGTCCAAGCTTCAATCCCTGGCATCTCCAGATAGGGCTATCTGAAACCTGTCAGAACCGCTGTCACTCAATGGCTACAATACTGAATTAGATGGACCAATGGTGCAATTCAGTATAAGGCAGCTGCTCTCCCCTCACTTGTGTGCATGGAAAGGTAGCACATCTGGAACTCCCAAGAGGGAAGATGCCATTGGGGTGTGTGAGAGATTTTGAGCAGAAGAGCAGCTGCCTGGGAAATGGTTAAGCATCTTCTCTCCTCCACTAAAAAAAAATGGAACTTTGAAAATCGTGCTTCATTGAATACATTTGAAAGTGATGTGCATTTTGCTCATTAGATCTGCTTCTTGTAACATACAAAGTGTCCTCTCTTACTCCCTCATGGTGGAACTCATGCTCAGAAGAGGTGGCTGCTCATCTCAGGAGACCAAAGCCAAAGTGTAAGCTGTTTTCTGCCCTTAAGGAAAAAACACATTAACAAGAGAGAGGGTCAAAACTCCCCACACTGCTTGTTCTGTCCTACAGGCATTCAGAGTCATTTGAAACTAGGATCTTTTCTCTATCAGCCTGCTAAGTGTGCTTTAATATGACACCCACCCACAACCTGCTAAAGTTGCTATTACATCAACAGTAAGAAAGCCTTCCAAGCACTATCCATGGAGTTCCTGGGATTATTTCATGCTATGTCTTTTTTCCTAGGACTTTTGCAATAGTGAGTCTTACCCCTTGATATGTTGCTCTTCAACCTCGGAAGAGTCCTTTGTAATCTGATCAAGCAGGAAAGCCAGAAACTTGACCAGATCCATTGTGTTGTTGACATTCAGGGTTGGGTTTTTGTGTGTGTGAGTTCATGGCCTATTGCGGTAAAAGGCAAAGGCAGAAGCTGCCTTCCATTAGTGATGCTCTGCCAATAGAAGCCAAAGGCTCCAGCCTTTGCCTTGGTCAAAAAAGGAAAACAGGAAATGAAATGGTAAGCAGCATGCCTTTACGCTGTGTTATTTAAACAGCAGCCATGGATTGAGTAGATTCAGGAGGACTGTGCCATGGGTTAGTTCAATGGTTTTTCCCATTTGGAAAAATGAAGTGTATGTACAAGTAGTTTGGGAAACAGGCTATCTGGACTTTTCAGAAAAGTGACCAACTCAGTAAAATTTTATGTCTTCATACTGAGTCAGTAATATGCCAATAATATGAAGAAAATGAACATCATTTCTTATACAAACGCCCCCACCCACACCATTTAGGGAGATTGACAGAATGATTCAGAGAACATGATTTTCTCTTTCATGCAGGAGCATCTCTCTCTCTCTCTCTCTCTCTCTCTCTCTCTCTCTCTCTCTCTCTCTCTCTCTCTCGGCCTGTATCCTTAAACACCTATGTATACATGTGCACATGTCCATTGATATGAACGAATAAGATGTTCCAGAAGGCAAGTTCCATGTGTAAGTGGAGTCCCCCTTACTCAGAATAAATCGAGAGGATCAAGCTGACAGCACTCTATTTGCTGATTCACTTTCACTCATCTCAGAAGGCAGGTATTTACAACACAATGAGTTCTGCTGGAAATCTAATCTCTGCAGCATGCTATACCAGCCTTGGGATCTAAAGGAAAGTCTCCCATTGGCTCCACTGAGTTTTAAACCAGTCTCTCACTTGTTTGGCTTCCTTACTAAAGAACAGCGCTCAGTGATGCTTGACATGAGTCAGAATCTGGCCAGGCTTCTATGGGGAGAGGTCGCTGGAGAGAACGTTTCGCCTTCGAACCGCCTCCCACTGTTCTGCTTGCCTCCATTTGATCTTTCATTCAAATTAGTGGCCTGCACCAAATGGGTGCGTGTTTTCTCCACATGAGCTGCAGTGTGTGTAAATAAACAAGTCTAGCTTTCAAATGCCTTCATGATTCATTAACTTCAAAGGGATAAATGCTCTGTTTTCTTAAGAGGTCAGTCACTTCAGAGTTTCTCCATGTTCCGTCAGCACTGAGGGCGATGACTTGATTGTGTTGAATTCTGGGGGCGGTCACTGCTGTGGCTACTATTTGTTTTGCTAGCAGCCTCAGCAGTCAAATAGGAGTTTTGGTTTGCTTTTTTTCTAAATCAGATTATTTCAATTGTGCACATTGCAATGACAGCTGGGTTTATGAACCAGCTCCATAACAGGGAAAGACAAATAAGGTGACCATAATAGCCTGTAATGTGCCATGTTGAGATATGACAAGTAGGTGGCAGATCAGGTAATAATGGCACAGTGGGAACTTACATTGGCACTGCATCAGTTCCAGGTTCAATTTCTGGTATCTCCAGGTAGGACTAGGAGAGACTGAAACACTGGAGAGCTACTGTCAGCCAGTGTCAATGATACTGAGCTGGATGCATCAATGCCTTAGTATCAGGCAACTTCCTATGTTCCCATGCTCAGTTTTATTTCCTTTTTTCCTGAGGAAGGATCTGTCTATCTGTCTGTCTATCATCTATATCTATCTATCTATCTATCTATCTATCTATCTATCTATCTATCTATCTATCTATCTATCTATCTCTATCTATCTATCTCTATCTATCTATCTATCTATCTATCTATCTATCTATCTATCTATCTATCATCTATCATCTATCTATCTATCATCATCTATCATCTATCTATCTATCTATCTATCTATCTATCTATCTATCTATCTATCTATCATCTATCTATCATCTATCTATCTATCTATCTATCTATCATCTATCTATCTATCTATCTATCTATCTATCTAATCTATCATCTATCTATCATCTATCTATCTATCTATCTATCTATCTATCTATCTATCTATCATCTATATCATCTATCTATCTATCATCTATCTATCATCTATCTATCTATCATCTATCTATCTATTATCTATCTATCTATTTATCTATCTATCTATCTATTTATCTATCTATCTATCATCTATCATCTATCTATCTATCTATCTATCTATCTATCTATCTATCAATCAATCATCTATCTATCATCTACCTACCTACCTACCTATCATCTGTCATCTATCATCATCTCACTTTCTTGTTAGCAACCAGTCCAAATAAGGATCTGTCTATCTGTCTGTCTATCATCTATATCTATCTATCTATCTATCTATCTATCTATCTATCTATCTATCTATCTATCTATCTATCTATCTATCTATCTCTATCTATCTATCTATCTATCATCTATCATCTATCTATCTATCATCATCTATCATCTATCTATCTATCTATCTATCATCTATCTATCATCTATCTCTATCATCTATCTATCTATCTATCTATCTATCATCTATCTATCTATCTATCTATCATCTATCTATCTATCTATCTATCTGTCTATCATCTATCTATCTATATCTATCATCTATCTATCATCTATCTATCTATCTATCAATCAATCATCTATCTATCATCTACCTACCTACCTACCTATCATCTGTCATGTATCATCATCTCACTTTCTTGTTAGCAACCAGTCCAAATAATATTGCTATGGTCATACAAAGTGGGGAGGGGGCTACAGAAGCGGAAAGTGTGGAATTTTGCCTTGTACATGGCTGAAAGTTCACCTATGTCACTCCAGTTAACATGTTTGCTCTGCATGGTTGGTTCAGAAGACAGAACCTATGACACAGAGGCCTATCATCCTCTATGCCAGGGGAAAGTGCCAGCCTTCAGCCTTCAGCTTCTCAGGGGACAATTAATGGGGCAAATCATTGGGCAAGTCTGCAAGGGAGAATTGGGTTGCAGCCCGATAGCTAAAGATCTGCACTCAGTGAGAACTGATGGCATTGGTGGTTAAAGTGGTTGGGGGAGGCAGTTTGAGTGCAGTGCGAGCTTTGCAGCTGACTATTAGAGAGAATCCCTGGAGGGCCTCAATGACATACTGTTGCATGTCCAGAAGGGTTGGGGGTCATCCTCATTAAGAGCCTAGTGGGAATAGAATTATGCCGCCAAGGCTGGGGAAAGAGCCTTTCCTCAGGGGATGAAAACAACTTCCACTAGGTTGAGGCCAATGTGGTGCAGCCCAGGCCACTCCCCACCCCTTGCTAGACCCTCATGGGCTAGCCAAAATAATTTCAGGGACCAGCTGTGGCCGACAAGCTTCCAGGTGGCTATCCCTGTGAGTTTGCTTGTGGGTTAGGTCTTTTGGAATCTGATGCACTTACTGATTGCATATAATCTCTGTTGTGCATGTGGGCTGGGGACGGTACTAACCCAGCACCTGTCCATACCATAATAGTCTATGATCCTGTTGGTCCTATTGGTCCTATTAGGCCATTTGCCCATGCAGCAGGCTTCATGATGCTGTGATGGCAGAGTACCGGCAATGCATTTTCTAGGGAAGCCTCCTTTCCTTCCAGGACTGCAATCCAGTGTCCACCAGAGAGTGCAGGAAATGGCTGTGCATTCCACAGCAGTAGGTGGGTGGGGAATCAGCTGGAGGCCAGATTCTGCAGGGGCACATGTCTGTGTTCTGTGAACCAGAATGCAGCTAGAATTTAAAGGCAAGCCAGCAGGTTGAAGCTGGCTCATTCTTTTCAAATGGGCCAAAAGCATTCATTTATTCTTGCAAGACCATATGGGAAGCCTCGGCTCACTGGGGTTATCTTAGGCCAGGACCTTGCCTTGGCAATTAAGCTCCTTTTTCAGTCAGCTCCCGGATGCAGAGGATCATGTTTTCCTAAGAGGCTGAGGATGGGGCAATGGCCCCACTGCTCTGAAAAGCCCCTCCAGTAGGGTGGCAGGCGAGGGGGGAGGTTGGATTGGGCCCTTGCTTAGTAATGAACATCACAATTCCTACAGGGGCTTATTCACAAATAAGTCCTGCTGATTTCTGTGGGGCTTGATCCCAGGAAACAGTATAAGGTTCCACTTGAAATATTCAGATGATGACCAAATGAATAGAAGAGTCGCTCCTAACAATATGAGGCCCTTGCTTAGTGGCCAATCTGATGCAGTTCCAATGCAGTAGAGATAAAATGTGGGGATGACTATGGGAAAGGGAGACTGTAAATCCTCAAGATTTGCACCCTGCTTTTTGCCCTTTCAAGGATTGCTGCTTCACCGGGGCTGCATTGCTGCTTCCTGTGTGGCTTAGTTTGTCTGTCACCAGGCAGAGCTGGGAGAGCTTAGAGCTGACAGGCCCATGTCAAATCCCTTCAGTGACATCATGCCATACAGAGGCTCCAGCTCATCCCAAGGTTGGTGGTGGCTACTTTATTTATACTGCGAGGAAAGAGTTTCCTACAATGATTTATCCTTGCCACAAGCTTTTCAGGGCAAAAATCAAGCCATTTAAAATCCAGGAATGAATATTTAAAACTGGAAGTGGATGCTTCCTTCCTTTCCCTTGCAATTGTGACAGTGAGGGAGAACGAATGAGGCACCATGTGAGCCTGAGGCTTGCTGTGTTACTTTTGCTCTAGCTAGCGCCATAGCTGTCATCTTTTCCCTTTTCTTGCGAGGAATCCTATTCGGAATAAGGGAATTTCCCTTAAAAAAAGCTTTGTTTAGCGCTATGCTTGAATGAAGCCAGGGTGCGAAGTTCTCATGGTGTTGCTCAAGATAAAGGGCAGCCCTTCTTTTTTATTGGGAAAATTGCTCTCTTTTTAGTAAAATGGCTGTCACTTTGTAGTTGCAAATGGAAAATGTAGACCCCATTTCTGGTCAGAGAAGAGCAGATAGGCTTTAGGGAGAGGGGAGTTTCTGCCTTTTCCTGCCCACCTCCTGAGGCCTCTCAGATGTTGGGATATCATGGGCATGTTGACTTTTATCACCACCAGGTGCCATAAATATCTCAGGGTCCCTTTGGAAGTCTGTGGATGAAGCACCTCTGCTTCCTTCTTGTCTGCGGAGGATAATTTTTTAGAAGTCGGAGAGGCAAAAGCCGCCATTAATCCAGGATCCCGAGTGTTTAAGGGCCTCGCATTGATGCCATTGCAGAGGGGAGATCACTTTACAAAAGCAGAAACCAAAATGGGGGGAGTTTGGGAGAAGGGCCTCTCAAATCCATTTGCTTTCCGGTTCCTAAAGTGACAGCATCCCAGTGTGACGCCATAGCAATGGCTGGAATGCAGCATAATGATTTTTGAGCCTCACAAAGCCTTTGTGACAGCAGGAGGGGAGAGCAAGCTGAGCCTGGGACGTTTCCTGGGCTGAGGCAGCTCTGGCTTAATTGCAAAGAAGACTGGCTGAGATGATAATCCAGGGGCAAGTATAATGTGGTGGGTCTGCCCCCTTCTCAGTGGGCAGCGCCCTTTCTGCGGTGGGCCTGGTGGGACTTATCGGGTAAATGCTTTATGGTAAACATTTGTTCTAGAAGGCAAAGGGGGAGCCGTAGTTTGATATGAGCGGATTATGGAATTATCCTTTAGGCCCACTAGGTGGGTCCTGAGCTTCTTTGGGGGGATTCGTGTTTGCTTCCCTAAAGAACAATCTGGGTGAGGACCTGGAATACTGAAGTGGTTTTTTTTCTGGACTTAGCCCACGACTAGCATCCTAGGAATCAAAGAGGCTTAATAAATTCTTGCCTTTCTTTATTTTGTATGAGCAGAACAGAAACAAAAGCCCCCAAACCCGAATTCAGATTTTTGTTTAGACAGGCCTACCCAGAAAGCTGAGGTGATTTTAGTATTTTAACTTCTGTTAAAATGTTTTAAAGTTAGTTTTATGATTCCCCCCCCTTATTTCATTGTTTTATCTTTTTGAAAACCACTTTGAGGGTTTTATTTTTCATTTTTGCAATCAAATGATGTATAAATTTTATGAAATAAATGAATGTTCTCCATCCGTACGATAACGGGAAACCTGACTTTGTGCTCTTCAGACTGTTGCTGTTTCTGTGGCTGCTGCTTGTATGGGGTGATTTTTTTTTACAAAAATGAAGACTGAATGGGAACATAGGCCTTATGCCAACTCAGACCATTGGTCCATCTAGTTCCATACTGTCTGCAATGACTGGCAGGGGCTATCTCCCCAGCCCTCTCCCCAGCCCTACCTGGAGATGCCAGGGACTGAACCTTCTGCATGCAAAATGGTTGCTCTGCCACTAAGCTACAGCCCTTCCCCTCGGTAATATATATGTAAAATAGGTGTCTCTCATTATATCATTTAGTTCACATTTACAAAAGCAAATCACACATTCACTCACTATGTGGAGGCAGCTGCCGACCCCCACAAATTCATCTGAAGATCAGAACAGAATCTGATAGATTCTTGATCACATGGAGAAAGGGCTTTGCTGACCGTTATATATATGTATGCAGGCTTTCTTCTTTATCCTTAGATGAAAAAGTAAAGGTTGTGAGCAGCGGCAGTACATGGGATCCTGCCTCCTGCCCCCTCACTATGTAGTCTATAGTGGTATCTCGGTTTTCGAACTGCTCCGTTTTCGAACATTTCGGTTCCTGAATGCTGAAAACCCAGAAGTAAATGCTCTGGTTTTCGAACATTCCTAGGAACTTGAAAGTCCGACGCAGCTTCCGCTTGAGTGCAAGAAGCTCTTACAACCAATTGGAAGTCACGCCTCGGTTGTCAAATGTTTCAGAAGTTGAACAGTCTTTGAGAATGGATTGTGTTTGACAACTGAGGTACCACTGTATAAGGAATCACCCAATAAACACAATCATATAAAATATACTAGAAGTAAGATGCTATTAACCAAGTTAAAATTGACTTTACACCTCTTCTTTTAAAAATAACCAGTGATTGTTCCATACAAACTTCCTAGGGGAGACCATTCCATAAATATGGGCCCATATTTGAAAAGGCCCTGCCCCTTTTGTTTTGACATATGTACCACGAACCCTTCTATTTTAATCCCACCTTAATCCATTCACTGTAAGGTCCTAACCATGCCTACTTAGAATTAAGTCCTAATGACGCAATGGGTCTTACTCCCAGGTTAATTGGGTTTGGATTGTAGCCTCAGGATAATTAGTCTGTGCTTAAATCAGATCAAAGCTGACCTTTAAGTTTGCCAAGTTGCTGTGGCCAGGGCTGATTCCTAAAGATGCTGTGTACCAGTGCTGACCCTCTTCCATACCACCATCGGGAGTAAGATTCTGGGCTGGTGTGCAATAAAAACAATAACATTCAGTTAAACAACACTGGAACATTTTCAGTTTTAGGTAATGTGTGTGTTTTGGGGCAGGCAAGAAGAAGACAAAATTCCTAGCAAGAAACAAAAAGTCAGCTGCTTGCTACGTTCACAGTGCAAAATTAGTGCTGTATACTTCCACAATAACCAGAGATAAAGATACATTTGAGGGGCAACTGTACCAGCCATCTTTAAAATGGTCATTTGGTTTGAGAAATACCTGTACAAAGTGTGGAGTTGGTCAGGTTAAGAGCTCCTTGCACAGGTGCAGTGGCGTAGCGTGGGGGGTGTGGGGGGGGGGCCCGGCCGCACCGGGCGCAACATCTGGGGGTTAGGGTTAGGGGGCGCAAATTACTTGCCTTGCTCCAGGTGCTGACAACCCACGCTACGCCACTGCACAGGTGTAGAGTTTAAGACTGCGTATAGATGAGGAAAAAAGAGAACAAATATTGGTGGGACAATTCAGACTATCCACGTTTGTTCAATAGTCATTCTTTTAGGCAAGAAAAGAAGGGCTCCTATATATAGCCTGCAGCAAGAGTGAATTTTGAAAGCCTCAAGGTTTCCCATAATCTGCTCAGTTTCACCTACAAACATTTCTTTTCTTTTTTTGTGTTGGGGCCAGGCATTCTGCAAGCCTGGAGCAGCTGGACTATGTTTATAAGTCATCCCGTGCACTGCTAGATAATGAACTTCTGCTCACACCGAGCCAATCACTTTTCCAGTTGGCAATTCCCTACTCCCCAAATCTAAGGGGTAATCAAGGCAATGTGTTATGTTTTCAGCCTCTCTGATGCCAAGTTCTTAACTATTTGCTCTGATAAATGCTGGCGCTGAAGTGCAAAGAGCTGGAGACTTAGATATCATTACTTGCCGTGAAGGTTTGAAAGAGGTGCAAATTGCTGTTGAACTGGAAGTCTCACAGAACCGGAGTTCTGGATTGTTACATACTGAAGGCATTAAGGCTTTGGAAGGGACCTGACTCATAGGCACCTATTGAAAGCATGGGCAGGAAACACTGTGTGCCCAGACAAAACCATTTGGAAACTGGAAAGGCTCCATTGTGCCCTGTGGACATTTCTGCTTACACAAGCGGCTGCGCATGTGTGCAGAGCTGGGCAGAAAGGTATGGTGGATGGATTGCCCTGCAAAACTTTCTCACACACGTGACCACCTACAAGACCTTTGAACTTGAGCCACCAAAACTTTAGAAAATGCCCCCCCCCGCTGTTCCCTATTGATAACTCTATAGTCCACCATGCCATTTTGAACTCTTTAGATTGGTGTTCTGAATTTGGACAACCCTGATTTGTAGATAGTTATTTTCAGTGGCTCCCCTGCGACTATGGAATTTCCGTTCCTTGGAGTTTTGTCCAGGTTTAGGCTCAAGGAAAAATGCTGTAAGTGGTGCCAATATTCATCCATGTTTTGGTATATCCTTTTATGCATATCAATTAAAACTACAATCCAACCTAGGAATGCAAAACAAAGGTTAATAAGGTTACAAAATGCATAGCATTTGTATCCCTCATATAATGGGAAACTGTTGTATAGATTTGCACCCCTATTTAGAATCATCTTTACAGGGATCCTATGGTCTATCATCCAGGACAATATGTGGTTTTTCAAATTATTTATTCAATAACAAAGAAAACACAATTGTCCCCCAATTTACACAGCATCTGCAGTGTGTCAAATGATATGGTGTGTACTTCGTTGGACAGTAGTGTTCAACCAGGCTCTGAAGGAAGTTCAGAGGGTGGCAGCAAAGGAGAAGGCCTTTTCAGTTGTGCACTCCCTGTTAGGTCCATCTGACACCATTGCACCAATGCACTCCCTGTTAGGTCCATCTGACACCATCATTAACATCCCTTCAACCCCAGGTAAGAACTTCTCTTTTCTCCCAGGCATTTGATGCATTCTGATGATCTTACTGTCTATTGGTGAGATGCTGCTGCTGCTGAAGTTTTTGCTGCAGTTTTTTTTTTGGGGGGGGGGGATCTGTTGCATAGGTTTTTTTGGTATGACTTTTATTGTAATGAATTATTCCTTTTTCTGATTTTATGTTATCCTTTACACTTTTAAACTTGTGTAAGTCACTTGTAGATTCCTTATCTAGTAAATTGATACAACCGTAGCAGCATTGGTATTAGTGATTAAGTTGATTTGTTTCATTTACATGCATGTGCACTAGAGGCAAGATGGATCCACTCTGGCCTCTGGGATTTCATGGCTAGGAAGAAGAGAGTGGAATGAATCCTGAAGAATGAGAAGCCAAGGAAATCCCATTAACACAATTTTAACAAGGTGTCTGTGAAAGGCAAAAACAGGGACAAAACAGGGGCAAAGCATGATTTGTCAGTGATTTGTGAGGGACTAGAAAATAGAGAGAATATCAGGTAAATAGGATCAGACTATAGATATGTCCATGAAAATAAAAATAAAATAGAAAGCTGCTGACTTTTGGGCAATGGCTACTGTCTTTTGCATGGTGTAATTTCTTGCCTGCAGCACAGGATAGGAACAAAGAGAAATATACCCAGCCTCTCTCCAGAGCAGTCTTTCTGTATTCAGAGCCTCATTTGCAAAAGTGCAGAGAGTTGTTTCATGTGGCATGTGGCACAGTGTGACTGGCCTAATCCCTTTGAACATAATAGAAGATCAAGCTGCTCTTCCTTCTCTCTGCCTGCATATCAAAACCAAATGGTCAGCCAACTCCCTTTTGTTATGACATTTTCAATCAAAGGTGACTATGAGTCTCATGTTTGGGGAAGTTTTCAGGGTCCCAGCCAGCGCAGGGAGGGTGCCTTGAGCTGAATCGCAGGCTGGCAAGCTTTGATTTGATTGGAGTTCCCAAGTAAGTAATCCTATTAAAGTCCGAGTGCCCGATTCAGCTGTCCCTCTATGGCCGCTAATCCCAGCAACAGGGGTGCGCATTATCCCATTTCCAAGGGAGATTTTTTTTCCTGGGAGACTCCTGGATCACTCCAGGCACAGAGCCATAAACAGAGTGCATTCTTATCCTTCTCTGTCACCTTTTATATGTGGAAAATGAAAAAACAAAACGAAACGAAAGGACCTCCGCAATTCCGCCTGACACAAAGTGCTGAAGCACATGCTTTCAAAGACAGGAAATTGTTTGATGCCTTTCTAAAAAAATAAAATAAATAAATAAATCTGAGAATGTGTGGGCTACTTTGATCTTTCAAAGGTAGCTAATTAACCAGCCTTCTGACTCTCTGGAGTCAGCCAAGCATAGAATATGGGTGGACAGAAGGCTGGTTAAGAATGCACATGTACTTTCACCCAGAGACATTGGTCCAACTGAAGGTGCCAGCACCACCAGCCTGCAACTTCATGGCAGAGGAATCCAGGCAGCGATGTGCCTTAATTATTCCAGTGTGCTAGTAGACCCACAAGAAGAAAAACCGCAGCAGGGATGAAGTTTGCAGTTTCATATTAAAAAAAGAAATAAAATTGTTGCAATTTCTACACTGGCAAACAATTGTTTGGAATGCATCATGTTCAGTGGAGAGCAGGTCATATGCTTTGCACACAAAAGGTCCCAGAGGATCCAAAATACATATCTGGAGGAGAGACACTTTTCTTTCTTCCCTCCATGCTGGTTCCGCGGTTCATACAGTGCACTTTATCTAATTTGCTTGCATGGAGCATGACCTGCCGTTTTGCACAGTCGGTTCTCAAGGAGGTTTGTGATGGCAAACCCTCAGAACCTGACTGTAGTGCATGAAGCTGGGGCTAGACAAGGGGTCCCCAGGCTGCAGTCTGTGGACCACCAGAAGTTCATGAGCTTCATTCAGGTGTCTGCAGTGTGTCTGTAAAAGAGCAATTAAAAATCATACAGCATCTTGCACAGTGCATTGTTACAGCAAGCAGGAAAAAAGTATTAAGTGGCCTCCCCAGACCCCCAGAAGTTTTCAAGTGGTCTGTAGGTGGAGGAAGTTTGAGAACCATTGAACTAGATGGTATGAAGAAAGAGTGTTCTCATTAAAAGAGAGCACGTGTTGCGGTGGGGGCCAGACAAGACACCCCGCTGTTGCCAGGCAGTTTAGGAAGGATGGCCCTGGCGGGGATTGGTAGCCCGAGTTGCTGGGGGAATTTTGATGTTGCCAATTTGGGGGTGGGAACAGAGGTTTTTAAGAAGTGCACACAGCGATCTGCTTTCTCTTTCGCTGTGTGCACTGGATCACCCGCCCACCCTTACTTGATTTGGGTCTTGTGCGTTGACCTTGCTATGCCCGTCATGGGGCCGTCTGCCATTGGGGCAGGGGCCTGGCAGGAATTTTCTCCATTTGGCTGATTGGCTGGTGCCATTTGGTTTTTGCCTACTGCGTCGCAAATCGCTACAACTTGTAAGGCTGCAGTTAGGCATTGGTTAAAATTGGTTGGAGGAGGGGTAAGGATTGGCTGGGCCTGCCCCTCCAATGCTGCTGCTGCAAGGGAATTCCATTAAAGGAATTCAGGGGCTTGCCATCCTTTCGTCCCAACCCCTGGAATCGGGTTTGGGCAGCGTAAGCCCTGGGAGCATGCGGGGAGAAGCTGGGGGCCTGTGTTGCAGCTCCAGTTCTCCCCAATATTGTTTCCCCTCACTGACTTTCGCTGGAATCTGGAAGTCAGTTCTGTCCCCAAGGCGGGGAGACAGATAGTCCTAACCAATGCCTAAGCAACCACTCACATCCATGTATGTTAATAAAGTTGTGGCCAAAATTATGCCAAAAACCTTAAACATAAATTCTGTGTGATGTGTGAGTTATTGGGGTAGGAGTGTTTTGGGGGACCTCAACATGCAACACACAGCTGCTGCCACATCTCTGGATCTGCTCTTCCCCAATTCCCTGATAACATGCAGTAAAACAAAAGGCCTGATATTGTACTTTTGAAGAAAGATCACAGATTAGAGACAAGGATCTCACCCGCTGCCCCTGGCTTAGATCGATTCATGAACGGTAGGTCAACCAGAGGTTATTTCCAATGCTAGTTAAACAGAAACCTCATTTTTTTTTTAATGGCACTATACTTGCAAATACCAGGAACAAAGAAGGAGGGAGATCTGCCGCTTATGGACTTCCTGGATGCACCTGAATGGCTACAATGAGACTAGAGTCATTAGATAGGCCATTGGTCTGATCCAACAGGGAACTACTCATTTTGACATCAAGTCACAATGAGAAGTCTGGCCCATACTGCAGCTGGCCACATGAAAGCAGGCTGTGCATGCTCCTTTAATTTTGTCCATTTAAACACACACACAGAGAGAAAAAGAGAGAGAGAGAGAGACCCACAGCAGCATCAAAGGTAAGTGTAATTGGTACCATTCTTTGCAAGGGCAGAGGGGAGGGGGCGTTATCTTTCAGCAGTTTGGACAGAGCTGTCCACAGCAGTAAATCTTCACTATTGGATGGTTTTATGGAGAGGAGGTCTACATTTTGTTCTCAAGTGAATCATAACTTCTCCCCCCCCCCCCAAGAATCTCCCTTCCTTCTTGAATCAGGGACAATTAGCTTTCTAGAACATACGACTTTTGCCATTAACTACATTTGCCAATAAGAAATGTTAACACACACTTTTAAAATGTGTAGCAGCGGTTGGACACAGCTCTAAGAGTGGTTGGCAGAAAATCTGTCTATATGAAACATGTATCTTTGTAAAATATGCTTCGTTATATTTTGACTGGTCCAAAACTGGCAAAGAACTAAACCTTCACTAAGTAAAAGTGTGATTGAAACCCCATATTTGCTGGACTGAAGGTGGGGCAGGATAAAGTGCCTTTGCTCGCCTCTACGGATTACCCTACACTGACTGAAGTTCCTCCCGGACAATACTGAACAGGATTCGACTGCAGCTGTTTATATGCTAGTGTATCACCAGCAGCCACCAACCATGAGAGATCCCTAGAGTTTGGATTGCTCAGCCCCTGACTAACCCAACGGACACCTTGTGAATGTGTGCTTCCTGTGCAATGCCTGCACACAGGTTTATATGTGTGGGGTTTTTTTTTTAAATGTGAACTTTAAAATAGAATCTTGTGGGATCCTAAGGCTGCAGAGCTGGGGAACCCATGGTCCTCCAGGTGTTCCTTGGCCATTTGCAATCCTGGCTGAGGCTGATGGGAGGTGAAGTCCAACAATTTCTGAAGAGTCACAGGTTTTCTATCCTTGCTGCGCACAGTTACCTGGAGATGAAGTCCCAGGAAACTCAGTGGAATTTTCTTCTGAGTAAACATGCATAGGGTTGTGCCGGAAATGATTATGCCTCTTTATTTCTAGGAGAAAGCCAGAAGTATTCATGATTCATAGCCATGCAAAATAATTGCAAATCTTGTGGCGCAATCCACTGGGAATGTCTTCTAAACAGTGCCTCCCGGTAACTCCAATTCATTTTAATGAGGTTTGTACAGCAGTAGTTTGCCTTTCCTTCCTTTCTTCAACTGGTTCAAAACAGCTGAAGTTCAATAAGCGTTTATTGAATATATGGGAAATAACTGTGTACAGCTGACATTGGCAGCATTAAGATAAATTCAACAGAGTGTAAATACGTTTTGATGGATGTAATAATGGAATACTGAATGGGATAGTTTTTGTAAAATATGCAGGGATTTATGATATGTAAAATGAACTGTGGAAAGAGAGGGAAGTCATTGATATTTTAAGGATGTAAAAACGAGTATTTTAAATGGTAAAATTTAATAAAAATTATAAAAAAACAGTTGAAGTTCAGCAGAGAAACTTTCCACATCCCCTGTGTATATGCCAGCAGGGCCTGTATATGAAAGAGACCTCAATGGATGCCAGGAGAAGGTGTGAACACATGTGGTACAGTGATGTGCTGGTGGCCTGGGTCAAGTCTGTGCATGGATGGAAGATCATGTGGGTTCTCTGTGTACACTGCCCTGACCCCTTCAGGAGCAAGGCAGGAAACAAATAAAACAGTATCACTTTGGGGGGACTTCCTCTCAAACCACGATTCCAATTTAGGATGCTCCAGCATGACAGCATTGGAAACAGCACAACGGGATAGAAGAGCAGGACATAGGTTTGAGAGAAGATCCCCTCTTATTTGTCCCCCAGAGAGGCCTGCTGTATTTCTGACTCATGTACTGTAAGTGCCCTTGGAAAGTGGTTTAAAACACCCAAAACCAAACCTTGAAGTGGGCGAGGAAGAAAGTAAATATATAAATAAGGAGATATATGAATGAGCAAGGACTCAGCATTCCAATTCGCAATATCCATTATTGACTATAGTGAACGGGAGGTGGGGGGGGGCACTTGGAAACAAAGTCATAGTTTAACAAGGAAAGGAATGAGGACCAGAGAAAACAGCCTGGTTCATCCACATTGGCATTGCACATTTACAGGTCATGCATAGAGTTTCCATCTCCATCTGTTTGATTTTGAGTTCAGCTTATGTTAACTCTCAGGCAGTGGATTCCTGAATGAGCCAAGGGGAATACTGCTTTCACAACTCACTGACACAGCCTGAAGCTGCAAATCTATTAAAAGCTCAAGGCGAGGCTGATAAACTTGCCTAATGTAAACTTTTCAATGTATAAAAATCTGGAAAACTCTTGAGGAAGTAAATGCAATAAATTCCTGGTGACACCCCGCACTCCCTCTCTTTAACTTCATGTTCCCCAGAAGTGGTGTGTTGTGGCCACACACAACTCGGCTTTCGCGGTCTTCCCTAGCACTCCATAGCATGACCTCTGCACCTTAATATAGATTTAATTTATTATTATTATTATATTACATTTTTATTACGTTTCCTCCAGGGAACTCAGGGCAATGAACATAATGCCTTCACAACAACCCTGGTGAATTAGGTTAGGCAGAGAGATAGAGGT
This sequence comes from Podarcis melisellensis, assembly GCF_964234715.1. NCBI lineage: Eukaryota > Metazoa > Chordata > Lepidosauria > Squamata > Lacertidae > Podarcis > Podarcis melisellensis. The sequence continues at coordinate 35,661,274 of NC_138538.1, forward strand.
TGGCTCAATAACTGGCACATAATATTTGTGGCCAAATTAGGAGTTGAATCCTGCTACCTAAGGCCTAATTTTGCCTTACACTGGCTTTCAACTAGGGCTAGATGGATACATCAGTTTTGGTCTCAGTTTCTCAATTTTCCACTTTCCACATTCTGCATCAGTTTGCAACTTAAAAAAAAAAATCCTCTTGAAAACGAATAAGCATTTTAGTGCTAATTTCTCCTAACACACACACACACACACACACACACACACACACACACACACACACTATTTTCATGAGTATATGTATATATACATACATACTTTACCCTAGCATATTCATTTTTGTACACACTATGTATCTGGGAAACTGCATTGCAAAATTCAGAAAAGTGCGAATTTTATCAGACAGCTGTGTTTCGTTTCATGTATTGATTCAGAAATCAATACATACCGTAAGCAATAGCAAAACAAAGGCGAAATAAGCAATTTTGCCTTTAAATGCAAATTGACTCAAATTTCTTCCCCATCTCTACTATCATCTTACTACTAAGTTACACACACACACACACACTTTCCTAAGTACTCGTCTCAGTTTTTGTTAGGGTTTCTAGAGTGAGTGTTGGTGAGTGCAAACAGCAGCCAAAGAAAGGTAGCCATGGATGCTGTTAATTCCACACTTTCTTTGCAAATCAACAGCCACCACATTGGTTATCTTGAGTTCAGCTGGAAAGTCCCAGATATTCCAGCCTATCATGTGAAATGCACTGTAATCTACCAAACCTATGTTTTCAGAGGTATGTAGGGATGCCACAAATATCTGTGATTTTCCGCTCCCAGTGAGAAAACCACACACTGACTGTTGTGGATAACTGACCTGAAAAGGAAGCAAGTGGAAGAGTATTATTGTCAGATCCATGATAACAGTGACAACTGAATGTTCAAGAAGAGTCACAATGAAAACTAATTGTGGATAATAATGCCACATGCAACAATAATTGAGATCAGTGCTATGCTGTGCATCTGAATGGGGAACAACACATACAATCAAGCCAATTCATTATGATAACACACAAGCAACTTAAGGGAGACTATGGTAGTGTGGTATAGTGGTTGGACTTTTGTATTTGGACTGGAGAGAGCTGGCTGAAGGTAAATCTCTCTCTCTCTCCTCTCTCTCTCTCTCTCTCTCTCTCTCTCTCTCTCTCTCTCTCTCTCTCTCTCTCTCTCTCATGTTCTGAGAACAGTTTGACAATGTCTAGGAACAGGGGATAACTGCAAGTGTTTTGAGAAAATACCTGGATTAGACCAAACAGGTGGATTCCTTCTCTAGAGTGGCACATTGGAAGAGAGTGCCACAGGGCACGGGACAAAAGATTACATGGGCTTGGCAAATCTGACTACCCCCTCACTCTGAGATCCATTGTACGTGAGCCAAACCAAACAGCCTCTGTCTCATTTTCTCCCCTTCTGTATGAATGATATTGGCTCCTGGTGCTTAGATCTCCAAGGAAAACAGGTGATAAGGAGCACTTTCATTTCCAGACCTGCCTGCAGCTGCCAGTTTGCAGTTGCTATTCATGTTTTACTTGCAATGTTCTTTCCTCATGACCTCCTTCTGTTTATCTGCTGCAGATTCTTTGCTGCTTTGGGATGTACCCCGGCAGTTGCGCTTAGAAACTGAGAACACAGCTCTGGCTGAAATGCTGCCTGCAATGGAAAACGAACAATTATGTTTGAAGGTTGTTTGTTTGCCATTTCCCTGAACCACTTCCTCTGGTCTCCTCCTCTCCTCTCCTTGCTCTATGTTCTGTTTCTTTCCATATCTGTCAGCCTCTCCAGCTGTTTATTGTTTTTAGGGACCGCAGCTTCAGGCTGCGTGTCAGATCTGTTCCTTGGATGCTGAGATCTCAGTGTTTACAAAATGCGTCTGCTTTCCTTTTGGGCTAATTACTGAGATCATCTGAGGTGATCCCCATGCGGCAGCTAATTGGACAATGATGGAGATAGTTCTGGCACTGCCTGCCTCTGATCCTGTCACATTTTAGCTGAACTACACAAAAATTGCAATTTGCAAAAAGTATCCACACAAACGTTTGTGTGTGTGTGTGTGTGTGTGTGTGTGTGTGTTTGTGTAGTGCCTGCAATTCTCATTTAAAAACCATTGTCTTGCATTTTTTAGCTGGCTCCAGTTAAATATACTGACATAGAAATAAGCCAATTCATACAATTCACATGGTAGATTCCAGGCAGACTGTATTCTTACATGTCATCCTTCAGGTGCCAGGGTCAAGACTTGGCTGGAGGCTTGAATCCTAGCTGCCAGGTTTAACCCCTCCCCACCTTATATGGCAACAGAGACCTCTGTGAATATAGCCAATGGTAGATGAAAACTAATCAGCGACCTTAGGAAAAGATTTTCCCCTTGGAAGCAGCCCCATCTAGTAATAATGCAGACGGGCATATTTTTAAAGCCTTAGGACAGCTCTGCGACTGCAGGATAGTGGAAGAAGAGGAATAGGAAAAGCAGCAGGTGGAAGAAGAACTGTTTCATAGTCTATAATAATCATAATCATAATCATAATTTATTATTTATACCCCGCTCATCTGGCTGGGTTTCCCAGCCAGTGAATATGTGTGAATAAGTCTCAAGATTGATCAGACATATTTTACATCGTCATCATGATAAATCACAATCAACCAGATAGATCCAGAACTTGGCAGAGATCAGTTTTCACAGGTGGGCTCGGTTGTTCACCTGTCAGTCACTTGGCATCATGTAATATCAGGTGATTCAACGTTGCAGGAACAACCCTGAAAGTGCATGCTGGATTCTGCCCATTTCACAAGGATTCCTGCTGAAATCAGGGGTTGCATTCAGCAGTAAATGCAATCCCCACTTTGGGCAAGGTTCCACTCAGGAGTTTTGATCAGAAGCTCCCAAGTAGAACCAAAATCTCAGAACTGTAAGTTGGAAGGGACACAGAGGGTCCAATCCCACAATGTCTTGTATTTGGTAACAAACAATGCAGGCCCCACCTTCAGAGGAACGATCTGAAGCACACTCTGGGGCTCCAGGTTGCTCCTTTGCAGCCAATGCTTTATCTGCCATGCAGGACATCATGTGAGTGGGTATGGCTGGAGGAAAATGTCATTGCAGGCCAACACAGGACCCCTGGTGGGCCTAATCTGGCCCATGCAATGGAGATTCCCCATGCCTGCCTTAGGTATTAGTGAAAATCCATTGTTACTTTATGTATCCCAACATAGACTGCAGTGATGTGCAGAGTTTATATTTAGTGAAGTGATTCAATATAAATCCCCTGTTCCTCTCCTCTCCCTCATGCTGAAATAACCGTGATGCCCCGACAGCTGTAAACATCAATGAAGCTGTTAGTAGGATGAAAGGGAGTTCAGTTCAATGCAATCTACAAATAACTCTTCCAAATAAATCCACATGGAAAAGAACTCTGCTCTGCAGCATCTATGGGCTACAAAAGCAGGGAAGGTCTTAATGCTGAGGTGGTGACATCTGGATCGGGCGCTCTATACAAGAAGCCATTTTTCTTTCCTACAGCTGTTGCAATGTTTTATGGCATGAGCAAACCTTTCCCATATACAGCAAGTGGCTTCCACATGCTTTGATGGTGGTGCATCAGTCTAATATAAACCAGAACAAATGCTAAAGGAAAATTGCAGGCATTAGACCTACCCTGATGGTTCCTGTCAAGGACCCCATATGCTTTATTAAGGGGGCTCAGGTGCTGGTGCCAAACTGGTGCCAAGGCTTTGCTTGAGAGACATGGCCTCTCCTCTTCTGATTCCCACAATGGATGCAATTCAAAGAGGTAGATTTACTGAAGGCTAAGACCAAAGATGGCTTGAATTTTCCAATACAGAAATATTTATGTTGGAAAACTGTTTGGGGACGAGGAAACCAAAGGTAAGCAGTTTTAAGTCTCATTGATTTCACTGGGGAATGTTGGGCTCATCATGATTTCTATCATGGCAAAATAATGGGGACATTTGGCTCAATTGTGATTTATTATTTGTAAACCAGATTACCACCCATAATTTCAATTCCAAGAGAATTTCCAGGGATATTTGGTCCCAACAGAAATTGACTGGATTTTCCCTCTTATTTTTTGTTGGTATAAAGAGAGCAATTGAATGGGTTATAGCATAAGATCTATGTCAATTAGTTTTTTTAATTGTTTGTAGTTAATGGCTGTATCTTTGAAACAACTTTATACTAATACCAATATCGAGTTGGCAGGTCCAATTCCAGTGGCAAAGGGAGTTAAGCAGGGCTGAATCTTGGCACCACCCCTACTCAACCTATGTCAGACCAATGGAGATGCTAGTCTCACAACATGCATATACTGTATTATGATTATCATAACATACATATGTACCTCAATATGGCAAGATTGGGAAGAGAAGTGGCAATCAAGGGGGAAGCAGGGTAGAAGTCACTCTGTACTGTATAACTATATAATTTGCTTTATTCTTCCTGCCTTTATATTAGCACATAATCAGCCCTAAGAAGATGATTTTGCAATGAGTACTTTCTGTGGCCATTTGTGAAAGAGTTTTGCAGTAGGACAAGAACTGGACTCTAGAGGCTTGGAACTGACGACTGAAAACTGAGCAGTCTAGATTAATGATCTCCTCAAGTTAAAGAATGAACACCCTGATTTACTCTGGTAGGAAATCTTCTATTGGGGCAGGCCTCCCAACATTGCAGGGCTGTTGTGCATTAATTTGAAAACACACCCACTTGTGCATACAAACAACATGTAGAGTAGCTGTTGAGTTATTTATTTCATAAAATTTATATATCGCTTGAGTGTAAAAAAGGGGAAAAAAAGTCAAAGTGGTTTACAAAAAGAATAAAACAATAAAATTATTAGTAAAAAGAATTAAAACGTTCAAAAAATAAAAATTGGTTGGAAGGAAGAGGCAACCCGACTAAAGAAGAATGGCAAATCAAGCTGATACAAAATTAACCGGGAAGCTCAGGAATCAAGAAGACAAGAAATTTTAAAAAGAATGGGAAATGTTTATAATGTATTTACAAAATCATTGTAAACAGTTTAAAACATTAGCAGGATTTTAAACACGCTTGTAAAGAAACAGGATGTATAGATAACTTAGGAAGAAGAAAAATTGGAGAAGTATTGATATGCAGTTGAAAATAGAATCAAAAGGAGGGATGGGGAAGTCAAGCGATTCAGGGTAATCTTGATATGTGGATATTGTATGGTTTTTTGATGTATGTTTATTTTCTTTCTTTTTCTATTTTTGAAAATCAAATAAACAGTTTATAAGAAATTAAAATAAAATAGGCAACAAACTAAAAACACATAAGCATTCTAGATATCTGAGCACTCTTATCGAAACAAAAATATTTTTAGCAGGCACCAAAAAAAAAGAAAAAAAGGAAATACAACAAAGGTTCCTGCCTAATGGCAGCAGGCAGAGGGTTCTAATGTGCTGGTGCCGCCACACTAAAAGACTGATTTCTCTACAAATGTGGAAATACTTTAGATGACGTTATTGATCAAAGCTGCATACAGTTGCAAAGTGCTATGTAGAAAAGCTCACCGTGGGGTAAAAACAAGGCTCCTGTGCATTTCAAAGGCTTTCTGTGTCCAGCGTCTGACTGAAGTCAAGGCAGAAAGCTTAGGGCAGCAAGTACTAGTCTAAATAAGCGGCTAACTTCCTAGCCATTGTGTACCTTCGGGCTCAGTTCTGTTTATATTACATCTCCAGAGTACTTGAGCCTTTTATGAGCCCTCACAATTACTGCCTGTTTATTGGTTTCTAATGGGGACGCTATCTCCAGCACCACCACTGGGATCGCCTGAAGTCCTGGAGAGGTTGAGAGCGGGCTGTGAGAATCGAGGCCGCCTATGTGAGCAGGACTCATCTGCCTAAAAGGAGGCCCTGGCTCCTTGCCAGCACACCTCGGAAGAATGAATCCTAATCATCTGAGAAAATCACCCGACAACCAATTTATCCCAAAAATGTCACTCTGGGAATGTTAATAGTGCATGATTCCAGGGCCTTGCCTGCTGAAAAATGTGTGGCAGTGCGGTGGGCCTTCGTAGGAAGACTGTTAAAAGGGCACCAAGGGAAAGGGTCAGTGATTTATGGGTGCCAGTTTATATCCCAACGACTAACCTCCCTAGAGTGCTATGCATCTTATTGGCCATTAGGTTGGCAGAGGGGCTAAGCTCCAAAGGTGTGATTTCTGAACAGTGCTCCTGACCACCCCTGTCTTCTGCAGTATCAAATAGGACTCTTGTTTATTGGAGCTGATGGTGGAAACACAAGCAGTTGTCATTCCCTGCTGCTAAAGTGGTGTCTCCTGATGGTGGGGCAAACATAGCAGGACCTGTGGCAAACACAACTCCGACTTTTATGTGCTCCCTGATAATAGGTCCCATATGGTCCTTTGGCAAAGCTAATGCAGCGGGACAAGTATATAGGGGGCAGCATAGTCTTTCAAGTAGTTAGGGTCTTGTATACCAGTACCAAACCTCAGGCTTGACTTGCTAGCATATAGTAGAGTACAGATCTTTCAATAAAGGCTGTTGCATGCTAGGAGCAGGGTGCTCCTGTTAGCAGTCTACACTAGCTGTGGCTTCTGGACCAAACTTAGGGACAGCACCATAGAGAGGACATTGCAGTAATCAAGCCTTGAGGTTACCAGCACTGCATAGAAAACGATTGACAAATTAATATTAGTACTACTCTTCTTCTTTGGCGATCACTCATAGCTGAGTAAGATTGTCTTCCATGAACACAGTCTTAACAGTGAGTCCATAAGTGACTGTGGAGGCCAGTTCTGGATCCCATGTCCTTCCACAGTGGAAACATAGGTTTCCAGGCAGGAGTTGATCACGGTGAGAGTTTGCCAAGCGTGCCTTCCTCTTAGCCTGTTTCTCCCTTTCATCCTGAGTTCGAGCATCTTCTCTTTTTTTTTATAAATAATTTTTATTAACTGACCAATCAAATCAAATCAAATCACATCACATAAATTCCGAATTACAAAGCCAAATTTTAAATTTTGTTGAGGGGACCCATATTTCAAGATCTGAAGGGGGATTCTGATCAACTTCTTGCTACTGCGTTCATGTCCGAATCAGTCCAAACAAAGTTCATAATTCTATCCAGTCTTATCTTGCTGTTTCCGCATCTCATCTTGTTCGTATATTTTCTCTTTTTTCTTTATGATCTCTTCTGATAATCTCCTTAAGCCGATAAACACCAATAATAATCCTGTGTGAATTTTCCGTTCATCCAATCCTCAAATCGAGATGGTTTCCATATATCCTCACATTCATAGATAACATCGTTCTTTCCATCATTAATCACAGAACTGTCATTCTTAAGTCCCTCTGAGAAGTTTCACCCACTACAGTGGTGCCCCGCAAGACGAATGCCTCGCAAGACGAAAAACCCGCAAGACAAAGGGTTTTTCGGTTTTTGCGACGCTTCGCTAGACGATTTTCCCTATGGGCTTGCTTCGCAAAACGAAAGCCCATAGGGAAATCTCCGGGGACCTCTTGTAAATACTGGCGGTGGGGAGCAAAGCCTTCCCCCCCCTCCGGACTTCAGAAGAGGTCCAGGAAGGCCGGCGGGGGCGAAAGGCTTTGCTCCCCACCACCAGCATTTTAAAAGCGGTCCGGGATAGCAGGGAAGCGCTTCCCGCTATCCCGGACGGCTTTTGAAGGCAGGCGGGGGGGAGCAAAGACTTTTGCCCGCCAGCATTTTAAGATCGCCCCGGGACAGTGGAAAAGTCTCCGCTGTCCCGGGGGCTTTTAAAATGCTGGGGGACAGCAGCGAAGCATTCGCTGCCGCCCGCCAGCATTTTAAGATCGCCCCGGGACAGTGGAAAAGTCTCCGCTGTCCCGGGGGCTTTTAAAATGCTGGGGGACGGCAGCGAAGCCTTTTAAGATCGCCCCGGGACAGCGGAGACTTTTCCGGTGTCCCGGGGCGATTTAAAAGCCACCGGGAAGGCAGGCAGGGGGGACAAAGACTTTCGCCCCCCGCCAGCCTTCAGAAGAGGTCGGGGGCGGTTTCCATAGGAACGCATTAATTGATTTTTAATGCATTCCTATGGGAAACCGTGCTTCGCAAGACGAAAAACTCGCAAGACGAAAAGACTTGCGGAACGAATTAATTTCGTCTTGCGAGGCACCACTGTATATAAAAACAGCTCTATTTCTCTATTTCTCATCCCAGACTTAAGTCCTTCGACAGAACTTCCCAATATGGCGACGGTATTTTTAACCGCGTCATTCCAAAGCCCTTATACATTCCACACTCTTCTTAAAACATGCTTTGGTTAGAAAGTTTATCTCCACACAGACATAAATCCACAGCTTAAGTCCTTCAAACAACATTTCTTTTGAAGTTCTTGCAGCTAGAGGCGTGGATCAGAGGCAGCGTCCAGGAGCGCCGATATCCACAGAAGGGCATTCTGCCTAGTGCCCCCATCCCCTCAAATTTGGGGGTGGTATAGGACACAGCAGGCAAGGGCAGCCCCCCCACAATCCTGGGGGGGGGGTAGGGAGGCTATTACTCCCATCACAGCCTCCAAATTACCTCGTGTGGGTCGGAGAGATGTTATTGTCAGCCATCTTCTGATGTGCCCGTAATGGCCCCTGAGTTCAAGCATCTTCAAAGCCCATGACACCAATGGCTTCGCTCACAAGGGTCATAGGAACGTGCAAGCCCATTCACCACAACAAGGTGATGATCCAATGAGTGAGATTAGTGCTACTAATAAGGCATTGACAACTGTACTCAAGCTGTCCCTGGCCAGGAATAGCTATAGCTGTCGTCAATTGAAGCAGGTAAAAGGCAATCCCAGCCACTGAAGAAACCTGAAGCTCCAGTGACAGAGATGGTTCAAGGAGTGTTCCAAAACTACACGTCTCACCATCGAGAGGAGTCCAACCCCTTCAGCATAAGCCAGCAGCACCAGTGGCCAAGGATGATGCTGTCCAACAATAAGCTGCTGTCCAACAACATCAGGAGGGCCACAGGATCCTCACACCAGTTGTAAGGTTAAAAACGAAGAAAGGACGTGCTCTTCTGATCTTTCTGCAAGCAGGGTGGGATAAAAATAAACTCCATAGGCTGAAACACAATTTTATTTATTCATTTATAAAAGTAGTTATATACCGGCCTCTCATAAAATACCAGGGTGGTGTTCAGCAGTATAAAAACATAAGAAATCCCATTAAACACAGTATTTAAAGAATCATTCAGATGCCTAGCTACTAAAAAAAAAAGAATTTCAACAACTGCATGGGCCTGTCAACATAAGAAAGCTCTCAAGAGGTGCTTGGAAATAAAAAGCAAGGGTGCCTGTTGAATCTTTGCTGGGGGAGAGTGCAGGGAACCAGCAAAACTAAATACCTGACTTCTGGCTGAGGTCAGTCAGGCCCCCATAACCTGGAGGAAATTTGGTTACAGTTAAAGAGGTTCTGTAGTTTTCTGTGAATGCTGTAGGTTTAATTGCCTGTTATGTGCAGTTTCCTTCTCCTGCACATTCTATCACAAGTTGTCCTGGAGATCTTGAGGTCCATTTACTGCAAAAACACCCCCTCCTCCATGTCCAACCCCATACCCTCAGAAGCCTTTGCTGTAATCTTCTTGGAGCTTTCAATACCTGCTTCACATTTGCTGTGAAGCTTTGATCCCCGATTGGCTATAAAAATGCAAACCACCTCCTCCTCCTCCTCCTCCTCCTCCTTCTTCTTCTTCTTCTTCTCTCTCTCTCTCTCTCTCTCTCTCTCTCTCTCTCTCTCTCTCTCTCTCTCTCTCTCTCCTGCCCCCAGTACAGCTTAATTCTTCCAAATCTTGCATTTTGTAGGATATTTCCCTTCAGTTTCTGATTTGATCAAAGCATCGTTCTTTCATCTCTGGTTGAACTTGCCGGCTGCACTTTGTATTTCACACTTCTTGGGCTTCCATAGCAAAATCTCCCTAAATGATGCCCACATTTATACACATATTTCCCGCACCTGTGCAGTGTGTTATTAATAGATTATAAAGCTATATATCATGCCTGTTATGAAGGGCCTGGAAAATGTTTTCAACTCCATCCTTGTCATATCTTAGCGAGGTTTCAGCCAGGCATTTTCAGCAAAGAATTATAGGGCAGAATTGTGTGGCTGGTCACCCACCACTTTGGCTTAAATGCACTTAATCTCAGTCGGTAAACCACAGCAGAAAATAAGAGCTCTCCAAAAATGTAAAGGTGCTATGACTTGCCCTCAGATCCATCAAATTTTAACATGTTTTCAATATAGTAGGTGTTTCGCTGCATTTTCAACTGCAAAATGTAGTAATAATAATATATTCTTTGATTAACAGCCACTGTGATCCAGGAACAGTGGCATAGCATGGGTTTTCAGTGCCCAGGGGTGTGTGGAGAGAGGGAAACAGATAGAAAATGCATGTGCATTCAACTGCCTAATGCTGTCCGTGTCACCCAGGAGATCGTAGCTGCAGAGATAAGAAAATAAGAGTTGTTCCATTGTCTGGAGAGGTCACTTCCTGGTTCACATGGAGAAGCTGTTTTCAACAGAGCCCAGTGATGGAAGCACACAGCTGTATTGAAGTAGAACCAGGGGTTGAAATTTTCTGCCCCTAACAATTTTGTGCCCTGGGCAACTGCCCCTGTGCCCTTCTCATGCTATGCCACTGTCCAGCAATCCTGTGGAGATATAAGAACTCTAGTATATTGGCAAGGACATGTTTATATATTCATTTCAATGGAAACAGCAGCTATGCACTTGCAAATAGTGTTAGAAACTGAGATGTGAAAGCTAGGACCTAAATGGCACCTCAAACCTAGGTTGTGGGCGCAACAATGGAATGTCTAGGTGTGTTTTTTAATAGCAAGAATACAAAGCTAAAAATGAACGAACTGCAGCTAAAATATTATGTTCATTTTTCACATGGTCTAGTCCTTCCCCTGCCCGCCCCCTAATATTCTTAAGAGGCTCTTCTCCAGTCTTCAGAGAGTAGCTGGAAGTGGGGAGGCAGAAAAGGTCCTCCTTTCTCCTGCAGTTTTAATCTGAAATCTTAGGTGCAGTACTGCGCCCAGAGCTCAGAAACTGCTCACGTGAATGAAATTCCCTGTCACAAAATGTGCCTAGAACAATGGGAGTTTCGAACACTGCTTGCAAAGGACCTGTCCATGTGCAGTTGCCCCTTATAGTGGGGCTCCATATGTTGAGCAGAAAATATGGGGGGCTTTGGGTTGTGGAAATATACAGAAGGAACAAAGTCAAATTCTTTTACTGCTATTTAAGATCAGGATCTATGCACAGGTCCCCAAAATCTGAGAATGACATATGCCTCATTACAAGAAATAAAGGCAAACCACACGCACACATGACATCAGAGCTGGCCTTTTGAGCTTTTAGCTGGAATTCATATTGTCAAACAAGAACTTATTGATTGCGGAAAAGATAATGCTGGCTCCTCTGCTGACACAACCTCAAAATAAATATCAACGGCCAACAGAACAGGCTCATCTGTATAATAAATTTCAGATTATGAATGAGTTTGAAAAATGACTGGCAGGCTACAATTGCCAAGCAACTCAGGAGAGATGTTTGCCTAATCTACTTTGTGGGCAGATTCCCAACTCTTTGTGTTTCATTTAGCTGACCACATGATAAAAGAGAAAAGGGAGAAAAAGTGATTTATTCCTATTTCCCCTAAAATGTGGCGGAATAAATGGCACAGTGTCTTTTAAATGCCCAGCACTCTTTTTATTTCTGTTTCATGGAATCACAGAGTTGGAGGGGGATTATAGGTTATTTAGGCTGCATTGGCACCATACATTTAAAGCACTATGATATCACTTTAAACTGTCAGGGCTTTCCTCAAAGAATTCTGGGAACTGTAGTTTCTTAAGGGTGCTAAGAGGATACCCCTATTCACCTCACACAGTTACTATCTCCAGAATTCCCTGGGAAGATTTATTGTTAAACCACCCTGGTTGCTTGGGATTTCTTATTCTTCCATTTCATAGAATTCACCCAACTGCCTGCTCATGTCCTGAAAACGAGGCACTTCTATGCTGGATTAGCACTTCCATAATAATAATGGAGAAAAGGTCCAAGGATAGAGATAGTCAACTTGGCAGACATGCATCAGCATCACATGTGCAACAACATCACATAAATTGCAGCTGTTCTGAACCCTAACAGGGCAGAGAAAGGGGCCCACTGCAACTCTGGAGAGCCACTAAAAGCAGTTGAGCTAGATGTTCTGACTCTCTATAAGGCACCTTCCTATATTCTGTTCTGATCACTGCTGGCCAGGCAAGCTGCTGGGATCTGCATGGATAACATGGTGGATGGAAGCACCAAACCAGTCACAGTTGTGCCAGATCTCTCCTCACTTCCTGAAGCTTTTGGGGTTGGTGCTTGTGCTGTTGGTATAGTTACCATCCTAGAAGCATCTCCAGAACATTTAAGTGACGTGTCTTTTCTTGCCTGTGTGTGGCTTTGTTATTACCACTAAAGGAAAACAACCCCAATAGTTTTTTACAGTCACTTTTCATAATCTGGACATGTTAAATGTCTTCTGGAAGTGCAGCAACACAGGCTCTCTTGTTACCATTGCTTGTTGTCATGTCTCCAAATCAACTCCCACCAGCTGCTTTGCTTCTTTGATATACCCACCCAATAAATTCCTGGTTTGAACACTGCCCTAGCACACACCCTTGGCTCCAAGCTCACCCCCCTTGACTTTTTTGTCAGCTTTCTGTGGGTATTGCTCTTTCACTCCACAGGTGCTTTGAGAAGAACAAACTGGAAGTGGAAAATGAATTAAGTCAGTTATCAGGGTGTGGGCAGCACACTCAAGACTTTTGCACACAGGGAAGGCTGCAAGGGTGATTGTACAGAGTCAGGCAGCAACATGTGTTTAGGGGTGTGGAATAAGTTTGGTTTGATTTGCATTTTAATGTGATCCTACCAAATTTGCACTTAACAATATGTGGACTGAAAAGCAGGCCATCCTTCAGAATTCTCACTTCTCCAAAAGTTGTGAGGCAGTTATCCAACCAAATAATGTTTTGTCAGGGTTTTGTTGTTTAGAACAGGGATTGTGGCTTGTTTCACTCCAAACAAACTATAACAATAAGCCAAGGTTTGTTTTTGAATTCTCAGTCATGGTTAGTTTGAGCGAAACAAACCATGATCCCTATTTCAGACCTAATGCTAAGCCAGGGATCATAATTTGTTTCTCCCCGGAGGTAGCTAGGAGGTGTGAAGCGGATGCTATTGGCTTGAGTGTGGTAAACCATTAACTCTGATTTACTGTGATGTATGGATGCTGCCACTGCGTGAAAATAAAAATATGAAATGGTTTGGAAAGGAGAAGAGTATAGAGTCAAACTAGGCACAGTGACAACTCTAGAGCCGTAATGTAGTCATGCTGTAAATTATTCCAGACAACACTCCCTCCTGCCAGAAAATCAAATGCCCAGTAGCACACATTCATTTAGAACACTACACTGAACATATGAAAATACGGTTATGATTGCAGACACTGTGGTGTCTGTAGGTAAAGGAAAACCTTGTGTAGGTATGGTTGACTTTCTAGCCACTTCCATCCTCTATTAGCCATGCCTCCTTAGCACCACCTCCTTACATTATGTCTGCGCCTCTTTTCTAAGCATAGCATTTCATCTTACTGAGATTTGTAGCTGCTGGCCAGCCATTTATTTTGCTATGTATGCACCATACATTTAAAGCACCTGACTTGCCCCAAAGAATCCTGGGAACTGTAGTGTATCTCTCACAGAGGTACAATTCCCAGAATGCTTAACAAGCCATAACTGGTGCAAAATTCTAGATCTCCTGCTTACTTATAGGGAGCAGGACACCCTTGTATTGGCGTCTAACTGAGGCCCCAGCACTGCCTTGCCAACTTCCTATGCGTTGGACCGGTTCATAAATGATGTTGCTGCACAGGTTATTTATGACAGAGGATGAAGATGCAAGTTCACATGCCCTCCGTCATTGCATGCAGGGTTCCTAATTAGAACTGGGATTTCTGTACACAAACACTAATGTGAGTAGAGACTATTCATGCAATCTATCCAGTCAAATGGTGATAATATAATATATAAATCTTTTTTTGCCCTTTTGGTGGCTAATGCTTGTAGGAAAGAAAAACGGTTTAAATTGAGTCACCATAAAAAGGATGCTTAAGATAACCAGTTTACCATCCGATAACTGCCACCAACATTTGAATAACATGGTTCTCTGTACAATATGCAGAATGATATTTACCAGACTAATGCTACTGCTACATTTTGCTGTGAACCATGGGCTCAGACATCACAGGGGGGTGGGCGTTAAAATGAAAAGCAATAAATTAAAGAGGCTTCTTGCCACACATAGGAAAATATTTGAAGGCACAGCTTTATAGAGAACATCCATCACACTGGAGGTGATGGAGCTCCTAGAGAAATATAAGCAAGACTGAAGTGTCTATGGACGACTTTAAACACTGTCTCTTGTTATCCTGTGTGTCTTTCATGAATGTAAACTATGGTTGGGCCTAGAGACCCTTCTGCTTCCACAGCCTGTCAATCCAGCACCTTTCACCATTGCTAAATTTGCTATTTAAAAAAAGGGTAAGGGATTACAAAAACAAACATAGTGCTTGCCTGTTCTAGGACAATGGCTAAAAGGCACGGGGTAAGTATGGAAAATCACCTGCCACCCTACAGATGATAAGACTGTTTGCCTTCCTGTACAAGGCTTCAGTGTCTACCACAGAGAAATCATAGGAGCAAAGAATCTCACTGCTTTGGAAGCTCTGTGGCAGCCTTCCCCAACTCGGTGCCCTCCAGATTTCTGGCTGGTGGGAGTTGTAGCCCAAATCATCTAGAGAGCACCAGATTGGGTCATGCTGCTTTATGGTGCTACATTTCTCTGTGATCAGACTGCCTCTATACTTATTAGAGATCTCACAGCATTTGGGGGTTCCCACTCTAGGAATACATCCGAGGAAGTAAAAAGGATTCTTTAAGTGCATGTTGGAGGGAGGACTGCTGAAGTTTCTCAAGATATCTGTGTCCTCAAATCCCTAAATCAGCCTTCCCAAAGCTGCTGCCTTCCAAATATTGTTGGACAGTCCAACCACATCTGGAGGGCATTCTGTTAAGTCATTGCTGAGTTTCATTTTTACCAGACTAGCGACATCTCTCTTGTTGTTGTGCCTGAGAAACTGGGCATGTGAGGGGATGTTCCTAGTCCATGGTAGACACTTGTCTCACATGCTCTGGGTCTTCATGATGATGAGAAAACCAGTAGTGGTTGATGCCCATTGGGAGTCGTAGGGCAAAAAGCAAGGAGACCAACAGGAGTTGGAGCCAGAGCCAATGGCAGGCAAAGTTCCCATCCTCCTTTCTGCTGAGTTCCACAAGGATGATTCTGAAGAGAAGAAGGAAGCAAGCAGTGCCGGCCTCTAGACTGGTTGTATGCAAGAAGACTGAGAGCAAACTGAGGTTGGTCACTCATCCTAAAGGATCAACCTCCACAGAACTTCTTCACCACACTGGAGACTTCCATTTATTTCCTAAATGGTCTCCAAGCATCTGCTCTCCTGGTTGGCATCACTATTAGTGCAGTAAACTGTGTGCTCACCAAAACATGCTGCGAGTCTGTAGAAATGGTTATACTGCTGGAAATTCAAAATAGAAATGGGACCCTTTGAACAAGAAGGATCTGATGTGACAGCAGACAACAAGGAAATCAGCTCTACATACTTCCTATTGTGCAAGAGTAGCTTGAGGTTCATTTCCCAACTCTCCTCCCTGCGACCCTCACTGATCCCACAGCCAAGAAGAGGATCAAATTCCTTTTAATGAACAGATAGATATTGGTTTAGCCACAGAGGGAGAAAAGGAACTCCTGCTTATAGGACCGTCAGTTCCGATTGCACGTCCCAGGCAATTCATTATGTGGAAAAGGGTTAATTCTAAATTGCAAAACAGTCCAAACTAGTTTCTGTCAGTCAGGGGATATCAAATGGCCAGGAGATTAATGGAACCATAGCCCAAAAGACATGCTATAATGTGATGTTTACACAAGAAACAGAATCAAGAAGACCTTGAGTTTGAATTTTAATTATAATATCTCATTTTCTTAAGCTAGGCCAAGACATGAAACTTCCTGAGTGTTAAGAGGGGCATTGTAAAGAGAGGCACAGTGAAGAAACCACACAAAAATCACATCAACAGGAACAAAGACCCTTTTTTGTTTGTTTAGACCAAGTGTAAAATTTCAAAAATAGACAGAAAAGCCAGAGATGCTTTGGATATTATACAGCTCATGTATTTGAGGATTTCACTCATCTCCCTGTACATCTGCTCATCACGTCATATAGGATGAGGGTATCAAGATGCTTATGTAGTGCAGAAAGTAAGTAAATTAGCTATATGTATACAGTGGTACCTCGGGTTAAGAACTTAATTCATGCTGGAGGTCCGTTCTTAGCCTGAAACTGTTCTTAACCTGAAGCACCACTTTAGCTAATGGAGCCTCCCACTGCCGCTGTGCCACTGCTGCACGATATCTGTTCTCATCCTGAAGCAAAATGTTTAACCCCAGATACTATTTCTGGGTTAGCGAAGTCTGTAACCTGAAGCGTCTGTAACCTGAAGCATCTGTAACCCGAGGTACCATTGTATAAGCTATCAAGGTTCCTGCTCATATTACGTATGCATTTCCCATTCTGGCAGGGCCTGATGGGAGTTGGAGTCCTACAACATCTGAAGGGCCACAGGTTCCCCATCCCTTTTGTAAATAGTGGTATTATGGATAGATAGAATGTGGGTGGGTGTGATACTCAGCTGAGTATGTTAGCCATCCATCTCAGCAAAACTGTTCATGTATTTTGAGGCATCATTAGGATAATAAATAGATATTTCCAAATGTCATTTCAGGGTGGGGGGAGGAATTAATATGTGGTTGATGAGATAATCCAAAAATAGCCTAAGCCTGACACTCGCCTTTATCTCTGTCCATTTTCAGATTCCTTGTCGATGTTATTGTTCATTCAAACATCTGAAAGCAGCTCCACTCCTTCCTTTCCCCTGCTTTGACATCAGTGTTCAGCCAACCCTTCCAGAAGTTCAGAGGATGACAGGAGATGTGTCAAGAATAATGAAGAAGAATAGAGGAGCACATCGAGCCCGTCAGAAGAAATAAATCTCCTTGCCTTAATCCCTGCCTGTTGTTTGTTTCATCAGAAAGACGTTGACAAATGGCAAGCCAATACGACGTACGCTTCTTCCAATCCCATCTGATACTCATTTCCAAAGAAGACACAAAACACTCCAAGAATGTTACAAGGGCTGTAAGGAAGGAAGATTGACTTCAAACTTTTCCCTCTAACCCTGACCTCAAGGAGTCCAGTCTCCCCAGCATTCAAGTTCTCCCCCTGCCCTGTTTTTCTGTTTTTCTTCAAAATGCCCTGGCCCTTCTCTGATATGAAGAAAGGATGTTAAAAGCTCTTGCTGGTTAACATTCCCCCAGGTAGTTTGGAGCCTGATTTAAACGTCTTGATGCAGTTTTCTGCATGCAGTTCAGATTTTTTTCTCTTAAGGCTGTGTATGGACTATGCCTTTAAAACACATTCAGAGCACATTCTTTGCCTCAAAGAATTCTGGGGACTGTAGTTTACCCCTCACAGAGTTACTATTCCTAGCAACCTTTTAAGAAAACTACTGTGCCCAGAATTTTTTGAGGGAAAGAATGTGCTTTAAAGGCATAATGTGTACAGTCTTAGACAATAGTGGTCTCTATAAATGAGGCCTGCTTTAAACCTCACCCACCCGCTTGCCTACCCTTAAAGCTCCCCCCCCAATGTTCAACTACAGCCCATCCCTTTTTAATGGAGGGTGGAGGTGCTTCATATTTATTACTGTCTACACTAGGGATGCAGGTGGCGCTGTGGGTTAAACCACAGAGCCTAAGACTTGGCAATCAAAAGTTGGCGGTTCGAATCCCCGTGACAGGGTGAGCTCCCATTGCTTGGTCCCTGCTCCTGCCAATCTAGCAGTTCAAAAGCACGTCAAAGTGCAAGTAGATAAATAGGTACCACTCTGGCAGGAAGGTAAACGATGTTTCCGTGTGCTGCTCTGGTTTACCAGAAGTGGCTTAATCATGCTGGCCACATGACCCGGAAGCTGTACATTGGCTCCCTTGGCCAATAAAACGAGATGAGCGCCGCAACCCCAGAGTTGGTCACGACTGGACCTAATGGTCAGGGGTCCCTTTACCTTTACCTTACACTAGAGTTGGCTAATCCTCCAGGACACACACACACACAGAGCTCATACATGCAGATCCCCTCTGCATGTATCATCACCTACTTCATTTTTAAAAACTACTTTGCTTCCACTGCCACAATCAGTGGGGTATTGGGGGCTGTAATTTGGAAGCAAATGCATAAAGGGGGTGAGGTAGGGCTTGGGAGACTTGATGAATTTCCCAGACAAGGGGTGAGCCACCCTGCTCTATGCCCCAGGGTTTCAGACAGGGGTCTTCACAGCCATTCTGTATATGCTGAGCACTGAACCTGGGATTTTCAGCATGCAAGCACATTTCCTGCCACTGAACTATACTCATTCCCCAGCCAATCAAAAGAGAGGCAGGCAGCAGAAAATTCTTTGTGGAGAAAGAAAGACAGACTCCTGGGTATGAAACATTTCACACAGAAAGGCTTTGCATTTAATTGTTTTTAAATCATTTATTATTATTTTAATCCAAAGCATTATGGAATTAAGTGAAGAAATCATAGGCTGCAATCTGATGCACACAATCCTGGAAAGAAGTCCCATTTAACTCATTGGGGCTTACATCTGAGTAAAAGATGTATAGGATTATCCTGTTAATAACAGCAATTGCTGTTGTTGCTGGCGAGTGTTTCCTTTGACTTCTTGGGGCTTCTGTTAGCTTCACTCCACATCCAGTTATGTGCTTCTTGTCTCTTGTCCTCATAAGGGAATTACATGAAGAACTGGGTGGAGAATGAGGCAACATTTTTCTGTAGAATGAGCCCTGTTGGCTGCATTCGTCAGTTGTTGACATTTTTGAGATTCTGAAACACCCGAGGTTGAAGACGAATTGGCTTCAAAATCATTACAGACGGCAACAATTCACACAGTCTTTCTTCAGGACTTCATTAACCACTAGGCAGAGGAAGGTATTGAGAAGGGTCCAAGCCACACAAGGTTTTTCTGTTGTAGCATAAAACTCTGGAAGTACTTCTGCGTTGAGAGTGTGCCATGTAGCTATAGCATATTCATGTTCACTACGTTGTCATTTTGATGCTACAAACAAACTTTTTTATTTTTTGTTTAAGTGTGTCAACCTTTCCTGCTTGCTGTGCTGGAGTTTTTACAACTCCTTCACTTCTCAGTTCATGGTGATTGTGTTCTCACCACACAAGAGGAAATTGGTAGCCAAATACCCAGTTTGGGGGACAATTAAAACCCTGGTAGCTTCATCATAATGAGAAACAGAAAGACCATGCATTCTTTTTATGTACTATACAAGGCTGTTTGTTTGCCATGGATTTAGATCCCTCTTAAGATATTGCAACCAAAATTTGCTTGATGCTTCTGGTGACGAAGGAGCAGATTTTTGTATATGTTTTGATGCAGCTGAATGCCATTTTGAATCAAGATGGCATATTGAACCTTTCAAAACTGCACTGATTATAAGCACTGATTTTCCGGTTTCTTAGAATTCTGAGCAACTAGAAATTTATATTTTCCTGTCAAAAGATTAATAAAATAGTAACTGTAAAGGAAATGCGTGGTCACATATTTTCTACAGTGGTGTAACACTCAGGTTAAAAGCATGACTTGGGATTCCCTGGGTCAAATATTAGCTTTCCATTAACCCACTGAGTAGCTTGAATTCATCCACTCTCTTTAAACCTCTAGCAATAATACAATAATCTTAAGCATCAACTTGTTAAAGTCAGTATTTTCACATTTTGTTTTCCCCTGCTGCCTAAAATGCCTAAACTAGCAGCACTGATAATTGGGAGTGCTGGAAAGAAAAAAAAATCAAATATGTAAATTATTCTTGACTACACATCTACCCTGAACCCTTCCCCAAATATGAAGCAGGTAGCAACGTGAATCTTTCTTGCCACATGAGTAATATTGGTCACATTAACACCATACATTTAAAGCACATTACATGAACATTTAGAACACATAGCTTCACCAAAGAATCTTGGGAACTGTAGGTTCCCCCCACAAATTTATTTACAGTCATACCTCGGGATAAATAGGCTTCAGGATAAGTATTTTCGGGTTGCGCTCCGCGGTGACCTGGAAGTAACGGAGCACGTTACTTCCTGGTTTCGCTGCTTGCGCATGCACAGACGGTCAAAATGACATCACACACATGTGCAGAAGCGGTGAAACATTCTGTTCAGGACGCGAGCGGGGCTCTGGAATGGATCCTGTTAGCATCCTGGGGTATCACTGTATTTGGTTTTTCAAATTAAAAATTTACAGAGATATATCAAACATAAATCACAAAAATAAGATTCCCAGGAATCTTCTGGACTTCCATTCTCCCCTTTGTGGGTCCTATTATTAATCATTTCCTCTCACATCTTTTATAATACTCCAGATCCTTACCTCTTCCATTATGTCCAGAATTCAAACTACAAGTGATATTCCAGTCCTACTAATGGTTTTAACTGTTTACAATGGTCTTTAAGATAAGTTATAAATTTCCCCCATTCCTTATTAGAATTTTGGTCTTCCTGGTGGGACTGTGTATATGAATCTCACCCCACTGGACCTGCTGGCCTGAATGCATGCCATCTGTCCCCATGAGCTGCATGGTTGCCTGTGGGGACAGCCTATGGGGAGATCATTCTGTTGTGTTGTTGATGAAACCATCTGCTTAATGCTAGTTTTCCCGTCACAGAGCTACACTTCCCAGCACCCTTAACACACTACCGTTCCCAGGATTCTTTGGGGTGAAGCTGCGTGCTTTAAATGTGCAGTGGGTCTGTGACCCTATTCTCCTTTCCAGTTGCTGTTCTGAGTCTCTCCCCCCCCCACTTTGCTTTATTTTTCGAGAACCTACTTCCTTCTGCCCCAGGCATTAGACTTCTGACGGGTCACCACTGACAATGGTTAACTTGCCCATCTCCCCAGTGAAGAAATTAGCACCGTTTTCTCTTTATGTGATCCCAGTTTTAACCTTCAAGTAGAAAGTGGTGTTAGTTCAACTAATAATAGATGTGGGAGCCCGTCCTCTCCTTGTGTCAAAGTCAACTGTTGTTTTCCTTTCCCCCTCATGCCCTCGGGTAGCAGACAAATTGCAGTGTATCGAAACAACCTGAGTCACATAATTTGAGGCAGCAGAAAATGCTAAGCGTCTGGATTTTTGAAACTGAATTTATGCTTTTCTCTCCAAAAGGACCCCCATCCACTAACGAAATGGATTTCAAATGGCAAGTTTAGCATCTGTACCAAATTTAAAGCTAACCTTTTGTGCTGTGCTAACCCCTCCAAAGGGGGCTTTGCTTTCTGTTCCCAAGGACATCTGCAGGCCTCATGTTTGATTTTGGCAGGGCTCTAGCCTGTTGTCAGCCAGTTACATTTCATTAGTTGGTAATGGATATAAATACATTCGCCAAGTTCCTCCACATATATACACATCAGATAGCAGTCTGGGAACAAATATGTGCTATATTTTCGTATTGCCTGTTGAGAGAAGAGGGATGCGACAACACCCTTAGAAACAACTCGAGGCGCACCTGTTGAAATGGCCTCACCTAGCTGTGCACAAAGTTGCCATAGACTCTCCTGCATGAATTGTGCTACCGGATCGGGTAATTTGTGGCCCCAAGTGAGGAACTTTTGTGTGGCCAATAGCAACTTTGAACTGCCCCTGTATGCAGTGGAGAAAGACTTCGCTTTCTCAAGCTAGTGCTCCTGTACCGGCTTCAAACGCTTCAGCCGCTCACGAGGCACATCAAAGGATCATCTAGTTTCCTGGCTGCTTTCCTAAAGTTTTGGCAGATGAGGTCCCTGAGTGTTACTGTTTGGGGTAGAAATATGAAGATAGTTAGGAACTGAGGAAGGGGTGGATGATGTGGAGATTGTGGCAGAGATAACAGGGGGTGATTTTTCTATGCTTCCTTTAATAAGGGGAGGGACATGGTGATAAGGAAGAGGTGGTGGCTGGGATCCAAGGAGATTACAGTTTTCTCAGCAGCATCAACTCTTTCACCCCCTCCATTCCTTCCCTGAGAGGAGTTTCAAAAGCACTTGCAACACAGTATTGGATGCCAGCTGTTCAAAGAAGAAAGGGAAAGATGTCACTGGCCTGTAATTTTCTTAGCCGATATACTCTCAGATGATTTTACTGTCCAGCAGTAATATTATTAGTGTTGTGCCAGAGTTTTGACACGGTCAATCTGAATTTGGGGAGGGGGCATGTTCTGGCATGAAGGAGGCAATACTAGCTTGGTACCAGCTTTGACCCATCTTATACTGGAACTAGCACTCATGGCCCCATTCAAAGGTTGGAAAAGGAAGGGGCTGTTCAGCTATTTTGAGGGGTTTTTAAAATCAGAATGGGGGCATGAAGCTCACCAGTATTTCTCCCACTGTCTTTCCCCACTGTCTGTTATTCTTAATTCCCCCAGAATGCAATGGGACAACACTGTGGGAGGAATTCAGCATAGTGCTAAGGAGATGGCTCCATCACTGCAAGCATTCCTCCTTGCCTGGTGGAATGATTTCCCCCTCCCTTCCTTTGCACACTGTTCTGGGGGTCCTCCTGACTGCCCTGAGCCAGTTGGGGGGGCATGGGGTAGAGAAAGGGGAAAGCCCTGTTTTGCTAGCTGAAGGCCTTGTGCAGGCCTTCCACTAGTGGGACCAGAGAGCTGAATCCAGTTGCTTTGTCAACACTACAGCATGTTGTTCTGAACAGGATTCCAGAGGGGAAATTGTGGTCCCAAGTGTTGGGATGACAAGTATCAAGATTATTTACAACTGTAGGATGCCTTCACCTTATTGTAATCCTGCCTATATTAAGCATTATTGCAGAAATTATTTTCCAGTCAGTCAATAACTTTAAAATACATCTGTTCAGTATATCCTTCAGTACACAGCCATGTATCTCTCAGGCACAAACAGCCCATTCAGAAGACCTGGAGAAGGAGGAAAGTCTTCAGTGGTACCAGAAAATGACCAAAGCACTTGGAGGGGAGGATGTCCTAAAACTGGGGTACTCGTGGTAAAAAAAGGGGGAGAACCATTTATGCTTCCCTGACTTCACAGGGGGAAGAACATGTAGTCAACAACAGCAAGTGTTGAAGCAGCAAAATGGCAATGAGGTTGGCATGGTGTAAATGTCAGTGATCTTGACACCACATCACCTCTCCTACTCTACTTCCTGCTCAGCAGCAGTCATACAACCGTCTGGAGGTCATGTTGAGTTCCCGCATGCCACCACACCATCTGTTGCTGCATTTAGGTTAGCCAACCAGATGCTTAGCCAACCAGATCCCTCTAGCTCAACCAACCATGAAAAATATAAGAGGGTTTGCCCCCATAAATAAATAAATAAATAAATAAATAAATAAATGCCAACACATTTCCAACAAGTGCATAACAGATCTCTGCCTAATATCCCTAGCTCAAAAAGCTTCAATTCTTGCAGTCCTTTGAATTCGGTCAACTGCACAAAGATGAGCTCCTCCAGCTCCCGGCCACCTAAGTAACAATGGCCTGACGCTGGGAGTAAGTAGAAAGGTGATTGGCTAATACTTCTCTCCTCCATTCCACTCATTCAAAGGGTTTTGATTGTATCCAAAAACATAGAAATGACAAACTAGATGCAGATCAAAAAGGGAGCCCAACAGGACAATGACAAGAATCTGCCAACAGCATACAAATCAATCTGGCTAACCTGATTCAAAAGAAGAAGAAGAAGAGTTTGGATTTGATATCCCGCCTTTCACTCCCTTTAAGGAATCTCAAAGCAGCTAACATTCTCCTTTCCCTTCCTCCCCCACAACAAACACTCTTTGAGGTGAGTGGGGCTGAGAGACTTCAGAGAAGTGTGACTGGCCCAAGGTCACCCAGCAGCTGCATGTGGAGGAGCGGAGACATGAACCCGGTTCCCCAGATTACGAGACTACCACTCTTAACCACTACACCACACTGGCTCACCCACTCACCCCATTCACACATGAAAACAAAGTTCATCATAGCCAATTCCAAACAAATAACCACACCCTAGGCCAACCCCAACCTCTCTCACCACCAAAGGAATGCAAGTAAAGAGAACCTGCACAAGCGATGCTGACACAAAACCCCACACATACACTAAGTAGAATAGAAGCATTGCCTCCCGAACCCACCCCCACTCACCATATCCCCCTCCACCTCTTTCCCCCTTTTCTTCCTAATGTAACACTAATGTCTCAACAAATGAAACTCATCTGCAGAAAATGTAACTTGAAAAAAGAGACATTGCACATACTTTTGTAAACCAAGAAATCTTTAATAAAAATATGTTAAAAAGGGGGGGGGGTTGACTGAAGACCTTAACCGCTGCCCCGGGAGCTGTTAGACCAGGAGGGGCTAAATGGCAGACACATGACACTTTCACTACAATTTTCACTCATGCAGTTGTTGCAGCTGAACATCTCTATATCTGGCCTTTCCTTTGAAACCTTCCTCTGGTTTGATATTTTATTAAGAGTCCCAATCCCAGTGGGTCAGCAAACACATTTTAAAAAACCTGCCCTTAATAAAAGCCTAGCATCTTAAAGGAGCGAAAGAGGGGGAATTTCCATAGCTGAGATGGTTGAACAGGGCTACATTCTTGGGCAAGTCAAATAAAAAAATGAATCCTCTTGTATTTTCCAAAGGAACTCTAGGAATTGTAGATCTGTGAGACGAATAGGGAGGATACTCCTAACAACAATCTTTCCCACTCCTGGAAAGAGGGAGAAAGAAAAATTCATATTCAGTCATACACTGACTGAACTAGAACTGAATTATTTGACCCTTATCAGAACTGCCAGATGTCTGAATGCAAGACACCCTCCTAGGATCTTGATACGTTTTCAGGATCGCTTTTATAACATATATATATATATATATATATATATATATATATATATATATATAACATTTATACCCCATTTTTCTGCTTGAAAGATCAAGGGTGGTATATTCACATCTCTCCCTCCCCATTTTATCCTCACAGTAATCCTGTGAATTAGACTGGGCTGAGAGATGGCAACTGGTCCAATGAGCTGAATGCAGATTTGGACCCTGGTCTTCCATACCAGTACACACAAGTTGGTCTGTGTGAATGGCAGCCAGGATTTCAAACTGGTCTGTGTAGCATTTCTAGCTCTAGATGCCACATACTGAATGATGATGTCTTGCAAGTAACTGAACACAGATCACTTTTGATATGCTGGGGTGAGAGTCATTTTCTGAATGTTGTAAAAAGCACATAGACGTCCCTCCTTATGTTGAGTCTTGCTTGTTCTGCTAGTAGTCGCATGATCACCTCAGCATGTGGCATTGCAGCTATGAGCCAATTCAGTGATTCAAAATGGAAAGGCCCATGTGTATGAACTCTCCGAATCATATGCCGAAAGAGCAGTTTCAGCTCAGGGGGGACTTTTAAGTAATAAAGTGCTATTCAAATTGTTGGTTCCTCCTGAGCAAAAAATGTTTACAGCACCAAAACTTTACTACTAAAGCAGCCTTCAAAGAGATTAGAGCTATCAATTAACAGCCCAATCCACAAACTACTTAAATTGAAATAAGCTGCTTCAGTCCTATTGAAGTTTGTGGATTGAGCTATAAATCACTTCAGGTCTTACCATCTGTAAAAGATGTTCCCCATTTGTAAAATGTAGATAATAGTATTCCTGATAGGGGTGTTATGTGGAAGAATAGATTAAAACAAGGCTTCCTAAACTATTAAGCTGTGAGTTTAGATGGGATGTTGCTATGAGCTAACAAGTAGGTTTAATGTAGGTCACTTTTAAAAAGTGCATACATATATACATCATTTTATTTGAATGTTGCCTTTCTATAGTTAAAACCATGCTCAAAGCTGCTTACAATTTGAAAAAATACATAATTGCAAGCATAATGATAGTCATCATAAACAATAAATAAAACATTAAAAATTCACAACCAAATCAAACAATGTCAGCTTAAATCTTAATAAAATCTAAAATAAAGTTACAAAAAATTAACATCAATAGTATCAGCTCCCTTTAAACAATACTCCAGCCCAAGAACAAGCCCAAAAGATGGCTAAAAAAGTCTAAGAAGTTGCAAATATTTTCTCTCTCCCCGCCTACCTCCCTCAGCACAATAACCCCAACTCTGTAATATGGAGAACAATGGACAGCATTCCTCCATATGTTCTCTGTGACGGAACTACGATATAAGGGCTCAGGCAGTCCTTAAGATATGCTAGATTGAAGTGGTTCAGGGCTTCTATTGAGTGGTTCAGCCCTGAAGTGGTTCAGGGCTTCATTGAGTTTGGCCTGGTAGCATATGGGCAGCCAATACAGATGTTTTACCAGAGGTGTCACATGTTGTCAGCTATCTGCTTCCAACAGCAATCTAGCCACTGCATTCTGCATCAGCTGGGGCTTCTGAACTGGGCCAACTGGCAGCCTCACACATTGTAATAATTGCACCTTTATATATAAATGTTCATCAATACAAATAATGTACCATCTGATTATGTGTTTTTCATATTAGATCCCTGCTAATCCCTTGTTTTGATGGAAGGCTTCTGAATTGTGCAAGATAGTTTATAACTTTGGGTCCTGCTGGACTAGATTGTGAGACTGGCAGGTACAGGAAGGGATTGGGAAGGCCAGGCTGTGACTTAGAAAGCTGTCACATTCTCTGGCCTTTGTGCCGTTGCCTCCAATCTCCCTCTCCTCTGACTCATTCCCCTCTGTCTTCTATTGGCCTAGTTCCTTGCCGGAATTATGAGCATACATGAGCAATGCAATCAGGACACTTCATAAAAAATTCTTTAATCACATTTCAAAACCTCTTTTCATAAACTGTCTGTGGCATGTTTATAAACTTCCTCCAAATTCCTTTTAATTCCTCGATGTCAGAAAGAAAGACTCAGCTTTGGCAGAATCAATGATCAAGGAGAAGTGTCTGGAATACCCATGATGCATGAGCTTTACTCGAGGAAAGAATCTACTCACTCAGTATTCAAATGTCCATTGACTCAAACTACTAAATAATATTACACATCAGAGAAGTTGCACAGTCAAATGTAAAAATCTGACATACTTTCATCCACTTGGTACAAAGCATATGAAAAGCTTGCCTTCATTTTTTCATTGTACACCGACCAAGCCAAAGGATATAACAACAACAACAAAAACAATTTATTATTTGTATGCCGCCCATCTGACTGGTTTGCCCCAGCCATTCTGGGTGGCTTCCAACAAAACACAAAAAACTCAAACATTAAAAACGTTCCTGTACAGGGCTGCCTTCAGATGTCTTCTTAAAAGTCAGATAGATGTTTATTTCATTGACATCCGATGGGAGGGTGCCCCTTAGGGCAGGCACAACTAACAAGAAAGGCCCCCTGCCTGGTTCCCTGTAACCTAATACCTAGGAGCAATTAGGTGGCTCACATAACATTATTTCTTAGGTAATAACTTCCTCTCACTTTGCTTAAGTTACATTAGGGATGGGAAAGCTTAGGCACTATAGATGTTGCTCAACTACATATCCTATACAGGTAATGCCTGGCCACTGACCATACTTTCTTGGGCTAATGGGAGTTTTATTTCAGCAGCATCTGGAGGGCCAAAGATTCTCCCCACTCCTGATTTACATGGATATTTACAGTTGCAGATCATGCCTACCCTTGCTTTACTAAGAAGTTAATTTAAGTTTCTCTCAGTTTTTCATCTTTCCAGTCTTAAGTTCCATTTACCTCATTTGTGCATATGTGATTTTTATTTTAAGTTCACATGAAATGGTGCATGCATTTTCATATCCTTTCATTCTAATATAGACATTTTTATACACATTTTTTTAATGCACAATACATTCTGCCAAGAAATTTCCACCTAACAGAATGGATTTATGTATGTTCATTTTCACTAATGTATGCATTTGTTTGGACTTTTCCCTAAAATGTACATTTTTTCATACACATTCTTTGCTTCAAGAACTACTTGGAAAATTCAGAGTTTTGTTCACTTGTTTGGGAAATAAAAAATGTGTAGATTTGTTTTAAAATACAAACAGAATGAATTTTGGCTCAATCCCTACTCTGAAGTCGATATCACTGATCACAATGAAAATGTCCTAGGTAAGTGTCCATTGAATCGCAGCCCCAGAAACAGTTTTTATTTGCTCTACTGGTATGAATTTTATTTTAAGTCAAAGATCACAAAGTGTTCTTTGCATGATATGTATGCTGTTTCCACTTTTGAAAACTTATTATACTGCTGGGAACTTGAACAGAGAGATAGATGTGAGGTTTCCTTCAGCAGGTCAACAACTTTTAGCTTTCAACATTTTAATGTGTGCAGCTTTCCCAGAAAGTTCAGTATTTGTCAGTTAAAAGTCATTAAAGCTTCCATGAAGATCCAGGATATAGAAGTTGGTTTAATGTGGCCAGACTATAGGCTGTTACTCATAGGACATTAATCAATTCATCCTTTACCAATGCAGCCCAAATTAACAGGGCGATTGTCCAAAACATTCTGTGTCTCCTTTTCACTCCTTGTCAATAATTTCCTTTGTTGGAATGCTGAGTAATGCAACCATGGTTGCTCTCTCTCTCTTTAAATGTGTTAATGTTATTGGCTAATAATCTGGGATGACAAAGGCCATTTGCAATCTTGGCTTTAGTATCTTATCCTCAATTACAATGCTACCTCATCTGGAGTAATGTGCAACACCTTCTCTTCAACAGATGTTGAATAATTTTATAAAGAAGGCTTGTTAGTCATGAACTGGTTGGCTTCTGATTGAGCCATCTAGTTTTATATTATAATGAAGCTATGAGAAAGTAGGTCTGTCCACCAGTGGAACATTATGAGAAACAGAAAGTCCAAGACTTCTGGAGGGCATGAGATTGGAGAAGGCAGCTCTTAGAGAACCAATGTCATAAAGAGTGAAGATGACAAAGCCTGGATGGTGGCTTCCATCCTAATATGATGTGCTCTGGAGGGTATTTTTGAATAAACAAGCTCTGGCTTCTTGCAGAAGTGAGCATCTGTAGAACCCTGCATTGTTGTTGTTTTTATTGCTGGCGGTACCTGATGGGGAACATCTAAGATGCTCACACATGTATGTTCCTGTCAATTGATTTATCTCCTACTGCTTGATTGCTCAACAGTTTCATTTTGATGGTGATGAAAATGTATGGCTGGAAATTGAATGAATCTTGTGAAGTTTGATCTGTGATGGCTCTTTCACACATCATAAATGTGATCATAAAGTGATAAACATGCACATGCAAGAGTGCTTAAAGTAATGCATTTTAAGAAGATACATTACATTCCCCAAGTGGGGAATAAGACCTTGGATGAGAGTCCTTATGGTTGACAGGAAATGAGACAATTTTCACAGATGAATCTGTAAGGAAAGGCCACTCTTCTGATTTGCAGGCAGGAAGAGATTCTGATGTGCCAACTCCCTGCAAAACACAGCACCCTACTACAAAATGCATTACAGTGATACCTTGGTTTTTGAACAGCTTAGTTCACGAACAACTTGGAACCTGAACACTGCAAAACTGGAAGTAGGTGTTCCGGTTTTTGAATTTTTTTCCGGAAGCCGAACGTGCTCCGTTTTGAGTCCCCTGTGTTTCCTGTTGCACTGCTAATTTGCTTCCCCCCATTGTAATTGAAGTTTAATTTTAACTTTTATCATCTACAATACTGTTTTATTTATTTTATAGTAAAGTACATTTAATATTGCTTTCATTTTATGAATCAATGGTCATTAGATAGTAAAATTCATGTTAAATTGCTGTTTTAGGGGTTGTTTTTAAAAGTCTGGAATGGATTCATCCATTTTGCATTACTTTCTATGGGAAAGCGAGCCTTGGTTTTTGAACACTTTGGTTTTGGAACAGACTTCTGGAATGGATTAAGTTTGAGAACCAAGGTACCACTGTATTCTTCCTGGGTAGCTTAATACAGCAGACTGGTGGAACTGCTGGGGAATTCCAGTCAGTACAACTGACATAGCCCATAAGGGGGAAGAGCATACAAAACCTCATGTAATGTGGCCCTTTTATTATTTGCACTCTTGTCAGCTGTTCTGGTTTGGCATTTGCCTCTCATTGGCCAGGAAACTCCTGGTTTATCCATGTGGCTTTATTTATTTAATTAATTTTTAGCCTTTCTTCCATGGCCCATAAGGCAACCTGCCTAGGTTTCCCAGGCAATCTCTGATCCAGGCACTGACTTGACCCAGACCTCTTTAACTTCAAGCAAGGCTCCTGCTCCATCTGCCTTCTAGACCATGCTCCAGATGCATGCTCCATGTCAGCAGAGGGTGACATGCCTGCTTCAGAATATGGGGTGGAATCAGCCTGGATAATTTTGCAACCCTTCAAGTCTTGCTGAAAGTACATCTCCAAAGGTCAAGGGATGTGAACATGTGGACAGAATATAGGATAGTTGAGGTGAAGGATTTCTCCTCAGCTGACTCTGCCAATGAACTGGACTGAGTATGATACTGGATTCTATTTCGTCCGCAGAAGAGGGGATTTAAAGTGGACTAGATCTCTGTAGCAGAGCTTGACAATGTACAGCCAGAAATTGGCAAATTTCTGCCCTAAATTATACCTCGCATATATTTCTCCAGACTTTTGTTTTTAAAAAGTAATGTCAGCAAAGCAAGCTCTACAGCATCCTTGGTAATGTGTTCCATTGTCTTATTATGCTTATGCTCACAAAAGATGATTTCAGAATTGGTGTTTTAATTATTTCCTCCTTAGGTTTAACTTAATTGCCCCTTAGTGGCCACAAACTATTGGCACATGTGTCACAATGGCTGACGTATTGGAAAGCAGATCTCATAACCTCAGCCTTCCCATGGCATTTGCCACTTGTATCAAAATGATCCCAAATTTCCCCCTCCTGCCCCCACCACTGTTCCTCAGAAGTTTTGAGTCATTGCTCCTTTATTTTCTGAAATCCATTTCCCAATTTGCCAGGCTCAGTCTTAAACCTTGGAGCACCCAGTTTCTCAGTCACTGCTAAGGGGATATCCTTAACTAACCTGGGTAGATGCAGTTCAGAGGTAATAGATCATGAGAGGAATAACATATGTTCAAGTCAAAGCCAATCAAGAAAGAGAAGAAGAAAAAAACCCAGGGGAGGGAAGAATAAATCTGTAATTTGAGAAACTGAGGCACAATAGCACAAAGAGATCAGTTATTGCAAATATTACACAAAAAGGAATGTCAGCTGTATTGGCCCATAAGAAACATTCCAAAATCTGTATTAGGGCAATATGTGCATTATGCCACCCAAAATATCACAAGATACTGTATAAGCTTTTGAGTTCTCCAGAACACTGCATCAGGCGAGATCTGCCTTTGCCAACAGTGCCCCATGCTGGCTGGGGCTAGATGAATTGTAGTGAAAAACATCTGCCATGATGATTCTGACTGAGTCAAAAATCCGCTGGCTGGGGCACCAGGTTGGCAAAAGCTGATCTAGATCTGTCAATCTGGGTGCCCTCCAGATATTTTGGACAACTCCCACCAGCCCCAGCCAGCAATGGAACCATAGTCCAAGACATCTGGACGACACCAGACGAAAACAAAACAGTGGGGGAGATTTTTTGAGGCTGATGCTGAAACCATGGAATCTGCATCTGGTCACAATCTTAGAATGGAATAGGGAAAGAAGTAAAAAACATTCAAATGTGGTTCTTTGAGGTGCCATCTCTATCCTTAGGTTAAACAACAGCCAAGCTCCTTGATAGGTGGAAAACAGAAATCAAGAGTAGCTAGGCATTCCTTATTTGCAAAGGTGGGAATTAATTTTAGGTGTCGAGCAAAGCATAAATGCTATTTGTAAATGCAGAACTGGCCCAATCCATTTTGGCACCTGAGGTGAACCACAAAATGACATATGCCCCTCCCCAACCAGGGAAGATGGGGTGAGTGAAGATCTACATCAGAAACAAGAGGGGATTGAAGATCTACATTGGGATCAAATCAGATGGGAATCAAAGGTCATTATGGGTGGGAAAAAGGCCCACTCTGAATTATGCCAGGTGAGTGCAGAACCCAAGAGAACCCATAGGGCTGTCCCCACCATTTCCTCCCTAGGGGTGGGAAAAGACCAGTGCTTTTTATTCACTGAGGGGTCACTGTGGAGGTGACATTGCACAGCAGCCTCTTGGCAAATAGGAGGCACTACTGGTCTCCTCCTCCTCCTCCTAGGGCATGGGATAGGGGAGCTGCTGAGAAGGTGGCAGATCCAGCATCCAAAAAACATGCTGCAGCCATTGCTGCTACAGCAGCAGCAGCAGCAGCAGCAGCAGCAGCAGCGGGCAATGCATTCCTTGGAAGTCGGATCTGCTGTCCCTGTGGATCCTGCTTACTTTTGCTCATGGGTGGCTCAGCCCTGGGTAAAAGGGCACTATATAATGAATATGGGGGTGGGGGGTGCGAAACCCCTTTGAGAGCCTCCTCTCATCGGCTAAGGATTGGAAACCAAAACCAAACAGCTATTTCACCACCCAAAGGCACTTAAGAATATTATAAACAGTCCTGTCAGTTTATAAGGCTCCAGAGATGCCTTGAAGCCTCCCAACTCCTTCCCGCACAAAGTTTATTCTTCCCACCAGCCAGTTATGAAAGATGGGCTTTTGGCAATGATGGGGAGTAGTGTTTTATTCCTCAACAGCATCTCGGCACCATTGGACATTCTTCTGTTGCATCCAGGTTGTGTAGTAATGGAATCTTGGAAGATTCCGCTTTTGGGGTCTGTGTGAGTCATTTCTCCAGAAACACAAATTAGCCTGCAATTAGTTGTTTCCAGCATTCTCAGAGTAGAATGTGAACATGGAGTTTGCCAACCGTTTGGAAACACAGGATTAACCCTTTGGCCTGAGCTACGCTGTTGATGTTCCCCACAACATTTCTAAAGCCAG
This sequence comes from Podarcis melisellensis, assembly GCF_964234715.1. NCBI lineage: Eukaryota > Metazoa > Chordata > Lepidosauria > Squamata > Lacertidae > Podarcis > Podarcis melisellensis. Next base: position 35,694,521 of record NC_138538.1, read on the forward strand.
TGCAGCACATTCTTGCTTAGCCATGAAATTTACTTGTTGAACTTTGGTCAGTCAGTATTATTCAGTCTGACCTACCTCACTTGGTTGTGATGAAGGGAAAATAGGATACGTCCCTATATTGTTCCATTTTGTTGAAGAAAAGTCGGGAGCGCAAACAATATGACAAACAATAAATTGTTGGGGACATGCTAGCAGCACTCAGTCCCAGAGTCCTGGGAATGAAGACAAGGCCACATACATCTGACTAGAATTCCCAGGTACCCAAGTAAATCCAGAAGTCTTTACAGCATGACACTGAAGAAGCTCTAGGTAAATAAGCAATAGCTAGAATTTGAGGCAGCAACCTGTGGACCAGAGAGAGAGGCAGGCTTGAATTTCCTGTCTGAATTCACAAAGAGACCTACTATGCCATCCCAGAAGCCAGGCAAGATTCACATGGTCAATAAGCAAGCTTTATGCAGAGTAAGGGTCATAGTTCTGTGACAGAACACTGAGTTTGCATGCAAAAGGTCCCTGGTTCAATCCTAAGAATCTTCAGACAGGAAATGGAGAGAACCCTAGATGGAACATTGGACTAACTCCCTATGACAGGTAGCTCCCTAGGTACTTTTTGCTGTAAGATAGTTTTTTTCACACACACTCCTTTTCACATCTAGGCAAGCAAGAGGCATCAGAGTTCAAGAAGACAACACAAAAACACTTGAGGATGTGACCCAAAGCATAGTCTGGGGAAAGAGGCTGTTGCTGGGGTGTTCCTCATCCCTCCCATATGTGCCCACCATATCAAACCTTGCTTTTCAAGCCAATCTAGTGTATTCAAGAAAGCGAGTGAGATCAAATGGTATCCAATGATTGAGCATGAACTACGTTCTATGACACGTTGGGGCCATGCCTGAACAAATCCCCCTCCTTCCCTCCTCTTATCTGGGCTGTGACCCTAGGCAATTTCTCAAAGTCAGAGTGACTGAACAGTTTGGCTTTTTAAAGAAGGCAACCCATTATCCTCGATCTTTGCCCACAGATTACTTCCACATAGGTCACTCAAGGGCACCAGACAGCATTACTTAACTGCGATGTAATACACCAGGTAGTCTAAATGGGAGGATCTATATTCCATGTTCTGAACTCAGGGCTTCTTTCTCATTTTGAGAAGTAATACATGGTTCATACATAGAGAACACCTACTTCATCTTGAATATATTCCTAGAGGCTCATCCAAATAATCTGCTTTCTAGGTCTTGGAACTTGCATGGTAATCCAGCGATTGTACCCAGTTCATAGTATTACGAGATTAGGGGGATGGTCTGAGCAGTCTACAGCAGGGGTCAGCAAAGTTTATCTTGCCTGGGCTGGATCTGTCCTGCGGAGATCCCTCTGTGGGCTGGATTGCATGCACGACACGATTTTCGGCATCTGCGTCAGTGCAGATGTGATTTTCAGCACCACGGAAGTGAGTCCCTGTGCCATGCTGCACTGGTTTAGCACAGCTAAACCTGGTCTACATGGTTCCTTCTAGCCAAGAAAAGAATGGTTTAAATAATAAAATCTAGTTGGCAAAGCTCATTCCTTTGTTAAGCAAATAGAGGAGATATGGTGCCATGGGAATTATTATTAGACCATCTTTCTGAAAAGGGCATATCTTTCTTTCTCTTCTTTCTCCCTCCCACCTAACATTCCTGTAATTCATTTGTTGACTGTAGTTTTGAGTCAGAAGCTGAGAAAGCAAGTTTTAACTCTGTAAAAGCACCCTAGGGTGCTTGCTGTTCCCCTGGAGTTCTGACGTGGGAGTAGCGACTGTCATTTGGAGTGTAAAAGCTGTGCCTCCACCTATGCACAGCCTGTATATTTGTAAACAGATAAAATATTTCAAAAAGAAATATTCAGTTACCGCTGTGCTCCTGAAACACTTCACTGTTCAGACAACTCTGGTGCACACAGCAATCTCTCTCCCTCTCCCTCTCCCTCCCTCCCTCCCTCTCTCTCTCTCCCTATATCTATCTATCTATCTATCTATCTATCTATCTATCTATCTATCTATCTATCTATCATCTATCTATCTATCTATCATCTATCTATCTATCTATCTATCTATCTATCTATCTATCTATCATCTATCTATCTATCTATCTATCTATCTATCTATCTATCTATCATCTATCATCTATCTATCTATCTATCTATCTATCTATCTATCTATCTATCTATCTATCTATATCATCTATCATCTATCTATCATCTATCTATCATCTATCTATCTATCTATCATCTATCATCTATCATCTATCATCTATCATCTATCATCTATCTATCTATCTATCTATCTATCTATCTATCTATCTATCTATCATCTATCTATCTATCATCTATCTATCATCTATCTATCATCTATCTATCTATCTATCAATCATCTATCTATCATCTATCATCATCTATCTCTATCATCTATCTATCATCTATCATCTATCTATCTATCTATCTATCTATCTATCTATCTATCTATCTATCTAATCTATCTATCTATCGATCATCTATCTATCTATCATCTATCTATCATCTATCTATCTATCTATCTATCTATCTATCTATCTATCTATCTATCTATCTATCATCTATCTATCTATCTATCTATCTATCTATCATCTATCTATCATCTATCTATCATCTATCTATCTATCATCTATCTATCATCTATCTATCTATATCTATATCTATCTATCTATCTATCTATCTATCTATCTATCTATCTATCTATCTATATCTATCTATCATCTATCTATCATCTATCTATCATCTATCTATCTATATCTATCTATCTATATCATCTATCTATCATCTATCTATCTATCTATCTATCTATCATCTATCTATCTATATCATCTATCTATCATCTATCTATATCTCTATCTATCTATCTATCTATCTATCTATCTATCTATCTATCTATCTATCATCTATCTATCTATCTATCATCTATCATCATCTATCTATCTATCTATCTATCTATCTATCTATCTATCTATCTATCTATCATCTATCTATCTATCTATTTATCTATCTATCTATCTATCTATCTATCTATCTATCTATCTATCTATCTATATCTATCTATCTATCTATCTATCTATATCTATCATCTATCTATCTATCTATCATCTATCTATATCTATCTCTATATATCTATCTATCATCTATCTCTATCATCTATCTATCTATCATCTATCCATTTACTTCACTTCAGTTACAGACCTGTGGATTTTCTATAATTTCAAAACTGGACCTGGACCATATGCAACAAGTCTCACCACAGGGTTTCCATTGCTCATTTGTGGTGTTTTGTAATCTTTATTCTGGAAGTTCAAGTAGCACTATATATCCTCATTACAGCATTTTCAACGCGCTTGCAAACTTTCGTTTCCCATGTTCTGCCCTGAGCACTTATGTGGTCCAACCTGGCGTCATCGCTCATTTTTGTTGTCTTATCTTATCTTGTGCATTTGTACCACAAATCCAACACTACTATTATGTGAAAGTATGCATTTTTGGGTTGGGGTGGTAGAATGAGAAAATACCAGAAAACCTGCAAAAAATCAAAACCTAGACTCAACAGAAACACTGAGGTCTTTCAGCATATGACTTGTGAGATAATGAGTACCCTGGACTGACTGTTAAATCACTCTGAAAACTGAAGTTCTGAGACTGGAAAATGGGTTTCCTAACAACTCTCAGCACCCTTAACAAACCATAGGTCCCAGGATTCTTTGAGGAAAGCCATGTTAAAGTGGCATGATACAGCTTTAAATGTATAGCGCAGATGAGACTTTATTTTAGAGTTGTTATATGTCCCCATCGGGAACCATGCCCGGGTGGAAATCGCTGAAATGTCCAACCCTTATTGGAAGAGCCGATTTCAACAACTTTGCCTAAGAAAGCTCAGCAACTTTTGTGTTCGGATTTTCACTCTCTGAAATATGGCAACCCTACTTTATTTATAGCACTACTTTCTGCCTAATATAAAAAATAAATCTCAAAGCAGCTTGCAAAAGATTAACAACATTTTCTTTAAAAAAAATAAAGGTAATTTCATATAGGAATGCAACAACATTCAACTGAAAGCTAAATAAAAGAAGAGAAAAGTGATATGTCATAAACAAAACTGAGCAAGGCACAAAAGGAAAAAAAGAAGTTAAGAATTAGGACCCGGAGTCAAGGAATGTTTGGGTTAACTTATATCTCTTTAAGAGGCAAATAGCCAAATGGACTTGTCTGGTGTAAGAAAGCATCCTACATTTTCTTATGACATTGTTATTTACTAGATAATCGGACTGTACAATCCAGATAGCTCAGAGTGATTTGCTACAGATACAGTGATGCTGAGTCTGTGGCCCTCGAGAAGTTGTTGAACTCAAACTCCCATTAGCCCCAGCCAGCATGACTAACAGTAGTGGGTGATAGGAGCTACAACTGGAGGTCTGCAGTTTCCCTACCCCAATAGATGGTCGTGGCTTCAATCTCAATCTGTCTGATGTAGGACATTTCTAGGTCAGTCATAAGGCAAAATCATTAGGATCTTGCTGCCTTCAGGATGAACCAGAAGTGAAGCAGATAATCAACATCCATTAGGGGCCTATAGAAATAAATAATTTCAGATCACTATATGTTAAATACCATTGGTTTTTAAAAATTTATTTTTTAGGATCTAGAGGCAGTTTGGCTCTTCCATCTTGGATTGCAACATGTTTTTAGTGGGGGGTGGGAATTCCTGAAAGCCCCAGGTTTGCAGACTTCTTCCAAATTGGAGCCTTAAACATGTTAAGAGGCAGAGTGTAATTGGGATGGAGGAGCATGACTGATAGGCCACCCATGACACACCCTTCATTTCTATTACCTAGAGTGCTAGCAGATTTATAAACTCCACTACGTGACTGACAGGCCAGGGTCTCCCACAGAGTGTGGGGACTGGGAATCCACATTTTTGGATCTGTTTCAAGGAATTTGAAGCCTATCTTGTCAGAGCAGGTTCTAAGGAAGAGGTTGCCAAATCTCACAAACCATAAAAATGTTCCTTGAGAAAAAAAGGTCTGGGTGAGAGGGGACTATCCACAAGCATTGGATCTTGCCCTGGTATTTATGACATGCATATGTAGAGGGTTGAAAACAGAAGAGACATTTTTGCAAGTCCATAAAATGGAGAGAAAGAAGAAAGTTTTGACTTAGCAAAAAAAGGAGTTGTTACTTTGAACAAATTGAAAGCAGTAAAAAGGATCATTCCATTGTTTTAAGATTTCCATAACTCATTGTGTTTAAGCACATAAAAGCATAGGCATTTGGCAATAAAATTTGGATCATTTGGACAATAGATCAAAATGCAATGGTTTTTTTATTTTTAAAAAGAGTTTTATATGGTTCTGAAAAAAATTAAAATATATTTTTCTATATTTTTTGTGACCAGAAAAAATAGCCTTACTCTGGACCAGAAATCTCTAAGGTTTCTTTTTAATCCTCAGCATCTGTGTCCAACCCATTCACTTCTGCAGTTTGTCTTTCTTATTTAGTTTTCTGTATGTTTACTTGGAAGTGCAGACTTTTCCCAATATACACATTTAACATTTCCTGCTGGGCAAAAAAGTGACTGAAACTAGAAAATGATGTTTAAGTCTCTGTTGGATTTCCACATAGAAGGAGGAAATATACACAACTGTGTTCTGCATCGATGACAGCTGCCTGTGCACATTTTCTCTAATTTAATTTTTCACATCACCCTGGCATAAATTTGTGTAAAACTGCTGTGAATATCTCATTGATTTTAATGGTCTGGGGAGGCAATCTTGATTAGCTCATGCAAAATGGAAAGCCGGGGAAAATTAATTAGGAATGTATTCTGTTTTTTTACTTATTTGCAGACAGATCCTAAACTCCATCCCCTTAGAGCTCTTTCGCACATTACACAGAAACAAAACTGGTTTGGCAAGGAAATCTACAATTAACAGGGAGCTAAAGTTAATATGGCCTTTGTAATGGGCATACAGGTATGATATAAAAGGTAGAGGGTAAAGGGACCCCTGACCATTAGGTCCAGTCATGACCGACTCTGGGGTTGCAGCACTCATCTCGCTTTATTGGCCGAGGGAGCCGGTGTACAGCTTCCAGGTCATGTGGCTAGCATGACTAAGCCACTTCTGGCAAACCAGAGCAGTTGCAGGGATTCAAACCGCCGACCTTCTGATCGGCAAGTCCTAGGCTCTGTGGTTTAACCCACAGCGCCACCTGCGTCCCACAGGTATGATATATGTGTGCTCAAATACATGGTTCTGTTTTGTACTTTGCTTTGTCAAACCAGGCATAAGAGGTGCTGCCTCTTTGTACTAAAGGAACATAGGAAGCTGCGTCATACTGAGTCAGACCCATTGTCTAACTCAGCTTTGACTGGCAGTGGTTGAACCTGGAACCTTCTGCATGCAAAGCAGGTGCTCTACCACTGAGCTATGACCCTTCTTGACATCTAACTCATATATGTGATGTTATCCCAGTCCCTGCCCCACTCCCATTATTAGCTGGTGAGGGCAGAAGCAGGGAGATGCACATCAACTCATTATTTGTTCCAAAGAAGAGAAAGAAGAATGGCGGAGAAATACTGTAGCTAAGTTATTAGAAATGAAATGGTTTGGGAATGAAATAGGGTCACCCTAAAATAAGTTACTGCCTTTTGCATACTCCCTAGACATGTGGAATTATGCTAGTTTGTAAATTTAAAAGATTTCTTTAAAAACCCAATGGCTCAATAAATATCTGTGCTCAGGGACTTCCAATGCCTATGGAATGTTGAGAGCGGCTAATTCACAGACAGTTGAAGATGTCAGCTGAACCGAGAACAGAATAAAATGAAAGGAAAAGGGAGAGGGGAAATAGAGTATTGGCTTGCTTGAACCCCTAGTAGAACATGGAGGTGGTATAGGAACAGGATTGTGTGCACTAGCAGTTGAGAAATTCTCTTACCCCCAAACTGTGGGGAAGTTTCAGGAAACATAGAAAGAAAAAAGAACATTTTCCCCCTTTCTCACCCCCTGGAAACTCCCTTTGTTAGGTTTAGTTTCAGGAGCCCTTTACTGCTATACAGCTGGTGGCCATTTCACACGTGGGTTTTGTTCCTGGCCCCTGTGCACATCGGCAGAGTATGTATAAGAGCACCCTGCACCATTATGCCCCACCCTACACCTGTTCAGCCCCCATGCAGCCTTCTTCTGGGTCCAAATGGACCCATGCATTGGTCATCGTGCATCAATTGGTCACGCCTAAAATGGTTGCCACCTATATAGCACAATGGGGGGCAGTTTCAGGATGATGGGAAAGGGGGGAAATGTCATTTTTCCTTCCTCCACTCCTAAGGCTCTTCCCCTGAAATCCCCAAACACTGCTAGAAGGTTCATAAGCCACTTGACATGCTATTCAAGAACATTTCTGGGCCTACACTATAAAAATTTGTTGCAGGTTCCCACTTGTAATCATGCATGACTCCATGACACTGGATGAGTCCATGGAACAAAAGGATGTCATTGTCACATAAGTACAACAATGGAAGATCATCCTCTGCTTTTGTGTTAACAGCTGTCTGTCACTGTTACTTGCCTAACTTCTGAATCAATGACATCATTGAAATATAGGCAATCTCATGCGTGCCGTCTAAACAATTATGCCACAGATATAGATATGATCATGACATGTGTGTTTACAAATGTATCTTTGCCATCAAATATCACATTTTTAGGTGCATACCTAAAATAAAAATTTAAAAGTAGAGTGTATGCAGTAGCGCTAAATTAACTTGACCTTCTGCTTTAAGAGTAATAATAAAGGTGCATATCAAGAATGGAGAATGAATGACCCTCCTGATGAAGTTGGATTCCAACTCCCATAGACCTATGGAGCAGGTCATCATCACCATTACGTTTGCATTATTATTATTTTACCCCAAAAAGCATCTGTATAGATCTGATTATGCTACGATTATCATCCCTTGCAACTTGTGGCATTGAACAAGCAATTATGAGATTATTTCTCAGTTCAGAGTCTGAAACTCTGCCAGACATTTTGAATCTGGACATCAAAATTCATTCGCAAGATACAAAGCTGCCAAGAGGTGTGAGTTTCTCTGCATACATATAAGCTTGCAGTTGCCTGGTTTTGCTCATGCCCTGAATGCTCTAGGAGGTAGAGTCTGGGTACTTCACCAGATATTGTTGGGTCAGTCAATGGTGCCAGAAGCAAGTGGGGCATTACGTGGTTCAGTTCCCACCTTCATGGCTAGTTCTGCTTTTGGCAATACCACCGGTAAGTTTAATATTTTCTCATCATCATCATCATCATCATCATTATTATTAAATATTTAGTTTGGTTGCACCATGTTCTTGACTGAAGGGGGGGAATTTAAATTTTGTTTGCATTTTCATGAAAATAATCTGATTCACACTTCTCAAACCAATACGCAAATCACAGTGCAGTAATTCTTTGAAATTTGCACTTCTGGGAATTTTGCAACGCAGCTCTCCAACCAACCAATATTTATATATTAGCAAATAGTGTGCCAAAAATGCATACATTAGTAAAAATGGCATGCACAAATGCATTGAAAAAAATGTTAATGACGGTCAAACGTGGGAACAGAAATGTGCTGATTAGGAAAAAATAATCCTGAAATGCTGAGGAATTTCCATGAGAATTTCTCTTTCTTTTGCTGTGTAAATGTGGAGAACTGAATGTAATATTGGAGAGATGAGAATGTGAGAGAAATCAAAATTGACAGATTTGTACACCGCTAGCTCCCAGTAACTAAAGTCAAGGCCATCTTGACAATATGGGCACCACCCATCAAGTTTATGGCCCTCCCTCCGTTGGATGGCTTGCTTGGCACCTACTGGGTATTTTGTAAGTGCCAAGCAAGGGAAAGACTGTACCTCACTGTTAAATCTCATGCTTTGTATACAGAAGCTTCTGGGGTCAATCCTTGACATCTCTGGGTAGGTCTGGGAAAGACTACTGTCTGAATCCCTGTACAGCTACTGCCACCCCATTTAAACAGTAGTGGATCAATGGCATCTCCAGACAGAACTGGGGAAAACCTCTGAAAACCTGGATAGTGAATACCCCTAAATTCCAACAATACTGAGCTAGATGACCACTGGCCCAAGCTGGCATAAGGCAGCTTGTTCCAATTCCAATTAAACTTTTTGTTGCACTAGCCATAGGCCATGGCATCATTCAGAAGGAGAACAACAACAACAAAAAACCCCACAATAACCATAAAAATCACCGGGCACAAACATACAATAAAACCACAGTCACAGCAACTAAAATTATTTGTTGCATTAAATAGAATAGCAGAAGATTCTCAGGTAAGTTGTGCCAAATTAAGTATCCAAATCCCCTTTGCAGTTGACCGCTCGTTTGTCTAGTTCCTTCCTCCTGATCTTCTTAGCTGGCAGTGCATAGAGTGCTACTTTATAAGTAATAAAGTCATTGGTGTCACTCAGCAGCCATTTCACCCTTTCCACCCCATTCATAAACAGGGGTTGTCCACACGGACAGAGTCTCTCTTCGTAATGTACTTTGCCGTACTGTCCATCCATCAATGGACCATCCATCGATGGTCCATCCATCCATCGAGGGCATCAATTGGAATCGTGGTTCTGTAAAAGCGATTCTTAGTATGGCAAGTGGGAGCTTTGTCAGGTATCTGGCTTGGGCATGCTCCATTTTGATAAGTGGGAACCATGGTGAACTCTTGGTAGAAGCAATCATGGTTAGATCACTTTCTGCATCGGACCTAAAGAGACAGTCTCTTAAGTGTTGTGTTCTTTCCATCCGAGCCCTTTTAAGCTCTGAGCTCTAATTGCTTCAGTCAGATGCTTTTAACGGCTGGTCTTATTTTGTACTTATTATTTATCTGGATACTTCTCTTTGTGAGAGCAGGATGCTGGCCTAGATGGGCCTTTGGCTCTTCTTGTATTTGTTGGGAACTACCCTGGTAACCAATTGGTCGAAAGCGGCATCTTTTCACAAAATAAATGAGTAAAGCACTGTTGAGACAAAGCACCCATTAAGGAGGGTGGGCATGGAAGAGCAAAATCTACCTCAGCGCTGACTCCTGACCTTCAGAATTGCTGAGGCAGGTAACTGGGGTGGGGGAGGGGTAGGGGGATGGGAGGTTGGAGACAGGAATGGTTCCTATCTGGCTGGGATTTCAGCATTATGGATTCATTTCAAGGTGCTGTCAACTTCGATATGTTGAAGAGTTCCTTGAATATTGCAAGAGTCTTTTTTGCATAACAGACACTTGTCGGCCTTTTCTAACCTACACACATGGTTTCCTGCCAGATAGTCCCAAACATCCAGAAACCTCTGCATCTGGTCAAACAAGGACAAACAAACACTCTTCCTTTTTAATTATTTACTTGCATGATTTATGGTTTTTGGAGTTTTTTTTTTAATTTTAAAAAAAGGTCTTTTACATTTTCCAGAGCACCACCTGATCGGTAGAGCTCAGCAACTGTGTTTACTGTTTCAGATTCCAAAGTCTCTCCTGTCTAAATGTCTTTAAGATGTATTTCCTCATGTGCCATTTCTTCTCTTGGCAGGCAGGTCTTCTCAGGAGGATCTGGTGTATGTCAAAACGGGTATAAAGTTCTTCGTTGCAAAGGTTGGACAGGGAGAACTCCGTGTTAAAATTCTTATCACATAGAATCCTGACAGATTTAAGCACCTTTGCTTCACAAATGTGAAAACTAATTCCCACAGCACACAGGTAGGAACCACACTGTATGAAGGGAGGATAGTGGCCTACCATGATCTCAGCTATTCATCTGCTGCAGGTCTACACAGCTGGTGACTCACCAAGTCAAGTGCAGCCCATAGCCATGGACTGTAGCCTAGCTGGTGCTAGGCTAGCCTTGCAGTCTTGAACACACAGCCATATCATCATCATCATCATCATCATCATCTGTATACCACCATATACCCACAGGAAATCCCACACAGCGAGCTTGTCACAGCATATTTGAGAATTTTAATAATTTAAACTTGCAAAGTTGGCCAAATGTGTGAAAATTGCTTTACTTCTTGTAATAAAACTACATGACCACAATGATTAAAGCAAACTTGTGGTCTCCCTCACCCTGTCCTCTGAGAGCCGCCTAAAGTAGGGGTGGCCAAAGTGTTGCTTGCCAGATATTGTTGGACTACAGCTCCCATCATCCTTGATCATTGGCCATGCCTGTTGGGGCTTATTGGAGTTGTAGTCCAAGCAGCAACAGAAATCTGCAACATTGACTACCTCTGGACTTCAGTTTCCTTGCCACCATCCCTCTTTGCATAGAAAAGCCTTGCAGTAGGCCAGACTCCTACATACAGTAACTTCTCTTTCCCAGCCTCCTTGCTTTCTATTTTACTGCTGCTGCAAAACTATATACTATTTTATGGTTTGTGATTCTGCTTTCCTATTAAGTGTTTGATGTTTGTTACAAGCAACATTAGAGTCAAAGTAAGAAGGCTCTCTGTTTTCCCCCAGTGGTGACTAGAGATGGATAAAACTGGCTATTTTTGTTCTCTCGAATCTTAAATTTGGTTCTCTGCCTTTCTGCAGCAATTTGTGAATTTTCTTTTTTTAAATCCTCATGGAAATTCTCCCAATAAACACAAGCAGTTTCTCCTAATATAATGATTTTTTTTCTTACTTTCACTAATATATCTATTTCAAGCACACTTTTACTTAATATATGTATTTTGGTAAACAGTGGTTGGTTCAAGAGCTGCATGGCAAAATTTGGATAAGTGAGAATTTCAAAGGATAGGCCTGCTTCAGTTCTCATATTATTTCAGAAACTGCGAATTTTGTGAATTTGGCTTTAAATGTGATCCAAATTGAATCCCCACTCCTGTAGTTAGTGGTGACTATGGTACTGGTTGGTAACAAACTCGCAGGAATTTCTTTCTGCAACAGAATCCCTCCTCATAAGAGCCCTCCTTCTTATAAATGCTTTTCTTCATACCCATTGTATTTCTCCCCCTCTCTTTTTCTCCATCCTGTTTTCTGGGTCATTCATTCTCTCTCTTATCTTCAGTGAATTTTTGGTGCTTATGAAAAGTGTTTGAACCAGAGTCTCAGGAACTTCACACAACACCTTTCCCCCCTGCGGATAACAAGTTGAACAAGTTATGTTGATTTCAAGGACCTTTGGATTAGTCATGGGAAGCAAAGCGATATGTTCATAAGTTACTTTGCTTGCTGACATCTTTTAAAATCTGGTCTAAGATTACCATAGTGGTGGTGGTGGTGAGGAGCTGTCTCTCTGCTCTTCATTTCCAATAACAGCAATCTCATTAATAAGGCACTTCTTAACCTTCCGCTTCAGATTTAACATTCTCTCCTCTCTCTGCAGTTGCCTGTGACCCCCGAAACACTGCTCTGGGTGGCCTTCCTGGACAATGTGGGATGGGGCCAGGAGTCCTAAATGACAGTCCAAATCACTCACCCTTACAATCACCCCCCCCCCGCTAACATAAAACATTCATACAATAAAAATAATTAGGGATGCACTGCAACAATTAATGCAGATCTCCACATGTTGCCTTTCAAATAGATCTACTGTTTTCTATGCACATACATGGGTGCTCCAATACCTTCTTTCAGAGCGACTTCAATTGTGTTCTCTGTGAAGTTCCATTGTATGTAACAGAACTTGCACACCATTCCCTTGAAAGTGAAGCACTTGGTGTTTTCAGTGTTTGTAAATGCTTAGCATTCAGTGGCTAAACAGCTCCCCTTGCATGCTGGTTGGGTGTCTCAAGAAGAAGAAGAAGAAGAAGAAGAAGAAGAAGAAGAAGAAGAAGAAGAAGAAGAAGAAGAAGAAGAAGAAGAAAAAGAGCAGGAGAAGGAGTTTGGACTTGATACCCCACCTTTCACTCCCCTTAAGGAGTCTCAAAGTGGCTAACATTCTCCTTTCCCTTCCTCCCCCACAACTAATACTCTGTGAGGTGAATGAGACTGAGAGACTTCAGAGAAGTGTGACTAGCCCAAGGTCACCCAGCAGCTACATGTGGAGGACCTGGGAATCGAACCCAATTCACCAGATTACGAGTCCACTGCTCTTAACCACACACTGACTCTCTAGAATGCTGGGGACAGGGCAGAAATAGTGGCAGGTCTTCAATCCCTACATCTGCAGACCACTATGACCCTAGATGAGCTGTGAAAGCTGCTAGGGAGAAGGGAATGCAGAACTGTTCTTATTATTATGACTATTGTTATCATTAGAAACTTTCCTATATTAACTTATATTAGGACGCAAGCTAAATTGAATTTTCAGGTTCAATGAATTCAAATGCGGCTGTTATTATTATTATTATTATTATTAGTAGTAGTAGTAGTAGTAGTATTTGAATTTATATACTGCCCTATACCAGGAGGGCACAGGGTGGTTCACAGAACAAAATCAAAATATAAAACCACAACATACATAATCAAATTAAAAACAACAACCCAATAACCCCCCCAACACCCCCCCACATTTTAAAAGGGCATAGGATGTCAATCAAATCAACCAAAGGCCTAGTTAAAAAGGAATGTTTTTGCCTGGTGCCTAAAGGTGTATAATGAAAGTGAACTTCCCTGGGGAGAGCATTCCACAGACTGGGAGCCACTGCAGAGAAGGCCCGTTCTCATGTTGCCACCCTCCAGACCTCTCTTTTAACTGGAAGATCTGCCCGTGTTTCACAATCTTCTCTGGATTCTGAATGTATTGGATTCTGAATGTATAAGAGCTGCCACCTACCCATTTTTTCACCAGGATAGTTTGCCTCATGGCAGGATCAAGGTTTGGCACAGGTGCTCAAATTTAGAAACACCTGAAGAAATAAATTCACAAATGGATTAGGATATGCTGCTTCCTGATGTTATTAGGCTCATTCAGTTTGTGGTCACGTTGCTCCATTTTGAAGCTTAAGTCTACAGTCAGAGAGAAGCAGAACAAGCACATGGATGCTTCAAGTGACAAGAGAAGGAAATATTGCTTGGACCAGTCATGGCCTTTCACCAGCCATGTCTGCCAATGGGTCTTTCCTGAGTTGGATATTACCCATGCTCCTGGATGCATGAGGTTCTCAGGTGGACTTCTATCTAGTCACTGACCAGCCACAGACCTGCTTAGCTTCAGCAAGATGGCTGCATCATGTGCCCTGTGACCATTTAATACTTATATTAATAATGCCAGGCAGGGCTGTTGTGTTAATGAGCCATTTGTGAGCTTCCCATAGGCATCTGGGTTGGCCACTGTGGGAACAGGATGCTGACCTTTGGTGTGATCCATCAGGATCACTCTTCTGATGTTCCTAGCAATACAAAATGTTCTGTTGAGGATGGATTGCTTTTGTTGTGGTTCTATAAAGGCCTACATATGTAAAAGAAAACTCTAACAATTCCCCCTGCATTGTTGTTTCCAACATTGCTTCCGGCTATCTCATACCAAAGAGATGAGCTCTGTTGGATACAGCTTAGACATAGTTTTTCTCAAATATTTTCTCTCTTCAAAAGCTCAATAGGATTTCTTTGTGATATGCCTGAACAAGAACACTCAGCAAGCATTCATGTTTTGTGCAGCAGGTCATGCTAAAATTATACATAACCCCAGAAGTGAGATTCTCCCCAGTGCTGCTCTCAAAGGGGAATTTCTAACCCTGCTAACATTCTGGCATTTTGATTATGCATCAATTCAATTATTTTCATAGCGGTATGGGAACCCTTGAAGTCCATTCCATTGTAACAAAGCAAGTAGATGATTGCATTGCTACACTCACATAGACCTTTCTCCTCTGTTCAAATGAACTGGAGTACTTCTTGTGTGAGCGCCATATGTGTATTTGAGGGCTAAACTAGACCCGGTGTTAATCCAGATGTGGGGAGCCTGTGGCCACCTAGAGATTAGTGATCAGCTTCAGCTATTGTGACCAGTGGTTGGGAGTGATGGGAGCTGTAGCACAGGGTTCTCCAAAATTAACTCCCTTCCCCAAATAGTGGATCTAATCTGGCTCCTGCACCTGCAGTGCTGGCTTTGCTTGCTTGTTTTTAAAAAGTGTGCATGTCAGTGTTAGTTTGGTCTTGAGTTCACACAGGGATCAGGATTGGATGCCACATACACCTGTTCCATCCATCAAATGATGTTGCCATTGATTCAGGATGTGGAGTGACTGTGGACGCATTTCTATGCATGTAAATGTATGCCCCCAGGCTGTCTTACAGTTAACACACCACTGCCTAATGACAATATGCGTGTTCAGTTGTTTTTCAGTGCATTTGCTGCTCCAGCGCCGAATAAGACATTAAAATAATATGGGTTTTTAAATGCATGCAACATTTTGCAAACATCACTCGGGGAATTCTACATGCATATTTATTTCACTACAATAATGCAGATATGCCCCAAAGTCACTAGGTCACCCCTACCCCCTTGCCATCATTCCGTTACAGTTCCCTTCATGGTGGCCACTTCATGGTACAAGTAAAACATGTCTACCTATTAAGTCTGGAATTGGTGCATTCTGAGGGTGTAGTCACATAGAGATACCTAGATTAAAGTGAGAAGAGATCATCAGGATAATTTATTCTGACTGCTTGTTCTTCCTAGTCCACAGAATTCCACTTAGCAATTCCTGCATGAAACAGGATTTTCTGACAAAGACACAGTAATGGGATGGCATGGCCATGATCAAGGAAAATGCTGTCAATTCTAATAAAGGAATGTACACTTCTAGCACTGCTTTCCCTAGTGGACTCTGAGCTGCTGCTATTGCTGATGGGCCAGGCTTATCATTGTTTTAAAAGCACATGACAGAAGCATATATTCATAGAACTGTAGAGTTGAAAGAGGCCTTGGAGGCAGAATATGCAAGGCGCTATGCAATTTCAGTATCCCTGGCCAGATGGCCATTCAGCCTCAACAAATACCTGCAACCAAGGAGAGCTCACCATCTTTCAAAGCAGTCCGTTGATAAGTTTTAACAATAAAATTGGTTGGCTTGCATGTTGTTGTTGTTTAGTCGTTTAGTCGTGTCCGACTATTTGTGACCCCATGGGCCAGAGCACGCCAGGCACTCCTGTCTTCCACTGCCTCCCGCAGTTTGGTCAAACTCATGCTGGTAGCTTTGAGGACACTGTACAACCATCTCATCCTCTGCCATCCCCTTCTCCTTGTGCCCTCCATCTTTCCCAACACCAGGGGCTTTTCCAGGGAGTCTTCTCTTCTTATGAGGTGGCCAAAGTATTGGAGGCTCAGCTTCAGGATCTGTCCTTCCAGTGAGCACTCAGGGCTGATTAAGAACGGATAGGTTTGATCTTCTTGTAGTCCATGGGACTCTCAAGAGCACCATAATTCAAAAGCATCAATTCTTCAGTGATCAGTCTTCTTTGTGGTCCAGCTTCCCAGAAAATATCTGAAAGCAATTTCACAATAAAAACCATTAGCAATAAAAAGAATTGCAAAATTACACAATTACACAATTTAAACAATTAAAAACACTTTTTCAATTCCAATGCAGATGTAGTTCTCTGTGTTCTCTGGACACAGTTCTCTGTCTTTTGGTCTTAAAGCAACCCATGAACTCACTCCATTGGACTTGCTCCAAATTGAGTCTGTAAATCCTATCAGCAGCACTGGCTCCTCCTATCTCTAGGATCTTGATGTCCTCCACTATGGTGCTTGTTCCCACCTCCTTCTGCCACAATCTGATACTTTCTCCTGCCAACATATACACAAGAAATGCCTGCATGGCTTAAAGCTGCAGCTGCATAGCTTACATAATATTATGTAACTTTGGCCTTCAAGTGACTACAAGCTATATAGTTTTCTATGCAATCTCTTTGTCTGTCTCTGTCCACTGATCAGCAGCTCCTTCTCCAGAACATTACCCTTCTTGTTCGAATACTGCTTGAAGTGGGCTTCTGCAGATCATAGAAGATCTGGACATCCCATATAAAGACGAAGAAATGTGTTTTGTACAAAGATCCCCAAGCATGATCTGCAATTCAGCCTTATTTCCCCCCTCATAGCAATGAATTTACAGTCCTGGCCAGCAGCCTTTGGACTTCCTTGGACCCTGGCTTGGGTCTTCTTCACCTGTGTGTGGGCCCTGAACATACCAACTTTTATGAGGAGAAACATCTGACTAAGAAAACATTCCCTATAGTCAGTGGTCAACACCAGAGAAGATCTCACCCATGGGATGAAATTAATTTCATCCCACAAATCTAATTGAAGCCATTAGTGAATATTCTTGCCTTTCAGACAGGATCAAAGCATTCCATGAGCCAGATCATTAACTTCTTTGCAAGGCAATTACATAACTTATTGTATCAATTAGTTTGCCTCCAGCTGTATGAGTTTATCTCTGCCTATTGGGGCTAATCTGCAGCCGCAAAGAAAATCAGCAGACCAGATTTGATTCAAAGGCCCTTTGCTAGGTTTCCCTCCTCTGTTTTGCTCCTCTTATTAGGTAACATTAGAAGAAATCATCTTTCAAACACAGCCTTCATAAAAGGACTTGAGCTCTTCCATTTTGTGAAATTGCTTTTTAAGATATTCTAAACACAGCTGCTGCAAGAGTTCCAGGGCAGTAAGTGAGGAACCTCAGGTCTGGGGGCCAAATGAAGCTCTCCAGGGCTTTATATCCAGCCCAGGACAATCCCTCTCTTCAGACCTCACCATCACCGGTGCTGCTCTGCACTCCCCTCAAGGACTTTCCCCTGCTGGAATAGAAACACAGGGAATATAGGAGGCTGCCTTCTACTTTGCTCCATCTAGCTTAGCATTGTCTACATTGGCTGGCAGAAGCCTGGAGATGCTGAGGGTGCTGCAAATCAGAAGCTCCATGACTCAGCAACAATCCTTCCTCCTATATGTTCTTGAACTCTGATAATACCTCCAGCTTGATTTCACAGAGTATGTAAAGGGGTGTGGTGTGTGGGTGGAAAAACTTCTGAGTAGCTACATCCATTGCTCTTACCATTTTTGCTTTTGACTCCATTCAACAAGGGTACAGTGGAACCCTGGTTGTCGAACGCTTCGGAAGTCAAATGTTTTGGCTTTTGAATGCAGACAACACAGATTTTTTCAATGGATTTTGCCGACTGGCAATTGCGCCTTGGTTGTTGAACGTTTCGGAAGTCAAACGGTCTTCCGGAACAGATTACATTTGACAACCAAGGTTCCACTGTATATAGCCCCTGGAAGCCAATTCATGAAGAATGATGGCCCCTGGGCTGAAAAGAGTCCCCATCCCTATTCTAGGGCATGGTCCTTCCCCATACACTGTAGTCTTCAC
Source organism: Podarcis melisellensis (assembly GCF_964234715.1). Lineage (NCBI taxonomy): Eukaryota > Metazoa > Chordata > Lepidosauria > Squamata > Lacertidae > Podarcis > Podarcis melisellensis. The sequence continues at coordinate 35,712,881 of NC_138538.1, forward strand.
AATCTTCCATGCCATTTGCGACTCATCTCATTTCTAAAGCAATGTGTGCATCCTACGTAATGCTATTCATACTCTGTCCTAACAGCAGCTAAAGCTCTGTGCCTAGACAAGTGCAAATTTTGTGCCAAGGAATGTTGGATTCCGCAACCTGTCTGTGTATGGAACACCCAAGCGTTGGCCATTTTGGCATCTTTAGCAGCTATGTACTGACGCCTCACCAAAGAATGGTAAGAGATTACACGCATTTGAACACAATTTGTGTATGATACTTATTTTATTGAAAAATACTTACGTTTATGTTTCGTAAAACATAAAAGTGGTTTACAACAAAAGTACATAAAACTATATAGTAAAAGCCACATTAAAAAAAAAGATAAAAATCAGACTTCAATTAACTATTGTGGAAAGTTGTATTCTTAATTGCCTGGCAGAATAAAAAAGTTTTCAGTAGGCACTTAAAATTTGAAACAGAAGGCGCCAGCTAAATCCCTCTTGGCAGAGTATTCCACAATACTGGGCCAATGACACTAAAAGTTCTGTATCTTCCAGTTGTCAAGTAAGTTTCACCAATATGGGGATTGGGGAACAACCAATGATGTTTCTGTAGAAGAGATCAGTGACTGAGCTGGGATATAAGGGTTCAGGTGATCCCTAAGTTGTTTGGGGGCTTTGTAAATTAATGCAAGCCCCTTGAAAAAGAGAAATGACAGAGGGAATATGGGTAGATAGGTTCGAATTTAGAAATAATTACTATAATTTAAATAGATGCATGTTTATTTTGTTATTTAGATATTTATACACCACACTTACATAAAAAATATAATCAAGGCAGTGTACAACATAAAAATATAATATTAGAGTAAATAAAAAAAAATCCAATAAAAACCAGTTGGTAAAAAATAATTGTTCCAAAGATGTGTCTGAACAGTCCAGTTTTATTAAGATACATAAAAGAAGGCAGAGATAATGCCTGCTTGACCTCAACTGACTTAGAGTCCCATAGGGCAGGGCCTTCAGTGTTAAAAGTTTGCACCCTGGTAAAGGCAGACTGAATCTCAAGAATTAAACAGAAAAGAAAATAATAAGAGTAGACCCTGCATGACTGAAGACTGTCCACACCTGGGGTAGTATTTCTTATTATCTCCATAAGTTAAAAAATTGGAAGCTTACATTTTTCTTTTTTTAAAAAAAGCTAAAAATTTAGAAAAGGCACTTTGAATATCCATAAGGCAACACCCTGCCTGTACGTATAGCCCTGATCCAGCCGTGGAGGGGGGGGGGGGAATGCACAAAAGGCACTCACTTCAGATCTTTCTCTCCCCCCCCCCCCCCGCACTCTCTTGCTTCAAGGCCAAAGAGTTAGATAAAAATGTCTGCAAGTAAGTACCACACATATATCAATAGTTGAATAGGGGCAAGTATACCTATATAGTGGGTTGGGAACTTGTAGTCTTCCAGATCAATGGTGGCTGGTGACCATGGGACTGGTAGGGCAAAGCACAGGGAGGCCAATACGAAGTGGAGCTGGAGCCAATGAGGCAGGACAAACTAATTCTAGTTTAGGTAGGACAAACTAATTCTAGTTTAGCCCTCTTCTCCCTCCTCCCCCGCTTCAATCTACAAGTACAACACTGAGACGAAGGAGGAGAAAGCTGATAACCAGTGCCACTCCCTGCCCTGGTTGTAAGTAAGAAGCCAGGCAGTGGTTGGTGAGGCACTTCTAACTTTGCCCTAATGGACTAGCCTCCACTGTTCCAGATGTTGCTAGGCTCTATTTCTCATCAACCCTAACCAGTATGGCCCAGGGTCAGAGATCATGGCAGCTGGAGTCTAAGAATATCTGGACTTCCCTTCCCTGATTTACAGGCATAGAATGAATGCCTTCAAGAGACTTCATGCTGTGCAGGATTAATCAACCTTTTTGTGGGTGTTTGGGCCACGAAATGGTATGTAAATAAAACATTGTGGATAAGCAAATATTCCAGAAACATCTAAAGTATAGGTAGGAAAACTAAGGCCCGGGGACTGGATCCGGCCCAATCGCCATCTAAATCCGGCCTGTGGATGGTCCGAGAATCAGTGTGTGTCCTTTCTTTAAAATGCATCTCTGGGTGCATTTGTTATTTTCTCCATAAGTTAAAAAATTGGAAGCTTACATTTTTCTTTTTTAAAAAAAGCTAAAAATTTAGAAAAGGCACTTTGAATATCCACAAGGCAACACCCTGCCTGTACGTATAGGCCTGATCCAGCTGTGGAGGGGGGGGGGGAAATGCACAAAAGGCACTCACTTCGGATCTTTCTCCCCCCCCCCCCCGGCACTCTCTTGCTTCAAGGCCAAAGAGTTAGATAAAAATGTCTGCAAGTGCCACACACATATCAATAGTTGAATAGGGGCAAGTATATCTATATAGTGGGTTGGGAACTTGTAGTCTTCCAGATCAATGGTGGCTGGTCCCATGGGACTGGTAGGGCAAAGCACAGGGAGGCCAATACGAAGTGGAGCTGGAGCCAATGAGGCAGGACAAACTAATTCTAGTTTAGGTAGGACAAACTAATTCTAGTTTAGTCCTCTTCTTCCTCCTCCCCTGCTTCAATCTACAAGGACAACACTGAGACGAAGGAGGAGAAAGCTGATAACCAGTGCCACTCCCTGCCCTGGTTGTAAGTAAGAAGCCAGGCAGTGGTTGGTGAGGCACTTCTAACTTTGCCCTAATGGACTAGCCTCCACTGTTCCAGATGTTGCTAGGCTCTATTTCTCATCAACCCTAACCAGTATGGCCCAGGGTCAGAGATCATGGCAGCAGGAGTCTAAGAATATCTGGACTTCCCTTCCCTGATTTACAGGCATAGAATGAATGCCTTCAAGAGACTTCATGGTGTGCAGGATTAATCAACCTTTTTGTGGGCGTTTGGCCCACAAAATGGTATGTAAATAAAACATTGTGGATAAGCAAATATTCCAGAAACATCTAAAGTATAGGTAGGAAAACTAAGGCCCGGGGGCTGGATCCGGCCCAATCGCCTTCTAAATCCGTCCTGTGGATGGTCCGAGAATCAGTGTGTGTCCTTTTCTTTAAAATGCATTTCTGGGTTATTTGTGGGGCATAGCAATTCGTTCACCCCCCCAAAAAAATAGTCTGCCCCCCCACAAGGTCTGAGGGACAGTGGACTGGCCCCCTGCTGAAAAAGTTTGCTTACCCCGATCTAAAGAGCCACAGATTTCCCACCCCAGCTATACACTAAGATTTCAAGGCATTTACAGCACGATAAGTGAATGAGACCTACTTCCATGGGGGCTGTTTGAAAGCCCTGCCAAAAGAGGTTTGAAATGTAAACTTCAAAATGTGAGTTTCCCAATAATTCCCAAAAATCGCATTTTCACATTTGGAAATTGCCATGCATTCTGCATATTTGTATCATCACAGAACATTAAGCTCCCGACATATTAACATTTTTTGTACAATGTCAGAGTTCAATGCACACAAGCAAAGTCATGGGAACCACATGTCAAGTGGGGTCAGCTGACTTGCACAATGATGGTTGAGCAAGCTTCAGAACCCGTCTCAGTTTGGGACACACCAGCAGCTGATATTCAAAGGGTGAAAACCCATAGTGCATATGTCCACTTGGTCAATAGATAGGTATAAATGCAGATACAGAGTGCTTGTTTGTGGAGCGGAATATGGGGTAAGGCAGCCACAAGAGAGGAATAGCCATTGAATGGGTCAGTGCATATGGCTGAGTGGCTGTGGCCGTTGTTATGGATAGCTGTATGTCTGAGCCTGTTTTCTTTGTGTGGCTGTTCGCCTGTCTGTCACCTCTTGTGTCTAGTTGCAGTTGTGGTTCCCATGCATAATGTGGTGAATATCTGGTAATCAATATGTAGCGCAGGCTGGACAGCCATCAGCCAAGGGTGTTGTAACTGTATCCTGTGTTGCATGCAGATCCTGCAAAGGACACAAGTTGGACCAGAGGGACTCCAAGGTCCCTTCCCACTCAATGATCCTCTGGGAGGAACTCATTTCACGCTCCTCCAATCATTCCATCAGCTTGCCTGAGAAAACAATCTCCCCTCTTCTCCACCCCCATACTATTCTATATGGAATTTGTCTACACACACATGTGTGTGTGTCTGTGTGTGTGTGTGTGTGTATGTGTGCGTGTAGTTTTTGTTCTTGTTTTTATTGTGCATTTCAGGTTTTTATCTTGTATTTTTATACTGGGATCTTCCCTGATATCAACAGATGAAGAACAGTATACAAATTTAATTAATAACAATCATCATCTTGATTATCATCATCAACAACAACACTAGAAAATATTCATTATCAGTATTTACAAACAGTTTTAAACACCTCACAAAATGTGATGGGCATTCTGGTGAATTTTCCTACTGCAGAGTTGCATTTGAGCTTGCCTTCTGCTTTAACTTTATTGTGAAAAACACTTAGCTTTGACTGTGAAACTCTACCTTTAACTGAGAGTATACCCCATTGATCTCAATGTAACATTTATTTATTTATTTATTTATTTATTTATTTATTTATTTATTTGTGACCTAATTCAAATTGACAGATATGGCTTTTCTGAGCACATGCCTCCATTTCTACAGCAAATGTATGTGTATTTCTGCATTGGCAGCTAACATTTCTTTCATGAGATTGCTTGCATGCTTCTTTCCACAAGGGAAATCTCAGTAATTTCTTCTGGACCTCAGACGTCTTCACCACATAATGTGAATCTTACCTATTTCATGTTCTAAATGTTAGTAATCCTACAATTCAAGATTGTCAATATCCTAACTGGCAGTGATTCTCCGGGGTTTCAGACAGAGATATCCAGCTCTACCTGAGGATACCAGGGATTGAACCTGGGACCTCCTGAGTGCAGAGCAGATGTTCTTCCACTGAGCTACAGCCCTTCCCCCATGCAACCATAGCTGTGTGTGGGTAGGCATCATCTGTAGCTGCATCTCTGCATCTCCCCCCTCACATAAAACACCTCTTCAGGAGAAGCCCCTTGCGCTGAGCTGTGAATTTTCACCTCTCAGCTCATCAACTCGCCTCCTAGTCCAAACTTGTCAGGCATTTCCCCCCTCAGGCTGGCAGCCTGCTCCTCAGCCCCTAAGTGACAGCCGACATTCCCATCGCTGCAAGCCCTCCACAAACAAACCTCCCGCCGCAGTGACCCTTCGCCGTCAAACACATCTGACCCTGGATCCTAACACACGGCCTAACTTGGTGGCTCTGGGCCCCGCAGCCTTTACAATAACACTGGTGCTGTTCTTTTGTGTCCCAACAGTCGGAACATCCCCAGTCACAGTTAGTAAAAGGCCCATGTTTACCAGGCAGCACTGTGTCTAAGATTGGAGAAGGGTGGGTGGGTTATTAATCGCCGCCTTGGCCAATTATTCAAGCACAAGAGATTAATCACCCAGCAACACACACACTCTCTCACTGCCTGTGAGGCGGACAAGAGGCAGCTGTGGACAGAAAAGCTTTACTGGTCTCCTAGAGCGAAGTACTGAGTTGGGGAGAGGTACGCAGAATGAGTCTCCTCAAAAGACAGTGAGCAAGATGAATTTGAACGCAGCAGAAAGGGGGGCTCCTGTTCACAAATCAAATATGAATGCCCTTTCCCAAGGCAGCAGAACAACCACAAGAATAACCCACCCATTAAAAATCACTATTTAATAAGTTTACTACTACTAAAAGGTAAAAGGTAAAGGTAAAGGACCCCTGGACGGTTAAGTTCAATCAAAGGCGACTATGGGGTGTGGCACTCATCTCACTTCAGGCCAAGGGAGCCAGTGTTTGTCCACAGACAGCTTTCCAGGTCATGTGGCCAGCATGACTAATCCGCTTCTGGCGCAACAGGACAGGATGATGGAAACCAGACACACAGAAATGCTGTTTACCTTCCCACCACAGTGGTACCTATTTATCTAGTTGGACTGGTGTGCTTTCAAACTGCTAGGTTGGCAGTAGCTGGGACAGAGCAACGGGAGCTCACCCCGTTGCAGGGATTCGAATTGCCGACCTTCCGATCAGCAAGCCCAAGAGGTTCAGTGGTTTATTATTTTTTTTATAATATTTTTTATTGCTTTTTTCCAAGGTCAAATACATCGTCAATAATTCAACAAAAGCGACTTTACAAAAAAGAAGAAAAAGAAGATTATAAAAGGGAAAAATTCACATTTAACAAACAGTTTTTCATGATCCACTGGACTTCCCCGCATCCTCCACCCTCTGCATCCTTTACAATAAAGAAAAATAACAGCAAATTGATACCTTGTTTCCTGCGTTTTTGTACTTTCATCAAGTTGTATTTTAGATTTAGGGTATTTGTTATTAGCTCACTTTTCCATCGATCCTCAGAATAAAAACTTTACTCTAAACTTTAGTCATTACACAGTCATAACTTAGTTTCCACCATAATCAAAATTTAATTGCTGAAGCTTGTTGTCCCAAAACTTAGCAAATTCTCAACATTCATATGGTTCAGTGGTTTAGACCACAGCGCCACCTGCATCCCTTTACTACTACTAAATACTACTAGTACTACTATACTTCTTCAGCCTTTAGGTCCCCTGTTGCATCTCTTCCAATTCAGGACTGTGGCTCATTGCCGATATACTGGAGTGGTTTCAGCTAGGAGCTCTTGATGACAAGTAGTGTTCTGTCATTTTCACTTCTAGGACTTTTCCTATAGCAAGTTATTCTTCTGCATTAGGTTTTTTTAAATGCATTATTATTCTGATTCTTATGACCCCCTTCAGCAGCAGGTCCCAGGGTAGGTTATTATTCGAATTATAATTCACAATTCAGAATTGAAAACAGTTAAAACAGATCACTGTCACAGGTGGGCCCTGAGAGCGGACACCTCAGATGTTGAAGTCCAAGGTAAAGAGGCGTCTCTCCATTATTCACCAAAAGCTGTACAGTGAAGAAGCCACACACATCTCTGTGGGGAGGGAAGTTCACAATTTAGGGGATGCCACAGAAAATGCCCTCAACTGGGCCACCCACCCCCCAGACTCCTGAGGGAAGCAGACCTACCAAGAGGGCTATTAAATCTAGAATTGTCTGTAGGGAAACTGGTGTTCATCCAGATGTTTTCCAAGGATAGAGATTTTGAGCATCTTTAGGAAAAGCAAAAACAAACACAAAAGTCATTTGAATTTCACATCAGGAAGAATGCATTTACAATTTGTGGGTGGGTGGGTGGCTGGCTGGAATGGAATCTGCAAACTTCAACTTTGCCAGAAAAACAAAGTTGAGCTCCTGGAATTTCACAAGAAATTCAGGTTTCACAAGATTCATGCTCATCCACAAGCATTTAAAGCATAAGTCAATAGCTGGGACTGAGATGAGTACAGTAAACTTGATCAACAGTTTCCAAATCACCTTAATGTCACTTGAGTCAGTCTCATGAAATGACAGCATGCCAAAGTAGCAAATTGAGACTCTAGAATGATTCCTCCAATGCAGTTGAATACAGGAAAGGTGGGTGGGGGGTATGGAGATGATTCTGGCTTCTTTGCACTAACCCATCACATGAAATCTTTTCATAACACCACTCAGCTAAACTTGTCAGCTGTGTTTATGGTGGACCACTTGAGTCTGCCATCGGTGGAATCATATAAACTACATTAGTAATCAAACCTATTTGGTGATGGAAACAGATACCCCACAGCCAATATAACTTAGCTATGATCTAAATTTTAAACAAGGAGATGGAATAAACCTACCAGTGATGGACAGCTTCCTTCCTCATTAATGCTGAGTGGGTCAAAATCTTGTTAAAACATGCCACATTTGGGATCTTTGCCCAATACTTGACCAGAAAATAAATAGAGAGCAAAGCAATGCATGAAAACACAAGTACCATATATTATTTAATTGAATTATGCAAGATGAGCCCAGTCCTGATTCGTGGAAGATATCCAGAATAATTGTCTTAGCAAACCAGGGGAAAAACAGGAGGACACTGACTCTTGGGCTGGGCTATTGTTTACAGGTTTTTGTTGGGGAGATTGTTATTATTCTTTGTATCTTTATATTTAGATCTTATTGTGATTTATGTGGAATTTGTTAAATTTTGTTGTGTACTTTTTGATATGTTTTATATACTGACTGCTTTTGCTATGCTTGTAATTATGCACATCTTTTCATGTTGTAAGCCGCCTTGATCATGGTTTTAACTATGGAAAGGCTGAATACAAATAAGTTGCCCATTACTATTACTAATCAGTACCTTATAATTATTAATTCAAGCAAAACATTTAAATCAAATTATGTATGTTCAGATCAATAATCAAAGACAAATTTCTGATTGATTAGGTGAGCTTTAAATATTATATATATATGTCTGTCAAATCCATAAAATACCAGTTGTCCTTAAATGATACTAAGGCTTTTGATCAAATTCCAAAGAAGAAGTTAAAAATTTGGAATAATTATGGGGTGGGGGGAAATATCCAGAAAATCACAGCAATTAGAATAATTAGGTGTCTGCTTAAACACATAGAGAGAACATGAGGGACAGACCCAGGAAGCCATAAGCCCAGTAGTTAGTTTATTTAACAGATGTTTAGCATACAATTTCCCGATGTTTGACAGTAGACTTATTGGCCGATAATTGGATGGCAGCTTTTTGTCACCCTTTTTAAAGATTGGGATAATTATAGATTGCTGCCATGAGTTAGGTGTGATACCAGATCTATCTATCATAGTGAATAGTTCCGCTAGTATCGGAGCCCACCACTCTGGCTTGACTTTGATCAGTTCAGATGGAATAGCATCAGGGCTGGCAGCCTTTCCTGCATTCATCTGGTCAATTAAAGTTATAACTTCAGTGATGGAGACAGTGGGCCACTCATCTGCGAAAGTAAAAGTGGTATGGTCTTGACTATCAGGTGGAATACAGTCATTGAAGAAAACCACCTTAAAATGCTCTACCCATGACAAAGATGGAATCAATGCCAGCAAATCATCCTGTGTCTGTGGGGAGTTTGCTACAACGGAAGCCATAAGCAGTCATGTAGCATTTCTAGAAATCACTAAGCAGGGCCTCTTCTTCCCCCTACTCTACATGGCTCCACTTGCCTCGAATCTATAGGGCTCTAGTGCCCTATAGTTTACCCCACAAGTTGCCAATACGACACCTGTGGGTCAGCCCTCCCAGGCACCCACAAAGTCCCCTCCCACTGCTGAAATTAGGCTTGTGAGAAGGAGTCTATTGTACCCAATAGATCACAGTGTGTGGTGCCCAAACCTGCTTCTCTAGATTGCAAATGTGCTCATGAACCCCAATAAGCTAGTGACCCCCTCATTTCCTGCAGCCGCCCGAGTTTCTGCCAAATTTTCCAAACCGTATTTCACTTAGGCCAAATCAGAGTCATCAACATTGGCTTTGTTTGGGTTGGAGATGAGAGAGATTTTTAAGACAATCTTTTAACACAATCTCCCTCCACCCCCCGCCAGCCTTCTAGCCTCCATCTCCATCCTCCATCCTTCATCCTTCATCTTCCATGCGCCCCTGTGCTGCTAGCACATCAAAGCCCTATGAAGAGCAGCGCGTCAACTCTTCTTGCATTGGTTCCTTCTTTAACACTCACAGCTCATGATAACACTGAGGATGAGAGGTATAAAAGCCAGCTGGACATATTTTATCCTTGGCATGGCCCAATGTGATCCATATAGTGAAATTTCCAGGAAGAAGGGGGGTGGGGGTGGGGGAGAGAGAGAGACTTGTGTTAAATGCTGCTTCTTTCTTTTCTTCTCTGTGCCAAATATTATTCTAAAACGAAATGGTTTTAAGGCGGTCCATCCCACCCGCATCATGTAATTAGGTTTTTCTACGTTGATTTTCTAAACAAACGCCAACCCTCTGCCCTGCTCGGTGTTTGGGGCTGGGAAAGATCTGGTTACACTTTCTCTTCAGGATGGAATTATTATGCTGACAATAGGAGAACAGTCGCTGCTGATGTTGGAATTTCCCTTTGTAAGGGGGAAAAGGGGCTCTGGAGCAAAGAGATTTGCCCAAAGTGAGTCAAGAAACAACTACACATTCCAGGAGGGAAATATTCTTTGTTGATCCGAGATACATACGATGAACTTCATTACAATAAGCACAAACCAGTGAGGGTTTTTTTTTGCATCCTTTGGGACTGTTAGGGAGGAAGGCAGGGAGCCCTGCAGTAGGGGAAACCCGAGTCATTAACAGGCAGAGCCAACTAATTCTAGTTTTGCCCCCATCCTTCTCGCTACAGTAGCAGCACTGAGATTGAGGAGGAGAAAACTGACAGGCAGTGCCGCTTCCTGAACTGGTTTTTAAGAAAGAAGGCAGGTAGGTTGGTTGGTGGGGCATCGTCCTTTTTGCCCAAACATTGCTTTCATTGGTCCTTAGTGAAAAGTTTTTACAAAAAGCTGTTATAGAGCTTCACCCAGGCCCATGATCAGTCTGTGATGGTGGGAGGACGGCTTTAGCTCTTTCCTCACCACCCTGTTTCCTCACAGAAATTGCCCCTTAAGTTGCTCCCGGCTCCTTGCCTTTGGTGCTCTGATCGCGTTCATTCTGTGTGCATCCTGGTATCTCTCGCTCCTGTGTGCCTGGTGAAGAAGTACACCACATCCGGCCTTATCTCAGGAGCTAGAGATAGCAGGCTGCACACAGCAACAATTCCAATAGCCATTCTGCATTTGAGAAAGTGCTGTGTTTACCCGGCTGCCTAGGAATAGAGGTATGAAGTCGCCTCTGGCGGGATGGGCTTGCGAAAGATGAACCAGGCTTTTCAAGAGCAGCTCTGTGACGCCAGGAAGCTTGTGTGCTCATTACACAGAGGCCTAAGGAAAAAGTGCCATAACTCCCATTAGCCTGTTTGCATCTCTGCACCGATTTGGGAATGAAATAATAACCTCTTTCTGCCAGGTGGAAAGGAGTAATAAGCATCTGCCTGAACAATGCTGCCCTCTGCTGACCAGCATATGTTCTTAGAGACATTTTCTACCCAGGGTATCTTTATAAACAGGATCTTTATCGGGGTATCTTTATAAACAGGATCTTTATCGGGGTATCTTTATAAACAGGATCTGTTAGAACTTCCTTTGAAACAGGATGCCTCTGTGGACCTCTGATCTGAAGTGATTGTGGACACGATATCCTGACCTTCAGTGATGGAGAAACTCTAGGGCCAGGTATCTGGGGAGATTCTGTTCATGCCTTGGAGATGTGAAAGTCAATTCATGGACAACTGGCCACTACAGTGGCCACACAGATTTTTCCACCTGTTGTGGATTGGGGAAGCTCCTTGCTGGGAGACCCCTTTTTAGACAAGGGTTCCTCCTCAAAGAATTATGATAGGCTGCTGCACTTGTCTGTTTAGTGCTTGGGATGTTTCTAGGCCCTACTGCCCCACCTATTGTGCCCAGTAGGTTTTGGTTCCCCCAAAAACTCCAGACCTTGTGAAATATCCTTATGAAGTATAACTTAACCATGTGGTCTCAAGCAAACATACACAGAGAAGCTTGCAAATAAAATGAAATAAATTTAACTTTCTTCGTTATATGTTATCTGCTTAAGCAGAGTCTTGGGTTTCAGAGCAGGTACTGAGTTCCTTGCAGAAGAGAGGTTCTAAAAGCGAGCATCTTTGGACATCAGATATTTCCAGAGACTGAGGCCAGAGCCTCACTTATTTATAGGCATCTGAGCCCACCATAAGCTGTTTTCTCCAGGGGCAGAATAAGCTCCATTTCTAATGTCAGTTGTTTGAGTGGCCAGTGATAAATTGACTTAGAGGAAGATTCACCTTTTCAGTATAAGCTGGCCAGTTCCAACCATCTTAGGTATTATTTTAAAAGAGTTTGTTGGAAAACAAAAGATAGGGAGTTATAGCCAGTTAAGGCCCACTGAAACAAATGGTTCTAAGTTGTCATGCCCATTAATTTTAACTCTGAGTACACCTAACACAGGATACAACCCAGGATGTAGATCTGTTGCAGTCTTTCCAAAAGAGTGCTCTGGTGACTGGCACTCTAGGTGGCATTGTAGAGCTACATCAGAATACAGGACTTCACCACACCACCATAAAGAGCTTTCTACTTGCGTTCCTTCGTTCATCCAATTCCTACATTCCCTAGCTACAGAACTAATGCCACAGAATGAACATGTCAACTTAAGTCAATTTCTAAGGTATCAGTTTGAGGTTCATCCGTGTGTGTTTATGTAGACACAAACACACTTTTTGACACCAGTTCCCCTTTGTCACAAGTATTAGCCATCACTTTAGTTTGTAGTCTCCCAGCTCTAAACTTTGTTTTTTTTTTAATATAATTTTTATTGAATTTTCAAATTTTAATACAAAGCAAAAAAGAAAGAAGAAAGAAAGGAAAAAGAAGAAAGAAAAGAGAAAAAAAAAATAAACACAAATAGATTCTTTCATAACCCTCTTTCATTGACTTCCCCCCACCCCCACCCATGCATCCCAATTTTCAAACTTAATTCAGCAAGTTCTTGTTTCATTTCTTAAACCTCTTCTTATTATATTTAAACTTAATTCCCTTTATTAGGCCCAACTTATTTATCCCATTTTCTTATATACCTTAAATTCTTTTTCTAAGATCGATCGAGGTTCTTATACCATAAATTTCCCCATTTTCATATTAAAATATAAATCAAAATTATAAAACCCAAAAATCATAAACTAGTTTTAAAACTTTCTATTTTCCCCCTCCCTCCTTGTCCGGATATCTGTCCCTTCCTAGATATCTGACCTCTTATAAAACTCCTAGCCCGGATTCCTCACATCTGAGGCCTCTAACACCATTTGAGTCTCTCTCTGCCTGTTTTGTTGATAGTCCTTCTTATTGATCTTCAAGTCTCGAGGGATGTCTAATGCAGTCTCTTCGCCTTCTCTCCAATCAATCCTAGTTGAAAAGACTTGCTGCAGGGGTTCTGCCAGATGTTCCCTTAAATCACGTTCACCAATTCCAGAAAAGAGGAGGAAGTCCCAGTTATATTTCTTCATTATTTCAGCTTCCCATCTATAGTGTCCAAAAACTTCCTCCTTTACTTTTCTCTTTTCAAAATCCATAATCCAATAAACTTCTCTGTCCCCTTGCTGCATGAAGTCCTGTTCCTGTACTTTTTGCCCTCCAGACTCCTTGTCCTCCAACTTCAAAGAAACTTTTTCCAGTTCAGCTGCAGAATCTTTCAAGGTCAAATCCTCAGTTCCATCAGCAGAGTTGCTTGTTTTTGAAATCAAAGCCGTAAGCTGTTTGTCCATAGCTATCTCTTGCTCTTGTAGAATTCCCACGAGAAAAAGGGCTCTCTCTATTTCCGCTTGTAATTTTCCTTCTGCAGCCATTGTAATGTCTCTGGTTTCCCCTAGGGGGATTGCCATTTTTTCCCCTTTACCAACAGTCTATTACTTTATTATTACTTGTTGTTACTTAATTTCCAGCAACTTCTGGTTAAATGTAACACCTTTGGATCAGAGAGATATAAAGATACAGTTCTTATCTTGATTCCGCTGTTTGACAGCTCAGATGACAGCTGTCAAACTCCCTTTCTTTCAGGCTAGGCTAATGCGGAACACTCCCGGATCCCGGGTGGGGGTTCCCAAAAATTTTCCCAAATACACCTCTTCCTCCAGCACAACTTAAAAAGACAAAAAAAACCCTTGTTTTCACAAATCGATGGAATCTTTTATCAGTCCCAAAAGACAAAAAGAAGATCTTTTTAATCCGATCTTAGGCTTTCGCTCCTTGCTTCAGATCGTGCATGCAGGGGGGGGGTGCGGACTTCCTTTTGACACAGCCCCCCCGTTCGCCAAATTAAAGAAGTTAATTTCTTTTAAAATCCAAATTTCGTTTTACTCACAAGGGTGTTTGTTTCAGTCCGAATGTCAGGAAGAAAGTTGACGCTCTCCGGCAATGGCTTGCGGCTTCGCTCCACTGAGATAGCGGTCTACTCTCAGCACCGCGCCACTCCTCAGACCTTCTCCGCAGCCTTTAAAAAGGCTCTTCGACTGTCAAGGAGGGCGCTTAAGGTGCCCACCGAGTCACCAGGTCCACAGGTATCCGCACCTGTGGTTTCTAAGGGCCCCCGCGTCGCCGGCGCGGCAAGACCCGTCCTCGATGGAGCCGATTCCCTCCGGAGCTCGGAGGGAATCCGCCATTAAACCGATCGCGTCAACCCGGAAGTCCCCAGCTCTAAACTTTGGGAGTTATTAGCATGTTATTGATGAGTGCTCCCAGGCTTTGGTACTCCTTCCCTAGAGAAGCTACACTGACTCCCTCCTTGCCATCCTCCTGCCGGCAGGTGAAGACCTTTCTACTCCAACAGGCTTTTTGGAACTGACTGCTTTAATGAGAGACCTGGTGCTGTACTGTTTTTATCGAAATCTTGGTATGCTTTAAATAGATTTTATATATGTAAATAGATTTTATGTATGTATGTATTTTATGTATGTACCAGTATGTATCAGAAATGGGAGTGCCTGATCACCTCATCTGCCTCCTGAGAAATCTCTATGTGGGACAAGAAGCTACAGTTAGAACTGGATATGGAACAACTGACTGGTTCAAAATTGGGAAAGGAGTACGGCAAGGCTGTATATTCTCTCCCTGCTTATTTAACTTATATGCAGAATTCATCATGCGAAAGGCTGGGCTAGATGAATCCCAAGCCGGAATTAAGATTGCCAGAATAAATATCAACCACCTCAGATAAGATGACACTACCTTGATGGCAGAAAGTGAGGAGGAATTAAAGAACCTTTTAATGAGGGTGAAAGAGGAGAGCGCAAAATATGGTCTGAAGCTCAACATCAAAAAAATGAAAATCATGGCCACTGGGCCCATCACCTCCTGGCAAATAGCAGGGGAAGAAATGGAGGCAGTGAGAGATTTTACTTTCTTGGGCTCCTTGATCACTGCAGATGGTGACAGCAGTCACGAAATTAAAAGATGCCTGCTCCTTGGGAGAAAGGCAATGGCAAACCTAGACAGCATCTTAAAAAGCAGAGACATCACCTTGCCAACAAAGATCCGTATAGTTAAAGCCATGGTTTTCCCAGTAGTGATGTATGGAAGTGAGAGCTGGACCATCAAGAAGGCTGATTGCCGAAGAATTGATGCTTTTGAATTATGGTGCTGGAGGAGACTCTTGAGAGTCCCATGGACTGCAAGAAGATCAAACACATCCATTCTTAAGGAAATTAGCCCTGAGTGCTCACTGGAAGGACAGATCCTGAAGCTGAGGCTCCTATACTTTGGCCACCTCATGAGAAGAGAAGACTCCCTGGAAAAGACCCTGATGTTGGGAAAGATGGAGGGCACAAGAAGAAGGGGACGACAGAGGATGAGATGGTTGGACAGTGTTCTTGAAGCTACAAACATGAGTCTGACCAAACTGCGGGAGGCAGTGGAAGACAGGAGTGCCTGGCGTGCTCTGGTCCATGGGGTCACGAGGAGTCGGACACGACTAAACAACAACAACAACAATGTATGTATGTATGTAGCTTTAATTCTTTCAATGTTTAATTGTATTTGAATGATTGGTTTTTCTATGTTTTTATCTGTAAGCTACCTGGAGTCCCTTCAGGGGGCAAAAGGCAGGGTATAAATAAATATGTAACAACAACAATAATAAGTCAATTTACCCCATAGTAAGGCACCAGTAATCTCAAATACAAACCCCAGAAATGGCTAACTTAATTCTTGCTTCCGCTAGTTGCAAGTGATTGCTCTGTTACTTGCTGCCAAGGAAAAAATATTCTCTTCTGGAGCATCCTAAAAGCTGTCAACAGCACACTCAGGTCCCCAAAGCCCCATTCACTCCCCTGCAGTAAGCATGTTGTGACTTGACTACGGGACAGCAAGGCGCTCTGAAATGTCTCCTCCCCTCCAAGTGAAGCAAGTGCCAACACTGTTATCAATTATCAACATTTGTTGAAAACCTTTATTTTGTCCCAAGCCTACCCAGATTAGTCAATTTTATTTCTGCATTTTTTAATTCTTGTCTGTTTCTGTGTTTTAATACTATTTTATGACATACATTATGTTTTATATTCTATTTCTGTACATTACTCGGGTCTTCTCTATATGAAGAATGCTTTATACATTCTGAAATAATATAAAACAAACATTTCAAATAGTCAACTCTTTTTGGCCACTGGCATTTGGTTAGAGGACTGAGCAGTGATCAGTTGGAATCATATAGTTGGAAGGGAAATTTGGCCATGCGAGTGAATTGATATGGAAAGGCTGCTCTCTGGTGGATAAGCCATGAAAATGTTTCCAGAGGAAGTTTTCATCAGAAAGCTCATTATTAGCGTCATTCTTCTAGAAGTCATAGCAGGTTTCAATTAATAAACTGGCAGGAGGGTCCACTGTGGCAGAATGTCAACGTATTCAGGGAAAGTGCCTTTCAGCCACCAATATTTCCTTTGGCTGAAGTTTCCAACAGGCAGCTCTGCAGAGCAAGGAACATTCTGTAAGTCTGGTTTAAAGGCTGTAATTTTCACGAAATCATGAGTCACAAATGCTACAGACTGCCAAATACTAGGCCAGTCAGTTTCCTAATCCCTCTGAGAACTTCCTATGACCTAGAGCCACAAGACCCACAGCTTCCAACATTATTTCACCCTCTGCACTCCCCACAAGTTTCTACTCCCTCCTTGATCCAGTGCTAACTCCTCAGCTGTCTCTCTAGCACCCGCCAGATCTGGGCAGATTGAGCTTCTTTCCTTGACTCCCAAGGATCTTATTCCACTCTCATCTTCTAGACTGTATGCTTATCACCCCTTTCCATAGGAGCCAACTTCTAGGGACCAAGGTCCCTTCAGCCTCCCCACGAAAATATTTAAGGGTGCTGCTGCCCCAGTTGATGGGCATTGCCCTTCAAACAGTGTGTGCATGCCATGTCTTGTGATCGATTATGCATGGTGGGGCTTAACTGTCCCCCCATATTTTATTCAAGTTGTCATCCCTGCACCCTTTCCACTAACCTGCTCTCTTCTTCCTCCAACTCAAGCATAAAGAGGACAGGCTAAGCCTCTGTCATACTCCTGGTACAGGTACACAGGCAAAGTCTTCACCTGTTCAGGGGCAAGATGTGGCTCACGACCTGGGCCTGGATACAGAACATACCAACAAGGATGAGGAGATGCAGCTGGACCAAAACTCACCACCGCTGGTCATTGACCATGCTAGGTAGGGGTGATAGGGGTTGGGCTCTAACAATGTATTGTTTGTGGGTGCCAGACTTTCTAACTCCTGGACCCAGCAAGTGTTAAAACATAAGCCAGGATAGTTTCCTGATGTGGTGACCACTCGGGATGATGGACCATTCAGAAGAACAAAGGGAAGGTATTGGGCCATTAAGAAAGCAAAGGAGACGGGACTCTGGCACAGCAAATGGGTGGGGGCCTTCCTCCATCTCTCAGCTAAAAGGACAAAACCTGAGTTTTAGAGCAGAGTTTGCTGTGATGTGACCTAGAGGGAAATGCTGCAGGTTGGAAAGGCAGAGAGTGAGCCATGGCTGATTTCTGCTTGAATCCAAGGCTGTGGCTATGGGAAAAGCAAGACCCCTTTTGGGTGTCAATGCTGTGAACCCTTCTATCATAGGCCCCGGTTGTATATATGTGTAAGTAAATAATATATCCCAAAGACAACCACAGTCTCTGCTGTGCCTCATTGCTAAAACCCATTGATTCTTTGCTTGTTTGGGGAGCTGTAACCTAATTCCTCCAGTGCAGTCAGGCAACTTGTATTTTAGTAAACTTGCGTTTCAACCTGAAAATTTTCTAGCTGCTTAGAACGTGCAATGAATATTTTGTGTGTGTTTATTTCAATTCTATGCCTATGCTGTCTGTATTCATCATAATCAACTTCATTGAATATCCATGGGTTCTAGTGTTAAGAGAGATGGAAAATAACTTTTCTCTATCCACTTTGTCTATAGAAGTTGAAAAACTTCAATCCAGTTACTGATTCCTGGCCATTTCTCTAAACGAAAAAGTCCCAAATGCTGTAATCTTTCTCCCATATGTTGGTAGCTCTACAAGGGGGGGGGGGGATGACCTACTGAGGTGGAAATTCTACAGAATTAAGAAAAATACCAGTCACCTGGAGAAATAACATTCAAGAGATAAGCCTAAATCCAAGCGTGCCTTTCAATTCCCTCATTTTAAAAGTTGCAAAAATATATGTCTGCCAGAGTCAACAGAGAAGCATGTATTATTCACAACACAAGGTGGCATAAGAGAATTATTTTTGAACACTCCTGGACTGGAAAATTATGGCTCTCAGAGCTGCAGACAAGTTGCTGCACAAATCAAGACTCTGCTGTAACAATGAAGAGAGTAACTGCAGTAGAAAGTAACCTCTGCTAATTTTATCTTTCCAACAACCCTCTGATGTAAGTTTGGACGAGTTACATATTCTCAGCAGTTATCCAGTGAGTTTCAAGACCAAATAGGGATTTGAGCACAGGTTCTCCAAGTCTGACACTCTAACCACATCATCCCATGGTCATAGTGCAAGAAGTCTAAGAAAGAGTCAGAAGACTGGAATTTTCCTAGTCATAAATATATTTTTAACTTGTCCCATCATCCAGTAAAAAAGAATTAGTTCAAAGTCTCAGACTCTGACTTCCGGGACAGTGCAGACACTGTTTTCTTCTTAGTGTAAGGAAAGAAGACTTTGGACAAAACTCCCCCTCCCCCTTTCTCTTGAGTAATAGTCTGTGAAGAAAAAAATTCCTGTATGTGAGCTGCAAGAGACAAAACAAAATAAGGCAGCAGCATAGAGATGCTCTGTTGGCAATCGTCTCTTTGCTTCTATTCCCGTAGTTTCAAAGCAGGTTGCAGAGTTGCTCTAAGGCTCCTAGGAGTCATAGCTCTAGAAAATGGGCTGGGTTAAGTAGATTGCCATAGGTGAGATTAATGCCTTCATAGATTTGAGCACTGGATGGTAGAAAGTGGTGGGTGGAACCTTAGCAGGCTTTTGATGTTGTACGGATTGTTTTGCAACATTCCAGACCAGGGAGAGGACTTTGCCTTATGCAAAGTCTGACTCCACCCCCAGAAGTGGAAAAAGAATCAGGTTATATGCGGAAGTGTGATCAAATAGGTGGAAATGAGCTGACCAACTGCCCATATCCTCTGCCAAGCGCTGGCACCTAAGCACTAAAAGTTCTGTACAGAAATTTGTGTCATTGGTTGCCATCTCAGATGTACCAAAGTTGCAGATAATCTTTAAGGTATGCACCTGATGCACCCTCTTACAAATGCATACATATTTCCCAAGGGTGCTGGCTCACTGCTGCATGATGCAAGACTGAGGAATCAGAAGGTGCAGCGGAAATGAAGAGGTGTGGTTCCCTACCCAAAAGCTGGCTGGAGTGGTGCCATCACATCATAATGTTATGTTGCATGGCAATGGTTGGCATGGATGTTGGTATAGAAGAAGTCTGAAGAGTAAAGACTAAACTGCCCAGAAGCTAAGGGCAAAAGTGGTGGCAAATACTGGCAGCATTCCTACCAAGTAGTAGGGAGTTTCTTATTTTTGTTTTAAAAGCTTTGCCCCTGGTATTGCCAGCTACTGGAAGTGTTTGCACGTTTTTATATATGTCTTTCAGACATACTACAGCTAACAAAATGCCTACAAATTGCTAGCAAATGCTTCATGGCTATCCAGTTAAAAACATTTCATGATACAAGCAGCCCAACCTACTTCTCAAACATGTTCTTGCGCAATATTCACATAATAAAAATATAACCCTTTGTTGATAGTGTGAACGTTTGAGGTGTTTAATGCTGCCAGTTATAAAAATGGTAAAAAGACTGTGCTTCATACATTTGACTTTACAAATATACCAGTGTTAATGATAATACTAGATTATGCAGTTTTGACTTCATTAAAATATATTACCATCATTATTATCCAGGAACTTCTCCAGCGATACAGGATTCTGAGAAGAATAAACATGTTGTTTTTTTCCTGCATACACCCAGGTCTATAGAAAACCTACAATACTAACACTAGATGTCTTACTGGATTAGCTGGGAACATTTTAATAGTTGTGTTTAGCTTAATCTCTGAAGACAGACTACTGGCAAAAATATAAATCTCCTCTTGCCTTCTCCCTTCCCACCATCCACTGTAGACTACAATACTCTGTGCATTTTCCTAATAATATTATTATCTATAAATCTCTATCATATCAAGATACAAGTTTGTCTAATTCCTAGGAAAGATTTTAGGGGCTGCTACAATACCCTTATAGTTCATGATTCACAGAGATACCAATAAGAAACCATTCACCCAGTATGCAGCTGCATAGACCATATTCAGAAACTTGCACTGCACAAATGAACTGTTTGTGTGCTTTCCTAGCTGTCTATAAGACATTCTGGAGTACTGTTAGTGTAGGGGCAGCCAACTGAAATTATGGTACTCTGATCAAAATTTAAGAGGTATATAGTCAAGTGGTATGGCCTCCTAGTCCCAGAAATATCAGTCACTTTGCTAAAATACTTCAATATAGCTTAGAAATAAAGTTTAGAGTAGGAGATAGTGGAGTCTTGAAGCAGCATCAAGACCTCGTGTCCAGTGCAGGAGAAGACAACCTCCCCACCAGGGAGGGACCTTTGCAGAGGTCCAGATGTCAGTGTGACCAGAGCGGCTGGTGGGCAGAGCAAGAACTGCAAGTCACCAGCACCACACAATGTTTCTGGCTCCCTGAGGATCTTGAGAGAAAAAGAAATAGTTTGTGTTTGTGTAGATGACGGAGAAATTTCCTTTTCTCCTTGCAGCACACACAACTTTTGAAAATGCTATACTCTTCCCAGGGAGGGATGACTTTTGCAAGCATCATTAATTTCCATCGGTTTACTTTGAGAAAAACTTAGCTGGATACAACCCAACGTTATTGCTTTGAATCATCTAGCACAGATCCCTATCTTTCCAGTGCTAAAACATACATAGAACTGACTAACCACTTCTCATTTCAAGTAATTTTAAGATCATTATCACAGAAGATTCTGCTCTCAGAGGTTCTACATACAAAACAGCAAAATATGTGGAAAAATATTTTTTAAAAACTAGTGGAACACTTCCAGATTTAATCTCATCTATTTTCTCTCTCTACATATAAAAAGAAATGAGTACTTGACTGGGGGGAAATGGCACCCTGATTGCTTAAAGCCCCCCTCCCCTTTTATTTTATGTTTACATGGTCACATAGAAAAAGCTCAGGATGTACAAAGCTCCCTATTAAGGCCAAATGTGCCTGACAATGCAGCGACATTAACTGACTTGATTCCTAAGAGGGAAACAATTGGCCGGCCTCTGGAACATTTCATTTCTGCTGATAACAGAACTACTGGAAAGGATTAAGGACAGTGGTTATTTCAACATTCATGATTCAGAGAGGAATCTGTGCTTGCTTCAATTGGACAATCACTTCTGGTTTTGCAGAGAAACACATGCATGGCTGCAGTGCAGCTTAAGCTCAGGCACTTCTTAGGAAATGTCTGTCTGGAATGGAAGTTTGCATGGAGTGTATTTTGCTGCATAATTTAAAAGCAACTGCTTCATTGTCATAGTCCACTGGTCAGCTTCCAGCACAGGAAATCAACTGCTTCTCTGTTCGTTCGATGTGCCTGCTGCCGTTAAGACACCTTGAAGATCTAGTGTTTAAAGGTTTGTACACAAGTTGTGTTATTTTCTATATACTATAAATCAAAAGGAAAAGTACACTAAACGTGCTATACAAATAGATATTGTTACTAGCCAAATAATAAATAATGTAAAGTGGATAAGACAGTGTAGCAGCTGTTTCAGCTCCAGGAATGGCAAACACTTGGAATGCAACACTTTTGGAAGCTAGCTACTGGTTGGCAAGAAGATCTCAATTTCTTTCCCATTGGCTACAACAGGATTGCTTGAACAGCTACTTGCCAAGTCCATAGGAGAACTCAGAGAAGATGCCTGAGAGGAGGTTTTAGTTGGTGGAGTGGGACTGGCTGGAGAAGGAGTCAGTCCAGGTTTCTTGGGAGGAATTGGTGGAGGGTTCCCTCTTTCTCCTCTGGGTATGGTCGGTGATTTAATTCCAGGTGACAGTGGACTCAATGGGCCAGAGACCTTGCCTGGGCCACACTCACTTTTGGGGCTCAGGGGAGTGGCCAGGCTTCGGTAGTCTGTGCCAAAGGGGGAGCTGTTGGGAGAAACTGGCTTGATGGGACCCTGCTGGCTGGTGAACCTGGAGAGAACCTGAGTGACTGTATTACGGGCAATCTGCTTTGCGGCAGAATTATCCACCAGGGTGGGTGACAGATCCCTAGATGGAGGGCTTTGGAGACCGCTTGGCTGGTGATCTTGATCAGATTGGGATTGGAATTTGTGACGTGCCGCATGGAAGCGCTGGTTGATCCCCACTTGGTATGAAGATTGGTAGCTGGGGCTGCTGACTGATGCTCCAACCAAACGTTTAGTCATCACTGGGGAGGAACATGGGGAGGGTGTCAGAGATGAAGAAGCTGTGTTGCTCGGAGAAAAGAATATCCCACTGGAAGGGACTGGTGGGGTTGAAGGTGAAAGGGAAACTGTTCTCACTGGGGAGCTGCTAATTTCTGTGGCCCTCTCAGCTGCTGGTCCAATCGGCTCATCCTTGGGCAGAGCTGGCTCCTTACTTGCTTGTACATGAGCATCACAGTGCCCATTTGCCTTGGTATAAGAGTGGGAAACAGTGGCAGAGACAGGCGATAACATAGGTGCCCGTCGAATTGTACTTCCCTGGCTGAGGCTCTCTGTCCAGGGGCTTTCTGTCTGGCAAGTGACTGACCTACTTGAGCCTTCTGTGGCAGTTGCTGTGGACGCCTTTGAGACCTTTGGTGACGTGTGCTCTGCTTTGCCTCTCCCAGCTTTATATGAGGCCTCTAATTCTTTTAGAGTTGTCTTCAGATTCTCTACTTCTTCCTTCAGGGCCTTGGTGCGATTCTCTTCCCGATCCAGCTTGGCTCTCAGCTGCTCCCGTTCAGTGTCAAACTCGGATAGCTGCTTCTCCACTCGCGCCTCCATTTGCAAGCCTCTCTTCTTCTGGGCTGCTAGCTCTCCCTCCAAGTGGCTTACTTTGCTTCTTTCCTCAGCTAGCTTCAGCTTCAGTTCCCCAAGCTTCTGTCCTTCCTCTGCGGCTTTGGCTGTGGCTTTCTTGCACTCCAACACAAGCATGGCAGAAAGCTGCTGTTGGCGGTCATGCTCCTCCTCCAACTGGTCCAATAGCTTCTTCTGCTCTCTCTCAAACTTCTTCGCCTGCGACTTCTCAAATTCCAGCTATAGAAAGGAAGGTAAAGAAGCTCAGAGGGGGGAAGTAAGTTAAAAATAGTTTCGCGCACACCCCGTACACACAAAGATTCTCATATCAGTCATATCAGTTAGTGAATGGATGGATATAAGGATCACTGTAGATAAAAATTAAGTTTCATGAGCAGTCTGCACTCCCAGCTCAATGTGTGCACAGAAAATGACCAAAGTAAGGAGTACACACATTAACCATAAGGTGTAAAGTCAACATAATATAGATTAGGGGTGGGGACCTTTTATTCCACCCCCACCCCCCGCCAACTGATAGCCACATTCCCTCAGGCATAATCATGGCAATGGTCTCATACCTATGGTGTGCAAGTGTGGAGCAAAAAAAAAAATTGTGGTTACCCACATGTTCTCTCCCATCCATTCCCCAACCCTTACACACACCAGTTCCATTGTGCATCTACTATTTGCCTTGTGTGGGTGAGGAAACTAGTGGCATGGCAATGGAAGAAAGTCCCAGTGCCAAACTGCAGGCATGGGGTTCCCATTGCAGCCCCATTTTGAGTCTCCCTGCTGCGACTTGCAATTTGCATGGGAAATAAGCCTCTTCTTAGATACATGATTTCCTTTTATGCTCAAATATTATTACATCTCTTGCTTCTGCGGGCCACTTTCACATACTGGACAAAAATCTCACTCTAGTAAGTCTAGTCTCTCCCTGGCGGTAGAGAATGTAGCTCTCAAATACCAATGCTAGCCATCAGGTTCCCCACCCATACAAGGCATGTTTTCTGTGCTAAGCAGCAATTAATCATTCCTCTCCAAGAGCTGACTAACTAGTGAGAAGGCATACCTGTTGTGCGAGCCGCTCTCGTTCCTTTTCCAGCATGTATGTGACATCATCTCCTTCAGCAGTATCTTGGGCATGCCGCCGCCTCTCTTCCTCAAGATCCAAGATTACCTTTCAGACCAGAAGAAGAACACCATCAATCACCTTTAAATACAGCAACAATTACAAATGTATCCAGATGTACAGGCCAGGCCTCTTTCTGCCTAAAGCAACATTTCAAGCAAAACACACAAAAATACAGACAGAATCTTTGACCTTTACCTAGTAGCAAAAGGATTCTGAACAACGCTAAAGTGTCACTTCATGGCAGAACAGAGAAGGAACAGGAAAACAAACAAATTCAGATGCTAATTCTTTACAGGTACAGAAAATACTTCATGACCAGGTGGAATCGAGTCTGAGAGAGTGAGAGCAAGTTCTCAGTAGAACCAAGAGGAGCCAAATAGCACTTGATTCTCAGTTGAACCAGTGGAGTGCTCCATGTTGTCTCATGTATCTGTCAGCTGTAACTAGATCCAACTGCTGCCAATATTGTTCTTCCAGTAACTGGAGAGCACTCAATTTTTCTTTTCCCATTTTTCAGCACAACAGGCATTTCTACATGCAAGTTTGTGGGTCTTCCTCAACTAGAAATTAGACCATGGCAAAAGAGATAAAATGTGTAAGCTTCTGCTTCTCCCAAGCCCCCATGCTTGTTCTGGAGTTTCTGAAACTGTGTAACTGGTGTAAATCAAATCAATTTGGACAACTCTTTTTATAGGATTGGGACAGATATATTAACATACAATAGGGCATGCTAGTCTACAACTCAAGACCATTTGGAGAGGAAGGAAAAGTTTGATCTGCATCTTTCTAAATTATGAACTTGGGGAAATGACCAAAATGCAGAGCAATAACTGAACAAAAGAGGTTCTAGTTTGTTAATGTTCTAAAAGGAAGTGGTTGCTTCCTTTCAGAATTGTCAGCAGCTGTTTTTCTAGGATATTTGTAATTATTGGGAAAGCACATATCTGCAGATGTGAAGCTGCCAATGATCAAATTGCAACCAGAGATTGATAATTATCATCTTATGGGGGCAGAAACTTTAAGGTCAAAGCACTAAAATAGGTTAACTGAACATCCAGCACAACAGGGAAAGGAGAAGCTGGATGATAACAAGACTTTGGTCAGTTCTGAAAAGTTTTCTACATTCCAATAGCAGCATCATTTTTTAAAAAAACACAGCAACGTATTTGCGCTTTACTAATTGAAGTGTGCTTGTTGGGAGCTTCATAAAAAGAATGTTAGCACTGGAATGCTATTTTAATCAGCTAAACTACAAGGCTGAGACTGGGAAATGTGCAAAAACATGAATGTCGCACACTGAAAGTGTCACATCAAGATGGAGAAAATGTGGTTCGACATGCAGTGTTAAACTGCTCTGCAATACCAAATGCTAAGCAGGAAGAATTTTATTCCTTTGATCAAAGTACAAAGGTCTTGGAACCCACCTTTCTGTGCCTGCTCTCTGCTGCAGCTAGTTGGAACAACATTTTTTCTTGCATATTCTTGCAATGCTTCATCACTACCTTCAGGATGGACAAGGGATTGGTACAAACAGGCTGCTTATCATCACGATTCTCTTCATTCAGTGCTTCAAAATCTCTCTGAAGAGCCGCAAATGGATTATTAATGTTGTATTGTCCATAGCGCTCTTCAATGAAAGTATCTCTGCGCCGGGCCTGAAACATATGATGAAGTTTTTAATGTTATTAGCTACCAGAGGGGGGAAATAGAAATAAAATTCAAGATAAAATCCTATCACCTCATGGAAACAGGAGTCATGAAATACTGGACAGGCAGGAGTGCAAAAACCAGCACAACTGGCTGGTTGTGAGTGGAATGAGTGACTGTGAAGGACCTGGGAGGGGGGAAAACAGCATGAGAGCTACTTATTACAGCACTGCCTTACTACTATACAACAACAACTTACAACAACAAGAGAACCTGAGAAATGGGAGGTTCCTTCCATTGGGATTAATGGAATGGGGCTGAAGAGAGGATACCAAGCGAAGGAAGTGAGAAGGCAAGAAAGCAGCCTTGAAAGAAGCAGGGGCCAAGGAAAGGCTGTAGCTCAGTGGTAGAACATCTGCTCTGCATGTGGAAGGTGTCTGGTTCAATCTCTGGTATCTTCCAATAGGGCTGGGAGAAAACTCCACCTGAAATCCTGGAGATCCAATGTGCCTGATTTGGGTAGCTTCCTACGCTCTATGAAGGGTAGTGTTGCAGTAAACAAAGAAAGCATGGGGGTTCTCTTCCTGAGCCACTTCAGAAGAGGAAGTGAAGAAGCTGAGATCAGCACTTGCCTACGCAACAGCCTCTCTTTATGGCAATGGTTTCATACCCGTTCTCACTACCTGTTAGTGTGGTGATAAATTAATCTAATGGGGTGCATGCTTCTTTATATGGACTCATTCATTTAAGAGGCATGGTGATTTAATGTTGAGGTTAAATAGTGGGTTGTTGTTTTTAAAGTACTGCTTACTGAGTAATCTTTAGGGTGGCTTTGTACTTCTGACATAGACCACAATGGATAGATAGGGATGCATGGGGGTTAATGCAATATGCTATGTGGCATTGGAATTAATATCTTATTACAAGATATTACAAGAGCAGAAAGTGACTACTATCCTTTCCTCTCACCATGATCTCGACCATCATTAACTACAGCCATCAATTTACATCCTCACTTTTCCCTGCAGGAAACCATTTGCAGGAAAAGGAAGCCCAGTTTCAAAATGCAGAGGTCTGTGGTATTTTAATTAGTGCCAAAAAAGAAATTCCCAAGATCAACACAAAAGGAACCCTTTGAACTAAAGAACCAAAGTACATGCACAGCCCCATGACCCCTTTGTGTTTGCTTATGGTGGCTGATGAATACATGAAGGTCAGGCAGTTGCTGGTTATACAGCTGCTTCCTTTTCCATTGTTGCCAACACTGGCCTACAGATTACAAATACACTCACTTGGATCTATTACAAAAAAAAAGTACAACATAGTAAAGCAGATTGGATAATTTGTCAGGATTCTGGGATTTGGTTCAGAAAAGTATTAAGTTTCCTTTGTGAATAGGGTTCAAACAACTTAACAAACAGGCTAGGGAGGAGGTTTCTTCTTCACTCTTTATTCGCAAACACTCTAGACTGGCAGGAGTAGGGAGCTAAAGGGCAGAGCAGCTGGGTTTGAGCACTTTGAGCTTAGTGTAGGGAACAAAGAGGAGAGAAGAGGAAACAGCTTTGTGCACAAGTGCACAGAACCACCACCTCACCACCACCCCACTTCTCCATGTTCCTAAGTATCGGAACATTTGTTTTGCATGCAGAAAATCCCTGGTTTAATTCCCTATATCTCCAGGTAGGGCTAAAACCCTGGTTAAAACCCTGGAGAGATACTGCCAATAAGTATAGGCAATATTTCCCTAGAGGGAATGTCCCACTCCTGCTATGTCCCACTCCTGCTATCTGATGACACAAACATAAAGGTAGAGTGTCACTTACACAAACGCTTATTGATGTCAAGGCGTATTTGACAGGTCAACTTTTGCTCTCCCAACTCCAAATACAAGATAATCAGTGGATTGTCTTTTACTTCAGTTGCAGCTTAACTCAACAATACCATGCTGCTGACATTGTTTCAGCTCAAGGTTGCTCCACACATTCCATTTACTGGCACACGCTTGACATAGGAGCAAGGAACAGTTCCACTTCTAGCATTTTAGCTGTAGAAGATACACAGTGTGGGTCTATAAAGTTCTTGTTAAACAAAGTAACAGTGAAGCAGCCTTCAGTCTTGAGGCTGATGGAAATGCTTTGCTTTCAGACTGCTCTGGGAAATTTATTTCAGAATCTCTTTCCTTGTTCAATACCCATAAAAGCTCTCTACACACAAAACAAGTCCCAGTTTACCAGCTGAATCACATGTTCCAAACTACAGACAACTCTGCTTTCCCACTCTGGGATGAGAACACTGATACTCATTCAGAATTACTGAGCACAGAACAACATGGCATTTCATGAATGGCTTTTGTAACCGGAGAGGAAAAATACTCCAGGAAATTCAAGAAGCAGAATGATGCTTGCCTAATCTCAGTCCACACAAATGCTAAATGAAAGAGTGGTGCATTTTCAACAAATTTAATTGTTCAGTAAATTTAATACCATTCTGGAGTTTAGACTGCTGAGCCATCATATATTCTTTATGAGGACTGAAGTATGCAGAAACATTAATCCTACATGGAATCCCTGATTAATTTATACAAAAGCAGCCAAAAAATTAATTCATGTCACTATTTGTCCTGTGAAAATCTGTTCTTACGAACAGCACAGAACCAATAGCATTTGCTTCCTCCCAGTGCAGCTCGCAATGTCATTTTGACCAAGCCTGACCTGTTTTGACTACTGTAAACCTAATGAATAGGGCAAAGCTATTTCTTCAGACAGGGACGACAGTGGTGCTGTGGACTTGCCAATCAGAAGGTTTGGCGGTTTGAATCCCCACGATGGGGTGAGCTCCCATTGCTTGGTCCCTGCTCCTGCCAACCTAGCAGTTCGAAAGCATGTCAAAGTGCAAGTAGATAAATAGGTACCGCTCCGGCGGGAAGGTAAACGGCGTTTCCGTGCACTGCTCTGGTTCGTCAGAAGCGGCTTAGTCATGCTGGCCACATGACCCGGAAGCTGTATGCCGGCTCCCTTGGCCAATAAAGCGAGATGAGCGCCACAACCCCAGAGTCGGTCACAACTGGACCTAATGGTCAGGGGTCCCTTTAACCTTTATTTCTTCAGACAAGAGCAGTTATCCAAGCAAACTCCAGGTGAGCTCCTGGGACCTGTGAAAAATCAGACTAACCTGTTCCCAAAACAGTTCATTTAAAACCAAGGGTGGACAATGTTTCTGTCTGTCAAAGGGTGCATAACCCTGGTGGACAGAGCCACAGCTGATGCTAAACTCAGAGGCAAAAGTATTCTGAATTAACTAATCTGGAATAAATACTGCCTGGCTTCAATTTTCACCATGGCACTGTAATCTGCTGACAGTTACTGGTATCATTTTCTACTCCATGTTGAAATGACTGAATTCTTTCCCACATCGTTTTCTTCATGGCAAGAAGTTCTGTAGCTCAGCTTCCATCAAGCTAAGTACAGACATTTGCTAACTGCAGGCATGGGAGCCTCTTTCACACTCATTTTATAGCACAGGACCACACCCCAAAACCAGTTCCTTTAACCCTCCTTTCCTGGCTCTTTTACATTGACTTTTTCCTCCCATATTAGCTGTCTTCTTTTATCCTCCTTCCTTTCTATTCCCAGTTTTGATGATAATGATATTAAATATTAACCTTTTATCTCTCATTCAAACGCTTCCTCTGGCCTTTTCCCCTCAGGGGAGGGAAGCCTTCCTTCCCTCCTCTCACCATGAACCTCTCTGCCTCTTGGCCACCTTTAGTCAGTATGCAAGGAATCTCTGGTGCAGACATTGGTCCAAGCAAGAAGCCATAGTTTAGCTAGGATAAGCTGTGGCACTGAGACCAGTCTGAAAGGGAGTCCCAGCTCACTATCTGAGATACACCGGCTGGAAAGGATTACTGTAAACATCCAACAGGAAACAGGAAAAAGAATAGGCAAACAACATACTGAAATATATACAGGGGATTCAGATACACCAAGGAAACCACAGAACAATACAGCTATATTTATTGATGGCTCAATGACGCAAAGAGGGGTTGTATTATTAACTTGCTGGTGGAAGAAGAAAGTCTCTTTCTTCTTTTCCTACTCCAGAGTGCAATGCACTTTACAAGTACAGCATAACAATTCTCAGATTTTAACATCTAGAATCCTTATCATCATGGTTTATTGAGAATGCAACACTGACTGTCATCCTCTCTAGGCAGGAGTTATCAAAGACGTTCTGCAGAGAAAATCTTCCAACAGGTTCCTATTCTACTTTTGAAACATCAAAAACCTTGAGATGATTTTTTAAAAAAACAAACAGGGTACTTTGCAGAGGTACTGCAATCCCAGAAGAGGCTGCATATTCAGAAAGGTGCATTTGTTTTGCAGTCATGTTGTCATATTGGCCAGAGAATTAAAGCAACAAAAAGAACGGAAGCAGGGATCATGCTTTTTCTTCCAGCAACATATCGTAATCAAAACTATTCCTACTTAATATTCACAAAACACTTTGGGATTAATAGTATGGAGTGCTATGTTGTTGTTGTTGTTGTTGTTGTTGTTGTTGTTGTTGTTGTATTTAAAAAATATGGTAGTTCTTGTAACAGAGTGATCCTGTCTCCTGCAAGACTAATACCGTAGCTGTATTAAATGATGGCTGTGCCTGCACATCTGGGGGTCTCCATGAACACAAACACATGTTGAAGCCATACCAAGTTAAGTACAGTAGCCCTTTCAGCTTCAATAAAGACTTTAATTTTAAACAGTAGCTCTATAAAGCAACAGCTCTGCTGAGTCTCTGTTCAACAACATACAGCAGTTAAAACTACAGGAAAAGCAAGCTATTTGTATAGAAGGCAATAATGTCCCCTTTACAATCTGTAACATTTTGTTGCTGGATCTATTTCACTTGTTAAAAGAGGCAGTAGCTGGGAGGTAGCACAGAATGAGCCACTATTAGTAAGGAATGATTTAAGCGTGTTCCAGGACATGGTCTGAAAGCTCATGAGGTCACCACCTTCCTGAAGTGATTGCCTGAAAACCACATGCACACCACCTTGGGTTCCCTGGTAGCCTCAAAGGTGGGATATGTAATAGAATTTAAATAAATATGTAAGAAAACATTTTCACTGAGATTCTGAAGAAATGAAGAGTCTTCCCAGTTTGTAAACGTTTTGGACAGGGACCAAAGAATGTATTTTTCTCAAGAAGAAAACCATAGCTATGTTTTCACAGAAGCCTTTAAAGCAACCTTAGATTAAAACAATCTCAAAATACCAATATATAAAATAGACTTGTGAATAGCCACTCTTCTGGAATGAGTGGGAAATAGAAATAACTGTTTGTATGTGTGTTCAATTTTATATTTCTCCAGAAATGGAACAATTGTTTACTTCAAAAAGCTGTTCAATTCATGGGTTGCTATGAGTTTAAAAAAACTACAACCACAAAGCAGGAAATCCTAAAAGAAGATCTTTCTCCAATATGGAGTAATTTGTCCGGGAGGACAAATCTTTAAAGCCTGATGAGATTAAGAAAACAGGAAACAGACAGATCATGAGACATTGACTCATTTGAGAGGATTATTTTTTTTAAAGAAAGAACGATTATGCATATTTTAAATTATTGGTCAATTATAGTATTTTCCATTATATTGCCATGTAGACATCAAGATGCCTGCAAGAAAACCAGTTTGTTCAGATTTGGAAGATATAGCAAGTGGTAGTTAATCTAAAACCAAAGTGAAAACTTCCCATTTCCTTGCCGCCACACTGATAGGGAAGTCAGCACTGACAAACTTGTTGAGTCTGAATGAGAGTAATGAGCTATTATTAAGTTTGCTTGCAAAAAGGAAAATAGCTAAAGAGACAAAGGCAGTTGCCTTGAACACTTGCATTATTTACTCTAGAGAACATTTTCATGAGAGAAGAGAACTGCTTAGACCTCCAGCATCAGCGCCAACACTGTTTCCCGAGTGAAGAAAAAAGGACTCGATGGAGGCATGGGCAAGTAGCAGCTGCAGTAATGAGCAGGGCAAGAAGCAAGAACACAGATATGGAAAGATGCCACTGAGTACAGGGCACTTTGCTAGTACAGTGGTACCTCGAGTTACAAACACCTCAGGTTACAAACACTTCAGGTTACAAACTCCGCTAACCTGGAAGAGTTACCTTGAGTTGAGAACTTTGCCCCAGGATGAGAACGGAAATTGTGTGCCGGTGATGCAACAGCAGCAAGAGGCCCCATTAGCGAAAGCACGCCTCTGGTTAAGAACAGTTTCAGGTTAAGAACAGACCTCCAGAACAATTTAAGTTAGTAACTAGAGGTACCGCTGTATCGAATTAAGAGTTGTTCACTGCAACACTTTGAAAGGAAGACACTTTAATTATTATTTTCATACTGCCTTTGGAGAATACTTCCCACAGGGTTTTTAACATTTATTGGATGGTCTTTTTACAAGGGCTTAACAGAATGTTTCCTCCTGATCCACTACACATCCTCTAGATCTGTTCAAAAAGGTTTAGTTGCCCCCGTATTTCCATATTGATTTATTAAACAAATTCTATACCCTGCTGGTTTTACCTCTTATATAGTTGTGAAAGTTTAGTCAAAACCTGCCAATGGGTCCAAAGGGGGGGGGGGAGAGGAGAAAACTGGACATATAAATTGTTCAATTAAGATTTGTGGGAAATTTGTTGTTACAATTTGAAAATTCAATAAAAATTATTTTAAAAAAATTAAAAATATTTAGTTGCTATCAGTATTTCTGAAGCAAAGTTATACCACCCACTGTGTTTCTAGCTTCACTGTGCTATAAGCAGTGCTTTTTTTTTTCTTTAAAAATGTTTCGGGGTATTCTCATGGTGACTCAAGAAAATCACCATTTTATAGTTCAAATTGGGAAAAATAAATACGCTAAATGGACAAAAGTAAAAAGATTCACAAAATGTTTAGGGGTATGCGTACCCCTGTGTACCCCCAGAAAAAAAGCACTGGCTATAAGATCCTACATTTCTCCTACTGTTTTCACCATCATCATTACTATTACAGTACTTACTACTACTATTACATTTCTATAACACCCTTCATCCAGAGATCACAGGGCGGTTTATAATTCAGTGCCTCTTCTAGATCACAGAAATGCATCTTCTTTAAATAGCATGCCATGAAATCTTGAGCTTCCTTATTGCTAGTTTTTTCTCTCCTAGAGACAGACGTTTGAAAATAAACACAGACTGAGGTCATAGCATGGGGGTAGAGAGAGAATAGACTAGATTAATGCAAGTAATCTGTCAGCCAGAAACTTGATAAAAGACTGAACCCTCTTATCTCTAGTCTGCAGAAGCTCCAAATCAAAATGATGTTCTATATAATAATGGCTAAAAGTTGCCAGTGTATTAAAAGAAAACACAGACACACAAAGCTTATTTGGCTAATCATGCCACTTTCTCAATCAAGTGGTCAATCTGCTTTATATACAAGAATAAGGTGTGGCACTTTGTCTACACTTTACCACCTCTGCAGAATGAAATTTGGACCCAATGACTTTAGATTACCATGAACCTACTACCCAGGTAAATGGAGTCTTTAATAGCAAAAAATATGTTTACATTTTATGGGGAAGTTTTCTAAGTTGTATTTCTTAACACAGAACTCCTCTGAAGGTTTCTGGCTCTCATAACAAATTCTGAGCTGCTGCCATTAATTCTTTCCCCTTCTCAAGTTCTATATTAGTAGTATCATAGATCTAGGGTACCAGGGCCTGTTAGTGGATGGTAGAAATTAATAAACAGTAGTATTTAGATACTAATTGGGATACAAGGGGGAAATACAAGCTGAAGAACTGTACCAGAAGAAGAAATTCCTGGCTTTGCTTATGCAAACCAGCCTGGCCAGGCTAGCAAAATACAGAACCATTGAGCAACAATGAGGACTCAGGTATTGGGCCATTAAGAGCAATGGGCAATGCAAAAAGTGATCCTTCCCCTCTACTCAAGGAGTGGACAGATGTAGGAGATTTGGAAGGCTGTCACAGTGATGATGACTAGCATGATGCCATAGAAAAAGCTTGCTGGAGCTATGAGAGCAGTGAGAGACACTCTAAGGATGTGATGTTCTGCACCCCTTCCACGGAAGACAGGTGTAAACATGTGTAAAATAAACCACTAGCCTCTGCCGTGCCTCGATTTTCCCAACAGAAACAACTCTGAGAGAGTACCTGGAATCTTGCTACCACTTGGCAGAGATTGGGAGTGGTGCACAACCTTTGCAACAGTAGATTACTGCTGCACCTTTGATCTGTGATACTGAAGCCTATGAAGGCTTCTCCTGAGATGGAAACAGAAGCTTCACAAATTTTGCTGTTGGGACCATAACAGGTAGAGAGGGAATTAAACTCCCCTATGCACCCCCCTATAAGGCTACTATCTGTGTAACAAACAAACAAACAAAAAAGCACTCAGTTGCATTCACACAGTTAGTTTGGCCCATGCCATGCTATACAGATGTGAGCAGGAGTAGCAAGGAGGACTTGTGCAGGATTTTCCTTCTTCAGAGCTGAGCATGAAGTACAGGAAAAGAATCATTTTCCTTCTTGAGTCTTGTGTGCCCAAGGTCTCACTGGCAAGCACAAACAGCTGTTGGCTATAATCCAAGCCCAAATCTGCACAGTTAGTCCAGTGGCATTTGAATTCCAAAGCCATACTAGCTAATTTCAGCATTCTCTGGTTTTCTTTGCAGTATGTTTCTACTAGCGGAAAATGGGCTGTGATATGAGCCAATACTGATTTCTAACATAAACATACCTTGCAGAGTAAGTTTCAAAGATCCTGACTAATTTTTTTACACACACACACACACACACACACACACACACACACACACACTATCACCTGCTGTTCAAATCCTGTTCAGCTTTCAGGAATCAGCTAAGTATTGTCTCCACTCTTTTGTGCATGACTCCTAGCTATCCTGGTAAGTAATCCCAGCTGCAGTTCCAATCATTAAAACATTCATCCTAGTTTCTGAAAAGAAAACCATGCTCAACTATGGTCTATCATTGCTTAATTCACTTCAAGATTTTATTTTTACTACTCTCATTTCTTCATGAAAAAGCTCAAGGCAGATAATCTTCTTGTTACACAATTAAGACTGTTCCTCAAGGCTGAAAGGCCAATGTTACTCTCATCAATTTTCTCCAATTTTCTTCAAACTATAGCTTGAAATAGTTCTCTCTCTCTCTCTCTCTCTCTCTCTCTCTCTCTCTCTCTCTATTTTTGTAAATTCTTCATCTAGACAAACGCTAATTAAATTCATGTGCAAAGAAATTTGCAATGAATTAAATCACAAAGGTGAAGTAAAACAAGACAGGTTTCTTCCAAATGAGCTTCAATTTAAATGAGCAATTTTTCATTATCTCACGGTATTTGTATAGCTTGCCACTTGAGAAAGCATAATGCCCAGCTTATTGTTCAACTTAGTGCAGGTGGCAGGGATGGGTGAATCTGTCAGTTTTAGTTTCTCTCAGGTTCTCAATCATAAGTTCATTTCTTCACATATCCATGTCAGGGGTTTTTTTTTTTAAATTTAAAAAGTTGTTGGAAATTCATCACTGAATTTCTACTAATATACACTTATTTGTGTGTAATTTTACATAAACACATTTTCACAAAGCAGTTTTCCAAAATATAATTCATTTTAATGTTGTTTTCCTTAATGTATGCATTTTTGCACACATTTCTACTGGACAGGAGAACTGCATTGCAAAATTCAGAGAAGTGCAAATTTCAAAGAATGTCTGTTTTAGTTTGCATCTTGTTAAGGAAAGTGTGCTAGGTAAGTTCACCTTTAAATGCAAACTGAATTCTCATACATGCATAGCAGGTGAACAACCCCTTTTGTTCTTACTAGCATTGATGCATAACCATATACCCGTATTTTTCGCACCATAGGACACACTTTTTCCCCTCCAAAAATGAAGGGGAAATGTGTGTGCATCCTATGGTGCGAATACAGGCTTTCGCTGAAGCTGGAGAGCGAGAGGGGTCGGTGCGCACCGACCCTCTCGCTCTCCAGGCTTCAGGAGAGCCCCACCACCAGCCCCACAAGCCCGGGGGACAGCGGGGAGGCGGAACACCGCCATCCCGCTGTCCCCCGACTTGGTTAGAAGGCTGGCGGGGGGAGAAGCCTGCTCCTCCCCGTCGCCAGCCCCGCAAACTCGGGGGACAGCGGGAGAGGCGCAGAGCGCCCTTCCCGCTGCCCCCTGACTTCGCTAGAAGGCTGGCGGGGGGGAGAAGCCTGCTCCTCCCCGTCGCCAGCCCCGCAAACTCGGGAGACAGCGGGAGAGGCGCAGCGCGCCCTCCCGCTGTCTCCCGACATGGTTTGGAGGCTGGCGGAGGGCTTCTTCCTCCCCCAGCCCGGAAAGCTCCCAGAGGATGCCAAAGCTGCGCGCAGCTTCGGCATGGCTCTGGGTCCCGTTCTGGGGGAGGGGGAAGCTCGGGCTTCCCCCGCCCCAGCCCCGCGTCTCCAGCCGGGAGACGGTTGCGGGGGGCTGCTTTAGCCCCGCGCGTGCTCTCCCGGCTGGAGAGGTGACGCTCGGCTATGGAGGCTCCTGCCATAGGCGCGCGTCACCTCTCCAGCCGGGAGAGGGTCGCGGGGGGCTGCTTTAGCCCCGCGCGCGCTCTCCCGGCTGGAGAGGTGACGCGCGCCTATGGCAGGAGCCTCCATAGGCGCGCGTCACCTCTCCAGCCGGGAGAGCACGCACGGGGCTAAAGCAGCCCCCCGCGACCCTCTCCCGGCTGGAGAGGTGACGTGCGCCTATGGCCGCTGCTCCCTGACCTGCTCTTTGGGGCTGGTGGTGGGCTTCCCCCGCCAGCCCCAAAGAGCAGGTCGAAAGGAACCTGAAGCCTGGAGTGCGAGAGGGGTCGGTGCGCACCGACCCCTCTCGCTCTCCAGGCTTCCAAGGTAGCCGCCTGAACGCACCTTAAACGGCACCTTGTTTTAGAACGGGAAAACAAAAGGGGGAAAATTCTCCCACTCTCTGCGCAGAGCCTCCTGCCGCTTCGCTGAAGGGGCGCTGGGCAGAGAGCAGAAGAATTTTTTTCCCTTGTTCTCCCCCCTCTAAAACAAGGTGCGTCCTATTGTCCGGTGCATCCTATGGTGCGAAAAATACGGTACATAAGTCGGTACGAAATGCCAAATCTATTATCCTAAAGTGTTAGAATGGGAGTTCTTACTTAGTCTGTAAGGCAATTCACCCAAAAGGCTAACACCCTCAGGAGACACTTTTCAGGGGATTCTGAGGGCTGCAGCAATGGGGGCAGGAAATTCCCCTTCCTCAGAAGTCATTTCACAGGCTTCTGTTGGATATAAGCCAGTGTCATTTGCGATTAGTAGTATCTTGGCTTTGGCACAGATTTTGAAAAGGATGAG
The DNA here is from genome assembly GCF_964234715.1 of Podarcis melisellensis. Lineage (NCBI taxonomy): Eukaryota > Metazoa > Chordata > Lepidosauria > Squamata > Lacertidae > Podarcis > Podarcis melisellensis. The sequence goes on from NC_138538.1 coordinate 35,750,188, forward strand.
CACACGGACTTCCCCATAGTTGGCTGCAGAAAGAGGCCCATTTCCTTCCTTTTCCAAAATTACCAAATGGGAAAACACATTGGTTTTGCTTGCATGTACTAGATAAAGCTTTAATAAAGTCACTAAAATACTGGATTCATTCCTCAGAAACAGTAATAAGAAAGTGGCAAATAAAAAGCATGAAAAAACAAAAAGAGGAAGAAGCCAAGTGAAAGGAGAATTAAGCGTCCTTTTTTTATTTTAAAGACAGCCAGCTCAGACAGAACCAGAAATCATTGTCTGCTGAGGAAGTATTGCACATATTTTGCAGAAATGAAATCAGTTTAGTCTATACCACATGAACAACCTGAAACTGGAACCCATATTCAAATCTCTCCCAAGAGAAAAGAGACAAGACGGCATTATTAAATGCTTTTATTCAAACAGGCTTGCTTAAAAAAAAAAAGTTTGTGCATACACTCAGCTTTCATCCCTCAGTATCCAGAGTAGGATAGGCAGTAAGCATCTGATTTTCCTCTTCCTAATATGTGGAACAGAAAAGAAGAATGACTTATCTCCCTTCCTTGTTCTGTTTGGAACAAGATGAGGAGTCAACTCAGGTGTAACTCAGGCAGCCAAGTCTGGAGTCTATAGACTACAGCTGCCATATACACATCAACTACCTATGTTAAAAAATGGAAAGGCAGAAAGGGAGCTTGAAGAGAAGATCTGAAGGGGTGTCTCCACCCACATTGTTCAGCCCAGACACTGAGGTCCAGCTCCAAGGGCCTTCTGCGAGAAGCAAAGCTACAGGAAACCAGGCAGAAGGCCTTCTCGGTAGTGGCACCTGCCCTGTGGAACGCCCTTCCATCTGATGTCAAGGAAATAAACAACTATCTGACTTTTAGACGACATCTGAAGGCAGTCCTTTTAGGGAAGTTTTTAATGTTTGATGTATTATCGTGTTTTTAATATTTTGTTGGAAGCCACTAGAGTGGCTGCGGAAACCCAGCCAGATGGGCGGGAGATGATAGATGATAGATAGATAGATAGATAGATAGATGATAGATGATAGATAGATAGATAGATGGATAGGTAGATAGATAGATAAGCACCAGAGCATCCCCTCTTCCTTCTGCATTGGTAATGCCTCCATACATCTTTGTATCCCTTCCCACCAAAAGCATGCAGCTCCTCCTTTTTCTAGGCTTTATAGGCTGAGAGTTTTAACTGCCAAGTACTTCAAATATTTATGATAATTCTATGACATTCCTGTACCTCTGGCAGTGACAGTGGTGGGTCAGTGTGCAGTGGGGGTACAGGGTGGATTAAGAGAAGTCAGAACACTTACAGATTTCAAAGCAACTAGACAGGTTTTCAAAGATGGCATCTTGTTTTCTTTCCTTTCACGTTTGTGAGACTTTTAGCAAAACTGATATTTGTTTTGCTGATCTGTGCTTTGATTTGATCTCTCATGCAACTTGCTGTGGCAACAGCAAGTGCCCAGACTACTCATTCAAATGCCTTCTAATTAATTTTAATACAGACAAGTGGGGACTTGCAACAATTCATAGCAGGTAAAGGCAGTGGAAAGGAGGTGTTTTTTCCTTTTTGCTCAACAAATTGATTCCCTGAGTGGGTTTGTTTGTTTACAGATTCCCATGAGGCTGGCAGACAGAAAGTTCCAGCTGCTGCGCCCCAGAAGAACCCAGGATCTAACAGCATAGCAGCAGTGGATTTTGCAGCAAATGTTCTGCAAACTCGATCCCTGGTTGCTTTTATTGGGTGTTAATTGTCTTTAAATTCCTTTAAACAATCACATGTTTTTACAGTGGCCCTAGAAGATATTGAGGTAGAACAGTCTTACAGCAGTAGCAGTAGCTCTCTTTTAGCTTTTAGGCAGCACTAAAACATTCATTACAGATTTTGCCCTTGCCTGGGTGACTCCATCTGGCACACAACTCAATTAATACAGCTTAATGTGGGAGGAATCTAGTGGAGCTCCCTACCTGTTGACAACAGGCAGGCCCCATTGCTGTGCTCTATCTGGCAACTGCTTAAAACATTAAAAAATAAAATAAAATTTGGCAAACCTACCCAGACATGTAGAATGCAGACATGTGCTTTGATCTCTTTTTGCTTACAGCTGATTTAACTTTCTTAAGAATTGTTTAAATGTCTTTTATCAATGATTTTAATGTTTTAATTTTTATTTTTGTAAATGACTTATTAGTTTTATTACAATCAAACAGGATATAAATGTTGTGAAATAATAATAAAATTATAAATACTAATAAAATATACTATGGTAATCTATGTTCTTACTCATTAATAGCCATGCACAAGTCTACCAATGGCATCACTTGTCTTCACATGCTCCAACCCATCCTTATTTGTCTCTAACTTTTACATAACGGGCACCTTCAGACTGAATAAAAAGCTAAGAGGAATGACTTTATATGATTGATTGCCACGCCGTTTCACTAAGAACAATGCCATTTTATACAAGTTGTATTTTTGCCACCTCTCCTCTCCTCTTGCCTAGACATTATCCTCAGAATAGCTAGGCTTAAAAAGTTACTTATAAAGTTATGTAATTATTATTATTTATTATTTATACCCCGTCCATCTGGCTGGGTTTCCCCAGCCACTCTGGGTGGCTTCCAACAAAAGATTAAAAATACATTAAAACATCAGTCATTAAAAACTTCCCTAAACAGGGCTGCCTTCAGGTGTCTTCTAAATGTCAGATAGTTGTTTATTTCTTTGACATCTAATGGGAGGGCATTCCACAGGGTGGGTGCCACTACTGAGAAGGCTCTCTGCCTAGTTCCCTCACAGCGAGGGAACCGCCAGAAGGCCCTCGGCACTGGACCTCAGTGTCTGGGCTGAATGATGGGGGTGGAGATGCTCCTTCAGGTATTCAGGGCCAAGGCTGTTTAGGGCAGGCATAGGCAAACTCTGGCCCTCCAGATGTTTTGAGACTACAATTTCCATCACCCCTGACCACTGGTCCTGTTAGCAAGGGATGATGGGAATTGTAGTTCCAAAACATCTGGGTGGCTGGAGTTTGCCTATGCCTGGTTTAGGGCTTTAAAGGTCAGAACCAACACTTTGAATTGTGCTTGGAAACGTACGTGTTTTGTTATTTACCCTTGCAGAAAACACCAACAGACAAAAAATTGTGGTGGTTCATTCTTCTTGTTTTTTCTTTAAGCAGTTAAGCAAATACATACATTTACCAAGCAAGCCTTGTTTTCATCACCGCCAACCGAAAAAGCAAAAAAGGGGTAAGCATAAATTAAATGTGATGAAAACACTTAAAAATACTAGGCGGATAAGGTCTATTGAGAACCAAATCATGCCAATATGTCTCCTAGCAACAGAATTTAACCCTGTACAAATATTGTACTGCAGAGGAGGCCTCAGAAGAGGACTGATAGAAGCCAGCGAGGATAGTTAGGTATTCAGAGGAAATATCTGTATTGCTGCTTCTGCCTGTTGAGACTCCTAAAGCTGCTGTTCACCAGGCCAATTTTTTAGAACAACATGCTGAAACATGACAGTTAGAACAAGATCTTCAAGTTGCACTATTCTTCTGTGATGAAATGAGAACAATTCTGATTTTAAAATGATGCGTTTGAATTTGTAATAATCAAGGTGTTTAACCAGAGCACTTTCTGTACCTGTTATCAATTTGGACATGAAATGCCAATATATAGGTGGCTACATACCATTTAAGGTCCAAGACTGCTAATAAAGCCTGAACTGTTGAACAGTATATAAACCATTGCTAGTGAACAATATATCTTTGGGTAGAAAATGAGGACAGCACCTGCAGCAGCACTCTTGCATAGCAGCTCTTCCAGTAATTTATAGCTTACCTTCAAGGCTTCTATGACAACATCTCGGGCTTCTAGTTCCCCTTCAAGAATGCTAAATAGTGTCAGTAGTTCAGGTTTGCTGAGTTTGTCCAGATTCATCTTGAACACCTGGAGAGAGAGAGAACATTAAGCTAGATACTGTTTTTGAACAGCCAGCAAGCATACTTTTATAATGCCATAAAGAACTTATGACATACAAGTTTGAAGTTTCCAAGGTCTCAGTCTGGAAGCTCCTTTAAAAAACCCACCCACCCAACACTTCTCTTTTTTATGGCCAGCTTAATTACTTTGCAAATCAGCAATCCTTCACCGTTTCTCCTGGGCTCACAAGCATATGCACACCCAGATGGCCTGGGAACAACACAACTTTTAATACAGCAGCATTAGCAACCAAGTAACAACCCATTTAACTAGGATAATGAGAGGGCTCATTAACCAAACTTGGCATTTAGACTATATAGCTAAATATCCCATTGAGAACCATTCTAAAGCCCTACGATTTTAAACTTTAAAATTAATGTTTGAAATACTACATAGAGTGTGGCAAAACCACATCCTACACACAGACACTCTCTGACAAATTTTCAAGGCATTCACTCATGCTGGAATCACTAGCAGTCATCCTATCTAATAAATTTGAAGCCCCATCTATTAGAAGTCACTACGATACCAATCACTTGAAAGCATATTACCCAAAATCAGTTTCCTCACACATTTTGAGTCCAACTACTCACCTTATTCCATCAAATAGTCAAAAAATAAATTACAGCAAGCAAGCATCTTGAAATTATGATATATCTATCTCAGCGTTTCTGTATGCTTAAGAGACTATTGCATGCAAAATGCTCCACATCCATTACCACTTTGCAAGTGATTTGTATTATTCTATGCTGATCTAAACAAAGACACATTTAGATTTGTTTAAGGCATAGTAGTGATCCAGCTGCTCAGAGAAGATGTATGAATGTACTGAATATGTCATAAGAAACTAGGCCATCTGCTGAATTCTCACTGCATTTATTGGATCAGTCCCATACTGGAGTTCAAGATGAAATATTAGGTTCTTCAGCAGAACATTAAAGATGTCAAAGGCAGGGCAGGGAGAGTAAAGACACTGCTGGTCTCATTAGAGATTCTTCTCCAAATGAATGCATAAGTATGGCTCTTTGTGATATTGTGGCAGCTTGAACCCAGCATAACTGCTCATTACAACAGTCAGCATACCATGTACAGGTACATTCAGTACTGCAGATAAACAAGTTGACTGTCTAGGGGAAGTTTAAACACTTTGGAAAACTCACAAATGCCTGCTTTCATAATTTCCAACAAGACCAGACAGACCTAAATTGGTACCGACACAACAGAGGAGGTGATATGTTGATCTTGAAGTTAGCCACATTTCCCTGCTTTCTGAAATCCTTCCCTCAGGCACACATTTGCACTGTTACTATAACTTCCTGGCAACTCCAACAGGCCCTTCAGGAAGACACTGCTACATAAAGCAAAATATGATGGAGCACAATTTACTTAAAAATACAGTGGTACCTTGGGTTAAGAACTTAATTCGTTCTGGAGGTCCGTTCTTAACCTGAAACTGTTCTTAAACTGAAGCACCACTTTAGCTAACGGGGCCTCCCATTGCTGCTGCGTGGCAGCCGTGTGATTTCTGTTTTCATTCTGAAGTAAAGTTCTTAACCCAAGGTACTATTTCTGGGTTAGCGGAGTCTGTAACCTGAAGCGTCTGTAACCTGAGGTACCACTGTAAACCATTCCAAACAGTAGTACACCTTTGTCTTGGGTTTTTACATCTACCTGTAGAGTTTGATGAGTTGCATAAAGTTCTCAGAACCTTGACAAGAAATAGCACTTCTCTACAGAAAAGCTGTGAGATAGAAGTAGCAGCAAATGGTTGGTAACTGAAGTTCAGAAATGCTTTACTCAACAGCAGTAAACAGATGGCCATATACTCCACTGATTGTAATATAAAAACCCAAAATCTGACAGATATTTTCATGTTGGGAAGGGTTGACATCTGTACTGTAGACTGAAGCTGCTTCTTGTTCTTATCAGGGTTTCTACATCACGCTATAATTTATACACTTGTAGATTTTCTTTAGGTGTCTTATACTACCTACCTTTGAATCCATTTATTATTTTCACAGTTACTAAACCTAGATAGGGCAGGGAACTATCTGTTGCAGAAACATAGACCACATAATTTTGTTAGTATGCTTTCTTCTTCTCTACCCTGTGACTAGTAAGTTCTGTGCTACCCTCAAATTTTTAAAATGTCACCAAGAAATGCACACACATTCTAGTCAGAGTGAAGCAGCACAATTATTTTGTGAAGACAGCAACTTGCATTTCATTTGTAGGCTGAACAGGAATTACTGTCAAAAGCCTCCTTCATGTTAAACCTAAACAAACCATGACTATTGCAAGACTATTGCAACAAGAGTGACATTTCTGAATTATATTGTTTCAACAAATACACCAATCAGAAAAAAACACTGGTGGTGGCATTCTGAAAGGCCAGCCCAATACAGTATAGCAATATGTACCAGCAGTGAGGGTTTTTCTTTTTTAAGATCTGTGTTTGAAGGTTTTGCCTCAGATGCCTGGTGCTATTTCCTTGGCATAAACTACAATAAACAGAGGTCAGCATTTTCCTGCAATTATTGAAGATATTTCCTGTCCTTCTAAACTCTTTGACAACACATACCTGTTACTGAAACAAGGCTCCTCTGTGCACAAACCTCATTTAAATTCATTGTATCCAAGTAACTCTGGAATTTTCAACACTTCAAAAACTCCCCTATGTGCAAGCTGAGAATATGCTGTCATTTTCATGTAATGTGGAATGTATTACTTCCTTGTGGTATATATGCAAGCACAGCAATGTCTACAGAAGTTTACATGTATAGCGCTAATTCAATTTATTGTATACTTTAGAGATTAAAAAGTTATTTCCATTAATCTATTGCTAAAAAGTGTCCACAACCCACTTACTCTAGGGCAGTTGCAGCATCCTTAAACTGAGTAATTTTTAAGTAGACTGTGAATGCAGCCTAAAAACCGCAACTCAGATTGTGTTTACCCAGATGTCAGTAGCCTCAGAAGAAAAATCAGTTGACGTTAATAAGTAAATACAGTATATAGGGCAGCCCCTTAAAAGCACAGTTCAATGCATGTCTACTAAGAAGTAAAAAATGAGTAAAGCCTTGTGGCACATCAAAAGCTTTATGGCACAAAGTATTTACAGTCTACATGGTATAGAATGCCAAGTATACAATGGGACTCAAAAAATGTTATTTAGGCAGCAATCTTATGCCCACTTACCCAGAAGTAACTCACAATCACATCACACACTGTCCATCTCAAGTCACACTTCAGTTGGGTCCAATTGCTTACTATAAAGTTTCACAACTCAGAACTTTGCATATAAAATCTCAGAGATGCAATTTTCTTCATTTGAGGAAAAAGCATCACTTTCCCACAATCACTAGCCTCTTATCTCTGTCTCGTACTAAAGATATGAAGAAAAATGAACCTGGAAAAATCTAAAAGCCAAGTACCGGTATGTATCCTTGTGCCAAACAAAAATATATTATTATTTTTCTATGCTGACTGATAGTTACTTAAAATAAAGGTCTTCCTTTTTAAAAAAGAAAAAGAGGGATTCATTCAGCAACAGCCATATAAATATCTGTATGTACAAATCTGATATTTTTTGCTCAGTCTTCATGTGCACAAGAAATCCAATTAAATGACTTCTCAGTGATTGCAAAGGCATTCAGTACTTTCTAAGTACTGATATGGTAAAATCACAGGCTCCTCTACATTTATAGTCTGTGAGGATGCAGTTTTTTGTATTTCTAATTTTTTTCTGCAGAACTCTTGCTGGTACTGCTACCGCTTTGCTTCAGGTTTAAAATGCAACAATAATCTTCACTGTCTTTTGAGAGGCATTTTCAGAGGCATTTTATTGAGAAGGCATTTTATTGAGAAGCCAAATTCCAACGCTAGGAAAGGTACTTGATGCACATTCTTTCCATCATCAGAAAGACATGCCTGTTATTTTATTTATTCTGTCACCAATTCTCTTGCACTTCCCTCTTTGCTGTACTGTAAATTTCCAGCACTGTTCTGAGAATCAGCTAGCAATGATGCCAAGTGATAGATCTAAGCCAGCACTTTGTCCATTAAAGGCAGAGTTTGCAACAGTCACATCTATGGGGCCTGTGAATTGGAGGCTGTTCTCAAAGAAATGCTGTTCATGAATATCACTCACACAGGCCAGGCTGTGTGACTTGGAAGCACCTAAAAAGAGACTAGAAATAGCTAACTGGTGCTGTAAAGAATGAATCCTTGGATTTGTCAAGCCAAATCTGGTTCACAGCATCAGCTGGCATGTATCTGTTCACATTCAGCAATGGAAGCAGAACAGATATGATCAGAACTAGCCTGTCTATGTTTGGTTTTTTTACTTATAGAAGAGGGGTAGCCAACATGGTGCCCTTCAAAAGTTTTGGACAACTCCCATCTGCTCCAAGTAGTTTGGCCCATGGGCAGGAATGATAGGAATCAAAGTTAATAACACCATAAACTGATGAAAGTTACTCCTTGCCACCAACGAACATGCTATGAATGAGGTCTTTCAACGGGAGGGCAACCCATCGAAAACTGGTTGAAAACCTCTATCAAAATCAGCTTGTTTCCTAAACCATAGTTCCTTCAGCCATGGTAATACATTCACCCCAACATAAGAATGAAATAAGACCAACGTCTTTGGGTGTAGGGGCTCCTCTTCAGACATTGGTGTGTTTAGTGCAAACATACAAAGAGGATTTCTAAGTGCATTTGGTTGAACAAGTTTAGAAACCTCCCTGTGACTGGGAGCCCAGTTAAATCAGAAATGAAAAGCTTGGATAGCTCAGTTGGCTAGATAGAGCAGGGTGCTGATTGCAGGTTCCATCCCCGTTTGGGAAAGCTGCATATTCCTGCATTGCAGGGGGGTGGACTAGATGATTCTCAGGGTATCTTCTAACTCTATCTACAATTCTATGCTTCTATGAAGAGAAGCCCATGCACCTGAGGTCAGAGCTCCAATGCACCACCCAGATAAAATGTTTGAGCACAGCTTATGTCTTACTGGAAGAAGTTTCAACTTGTGTGCCTTCATCCAACATGAAGTGATGGGCAGCAGCAGGGATTTTAAAGTTTTTTGCCATCTTGAAATTATCAGAGGCACAAACCCTGAGTAAAATATAGATAAATGGCAGCACCCTTGTTTCATAAACCATATAGCTAGATAGAAAGCTGCACAAAGCCTACTGTATCATACAAAGTCTCTGCTGGTTTACCTTCTTCAATTCTCCAAATTGAAGACAGTAGCTTTATTTCTCCAAACTGAAGATAGTAGCTTCAATTCATTTCTCTCAATCATCCCCCTAATACAGAGCTTTTTTTTTTTCAATTCACGTCATATCATATTCTGGTGATTCTAACTGGATATCATTCTGCCTAATCCAGGGACTGCTAAACATTTACTCTGAGATACAAGCTAGCCTTTCAAGGGCTTTCCTCATTCATCCTTGTACATACTCTTAGTACAGTAGTTGCAAATGTGTGAAAGGCAGCTTTTCCAAGTAAATCAAATAGAGCCTTTACCAGGGATGGGAAAAGGACTGTTCAGTGTCCCCCAACCATTCTATATCTATAATAAAATAATGCAAAAGGGGACCTTTTACGTGACATGGCATGAAACCCAGAACTGAATCAAGGGCAGGCCACTTGGACTTCACGAGCAGGAAGACATACGCCATCCTTCAGGAGGCAGCCATGCATTCTGATTAATTGTGCAAAGTTACCTCCCATGCACATGAACAATTGTTTCATTCTCACTTTCCTCCACACCTCCCTCCACCCTTACTTTACATCTTGGATTTCTCAGTCAGAAGGAGTGTAAGAAAAAAATACAGTCTGACACAACTTGTTTCCAAAAGAGGCAGACAGTGTTCAGCGTGGAAATCCCCATTTTAGTCTGCCTGAGGTAAGCCAACTGGAGACAGCAGCAACAATGAAAGCTGAAAAAGGCATGGGGAAGTGAAGAACACACAAGATTATCTAGTGGTGTCCTAAGATAACATTAAAGCCATTAAAGCTATGTCACTAGTGGGTCCTGGAATAGTCTGTTGCATTATGGGATCTTGAGAATTATAATTCTGAGTTTAATCCAGATCACTGTTTGCTGCCTGAAACGTTTAGAATGGCCATATGGCCATCTGGTTTCTTTCCATTTCCTCCATTGAAGTCACTGGCATGTGTGTAGTGTTGCACGTGAACAAACTATAGTTGCCGCAACATTTCTGCTTAATATTGGAGGCACAATAGCCAAAGCGGTGAGGATAACAAATTATCAAATTTACAAAATGCATAGCAATAGTTTTGGGTGGTGGCAGTTAAAGAGATCTGCAGGAGCATATTTGTATTATTATAGTCAAAAGGAAATACATACAAATCTGTTCATGAGCATAGGAATTAAAAGTTTTAAAATCATATTCTTCAATATATCCAAATCAGAACCTCAATCTTTGTTTCCTGCCAATCCAAATTAATTACTGCTAGCAATAGTTAGAAATATAACATCTTCATTTTTAGGAAAAAAAACTAGAACATACAACTAATTTCCTATACAACAGTGTATTTGCTTTTAGAATTCCTGCAGACTTATGCTGTCAGTGCTGTTATGGGCACTAAACACACCTTCAACAAACACAGATTCAGTATAGCAGTGGCATGCAAGCGCAATAACTTTAAAAGAAGCAGAGATATTGGAGGTAGTGGCTAGAGTAAGTTACAGTGATGGCAAACCTTGAGGAACCATATCATACATTAATATTGATTTTTGAAAATACAAATAAGTCAGTTTTTAATTACTAAATTAGTAATCTCATTATTCAGAAATTTTCTAAATTAAAAAAAATCATTCTAGGAAGAAATGCTTTACAATATTCTCTAATGTCATACAAAACTACATACCACTGCAGGTGACATGTAAGATCACTATAATATTAATTGAGAGGATGTCAAAACATAAAGTGATTGCCAGAATCCTTCACTGAGTCATGAATAAAGTTTGAAATATAGTAAACAAATTGTCATGTACTGCAAATGTTTCAGTAGTCCAAAGCAGCCCTTTATTTAAGCAGTCAATATAAATACTTTCTATTTTTGTTTCAGCCATTTGCTTTTCCTAGTCTCGATCTGTTTCCAGAAAGAAGTCCTATCGAACACTATCCTGGCACCCATTAAAAAGAAATAAAAACCCTCAATTCTTTTCTGATACTTACCAAATTGTTTTCAAGCAGATCTAAAACAATCCAAAACCAAACATATTCATACAGCAATCCTCTAAAGAAGTCTGTGACCACAAGGTTTATCTGACCTGCTCCTGCCCAAAACATACCTTTGTGCTCACGGTACCCCCACAATCACCAGTCATTTTCATTTCCCTCTCTTTGTTGTTATCACACCAAAGACTCATTTTATTACTTAGAACAAATAAATACACTTTCATCCATTCAAAATATGCTTTTAAAAACTTGCTCAGCTTGGGCATGTGCAAAGTAATTCATGCTGTATCACCAAACTACCACAACCATCCTTACACTTCTGAGATTGTGAGGATTCTCAGTAAAATCTTGATCAGCAGCACTTCTCATTTAGGAAATTAAATATGGATTACAAGACGACCAAACCTTAGAATCTCTCTCTCACACACACTTAGCTCCCAAGTCCCAGAAATGCAGGGTCATTTCACACATTATATAGTTGTAATTGTGTTTTCCCATGATAGGATCTGTTACAACTGTGCAAGCAAACACTTATTTTTGCCAAATGTAAAATTATTATTTTTTGCAATAACTTTTATTGATCATCAGTTGCATTTGAAGGTGCAGACTGATCTCTGAAGGGGCCCTACACCCAGTTCCTGCTTTTCCTTTGGGGACTTGCTCAATGCATCCCCCTCTCCCTAGTACCTGATGTTCTAAAACAAGGGCAGGGTACCCTTTTCTGACAGAGCGCCAGATTATTACCATCGCTCTGAGGGCCAAGTGGACGAGGCCAAAAGTTAAGGGGGAGCTAAAGCTGAATGAAAAACAGAGCCTTTAAAAAGAAATAAAAAAATAACCAGCATCTCCAAACGTAAATGCAAAACACACAGAGAGAACATTTTTTAAAAAATAAATACATGAGCAGCTGTAGTCTTAAAAAATGATAATCAAAAGCTGTGCTCTCTAACCAAACAAACAGAGAGAGCATTTCAAACCTGCCGCTCCAAACTTAAACTCGAAGGAAGCTTTTCTAAGCCAGCAGCTCCAAACTTACATGCAAGGCAACGCACAGAAGGCAGGCAACGCTGAAGTAGGCAAGCTCCCGATGGAAGACTTTATCAGTGACCGAGTGAAACAAAGCAAACAGCCTTTTTCACCGGGTGGAGGAGGGAAAAACACACAGAGAGAAACAAGCAGCCTTCTCCCCCCCCCCCCCGGGTGGAAGGGTGGGAAACACGCAGAGAGAAACAGGGAGCTCCCTTTCCTTATGCAAAAAAGCTCAGCGAGGGGAGGACCCGGAGAAAGCAGCCCTTACCAGAGCGATTCGCAAGGAGTGCCTTCTCCAGCCTGGCCTGAATGCAGGAAGGAGGAAATAGCGACGTCTTTCTGAGAGCCCAGGGCGTCCTTAGCAACCACCTTAGCGACGGACCCTCTGGCGCCAAATTCAAAAATGCTTCCAGGAAAAGCTTCAGTCGGGGCTGCTTGGCAGAAATGTAGCAGTGGAGGCTTTTCTGTCCCAACCAGCGCTGGATATACGTATAAACTAAACAAGTTAAAGCTTAGGGCCCCACTCTCTTGGAGCGCCCCCCCACAAAAAAGCAAAGGGGGGGGACACACACAAACCGGGGTGTACATTTCCAAAATATAAGATAAAAAACAAATAAAATAAAATCTACATAATCTACATACAGCAACAGTGTTTTGTGTTCTGTAGGCTCCTATGATGTAAGTAATGGGCCCCGCCTGCTAGCCTGCTCCCTAAAATATAATCGATTCATTCATTTCTATATATAGGGTGCCTACATTCTGCATGTGTAAATGGCTTTAGATACCTATTGGGTCCATAAATTACCGCACAGCATATATTCAACACAAAAAACTGCAACAATTTGTTGTTGACAAAGGACAGCTGGACATCTAAAGGGCCCCATTAGCTTCAGTAGCTTAGGGCCTCATCAAACCTAAATCTGGCCCTGGTCCCAGCGCTTCAGCAAGCAAAAGAGTCTGTGGCAGTTGGGGGTTAGGACTGGGCATAGGAACCAAGCCCTAGGGACCAAGATCCCTTTGTCACCCCCCCAATAAAATATTTGAGCCCCACCCCCGTTAATGGGCAATGCCATTCAAACGGTGTGTGTGTGTGTGCTACATCATGTGTGATATTTTTGATGAGATTTTTGATGACACGCACCTAAAAGGTTTATCTGGAAATACTTCCTGAATTGAAGTTAAGGCCATTGCTGATGCAATTGGTAAGTTCGAGTCTGTGGTATCCCTTCTTACATGGTAAGAGATCCTTTTTGAAGTCAATCTTACAGCAAGCTACTACAAAATTAGGAAGATGATTTAAATTCAGCTACAAGCCAGTTGCAAATGACCAAATGACTGCAAGTGTGATGAAAAAATTTCCAGCAAGTTCTGCTACTGAGATTGCAAAGCAGCTAGAAATACTAGTACCAAATTTTGAGACAGAACAAGTTAGAAAATGAGAAAGAAACTGAAATATGAAGCCTTAGAAGAGGCACCACAAACTCCAAAGAAGAAATTCAAAACAGGTTTCTACTATGCTGTCTTAGATATGGCCATACAGTTTGTGGAAGAGAGATTCCAACAGCTACAACAATATAATTCTCTATCTGGCTTCCTGTATGATATATACAGTATCAACAAAAAAGCTTCCTGAAGATGTACGTACTTTAGGCCAGCAGCAATTTGGAAAATACATTGATGCACAATGGAAGCAAGATATTGATACTGAAGATCTGTGCCATGAACTTATAGCTATAGCTCGAAGACTTCCAAAGTCCATGTTGCCACAAAGTGTATTTCTTTTCACACTACAACAAAAACTCCTGGATAATTTGTCTAATGTATCTGTTGCTCTAACGATCCTTCCCACACGTTTAGTGCCAGTGGAAAGTGCTGAATGCAATTTCTCAAAGCTCTAATTTACAAAAACTTACATAAGCTCAACAACGTTGCAAAATATAATTGCTTGGCAACTATATAGACTTATCTGCTCAACAATGTTGCAAAATATAATTGCTTGGCAACTATATCAATTGAACATGTCCAAGCATCAGCACCTGACCTAAAGGAATTGGTAACAAATTGATGTGCCTGAAATGGAAACTTTGAAGAGACTCTTTTCAAAATGATTTGTGTCCTAAAATATTTTCTTTTTTTATTTGAGAAAGACAATCAAAGATTGTTGCATTACTTAATCTTGCAATTTAATTTTGTTAGAAGTTTCAACTTTTTTGCCTTTCATTTTCCCCCTATAATACTCTTTTCTTTTCTTTTTAAAAATTGAAGTTAGTGTGTGTGTGTGTGCGCGCGCGCGCGCCCCAGTAGTTAGTCTTGCCTAGGGGGCAAAATAATTACCTGCACCACTTTCAATCTGTTTACAGGCCTGGTTTCGGCAGGGAAATTGCCTTGACCAATGACAGTGGATGAAGAACATCCATGGCTACTAACCCTGATGACTATGTTCTAACTCCACTGATAGAGGCAGCAATAGTTCTGAATACCAGTCTCTAGAAACAACAGAAAGGGAAGTTTCTGTTGCATTCAGGTCCCTTTTTCAGGCTTCCCACTGGCATCTGGTTGGTTACTATGCGAAGAGGACGCTGGTCTAGATGGGCCACTGGCCTGATCCAGCAGGGACTTCTCATGTTCTTATGGAAACTCTTTTGTCTGGAGGGTGTTCTGCCAGGAGCAGAGGTTCTTTTTAGATTGGTACAAAGGAAAGAGCACACCAGTACTGTTCCTTGACAAACATTTAATTTGAGGCAAGATTTAAGGTTTAAGGTGCTGGTTTTGACCTTTAAAACCCTATGAGGCCTAGGACCCTCGTACCTATGGGACTTTCTCTCTTGGTATGCCCCAAGGAGGACCTTAAGGTCCACAAATAACAACACTTTGGAGGTCCTGAGCATCAAGGAGGTTAGATTGGTTTCAACTAGGGCCAGGGCCTTTTCAGCACTGGCCCCAACTTGGTGGAATGCTCTGTCACAATAGACCAGGGCCCTGCAGGATTTGACATCTTTCCACAGGGCCTGCAAGATGGAGCTGTTCTGCCTGGCCTTCGGCTTGGACTTACCCTTACCCCTTATATGGGATATGGTATATAAATTTTCCCTTGGCTTTTTTGCTGGCCCATGTAGGACCAGCATGGATAGCTGGCTCAGGTGAATATCTGATGTTTCCTCCCTTTATGGTCTTGATTTATTGGCTACTACTAAAATGAGGCTGCATTTTAAGCTGCATTTTAAGCCATATTTTAATTAACTTTTTTCTTTTTTCTATTTTTCTATTACATTTTATTGTAATTTATATTCTGTATTAGCTGCCCTGAGCCCTGGCCGGGGAGGGTGGGGTATAAATAATAATAATAATAATAATAATAATAATAAGGGATGAAAGAGGAAACAAAAGCCAGATAGCTTAGGTCCCTTCAGTTGGTGGAACTTTCTCAGAACAGCAAGAGATGAACTTATTTAATGACCAGTAAGTAGCATCTTTCATAGTCTTGGTCTACACTGAGGTGAGTTCCCAAGTCGCTTTCCTATCTTACATCAACATTGTCTGTGACTACATGACTATACAGCAGTGCTCTTCTAACAGGTGGCTGATACTGAAGCCCAGCCAGGAACTGCCCCTGACTATAGGACAGATAAGAAATTAGTCACATTATCCACAGGTGTCTGAACACAGGATAAGAAATGTGGCTGGCTAATGAAAGGGTCCCAGACCCCCAAATAAGGTCTGTGCACAAGAGGAGTCTTCCACATTTCTAACTGTAAGTCACTTTCTCATGCATCCCTCCCCCCAAATTGCCAACAGTAATTTGTTTATTTCTTTATGGAAGTATTTATATACCACCAATTCACTTAAAATATCATACAGCTATGCACTGTGCATTGCATTTAATTTAACTCAGCAATGTTTCAGTGTTAATATCTCATCCTGCTAGGAAATGCCAATGAATGCAGACCAATTTTATTTACACAGAAGAACTGAACTGTAGAAAACATCCCTCAAACATTAGAAGCATTGTTTGACCACTCAAAAGAGGTGCTTTGTAACTCAGCATCTGGAGGAATTGCCCAGCCAGCTCTCCTCTGGTCCAGGATCCATGTGACAGGAGATGAAAAACAAGCAATGGTTTAACCTATCCACCTTTCTGGACAACATGCCCTGATGTCAGCACATATTAAAACGAGCCAGTGGCCTCTCTGGGCATAAGTAAAGATGCATGAAATGTTGTATAAATGAGCCTGTCATGAGGATCCTGCGTGTTGTGCTCAACTTTAGGAAATGTGCAAGATGGCTGAGGGCTCTTCAAACTTTTTTTTAATGAAAAAATCTGTGCACTCAATCACAATGGGGCTTTTCTAAAGTTTTAAAATCCTATCCCCCACTTAAATTAAAATTATCATTTTAGGAAGCCTTGTGGGGCTGCAAAGAGCCCTGTGATGCTCTGGGTGAGCATGAGGTTTAAAAAATGTTTGAAGTAAAGGAAATGAACCTT
This sequence comes from Podarcis melisellensis, assembly GCF_964234715.1. Classification (NCBI taxonomy): domain Eukaryota; kingdom Metazoa; phylum Chordata; class Lepidosauria; order Squamata; family Lacertidae; genus Podarcis; species Podarcis melisellensis. The sequence goes on from NC_138538.1 coordinate 35,766,918, forward strand.
TGGCACCTTGCAAGGATGCATCCCTGGCCTTCTCTATTGTGCTCAGGAATTGGGTGTGTGGCCTGTGCTTGATGGACTCGCATGCTCCCTAAAGGAGCAGGTTTGTAGTGTGGGGGTATTCCTGCCTCAGTGCTGACACTTGAGGCCCAGGTGACCAGCAGTGCATGTTATCAGATATGGATCTTGTCCCAACTTCAGCTATTCCCTTCCCTGTGCTACTCATTCTTGAAAACTCACATCTAGACTATGGAAATGCACTATACTGGGCTTTCCTTCAAGAAGGTCAGGAGTTTGCCACTGGTTGAAAATACACCTGCTGGTATATTCACAGGTGCATCTGCATATAACAACTCAACACCTATTCTGTGGGATCTGAACTGGCTGCCTATATAAATTCTACTGGGGCCAATTTATGATGTTAGTACTGACTTGGAAAGCAATTTGGGACCTAGTTATTTGTTGCAACACTTCCTCACTTAACAAGTGATCCACACCACACAGTTGGCCAAGTGTGTGCATGTATCCTTGCTATCCTGCCAATGAGCATGGCTCACTATGCGATAATGAGGGACAGGGCTTTCTCTGTTGTGGTGCACTGGCTATAATTCTGTCTCCCTTGTGGTGCTGATGGCAATGAATCCACTCCCATGTTTATAACTTGTCTGTTCTACTGGGTCTCTGTAGGAGATGGGGCTGTGACTGTTTAAGGCCAAAAGTTTAATTTTGTGCCCCAGTATTTAATTGCTGATTGGTTTTAATAACTGTATTTTATTTTTGTTTGATGTGATGTGATATTGTTTCATAACATGCTGGAAACTATTTGTGATGGACAGCCATCTAGATTATTTTTGTAACAAAATAAATAAAACCCTATGCACCTGATTTCTGTTAAATGTTCGGAAAAAGTCAGAAGCCCAAGGCAGTATAAGTTCCTCAACTACGTTTATTTAACATTTGTCAGTGACAACAATTCACTCATAGGAAAACAAAAACCAAACTGACTGGACAACACAATAATAATGCCAAGCTTGAACTGACCATTGACCGTTGACAGTTGAAAGTGCATGTGCTTACTTGCCATTAGAACGTTCGTCTACCAACGCTTATACAATTGGTTAGAACGCGCCTTGTAATATAAAATGTGTTAAACCCAATACATAACACTCCTCCCCCCAACTTCCTAACAAAAAGAACAAACATAGTCATCAAGGTGTGCCGGCCTTTTCTGCTCCCGCTGGGACTATTGCGGTTCCTGTGCCCAAGTGGGTGACCCAGGAGGTTCCTCCAGTACCCATGGTCTGAGTGGGGCAGTCAGGGAGGCTGGCGCCGAAGGGGTCACTGCCAATGGAGCCACTGAGGATTCCAGCCTGAAGTCACCCTGCTGGGGTAACTCAGTCACCGGCAACCTGCCTGGTTCCCACCCTTGCCTGGCACAGAATCTCCTGAAGTACCCATTTCTCTGTCCTCTGGTTCCCCTTGAAGTTCCGTGTTCAGAGGTGCCCTGGCTCTCATCTGGTCAAGGTGTCTCTTCCAAACCAGTCCCCCCTCCAACCCTACCTCATAGGAAACTGGACCTGTACAGTGGGCAATGATACCAGGGATCCAACCCTGTCCGGGCCCATAGTTTTGGATGTACACAGTGTCCCCCGGGGAGAACCTTCTTGGAAGCCCCCCGCACCACAGTGGATGGCCGTTGCTCAAGAGCCTGGTCGGGGTGCACACAATCAAAGAGGGTAGTGAGCCTCCTCCCCATAAGCAACTCCGCCGGTCTCTGACCGGTCACTGCTTTGGGGTGATAAGAACTCTGCTAACTGGAGAGTCCATTCTCCATGCACTATGCGCCTAAGCTCATCTTTGGTTGTACGGACCATGCGTTCAGCTTGGCCGTTAGTGGCAGGTGAAAAGGAGCAGAACGAATGTGGTGGATTCCATTCTTGGTTACAAATTCCTTGAAGAAAAAGTGGTCCCATTATCACTCACCAGTGCGACTGGCAATCCGTGTGTCGCAAATAGCTTCCTGAGTGCGTTTATAGTCGCTCTAGTGGACACGGTTGAGGTCAGCACCACCTCAAGACACTTGGACTGCGCTCCCCCCGCACTCCTCTTCCTCCGCAAGTGGTCCCCATCTGATTTTAAAATCCATAGGATTGTACTGAATGAGGGACTGTGGCCAGGGTGATTTGCAAAAACACATACGACATCCACCTGGTAAACAGCTGCCCTGGATACAGAATTGACCTGCGCCTCCATGGACAGCTGTGAGTCCAAAATGACTCCCAGGCTGTGCACCTGGTCCTTCAGGGGCACAGTTACCCCATTCAGGACCAGGGAGTCCTCCACACCTGCCCGCCTCCTGTCCCCCAAAAACAATACTTCAACCTCAATCTGTTAGCCACCATCCATCCTCCAACCACCTCCAGACACTCACACAGGACCTTCGCCGCCTTCACTGGTTCTGATTTGAAAGAGAGGTAGAGCTGGGTATCATCCACATACTGATGAACACCCAGCCCAAACCCCCTGATGATCTCTCCCAGTGGCTGCATGTAGATGTTAATTTCTTTCCATCAAATACTTCTCACCTAGTGCTGTGCATATTATTTGTCACAGGAGGGCTGCAAGTTTTAAATGTAATAGTGGTTGAAGATCCATGCTTTATAAAAAGGCATGGCATATTTTTTTTAAAAAAACCAGCCTGTCTAATCTTTGAAGTATTTTACACACATTTAATTAAAATTCTCAGTATTTGGAAATGGTTTCATCATTTACTATGAGCATCCAGTTGTGATAGTGTGCTCCCCCCCTTTGTCTAGAAGTAATTAAACTTTCTGTCTGAAGAACAATGAAACTTAACAACAGTGAAAGCAGAAATGACCTCTACTGTGTATGCAAGTATTAGTTTTCTAATAGGACAGCAGAACAAAATATGTGTCCTAAGCAGAGTTCAATTCCCCTGCCTGATCTTTGTTTGGGTTCCCAAAGCTCACCATGAAATGACTATCAGATGCAAAAAGAGACTAGTAAGATCTATCAGCTTTCTTTGTGGAACAAAACACCATTTGCTACTTTTCAAATCTTTTATTTCTGCAACTTTAATTACTTCACAGAAGCAAAACAAAGTGGTCACATGTGTTTTTGTTTCTGAGCTAAAAGCAATCTCAAGAGCTTTTACTCTTGGATAAAAGATGTGTCAAGAATAAATCACACATTCCTTTAAAGCCTATGACTTCAAAAAACGAAGTTCAGATATGCAGCCTTTATAAACATGGTGCTGTACATAACAGCAGCAATGACAACAACAACAAAAATTGTATACCATGCTTTATCCGTAGATCTCAGCGCAGTTCACAGCATAAAAATACAAGATAAAATATAAAATGCATAATAAAAACAAGAACAAGTCAAACCAAACCAAAAATCCTCTCGCCCCCTCCCTACCCTCTCCAATAAACACATTTAAAATGTTATAGGATGTTAGTAAGCGAAAGGAATCTTCCTTATATGGAGTACACTTCAAAGTGCTGGTTATGATCCACAAAGCCTTCTATAACTTAGGCCCAGTCCATCTGGGAGACCATATTCTCCCATACAAACCTACCTGGGCTCTGAGATTTTTGAGGAGGGCCCTTCTCTCAGTCCCACCACTGTCACAGGCACACTTGGTGGGAACAGGCCTTCAGGAACTGACTGAGTTAAATCACTTCTAATGATTATCTTTCATATGTTCCTAGCTTTTTGTATTTTATCTGTGTTACTTCAATTTGTGTGAGAGCTGCTGTTAGTCCCGGTCTGGAGAAAATGTGGGGTATAAATAAATATAATAATGATACCATGTCAGACCATGGGTCCATCTAGTGAATGACAGCAGTTTTCCAGAGTTTCAGATAGGATGTCATGGTTTGAACCTTGGGTGAACTATGGCTTTTCCCAAAAATATACTGTGCTGTGTGTGAAACTATGAATCACACAAAGTCCAATTATGGGACAGTTATTCTTCCCAAAGTGCAAAGCTAAAACTAAGATGAATTAGAACAATCATTGGATGAAATGTTTTCTCATTAAAGTTCCTCCCTTTTTTTGAAGGCTAATTTGCAGTACAACAAGCTAAGCTATGAAACATGAGAGGAGGTATGTGAGAGAGGGTGGGCTTTCATTTCGGCCAATCTACTAACCACCGGCATTACGTTTTCCTTCCTTGCACAGCTAGAGGGGATGCGGCAGCAACAGGATTATTAAATAATTGTCGGAAAGCATGTGCAGTTGTTTTGCAGTAAAGGTTACAGGGTCTGCCTGGATAGGAAGCCATCTGGGAACCATATGCAAGGTGCTCTTTTGAAGACAGGTGGGATGAAAGGACACCAAATGCAAATAATGAGTTTAAACAAGCAATATCTTTGCTGCACAGAATGGTTTCTATTTTTGATGGAAGCCATAAATCCACAAGTATACAAAGCAAAAGAAACTCATAAGCCTGCTCTACAGGCAGGTGGAACAGTTTTGAACAGTCTTGCATGCTAAAATAAAAATATAAAATAGAGGCTAGCTGGCTCCCACTCCTAGTTGTATTGGGTTTCTAACTTCTCGTTGTTTACAATAAAGAGTTGTCCAAAGTGGCCCAGTTCATTCAGCCATCCTCAGAACTCTACTTACTCATCCTCTGCCATTTTTATAGATCTGTTCAAGACTCCATTCCCAACTAAAACATAGAAATCAAAATTAAACATTTGACTTTCTTATTAAAATAGCAGTTATGCATTAACAATGTTTAATTTTAAGTATTACATCCCCAGTATCATCTTTAGCCAAGAGAACAGCACAGGAACATGTAACCTTTTAATATGAAATATAATTTTCTTACAACGTCAGCATGAGAGGAAACTAGTGAAGCCAACTGCATTTGCTCCTGTGTTGACAGTTAACTATATGCTAAGGAAGAAAAGAATATCCGCAGTTCATCAATTCCAAATGTGATGTTAGTAGGGCGCTTAAAGAGGTCAGGGTTTGTGGGCAGGTGGGAGTGTAGAAAAAGTGTATAGAAGGATGCATTTGAGGAAAATGGGGAAAAGTTGGGTGGGGTAACAGAACAACCAAACAGTGAAATAATTGTTTAGCCAATATCCGAAGCAGTGTTCTCAACAATGTATTATTCTTTACTCCTAGAAGAGAGATGAAGTTGGAGAGGGAAAGAGCAGGGCAAACTTTTTTGTAGATTAAAGCATTAATCAGTGTGCTTTGTACACAGGTTCTTGCTCCTTAACCTATTATTTTGTACTTGATTATGCTTATTTGCTTTAAATAGAATTGAGGAATATTTTTTTCTGTTAAATAAAATAGAGTTTGGTTGGTAGAACCTTCCAACAGCTGTAATCCTTCAAAGCTTCCTTAGTTGCAATAATCTTTTGGTTTATTTTAAAGTACACATTTATTAAGTCACATCAGTAATAAGTGCAAGTAATTATTTAAGAGGTTTTCAAGTGGGATGAAACGTGGAAAGTTCCAGGCACTCTGTCTGAAAGAAAGAAAGAAAACTTTTGAATACAGCAGAAAATAAATACATTCAAAAACATATCTCATTTAAAGAAATATTTAAATACATGTGAAGTAGATAATCTGTTTATCAAAACTGATAGTTCAACACTTGCTTTAATTTCCAAGCACCCTTGAAATTTTATAAAACAAACCCAGATGTGGTTTAAGCAGTGCTTTTTTTTCTTAAAAAATGCTTAGGGGGACTCTCTCACAATTTTATACTTCAAATTGGGAAAAATAAATACGGTAAATGGACAAAAGTACAAAGATTCACAAAATGTTTAGGGGTATGTATCACCCTGCATCCCCCCAGAAAAAAAGCACTGGATTTAACAATTTCAAGAAAGCCTTCCTGATACTGAAAATCAAATTACAAATGTCAGAAAAGAACATGAGCAACCAAAAAGACAATAAAATATATCTGACCACTTGTTAGAATAACTTGCAAAGCCCAAATATCTCCAGCTTTCGAACCTATTTTTGTAGATGTGCTTTCCCAGCAATTGTGCATTATAAGACAGAGGATTATAAACTATTCCCAAGATTTAATTGAGATCCCTCCTCCCCCTGCTGCCAGTCCAAATCTTTTAAACAATAATTAATTCCCTGAAAAGGAAACGCCAGTCGAAATATTTGTGCAAGCCAACTTAACTGTGATACTAAATCTAGTCACTTGTTTGGACAGTTACAGCTTGCAGATCTTGTAAAGATTTTGAGAACCATTTCTGTGAGTGTGTACCTCCACCCTGTGACCAAAACCTTGTACTACATCACATTGTTGTGTCATTTTTGTTATGGAAATACAGTGGTACCTCGGGTTAAGTACAGTATTTTTTGCTCTATAAGACTCACTTTTCCCCTCCTAAAAAGTAAGGGGAAATGTGTGTGCGTCTTATGGAGCGAATGCACGCTGTGCAGGTATCCCAGAAGCCAGAACAGCAAGAGGGATCACTGCTTTCGCTGTGCAGCGATCCCTCTTGCTGTTCTGGCTTCTGAAATTCAGAATATTTGTTTTCTTGTTTTCCTCCTCCAAAAACAAGGTGCGTCTTATGGTCTGGTGCGTCTTATAGAGTGAAAAATACAGTACTTGATTCGTTCCGGAGGTCCGTACTTAACCTGAAACTGTTCTTAACCTGAAGCACCACTTTAGCTAATGGGGCCTCCTGCTGCCGCCACGCCGCCGGAGCACGATTTCTGTTCTCATCCTGAAGCAAAGTTCTTAACCTGAAGCACTATTTTTGGGTTAGCAGAGTCTGTAACCTGAAGTGTATGTAACCTGAAGCGTATGTAACCCGAGGTACCACTGCACTAATCCTGATCTGCTGATCTGATAAACAGTTTGTTTTAAAACATTTGGAAGCATCATTCTCTAGAAACATCACCAGTCTACGGAATTTACCATTAGGGACAATTTTAGTTCTCACACTTTTTCAGACGTCTTTATGCTACATATTGGTTCAAGAGAAGTAGACAACTTCCAAGCAGAACCCCACGTCTGACACTCTTTTAGGCCTCTGCCTTTGCCTCCTTTTCAGATTCTTCCATAGAGGTTTGAGCAGGAAAGAAGGACCTAGCCACCAATGTTGTCAAAATCACGTATTCCATGGTCTCAAATATGGTCTCCTGGGCCTTCTCAATCTTCTCCTGGCTCTCCTTCAGGCTACCACTGGGAAGGTCCTTCAAGGATTGGGCGCCGGAGAGGGTCGCCTGTAGCTCTTCCATGCTGCTATATGTTTGCTGCACCTTTTCTAGGAGATCAACAGGGAGGCCCTTTGCGTTAGCCAAGAATGTCTGGCAGATATTCCACATCAGGAATATCTGCAGTATATCAAGTAGGGGTATGCAACAGCTCCGCCTGTACCCCAGCTGAGGTGAACTAGGATGATTCTGGCCGGACTCTCATATTCCCAAATCAGAATGCACTGTTAACAATGCTCTGTTGCCTCATTTGTTCCAGAAAGTTAAATGCAGGACTTCCTTTCCCTTTCCTGAAAAACAAAACTAAGCTGACCCGGAAAATGCTCAAGAGGGGAGGAGGTGGAGAATTGAGGGATCATCTGACAGGTCTAATTTTTAATCAGATTTATTTTCCCAGTGCATCCCAGTCACAGTGATTTGGAGGAGAAATGTTGAAGTTGAAGTAAGCAGTGTTGCTATTTACTTGGGTAGCCATCATTCTCCAAGATTTGGCTCTGAGAGCAGGGCATATGTGGCAGGATTAGACTTCGGGGAGAGCCAATCTCTTTCCCAATTTTATTTTTCCCAACAAACAGTTAAAAATCATAGCACTCTCTCTTTTTTCTTCATGAAAACTGCTTCCAGGAAGTTAGGGTTGAGTGGCAAAGGAAACAAAAAAGGACTTTTCCAGATTATTATTTTTTAAAAAATGAAGGTAAAATCACTTAGCCATGAGAATTACTTGTCTGAACATGGGCAAATTTCTTACCCAAGGGCAATCCCTCATATCCAGTTTTCAAATTGATTTCCCCAAGATATTTAGAGGCCTGAATGTGAATCCTGTTTTCCATAAGGTTGCCCTTGAGGGAGAACTGCTGCACCTATCTTATGAAATTTGACAGGCTTCATTCCCTTTGAAGGGCTTGTGACTGGCATCAAATTCTGGCAGAAAATTAAAAGTGAGACATTCTTTCTTTTAAAATAAACATTAAAAGATTTCTGCAGGAATGATCCTGAATGTACCTGTCTGAAATTTGGAGGGCTTAGTCCACTCTGAAGGGATTTGCCTACAAATTTCATCCATTTATCTTGAAAGGGGGGAAAGTTATAACCATTTTTAGATTCCCCAGTGTAGTCAATGGGGACAAAACAAAGCTTCAAATCTAATAGATTTAGACCCAAAGAATAAATTGAATCAGAACAACACAGAGCAGTTCCGAAACAGGCTGGGTTTCTTCCAAACACAGCAGATACAGATTCAATGTAATTTTTGTGGTTATTGCACACCATTAATATCAAGCATGGTCAAGCCAGGATGTGCAAACTAAATAAATGTTATTCAGGAAAGCTTCTTCAATAGCAAAGAGGCTAATGAAAAGGAAAGTGGAATGAAAAATCACAATAAACAAATTTGTCTAGTTACACAACACCTGGAGGTATGATTGTGGAGAGAGCATGCTATAAAATCTTAATAACTCTACGAGGCTGTAAGGATTTATTCTGTGTGACAGCCCAACTTCCATGATAAGCATTCTAGAAACACAAGCTATAGATACATATGAATCTTGGTTTTCTTTAGCCACTTTCTGCTGTAGCAATCTACAGAACAAGGAAGTCATATGATGATGGTGAATGGGCAACCTTTTTGTCCCTGTAGGCCACATGAGAGGTGTGCATTGTTGGTTGGAGGCCACATGCCAATAGGTGTTACTGGAGGCAGTCACACACACAGGGTCAGATTTAGGTTTGATGAGGCCCTTAGGTATGGAAGGTAATGACCGCTCCCCGCATAAAATGGGGGGCGCCCTTTGCGTGGACGTGCGCAGCCCCTGGATCTGGAGCTGCTCCATCAGCATAGGCTTGGCTTCGCCTTCCCTCAGGTGGGATACCTGGAGGTCTCCGCCTACCTCAGTCAGCTATCCAATCCCACCTGGGGGAAGCGTTGCCAAGGAGACCAGGCCAGGTAGAGGAGGGACTACCTGCCCACACAATAGAGGGAGGATCTTACCTGGGAATCCTCACTTGGCTCCAGAGCTTCTCCCACCCTACCCACCCTCAGTTAATGTCTTGTTTTGCAGGTCAACCTTTCTTCACAGGTTTGCAGGTTAACTTTTCTTCACAGGTATGCACGTGCTGCTACGTCAAGGTCGCTGTTAAAGGGCCGGAAAGGAATTTCCTTGCATTGGCAGGTTTCGCCTTTCCCGTAGCAAAACGTCACAACTTTGGCGGTATCAGGCCTTGGGCGGAATCCTTTAGTCCATCTTCCTCTTTGCAGCGGCAATACCAGGGTTCCCCGTTAAAGGGGTTTCTGAAGGGAGGCTTTGACCGTACACCGAAAGGTCGTCATTGCTCTCCCCTGCAGCGGCGTTGTAATGGGGGTGGCTATCTCTGCTTGAACATATGTTCTCCAGAGCCGGCCCATCCCCCCCCCCCACACTGGATAACCCTGATGCTCCCTAAGTCCTCGGCTGGGGACTGGGGAGGGAGAACGCCCAATGCCTGAGCCAAGGTCTACCCACATTTGAAATTTAATAAAGTTGTGGCCAATTTAATCCCATAGCACATTGTCTTGAGTCATTATTCCACATGACAGGGGGGGCGCTCGGGATCTGAGGGACTCCGCCTGTCCACACAATGGGGCCCTTTATATGTCCAGCTGTCCTTTGTCAACAACAAATTGTCGCTTTTTGTGTGTGTTGAATATATGCTACATGGTAATTTATGGACCTAATAGGTATCTAACACCATTTGCACATGACAAAAAATGTATTTTATCAAAGTAATTGTTGAACTGAAATACAATTAAGAAGAAGTACTGTATATTAATAGTGAAATAATTATTAAGCTCTAACTTAAAATGATTTTTTATTCATAACAAACTTAATAATGCAAACACATTGGCATTTGGCAATAACAAAAGTTCCTTTATAAACACAATTTACAGAGACTCATAATCTAGTCTCTATAAACTTGCTATAACATGAAATAATAATAGGTGTAAATATATGATGCAAACTACTAATAATTATAAATAGCTTTATTAATATGAAATTAAGTGTTGTAACCTGTACAATGCAATTGTCGTTAATACAATGCATTTTTAAAATATAATATCAATATCACCATAGTAGTCCACACTGTTGTTGTTTTTTCCCTTTAATTTTTTGGGGGGCCCCCAAGAGAGTGGGGCCCTAAGCTATAGCTTGTTTAGCTTATACGTAAATCCGGCACTACACACACACACACACACACACATGCACAAACTCATTTACATAGACATCAATCACTCAGGTGAGCATACACTCATGGAAATATAGACACACACAGCGGGTCATCCCTGCACATTTGTTTCGTCCTTAAAACCTCACTTCCCAGCCTGCCTAAAAGCTGCTTTCAAAAAAACTACTTGCCAGGCCAGGTTTGTGGGTTTAAGGGCAAGAGAGACACCTATGTCATCCTCAGACATAAATCTGTCCATTAAAATGCAGACGACCTGTGATCACCAGCACAGAAAGAACAATCTTTACTGTTTTAGGAGCCCTGAATATAGGAGTGTAAAGTCTTCAGTGGTAAAAAAGTGGGTTTTCTTGGGGAAAGTGGCAGGACAGATGAAAAACTCATTGGACCTGTGCCTAGAAAGTCACAGGACAAGTGGAAAACTGTTCTAGTCATGGGACATGCAGAAGTAGAGATGAGCCCTTAGTTATGTCCATCTAAAAAGAAGTGGGATGTGAGTACGCTTCCCAGCCATGATGTGGGTTTTCTGGAAAACTTACCAAATGGAAATTAGAGTCATTTGCATTGGAACATTTTCTAATGCTCTGGAGAGTGATCTTATTTAGCTTTCCTATTTTATTTGTATATAGTAAACAAAGCTACAAACTTTGAACTGCCAAGCTTGCATAATATTTAATTGCAGTTGGCATCCATTCATCGCTACTAATTAACTTATGAGGTGGAAATTTTCTGCAGAAAAATAAAGCGCCGGAAGATTGTATTTGTTAGCGTGCTGCTGCTCTATATAGTTCTCATGATTAGTAGCTATTGATAGCGTTATCCCCCATGAATTTGTCTAATCCTGTTTTGGAACCATCTAAGCTAGTGGTCATCGTCAAATCTTGACACTTCATTTTGTGACATCAATGGACTTTAAACCAACCCCCAGCCTCCACCATGACCTATTTGCCTGCCAAGTGCACAACAGGCAATAATAAACACACAACATTAAAAAATACAATAATTTATAATCCACCTTTCAGGATGCAAATCCTTCTAAGGTGAGTTACATGTGACTTAAGGCACTTAAAAAAGAACACAGTAAGCAATAGCAGTACATTAGAAGTCAGGGGGCCGAGCCCTTACAAGAGACCAACTGTTAAAAGATGGCTCTGTGTGTGGAGGAGAAACTCCAGCCGGAGCAACAGCAGACTCCAGATGTCTTCTTCACCTGCCATCCTTACCGCAGGACAGTTTCTGGGTTTTGGCCATGTGGAGTGAAGGGCAAACAACAGCCCAACTGGAGCAGGCTGTGGTGACTTCCCCACCTGCCCTTCTTGATCTCCTGTCCTCCCCACAGAGCAATTGGTGGTAGCTGGCATCCAAAGTATAGTTTTGGCAAAAATGGTAGCCTTCAGAAATAAGCAGGAACCCATATTGCAACTGTCTGAAAATGCAACCAACTGACAGTGCTGGATTTGTCAAGGAGATAAGTAGCTCTACAGTTTTTAGAAGACACCTGAAGGCAACCCTGTATAGGGAAGTTTGTAATGTCTGATGTTTTATTATGTTTCTGTATATGATGGAAGCTGCCCAGAGTGGCTGGGGCAACCCAGTCAGAAGGGCAGGGTACAAATAATAAAAATATTATTATTATTTGGGGAGCAGGTACACATTCTTCAAGGTTGCAGTGAATAAAAATAATCCCCACTCTTAATTCAACAACTTCCCCATCACTGCCTTCTCCGGTGTGACCCTGCCTTGTACTGAGATTGGCCTTAGAGGCCTGTCCTCCTGACATCTGAAGCTTTCATTGATGGAAGGAATCTATCAGTGGATTAGGGAAGGGTTTGGCCAATTCTCATCTCTCCTTGATGTGAACTCTGTTGACACTATTGAATACCATGCAGTGGGTTGTATAAAACTAACTTTTACTCAGAGCAGACCCACTGAAATGAATGACCATTACTAGCTAAGGCCCATAATTAGGTGGGTCTGCACTGAATAAAAGTTAGGAAGCATGAGAAGCTGCCTTATACCAAGTTAGACCATTGGTTCATCTAGCACAGTACGGTCTACACTGACTGGCAGGGGCAGCTCAGGGTTTCAAGCAGGAGTCTCTCCCAACCCCTAGAGATGGCAGGGGTTCAACCTGGAATCTTCTGCTTGCAAGGCAGATGTTCTATCACTGAGCTATGGTCTTTCCACCTTAAGCTGAATACAACCCAATGTATTCAGGTCAACTGAATACAACCCAGTGTGTTTTGTGGGTGAGGGTTATTTGTTGTTTGTACTTTTATACTTCTGAAACTCAAAGAGCTTTGGCAGAGGAACAGCTAGTAAGAATAAAATAAAAATTATCATATTGTGGTTACCCATTGTACTGTACTCTAACAGCTCACTGAGTGGCAGTGGAGATGCAAGTTGCATCCATGGCTGTTTTGAGATAGATTTCAACAACTTTACTTCTTTTTTAATGACTATTCTGGTCTTGGGTTGTTGTTTTTTTTAAAATGTCATGTGCATATTCTTTGTGTGTCTGATTTGCTAGGCTCCTTGAGCTAATGGAAACACATATTTTAAATAAAATGAACAAAATGAAACCATGTGTGGGTCACAAGTATGTGTTATTATTTCCCTTATATTACATACCAGAAATGTGGCCTGCTGTCAAAAACTACACACAATTTGGTGTGTGTCAACTGCCTTCCAATCTCCAGGCAGATGAGGCTGGATAAATGCATAGTCCAAATTCTGTATAGTGCAGCACTTTTGAGAATCATGAGTTAAAGAGGGCACCAACTTAATGAGACCAAAGCCCAAATCCTGTGGTAAAAGGTAAAGGTAAAGGTACCCCTGCCCGTACGGGCCAGTCTTGACAGACTCTGGGGTTGTGCGCCCATCTCACTTAAGAGGCCAGGGGCCAGCGCTGTCCGGAGACACTTCCGGGTCACGTGGCCAGCGTGACATCGCTGCTCTGGCGAGCCAGAGCCGCACACGGAAACGCCGTTCACCTTCCCGCTGGTAAGCGGTCCCTATTTATCTACTTGCACCCGGAGGTGCTTTCGAACTGCTAGGTTGGCAGGCGCTGGGACCGAGCAGCGGGAGCGCACCCCGCAGCAGGGATTCGAACCGCCGACCTTTCGATCGGCAAGTCCTAGGCGCTGAGGCTTTAACCCACAGCGCCACCTGCGTCCCTCAAATCCTGTGGTACAAAAGCCAAATGTTATTTTAAGTTTTATGAAAAAGAGCAACACTTCTAAGGCTAAGGTAATCACACAGTTCAACAGATCATTGGTAAGTCTTCAGCTGCAGTTCTGCATTTGGTTCTTGATGCTATAGGAAAATGTCATAATGACAAGGAACAGCATGTGACTGATGGAGCCCATATTTCCTTATAGTATAACACTATCACCACAACTGGTTGAGTTTTCTGCCTTTCAGCTACACCACAGCTGTCAAGAACCGGGTTTCTTTATCTCCGAGATACACAGAGTTCCTATTTTCCAGAATCAGTCAACAGATGTTTCCTGGGCTGCAGTTCCTGCTGGCTGCTTTGCTTGCTTTTCTCTTCTTATGCTGCAAATTCTCCTTGGCTGCCAATTTTATTACAAACGAAAGGAGAAAGAGAAGCACTGCACAGAATGGATCTGCGGCAATTTATAATGTTCTGGAAAGCTTTCCTTGTATCAGTGAATTCCATCACAGAACATGTTGCACTGCAGAGCCTGACCTCTCCGTCCTGGCATTTGGAGTGAGGATTTGAAGCTGGAATAACTGTCCAGAATCACAAAGATGAGAAAGAGAGGCAACAGATGCAGACTTTCTAAAAAGCATTTTGTCAGCATACTGTATGGTAGCCCCTTTCTAAGAGGGATGTTTTGAGATATTTTGGTGTCTGACAGAGAAAACCCCCCAGATGATAACAATTTCACTGGTGGTAACTATGCAGTAACAAGCTAAACCACTGACAATTTGCTTCCCTTTGTACCCTGTGATGCAGGCTCCTCACCCTGTCTGTTGATGGGGCCACTCCTGTGCTCAATGTAGAATTGCTATTCATATTAGCTGGGAGACCATGGAAACATATTGATGACATATGAACGCCTTTGGAGAATGGCAGGGTGTTGACGTTAATGTTAATAAAATGTAGTAATGTGTTAAGAGGTTGGTAAAATCCTTGTTCTCCATGGGTGCAAACACAAGTATCAAGCCACTCAGTTGTCCTCTCCTTCATAATACTGGGGAAATAACACACAATGCCAGTTGGATTACGGAGTATATGGGAGAAGATGCCTGCCCCACTCAGGGTTGTTTGCCTGACACAGTCAACTTATATTACACTATCCTTTGTTATAAAGGTAAAGGTAAAGGTACCCCTGCCTGTACGGGCCAGTCGTGTCCGACTCTAGGATTGTGCGCCCATCTCACTTAAGAGGCCGGGGGCCAGCACTGTCCGGAGACACTTCCAGGTCATGTGGCCAGCGTGACGAAGGTGCTCTGGCGAGCCTGCACCAGCGCAGCACACGGAAACGCTGTTTACCTTCCCACTATAAAGCGGTACCTATTTATCTACTTGCACTTAGGGGTGCTTTCGAACTGCTAGGTGGGCAGGAGCTGGGACCGAAAGACAGGAGCTCACCCCACTGTGGGGATTCGAACCACCGACCATGCGATTGGCAAACCCTAGGCGCTGAGGTTTTACCCACAGCACCACCCGCGTCCCATCCTTTGTTATAGCTGCATGAAAATCACCCCCACTGAAATCAGTGAGAGTTGTTTCCAAGTCAATATGAGTAAGATTGGAGAGTTTGGGGCTGTTCTCTCTCTCTCTCTCTCTCTCTCTCTCTCTCTCTCTCTCTCTCTCTCTCTCTCTCTCTCTCCCTCCCTCCTCCCTCCCCGCCCCCCCCACATTGATCTATCAATCTATCTACATATATATGGCAGGTGGCGGGGGATTGAGATTCTTCTTAGTGGTGAAGATTTGGAGTGGCCACCATTTTGTTTTCCCCAGTACTATGAAATAGTCCAGAGAAGCACTCTGAATTTATGCTTGCTATTCTATTCGTTATATCAATTTGCTTATTTTTTTAAAAAGAAGAACTTTGATATTGCTGTTCTCTTGAGGAAACAAGTACTATAAATCAGGTGTCAAAGAAAGAAACTAAAAGGTTCCAAACAGGGTGCACCTCACCCACACCAACATGAGAAAGAAGGAATAAAAGATGGATACAAAAATATTAGAAAATAACTCATCTGTCAGGGCTGCCATTGTGTGTGTTGGGGAGGGAGGAGAAAGCTGGGGGGGGGAGAGGAAATATCCAGAACAAACTCCTGTGAGGGATAGCCTTTTCTCTTTGAATATTGTAAGGCATCCATCCTTAGTATTGGGTCTTATCTTGCTTGTCACATTGGGGGCATTTTCAGATTCCCATTAAGCTCCTGTCCAGACCAGATAGGTTGATTTGGTTTGTCTCTCATTTGCCCTGTGCTACTTCTCATGTGTACACAGTACACAGAGGCTGCACCTGCCAGAGTTGTGGATTCAAGTTTCTTTACAAACCACAACAAACCAGCAGCCACTCCACTGATGCATTTGCACACAGAGAGCAGTGTACCCCCTACCAAAGAAATCATAATTGTTATGTAATATACAAAAAAGGGAAGAGCTGAGAACATATTCCTGTACATGTGCAGAGACCTGCAATTCACAATGTTGTCTGATGACAATTTTATCAGTCCACAGGCATGATCAGATCTAGAGTGATTCTGAGCTCTGTTTCAGATCTTGTATCTGTCAGTATGAAACCTATCATATTCTACTATCCAGCCTAGAAGTGGAGACTTCCACAAAAATATATACCAGAAGTGTCCCAACTTCTTAATGCTTATGAGCAAGGGTCATTTTCAAAGGGAAAATAATGTATATCTATACCATGTTTGGCTTGTCTAATATCCAAGAGCACTACTCTTTCTGCTAATTATATGCTTGCATTTGAATTAGTAGACAAACTGACTTTGATATGCTGGAAACAGCACCTTTTAATTTGTATGCAACAGGTTTTATTGTAGCATAAAGCTGAACATTTCCCTCCCCAGGGCAACATTGCAATTGGAAATGAGTTAGCATGAAATTGTCTTAAAGAATCAGTGAACATTTAGAGTCATTATTAGTGCAGTGGAAACCTAAGGGCTCCAAAATAAAAAATAATCAGAGAAAGAAACTGTGAGAATGTGAGGTGAATAATGGAAAATTACAAATCCGCCCCCCCCCCCCAGTCAGTCCTGTCTACAACTGCAGCCGAATGGTTCTGTGGCCCATTTCAGATCTCGGATATGCCAGTATGAAACCCATCATATTCTGCTATCCAAGCTTCTGCTTGGGCAGAACTGTGAGGGAAGCAAGAAAAATGTTTGATTAGACTAGCAACATCTCTTTAGAGAAGTGCCACTTCCACACATGACCTTGAAACACTGAGCAAACTTTTGCATAATATTCCTTATGGAAGAGCTTTCCAAATTGTGTGCTGTGTGTCGTCTGCAGTGTGTAGGTGTGTCACGTGAACACTCCCCACGCTCCTCATGGGGCTAGAAAGAGATTAGTTTAACCTCCGGATTGCTAGTAAAACTGAATTACTGCGTTGCGAAATGACGCATGTCCAATAAGTGTGTCACCAACATGAAAAGTTTGGAAAGCTCTGCCTTATGGGCCTGCTGTCCCAGTTTAGACTAAGCCACAAATGCTAACTAGATACTCTGGTTGTACTTATTTCTCCCCAGGCCACTTGGCATATCCCGAATAGGTTGGAAGGGAAGAAAATATCTATACACGTGGTTGGAGCTCTTTGGACACTACTCATCTCCTTCAGCTTGCTTTCATGTTTCTTCAGAAACCATCCAGGAGGAGTCAAGAGTTACTTTGGAGCAGCATCAGTACATTCAGTGGTTTTACTTTTCAGGAAGGTTCTAAATTTTTGAGAGCATGTATTTGAAGTCCATATGGTGCCTCTTCTTGACTAGATGCACTGAGATGCTCATCCAGGCTCTTCCTCAAACAACAGCCTTACAGCACGAGTGGCAAACTTCAGGCTTGCACAGCCTACATAGTATTTGTGTGTTTTATGAGAACCCTGAGGTTCACCAACTGGTGTCAGGTTCAGACAGGTGGGCATACAAGAAACAGGGTTCCTCTGAGCACACACATAGACTATGAATTTGTTCTCAGTACCAGAAATTCACCAGTCCTTTCACATAAAAATCTACTGCTAGCGTATTTTTCAGCAGTCTAGTTGCTTTTGGGGGGAATGAGAAAGCTTTTTTTAGTGGTTGCTAGAGACAAATAAGAAACTGTTACCAATCTACTGTAAATCACTCAAACATCTACTAGTAGACCCTGATCCAATTTCTTCCCACCTCTGCCTTACACTACTGCAGGAGCATGGAAAACACAAAATACGGAAAGCATTGTCTCCAACTGTCCAGAATATGCCAGGACTGTCATGAAAACCCTTAAGCCATCACAGCTTCTCACTGTGTCACACAGAGTCCTGAATAGGGGGAAAGGGGACAGAGAAAGGGGGGAGCAGGGTGAGGAGGTGGAGGTGGCCTGGCCCCTCACGGTGGTGGAGCAGGACCCAAGGAAGGGGAAAGAGGCGGAACTCTGCCAGTCAGTAGGCTACTGCTCAACGCATCCAACTACAGTGATGGTGGCAGCAGGAGCGGCCTAAAAGGGTCATAGCTGCCCACCATAGATACTATGCTTTTGGCACAGAAGTGCTGCCTTGTAATCATCCAGTGCAGGTGCCTCCTCTGGCACCCAAGACAGAGTGATGGAAGCCTTGTGATTTTACCATGTATCACCTAAGGCTCCCGCGTACAACCAAGACATTTGCCGGTATGGTATTGTTACATAGTCCTCTCGCTAATAGCCATTGGGGCAGCTCAGCCAGCCCCACCCTTTTCCCGTATTCCATTGGAATATAGGGGGCATGGGTGGGGGGGCATTGATGTAGAACAACAACAACAACGTTTGCGTGGCGATACCCCTCCCCCCAAATGAAATGAAGACACAGGACACATTATTTAATGTTAATGGGCATAAAAAAGGCCACAACTTTATTGATTACAGGAATTGGAAGGTATTGGCCTTAGGCATTGGCTCCTATTGACTACCCGGCATGGTGACCGGGAAGGGTTATCCACCAGCCGTGGGAGTCCTGTTGAAGTACGCCAACTAGGATCCTACGGGTGTCACCGCTCGGGGGCATGCCGGAGGCCCTCACCTCCTTAGGCTTCAGACAGGGCAATGCCCCCCGGAGTCCTCTACCGGACTACCCTTTTCATTGGGGGAAGTTGATGGCGCTTCCTTCCCCCTTCATTTGCATAGCAATTAACCCCTGCCAATGCCTAACCGCCAATACCAAAGAAGTTGTGACGTTTGCTATGAGGTAGGCAAAAAAACCAAAAGGCTGGAATTGCGCCAAGTTGGAAAAATTCCTACCAGGCCCCTTGCGGTGATCAACCAAAGTCCATAGCAAGGTCAAACCTAAGCCTAAAGGGTGGGTGGGATGGGAAAACCAGGCAGCTGGAATGGGGAAAAGAGGGCGGTCCCCAGGCGCGCCGGCCTTAAATGGGCTAGGCCATGCCTCCCCTGCCCGCCAATTGACGGGCCGGGTCGCAGACACGCCCAGGGATTCCCTCTTCTCGCGGGGGCTAAACCAGCCCCCGTGTGTGTGTGTGGGGGGGTGTGGCCCGCAACCCCCCTCCTCTCGAGTTCGGAAGTGGCTTTGTATACTACCCTATACCCATAGATTTCAGGGCGGTTCACAACAAGAATAGAATGTTACTATTTTCATCTGAGAAACATTGGAGGGTATGCAGAAAGCAGCCTTATACCAAATGAGACCATGAGTCCCTCTCCCGGTAGTTCAGAATTTTCTACATTGGTTGGCAGCGATTGTCCAGCGTTGCAGACAGGATATTGCCAGCCATATCTAGAAACGCTGGGCATTGAATCTGCGAGCTCCTGCTTGCAAAGTCGCTGCACTGCAAGTGACCCACAGCTTCTCCCCACAACATGGAATCTTTAACAGCTGCACGATACTGGTTTTCTTATGCAGTCTCACTATGTGTGTGTAGATGTGCGTGTGTGTGCTCAGGTTGTGGGGTGGCTTTCTAGAGAAGGAGATAGCTTTTGTGTCCCTTCCTCAGCACTGGAGAAGCAGGCCATTTGTTGGCTGACTAGACTATTGAGGCAGACTTAAGGAGCATCCAGATATTTATAGCAATGTGACAAAGACACATGCAATTCTCTGACTGAGATGCAAAGCCAGATACTAACCAGCAAGTAATGGGTAATGCAAAACAAAGTCTGCTTATCTCATAATTTGCTTGAGCAAAAAAGCTGGCAGGAACAGTGTGTCTCTCTGTATTTGCAGCTAGGCTGCTGATAGTGATCATTTCCATGAGTCTCCTTGACACATCTGGCTTTCATGAACTTTACAGTTACCATTTCTCCAGAGCAATGAGTCTGGTCATCTTTAATATCACCTCAAGACAAACATGTTTTTGTTTTCTTAAAAAATGAACAATACAAATTGTTTAAAATGGAAAATCCTTGAAGAAAGGTAATGTCATAGAATTTATTTTGCCCCTCAGATTTTCCATGATTATACTTGGAATTTGATTCTGGGTGTTTTGTAGGTAGTAGAAGTCATCTGAACCCATTTCTCCTCCCTTTCTTAAGAGACAAAACTTGCGTAAGATAACCTGAGCTCAAACTTAGGCAATGGCACAAGTTGTTATAGCCAAGTACATATGTATGAAGAGCCCTGCTGAATTAACTAGCTGTGAGACCAGAGCTTCAATGGAATCATTGGTTTTCTCTGCTTGAAAATACTGCAGAGCATTCAGAAACCACCACCTTCCATCTCTCTCAGACAGGTCCACCACACCTGCAAGGGAATTGTCACCACCAATCCCAGCTTCACCAGATGATAATCATAATGGACTGTCTCTACCTTCAGAACACCCCTCATAACTTACATTGAGGTTCAGGTAGGTTGATCTGACATAGTCGAAATAAATAAATAAATTTAAAAATTCCAGTCGCACCTTAGAGACCAACTAAGTTTGTTCTGGGTATAAGCTTTTGTGTGCATGCCCATTTTTCAGATACCGTTGAGGGTATTTGAGGGAACTTACGTTGAGCGTATGCCTTGCTTGATGTCTTGGGTTGATGACATGGTTGAGTTGGTCCCATGGTTGCCATAAAGTACTGATTTCTTATCAGAAATCTCTTTGCTCCTTGCCAACCTAACTATACTGATTAGTCAGTGACTAAACAATGTAGTGTAGAACACAAGTGAACAGCAGAGAACCTGCACAAGCGACGCTGACACAACCCCCCCCATATATTAAGTAAAATAGAAACATTGCCACCCGACCCTGCCCCCACTCACCTTCCTCCCCTCCACCTCTTTCCCCCTTTTCTTCCTAATGTCTCAACAAATGAAACTGATCTGTAAAAAATGTTACTTGGAAAAAAGAGAGACATTGCACATACTGTTGTAAACCAAGAAAATATTTAATAAAAATACATTAAAAAACAACAACAACCATGTGGTGTAGTTGTTATGTACTGAAGTTCTCACCCTGGGCCAGCAGGGGGATACTGTAGATAGTTTTCACTCAGGTCCACATATGCAAATAAGGAATTGAAAGTGATGTTCAGTGATTGGATAGTTGTTACTGTTGTTACTGTTGCCTTGTAGTTGAGCTTTATATAAGCAGGTTGGCTGAACCCTTCAGCCCAGTTCTGTTCTGGCCTGTGAATAAACAAGAGCTGTTTGAAGAATCGCTGTGTCGTCTGATATGTTCACCCACAACTTAACAGTAGTACTTTCAAATAGTGGCTAGCTGGTGTGCTTTTAAGTAGTGGCTAAGTGTGAATTGTGCATAGGGATGGGGAAGATTTTCAAATTAGTTTGCATTTTAATGAGAAACTACCTAATTGGCATTTCTTGAATCAATGCACAAACCAAAACACAGCTATCATTATTAATGCAGGCCTTTCCAAATTTTGCAGAGTTGTCCAACCAAATAATGTATATAAAGTGTATATTAAGCAATATCCACACACATGAAAATGTCATACAAATGTAAGACATATTGCTTGAAAAAATATGCAAATTAGTCAAAACTGTACACAAAAGTTAAGAGAAATTCACACTAAAATGCTAATGAATTTTTTTGAAGATTTTTTAAAAAATGTAAATTGAGCGAAAGTGGAATAGACAGTTTCATCCATTCCTAGATGTGAAATATTCAATAGAAATCTCACCTCAGACTTGATCTCTCTAGAATGGCTTTAAGCAAGTCAAAATATCTCAGGATTAGGCCCATCTGTTCCCATTCTGCAACATAGGGATGACAATACTGACTTGCTTAATGGATTGTTGTAAAGACTAGTGAGAAAATGCACACAAAGGGCTTTAACTCCTAACAAGCGCAATCTGGATGCAAAATGTTAATAATAATAATAATAATAATAATAATAATAATAATAATAATATAACAACAACAACAACAACAACAGTGAGACCTTGAATGGTTGGATTTTTTCTTGCACAGTGTTTTCTTGCATCCCCCTTTTCCTATAAACACTCTGCTGTCAAAAATAACCTTCAAGCAACTGACAACACCATGTTCCCGAAATGATTCTATCTGATTTTTGTGGCATGGCAGTTATGAGAAAATGACTACCTTTTCCAATCCATGTGCACTGATATCTGAAAAGTTATTCATTGCTTTAAGATTGCCCTAGATTTTTTCCCTATGCAATGAAAGCAAATTATAGGGGTTTTTTGTCCCCCTCCCTGAGATCTGTTATTACAGCTGAAATGCTGCATGATTGTCGAATTGATAGATCCTTACTGCATGCAAAATATATCAAATAGCCTATGGGACAAATGAAAGGAGTGGAATGCAAGTTTGTGATCAGTTTTCATTTAAGGGGACAATTGATAGAGTGAGTCAAGATGGAGCTGTATCTCTAGCTATGGGGGCAGCTGTTGAAAAGTGATCTGAAATGCAGTACCAGAGCAGTAAATGGGATTTGGTAAATGGAGGACAGTATGACAATATTATGCCAGCTTCACAGGTTGCTGTCTGTTTCCAGGCCTTGTTCACAGTGATAATATTGACCTTCAAAACTCTGAATGGCCTGGAACCAGGACATCTAAAGGACTACCTTAAGAAACTACTTGTTCCCTTAGACCATTACTGGGTAAGATTCCAGCCAGTATTCCCCTGGTATAACAGATGGCTAACTTTTTTTTCGGACTGAGGGACACACTAATCCTTGGCCAGTCCTTTGGGGGGTGGGGAGGGCACACAACAGACAGAGCTGGGTGTGACTAAAAGTGGGTGTGGCTACTCACACATGTGCATGCGCACACATGTGCAAGCACACACACACACACACATACACACACACACATAAACAGGCACAGATCCTTCCCTTGCAGCTCAGCTGAGGAGTGAGGTTATCATCCCTTCTCCACACATTAGATCAGGGGTCAGCAAACTTTTTCAGCAGGGGGCCGGTCCACTGTCCCTCAGACCTTGTGGGGGGGGGGGGCAGACTATATTTTGGGGAAAAAAATATGAATGAATTCCTATGCCCCACAAATAACCCAGAGATGCATTTTAAATAAAAAGCACACATTCTACTCATGTAAAAACACGCTGATTCCTGGACCGTTCGCAGGCCAGATTTAGAAGGTGATTGGGCTGGATCTAGCCCCAGGGCCTTAATTTGCCTACCCATGCATAGATCACTGATCTGATGACAGGAGAAAGGATGATTTTGACCCCTGTCAGGCTCTCTGCCCCCTGCCCCCCAGCAATTTCTCTACTTTCATTCCCTGCCCTCTTTTGCTGCCACTGCAAAATGGGTGGAATCTTGGTGGACCAGAAAACTTTCTTTGAGATGGATCACATCATCCAACTGCTGTATATGTATATATGTATATATGTATGTACGGTATGTGTGCTTATATATATGTGTGTGTGTGTGTGTACTGTTATTCCCAGTAGTGATGTATGGAGGTGAGAGCTGGACCATAAAGAAGGCTGATTGCCAAAGAATTGATGCTTTTGAATTATGGTGCTGCAGGAGACTCTTGAGAGTCCCATGGACTGCAAGAAGATCAAACCTATCCATTCTTAAGGAAATCACCCCTGAGTGCTCACTGGAAGGTCAGATCATGAAGTTGAGGCTCCAATACTTTGGCCACCTCATGAGAAGAGAAAACTCCCTGGAAAAGACCCTGATGTTGGGAAAGATTGAGGAGAAGGGGACGACAGAGGATGAGATGGTAGTGTTCTCGAAGCCAGCACCATGAGTTTGACCAAACTGCGGGAGGCAGTGGAAGACAGGAGTGCCTGGCGTGCTCTGGTCCATGGGGTCACAAAGAGTCAGACATGACTAAATGACTAAACAACAACAACTGTTATTTCAGGGGGCCTTTTTTGGTAGAAGAGGGATAACTCAAAACACCCTGTTCTCCAATATGTTTTGCTGTTATTTTGCTATGTCTTTTCTTAACTGTTGTCATCATTATCTCTCATAACATTTTAAATTTATTTGTTAGATGATTCTAATTTTATAGTTGGCGATGCAATCTATCTTGTAGCGGCTTCCATATTGGCCATGGATGAGATAAAAATAGGTGAATTAATGTATACACTCAAGAGGAAAAAGAACGTGTCTGGCCAAACTTTTCATCTTTAAATTGATCAGATTGATTGGGAGGAAACAATTAAACAACGATCAGCAACCTACCAAATTCCTTGGTACTAAGAGGGAGCTTATAGTTGGCTACAGGATGGGGTAAACTCCTTAAAAATCATAAGAAGTCAACATGTTGTCTGTGTTTTATACAGGGATTTCCACAGAGTGAGATCCTCAGGCAGTCAAGTAAGTGGTTCAATTGCAGCTTTGCTTAGCTCAATACATACCACATATTATACTACACTCTGAGTGCATGTTATAGAGACTAAGAAAACAGAGATATTAAATTCTTACAGTAAAATGTTTCGCCTACCATCTTCTTCAGCTGCTCAGATGTAAATACACATGCACACACACACCAGGTTTTATCATTTTAAATTTCAGAATGAAATTCACTTGGTTTCCGCACCTCTTTTGCTTTTTCTGCCTGAATTATTAAAATCCATGTCCATTTCTCTGCTTACACAGCTGAAGTTGCTGTCTCATTACCTAAAATAGGGGATTTATTAGCTCCAGCAAATACCTGCAGGGCAGACACTGCAGTTGAAGGTTATTCAAATCTGAATGTCATTATTTTGCTTTGTAACTTGGAAAAAAGTGTTTTTTTCCCCTTTCCCTTTTTTCCGGAGTGTCATCAACTACTGTTTGCATAGCTGGCTGCAGCCTCTGAATACTAATATTTACCGGTAGTTTCTCTGGTGCGCACACTGCAGTTTCTTCTTGCTGTAGATGTTATTTGCAGCATTTTTCATTTTAAGTGTGTAGCTAAGGGTCAAAACAGAGATTTGTGATTAGCGCCCTTAACATTTTTTTGGTTACTGTAAAGAAGGAATGGGGGGGTGTAAGGGGAGAAGAGTTTACCCTTTCCTTTACACCAAGGATGGGAAACTATTGGCCCTCCAGATATTGTCGAACTATGACCGTATAGTAAAAGCTATGTTTTTCCCAGTAGTGATGTATGGAGGTGAGAGCTGGACCATAAAGAAGGCTGATCGCCGAAGAATTGATGCTTTTGAATTATGGTGCTGGAGGAGACTCTTGAGAGTCCCATGGACTGCAAGAAGATCAAACCTATCCATTCTGAAGGAAATCAGCCCTGAGTCCTCACTGGAAGGTCAGATCGTGAAGCTGAAGCTCCAGTACTTTGGCCACCTCATGAGAAGAGAAGATTCCCTGGAAAAGACCCTGATGTTGGGAAAGATTGAGGGCACAAGGAGAAGGGGACGACAGAGGATGAGATAGTTGGATAGTGTTCTCAAAGCATGAATTTGACCAAACTGTGGGAGGCAGTGGAAAAAAGGAGTGCCTGGCGTGCTCTGGTCCATGGGGTCACGAAGAGTCGGACACGACTAAATGACTAAACAACATGACTCTCATCACCCCAGAGCATTATTGGGCATGCTGGCTGGGGCTGATGGGAATTGGAGCCCAACAACATCTGGAGAACCAAGGCTTCTCAGCCCCACTTTGCCCTGTTTGCCCAGTCCAGCCTCTCCTCTCACCAAAGCTGCAATTAGTCCACTGGCAGAAAGATGCAGGTGTGATACAGGTGACTAGATCCCATCCCTTTCACTGAGATTAATGGCAGGTCCAGGGGGAGGGATTTACCCCCCCCCCAGTGCCCATCCTTTGATCACAACTGGACGTCTTTTCACAATGGGTGTTGTAAAGTACACACAAAAAAGGTCAGGAAATCTGGTCACAGATTTTCCATTCCACCTCTGTTTTGGGCCTTCGCTATAATACATGCTACTTTCATAGTCCTGTCATTATGTTATATAGTAGTTAGAGTCGGAGTGGAGAACCTTTGACCCACCAGATGTTGCTGAACTTCAACTCCTGTAAGCTCTAGCCAGCATGGCCAATGGCCAGGGAGTTGTAGCTCATCAATAGCTGGAGGCCAAAAGGTTTACCACTGCTGCTATCTTGCTCCTTTCCTTCTCCCTTTCAGTAACCAGTAGTGATGTTTTCATTTTATTGTGTAGCGTTGTTAAGACAAGTCAGCAATGTAGCCCATCTGGTGTCACCCTGCCAGCTGGTACTGCTTTCAGAGAAGGTGTCTGTAGGTGGACGTGCACCCCTGGTGACCTTTGGTGTGGGCACATCCTAATGCCCATGAGGTGCTTTGAGCGCTTCTGCAAAGTCAGTAGTGCTATTTGAGAACAAAGTATTATTGTAATTACAAAAAGAACTGAATACAAATGCATTGAAAGGATTTTTGGGATTTGGGGTGAACACTGCTCTGATGAGTGTTCATGTGTTATTGCCGTTTAAGAAATAAGATGCAGAGGAAAGAGGGGAGAGGAAGAGAAAAAGCTTACATCATTATGGGGCATATGGCTGGAAGTTTTGTGGCTTTTGCAGAGCTATAAAAGGTGCTCTTGAGTAACAAATGCATTTATTTATCCTAATCTCATCCTTTTTTAAAGGCTGTGCTTCTACCAATCTGCTTTCCACCAGGATAATTTTCTGTAACACCTCCCAAATATTTGAAGACTCAGAAACAGTTTTAGAGATCATGTCTGTGTTTACTGAGACTATTTCATCTCTTTTCCAAGCACAGTTTTTTCTGCTCCTGTAACTGTGTGGCATTTTAATTAAAATATTCAAGCAACAGCCTCTCTTCCTTTCATTCCCATTTTTTTATTGGATTGATTTTTATGCAAACTGTATTTGACATTATGATTAGTGATTTATTTTCTGCCACTTACTTCGGTAACAAACAGAGATACTGCTTAAAGTGCAAAGGACACAGGGAGCCTTGCGGTAAGAAATTAGCTGAAAAGCAAGTTATCGCCATGCATTTTAAAAACTGAATAACATTTGTTAGTTACCCTTTCTAAAAGTACAGGTTGTATGCCAGTATTTTGAAATCTGGGCGCCTTAGGGTAGAGCTAGACATGATGCTAGATGTACCATTGCATTTAGCATGCAGGTTGTTGTTTTTTAGAAATGTAAATTACACCAGAATTATTATTTTTTTTGGGGGTAATTAATGAGTACCCAAAGCAAATATCAGCTTCAGAGGAGGTATTTTCCTGTGGAATGCAGCAGCAGCATAAGAAAGGGTGACATTTCTGTTGGAATTCTGCCTCAGTCAAAGGAATGTGCCACACCGTAGGCACCGGCTGAATTCCTTGTAGACCTCCCCGCTGCGACTCCTGGCAGGAAAACAGGCGAGGTCTGTAATTGGCGATCCTTCCCAGATGTGAGAAGAACACACCATTCCTTCTCTCTCTCCTTTGGTATCCCCATGGAGGGGAAAGAAACAGACAGAAATGTATCTACATCCTTTTATTTCTGTCTCTTACAGCAGTACAGAGAAACATGTCTGCACTCAACAGCAGTGAGAATAAACTCCACCCATGTACTTCCAGTACGGGTCACATGACACACACTGAGCTAACATCCGGTGCTCAGTACAGAATGGACTGCCCCTTTCTTCCCATGGCAACAGTCACAAACATCCTGTCTGGCTTTCCAGCCACCTGCAGCTGACGAAGCTGCTAAAGCTTTTGCTTGCTGCCGCATTGGTCCTTTTTGGTAACAATTTCTTCTCCCTACCTCTTGTGATCCTGATAATTATCACCATACCCACAGAACCTGCTATTTGCATTTGGAAATCCCGGCATATGCAACAAGAAATCTAACCTCATGTCCAATTCAGCCCTTAGTTTCAGTTAGGCAAATATGCAAGTCTTCCAACACTCTGAAAGATTCCCAGGCTCTGTGGAAGACACCACAATGACTACTCTTCTCCCAGGAGATTCCACTCCACATGGCTTCAAAGATTTCAAGATGCTGGGAAAATAGGAAAGCAAGCATAACTTCAGTTCTTCAGCATAGCGTCAGTTCTCTATTCCCCCCCCCCCCAATACAGAACACTAGTTCTGGAATCCAAGTGACCAGGCTGTAAGGCAATGCTTCTCTTTGGGGTCTACAGATCAGAAGTTAATAGCCCAAGCTCTGCATCTTGATCAACAATAATAAGAAAGTGATAGAGGAAACACAGACTCATAGAATTGTAGGGCTGGAAGGGATCCCAAGGGTCATCTGTTCCAACCCCCTGCAGGAAACACTTCTAAATAATCCCTGGCAGATGGCCATCCAACATCTGTTTAAGAACCTCCAATGAAGGAGAGTCCACCACTTTCTGAGGGAGTCCGTTCCACTCATATCATCAGAAGGTTTTTCCTAATGTTGAATCAGAATGTCATTTCTTGTAATTTGAATTCATTGGTTCGAGTCCTACCCTTCGGAGCAGGAGAAAACAAGCTTGCTCCATCTTCCAGTGTGACAGCCCTTTAGATATTTGAAGACAGCTATCTTATCAGCTCTCAGACTTCTCTTCTCCAGGCTAAACATACCCAGCTCCCTCAACCATTCCTCATAAGGCTTGTTTCTAGACCCTTTATCATCAACCTCCTCTGCACACATCAATATCTTAGCTTGTCAGTCCTTTACTTTACCTTAATTTTATTTTATGTAAATGGTCCACCAGACTACCTTTCATTTTTTCCCCAGCCCCACATAACTCACCCAGGGGTAGAGAATCCCCAGTACTACCTACCATCAGTTCCCAAGGGAATAAATGGGCAGAAGACATCTCATGCATCTGTCTGAACTTTATGTCTGCTAGATGCCTGATGATAGTCATTTTAAGGAAAAAATTGTGGAACTTCCGTTTGTACATCTTTTTTTTTTTTATCCTTCCACAGAAAGAGTTTCTACTTCTTAGAATTAGTTCCTTAAATAAGTTTCTTGGCTTGTTTCCGCACAGCAATGGTCTCTTTTAAAACTTCAATAAGAAACAAACAAACAGAACTAATCTATGGCCAAGTTCAAGGTTAATATTTAAAGAAACCTTTTACTTAATGGCCTGGAACAAATGAACATTTGACCCATCCTAAGCCGGCTGGGATTTCAAGGAACCGAGAGTCTATTCGACTGGAACATTGGATTGTTGAGCTTTGATACTCATTAATCATATTGTCATTATTATGCAGTGCAAAAAGGTTCTTATAATGAATTTGGGGGTAATGCTATGAATTAGTTACACTCTAATTTGCTCTGAAACTTAACTTGTTTTGGAGTTTAAGCAACAGCAGTGCTGTTAAAAAAAACCCCAACCAGATAGAAAGTGCCGAAAACATTAATTCTGCAAGGTTATATGGAATATCGAATGAATTTTCTAGAATTTGAGTCATTCCCTAAATGGATTGTGCCACCATTCCATTTGAAAGGGATCTTTTGATTATTGTGGACAGAGCTTTTTCATATTGGGAGCTGCAGGAGTACGATAGACTAACTGCTGTGCTAGAAGGTCCTGTTTCTGGTGTCCCACAAGCATCCAGTTGGTCACTATGAGAACAGAATGTTGGACTAGATGCACCCTTGGCCCAATCCAGCAGGTTTATTTTATGTTTTTAATCTGGGCACATACTAGCCCCCTTCAGTCACCCAAACACAGGAAGGATATGGCTGTGTAGAGCTGTGGTCCCCAATTTGGTAAGTTTCCCCCCCAAAAAAACAAGCTATGGGCTTCTTTTGAAAATTTTGATATCTCTGTGGTAGTTTTTGTTATGTGAATGTTGCCACTGACTCTCTGGGTGGGTTACACAGACTACCATTTGGGAAGATAATATGGTTTTTGGAAGTTTTCTTATGGGCCAGCATCACTACCGTTGCTTTTTGGGTGGCTCTAGAAATAAGAATCAAGAAAAAATGTGTGTGTGTGCGTGCACGCGCGTGCACAAGTGCCACAAAAGTGCCTTAGTGAATTTAGAACCTGTAGGAAACCATAGCAAGTCAAAACTGTCTGTTTCATTTGCTACTTAACCAGCTGTTATGAAACACTATTTCTACCTAGATTGGCTATTGTGAAGCCAAGCAGAGAGCCCTTACCTATTTAGTTGTTTCTGGATTTGATTTCACCCTGACCCTGCTGAGCTTCCTTGGTCCAGTTTAAAGGCTGTCGTGTGTCCCATCACTTCCCCCTGAAATGAACATACTGTGCTCTGTTGGAGCAGACAGATGAGCTCTCAGGGCAGCCTCAAGAGCTGATGTGTCTCAGGCTCACACCAGCACAGCTGAGAAATTGAGTGTCAGGGCTTTTTCTCTTCCCTGATTCGCCAAATAAAACATTTCAAGACTGACGTTGTGTCTCATTAGCACCATTCTCCCTTCCTCAGATGTCTGCTGGAAGAACTAACTTGAATCAAAGAGGGTGAAAGCAGCAGGGCTGGAATCTTTAACGGGCCCCTGCCTCTGATCTTCCGTTTCACAGAAGTCCAAAAGGCAGATAGAGAGCTATATTTGGCGATTATATAGGGAATCTATCATTGCTGTGCTACAGATCACTCCTTGTTGGTTGTGTGTCATTTGAAGTTCTACTATGAAACAGAGGGTACCAACTAGAAGAAAAGAAACAGAAACAAAAATAGTGAAACACAAACACAGAGACCAATTCCATCTACTTCAGCAATGTCTACACTGTCAGGGTCTCAGACAGGGGACATTTCCAGCCCCACTGGGAGATTATTTATTTATTGGATTTATATATTGCCTTTCTGCCAAGGCACCCAATACATTATCCGTAAGTTGCCTTGAACCCTTTCAGGGGAAAAGGTGTGGTATAAATAAATTTATAATAATAATGAATGACTGAAGACTGACAAAGTTCTCTCATGCCAACTGAGAGCTGGTGCTATGTGTGCTCCCTGGGCTGGGCTCCTTTGCTTCTGCCTTCCACCAGGGCACACAGGTCTACAGCAGCTCCCAGGGAGGTTGAGCAGGGGAGTTGCTCCAAATGTCAGACATTAAACCTAGGAACTTGTGCGTGAAAAGCAAATGCTCTACCACCAACCTACGGCCCTCCCTCCCTTGCTTTGCTCTACAAGCACCATGTTCTCAAAGAAGTGAAACTAATACTTGGAAATCGAGGAATTGCCTCCAGTACATTGCAAATTCAGTCTGTCAGATTTGTCTTCCTTCCATTTTTGTTTTGCCCACTTCTATACTGTACTCGCATGGAAAGAGAAATTAGCTATTGAAATTTCACTTGTCATAGATTTTGTTGCTAAATTTAAGAAAACAAAGTTACTTTTATGTCTGTCCATCCCCCAATCCAACTAAATCCAATGATAGCTATAATTGGGAATATTTGCAAAAAAAGAAAAGAAAAGAAAGATTAAAAGATTTGCAGGAAATTGAAATCATTTCAGCTCTAATTTGGACATGGACAGCATGGTCAGGACATATAAAGTGATACCAAGTCACGTTGAAAGAAGGTCCTAAGATTGTATAGTACAATTTGCAGGACCCTTTGGAATACAATGATGGCCTGGTGTTAGGGAAGAGTCCAGCAGATGGTGGTATACAGCTGCAGAATGTTTGGGGCAGACATACCACCTGCTCATACTTTTGCTTTTTGGGAGAATCAGAAGAAAAGGTCTGAAGATGGATCAGGATGTCTAGGTAAGAGAAAACCACAGAGAAGCATAGGATAGAAGTCTGCCTAACTGTTTCTCCCACTGTAAAGTCTAAGAATTTTTTTGCTAATGAACAAATGATTAAGAATTACTTAATGCTGATGCCTTTGGTCATAGCTGAAGGAAGCAATGAATCACATTTTCCTGCCCGGTGCTGCTTTGAGTATGTACCAAAAGCACACTATTTTAGGTTTATCAATCAATACAAGTTCTTTTAATTTCCAAGGACAAAGTATGCAACTTTACTTCTGCAGGTCTACCTTTGGGTGACAGTACTGCAGTGGCTGACATCGCTCCAGGTAACAGAGTGGACAGAAGGCTGTTCATTACCTTCTGTGGTTCTGCTTATAAAATTGCCACTGGAAAATGTAATTGCTTGACTCATTCAAAATTAGTTTTTCTGAATGCATTTGCCCAGAGGAAGTCAGATTAGGACTGTGAAAAGCTATGATAGAATTGGCTTAGGAAACATGGCAAAAGTATGTTAAGCAAGACAGTGAAAAATACACACACCAATTTTGTTTGCATGTAGTAGCTCTAGGTTCTTGTCATGTGAATAAAAAGGTCTAACATTTAAAGGTCTAAAGCATTCCCATTTTGCACATTTTGTGTTTTAAAACCTCTGCTGAGGCTCTCTCTAACCAGAGAGTATTCTGCCCTGTGTTTGGATCTAGGGATCCAGTGAATTTTTTATTTAACCATCATAACTGACACAATAAGGGACACGGGTGGCACTGTGGGTTAAACCACAGAGCCTGGATTTGCCAATCAGAAGGTCAGCAGTTCGAATCCCCGTGACGGGGTGAGCTCCCATTGCTTGGTCCCTGCTCCTGCCAACCTAGCAGTTCGAAAGCACATCAAAGTGCAAGTAGATAAATAGGTACCGCTCCAGTGGGAAGGTAAACGGCATATCCGTGCGCTGCTCTGGTTCACCAGAAGCAGCTTAGTCATGCTGGCCACATGACCCGGAAGCTGTACACCGGCTCCCTCGGCCAATAAAGCAAGATGAGTGCCACGACCCCAGAGTCGGCCACGACTGGATCTAATGGTCAGGGGTCCCTTTACCTTTACCTTTAACTGACACAAACTTCACTACAAGCATAAGATGAATTTCAGGTTACAAAGTCAGGGAGCATTGCAAAGCTCTAAAGTATATGGCTAGGCAGAAGCTAAGAAGAAGACCACAAATTTGGCATGACCCCTGAAATCTCCTTCTGAAGAGCAGGATCTTCATTCATATGGTTGGTGTCCTGAAGTTTGGAACTGGACAAGCAAGCAAACACTTTGCTGAGTAGGCTGAACATGTGAAGACTTTCTGTGATGATACAGTTGTCTTTGAGTTCTTGGTGATGGAGGTGGAGATGACAGGGCTGAGTCATAGTCTGATTTATCTTTCTGTGCATCCCCTGAAGGGAGAGGCTGTATGTTGTCAGGGTGCCACATTGATCAGTTTGGATGCTGCACTTGGGGTATCCAAAGGTGAGCTATTCTCCTGACTGTTCCTGGATTCGGATCCTCCAGTTCCCCAATCTCTTCCCACTCTTCCACCCCATCTGACCATTCCCACCAGGACATCTCCATGGGGTTCATTAAACACTTTCCCCTAATATATGCATTCTTGCAAACATTGCCTGAAGAACATCATAGCAAACTTTGGATAGGTGTGAATATTGAAGGGTAGCTGTGTATCAGTTTGTATTTTGTTTTGGAAAGTGGAAGTGGATAGATTTGGCTTTAAATGAGTACTGAATTGAATTTCTCCTCCATCCCTACCTCTGGCACAGTCTGCACTATTACTGCTCCAGTACTGATGAGAGCCTGATGCCACCAATACTGATGGACACTTAATGAACAGTTGCTGTCATTTCCCTCTCCCTCAGTTTCTCTCTTTTTAATATCTGAGTGCACAGTTCCCATGCATCTTCACATAGCTTTGAATGTGGGGTCAGCAGGGGAAAATATGACAGAGTATTCTTTAATCACTTTAATCTAGCAGCATTCAAATTATAGCACTGACCAAGCACATCATTATAGCACTTTAATTTTTTTAAAATTTCCGAGCCACCTGGAAAGTATGATTAAAATCCACCCATTTTTAAAATCTACTTTTGTATGTATTGATAGAAGAGCACAGTGATACCCAGGAAACAGGAGTAGAATAAGGGAGGGGGGGGGGAGATGATGAATGATTGGCAATGATTTAGCACAGTCAAAACTTTTGAAGAGGCATATGCCAGCATATGCATGGAATCTATCTGAACAAGTCAATGTTGGCTTTACAGCAGAGACAGGGAACCTGTGACCCTCCAGATGTTATTAGAGTACAAATTCCATCATCCATGCTGCCCGGGGCTGCTGCCAGTTGACCAATGTTTATCGGGAAGTCCACAGGTCCCCCCCCATCCTTGTTCTGTCACATCAGTGTAAAGTTTGGCTTCCATGTTAACAGAGACAACATGGGAGCCACATTCCTGTCTGGGCTTCCAAGAGCCACAAACCAGTGATGAGCAGAACCAAAGCCAAAAGTAGGCAGAGCAACAATGTGGGTTTTACAGTAGGCAAGTTTCTGCACACTCACACATGCCTCCTTACCCTCTATAGAGGCAAGCAAGTTGCAAGTTCAAAGGCACATCCAGTCAAACAAAAATATTTAAGGAGGGTGCAAAACAGAGCTGGTGACAGGTGTGGTTTGGGATGGTTTGTGGCCTGGCAAAGTCCCAAGAGGTCCCTGGAGAAGTGCATTTGCTCCCAGAGGCTGTGTTTCCCCATCCCTGGTTTAACATGTGTTAGCAGTGATCTTAACTGATCCCCCTAATGCCATGCTGTAAACTCTATACGTTGGCCATCCTTTATGTTATTCCTGAGCAAATTTCATACCATTTGAGGAAAGCTTTCTTGTTTTTACCCTGTGCTACAGTTCCTGCCATTTTGAGTGAATGGATGGACATGTTTCATTCCCTAATTAGGCTTCGTCCTTCTCCACTTTCCTCCATAGCATGCAGGCTGTTGTTGGTGATAGGACAGTAAGTGACAGTGAAGTCTCCTTCTCTGTCTGATCGTACTCATGTTCTGACATAACAGTAATTTGCTGCTCTCTTTCTTGCCCTTCTTTTCTCCATCCAAGGGTGCTCTGTTAAGACGCCGTGAATCATGTCAGCTAGTATGTCAGTGACAAGGAACAGCAAAAGTAATTTGGGAGCGAACGATTTGCTCTTCTCTGAAGTTGGAATAAACAGAGAAGGAAAAGCTCTCCTGGGATCTGGGGAGACACCATTACCAATAAAATAGACCGCAAAAATAAGCCCAAACCTAGCTGAAACTTTTGTGGATTAAACTTTCTTTGTAAAAACCATAATGTCTACAAGCAGAGCAATCCTAACTTTGGCCACAGAGCAGTGGGCTGGGATGGAGGGGGGTCGAGCTACCACCATCTCTGGCTAGGAAGGGAGAGAAGATGGGGCTAGAACCTCTTGGTTTGCCATGCCAGCTTCAGCCTAATGCAGCAGAGAGGCTCAAATAATTTTAGGGTCCTTGGATGACCCCATTCTACCCACTTCCCTAGAGCCCAACAATAGCTGAATTGTTGCCTCTGCTGCAGTTTCTGTGGCTGCAGGAGGGGCATCACAGCAGTAGAGACTTACCCTCCTCCACGCTGGCAAGGTCAGTGGAGGTCAGCATATGGGGATATCTGCTATATCCTAATTCCACACCCCCCCAGCAGCACAGGTCAGGGATTAGAATTGCAGCCTTAATTAGATGCTCTGTTTTGATTTAACTTCAAAGTAGATTTTCCTCCCCAGGTTTTTTTCTTTTGGATTTTGCAGGAAAAATACCAGTTATTTGCAATTGTCTTGTTATTCAACTATTATCAACATACTGTATTTTAAAACTATTTTTCATGCAAGCAGGAAAGCTCAGCCAGCTGTAGATGTCATTCAGATGTACTGCAGACAGTGAACACACTTTAAATGACAATCATTGGGATAAAAATCCTGGTTGTCATCTTTGATTGATAGAGTAAACCTTCATTGGATCAATCAGTGGGTCAATGCTGAATGTTTAAATTGGTGAGGCTGTTAGTCTCAATAAAGACCTTCCCTTAACTATTTAGGTTCTGGTGCATTTGCTGCAATAGGAAATGACTGCCAAACTATTAAACATTTTTTTCTTCTTCTGACAATGGCATTGTGTACTTCTACCAATATCTCAAAACTACATCTATACTGAGGTGTTAGTAATATGCCAGTGGAAATTTAGTCATTCAGCAAATTAATAGGTTACAAGACAGGTGTTTAACCAATTGAAAATTGTTTAATAGCCCTAATAAAAACATTTGGGAAAGGACTGCCAAGCCCATAATATAGAGTCTATAAAATGGAGTAAGAGCAATCAAGTTCTTCATTCCAGTTCCCTTAAGAGCACCAATAGGTTAAGGAACAGCCCAGCTGATACAACCGAGTAATTCCAAGAGGCTATATCTTTTGCAAAGTATTCACCTAAACACATGGAATGCAATCCAAAGTCTTTAGGTGATTCACTGTGTTCTTTGACTAAGGGGTTAGGATCCCCAAAGATGCCTTTGCACCCATAAAAGCATCACAGGGTTTGGACAATTGTCTGGAAAAGTTTCTCACTGATTTCAAATGGACAGTTTTATTATACTGCTTTACATTCATATGATCCAGCTTCATCTCAGCACTTATATTTGGTCTGGATTTTCAGAACAGCCAAGTGAAACTTTTAGGAGGGTGGAGCATGCATTAGCAGCTACCAAACACACTTGAACGTCTGTGGTTTGAGTGCTGGACTCTCTGAAATCCATCCCACAGTATAAAAACTCACAGTCATTTCACATAACTAGACGGGAATCTCCAGAGAGATTGTGCTAAGCTACTGCTCTAGAGGTCAGCCAATCAAGTCACCATTCTGTAAAGTCTGCTGAGAAATTTCAGCTGTGTTTTTAATTAGCCAGGAAGCCCTTTTCCAGCAACATTCTTTATTGAAGAAATTACTCATTCTGTTTAATAACATGAATACACTTGTGTGGCTACCTTTATTAATTCTGGGTGAGCATGCTTATATCTGGGAGTTGCAGCTAATTCAGTGCCTATCATCTTCACGCTGGCTGTTATGCATACAGATTATCCTCACACCAAAGTACTGGATGCTGTTTTGGTTGCAAAGAAAGAGAGGTGCGCTGCACAGGGATTCCATCTCCAGCTTCTCCGATACGAAGCGAGAACTGACCACAAAAGACCTTCCATTAGGGCAGGTATCTGGTGCTTGCAGCAGCGCAAGAGGAAGTGGAGTGGAAACATTCATGAACAGTGGAAAGAGTCTGGGGATATAACTTGACATTATCATGCATATCAGCCTCATGCACATTTGGAAGATTACTTTGGAACTTGCATTTAGACAGCCAAAGCTGAAATACTGAGAACACATTCTCCATCAAATATATTATTTCACGTGGATCTTGCTTAAGCCCTTTTCTCCTCTCCCCTGAGTTATTAGACGGGCTTACCTCTGAAATGGCTATGATTCATATTCCTATGCACAGACTGTACACTACATACTACACAAAGCAGTTATGCTCTCTCTCTCTCACACACACACATATATATGTCAATGCTGGAGTGTGGTCAGCCTGAAGTCAAATGAAATCAAGAAGGTAGGCAGACAGAAAGAGAAGGAAGAGGACACATGCTGGGAAGTGCACACATTTGGAAAGCACTTGGGTTGTGTACAGACTAGCCTGTTTGTAGTGAAAGCATGCAGTTTTTCCTCAATCCAGAATGATTAGTGCTCAAACTCAACATGTTGCTTTCAATCTAGATTGTTTCTACATCTTGCCATGAACAAAGGTGGGTTTGGTTACTTGGTACACATTTGAAAGCCCTCCTCCTGGCAAGGTTAACTAAACAACATTAGGTGAAACCAACCATGGTTTCTGTGAACATATGTGAGCCTGTTCCAGACTTGTTCAATAAAGCATGGATGCAACAAATTATGATTTAGTATTATGGCCAACCACAACCCCACAGGAATGCCTGGCTATCTAAGTAATTCTAGAAATTACTCTCCATGGAAGTGAGACAACAAATAATGATGTACATATTCTACATTCATTCCTGATGTTTGCAAGTCGTGTGTGCAAGCTTTCCTCATACACACACACACACACACACACACACATACACACATCTGGCTTTACTGGCCAAGGGAGCCAATGTTTGTCTGCAGACAGTTTTTCTGGATCATGTGGCCAGCATGACTAAGGCGCTTCTGGTGAAACCAGAACAGTGCACAGAAACGCCATTTACTTCCTGCCGGAACTATTTATCTACTTGCACTTTTGACTGCTAGGTTGGCAGGAGCTGGGACTGAACAATGGGAGCTCACCCTGTCATGGGGATTCAAACCGCCAACCTTCCGATTGGCAAGGCCAAGGCTCAGTGGTTTACACCACAGCGCCACCCATATATATATATAATCAAACAAGAATTATATTGTTGGGGGACATGATCCATGCAAATGTTTGGCAGTTTGAACAAGCCACATATGGTTGTGGCTGCACAAAAGCCCTGTTCAGAAGATCATTGCTCCTGTGTAGACCAAAATATGAATGAGGACTGAGACTATATTGACCAGCTCAGTCCCTGATGTTTTGCTCACTGAGTACTGCTACCACCTGGTTTCTCTGCACACAGTGCTAACCTCTGCAGGGATAAAGCCTTTGCAGAGATACACGCAAAAGGCTCTGTCCCTCACGATGTTTGTGCTGTACATGGCAGATGAAAAAGGGTAGGCCTAGTCATCAAAGCCACATTCATACATTGTGCTGTGTGTGAGAAAAAAAAACTTCTGAATAGGACAATAGAGCCCAAAGCATTTGAAA
The DNA here is from genome assembly GCF_964234715.1 of Podarcis melisellensis. NCBI lineage: Eukaryota > Metazoa > Chordata > Lepidosauria > Squamata > Lacertidae > Podarcis > Podarcis melisellensis. The sequence continues at coordinate 35,805,523 of NC_138538.1, forward strand.
GGCACTAATTGCATCAATCAACCTTCTGCATGGAGAATTGTTTTGACAGGCAGGATGGGAATGTGTAGTGCTCACTGGGAGGCTTCATATACAAAATAATTGATCCACATAATAAACCACCTACAACAGGGCCCCTATGGGGCCACAGTCATGTAGAAGCATTTCTCAATAACTTCCACATGGTTCTTTTAGTGTAAGAAGCTTTCCCTTCATTTAGGATATGTCCAAGTCAGCAGTGGGGAACCTAAGGGCCAGAGTGCAAATGTGGTCCTTCTGGCTTCTCTATCTCACCCCCAGTGTTTTTGCCTGGTTGGAGTGAGTCCCTGAATTCTTCTAATGCTTCTAGATTGTCTGGATAGAGGTTACAGAGAAGTATGTGTAGAAAGTAGCCAACTATAAAAAGTAACATTTACATTCACTGGCCCCATCTACCAGGTTTTCAGAAGGGAAGGTGGCCCTCAGAATGTAAAAGTTTCCACATCCCTGGTCTAGATGGAGGCAAATACCCAAACCAGTTTTACTTTTAATAGCATTCCAGATGTGATAGGACACCAGGATCTGCACACCAGGCTAGCATAACCAACCATAATCAATCACACAACTACTAATGCCAGCATCTGACAAAGCCAAATACACAATTCTGCAGCAGAAGATACCAAAAGACAACAGCAGATTTGCTGTTGGTTTAGGCTGTGTATTCTATCAAGGTCCTTGGGTAAAAGGTGCAAGGGATTTAGAAAGATTTATGGCCCCACTTTCCCAACAAATTCATTGCTAATCAGGAGAATATGACTTAGATGAAATATTTGATCTGAGCGTTATGACTCTACCTGAGCAAGCCAGCTAGTTGCATGGCATGTGTAGTAGTATATTGCTCTCACTTCACTTTGTGTGCTACACATCCCCGCTGGCTACCCCATCGATTAGAGCCTTGTCAGCACAGCCTAATTGAAAAGGCCTCATGGATTTTCCATTTGTGCTGCCAGAGTGACAAAGACGAAATGGCCCTTTGTCTAATGCAGATTAATATTTAATATGGGCTTCTTTACACCTGCCATTCTGGCTGGACAGCTGGACCCCTCCCCCACTTCCTGTCTTTGCAGCCTGAGATAGTGGCATTGATTTGCTCCTATAAATAGAAATTTAAACACGGGGAAAGGACAACCGTCAATTCCCTAAGTTACTCTTAGAGGAGGGTTGGCTTTCTTTTTGCATCTGTTGCTTGGCAAAATTGTTGCTCCTCCAGCACAAGAAGGCTTTTCATGTATTCCGCAAGACGAGCTATGATGCTATTTATAGCACCAAGGAGAATATTTGATTTCCTCTTTGCCAGATATTGAATGCTGAATAAGAAATTACATTGCCTTTCTGACTAGCAACATGCAACACACTTTTAAAGCATCTTGGAGAGGGTGGAGAGTGGGACTAGCAGAAGTATCACTGTTAAATGGAAGCTTTGAAATGTTGTCCTCTGGTACAAGTCCCAGAAGATGCCATTCCCAAATGGGCGGAATTATGAATGCTCATTTGGTGTTTAAAAAAATGTTAGCTCCTCCCACAGAATCCAGATTTTGGAATATCTTAATCAAGAGTAATAGAATTTGCAGCTGGGTGACACTTTTCCAAGGGGGAAAGCTTGCTGCTGTTCCCCCGTCCCCTAAATAGACTTTCAGTACCTGTGAATAATAATAATAATAATAATAATAATAATAATAATAATAATAATAATAATAATACTTTATATCTAAACCTACAATTGCCATCACCATAGGTCATTGGCCATGCTAGTTCAAGCATGTAGTCCAAACATGTAGAGAGCACCATGTTGGAGAAAGCAGCTTTAAGTAGTAGGCGATTCCCAGCTTTTGGAGTGACTCTACCAACCCAGCTTGGCCATTGGCTCTCCTCAATAAGAAGGGCTATAGAGTCTTGGGTTAGGACTTTGCTGTTGTGATTATAGTATTTCCAGGATCTAGCTCTCAGTTTGATCTGACTTTTTGCTTGTTCTCTCTTTAGTCATACTTTCTTGACTTTCTGGCTCTGACATGTGGACTCCAACCTCTGGCCTGAAGTCCCACTCAACAGCTATTTGTAGCTCAGCTCCAATGAATTGTCTCTCATCCTTAAAACCATTTCACAGGGTTGCTGTGAAAAACAAAATTGGTCAAAACCATTTAGGGTATTCTGAACTGCTTAGCTGATGGGTCAAGGTAGAACTGTAATAAACAAAATGTCACCCAAGTATCATTTCAAATGTAACTCACAGCTGGAGAAAACAAATTACCATGTATATGCTCCAAGTTATGGTTTCTGCATTTGATATATAAAAAAAATAATATGTTCTTCCTAAAAGCAACTCAGTTCCATGTCTCAGATTCCACATACAATGATATGAATATATAATGAGAAGCTTGCTACACAGTTTTTATCCTCAGATAATCAATACAGCTCATTAGGCTTATAAGACAAGCAAAAGAACCATGGGGGGTTTTTTTGCTACCACAGCTTCAAGTAATTTGGCCTTGTTTGTTTGTTTGTTTGTTTTCTAACCCACCCTTCCTTCCAAAGCAGCCCATGGGTTACAAGCAAAGCTGAAATCAACAAATAAACAGACACAGAGCTGCTCACTTGCATAATATATTTGAAATACAGACATTTTCATAGTGGCCCTGCTAACTACCTATTCCATTAATAATAATCTCAAATGCCATCCATTTCACTGGGCGGATAAACTTTATTTTGATTGCTTAGTTCTTGTCACTCTTTTCCTTTGGTAGAATTATAAAGGGCAGGTCCCAGAATCAGGTTTCATGCACTACACAAAACTCAAGTCTGTGCAATCATAGTTATTCATCAAAGTACTGCCTCTTGAATAAATGTAAATAGTACAATGCCCAGGATCAGTCAAGCTTTACCTTCACAGCACAACTAGAAGGCATGTTTCTGAAACTATAACTATGCTGAGGTTTAGGAACTCATGAACCTAAAACATTTATGGTTCTCTAGAAATCTGCAGCAGTTGTACTCATGAAAGGATAAACTTCACATGATTATATGAGGGGGGGGGAGAGAAAAAAGGAATAATATATTTGTTATGATGTAAAATAACTGCGTCTTACAATTGGAGGTGTTTACCTTTCCCTCTCTGTGGTAGAGATGTGGGAGAAATGTAAAGGTGAATCATTCAAATCTGTACTTCCCAAAACAAAATGAGAATTGAAACATTGAAATCAACACTCATCTGAATTTGATGATACAGTTCTCCAACCAATGTGAGCAAAAATGCATATCTTGGTGAATCAAAACTAGTGGAGATAACATACATAATGCATAGCAGTAGGAGAAATAACCGTGCTTGAAAAAAATGTGTACATTTGCCAAAAGTGCAAACAAAAATGTTTTCACTAGGATAATTTTGAAGTAAAATGCTGGTGAACTCTGATGAGAATTTCTTTTAAAAATTGCAATTAGCTGCAGAAATGTGGACAACTGTGTTTAAGATTGCAAAAATGAGAAACTGAAACAAGTCAAATCAGCATATCCTTCCATTCCCTTGGCAAAAACTCGTTCTGTTCAAGTCAGACTTCCTCCATACTTATTGGATGCTCAGTTCAGAGCCTTTAATTCAGGGCCGGCCCACCTGTGGGGCAGGGTGAGGGAACCATGTTGGGCGGTGGAGAGGTGGCAGCAGCAGTGGCTTCCAGCAAGATCTGCTGAGATCTTGCTGAAATCTCACAAGATCTCAATGAAATCTTGCTGAAATCTCACCAAGTGCATGAGATGTTATGAGATTTAGGCAAGTCGGGTCCTCCATCATGGAGGGCATGTGTTGTGGTGAGATCACCAGAAACTGCCTCCCTGTTGTGGGGTGGGACTGTTTGGATGGTCACAACGCCCCATTGGTTGGGCAGAAATTTGGTCAGTTGGGTTGGCTATTGGCTGCTGAGGGGTTACTTAAGCTGCTGCATATCGCTGGAGAGTTTCACTTTCTTGCGACGTGTAGCAGATCACCCGCCCTCCTCTCCCTATATTTAGGGTGGTTCTTATGGCCTTGCTAGGCAGGCGTCTAGGGGTTGTCTGTTTTGGAGCAGGGGCCCAGTAGGAATTTTGCCATTTGGCTGATTGGCTGGTGCCACTTGGTTTTTGCCTACCGTGTAGCAAATCGTCACAACTTTGTAAGGCTGGCAGTTAGGCATTTGGTTCAATGTTTTGGGGAGGGGATGTGATTGGCTGTGCCTGCCCCTCCATCACTGCTGTTAGGGAATTCCGTTAAAGGAATCCAGGAGTTCGCCTTGCTTTTGTCCGAACCCTGTCAAGGGGCTAGGGCCCTGCCAGAACCCCTGGGAGCACCTGGGGTGAGCTGTGAGATCGAAGGAGTTCTGGCTCCCCCAGGATGCTTTCCCACACTGACATTTGGTGGTGCCCAGTGTCAGTCCTGTTCCTTCCATGGGTTCTGGTAGTCTGGAACCAATGCCTAAGCAACCACTCACTTGCTGTAATCAATAAATTTGTGACCAAAATTTAATGCCAAAAACCTTAAACTAAAATCTGTGTCTATTGTGTGTTCATTTGGAGGTGGTTTTGGGGGTCTTCACACACAACATCTCACTGTAACCTGCTGCTACCACCACTTCACAGCCCCTGCTGTACAACCCAGGTAAGGGAGGCTTCAGAGGCAGCAGTGGCAGGGTGGGGCAGTGCCTTCCCATTTTGCCACAGGCGGCAAAATAAGATACATTGTTGGAGGAGTGCTGTTTGTCTGTGAGCATACTATCACTTATCCAGAGCTTGTACAGCTAAATACAATCCTTTCACATGGTGAAGCAAATGGTGGAGTAGACAAATGGAGACTTGGTTCTTTCTTTGTCCTTTATTGATCTGCTACAGGCTGTGACCCATTGACTCCAGGAAAGCTCTTAATCTATATTTTATTGGTTCTTGGTTCAGTAATATCAAACTGCTAATCAAAGCATGCTTACTCACCTGCTGTAAAGAGTGGGTGGGAGTGGCTTTGCAAGCACCCCTGATGGAAAACATGGTATGTTGGCATGTAAAAATTGGCTGCACATTACACCAATGCTGGCTATATAAGCCCTTTATATCATGGGCCAGGCCTCTTTAGATCTTTGTGGTGCTTGCCCACCACCCCTCCCTTTGAGGTATAGTATGGGATTAGATTGTTGCATCTGGGGCCACATTGGAATTTTATGCTTGTTAATCAGATTGTAATAATAGATGGATATGCAGTACACTGGGTTCTCTCACATTTGATATTTAGGCCCATTCTGGAAAGTTACTCCGATGAAGAATAAGCTTGTTTACTTTTACTTGCAAACCAACCGCACACACAAACACACACACACACACACACACACACACACACACGTATAGGATGACAAAGTGAATAAATATAATGTGAACTCCATGTTCTGAAAGTTCCAAATATATGACAACAAGAACATGGAAGAGGCTTCAAAATTCATTTCATTTGAAAGGCCAGCTTTTTGCCAGAGAATGCTTTTTCACTCTAAAGCATTAGATGATGTCAGTAGTTCAAAATTCCTGGTACGTATCTCACAATTGTCCATTAAGACAGAGTAATTATAGACACATTATAGATGGAGCCCAGAGAAATAGCATACCTTCATGAAGGTCACAATACTTGGCATGATACTTAACACCCAAGCCAACTGAGTGCCCTTCTTGACTCACTTTCTTTTTATAAGAAAAGATAAAACACGGTGGAGTTTAGACCAAACAAAACAAAACAAAACAAAAAACCTTCCACATTCACATTGTGAGTTCAGAATGAAAATCAAGTTCAAGTGGATTTGCATGCAAGACCACGATTCACTGGGTCATGTTGACAATGCCCTGGTAATCACCTCTCCCTGTTCTTAAAAGATGTCAGTAGCTATGTGGGAGGACCATCGAGGAAGGTTAAATGCTGATCAGTGTTAATTGAGCACTTAGGCAAATTCAAAGACTTTTTACAAATGAAGGACAACAGCCTTTTTAACGGAATCAAAGTGCCCCCCAACCACTGAGAGTAGCCATCAACATAGTTAGCCCACAGCTGAACTTCTTATGATACAGATTTCGGGGAAATCATTTATACCAAGCAGGAAACTGTGAGCATTGTTTTGCCATTTCATAGAAACTGATGTCTGTTATGGACCAGTAATGGCTTCTTTTGTCTTTTATGACCTGTGTTGTATCCCACTAAGGTGGTCATTAAGTTGGGGGGGGGTATTCAATAGAAAACAAGATGTGTTTGAGTGTTGATTACTCAGTTTTTGGGGTGGCACAGAAAGTGGGGTTTGCAGCAAAAACAGCACCAAACCAGCACACAACATACTGGTTTGGAGTCAATCAGACAAGGTTGGATTTTGGGGCATTGACTTGTGACCCTGATTTGCTGTGTCAGTTACTCAGTTGGGGGGGGGGTGGGCGGCACAAAACACAGGGTTCACAGCACAAAACAGAAAAAAACTAGCACTAAATTTTGGCATCAGTTTGAGGGTATCTGAAATTTTGGGGTTATACATTCAGGTAGGTAGCCGTGCTGGTCTGATGCAGATATATATATATATATATATATATATGCAGGTTTTGGTGTCCTCGGGTGTCTTCCCGTGTAAAAGTTGGGGTGTCTAGGCGACGTTTCGACGAGGTCTCACTCGTCATCTTCAGGCTGGTGCTTTCAGCTTCTTGTTACTGGAACAGAGCAGGATCTCAGTGTTTGAGTTCCTATAAATACTGTTGAGGGGGTGTGGTGTATAGCCTCCAATGTTCTGGGCAGAGAGGAAGTTCCCAGGCTAGTGTGCCTTTTCTTCTTTTGTTCCTTAATTACTTGAGGGATATCTTGAGTGATTTCTTGAGTGATATCCTGAGTACCACTTAGGTGGGTCATTAGGTGTGGATTAGTTGCTAAAGTCTTTGTGTCTTGACCTCTTGAACTTTGTGAAGAGTTTTTCTGAGAAGATGGCTGTACTGCACTTAGTTGTGCTCTGGCTTGGCTTCGTGTATAGGGGCGAGCTGTGGTTTTGTGGCCTGTGTCAGCCAGATCTGTGTAGGGATTGCAGGGGGGTGCAGCTTCCGGAGGTGCCACCATGGTTTGGCTACTGGATGGTGTCTGTAATTTATCTGTGGAGAGGGTCTGGGTTTGGGTCTGGTGTGGTTGATTGGTGATAGCGTTCTGTGTGCCTCTGGATCTGGTGTCAGTTTTTGTGGGGAGGGCTAATTTCCAGATGTCTGGCAAGCGGGATGTGTCGTCACGCTTGTTCATGTTGTGAGGGTGTTTCTCTATCTCGATGGCTTCCATGATTATTCTCTTGTGGTGATGTTCCATGTTAAAGAGCAATTTGGAATCTGCAAAATTAATTTCGTGTCCTGTTTCTTTCATGTGTTGGAAAAGAGAGGAAGTTTTTTCTTCTTTTTTGACGGCATTCTTGTGTTCTGCGATACGTGCATTTATTCGTCTGTTTGTTTGTCCAATGTACGTGGCTGGGCAGACTTTGCAGGGTATTTCATAGACCCCTTGGTTTTCCAACTGGATTTTATCCTTGGGGTTTCTGAGGATATTGGCTATTTTTTGGTTGGTGCAAAAGGCAAAAACACATCCTGCTTGCCAGACATCTGGAAATTAGCCCTCCCCACAAAAACTGACACCAGATCCAGAGGCACACAGAACGCTATCACCAATCAACCACACCAGACCCAAACCCAGACCCTCTCCACAGATAAATTACAGACACCATCCAGTAGCCAAACCATGGTGGCACCTCCGGATGCTGCACCCCCCTGCAATCCCTACACAGATCTGGCTGACACAGGCCACAAAACCACAGCTCGCCCCTATACACGAAGCCAAGCCAGAGCACAACTAAGTGCAGTACAGCCATCTTCTCAGAAAAACTCTTCACAAAGTTCAAGAGGTCAAGACACAAAGACTTTAGCAACTAATCCACACCTAATGACCCACCTAAGTGGTACTCAGGATATCACTCAAGAAATCACTCAAGATATCCCTCAAGTAATTAAGGAACAAAAGAAGAAAAGGCACACTAGCCTGGGAACTTCCTCTCTGCCCAGAACATTGGAGGCTATACACCACACCCCCTCAACAGTATTTATAGGAACTCAAACACTGAGATCCTGCTCTGTTCCAGTAACAAGAAGCCGAAAGCACCAGCCTGAAGATGACGAGTGAGACCTCGTCGAAACGTCGCCTAGACACCCCAACTTTTACACGGGAAGACACCCGAGGACACCAAAACCTGCATTCCTGTACCCGTGAAAATCTACGAAAGCATATATATATATATATATATATATATATATATATATATGTATATGTGTGTGTGTGTGTGTGTGTGTGTGTGTCCCCAGTAGCACCTTAGAGACCAACTAAGTTTGTTCTGGGTATAAGCTTTCGTGTGCATGCACCCTTCTTCAGATACACTGAAACAGAAGTCACCAGACCCTTATATACAGTGGGAGGATGGGGTGAGGTTTTTCTCAGGAGGGTAGAGGAAGATGGGTGATTGACTCAATGCATATGGTAAACCTGTTGATGACTGTTAATGACTGCAATTAGTCCTACAGAAAAAAAAGCAAATATGCAGTATGCAGTATGCAGATGATTAGCATATGTAATGAGACAGGAATCCAATATCTCTATTGAGACCAGGTCTCTCCATAGTTTTCAGTTTAGTGATAAGTTGTCATTGGGGTTACATGTTACTGGAGCTGTGTTGGGTAGAAGTTATGGGCAGTAGTCCAAGGTAAGTCAAGCTGGGAACCAGCAGCCATAAGACAAGTGGTAGAAAATTGATGACAGGGCTAAAGGACAAAGCAGGAAGCTGGATCAAAGAACAACAGTTGGGATTCAGAGCCAAAGAACGAGGCAGCAACAAACTAGGACTTGCCACTAAAGAACAACCAGTACAATTATATTCTAATAAATTATTGAATATTACTTTATTTTATATAAGTTGTTTATTTGAAAGTCATATTTTATTATGACATTTGTATTGGATCAAATTGTTATAAGATGTGTAATATTTGTTGTATATTTTGTTTCTTCAACTCATAAACTGCTGAAGGCTGTAAACAAATGAAACATGAAAAGAAGAAAAAATTAATACAGTCTCCATTTAGGTAGCTATGCTAGCCTGCTACAGCAAAACCACCAAAGAGCCTCACGAAAAACAACCACACATTTAAGTTTTAATAGGCTAGAGTCCACTTCAACAGATATACAAAGTGTTCCTCTGAATTACAAGTATATATACACAATGGCTGTGTGTGTGAATTGTAAGCAGTAAGGTCAAAAGGAAAGAAAATGCAGAAAAGTGAGATTGGTGCTAATTCATTAACAATGGAAATTCACACATACAAACAATACCAGTAGTTGCTGTTGACACAGATATCCTGGCATTTGTAAGCCAATTAACACATGAAGTGAAAAAAACCCCATTTGAACCTCAAAAGCATTGAACTTCACCATGAACTGTAACTAAGCAGCTACACATTGCTATTTTTTGCTTTGTTCTAGCATGGCCACCTTAAAGTTCCTTATGGAGTGTCCTGAGAGGCTGAAATGTTCCCTCGCCAGTTCTGCTGTCAGATTTGTGTCCATTTCTTTCGTTGTTTAGAGACTGGCTTGTTTATCCTAAATATAATTCAGAGATAATAGCATACATCACACTGGAGGATGAGCAGGTGAATTACTCTAGGAACAGACCAGATCTCTGGCTGATATTGCTGCTCAAGCAAGGTTCAGTTGGAAAAGGAAGCTCTTTATGCTCAGAAAGAGCCAACAGTCAGTCTTGATGGATAGAGTCAGATTAGGAACTTCATTTATTAGTAAGCCTGACACTTGCTGTTCAATAGTTCACCATGGAGCAATTGTACAGAAAGAGGGTAAATTCAGTATTCACTGTAGTACACACAGAGCAGGCAGCCATACAGACTCCAGTAGATTCTAATAAGATGACAGGCTGGAAGCAAGGACTGTTTCAGCAGTGTCGGAGGGCCAGGTGGAGGGAAGTAGCAGCATAGCTGGATAATTTCTGAGGAGATGCCCTCCCCTTTCCTGCCTGTTCCTCTGTGGTTCGCCACAGCTCTGGGTTGCCATAACCAATGTCAACAAAGAGCACATGTAATAAGTTGTTGTTGTTGTTGTCCCTATCATTGCTCTTATTCTTACTTCCTAATTGCTCTAGTATATTTTCCTGCACATGTGATTACTCTCTTTTACATCACATTTAAAAGACATAAAAGCCTGCTGGGTTAGGCACATGACATTACAGTCTTCCTCTTCCTCTTCCTCTTCCCTTGACTGTAGTGATGCTATAACTGGTCCATCTGCCACCATGCAAGTCATTCTCAGCACCACTTTTCAATAGCTCCATTGTTCATTGCACCTTCTGAAGTGAGTCCACCTGGCTGAATGCCAGACAACTTGCAGAATCTTGCATTTGGTCTTCGAGCTTAAAAGCATCCTGTTTCAACACTAACTGCTCATAAAGTGCACATGATTCAATGGTTTCCCTTTTTAGAGTAATGTGGCCCATCAACTCTCTAACAATGTTTGATCAGCTGGCAGGCAATTCCCCCCCCAATCTAGCCGGGCTGCACAATTCTGATGGTCTATACAAATGCACTGCTGAAGAAAAGCACTCTGTAATTTGAATATTCATTGTTGACCATGCATAGTAGAGAAGATTAAACAATTAGTTAATATAATGAGAGCATCTGCTGGGTTCTAAGAAAATGACTTGGAACTGAAAAGTTATCCCATTCATTTGCAATACAAATAGTGTTGTATACATCCTAGGACATTTATTATTTCATAGCTCATTAGCTGTAGACCAGAGGTGGGCAACCTTATCAACTCAAGGGCTGCGTTATTGGTCATCTACCACTCTGAGAGCCACATCTGGATGGTGGGTGTAGGCAAGTGTCTGGAACCATTGGAATCTTGCACAGCTTGGAGATTGGGGTGGCATGCAACAGTATTTTGCATTTTAGGGGAACTCTCAGTCACCACCCACCTTCACCCATGAACAATTGCTCTGTTCCTCCAAGAACATTAGGCTCTGCCATCTATTAGTTGTTCTGCCCACTACTTTAAAACATGGGAATTGGAAGAGGAGGAAAGTCCATCATGTTTCGTGGGTGGTGGAGGAATTGAAAGTCCCCACCTTGAGCTGTTGCCTCAGACTGTAATTTGGGGTGGTGTCAGTGCAAAGTGCCAGTACTCTGTGACCCTGTATTGGGTACCGAGTCCATATTGGGCACTGAAAGAGAGGAACTGAGTCCACCCCCCCAAAAAAACCTGATGTCAGTTCAGAGTGCAGAACATGCAGTTCTCCTGCCCCAGGACAACAAAGTAAAGGGAGAGAAGTCGGAGTTGCCTTGTGCAAAAAGGCCAGCATGAGGGATGGTCTCCCCCCCTGCAGGGGTGGCTCACAGACTCCCCCACAAACCTTGCTGGACCAACTGTGGCCTCCAGTTGCACTTGCCTAAGCACATATAAGCAAGATTCATTGAGTTCCAGAGGCTTTGCAATGCAACCATCCTAGTGAGCTGTCCCTTCTTCACAGAAACAGTAAAAAGACAGGATCAGGAGACAGGTGGCTGAAGACTGTTCCACTGAGCTCCTTTGAGGTTGCATCCTTTATTTGCAAAGGGGAAAGCATCGTTGCCATGGACACATTTGGGTTTACTTGTGAGTATACATGCAAAAGTCCACCAAGCATCTCTCACAAGGCTTGAAGGCACCAGCCTTTTTCTGTGAGGAGAGCCAAAAAAGTAATTTAAGAGTCTTTAAAGATCTATTTTGCATCCACCACAATTCTGTCTCATGATGGTTGGAGGTTGCTGGAGTTTCTCAGGTTTCCCAAGTGGCTTGCCCTTGAAAGATTTTGGGCTACAACTCTCATCATTCCCCACCCATCACCCTTGCTCCCTGAGGATGATGGCTGCTGTAGTCCCAACAACTTCTTGAGACAGATGGACCAGTGGTTGACTCAGTGCTATTTTCCTAGAAAAAGGGGTGCTGGAACTCACTATGAATGCGGTGGCATGTGGTGAAATTTTTCCTAGGGGAACAGTTAGGGCCAGAGGCTCCAGCTTGTGAGGGCAACTGGGAGAGGCAACATCCTGACGTAACGCACATGAGCATCACACTTCCTAGCCTAAGCTGGGCAGAAGCTTCCCAGGCTTTGGGAATGAGGCACCATGGCTCTGACAGGATGCTGAGGCCCTTCTGTCTCCCTCACAAAGCCAGGTGGGCTTTGGGAAGGGGACGACAGGGCTCTTGGAACTTCCCTCTCTATGCTGGGAAGAAGCTGCCCTGTCTTTGGGGAGGGATGCACCAGGGCAACATTTAGGGGACTAACCTAGTTGCCTTCGTCCATTGACCATACAACACTGCATGAATGCCTCTCTTGTACTCTTATAACAGCAATGGTGCCTACCTGAGAGGTGCTTGAACTGAGTTCCGGTGAATTCTGGCTGGAAAAAAAGCCCCGGTTTGACTTTATATGAAGTTGTTCCTTGTATTCCACCAAAGTCCAAGACTGAGAACAATACGGAAATATTGGTCTAGGATTTGGGGCTCAGGTCTTTAGAATGTGAAGAACTGGGAAACGCCAATAAAGTTTGGCAGTGGAATTTCTTCCAACCTGATCCTTTGTAATGGGGCCAATTCAATAAATAAAAATGAAATAAAACATGTGCTTTGGCATTGTCATATGGCCTTTGTTCTGTGAGCTTGATATCCCACTCCAAATGTCTCCTAATTTCTTAGATAGGTATGCCTCCTTCCTTTGAAAATGTTGGTCAGAAAGCCAGCAGTTTGCAATTGATTCACATGAACGCCTTTGTTGGCAGAAAGTTCCTTCTATGTGCCCTATGCTGGTCAGTGATTTGTTGTTGTTCTGTTACTTCCACCTGCATCCTTGCACCCTCCTGTCTTCCCCACCCCGTTTTCCACTGTACTTTTGTGCAAATTTCACTATCTCACCTAACCACCTGTCCTAGGGTTTCTAGCTCCTGCCAAGCCTGATAACTGCGACTGTTCCATGGATTACTACCTTGGCAGGGCTTAAATGTTGTGCTGCTGACATAAGCCTTGTCACGGTTGATTTTATGCATTGTTGTATAAACGTATTTTCAAATAAAACAGAAAATGTACAAATAAACTGGGTGACAGAGTTACATAAAGGGAAAAATCACGCCTGCTCATTCACTTGAAGAAAAGCCTGCCTTGTCTAATTAACCTGGGCAAGCCTTATGGTGTTCATAAACAAGTCACAAATTAATATTGCATTTTTCAGCTGCCAGCGCATACCACTAAATCTTTATTGGGCGGCATTAAAGAAGAAGACTGGAGACAAGCTTGTTTAAATCAAAGAGAAATATTAGTCCATAGATACCATCCTATGCTGCAGTTGAGTTTGGGGTGGGTTCTTTTGCAAAATAAATATGCAGAAACAGGGGAGATTTGTGAAATCAAACCAAGCAGCATCTGTTCTTGAATCCTAGCAGGATTAGAGGACAGAGCAGCAAGGCACCATTGTGCTTTATGGCAAATCTTCCTGTATTAACATCAGTTTCCTTGGAATCATAATCTTGAGATGGTGTAGGTTTTCTTTTCTATAAAATAGTGTGGGGGGGGGACTATTATATTTTCTCTTTAAGTGATCAGTGTCAAACAGCTAATGCTACAAGCACTTTATAGCTAGGTAAAATTGATGTGTATAAGAAATCAGGACCGTAGCTGAAAAATGTAACAAGGGGAATGCATTGGCCTTATGTAAAATGTCTGTTGTTTTGACACAGACTAAGCCTCGGGCACTCTTTCTCTTTCTTTCTCTCTCTTCAAAATCACATGCAATATTTTCCTTCAAGTTTCTCATTACAGTGGAGCAAGGGAGAAACACAAATCAAGAAGTAACATTTTTTTTTTTTGAAGGAGAAATTATAAATTGCAATTTAATCACATAATCACTTTGACACTCTCAAGCAAGCTAATTTCTTCCCTTGCCTCATTTCACCCACTTGGCAAGATGAATCTTAATGAATAATGTCCTATGAATATTTAACTCTCTGATCAGTTTGAATTTTTGTTCACATACCTACCTGCAAGAAAAATAAATCAGTTAGTCTCCTATTCTCAATTTTCCGTTCTCTCTCTCCTCCCACCATTCCCACTGCAGCCCGCCAGGAACATGCTGCTTTTCTAAGGCAAAACGCCTTGCAACATGGAGTGGAATGAAGTAGAAAATTCAATATTTATGTTAACATTTGGCAGCTGCAGAAGAATCTGGAGACCTTGTTTACAGAAGGTCTGCTAATGAGACACCCAGCTAATAGCAGTGAGTTGAAAATAGGTCTCAAGCGAGAACAATGCCCAGAACCTGTGCAGAACTAAACACAATCTGAGCTTCAGGTTCGGGGGGGGGGGACACCTACCAAAACCCAGCCAGAATCCAAAGTGCAATTGCATATTTTTTTCTTTCTTTTTACAGCCAGTGGATGGTGCACAGAAGAAAAAAAAAGGTTGCTATTACTTTTCACCCCTAAGACTCCTGGGAACTCCCACCAAACAGGGCAAATGGAATGGGGCAAAAATTGAGAAGTGGATTAAAATGATAACAAATACTCAATTTGTTAGGGTCCAAAATTGGTAACAAAACCACTTTTTAAAAAGTTAACATTAACGGTTCACAAATCGTAACAGCAAGTATGCAGATTATTTGTGGCTTGGGATAAAAGAAGCTTATAAGGACTATCATCATCATCATCATCATCATTTTATTTGTATGCCACCTTTCCACAGTTAAAACAATGCTCAAGGCAGCTTCCAACATGAAAAGATTTACATAGTTATAAACATAGCAAAGCAGTCATAAAAATAAATAAAACACATCAAAAACTACATACCGTATTTTACCGTGTATAAGATGATGGTTTTTTTTATTTCAAAATCATGTTCAAAATTAGGTGTCATCTTATACATGGGTAGTGCATTGTGGGGCCAAGGGATAGGTTGCTGCCGCGAGTTGTAGATTGCTATTGGTGGCTGCTGCAAGGACTGTTGTTGATTGGCTGTTGCTGTGGGCAGCCCCCCCCAATAAAACTCAACAGTTCTGTGCAATCCTCCCCCCCAAAGCTCAACAACTTTGGGAAACTCTCCCCCTCATTTTTTAAAACTTTGGGTCCCCCAAAATAGGGGGCGAGTTATACATGGGGGCATGTTATACACAGGAAAGTGCAGTAACCAAACTGAACAATTTCCACATAAAAATAAAGATACAAAAAATCAATATCAATAACAGCAAAAACTCCCAACAAAACTGCTCCCAAAATACCTCAGCAGCAGCAGCAGCAGTTCTTATGAAGCCTGTCAGACTATGCATGTGGTTTTGGACCCCTTCCAGATAATCAAACAGGTTACAAAGGGGCATGGATGAACAAGGGTCTTTTTGCATGAGCAATTCGCTAGGACTGTTGATATTCTTATGCCAACATAGAATAAACCAGTTTGACTACTCTTTAGGCTTATACACAGGCAAGAAGTCAGCTCTTCTGATTACAGTGGTACCTCGGGTTAAGAACTTAATTCGTTCTGGAGGTCCGTTCTTAACCTGAAAGTGTTCTTAACCTGAGATATCACTTTAGCTAATGGTGCCTCCCGCTGCCGCTGGGCCACTGGAGCACAATTTCTGTTCTCATCCTGAAGCAAAGTTCTTAACCTGAGGTACTACTTCTGGGTTAGTGGAGTCTGTAACCTGAAGCGTCTGTAACCCAACAAGTGAATCAGATTTTTCTGGTTTCTCACTAGGGTTGCCCATTGGCCCGAAAAAATGTTCTGGTCCACTCCTCTACTTTTTACAATGGTTTAATATCAGTTCCACCTTGCATGGAGCTAAACTTGATCATCTTCTAATTCAGTGATGGGGAACCTATGTACCTCCACATGTTGTTGGACTACACTTCTCATCATCTCTGACCTTTGGCCATGCTGGTTGGGGATGAATGGAGCTGGAGTCCAACAACATCCAGAGACCATCCCTGTGTTAATTGCCACAGATCAAATAAAACTGTGCTCAAAGGAACAGCTGCAGATTCAAAGGTTGGCAATCCTGGTTCTCATCTTTTGTGCCATTCATTCTTTTTGATCCTTTGTTCCATTGCTTCATTGAGAGACCATTGCTGGAATGATCTCCCATACCTTTTGTATTATTTTTGATGACCCCAATTAAACTCTTTCTCTTCATGCCAACAGACAGGTCACTCTTTTGCTACCTGTGAGGATAAGCAGGTTCTGTGACTTGCTTCAACAGACTGTCAAAATCAACGACTGTTTCAAGTACTGTCAAAATGGCTTTTTGACACCATTGGGCCTGTCTGAGGAGCAAAGTGGTGGGTTTAATATAATCAATCAATTTTACTGTGCAGAACTGAACTTAATATTGGAAAAATGAGAAGCTGGAGGAAACTGAAATTGGCAGATTCACTCATTCCTATCACCAACACTGTCTTAATTAGTCATTGTAATTATTTTGCTTTTAAGTAATCATCTTTTGCTCTTTTAATGTCATTTGAGAACATAAGAACATAAGATGAGCTTGCTGGTTCAAGCCAATGGCCCATCTAGTCCAGCATCTGGTTCTCACAGTTGGCTAAGCAGATGCATATGGGAAACTTGAAAGCAAGACCCAAGAACTTTTTCCCTCTTGTGTTTTCCAGCAACTGGTTTTCAGACACATAATGCCTCTGACCATGGAGGTAGAATGACCATCGTGGCTAGTAGCTGCTGACAGCTTTGTCTTCCATGAATTAGTCTAATCCTCAGTTAAAGGAATCCAAGTTGGTAGCCATGAGTGTCTTTCTCTGACCTGACTTTGCTACACCCACCCACGCTATGTACACCTGCCAGTTTGGGATTACTCAACATGCATCTGATAAAGTGGGCTGTAGCTTATGCCATAACAAATGATTTAATGTTTTAAAATGCCACATAGGATTTCTGTACATGTCTGCACATGTCTACTCAAATATACTCCTTTGTAAGTATGTATTCTCCTGTAACATTTGCTGTCTCCTGTCACCGCCCCACCCCCCCTCACATTAGGCACAGTTATTTTTATATGACAATTTTTATCGAGTGGAGAGGGATGGGTCATAGCATTGGTAAGAGCCTGTTAGTGATCCTTCTGTCTCATTTTTGTTAGACCTCACCTGACAGGTCTTAATTAATTATTGAGAGCTTGCTTTTTGATTAAGGAACACTGATTAACTCTAATGATTTAAGCAATTGTGCAATTGGCCTGTTTGGGTAAGCATACTATGCTTGCACTAAGAAGAAGGCAACAGCAATCTCCTTATTAATTAGTGATCATCGATTGGCAGTTTTTAGCATACTGGAAGATCTGCCTCTAAACGAACTTCATGAAATGCAGCAGCGATAGTGTTTAAAATGAATTGCTTTTGCCACATTTTCAGTTTAATCACAGGCTCAGACAGAGCATACTAAAGTCAAACTGCCAAACTGCCACTTGCTACTCGATTGCTCTTTGGCTCAATGGTCCTCTGTTACAATGCATCTTTGAAGCCAGGTAATTCCCAAGGGAAATCTATGTTTTAGTTTTGATTTTTAGTCCAGCGTGATTTCATCTGTATGGTGGAATCGGCAATCAGTCTCTGCATGTACAATGTAATAGTAGTCACTTGGCAAGAACCAAGAGGGAAAAATGGCAAGACAATGTGTTCTAACGGCATGTAGAATCTTTGTGATTACAGCACATTGCATCCAATATGTCACTGAAATCTGAGCGTTTTGGAAACTTGGTTCAGGCATCCCACCAGCTAGAAACAGTCGGGTTGTACAGGGATGGAAGAAATACATACAAAGAGGCCTTGGTGAACTTGGACACTTCATGTAGCTTCAAAAACACAAGGACAATGAGACAGCAGACACCAGTATCATCTTCTTGGTGCACAGTCTATTCACCTGGCCCAGAGAACTGGCAGAATGACACAAGACTAGAGGCAGGTATATGTTGGTTCAATCTTTAAAAAGGGGAAAGGGGTGGATTAAGGCTTTCACATCCAACTTGGTGGCCATCACTGACTTAAAATACTGGGGTAGATTTCAACTGAACAATAAGAATCTTCTCAATGGCAATAACATTTTGACAATTGACAATTTCTGGAAAAGGGAGACTATTCTTCACTGGAGCTCTTCAATCAGAGGCCATCTGTTGAGGGATGCTCAGCTTCTGGATTACCTGCATCTAGCAGAGTATTGGACTAGGTGTCCTCCCATGACCCCCCCATATGATTATATGAAGATGAAGGACCTATTAACATGCACATTTTGCCTTTGTCTCCCTTTCACCCTTCCTCCAACAAGCACAGGTCATCATACAAGAAGTTATTCTGTCCTTTCTGTATGCTTGGGAGGTAGTGACTTAATCACAGCGCCCAGAGATTTGAACTCTCAGTCCAGGTCAAACAATATACTTACATCACGCTGACTATCTGAATGTTCAGCCATTCAAGGGATCAGAAGTTTCCTCATCTGATTAATGTGTTTCAGAGGAGAAAACAGTTGATGCCTCCTGTGCTAAATCCAATTCACTGTGGGTTGTTACCTGCCTCCTGGAGCCAACAGAGGTGCAAGAAGAGTGGAGCAAGGAGAGTTTATGTCAGCTGCTCCCCTGCGTTCCTTTGGGAGGAAGGGAGGCCTATGAATTTAATAAACAAATAAGCCAATCTTGATGGCATGCACTTTTTGTGTAGTTGAGATGCTGGACCACAATCCCATACTCTTCTCAAAGCAGCCAGCTAGGAAACCTTGCTGCTATCAAGGGACTAGCATTGATTGGTTCAGAGAAATAAGTCTTGTCCTATGTCAAATCTCCCTCCCACCACCTTTACTTGCACATACATTCTTTTGATCTCCTCTTCCAAGGAGTGTGGGGCACACACTCCCATTTATTCTTCATCCAGTGTGCTCTCACCACCGGTTTGGGAAGCTGTGTACACTCAGTGTTAGTCTTCTTGTTTCTTATGGATTACTGTGTTTTGATGTGTTTCCTCAGAAACCAGCTTCAATCTGAATTGAGAAAGAATGGCCTACCTTTGTATGAAGCTGGCAGTGTCTATACACAGCCATGGTAACTAACTTAACAGAGACTACTTATGTGCTAGGCCCAAACCTTCTCAGAGTCAGTCAGACTTCTTGCATCGACTTCTACCAGCCAAATATTGACTTTCTTTCTTTCCCCCCTTCTTCCTTACTAACATTGTACACTATGAAAAATAGATACTGTGCTACACAAAGCTGGGAAACAGAATTCTGACAGAGGCCGAGCCAAGAGGGCACTGTGCTAACTCATGGAAGATTTCTGGCCAATATCAAAAGAAGCATAGCTTATTCCTCCCCCTTTAGCCTTGATTTAAAGATAAGTTTCAAAGTTTAACTTCAGTCAAAACCTGCTAGATGCTTCCATTTTGCCAGGGAGCAGAGCCACATTTGGGAATTTTATTCATCCCCCTCTTGAATTGTTAAAACAGAAATGAAGAGGCATTTGAGTCTTTTGAAAAATGAAGAATCCTCCTCCAAAAGGTTGTGCAGGTAGTACTGAAGACTGAGCAAAGAGTAATGGAGCCACCTTCACAGACCCTCCAAGTGTCCCTATTTTCCAGGGACATCCCATTTAGAAAAGCTGTCCCAGTTCTGATTTCATCCCAGAATGTCCTGATTTTTCTTAGGATTTCTTGATTTTCATTGGAGAAATGTTGGAGGGTATGGAGTTATCTCACCCCTGAGCCATCTGAAGGCAATCCTGTATAGGGAAGTTTTTTTTTAAAAAAAGTTTAATGTTTTATTATGTTTTTATATATGTTGGAAATTGCCCAAAGTAGGTGGGGTAACCCAGTAGAATGTGTGGGGAATAAATAGTAAAATTATCATTACGGAATGGGGTGTCTCTATTTTCATTGGAGAAATGTTGGAGGGTATGCCTTCATATCTATTGGGAAGTCCACCCCACTGCCTCTTTGCTTCCCTCAAGGCAATCTGGGTAAAAAGAATTCCCAGCCTCTCATTTCTAGAAATGAGCCTGTCAAACAAGAAACTAAAGGATGGTATCTTGCTCAGTCAACCAGCCTTCTTGTCTACTCAGAGATATATATCTGTAACTATACAAAATTACAGGATGTGAATTCACATCCATTAAGAATATGGTTGCATTCACACAACACTTTATTCACTTTTCCTGATGTTCCCTCACTTTTAATTTCTGCATTGTATTTGAGCCTTCAGATGACGTAAAAGCCATTTCTGGAATAACAGTGGAATACAGCAGGAAAAAAGTAACACAGAAATGAGCACTAAACTTGTGCTATATTCTGCTACATTTCCAGAGGTTTCAAGAATGGCTGCCTCATTCTTTTCTAGTTGGTTAGACTGGAACTAGAAAATTCTCTCTCCAACTTATGCATTTCCTACAATAATCAACTGTTTTCCTTTCTTACCTACAAGTATCTTTCTGTGTGTAATTGCAACAACTAAAGTCTTCTCTCTAACCAAGGCTTAAACACTGCTCACGGCATGCCGAAAGGGTTGTAATAGCTCATTGACTCCATTACCTCGTTACCAATATAATAATGATGATTATACTAAAAATAATATCAATAGTATGACAATAAGCCGAGTAGTAAAAAAAAAATAATTCAAGTTCTAAGGGCCCATTTGAATAGAGCAGGTTTTAACAGACAAGCAGGGGTGACTCTCGCTAGACTTCTGTTGGCAAGGTGTTCCACAGAACAGGGCACATTTTGAACCTGGCTACATCCAAAGCCTAATTAAAATGTCTGAAAGAACCAGAATACAGGGGAGGAACAATTGTTGCGCTATTATGATAGTTCTGTCAGTGCAAGCTTTTCTGCTTGCCAGATGGAACAATCTCTTCTTTCCTCCTCCGTGTGCTGCTCTGGGTACACCCCCACAAGGTGATTTTGGGTGGGGGGCACAGGAGACTCAGGGGAAGGAGAGAGGGGAAAGCCCCATTGTACTAGCAGGGCTCTTTGCTCTGGCTCCAGCCAGCACAACTGCTTAGCTGAATCTGGCCCCTGGAGTCCACCGTTTCATCGTTATTTATGACCCTTTTCCTGATTGCTCTTCTCCCAGGAAGCTCAGAGCAGCTGGCATGGGCTCCCTTCTGCAGACTTTAAACAAGCTGAGACCTGCTTCATTTTGACAATGAATAGCATCAGGTGCCCTCAGACCATTCCCTGGGATATTAGGAGCCTGGAAAATTACTCAGACAGTGCAAGGAAGTAAAACGTGACTTAGATAAGCAAGGACTGGAGTGTGCATTTTATTCTGGAAGATGGGAGTGCTCTCTGCGTGTGTTTCTGTCAAGGGAGCAGGCATTCAGCACAAACAGGGATTGCTTTCCTTGGGGACAGCCAGCTGCTCCTGCTAATTAACACCTCCCCACATGGTTGATGCCTACCTTGGAATGGCTCCTACCCAAGAAAATCTAAATTTGGCTGCTGGAAAAAGGTCTTGTGATACCAGTTTCTTTCAAACGTTTCCAGTCATAAACACACACACACACACACACACACACACACACACTGGTAATTGAATTGGCTGGGTCAATTTTCTATTCACACAAGCTTGGTAATTATACGGGACTGGTTTGTTTGCTATCTCACTGGGGCTTTTGTCAACATCCAGCTCTGTTATCCCATTAGGGAGACACTCTTATTCTCAGGCCTCCTGTGTGCTTTAAGGTAGCCATGCAGAATGCTGCTATAATTATCCCCCCTCCGCTTTCTAAGCATTGTTGCAATGCGAACTAGTAAAGATTTCTTACTCCCCTGAGCACCATCCCCAGCTCTGCTACACTGCAGAGAAAACTAGGCGGAAGATTCCTGTCTCATCTGGGGAAGAGCTTCATGGTATCAGTTCTATGCTTCTGATTTTCTCAGGGATTGCTTCATATCACAGCATATTCACTTACGGGCAGACTGCTTAAGCAAGCAAGCACAAAACCTCTGGTGAATGGGAGTCGAAAGGTTCACAGCTAGACTCCAGGGAAATGTGGCTGCCTTACAAATATAAATATAATTCTTTCAAGACAGGGATGCAAACTTGAATAAAAAATTGGTGGTGGTGGGGAAGCTAGGAAAGGCCCGCCCCACATAATTGATCACAAGGCGCAGCACACAAATACCATTTGAAAGGTGGAAAGAAGACAATGTCCTGATGAAAGAGGAATGGCAACAGAAACTACTGGACTATGCAGAAATGGCGAAACTTACCAGAAGAATAAGAAACCAAAGTTTTTAATAAAGAATGGAAACCATTTATTGAAGATTTACAAGATTATTGTAAACAGCTTAAGACATTAGCAGGATTAACGTAAAAACGTGCAGTGATATAAAACATATATTGAATATATGGGATAAATGATAAATGGGTTTAATTTGGAAATGCAGTAAAAGTATCATAAACATAAGGAACTGTAGTAAGGGAGGGGAGTCGAAATATGACACATGTAATAAGTTGCCTTTTAAGAGATTTCGCTATTGTTTGTTGTAAAATAAAAATTATAAAAAAGAGGCTGGTCTATTTTTAGTACAAATGGGGTACTGCCCCACCACTTCAGCTAGTCACCACCTGCCTGCCTGCCCTCTTTCTTACAATTAGCCTAGTGGATAGCCCTAGTATCAACTCCCTCTTTGTTCTGAGTGATGTCTTGTAGACCTCAGCAAAAAGAAGGATGGGGACAAAAGTAACACTGGTTAGCTCTGCTTATCATTGGCTGTGGTAACACCTGTCACTGTCTCTGGCTCCACCTACTTCTTTAGGCTCCCAGTCTTCCACCCCACCATTCCCAATGGGCACAAGATACCACTGTCTAGGCAACTTCTAATATGATGTATGTTGTGCTTTATAAACATGTGATCAATAGCTTCTGGGTCCACTATGTATCTTCATTGTTATGTTTTTCCTTTAATTGGTCAAGCTGTACTTCTCCAACATGCTTTGCTATCCCTATTCACCCTGTTGCTTTGTTCACAGACATCCCTCATGCTCATCTCTTTCTCCCTCCCAAGGCCAATGAGTAGTTGCGCAGTGGTGCGGCATTGGAAGAGACTAAAAGACCAATATGTCAATCCCTCTGTCTCAAGCACTCACTCCCACAATGTGGGAGGGTCTTCTATATAAATGTTGCCACAGATCACCCTATAGAGCCCATATAAAAAGTGTGTCACATCTCTGCAAAGTTAAGACAGAATTTATAACTTTTACTCCTGCTGTTTCTTCTTCTAGGTCAACCTATTTCATCATGTAACATTTTGCTCTCCTATAAAGTGAAAGCAGAGTCACGCTTTAAGACAACTGACACTTACTAAAGGTTATTATCGCTTTGACATTTTCCTTTTGAAAGTCAGAAGTCAAACATTTTTAAGTCCATGTCCAGGCTCCAGCAATGCAACTTATTCAAGTGCATTCATTTTGAGATAGGGAATGCTTGTGGTTTCCAGAACTTCTTCAGGCAGGAACAGAATGTCAGATGGAAAAATTCAGCACCGAGTTTACAACTGAGGTCATAGATCACGTATATATTTTGAGAAACTCCCGGGGGGGGGGGGGTTGCTAAATTTGCAAACATCATTATTTTCCTGTTCTTTTCCTGTTCTTTGTTGTAGATATTGTCACAGTTCCTTACACATATTAAATAGTGCACAGTCTTTTTGATTTGTGTGAAGATGCTTCAGAACATCTTGCCTTCATCAAGCAAATGGTTTAGCTTCCCTTGTATAATGTGTTTAAAACAAAAAGAGATGAAGCTCCAACAGGATCTCTCTAAGCTGGGTGATGGATGTAAGGTTTTTATATCTCCACCTATGGTCTGCAGTAGATACTAAAGAGGCACCTTCATTCATTGATTGAAAAAGTCATTCCTATGTTTCAATGTACTGCAACTCTAAAGGGATAGTACCAGTATAACAAGGTAGGTGTCCTTTAAACCTTGTAGCAATGTAGAAAGGACAAAGATAGCTGTATCAACATACATTACCAAACCATTCTTGGAATCTTTGCCACTGTTCACCAAAGCTGCCTGCTAATGATGCCTCTACATCTGTTCTATCCCATTTTCTACAATGTCTTCAAAAATGCACCCCAAAACACATTTAAATTGTATGCATCTTTCCCTAAAATATGCATTTTTGTACACATTATTTTGAGTAGAGAACTACATCACAAAATTCAGAAATGTGCACAATCTGAAAGTTGACTGCATACTAATTCATGAATTAGCCTGGAAATTCTGAATTAGGTTCCATTAAAAATGTGGATCAAATAAAATTATTTCCCACCCAAACTCTTGCTTCTGCAAGGAAAAGCAGATTGTGCTGGTTAGTCAGCAGTAGCAACAGGTGAAGTGGAAGTGCTTTGAGCCACTAAAAAATATGGCTGCTTCTTCCAGTTCCCTTCATCAGTGCATAGCAACTGCTTATACAGATTCGGCTATTTACTGGTACCCCTTCTGCAAATTGCATTTTTCAACATGTTTAGTGACACTGGCACAACCTGTTGAGTAATGGAGAATTGTTTCATTTCCAGGGTGTGGAAGACATTCTTTGTAGCAAGTGATCTTTTTGTATTCTTCACATCCACCTCTTTTCCTTGGAGAGAAGGACGAAGAGATGGAAAATGTACAGGAGTTTGAAATAGTTCTGCTTTGAAACAGTTCTTTGAAATAGTTCTACAGACAAGTGTCTATCCAAGACTCTCCCTCTTGGAGAAGATCTGTTCTCAATTACAGGGCCATGTACTTTTCCTTTAATGCTGTCTCCTGGTGTCTCTGGGGAATGGTGTATGTTTAAGAAGACTGCCTAGAATTGAGGTAGTCACCCATGGTGACAGGAATTGTTTCTTATCCTCACTTGTCAAAATCTATGGCAGAGTGGTTGCATTGATGGCTGGTTCTCAAGGTAGTCCAGGGAGACATTGTCCTCAATCTTTAAGACCTCTGCAGATGCAGAAACCCTGGACATAACACGTTATGCTTTCCAATATTTATATGACATGCTTGCTAACCCAAATTTTACCGATTGTTATTTAAAAGCATTGATTTATTTTCACCATGGGGACATTCACAGCAATGTTGTGCTTCTAATGCATACTTGCCTGTTCTTGAGAGAGGCTCAGAGCAGGCAGCTTCCCTGTGGTGGGGGTGGGGTGGTAAGTAATAGGTGACTCCAGGGAGAGGCAAATGGCAGAGCATCAAGACAGTGAAAGCCTGCCTTGTGGGCAAAGCATCAGGACCTTGGACAGAGCAGAATGGTGCTGTTTGGAAGGTAAGTGACAGCAAACAGGCAGTCTAAGGATTAAGGTAGATCTGTCATTAGTTTTCTTGCTTTTTCTTTTCATCTTAAAAAGGAGACACAGTTTTTTTGGGGGGGTCTTGGTCAGGATATTGACACCTCGAATGTTTGTTTTTTTAAGACACAAGGCCACATGTCACTTGTTCCTGTTAAATGTCTCCAAAGCTTTACTTGCTGTGGTGTGAATTTAAAATGGGGACATGGTGTGACTGAGGAGAAGTCAATCTCCCTACCCAACGTACACCTAAGTCTGCTTTTAAGGAAAATGGACATTGGAAGGTCTTATCATCACACACACACACACACACACACACACACACGATTAGCTTGGCTCTGAACGATTTGCATCCACTCAGAACAGATGTCTGCTGATGACTGAAATTTTGCTGCCAGGGAATGTACACTTGGTCTTGATCTTTCTAGAGAACATTATCTACCAGGTAAAAGTCAGTGCTCTGATTTTGGGCACGTGCAGCAGTGAAACTGGAAAGGTACTTGATCTGCCTAATGTCACTTCTATAGCTCCCTGGCAATGGAGGTATGATGCCAACAGTTGAAGGAGTTTCTGGGGAGAAGCAATTGGTGTATGAACATATTCAGAGATATTCCCAGAGATGCATCATGGAGAAAACATGGCCATCATTCTCAGGGTTCTTGATTTTCCAGAACTGTTCATATAAAACAGAGGCTTTTGACGCTGGCTCTTGTGCTATGCAGCACAGAACACTGTTAATACAGAAGGCCTATTTGCACATTCACATATTGGGACAACATTTCTGAACTCTCTACGACCTCTTGTTTATGTACATGACTTGCTGAAACAAAGTCAAAGTCATTCCCAGTAATGTTGAGGGGTCTTGATTTCCCCTAGAATCATAGAATCATAGAGTTGGAAGAGACCACAAGGGCCATCGAGTCCAACCCCCTGCCAAGCAGGAAACACCATCAGAGCACTCCTGACATATGGTTGTCAAGCCTCTGCTTAAAGACCTCCAAAGAAGGAGACTCCACCACACTCCTTGGCAGCAAATTCCACTGTCGAACAGCTCTTACTGTCAGGAAGTTCCTCCTAATGTTTAGGTGGAATCTTCTTTCTTGTAGTTTGGATCCATTGCTCTGTGTCCACTTCTCTGGAGCAGCAGAAAACAACCTTTCTCCCTCCTCTATGTGACATCCTTTTATATATTTGAACATGGCTATCATATCACCCCTTAACCTCCTCTTCTCCAGGCTAAACATGCCCAGCTCCCTTAGCCGTTTCTCATAAGGCTTCGTTTCCAGGCCTTTGACTATTTTGGTTGCCCTCCTCTGGACATGTTCCAGTTTGTCAGTGTCCTTCTTGAACTGTGGTGCCCAGAACTGGACACAGTACTCCAGGTGAGCTCTGACCAGAGCAGAATACAGTGGCACTATTACTTCCCTTGATCTAGATGCTATACTCCTATTGATGCAGCCCAGAATTGCATTGGCTTTTTTAGCTGCCACATCACACTGTTGGCTCATGTCAAGTTTGTGGTCAACCAAGACTCCTAGATCCTTTTCACATGTACTGCTCTCAAGCCAGGTGTCACCCATCTTGTATTTGTGCCTCTCATTTCTTTTGCCCAAGTGCAATACTTTACATTTCTCCCTGTTAAAATTCATCTTGTTCATTCTGGCCCAGTTCTCTAATCTGTCAAGGTCGTTTTGAAGTGTGATCCTGTCCTCTGGGGTGTTAGCCACCCCTCCCAGTTTGGTGTCATCTGCAAATTTGATCAGGATGCCCTTGAGTCCATCATCCAAGTCGTTGGATGAATAAGACCAGGCCCAAGACAGAACCCTGTGGCACCCCACTAGTCACTCTTCTCCAGGATGAAAAGGAACCATTGATGAGCACCCTTTGGGTTTGGTCAGTCAGCCAGTTACAAATCCACTGAGTGGTAGCATAGTCAAGACCGCATTTTACCAGCTTCTTTACAGGAATATCATGGGGCACCTTGTCAAATGCCTTGCTGAAATCAAGGTAGGCTACATCCACTGTGTTCCCTTCATCTACCAGGCTTGTAATTCTGTCAAAAAACGAGATCAGGTTAGTATGACATGACTTATTTTTCAGAAATCCATGCTGACTATTGGTGATCACAGCATTCCTTTCTAGGTGCTCACAGACGGTTTGCTTAATGATCTGCTCCAGAATCTTCCCTGGTATTGATGTCAGACTTACTGGGCGGTAATTATTTGGGTCCTCTCTTTCCCCCTTTCTGAAAATAGGGACAACATTTACCCTCCTCCAGTCTGCCGGGACTTCGCCTGTTCTCCAGGAATTCTCAAAGATGACTGCCAGTGGTTCTGAGATCACATCTACCAGTTCTTTTAATACTCTTGGATGCAGTTCATCTGGCCCTGGAGACTTGAATACATCTAAACTAGCCAAGTATTCTTGTACTATCTCCTTAGTTATTCTGGGCAGTGATTCCTCTGCCAAATCATTTGATCCAAATTCTTCAGGTCGGGCATTTTTTTTTTATCGGAGAAGACTGAGGCAAAAAAGGCATTGAGGAGTTCAGCCCTTTCTGTGTCCCCTGTTTGCATTTCACCATCTTCTCCTCTGAGTGACTCCACTGTTTCTTTGTTCTTCCTTTTGCTACGAACATACCCATAAAAGCCTTTTTTGTTGCTTTTAACCTCTCTAGCAAGCCTGAGTTCATTCTGTGCTTTAGCTTTTCTGACTTTGTGTCTACACGTGCTGGCTATTTGTTTGAATTCCTCTTTGGTGGTTTCCCCCCTTTTCCATTTTTTGTACACATCCTTTTTTAATCTTAACTCAGTTAAAAGTTCTTTAGATAGCCACCCTGGCTTCTTTAGGCACCTTCCATGTTTCCGTCTCATTGGTATTGCCTGAAGTTGTGCTTTTACTATCTCCCTCTTAACAAACTCCCAGCCATCATGAACTCCCTTTCCTTTTAGTATTACTGTCCATGGGATCTCACTCAGCACTTCCCTAAGTTTTATGAAGTCGGCTTTCTTAAAGTCAATAAATTGAGTCTTAGTATGCTTGGCTGCTCCTTTCCGTTGTATAGTAAACTTCAGAAGAGCATGATCACTCGCGCCTAATGATCCTTCCACTTCTACCCCACTAACCAGGTCATCAACATTGGTTAGGACCAGATCTAAAATGACTGTTCCTCTTGTTGCTTCTCCCACTTTCTGGACAATGAAGTTGTCTGCAAGGCCAGTGAGGAATCTGTTTGACCTTATGCTCTTGGCTGAGTTTGACATCCAACAAATATCTGGGTAATTGAAGTCCCCCATTACTACTATCTCCCTTCCTTTTGCATGCTTGGCCAGCTGTTCCAGGAAGGCATCATCTATGTCCTCCGTTTGGCTTGGGGATCTATAGTAAACTCCCACAATGAGGTCACTGTTATTCTTCTCTCTCTTAATTTTGACCCAAATGCTCTCACTTTGGCTTTGAGGTTCTAAATCTTGGATCTCTTCACAGGTATACACATCCCTGACATATAACGCCACTCCTCCTCCTTTCTTGTCTGGACTGTTTCTCTGAAATAGATTGTATCCCTCCATTATTACATTCCAATCGTGGGACTTATCCCACCAGGTTTCAGTGATGCCTATTATGTCATATTTAGTTTGCTGTACCAAGAGCTCAAGCTCATCTTGTTTATTTCCCATGCTTTGCACATTAGTGTACAGACATTGAAGTCCATTAATCATTCCCCCGTGTCTCTTATTTAAGGATTTTTTCCTCCCACCACTAGGTCTGCGTGCTGTTTGCTCCATTTGGTCTATGACATTTGGATGATCATCTTCATCAATTGATAGACTCCTACCTTCAGGAGCACTGTCTCCCTCCCCCACATTAGTCAGTTTAAAGCCCTCCTGATGAGGTTTCTGAGATTTTTGGCAAACCGTTCCTCCCAACCGTTGTGAGGTGCAGCCCATCACTTGCCAGAAGTCCATCTTCAAGAAACTGCAGTCCGTGATCTAAGAATCCAAACCGTTCCTGTTTACACCATTTGCGAAGCCAGCTGTTCACTTCCACTACAGTATTTTCCCCTCTCTCCCTGGGCCACGTCGTTCAACTTTGTACCATAAACAAAGGGCCATTCATAATCCACGTTCACTAAGTCATTCCTTATGCAGGGGAGATTGTCTATTTCAAAGCAACTTTTAATAGGATGAAATATTATGATTTTATTTTAAAGGATAAAATGTCACTATGATTCCCTTGCTGGGAAGAGCAGTGATGGGAGAGCAGTAACCCTGACTAAAGTGTAATGGCTGAAGTGTAAGGCACAAGAGTCTAATATGAAACAGGATTTGATAAACTCCAGCTTGGTGGAGCACCTGTTTTGGAGGACATTTAGCACTGTAGTGAATGATATCTTAGTTACCACTAAGCTAGTACCAACACACTTATTCTAGTTATGCAAGCCAGTTCATATTAGTGCATTTGCTTTGTACCAAGCTTGAAACCATTCAAAAAGCTAATATCTAACAGGAGAGCTTTGGTCTGAGATTATCAGATTGAAAAATCAGATCAACCTTCACATCAATCATTCTCCACTTCACCTCTCTCTTTGCTCCAGTTAACTTAATTGCAGGGTAGAGGAAACAAGGGGTTATAACTTAACATGACAAAAGGGCTGGCACACCAATATTCACAGCAGTCGAATGATACAAATTATCTACTCAACATTAAGTAGTAATAAACTCATTCATTCACTTTGGTGCACTCACATTTTCTTCCACCAGATGGCAATTCCCACAGCCATTTATTCTTATCTGCCAAACCATTCCCATGCCTATCAGTAGTGTACAATTTATGCAATATATATTTGGTAGGAAACATTGTCAAAACACTTTTCTTCTAATGAATGAATTATTTAATATTCATTTGTTTAGAACTTTGTTTGATCACAAAATTCCAACTACTCAGAATGAACTGATAAAAGGTCACAAAACAAAAAACCTGCAACCACGGTAGCAACAAGGTCAAATGTTCTTAAATTAGGTGATCTCCAAAGCATGACAGCCAGATATTGTTGTGCTAACCCTTTTCTCTGATTTCTTGCGCTGCAGATGCATACAAATATTTACATATGTGCAGTGCTGTGCTGTATGTGTGTCTACACACTGTGGCCTTGCTCACATTACTGGCCAACCCTGCCAACCGCCCCCCCCCCCGCCGCTAACTCTCCTCCCATTACACCTAACCAACTCTGCTCCCCTTTCCACCTCATCCCAACCCCCCTTTCTCCTTACAGCTTATGCAACTCCACCCCCTCACAGCTCACCCATCTCCTCCTAGTTCAACTGAGACCAAACCCCATAGCTCACTCAAGCCACTCCCTTCCTTACACATGGTAGAGGCTTGGGAGGCAGTGTGGGTGGGTTTCTGTTGCTCTCATGGCTTCCCAACATCATCAGCCACTACTGCTTTCTCAGACGGTGAGACCCAGTGAGTTCAGTTTGTGATGGTGGAGTCAATGTGACACTCCTGCCACCACACAGTGTGCTGAGCTCCTCATGCCTCATTGCTTCCCCTTTCAGTAAGCAGGAGCGACTAGCAGTGTTGGGGAGTGACTTCTCTCCTTCATTATGTTCCCTCAGCATCAGTGGTGGGAAAGGGGAATATCAGGGAGGACCTTCTCCACCTCTCCCCTACCCCAGCTGATCTAAAGAAGCAACATTCAGCTCATTAGAATTCAGGCCCTATTTTGACATAACATCAAAGTCTTTTTCTTTACCCAAGTGTCTTAGAAACCTCAGGAATCTATCCAAGGGGAATATTGGAATATTGATTTTCCAATAATTTATTGATAAATTTCTGCAATTCTGGCCAATATGAGGCCAGAACTTTCCCCACTGTCATGACCGTGATGGTTTAGCAACATCTCTTAGAAAAGCAGCAGGAGTGTAGTTTGCCACTCACCAGAGCACCCCCAAAATGGAAATTTGACCACTTCCCATTTCCTAGGTTCCCATATTTCAGTCCTGTAAAGTAACTGGGGAGTGATTTCCCCTTCAATAATGTTTAAGGTTGTGGTGGATGTGGGGAGAATAGTCTTCCTCCTCTCGACTATGCAAAGTTTAAAATGACTTTAATTACTTTGAATGCTTGAAGCTGTGTTGTTTCCTATGGGCCTGCCCAGATAGTCAATTGATGGAACTGAGTACCTAAATATCTAAAGTTCTTAGGCTGTTCAATATTAGGATCATTAATCTTCCATTTACGAACTCTGGGTCTTTTGGTAAAAATTGAGATTTTCGTTTGAGTCTTATTTAGAGTCACATATTCTTTTTAATAATAGTCCCTGAACAGTCTTGGATTTTACTCAGAGGTATGCTCCACTGTATTCATTGGGTTGTGTTCCCAGATAGGTGTGCATAGGATTGCAGACTAAGGCAATCTTACACTTATCAGGGAGTAAGGTCAAGTGGAATCAGTGCTACTGACTTCTAAATGCACAGTAAGTCCCTGTGAACTTTGGTACTTATTCTGAGGTAGACATTCTGCCACCTGCACTTTGCTAGAAGCTCAATAACCAATATGAAGAAGAGGAAAAGGAGGCAGCCTTGTTTTGTGTAGCATCAATGGGTTCTAATGGGTTATTGTAGACCTTAGATGGTTATCATTTTTTGCATTAACTTTTACTTCTTTGAATACCTGGGAAAGCATAAAAAAATGTCCGTTGGCAAAAAGGCATTTTGGGGTCTTGTTCCGATAGCTCCATGAGTTCATTTCACAGCACTGATTTACAGTTTCGGGACAGGTGACAACTTCTTAACCCAATTTATATGTTGCCTTCTTCTGCCTCAAAAATTTCATACACATGTAAATTTATTTATTTCTATATGTTCTATGGCTCCTCCAACCATTGTTTAAAATATTCTTTGTCACTTTTAAGATATTTAATCATTTCTTTGTTGTTGACTGACAGGTCTAAGGCTTCTGTCTGTGATAAAAGGTGTGTTTAGTTTCTATTTCAGCAAGACCTAAAACTGAAGCTCCTAGGGTGCTGAGTGCCAAAAATTTGCACCATATTATCAGTAAGGTTGTTCATAGGGCAGCTGCACACCAATCGGAAGACTTCCAGTTTGAATTTGGGCAGCTCCTGACAGGTGAACAGCTATTTCAGAGCAGTGTCAATAGGCAGAAAGAGAGGACTGTGCCCCACAGAGTTGAAAATAAAAAGATGCACATTTATTTAGGGCCTGCTATTCTCTGCCCAGCCAGCAACCTTTAGAGCTGCCTTCAGCTATCAGGACAGAGGTATCTTCACATTCCATGCATTCAGCCAAAGGGGTTTTCTAATGCAGTCAAGTGTGAGCATTCACCTTTGAATACCATTGGCACAACACACTGTTAGCCTTTAACAAGATTGCAGCCCAAGGCATCACTGGCATTAAACAGCTCATGACAAACCAATAAAGCAGAAAGCTGTGCATGGTCCAGCTTGGCAGGAGGTCACAGAGTGGAATGCACAATGAGGATCTTCATTCCCCAAAGCTGTCTGGTTGGAGTGAATCAAATCTGACCGGGAGAGCTGTCAAAAATAAGAGCAAATGTCCATTAAGGGTTAAAAAAGGTTTCTTATTTGTCATGTTGCACCACATCTGGAGCCACATGTGTGCAGAATGTTAAGTGGAAGAGAATGAGGAGGGAGGCAGAGTCTGAAGCCGTACAAATTCTCAGTGGAGAGTGGGTTCCTGTTCATTTGCAACAGGGTGTCAACCCCCCTGCGATGGAAATGAGACAAGGTTCCCCAAGGAACATAATCTCCGTGCAGGATCCTTGCATCGATGAAAATGAAAGTGAACTATCTATAAATAAACTGACATATTCCACTGGTGACATCTGCTAAGAATATTGGCAAGGCAGGTTGTTTTCCAGACAGGCAGAAAATGGAATGGGCTGAGGCAGACTGCAAAGTGGCAAAGGACTCCAGTCTACTGGTGTCTTTTAGGAAATGGGTCTGGGGTGTTAGGGAAACCCTTGGTGTGTTAGGGACTTTTCCATGCATGAGAAGACAGACCGTGGCAGATTGAGAGGACAGAACCAATAGTGGGTCCAACAGTCAGGAAAATGGTTTCTGCATATGCTGCCGAAGAAAATGAGGGGCAGCTGGGGCTTGTCAACTTGGGAAGGTAGCCCATCTTGGAGAAGGAAAACTCGGTTCCTAGACCTCTGCTGCCTTGCAGGATACCTTCAGGAGAAGAAAATGCTAAGGAGCAAACACTTCACAATTCCATAGTGGAGTCCCTAAGATGGTTGGATGCCTCCTTCTGGCAACTCCTGCAGCCAAGCATTGCTCTGCATTCCTTTGGACTGAGTGTTTTGTCTGAGCAGCCCAGGACCTCCATGGTCACTTCCCAGCTTGTGCCCCGAGGGGGTCACTTTGGTGCTGCTAACACAGCTGCTAACCAGATGTGCACCCCATTGTCTCTGGAGACAGATGTATGCCAACAACAAATTTCATTTGAATTTTAGATTGAAAAATTGCTGGTGCAAGAAACAGAGGATGATGATCTTTCCTTTCACTGACACTGACGTTTAGGAATCCTAATAATTGTTTGTTAGCTATTTCACATATATCTACCCCAACTTTCCTGCAGTGCAGCTTACAAAAAAATTAATAAAGATCGTGATGATTTTTAAACATGATCATTCTGAGAGCATTCCAGAGCTGAGGTGCCACTAAAGAAGAGGCCCTCTTCTCAGTAGCCACCTCTCTCATTTCTGAAGGGGTTGCGTGAGTCTGGAAAGGGTTAGAATATAATCATTTATTATCTCAGTTGCTGGGCAGACTCATGTGGGTGAAGATGGTTCTTCAGATTCCAAAGTCCCAAATCACTGAGGGTCACACAGGTGACAACCAACACTTTGCATTGTGGGTGGAAACCAACTGCAATCAAATGCATGCATACCCCACTCCTGCCAGAGTATTGGAGATGTGTGGTCATAACAGCCTTGTTCTAATTGAATATATCTTCACATCTAGCTCTGGCAGGGCTCCTGTCCATTTTAACAATGGCTCCAATGCAGAAATTCAAATGATGAATCTGTCCCTATCACAGCATCACTTGAGGCCTGAAGAAAGACTTAGATAATCTAAGTATTTGAAAATGGATTCTACTTTAAAAGTGGGGTTTTCCTTTGCAAGCCTGCCCTCTTCTCCACTGGTATTTAATCTATCATAAGAAATGCTAGCTATAGCAATTCAGAGTAATGGCAAGATACAATAGGTGATATTTAAGGATCAAGAATTCTACAGTTTAACTTTATGAGCCACTGATGGGGTCCTAATTCAAGTGTATTATATTACTTTGGTACCATATCTGGTTATAAGATCAATGATTCAAATTCAGAGTTAATAGGAATTAATGCTGAAAAGTCTATAAAAGAAGCCTATATATAATGGGCTGGCTATGGCATGAATGTAATAAGTTGGCAAGTTTTACTTGCTCATTTTATTTTTTTACGTATCTGATGTTGACACCATCTGATGTATTTGTCCTTTAAAAAAACTTTTTTAATTTCAGGGGTAATTATTATTTCATATTTCTTGATACTTGTGAAATATAAGTATTTAATATTTAACAATATAATTTCAATCTGCAGAATTTTCTGTTTACATCCTAAAGTAGGTAGTACAGATGAAATGCTAAACCATGGTCTAGTGATTGCAGATCAGGATTTGTAGCCCTCTGGATATTTTTGGACTACCTCTCATCATCCATGACCATTGATCATGCTGGTTGGAGCTATTGGGAGGTTCCCCGTGTCTCCTGTAGGTGGGGAAAAGCCAAAGTCCCAGCAGAACCCATCTTCTCCTTGTGACCACACATCATTGTCCTACCACCACTCCCTAGGCTCTGAGTGGTTTTCCAACTGGTTCCCCCCACCACACCTCTGTGTCCAACCAGTCCACGACACCTTTGGCTAGTCACTGCCTCTCAGCCTATCCTGTGGTTGTGAGGATAATACAGAGAAAGGGAGAGCCATATACAACATATTGAGCTCCTTGGAAAGGGGGGACATAAAATAATGCCAAAATAAGTAAGTAAGTAAGTAAGTAAGTAAGTAAAAAACCAAGATGTATGGAAACTGATGGGCATATGCATGGACACAGATGGCTTTAGGCATTAAGTTAAGACACTGAGGGGCAACTGAGAATCTCCTTCAATCAAGAGAGGAAGCTAGGAAGTCCAAGATAGCTGACTGTCACACAGAGGGGATGATGTCAGAAAGCACTGTTTAAATGACTGGATGGAAGAGTCTGATAGCTTCACGGATTATGTGCATCACATTACAAATGCTTTATTGCAGCTAATTCTAATAGGGTTGGGATACATAAACCTTCCATGAAGTCGATGCTCTAGGTAAGTGTATGAGTGAGTCACAGCTTCAGCATTTTCTAAGGTTAATAATGGTTGCACGCTTTTATGTGAGTCAGACCCTTTACTTATTGGGAGCTGTCGTTTTTTGTCATCTGCAACTCCTCCATCCTCTTCCTTCATCTGACACTTAGTCAGTCTTGCCCTCCTCACTGGAGAGATCCTTTGTTAACTCCTCTAAACCAGATTACCCCCTTCAGAGATGACTGATTGCAGTTTCCTTTGGAGTGAATGATCCTGCCTGCATATTCCCCAATAAGGGAAAGTTCTGCTGTTTTCTAACACAGGCAGCTCAAGGTCTTTCTTTCTTTCTTTCTTTCTTTCTTTCTTTCTTTCTTTCTTTCTTTCTTTCTTTCTTTCTTTCTTTCTACTTCAGCTGCAAACTAACCTGCAGGATACTGAGGAGACATCCATCTAGAAGAAATGTTTACTGCATTCTAAAACACGAAATTGTTCATTCCATCCTCCAACCCTTCAGAGAGCTTGTGCACATGACTGCTCAACTGAGGCTGCAACCCTGAGTGTTCTCGGTTGGAAGGAAGTCCAACTGAAATGGATGAGATTGACTGCTGTGGTTTGTCACATCATAAGCCCCCAGCCAGATCCTCCTGGGCCACTTGATGCTGGCAAGGCCCCCCCCCAATGTACCAGCATATTCTGAAATATATCAGCCATATACTCCAATTGTGACATGTCCATAGTTGTTATCTCAGTGAATTAGTTGTTTGCTCACTGGTAATTTGGTACTGTGCATTGCATTTCTGAATCTTTACCTTTTTGTTTCCTAAACACAGGGTCCTACATCAGACCTCACTCAAGCAGTAAACCTCAGCACCCATATGCTGGTAAACTATATCAAAAATCCTCTTTTCTGAAAGTGCACTATCTTCTCATTCAGAAGAGAGGATTAGTTCCACTTCCAATCCCATGCCACAGTTTCTTATCCATGCCTTGAACCTCTGCCTCTCCTCTGAGCTTAATTCCAGGTGAATTTCTCTGCCCAGGGGTAGCCAGCACAATGCTCCCCAGATGTTATGGACTAAAGATCCTATCAGCTCCAGCTAGCATGGCCAATGGTCAGGAATGATTGGACTTATAGCCCACAACATCTGGAGGGCACCATGTTGTCTACCACTGTGTAGTGCATGATGTCAGAGACTGGTTGGACATAGAGGAATGGTGGGAGGAACTAGCTGGTGAACTACCAAGGGAAGAAAGCTCAGAGCCTGAGGAGTGGTGGTTAGACGACAATGAGTGGTCATGGGGAGAAGAGGGAGAAGAGAAGGTGTTGGAAACTGAAGGGGTAGCCAGGCTTAGTGAGCTGGGGGAGTCTATGGCAGAGAGAAGTCAAGAATCAGAAGCTGAAGCAGCTGAGTGGGAGGTCAAGAGGCAGAGATGTGTCTGGCTGGTGAAGAGTCAAAGGTGTTTCCTCCTCCTGCTGTAACAAGCTACCCTCCCCTGACTCCCAGAGGCAGAAGAGGCATGAAACATGAAGAGCAAAGACAGGTTTCATGCAGGCACAGTCTCTACTACTACTACTAATAATAATTTTATTATTTATACCCTGCCCCAGCGGCGGAGGAAGCCGCTCAGGCACCTGGGGTGGCGTGCCAAGGAGCGGGGTGAGCCACCCATAGGGGCGGGGTGAGGGCGCGGAACACTGTGGGGCCTCCGGAGTCTGCCTGCCTCCTTCCACTCAGCTGCCCTACAGTTGGGTGGGGGAGGCAGCAGGCAGACCGCTTGGGCAGCGTGGAGCCTGCATGTGCCCAAGCCACTGCGTCTCTCCCAGGAGAGTGCACTGCAGGCCCCGTGGTGAGTGATGCCTGGCAATTTGTCACCCCCCTCAGTGGTGACACACGGGGTGGCCCACACCCACCACACCCCCTTCCTCCGCCCCTGCCCCGCTCATTTGGCTGGGTTTCCCTGGCCACTCTGATGTTTTATTATATATTTATATTTTGCTGGAAAACTTTCCAAAACTTTCCAAAAGAGGGCTGCCTTCAGATGTCTTCTAAAGGTTGTATAGTTCTTCATGTCCAACACATCTAATGAGAGGGTGTTCCACAGGGAGGTACAACTGCCAAGAAGGCCCTATGCTTAGTTTGCTTGCAAGAAGTCCTGGAGAGGAGGAGATATAGGTGGCTGTGGGGAGGTGGAAACTTTTAGTCTTGGCAACTGATTTCATGGAGAAGGACCTACAGGGCAGGAGCTGTTGTGCTTATTAGGCCCGAAACTCAGCCAAGTCTGTGAAGATCATGTTTTGCTAATAAAGAGTTAACTCCAGCTTTGAACTGTATGATTTACTGACTGGCTTCCTCTGCGACAAACACCTTGTTCTCATGTACAGGACCAAGACGTGACTAACTTGTGCCAGATTAACAGCAAGACAGAATTCCCCTCTGCTCTCTCAGTGACCAACCACAGGATATTGCCTACAATGTTATACCTTTTTCTAAGTCTTAACCATTAGTTCAGCCACTGCCTCAAGCAAGTTCTGTTCACAAGTTTGTGACTTCTGTGACGATCATCCCCAGGTCCAGAAAATTGAAGCAATATGCCTGAACTTTGGTGCTTAGAGAACCATGTACAGTAATTTACTGAACAATATTTGATGTTCCTTTACGTTTGATTCCTGATGGCTTCACACTAATCTTTAACAATGTGCTCAAAATTCCAAACAAGGCTTCCACTTTTACTCGCAGTGGTCTCTGCATGTATATGTAGTATAACAGGAACTCAAGGAACTCAGTTTCAAGGATTACATTAACAGCATGAAGGCAACCAAGTACTGTAAAAATGCCATGCAAATAAGGCTATAAATTGAAGTCCTAGTTCTGACCTCAGGAATTTTGATTCTGCACTACATTGTTTGTTCTGGCCTATATTATTGCTATTCTGTAAAGCAATATGTATCTTACCAATATTATATATGGTCAAATTCAGAGCTGCTTATAATGGCATGCCCTGAATCCCCTTTCCCCCCCTTTGAAACTTTTCCAGCTTAGCCTTTCTTATATTCTTATATTCCAAATGACATGGAATATAAATGAAGTTCATTTTCATTTGAAACGATAGATAGAAAAACATCCCTGACACATCTAAATCTGATACAAGCTATGTGAAGTGTGGATGGAATATGGATGTTCTAATAACATTTGATGTCAAGGCTGGAAGTATATGCCTTAGAATCAATAAGGGAAGTCGAATAAGGTGGTGGGGACCAGCAGAATCTTGGTATATAGGGCTGCCATCAATTTCTTTTATGCACTGTACCTGTTTTGAGAACTCTGTCCCTAATACATAGAAGATCTATTGGCAGCACAATTTGGCACTTTCTAATGAAACTACAATTGTTTGTCTAATCCAACAAGTAAGTTTGGACCAGCTTAAAAAATAAAATTTTGAGGAGGAACCTGGCATCTGGATGCAGCAAAGACTACTTAAGGTAATTTGGTATTGTAGAAGTTCAGTGTATGCTGACATATTGTTTTGTGTAAGCCCAAGTTTTAACAGACTGAGATCATAAGAAAAGCTCTACTGCATCAGGTGAAAGGCTATTCTAATCCAGTATCTTGTTCAAGCTGATGCTTATGGGAAGCCTGCATGCCGGACCTGAATGCTACAGCGCTCTAACCATTTGTGATTCCCAGGAACTGGCATTCTGAGGAATATTCCTCCGACAGTGAAGGTAGAACAGAGCCATTGTGGCTAGTAGTCATTGACAGCCCTATCCTTCATTAATTTGTTTAATCCTCTTTCAAAACCATCCCAGTTGGTGGTCATTACTACATCTTACGGGTGCATGCTGCATAATTTAACTATGTGCTGTGTGAAGAAGTGCTTTCTTTTGTTTGTCCTGAATCCTCCAACATTAGATGGCCCCAAGCTCGAGTATTATGAGGAGGAAAAACTTCTCCCTATCCGCTTTCACCACACATGCATAATTATATACACCTTTTAAGTAATGCTATTAATGACTAAGGCAGCCTGATCCTAGGAATATTTTAATATGTTGGCTTTCTCATTTGCTGCCGCAAGTGATCTTTTTATGTTGATGTGGTTTTGAAATTTCTAGGTTGCTGATTTTGATGGTTATATTGGGTACTTTATTTTGGCTGCAACCCTCGCCTTCAACCAGTGATGCTGTGGGCTCTTAGGATCTAGAAGATGTCACCATCTGGTAGCTGCAGCCACTGAAAAGTGTGGGGAAGGCAGTGCTGCCATTGACAGTGTTTAATGTGCCACCTGTGTCTCATTTCTGGGCAGCTGCAACATGACTCATGTATGACGTAGCAGCTGCTCTACCATATAAACTGTAGCATAACTTACCTACCTTCACTCCTGTGTCTGCACCCAATCAGTAAAAATATGAGTTTCTGAAGTGTGTTTCTGAAAATATGAGTTTCTGAAGTGTGTTTCTGAGCCACGAGCACCCGAAAGTGAATTTCATTGTTCTATCAACTTTCTTGAGTAAAAAGGAAGGCGGCAGTGAGGACAGAAGCAAAACCTTTGCATTGTGGTGAAAGCAACGTACTGCCCACACACATTTATGGCTCAATCCATCTGCAAATAATGCACTGCTTCTGCTGGTGAAGTGTAGGGAATTTACAAGGTATATTTCATATAGAATTGGACCGGCACCTTCGCAATGGTCCCACATCTCCTATAAAAGCAAACGAATGAAAGAAAAGCCATTTCCACACTCGGTGTAAACGACAGTTATTTGACGGTCTGCATAAAAGCCAGATGTTTTTGCTGAGAAGGTTGTAGAGCCAATGACTGTTGTATAAGCATCAGATGTTAACACAACTCTTATAGCCATTTTCATACTTCTGCAGGTGGGGGGAGGTGAAGCCTCTTGGCAATCATCCGTACACATGCCTTGTTTTTCCGAAGTGAGAAGAGAAATGAAATTGCTACTACTTGATTTCTTAACAGGCCTTGATATAATGGCTTGGGGGAGGTGGGGTGAAGGCGTTGTCAAAAGGCCCAGTTTGCTTATTCTCTGAAGGTGACTAACTCCCTTCTTCTTACCCAGGGAGTAGAATGTTCTGATGAAGAATGGGCAGTCCGGGGGTGGAATCCAATTGTTGTGCCTGCATTCGTGTGAAGGTCTTTGATCTAGCAAAGGTGCCTGTCAATGAAGGTGGAGGGGATTTTTGATGCATCCCCCGTTGCAGTCCCCAGTGCCCTGCTCCCCAAATCAGCTCCATCTTCTAGGCACCAGGCTGGAGAAGATTATTTTAAGGAATGCCACTGGAAGCAATACTCCAGCTGAAGCCCCAAGGTACTCTAAACATGTGCTAGAGAAATGTCTCGTACTTCTGACAAGGTTTGTTGTGAAAGAGGGCAAGGGAAAAATGACTGCTTTGGAGGCAAAAATAGCAATCCAGCTCTCTATGAGCACTAGGGGTGAGGAGAAGGTCCTATGTAAGTCTATCAAGCATGCCTCAGGAGCATAGCCAGCCAATATCATTTGATTAATCTCTCTGCAGCTATTTGCTTCTCATATAAGTGTCTAATTTCTCCTTACAATTTTTTTTTGCTCCCCCCTGACCTATCCTAATTTGTCTATCAACACAGACCTGCAATTAGGTTATTAAAATGGAAGACGAGACAGGGAATATCTTCAAGGCCTGATAGATATGGATAAAAACCTTTGAAAGGCAAAGAAAGTGAAATGTTATTATGTTCATCTGAAGAATAAAGAGAGCAAGGGAGAAAAGAATGCCCTATAGGGAACTTCCTTGATTTGATAGAAAGGCTGATCCCATGAACAAACTGGAATTCAAGGCAAGCACAAAGTATTATTGTTTCAGCTTTGAAATATATTTCTGGAAGCGTCAAAATACTCCTTTCCAATTTCTTTTTTTCAGGTGGATGCCTTTGAAAAAAGTTACACTCTGTCCAGCTCAGAGATTTTGCTACAGAGGAACAGTTCCAAAATTTCATAGAATCATAGAATCATTGAATCATAGAGTTGGAAGAGACCACAAGGGCCATCGAGTCCAACCCCCTGCCAAGCAGTAACACCATCAGAGCACTCCTGACATATGGCTGTCAAGCCTCTGCTTAAAGACCTCCAAAGAAGGAGACTCCCCCACACTCCTTGGCAGCAAATTCCACTGTTGAACAGCTCTTACTGTCAGGAAGCTCTTCCTAATGTTTAGGTGGAATCTTCTTTCTTGTAGTTTGGAACCATTGCTCTGTGTCCGCTTCTCTGGAGCAGCAGAAAACAACCTTTCTCCCTCCTCTATGTGACATCCTTTTATATATATCTGAATTTTATTGTTCCTAAGGAAATCTGCAGACAGGAGTGATCTCAATTATTTTTATTTAACAAAATTAAGAGCAAAAGACCTGTAAGCTGTTTACAATGACCAGCTTGAGAAAAATCATTAAATGTACCAATAAAAACCTAACATTACAAGCCAGTTACATTGAAAGCAATTAAAATAGAATATAAAAGGGTTATTATAAAACACTTATTAAAACCATGTATTCAGAGTTACATGCTTGGGTAGGATTATTGGAACAAAAAGGGTTTTATCAGGCACTAGAAACAATACAGTGATTGCAGCTGCTTAATATCGATTGGCAGGGAGTTCCAAAGTGTAGGTCAAAGCTATACTTTGTGTATAGTCACAAAGTTTGAGTGTGTATAGGCATTTATTTAAAAGCATTTGTATGTTGCTCAAAATTTCGAAAATTTCTAAGCAGCTCTAATGGCCAGAGTGGCTGTGTGAGCAGAACTGCAGAGCTCTGCTGTCTTTCCAATGCTATATGTCACTGCTGGCTACTGAAAGGTGGAAGGACAAGATGGACAGAGCTCAGCATAATGCAGGTACAGCATCCAGATCATTGGATTATCTATACTTCTGCATTTATTCAGTAGATTGTTGAGAAGGTAACCTAAACACTTCCATAAACCAAATACCTGCTCAGCCCACATAAGGCACAATCCTCCATTCATTAAGATGTTCCTACTATGGACTGAAATTCTCAGGTGTTCTCAGGTTCTTTATGTATGCTACTACTGCAGCGCATGTTTTGTGAGCCCAAAAATGGAAAAGGAGTGAGGTCCCAACTAAAGAAGAATGGCAACATAAGTTGACAGAATATGCACAACTCGCAGACTTAACATATAGAGTAAAAGAAGAACATACGTTTAGAGAAGAATGGAAAACGTTTATTGGATAGATGAGAAATAATTGTGTACTGCTGAAAATGCTGGCAGCATTATGATAAATTCAACAGTGTAAACAAGTTTTGATGGATGCAATAATGGAATACTGAATTGTATCATTTTTGTAAAATATGGAGGGATTTATTATAAGTAAAATGAACCACTGAAAGAGAAGAAAGGAAGTCATTGATATCATAAGGATGTAAAGTGAGTATCTTTAATTGTAAAAGAGAAAACTTAATAAAAATTACAGTGGAACCTCTACTCACGACAACAGTCCATTCCGGAGGCCTCTCCTTATGGCGAAACGGGTTGCTGGGAGAGACACTGTTGTGCGCAGGAGTGGGCGGTGATTGCCTGCTTCTACGCATGTGTGAATGGCGGCAAACCCAACGGTTACTTGCCATGGTCGCAACTTGGAACGTCCGTGAATGGAGGTGGTTGTAAGTAGACGTTCTACTTTATATACAAAAAGAGAGAGAGATATTCCTATTATGAAGCAATTTCAAGATGCTATTGCTTGCACGAATGTTTTCAATCTTGGGCAGGAGGTGGTCTTATGCTCCTTAAAATATTAACATTTAATTGTGATGGACCTTTTCACAATCACCTTTCTTTTTCACAAGTGTTTTACACTCCCTTTATAGAGTTCTGAATAAGACTGAAGGAATCCACTTCAATTCTCTGGCTCACTGCACTGTGCGGAATCAAGCTAAAGCCAGGTAGCCATGTGTAATTCTGAATGGGAACTTCACAGCTATTGCTAACGGCACGAGGAAACAGCAGGCTTGATGAATGAAAAACCCAAAGCTGCAAGAGAGGAGATAGGCCACTAGATGGCATCTTAAGAGAGGCTTCATCCTATCTCTGCTGTTCCCATCACCATTCATAGAATGCTGGTTCAGAAAGGCCAGCCGACAGAGAAAAGCATCAATGGAGAAGACAGAGAGAAAGTGATGTATCTGTCTTGGAAGAGACGCACCTGGATTTTGCCTTACAAATTGTTTGAAAGTCCAGACTGCGCCATCGTTTCTCTGTCAGCTGTAAACAATGAACAAATTGAGGATCCCCCCTCTCCCACCACTAAAGGACATTTCACTTTACTTGAATGAAAGTCAAGTATGCGGTGGTTCTGTATTCCTCTTTCTCCCCATCACTTCTTCACTTCCCAAACAGACAGCAAACCTAGGCCAGTGATTAGTTCTCAGTGAATGGTGCTGACCAAAAATACATTGGAATTAGCTAGAAATAGATCCTATTGATGTGTGTGGTAAATATTGGTATGGCTGTGATTTGAAGAAGAGCCCCTGTACTCTGCTGCTGTACCGTGGGAAGGTGCGTTGCTGACTGGAGGAAGCAGACAGCAATAAATGGAATTAAATAGGCCACAACTTTATTGAAGGGAAAGGGCATTCATGCACCTGCTAAGACCTCAGCATAGAACGTGTGGTCTGAATCACTTCCTATGAGCTGTTCGGGTAGCTTAGCATAGATAACCAGCCACAATGTCCCATTAAGGTCAAGTCTGAGCTGTACCTGATGGGTGGCAAAACATTCCCCTTGTGAAGAAGGGCAAGTTTAATGGGGATACTCAGATTAGCTGCCTATTAGATCTCTGCTTGGTGCAGAAAGCAGAGAGTAGG
Source organism: Podarcis melisellensis (assembly GCF_964234715.1). Classification (NCBI taxonomy): domain Eukaryota; kingdom Metazoa; phylum Chordata; class Lepidosauria; order Squamata; family Lacertidae; genus Podarcis; species Podarcis melisellensis. The sequence goes on from NC_138538.1 coordinate 35,850,190, forward strand.
AACAAATGGATAGCCCTCTGAATGGAGGGATGTAGAAAGTGGAATCCCCGAAGCTCAAAGGATCTGTATTAGGACCTGCACTTTTAAATAAATGATCTAGACTTAGGAGTGAGTGATGAGGTGACCAAGTTTGCTGATAATATGAAATTATTCAGTTGTTGGGGGGGGGGAGAGACATTCTGAAAAGATCCATAAGGACCTCTCCAAACTAAATGAGTGGGTGGCAAAATGGAAAATGCAGTTTAGTGGAAAGTCGTGTATGCTTGGGCGAAATATCTTGATTTCCCATATATGCTTATGGGGTCTGAACTGGCAGAAAGACTACATCATTGCTTTTCAACAAAACATCTGGTGGTTGAAACAGGAGGAACCTAGTAAACAGACACAAGAACTCCAAGTAGGCAGTGGTTTAGGTAGGAATCATGCTGTAATTACCAGAATGCCACTTATCAAAGGCAAGTTTCCATCGACTGACTATTGAGCTCTGCGCTGACGAAATAAAGGCTCCTTAGCAGCGCTGAAATCGAAAGCTGCATTGCTACCCCTCTGATGAGCGAGGTTCCGTACTGTAAGCTAGGGAGAGTCATCGTGTACGTGCTTAAGAGTACTGTGTTTGGTAAGCAACAGATTAAATGTCTATTTGCTGGAGATCCCTATTGGCAAATTTTAAATTTGCATTATGGAGCCAAAGAACTGGATTCTTGGGAGCAGCACATGGGAGTAAAAGATGAAGAAATAATGTTGATGGGGATTGGCCATGGATGGGGAAGAGTTGGGGATTGCAAACCTGCTTGAGTGGATGCAGTGAAAGCATGATTTGTTAATGTACAAGTGATCAATCAATGGTCAAAATTTATGTTAAAGGTTAACAGCAGGCTTCTGCCTTACAGGCATCCTGATTCTACCTCAATCAACAGAAATATAATTGTTAGGCGCTGCACACATTTTTACCAAATGCCAAGAGAGCAAGAGATGGTATACTTCATTCTAAAATTTAGGCTATAACCCTAACCACACTAACCTGGGGATAAACATCATTAGGACTTACTTGTGAGTAGATATGATTAGGTGCTGCCATTGTGTTAGCTTACGGTGGCCATTATTTTCTGTTAGGCATGGGGGATAATGTTGATTCAGTTCACATTTAAAGACAAACCTATAAAATCTGCACTTTCTGAGGCACAACAGCCTTCCTTTGAAAGTCATACTTATCTGAATTTTGTGCTGCAGTTCTCTAGCCAACCAATGCTTATAAAAATGGATATATTAAAGGAAATGGGCATAAACATAATGTTAGTGAAAATAACATGCAAAAATGTATTGTATTAAGGAAAGTTGCTTGCAAAACTGCATACAAAAATGTGTACATTAGGAGAAATACACACTAAAGTGCTGATGAATTTTTGAAATGATTTTTAAAATCACAAATTGCTGCTGAAATGTGATAACTTTTCTCAGACTTAAACTGAGGAGCAGAGAGAACCAAAACTGACAGATCCTTCCGTCCTTATTCGCTGCAGAATCTCTCTCTTTTTGTCCTTTCTCCTTCTAGCACCTGTAATTCTCTTTCAAGTTTCAAAATTTTGCCCATCTTCACCACTGACATGATTGGTGCAGGGTCACCATTTTGCAAAAAATATAGTGCTGTGTACTTCTTTAGAGGATTACTAGACTTAAGCTACTGCCTCATCTTTATTCTCCAACATCTCCACTTAAGTCTTCTAGGGTAGCCATATTTTGAAGAGCAAAGAAGAGGACACATTTGCCAACTTCTGCTTTTAACTATGGATTGCTATGATGAGACTCATTTTACATACCCATGAAAAAGATGACGTGTCTGGGAAAAAGAGAACATATGGCAACCCTAGTCTTCACAGGATTTTTCTTTTTTCCTGCTTTCACCTGCTGAAGCAGATTTATTTTGTGTAAATCAGAAATGAGCTTTTGTGAACAGAAGTTAAGAATGCCATTGCCGAGTCTTCTTCAGAATCTAGTTCTCCTGACACCATTAGGGCCTGCCAAGGAGGAGGTGTGTTTATTCCCTTCAGTTCACCCCAGTGATTTGAGTGATTTGAGTGACATCATGGCTGGGCTCAGGCTAAGGGCAAGAAAACATTGACGCTTTCAGGAATCCAACTCAGATTTAATTGCCCTGGGTCTGTACGTTGGCAGGAGAGAGAGGAAAAAACCCAACCACAACACACTCCACTATCTGAGTCCAAAGCACACCAGCTAATTAGAATAATGGCTGGTGAGGTGAGTTGTTGGAAGACAACCTCTGTTAAGCTGTTTACAATCAATTTCCTTGGCATCTCATGGATGCATTCAAAGGTTTTCCTTGTGTAGCTCATCAGTCATGTGCCACTCAGGGGCAAAACATCAGAAATTGTGCCAAAGTAACCATGACAGCCCAAATACAGAATATCAAGGAGAAAAATAGCCTGCTTATGTGGAAGTGCAAATGGTAGGAGAGCTTTCTGCGCAGCTAGACGAAAGACGCAACTTCTATGGTGAACTGTGTCCCACAATTCTGACCAGTAAGCCACATTCTTTCTTCTGCTTCAGTTCACACAGCCACAAAGCAGGTTTTGTGCATCTGTTCTTCCTTTTGGAACATAATCACTACAGACCTCTGCAGCGGCATCACAGAAGAACAATCAACGTGTTCTGAGCTATGGAATAAGAGAGAAGGGTAGACCAATCCTGTACATAATGGTGCTGTCAGATAATTATACTGCAGCAGTGTTCCCACCAGAGCATTATTTGGTAATATGTCTGGTCTAATGGGTTACTCTGGGCTTCTCCAGATGACGTATTTACTGAGCATTCATCCTGATTTGCTTGCACAAAGCTTATGCAGAGGTTTTATTATATCCAGTCTTTATTGAGCATTCATTCTGGTTTTCAAGGAGATTATACAGCAATGAGCCTACATCCTGATTTGCTTATACATTTCCCATTAATCATTTGCTCATTTCATACTTTTCAGTGCATTTCCACATCACCTTTCCTAACCACAAAAAGTCTGTCTCTTTCTGAAAGTGCATATGTTGTGCCAGGCTGGCTAAGTACTGTACTCCAATTTAATTCAATTGCACAAACCAAAATATGCACTTCAATCCCTCCTGCAAAACCCTGACAGTCTGGAGGCTTCCTCTTGTATATATCAGATTTCTTAAATGGGGTAGTCCATAAACATTCCATGCTAAGAAAACAACAACCAAATTTTACTCCCTCTCATCTTCACCATTTGCCCCGTCAATCCAGCCTTCCTGTTCACAAAGACAGAAGAAGACATGGAGAAGCTCAACAGAATATGGTGAGCAGCCCCCATCCAATGCCCCTCACCCCCCCAAAAAAGGAAGATCAATGACAGCAAGTGAAAATTAAGGTAAACAAGGTATCTTCATGTGTAAAGAGGCATGGGGAATCAGGGAAATGGCACACAAGAGTATTTAGTAGATAAAACATTCCTTCTATTCCCCAAGTTCAGAAGTGAGTGTTAATCTTTGTGCAAACAAAAACAAAAATAAAAATGGCCCCATCTATGTATGGATGGCAGGGCTGGGGGAACACCCAGGTTTGCAGAAATACAGAACCTCTTGGCCAGGTGGGATGACCCTAAGAGGGAAGGAAGGAAGGAAGGAAGGAAGGAAGGAAGGAAGGAAGGAAGGAAGGAAAGAAAGAAAGAAAGAAAGAAAGAAAGAAAGAAAGAAAGAAAGAAACGGCCAAATGAAGACTGAGAGTGCTTAGGGGCCATAAGAAAGGGGCAGAAAAATGGGTGGATTGTGTATCGAAGGGTAGCATGGCTGACTGATTACTTTGTTTTAGAGCCCACTTGTATTGTATAAAAATAGACACAAATATAGATTCACGTCATCCCTGGATCACATACAAATGAAATCAAAGTAAAGGGTAAAGGGACCCCTGACCATTAGGTCCAGTCGTGACCGACTCTAGGGTTGCGGCGCTCATCTCACTTGTGGCACTCATCTCACACTGAGGGAGCGGGCATACATCTTCCAGGTCATGTGGCCGGCATGACTAAGCTGCTTCTGGTGAACAAGAGCAGTGCACGGAAATGCCATTTACCTTCCAGCCAGAGTGGTACCTATTTATCTACTTGCACTTTGACATGCTTTTGAACTGCTAGGTTGGCAGAAGCAGGGACCGAGCAACGGGAGCTCATCTTCTGATTGGCAAGTCCTAGGCCCTGTAGTTTAACCCACAGCGCCACCCGCATCCCTCAGAAATGGAATGGACCCCATTCAAAGAAGGGAATGATCCTCAAGACCACGTCTACACTCTCTTCCCTTATCCCCTTTTGGGACAATAGTTGCAGGCGTTTTCCCTGCATTTTTCTTCCTTGGTGCTAGTATAACACTGAAAGTCCTGCAGTTGTGTGGGAAGGAGCCATTCCATAGCTCTTTCTTGAAGAGTTCTATCCACATGCTCTTGGGAAATCATATCTCTGTATTAGGTAAAGAGAAACTAAAAGATCGTGTGTGTTTTAATGCCATAGATTGGGAAACTTAGGTTGTGAAGCAGCTGTGTTGTTCATGGCCAATCTGGAGCCCGTGTGCTGTATCAAGCCAGCCACAATGAAGTATTAAGGCTGTGCCTATCTGGTGCAGAAAGAGCCATAAAGTCCAGTGATTTGGATGGCATGGAGAGCCACTGTGTTTCAGTTTGCCTGTTGCTTCAGGAATAGCAAATCAGCGAGATTCACAGTTAAATGTGAACTGAATCAAACTTCTCACCCAACCTTTTGCCCTGCTACTACACATAGCTAATGAGGCTGGCACAGACTTCCTCTTGTGGGGAAAAAGATACCTGCCTTTCTTAGTATACTTCCTTCACTTTGGGTCACATGTTGCTTCACACCCTGTGAAAGGAGCATAGGGCTTCTTTGTCAACGTGGATCTATTTAAGAGCATATCATTTGCTATGCCCTAAAGTGCTCAAGGACAGTTCCATTGTACAGTACAGTACAGTCCTGTACTGTACATCTCTACTCAGGAGCAAGTCACATTGAGTTCAACAGGGCTCACTCCCAGAATTACAGCATGGGAAACCTTCTTCTTCTTTTTTTAAAAAAAGAAGAAGTTCCAAATAGGAAACCAAAGGTATTTGCATTTCTTCTATTTCCCAGTCATTTACTGCTCATCCCTGATGTTAATTATTCAGATGATAACAGAAGGTGGATAAGATCATAACTCTGGGAAATTGAGTTCCTGCTCCTTCCTTGTAAAATTACCAAGACCACATATTACAACTTTTTGTGGAAATTAATACGTAGTCTGCAGCAGAAGTTGCTTCCAGTAATAACGAGTGGCAGAGCCAATATTATTGATAACTAGGTAACAAGGAGTATTTCACAGTAGAAGCATATATTAAAAGGACTCAGATAAAGTGTGTGTGTGTGTGCAGTAGGTTATGCTGAGAGAGAGCAATTGAGCCATGGCTTATTGAACCTCATGGTCTCCCAAGCCCTAGCCAGCTGCTGGGCACATCAACTTTCCTCAGTCTATGTTCCCCATTATTTTGTGAAACAGCAAATGTAGAGAAACTTTATGAAATGTCTGGGATACAATATATGAATGAACTAAGGATTGCTACTGGAAGTTTTGATAGTGACTCCTAGGAATGATCATCAGATGAAAACTTTCTACTATTGCCTCAGAAACCAGACAATGAATGTAAAGCCATGTAATGAATGAATGTAAGCATGCACTGAATGGGTGTAATACGACAGTCAGGATAGGATATCTGAAAATGGAGAAAGCAGGAACTGAATACTCCTGGCTCAGATGTGACCTTGGTTATAAATCTGTCAATGATTCCTTCAGTTAAGTCTCAAAGCTGGAACATGCATTAGATCGTCATCATTCAATTTCTGAGCATTAAAAATGAACTCCAACTTCCTAATAACATCTGCACTTTTGTCATCTCCTCTCCATTTCATCATTATGTTATTAATGTTGCTATGTCCCTTTTCATAGATGATCTGTTGAGTGGTCTTGTCAAGCTGCACTCCAGTGAGCAAACAGACAGCGACTTTGTTCTCATAGAAAAGCGACAGTTGAGGAAGTGTCTTCCCCTGAAATCAGCTTTTTAAAAGACATTATTTGATGACATGAAAATGGCATTAAAAGGTACACAAACTCCATCGTGATTCCAGCTCTAGTCCACTTGAATGACTGTTAACAAGCAAGCAAGCATTAGAGATACTGCTGAGCTCATCTAAAAATTTTCAAAGTTCAAAATTCATGCTTTAATATTAATATCTCATCAACTAATTGACTGCTACCATTCATTTTTCCAGTGTTCTCCCAGTTCTACTTGTAGTTGATAGATGCATGTGACAGGGAGGGCCTATCTACCATATTTATACTTATGCATGGGAAGTCAGATGTAATTAGTTTTGTTAATGATATCTCTGTGGGAGCCACAGTAGAGACCCAGCTCTGTATTTTTGTCAGGGTGAAGACAGAGAAGGTTCATTGTTTGCAGGGACTCTAAACCATAAAGTTGAAGATTCAGGTAGTGTGGTAGGGTAGGGTTATGTTGGTCTGACGCAGTCGAAATAAAAAAATTGTCTAGTAGCACCTTAGAGACCAACTAAGTTTGTTCTGGGTATAAGCTTTCGTGTGCATGCACACTTCTTCAGATACACTGAAACAGAAGTCACCAGACCCTTATATACAGTGGCGTGGTGGGGTGGGGTTTTGCTCAGGAGGGTAGTAGGAGATGGGTGATTGACTCAATGGGTATGGTAAACCTGTTGATGACTGTTAAGGACAGCAATTAGTCCTACAGAAAAAAGCAAGGGATAGTATGCAGATGACCAAAAATAGCTTTAGCATGTGTAATGAGACAAGAATCCAATATAACATAAAGTTGAAGGTGGACACATTCTTTCCTGGAAGTAACTTGTTAAAAGAGAGGCCCCTGGGGCCTTTATAACCTGTGGAACCTCAAAGAAAAGCTGTCAGACTGAGAGGAATGGAGCAAACAGATTTTCAAATTCTGAAATGTATTTTCTTCGCATGGTAGTATTTACAAGTTCATATGATGTTCGGTGATGTGGCAATACAGTAGTTCCTTACTTTTTCTCTCCCCCTGAGCCAGTGTAGTGTAGTGTAGTGGTTTCAGGGTTGGACTAGAACTTGGGAGACCAGGATTCAAATCCTCTCTCAGCTATTAAAACCACTGGATGACTTTGGGCCCATCACTCATTGTCAGCCTACCCTGCCTCACAGGGAAGAGCCATGTATGCTACTATGAGTTCTTTGTAGGAAAGGTGGTATATAAGAACAACAACAATGGGCAATTGTTAAAATCCCACATACTCTGTCATCCTGGTGGCAAAGGCATATTTATTTTTGTTTTAGCAAAGTTCCTTCTCCATTGCTAGAAAAATGAATGTGTTCTTCTTAAATTCCTTTGTGAGTGTATATTTAAAGCATTAAAATAACCCAGGCTTCTGTTCATCATTGCATGAGTTTGAAACAGGGAACAAGAAAAATAGCTGTGCATTATTTCTCTATCTAATTATATTTGGATCTCTCTGGTGCAGAAGGGGGGAAGTAAATTATACAGAAAATGTATTCAAGACGATGTTAATGTTATTAGACACCTTCATTATAATGTATGATGAAGCATGTAAGTGAAATTTCTCTGGACCCCGTGGGTAACATATTGATTTTGGCAGACATTAAAGTTTCCATTTGATGCTTAAGTAAAATCTAATCTGACTTCAGATTTTGCAGAATATCTTATGGTAATTAGACGTGTTTGTGCTTTATTGATTTTTAAGACAAACATACACATGTAGGGAATTCTAACACTCCTGTTTCAAGAAAACCAGGCTCCTTACTTAGCTAAATTTCTTACAATTAAAATCTCCTTTCCTAATCTAGCCATCATTACACTTGAAAGAAGTAAACATGGATAAGGCTTGGGGAGCAAAATAATAATGAAATTAAGTGTTCATTAGGTTTTTTTAATGGGAATTTGCTTTGGAATACTCAGGATGATCATCCCCACTGGCCTTTGCAGACATTTCTCCTCTCTGTGATTTAAGAAAAAACACACCAGAAAGAATCTCTGCTTTCTGGCCTTGGAAAAGTCAGGTACCATGTAACAGAAGCATACTTGTTTACTGCTAATGGACAACACCAATGTAAATGTATGCATACACCACAGAGTAAAGACTAGGGCTATGTGTTGGCTTTGGACAAATTCTGCCAGTTTGGGATGATCTGGAAAAGGTCTGGGTCACCCCAGGTCAGATCCATCTGGAGTGATCCAGGAATGTCAAAAGGAGAGCAATCCACTGAATACATGTTTAACCAGTGTTTAAACCCTGATTAACACACAATCTGTGGTAAGGAGAGGGAGGAGAAGGCGATGCCATCAGATACTCTGTCCTTCTCTCCCCCACCATCATCAGCTGGGCTATGTAAGGCTTCCAGATCAGGCCTACATTGGTATACTCTCCAACCTTTCTCTAGTGAAAGTAGGGACATCCTATTCAATCATCATCATTTTATTATTTGTACCCCACCCATCTGACTGGGTTGCCCCAGCCACTCTAGGAGGCTTCAAACATATACTAAAACATAATAAAACATTCAACATTACAAAATTTCCCAATACAGTGCTGTCTTCTAAAGGTTGTATAGTTACTTAGCTCCTTGGCTCAGGGGTTGCATAACTCCCCTCCAATATTTCTCTGATAAAAATAGGGACATCCTAAGGAAAAGTGGGACATTCTGGGATCAAATAAAAAAAGCGGGACAGCTTCTATAAATCCGGGAATGTCCCTGGAAAATACTTGGAGGGTCTGGGCTGGGTCACATCAAGCTCAATTCAAGGAGCCAAACTGGGGCATAAACTGGATCAGGGGGGAGGGCATACATAGTCCTATGAACCCCCACCACCCACAAATATCCCACCATGAAGGTCAGACACAACAATAACACACAAACTTCTCACCAAGTTCTTACAAGAGGTCTACACTGTCCACATGCCAGACTAACTTCTGATCTTAAAGATGACGATAAAGACATCTTCCAAAGAGTCTCATCTTAAAGACTTACCTCTTCAAGGCATGATCAGAACAGGAACATAATGTCAGAATCAATCCTGAAACTAGACTACATCATGCAGAACAGCCAAATGAGCCGTCTCCAAGAGGGACTTTGATCTGACAGGTATAAGGCTAGCGGTAATGAATTTAAATGTCTTTATCCAAATAAGAGCAATGAGAGAGAAGAGGCAGCACTAGAAAGTAAAAGGAAAAAGGAAAGAGAAGAAGCCTCAAACTGGTGCTCTAAAATAATGATTTATTGATGCATATAACATTTTAGAAGAAACTTCCTTGGGGAAATAGTCCTCAGTCAACTGCTCTGTCTGCTCTACTAAAGCAAAATTTTCCTGCTGAAGTTTTTTTTTTAAAAAAAATTGAAATTAATCAAATGAATTATTAATTTATTTTTTATTTTTTCAAAAAAGGACTCATGCATTCTCACAACAGCACTTCAGAAACAAAGCATCCTCAGACATGTAGTTTTGAGAGTACTTGATTTCCCCACTATTGTCATCTGTTCAGAGCAGGAATGCCAGCAGGAACACTTGAGGGACTGGGGAGAGGGCTCTGAAAAAACTGCCGCCCCATCCCAGTATCTCCTCCTGCTGCTGCCACCTTCTAGCACAGTAAAAACAGAAGCCAAATATGACCATTGTTGGAAATCATACACCACACTTGGTGTTCTTTTATCATGAGTGAAATTATCGTTATGATGGTAAAGCTCCACAGAGAGACCTTCTATTTGGTAGCCTCATTGCCACTGCCCAATAGGTTTTGGGAATGGAGAGGGCATGGCAGCTGTGGTGGGGAGTGATGGTGTCAAGGTGAGCTTGTTATAAGCCAGGCCCAACTTCAGTGGAGTTCATGATGAGCTGAGGGGAGGGTGTACTCTGAAATAGGCCCTTATGAACATCCACACCATCAATTTACAAACATCAGTACCATTGTTAAAGTGTGGAACTAAGGTTAAAAACAGATAAAAAAACAGAGTCATTCTACATGGATGAATTACAAAAGACAAAAGAAATAAACAAATTCAACTGTAAAAGATAAAAAAATACCATAGTTGAGCAGGAACAGATAATTACATGTGATAAAAATCATAGAAATATGTAATGCTAAGAGACTTTTTATTCTATTTTTTCCAATTAAGAAATTGCATGAACAGGAAATTAAGAAAGAATGTGTAAATGACTGAAGCAGAATTTGAAACGTTCACTTACAAAGCAGGTACACTGGCGATGTTAATGATATACACATACTTCTTGAAATATTTAATTGCATAGATGGTTTTTATAAGGCTCAGAATAAAGACCTTAGCAGATACCTCAGGAGATGTGAACTTATCATTTGGTGGCTCTCTCTACAGGCAATGAAATTTTGAAACAATAAATGTACCCATGAATCCATTAGTGATATATGGATATATAAAAGGAACTGGAACAAAAATATATTGGGGAGTATCCAACTAACTTGTTTTATTGGCACAAAAATTTGAACTTATGCAACTAAAATATCTCCTCCTTTCTTCTTGCTGCTCACCCCCTAAATCTGTTCTGAGGGTTACCCCCAAACCTCTGGACCAGATTTGGGGACAGTAGCTTTGCATGTAACAAGTGAAATCAAGGGCATGGCTTTTCCTCTATGTGAAAACATGTCTCAAAACCTTTTGCTGGAAGGGAACTGTGTGACAAGATGCACAAGCTGAAGCCACGTTTTGAGCACGAAGAGGATACAAGGGTGAGAAGTATATCAGAAGTGAAACAGAAGCTCTTGAAGCTCCTATTGTTTTCTTTAAAAACAACAACAAAAAGCAAAATGCTTATAGTATTTGCAGTGATTTGCAGTCTGGCAAAGGTACCAGACACTGCAGATAGCACACAAAGTATCAGCTTGTGCTCTCTTTAGCTTGGTACCCAGGGCTCACACCCCAGCTCTCCCACTCTTAAGGCCAACCCTGAAAAATACTCTAGACATGATATATCATGGCAGAACCCCACAATGCTGCCTGGCTGAGGTGAATGAAATGGTCACATTTAATGTCTGGTTTATTTACTTTCTGTTGTTGTTGTTTTTCCTCTCAAGGTAATTCTTGTCTGCATCATTGATTTAAAAAACACACTCATTTCTTCTTTCTTCTTCTTCTTTGCTCCCTTGGGAGAAGAGACAGGGACATTCTGTTTACAATGCTGTTCAGGCTGTCTCCAATTGAAAGGTTTCTGATCCCCTCTCTTCAGACGCCTGGCAGCTGGGATGTGGGAGGGTGGCCATTTTTCTGTCTCTCATCTTCCCTCTCTTGCCTCCCTCAGCTCCATTCTCTGAAACACTCCAGCAGCAGGACAATGCAGCACATTTGCTATTAGAACATTAAAATTCTTACTTTTAGTGCATCCCTGAATATCTTCAACAGTTTCCAGGACTGTGCACACACCATACATTTAAGGCACATTATTTCCCACAAAGAATTCTTAGAACTGCAGTTTACCCCTAGCACCCATACAGTTCCTGGGATTCTTTGTGGGAATAATGTGCATTAAATGTATAGAGTTTCAACACAGCCTAAGCCTTGTAGAGTTTAAGCCACTTCTGGGTAATCTCTATGGTCTCTATGGGTGTCCAGCTGCTCCTGCCCCCAAATTTCCCAATGGAAACTTTTGAAACAAAATTGCAAATGGTGTCCCTGACCAAGTTGTGAGGGGGGAGTCCCCTCCTGGCCCAAACAGGGAAAGACAAATTATTAGCCGGTGTGTATCTCCTTTTTTCTTCCTATGGCTGAGGCCAGTTGAGCTTTCCAGTTGGAAAGCTCTGGGACTGAATACTTCACCTCTTTCCAGACAAAAATAGATGGCCAGCCTGTGAGGATGTTTAGGGGTGGGGGGCAAATGCATGTTTCACATCTTCAGGCTCCCCTGGCTATTGAAATTTTATGTAATGCAGGGAGAGAACATCTGGATGAGTGGGACAGGTGGGCAATAGACGTTCCAAAATGGCAGGGCATGAGGTAAAAGCAGTAAAGGAGCTGCTGAGAAAAATAACCAGGAGCAAAATCACATTGGGAAGAATTCACTGCAGCACTAAGGAGATCGCTCCAGCAGTGCAAGCATTTGTTTGCCTGATGAAAAGATCTCCCCACTCCTCCCATTACATGCTGCTTTGGGGGTTCACCTGACCCCCCCAGTCAATTTGAGGAGATCTATAGAGGTGAGGGGGTGGAAATTCCTATTGCATTAACAGAAGCTGTTGCACAGGAAGAGACTATTTAGGAAGGTGGTTATTGCAGGTTTTTAAACAGAGGTTGAATGGCGATCTGTTAGAGATACTTTAGCTGTTACTCATGCGTTGCATGGGGTTGGACAAATGACCCTTGGGATGCCTTCCAAGTCTACAGCTCTATGAATCTATGACCAGTTAGTTGTTTTTATCATGACACATACTCACTTGCATCCACTCGTTACAGCATGAGGCTCTTAATCTCAGGGTCATGGGTTTGAGCTCTACATTGGGTGAATGAATCCTGCAGGGGGTTGGACTAGATGAGTCTTGTGGCCTCTCCCAACTCTACAAGTCTGTGGTTCTTCTGGAGGGCTTGAGGTGGGAGAGGAAAGGATACATTGAAAGGGATAGGAAACAGTGCTGGAAGTCTTGAGTGGTGAAGGGGAAGCATTAAAATGGCAGGCAAATAGGGGGGGGGCAGGTTGGTCATTTTACCTATGCATGCAAACACGACAATTTACCTATACAGGTGAACATGACTATAGTGTTTTGTGTGGCTTGTCTCTTGAAAAGACATTCCTGATCGGTCATTGAACCTCCCCTTGAAACTCCCCTTGAAAGAGAGTCAGTGTGGTGTAGTGGTTAAGAGCGGTAGACTCGTAATCTGGGGAACTGAGTTCGCGTCCCCGCTCCTCCACATCCAGCTGCTGGGTGACCTTGGGCTAGTCACACTTCTCTCAGCCCCACTCACCTCACAGAGTGTTTGTTGTGGGGGGGGGAAGGGAAAGGAGAATGTTAGCTGCTTTGAGACTCCTTCGGGTAGTGATAAAGCGGGATATCAAATCCAAACTCTTCTTCTCTTCTCATTTTTTTCTCTGGATGTGGGTCACTCCACAGACCAGTGGGAACCAGTTACGGTATTAGTTTCTGCCTATGTAACAAGCCAAGGGGAAGTGGGAAGAGGACTCATCATGTAATCACAGAGCATAATCTCCTTCCCTCTTCCTCTTAAGTCTCATTTTCAAAATGGCAGCTAGCCATCTGTGCTGCTTTTGCTACAATCTCAGTAAAACCACCACTTGGAGCTATGTGGGTGGATTGTTATGTGCACTTGCACTTTTAAATCCAAGCTGTGATTTTCCTGAGAAATTGGCAGCAGCCTGGGTTAGCTACCTAGGCTCCATCCAGGGCCAGAATTTTTTTTTGGGGGGGGGGACACAGGGAAGCAGAGAGGCAATGTGTTTCATTTGCCCCTCCCTCAAAGCAGCTTCTGTGGGGTTCTAGACTTGGGCCCCAAAGTCTGGGTCTAGTGCCACCACTGAGGGTGAAGATTCTGGCATATTGATTCACAAGTTTAGCATGAAATCTCAAAGAGGCCAGAAACCCCCTTAACTAAGATCACTCATAGGAAACTTCTTCCTTATTTGGTATTTAAGCAAGGAAAGGTTCGTTTCACTAACAAGTGTCTTTTTTTAGGAATGTAATGTTCTTGCCCTAGTGACCTCTTGTATTGTTAGCCCCATCTGTCAAGGGAAAGAAGGTGAAGCCATTCAGATTTCTCATATACATGTCAATGTCTTTACCCATTATTCATGGAAAGGTTGAGGTATTAACTGTCTTGCATAAATTTCTCTGCATATTAAATAAGGCCATAAATAAGCAATAAGCGGAGATTTAAGGGTCTGATTTATTGGTTTAAAGAAAGGGAAGAACATCCAAGCAAGGTTACATTGTAATCGTTGCCTGAGTTTCCCTCTTATTTCTCCATGTTCCTCCCATTCCAGTTCCGGGTGGCCTGAAACCACATTGCAAACAACAAATGCTTAAGCAAAAGGTAATATATATCAAAGGAACCTACAATTCTTTAGGGGGAGAAATCCAATTTCTTAATACAGTATGACTATAACCTGACTCTCTGGAACAATTGCTCCTTAGCCGAGGGCACCTTTGCTCTCCTGTAACTTAGCAACAAATGCTAAGCAACACATTGTTTGTAATCACCGCTCAGGTCTGGCTTTTATCTAGTGAGGAGCCACTTATTTAAAAACCAATCTATATACAAAAACACCATCCCTCCAAGGAGATGAAACAAGTCGTTGTTCATTTTAACTGGCTTTGAGGGAGTTCTTACTTCTCGCTCCCCTCCTATTTTTCTTCTTCAAAAACATTGAAAAAACTAATGTCAAATAAACCAGATGGCAACTGGGAGTTTTAAAGGCGGATTTGACATAATGCACCAATTAGTGAATTAGTAAACTTTTTATCTCCATAGGTGACAGCAAAAAGGGACAAGCACTATCAAATTCAGCATGAAAGACACTGGATGTCAAGCAAAAGTGGTGTCTGTGCGAGACATTCTGAGTTTCAGCAAGGTTGCCACAGGTGACCAATGTCTGAAGATGACTAATCAACCTGTCAAACATAGAGGAATCCTAGGGAGGGAGAATTTGCTTCACTCACTCCTTTCTCTGGGCGCTCAAATTATTATACCAGCTTCTGAAATATGCCTCTGTCAAGTACCCCACATTGTCAGGAAAGTTTCAATATTTAGCTTTATTAGCTAAAACTGTCATGCTTCCCCTCATTTATCATTCCGAGTTCCATCTGTTCAGGCCTAACAATCAGCCCGAACCTCTCAACCCTTGGAGAGCAGGAGTGGCATCTGCAAAGTGCTAGATGTCTCTGACTGAAGGAATGCTTAAAGGCTATTATTGCTGTGAAACTGTGAGGAAAGGGACCCCTAACCTATTTAACATATGTAACCCCAGAATCTTTTTGCAAAGCACGGTTAAAGCTATGAATATATTTCAGAATGTTATGAAACTGGCCGTCACATGGAGCCTATTTCATGACAGGTAAAAGGAATAGGAACTTTCAGCTGTTTGTTTCTCTCACAGTATCCTCATTTCTCACCTTATGTTTTAGAGAAGGGCTGAGGGACCTGCGCTCTGCAACTTCTACTGGACTGCAAACATCACCCCCAGCTTTGGTCATGCTGAGTGGTTCAGGACTGGTGGGAGTTTGAAGTCCAGCAACCTTGGGAGAGCCATAGCCCCTAGCTTTAGAGCCTAACTAGATATTATGTGGGTTTGGGAGTACCATGACTGGATCTCCTGTGGTTATTCTCTTATTTTCAAAGTACATGGTACCTCAATTTTTGAACGTAATCCATTCTGGAAGACAGTTTGAATTCCAAAATGTTTGAAAACTGAAAACTCAGTATAGAAGCCTCAAAATGGAAAACTCAATATGGAAGCTGTGTTTCATGTTCGACTTCTGAGGCGTGTTCAAAAACCAAAGCATTTACTTCCGGGTTTACGGCGTTTGAAAACTGAAATTTTCGTCAAACGAAGATGTTTGAAAACCGAGGTGCCACTGTACCAGCAGTTAGGAGGCCACTTTGAAATAGGCCTGTAGTATTAAGGGACGTGGGTGGCACTGTGGTCTAAACCACAGAGCCTAGGGCTTGCCGATCAGAAGGTTGCCGGTTCAAATCCCTGCGACGGGGTGAGCTCCCGATGCTCAGTCCCTGCTTCTGCCAACCTAGCAGTTCGAAAGCATGTCAAAGTGCAAGTAGATAAATAGATACCGCTCTGGCGAGAAGTAAACATCGTTTCTGTGCGCTGCTCTGGTTTCGCCAGAAGCAGCTTAGTCATGTTGGCCACATGACCCGGAAGCTGTACACTGGCTCCCTGGGCCAGTAAAGCGAGATGAGCGCTGCAATCCCAGAGTAGTCCACAACTGGAACTTTCAGTCAGGGGTACCTTTACCTTTATTATCAGGGGAGAGTTAGACCTTTTTCATCCATGCCATGGCCTTGATTCAAGCCAGAGGCCCCACAACTGTGTTTAGCAGAAAGACACACTGGGAGACTGCAAACCTCCTGCATATCATCTAGTCTGGTGCTTACTTTTGGATTTGCCAGCAACCTGCAGGTGGGCTGTTTCTTGAACATTTAACCAGATAGGTTCGCACAGAGGATGTATGGCATTGCCTGCTAGTGGTTGTTATCTCACACTTTCCTGGTGCAATTTCCCATCACTTTTCTTACTGGATTTTTGTTAGTCTGGTGACAGGAGAATTGTAACCAGAAAGCATGGGGTAACAGACAACCACATTTTGTATGAATAAACCACCTAGGATTGAATGTGGGACTTTCTGCACACAGAGAAGCTCTACCACTGAGCTGCACACATTTATTCATGAGTTTTCTTAGTAAATGATAAATGAGGAGTTCTGCCATCATAGGAAGGGCAATGAAAAATACAGATTCCAACAAGAGTTGCTGCATAGCTGAAGAAAAACGGTGGGTTCTGACTGGGATGCAGTGGTAAAATCACTCTCCAGAGTTATTTATGGGAAGATTCCTATTCCACTCTTCTAGTGCTATACACTAGTCTCAGTAGGATGGTAACAAAGTGGCAAAGAGTCTAACATCCAGTATTCTGCTCTATTCACATGGTTGCAATATTCACACACTTTGTGGTGGTCATTCCATGAGGAAATGGCTTCCATGCTACAAAGTGTATGCCTATATGTGAAAGGGCTTGTGGGAGCTGGGTCACACATATGCCTTCTGTGGGAATGCTGCCCCAACCCATTTCCTGGGGTGAGTGACTTGTAACATGGGGAGTCCTAGTCACATGGATTTGTGCCAAAATTGAGAGTCTTCATACTGCAGCATTTGGAATCGAGAGGCTGTCCACATGATGACATTGATCCATGTGGAAAGGCCTTTTCCTTGTTACTGCCATGACATCGCTTGCTATATAGGTTTGTTCACATTACACAGAATGCAGGCATAAGTTGTCTCTAAACATGTGCAGGTGCATTTGTGAAAGAGTGTACCCTTATGGATTTGTGCAGCTCAGCTATTGTGTACATAGGTACATAGGCTGTATGCTTGTTGAAAATTATGTATGTACGACTGTAGCAGTGTACAGCTCAAACTATTTGTGTCTAAGGTAAAGGTAAAGGTACCCCTGCCCGTACGGACCAGTCTTGCCAGACTCTGGGGTTGTGCGCCCATCTCACTCAAGAGGCCAGGGGCCAGCACTGTCCAAAGACACTTCTGGGTCACGTGGCCAGCGTGACATCGCTGCTCTGGTGATCCAGAGCTGCACACGGAAACGCCGTTTACCTTCCCGCTAGAAAGCGGTCCCTATTTATCTACTTGCACTTGACGTGCTTTCGAACTGCTAGGTTGGCAGGCGCTGGGACCGAGCAACGGGAGCGCACCCCGCCGCGGGGATTCGAACCGCCAACCTTTCGATCGGCAAGCCCTAGGCGCTGAGGCTTTTACCCACAGCGCCACCCGCGTCCCTTTGTGTCTAGAGGTACACATATTGCACACTTGGTGAATGTGACATGTGAACATCCAATTGGGAGAAGTTTTCCAAAGTGGGTGTAAAGACGACTGCATAAATTGTGGGACTCCAAGGGTCATCTAGTCCAACTCCCTGCAATGCAGGAATATGGAGGTGGCCCATATGGGGGTCAAACCTGTGACCTTGGCATTATCAGTACCACACTCTAACCAACTGAGCTAACTGGTGTCCTCTGAAGATAACTGATTGGGGGCTCATACTTGTCTTATATGTTCCAAAGGTTGGAGAGTTGTCTCCCATCCTCCTACCCAAAAAGACATATTCTGTTAAACTTGGAGAAAACCTGGCATAGATCATCACAATGTTTTCTTGTCTCCCTTTATTATCTCTGACTTCTCTTAGCACTGAACAGGCTAAAAGTGCCAAGTTTAAAATCTGATCACTCCATGCAGGCACTGAGGTGCTTCTGACTTCCTAGCAAAGTAGTTCTGAACCTCTTTTACTTTCCTCCTGCATATAATGATGCACTCGCCTCCCTTCATATTATTGCTCTTTAAATATTTATGCAGTTCATTCTTCATTTGGGGATGCCTTTATCAGAGAGAAGCCAAAATACGTTTGAAAATTTCCTTCCTGAAGGACTGTGAAACATCTGCAGGAAATCGCTCTCCAAAGTCTGGCTGAATTTCTGGAGCTTTATAACTTCATTTGGAAGCACATTCTCTGCCCTTTTCCACACACATAACTCCCTTGAACACCTGATCATTTAATGAAAGCTACCTGAATTCCTGTTTTACCAGTTTCACACAGATTGGTGCAATTTGTTCTTTACCATTTGATAGCCGTAGACTTTACAAGTCCCAGATCGTGACACAAGTTGATTGGCAGATATGCGGTTCTGAATGTTCTAATTGTCTCTCAAGACCTCCAAATACCCAGCAGTGTGTGCAGCTGAGGCACCTGAACTTCATAGTCAAGAGCACTGAAGTGTGTGCAGAGATCTAGCAGAAGCTCTGACCTCTTTGGAAGTAGAAAAATGTTCATGCTGAGTATGGTACTCCCTACTTGGGAACATTAGTGTTCTTTCTTCACATTTGTTTTAAGCATAAATATGTAGCCTAGTTCATCTCATTTTCATATAATTTATACTCTTTGTTAAAAATCTCCCTTTTAGCCTTCATTTTCATTCCCTTGTTTTTTAAATCCTATTTGTAATTGGTTAATGATTTAGTGACTGTTAGTTTTGCATTTCCCTCTCTCTCACTAAAAACTCCCAAAACACAGTAAAAAAAGAAAAGAAAGACTGAAGAGGAACAACAGAGGGTTGTTGCCCCTATTAATCTCGGGGCATGGATTTTCAATCTTATGCACAAGTACTCCCTTCTCATAAGTAAGTGAATTAAATTAAACTGGATTTTGCTGCCTGGAAGACTACATTTCATTGCTTTGGAACACCAACATCTCCAAGTCCCGTTCCCCCCCCCCCCCATTTTACAGTATACATCCTTATGTAGCACATAATACCTGAATGAGTCCACTTCCTATCCCTACTACATGGAGATTATTTCAGGGCAAAATATATTTTTCATCCATGCAAACTGTAATGCTCTGAAACTGAACAGCTGAAGGAATTTGGTAAAGAATTAGTGGCTCAGCTATGACTCTGTAGCGACTTCAGGTTATAGCCACATGAAACTCGGGAGAGCAACTTCAGTGGAGTTTTTTAACCACAGCAGATGGGCTGACTCTATCAGCCAACAGCTGTTTCTGCTCATGGGGGCCCCGTTACAAACAAGGAGCATGGCAAAATTGAACCAACAATTAAAATCTCCTCGACCCTGTGTTTAAGGCTATTTTGAGGAGTCAGAGGATGATATGTCAATGCAAATGTGTCATTGTTAGGAAAGGGGTGGAGATTCCATTGGCTACAGCTGCTGTAAATTGCTAAGC
Source organism: Podarcis melisellensis (assembly GCF_964234715.1). Classification (NCBI taxonomy): domain Eukaryota; kingdom Metazoa; phylum Chordata; class Lepidosauria; order Squamata; family Lacertidae; genus Podarcis; species Podarcis melisellensis. The sequence goes on from NC_138538.1 coordinate 35,869,774, forward strand.
TGTTGGCATTCACATCCTACGATTCAAATATATATGTACACAGACATATACACACATAGCAGAAACTTTTGTTAAACTGCAAAAAATAAGGGAAAGTTGGATGCTAGTGCCAGAGTTTGTTTGTAGGATTCTTCCTGGTATAGCTGACTTCCATTGAGATCTTGACTGGGGAGGTCAGAAAGATGCATATTTGTCTCACTACACTGGTCTGGTTCACACATCAGAGTAAGCCAGAGTATAGGTCAATGTGACTGCAGATACCTGCTTTGCTCCTCCCTGAGCTCTTTAGCAAGCAGCAGCTAAGTCATCTGAACCTGGGATCGTGGTTAAGGTCTCTTCTCCTAAACCACAACATGTAACCACAGGACAGATGTTGACTAAAGATCCTTCACTTAGCTGCTGTGCCACACTGACGGAGAAAGTCTGGGAAGGAGCAAAGAGGCTGCAGTCTCCTCTTTGGGAGCCAGCATATTCATGCTAAAGCATGGTTTGGCTTAGTGTAACACGGGATCATGGTTAAGGTCTCTCCTCCTTAACTGTGATCTGTAGCCAAGGTTTGGCATTTGATTCTATGCTAAGTGTGCCCCACTGTGCCTGATCTGAAGACTGTGTAATCTAGTATTTACATGAGTATTAACTTAAACAGAAATTTGATCCCACATATTCTACACATTCTTTAAATTCCACATATTCTCTTTCAACGTCTTGGATTTCATTTGTCTATAACAATATGCAACTACTCTTTTAGGACCTGGATCATCATGGCCAGCAATACCAGAACATGCAGTCCAAATACTCTGCTTGGCAATATATGTTCACATTTCATTTTTTTAAAAGTACATTATATGCACCATAACCCAGTACCATTCAACTCCTGATTCTGCATTGTCCTAACATTGGCACAAAGTGGTGATAGAACAGTCAATTCTCACCAAGATGTTCCATACAGAGAAATATATTGGCACCTAGATGGTCATTGAGAGTTAACAGAGCAATGGCTTGCAAAACTTCAGTACCATCTAACCGTTAATGAGCATCAAGGTTTAGCTAGGCACAGTGTCTCTACTTCCATCCCTTGGAGACCTTTTCTAGAATATGACCTACCTGTGTTGGATCTTTCTGTGGACTGTGCTATTTGTTACTGTTCTCAAAGGTTCAGACCACCTGTACACTGCAGGGATCCTCAAGGGATGCTTTTGGAAGTTGCTGTTTGGATATGTCATGGAAAGCTTACAGGGCACACCAGTCAGGAAGCTAGATAAGAACCTTATCGCCTCGCTCTAACAAGACCAGAATAATAACAGGAAGCTTCTGATTTAACCCAGATATAACTAAGCTGAGTGTCCCCAGCACAATCTACACAGGGTGGCTCTTACTTGGTGGTGCTGATGATGGTGGTGCTCCTTGCCCATTCCCTGCCACATTTACACCTCTGCTTTCTTTTATTCAGTAAACAACCAGGTCTTTAGAACCTGCTTAAATGAGGGAAGGAGTTCTGTAGTAATGGGTCCACTGCTGAAAAGGCGCCATCTCTTGTGCTTCTCAGCCTGATGCACCTTTTCTTGTGTGAATGGCAGACAACATTTTAGCACTAAGGATGTACTCTTCTTCTACCATGCTGCAGCTCCCTCTCAGCAGGTTCTGATACTGGCAATGAATCAGAGATATTCTCATATAGCAATTGACTGCTCCTGAGCATATCTGTGGACAAGGAGGTTGGACCTCAGATCCTCCAGACAGATGGTTGCCACTGTCAAAGCTTCCATTGATCTGGCAATGCATAGGCAGCTGCCAATCCAGTGTCAGAAATTACAGCCTTGGGTACTTGATGCGGAAGTCCAATCCCAGAAACTGCATAAACAACATCCTTCTGGGTATCTGATTCCTGATGCACCTTTTGAGGAACTTATGAAAGTCTGCTATCAAGCATATATTGCAGGATGAGGGTTTTCTCTCAGATGCCATTACTGCATTTCTTCAATATCCATTGTTTGATAAAATGTCTTGGTTAAAAATCCTGTGTTTGCTATGAATGCAGTATAACCTCAAAGTTCAATTCAAAATTCTAGACACTGCAAATCCACAGCTTTTAAATCCATTTTTTGTGAACTGTTGTTACACATTTATTCACCTTTCTTGAATGCAAGATACTTGACCTGCAGATCTGACATTTTAAATGTGGCTTCATTAGTGCTATGGGCTGGGGGGAAAATTAACATTGGATGCACTTAAAATAGATCTGTCAAGCTGAAGTAGTCAAATTGGTACTTTTCATGTGCTCTCGCAGTAAGTATAGAAACGAAATGATATTACAATGAAATATACAAATGTTTGCTGTAAATACTAGTGACATTTCCTGATTCCCTCACTGATAATCAGATTTTTATTCAGGGCAATTGTGCTGAAATTATTTACTGGTAAGATATCCATGAGTCATTTATTTTCTGTGGCATTTTCTCTTGGTTAAAGTAGCACGAGAAAAGATTTCTTAATTAGATCATCCATTCTTGGGCTTTGAAATAACCGAAGTGAAAATGTGCATTACGATTAGTACCATTTAGAATTTTCTTCACCGCATTTTGAAAGCTCAGAGGGGATACAAGACGACCATTAAAAAGCTCTACAGAGTGTAATAATACCAAAATATCAAATAGTTCTACAGAACATCTTAAGCCCTGCATCTAGAAAGCTCAATTCATTCAACTGTCTCTACCACATATGAACATAAGAAGAACCGGGTTAAACCATGTCAAAGGCCCATCTTGTCTGGTGCTCTGTGCTCACATTTCAAGACCTTCAACTATCTTTCTACAGTGTATCTTTCTACGGTGGTTGTCCAAGTTAGGGGTGGCACTGCTTTGTGGTGGTTCTGCTCCTAATTCAGTAGATATTTCCAGAGGGTGATGCTTGGGGAGTGCTCTTCAGCCCCATGAAGCCTTCAATGTGGGGTTCCTCAGGGTTTGATTTTATCCCATTTGCTGTTTAACATCTACATGAAACTGCTGTGTGCAGTTATCTGGAGGTTTGGTGTACATTGTCAGCAATATGCATTCTGGAACAGGCCAAAGGCTCATGAAGCACAGCATGCTCTTCTCGCAGCAGCCAACCAAAAGCCCATGGGTTATGCGCTGGCTGGCCTTCTGCCTTCCCTTGGGTCTTAATTACCCATTTTCTCCCTTTGTTAAGAACTCATGCCGCTTTTAAACTTCCCATCCCTGTTTCCCCACCCTGCTCTTCCTATATCAAATCAGGAGAAAGTGAACTATCTTTGGGAAGAAGGCCAAATGAACTCAAGGGTACTGGGCTATGCTTCTTAAATGGAACACTTTCTCTTCATCTTACCTACCATTTATAGAACAATACCTTTAAATCTAAAATGTTGAATGCACTCTCACTGTGATATTATAGGAACATGTGGTGGTGATGGACTTTTTGCTAGTAGAGTGCAGAGATGGCCTGCTAGTTTCCACTTCTAGAAAGCCATTTGGGAAAGAAAGAAAATTACAGCCATGAAGGAAAACACTTGAAAAAGACTGAGTGTGGAGTTGCTGAGGGACCAGTCCTCTGGAAGAGATTGTTCACAGTGATGGATCCATCTGATTAGAGAGCTAGATTGCTTTCATCAGAGTGTACAGGGTCCATGCATTTGTGGATTCTATCTGTAGATACCAGGCTAATGGGCTTCTAAGTAGCTTGAATAATTTTGATATGACAGTGCAGAATTAGAGGAGTTCCAGGGAGGGCAAGGATGGCTATCGCTATAAACATGATGAAACTCATGTTTTAAAAATAGAGAGATTTAAAAGACTGCATGGTAGATTCCTCCAAGTCATTTTAAAAGCTTAAATGTTTAATGTTGATTGACCCATTAATGTCCAACAGGAAATAGTGGGAACATGCTATCATTAGGATCAAATTAGAGGTTAAATGCCAGTTATTTTTTCCACACATTTTTTTAAAGCCTCAATAGACTGTAAGTCTAATGAGAGGAATACACAGAATGGGCTCCTCCAGTCTTTCTCTGGCCAATTTTCTGCTGAAAACCACCCCCTAGCTGCTCTCCCTACCTCTTGTGGGAAGGAAATATGGGGTACCATCAGCCCAGTCCTGAAACAGCTAGCTTTACCATCCTGGTGCCCTACAGATGTTTTGGACTATGACCATGCTGACTGCGGCTGGTGGGAATTATTGTCCAAAACATCTGGACCCATAGTTTTGGAAGATCAACTCTCACATTTTAGACTTCAGATTCACATGCAGGAAGACCCCGGACTTATTCTGTATGACTGAGCCTTAGAACACCATTAAAATAAACAAAAGCTGTGAAACTGAAGATATATATTTGAAAACTGAAGGTGTAAAAATATTTGTATAGGAAAATGCTGGCTGTGGTGAATCTAGAGAGTTGTGGGTGGAAAACATAAGCTTTATTCCCCTAATTTCTGTCTACTTCTACCAGGTGTTTGACTGCTAAAAAGGTGACATGCTTCACTGCTTTTCCCCATGCAAACTATATTGAGTTCAGTTGATTATTCCCTCACCCCCCCCCCGAATTGAGAACAACACAGCAGAGACCACTGCATTCCATTGCCAAGTTCCTATGGGACTCATTGGTGAAGCTGTGAACTCTCTGGAATGAAAGCAAAACACACAAGAGGGAAATGTAAAATGAGTCCATGGGAAATTGTTAGATGTAAATATCAGTATCTCCCTCGTTCTCCAAATGAGCCCATTTCAAACCTGGGCTAAAGAAAGGGATGTGTTTCCTGGCGGCTGATCAGAGTTGTAAACACCTGCAATAAACTTCTTCCACTAATCCCCAAGATAGGAAACTAGAATATATATGGGGCAAGGAAATTTGTGGAAGGGTTGTGGCAGTTATTCCCCAGCCGACTCTCATAAAATGTCCTTTGTTAGACTGAACAGCTAATGATCAAAAGGGAGTCCCACATCAGCCTGGCATGTCTGCAGCTTCAAGACTGGCTCCATTTCTTACCATCTTCTGAGATGCCCTTTAGATGATGTGTTGGGGCCCCTTATCCACAAGTTACTTTTGCACAGCTGGGAGAATGGATTTATGGTGGGTCCTGCAAAACTTGTTGGATTACAGCTCTGTATGCTGGCTGAGGCTGATGGGTGTTGGAGCCCAGTAACATCTGGAGGGCCACAGGTTCCCGTGCCTGGCATATGGCATCCTCCTCTCTCCTTATGCAGGATTTCAGGAAACTGAGAGCTACAGCAGTACAACTTTGCAGTCTTTTTGCTGCAGTGCACCCACCCATTCAGCCCCCTATTACTTTTAACTTTGAAAGTCTAGCCCCATTTCTGCGTCAATCTTCCCTGGACAGTCAGGCCGCCTACCTGCCAATACTCTCTGAGAAGTTATCTTTTTTCTAATGAGGAGATGCTTCGCAGCAAGCTAACATTTTGTGGGCCTTGCCAAACCCATACAGAAAAGCAAATTGCCTCAAAGGTTAAACATACACACACAAATAACTAGCAGGTCTGATTCGGATTGGAGTGAAAATCATTGTCTTGAGACAGACATAATGACAAATTGAAAGTGAAAAGGATAACTTAAGGTAAAGCCTTGGTGGGAAAACTCTGCTCCGGGGACTTAGATTATTTCCTGACAAGAGGAAGGAAAGAAGATCACAAGGTGACAGTGAGGCTTGTCACTGTGACAATTTGCAGGGTACTTATCAGCTGTATTGGCCTCTGTATCAAGGTGTGTGTTGCAGCTCACATGGACTTGATGGACTGTCAATTACCACAAACTGTTTCATTAGCTTGTAGTGATGAGTGACATGGAAATCAACAAATCACAGTTTCCCAAGAGGATGTCAGGCTGGGCGACTGTGAGTGTTGCTTAGAGGGTTTTCCCCACCCTTTGTTTTCAGCTCAGAGATACAGTGGTACCTCAGGTTACATACACTTCAGGTTACATACACTTCAGGTTACATACGCTTCAGGTTACAGACTCCGCTAACCCAGAGATAGTGCTTCAGGTTAAGAACTTTGCTTCAGGATGAGAACAGAAATCGTGCTCCAATGGCATGGGGGCAGCAGGAGGCCCCATTAGCTAAAGTGGTACCTCAGGTTAAGAACACTTTCAGGTTAAGTACAGACCTCCGGAATGAATTAAGTACTTAACCTGAGGTACCACTGTACATTATGCCACGGAGCCCACATTTTAAAGGAAACATGCACTTCCCTTAAAGCCCTGCAGATTAGCTAAACACTGGGATTGCAAACATGGTGCCTGATGATGCAAGTTGCCTGCCAACACTTCTTACGGTGCCCACAAAAGATTTCAGTAAATAACCCCTCAAAAATCTACAACAAACAAGAGACTATTTGCTCTTCCTGCTCCGTTACTTTTTGCAGTGGCTCAGCCTCTCCCACATTGAACATACACCCTTAAACATGGCAGGATTTGATGCCCACACTCCCATCTATTTTGAACAGAGGAAAGGTGTACATAGCTTCCCTCTGTGACCAAGTACAGTAGTGGCTGATGTAAGTACCTTTCCCCATTGATGGGGTGGCAGTTGGGGGCCATGCTCAAACCATTTTGTGGTCCTGTCTCTTTTTCTGATCTTTTCAACGTAGCCACCATTCTGCCATACCCCCGACTCCCATTTTGTGTTATACTCCCACAACATCCATTTTGTGACTGGAACCTGTGGCACTTTCTGAAAATTCTTTATGTCCCCACTTGTCCTGAAAGGTTGGCAGCCCCAATTTTAACATGTCTCCTCCCAAACCCGTTACACCCTTGGTGCAACACCACAGTCAGAGAAGTTCTAGCAAATGGAAATAATTCCGACACATATCTCTTCTAGTCAACGGCAGGTCTTATATAATGGCTGAACTAAACTTCTCACCTGAAAACTCACCGTTTGATTCTTTTATGTGCAGACAAAAGTCAAGCTACCTGAATTCTTTTGGTGTGCCTATTGGGGCTTGAGTGAGTGTGTGTGGGGGGGGAGTGATTCTGGCAATTTTGTAGCCCTACCGAATCCATATGAAAAGCACATTGGTTGGAAGATATGAGATGTTAAAAAAATATAGAAATAGGTTTATTTCAGGGCATTTTTTGTGGAACAAAATGACAGATAGCTGGACTACCACGAGAGAAGCTCAATCTGAGCATTGGACAGTGAAGATTTTTTGTTTTGCAACAACCCCAGTTTTCCATTTATATGGTAAATTGTTTCAGGTTAGATAAAAGGCTGCAGGTGAAGTAAAATACTGTTTATTGTGAATACTATTTGTTATCATAAAGATAGAAAGTTTACTTGCATTGCAGAGGGTGGGCTAGATGACGCTTTGGGTCCCTTCCAGCTCTACAGTTCTATGGTTTCTTACTTATTACATACATGAATGCAGAAAATGTCATCACTAAATAAATTTTAAAAACCCAAGTCCATACAAGTTTATATAAAATATAAACTTGGATTGCTGTGAGTGGAGTTAGACTGGACCAGAACAGTCCATGGCTGTCAGGGGGCACAGCATCAGGCAGAATGGAAAGAGAGGGAGGCGGGGCAGGGGAAGAGCAAAAAGGCCAAGACCTACCTGAGTGGTGGCTTGTCTTCCTGGGAGAAGGCTGTGGCTCTCCTTCCTGCCTGATACCACATAGTATCAATGCCCCTTCTGAGCAGCTGTTGAGTGGAGGCATTGATCTTTGAGATTCCTGCATTGTAGAGGGTTGGACTTGATGAACCCAGCGCTACGATTATTTGATTTTATTATTCTATTACCCTTTGGAGTGTGGGAGCTATTTCACAAGTGGCTTTCTTGCACACAAGGAAAGCAAGTCAGTCATGAAGGAGAAGCAACCAGCACCATGGAGGACCAGAGCTTCCTACTTAACAGCTGTTGAAGGAGGATCCAATCCTGTGCGATGCTGGGGCACCCCCCCCCCCAACTTAAAAAACCCCCATTTTAACTGTTTGTTTAAAAACGGGTTTAAGATACCTTAGCTTCATCCTCTGAAATGTTTCTGGGATGGATCTGGGTTGAGGTAGATGAATCAGCCTGATCCAGGGGAAACAAATCAGGACAACAGCCTCATTACAAACTGTAATAGGAATAGCTACTACTATTTTGCTTCTAACAGGGTTTACATAAGATGAAGGAGCAGGATGCACCCACTTCTTCAGCAGAGGCCACACCTCCACTTTTTACTCTATTTGACATAATAATTCACCTGGCCTTGTATGGGTCTTGAATTCTCTAGTGCTACATGTACAAAGATTCAGAAGCACGTTGGCAAATGTCCGCTGCCCTGACCTCTTCAAAAATCCTTACCCTGCTGCTTTGTCAGGTTAACAGAACAGTTTAAGTCCAAATTAATTAAGACTTGTTTGCTGTTCGGTATTAGGGAGCTAATGAATATCATAGCTCTGAGGCATCCATCTTGGTCAGTCGCACTGTGCCTCACAGCTGTTATCTTTCCCCCCCCTTGATTAGTTTTTCTCTCATTTTTATGAAGGCAAGCAACAAAGTAATAAACCTAGCACTCATTTGGATATATATATATATATATATATATATATATATATATATATATATATATATATAATTTTTTTATTAGCTTCTGAGGAAAATTGAGTTTTCTTCCCTTTTTTGCATTCGCAATAAAAGTTGATTTGTTCTCCAGTTCCTTGATAGAATGTTTAGGCCCCAGCTATTACTTAAATCTAACGAGTCTTCTTCAAAGGCACTGCTGCATTGCTTGCAAGCCCCACAGCACCGGGCCAGTGGAAATTATATGATGATTACTGCAGTAATAAATGTGGTTGCACCACTCCCATTAAAATTTACCTACATACACCAATTCAGAGTACCGCACCGTTATTTATATCTCTTTTATTAAGGTCTACCCCCCAAAAAAAGCAATAGCATTGCTTCTAAAGGTGTCCAGCTTTATTTAGTGCCAAAGAACAGAGAATTCAGTATGTCTTGCAAAAGTATTGCTTTTTTAATGGCGCTCGTGACAATAGCAGCCAAGTACATACATACTATATATTGCTGTATATTATATAACAAGTTTTCTTCCAATAGATATTTTTCCAAGACTGTACACACATTCACACTCCAATTTCAATTCTGTTTCTTTCATCTGATGTACGTCCCAGAAGAGGGCATCACATTTTCTGGTTCTCATTTCATGTTCTTTTCCCTAGCCACAGTGTTCTGCTGGGGACATTGTTGTGATAAGATTGATGCTGTATGTTTCTGATAGTCAGGAATACAACCCTCACTGACAGGTGTGTGTGTGTGTGTGTGTGTGTGTGTGTGAGAGAGAGAGAGAGAGAGAGAGAGAGAGAGAGAGAGAGAGAGAGAGAGAGATACCTCTGAGTGGAGCAGTAGCAGATGATGGGGTAGATTGAAGACACCTGACCTTCGGAGAGGTGTGTCTTTACTCTCACTGGAAGAACCTGAACTTAGATTGTGATTTTTACCAAAAACTTTAATATTCAGATCAATATGACACATAGGCACAGCTGAGTCAATGCATAACTAAGCCAGCTAATATGTTGATCTAACAAGCTGTATGACCCTTGCCATCCCATTATATGGGAATGGGTGGGAATCATTTAAGTCAGCAGGGCTGTTCCTTAGCCTGGGCAAGCAAATGGGCACTCCTCCAGGAAGGCTCAGCCTGATCCACCTGCCTTTGCTTTCACTGGTGTTGATGGAGGAGGCATAAGTGACTGCTCTGGAGTGGACAGTGTGGAGATCTCAAGGATCTGAGCCGAAGGTGGACTCTGGGTGCTCTAGAAGCAGAGCTGGCCTAACAAGCTGTGTGTCTGAGTCAGAGGCAAACCCTGGTGACTCCAGAGATGGAGGTGGGGCAGGAGTTGCGCGTCTGAGTGAATAGTGGGGAGATGGGATGAGCCAAGGAGAAACTTTCCCACTAGGGCCTTCCCCAGGATCCTCCTCCTTGGGTACCTCCTCAACACCTCCGCCAATCTGGCAGGGTCTGTCCAGTCCCCTTGGGGCGCTCCCTGAAATTGTCTGCTGCATTCAGCCAGCACTTATTTTAGGATGCATGAGATTATTGCAGGGCAGATTTGAGGATAAACCATACGTGGAACGAGTCTACCCCTGTGGTTTGATGGAGGTAGAAACTGTCTCTCATGTCTTGTTATGCTGTTGTTTCTACAGAGATATACTTTCGGTACTTATCATCCCTGCTATACAAAAATCTCCAAATGAGTTTGAACTTCAATGTCTAAAATCCCTGGTAGAGGCAAGGATCCAGAGATCACGCTAAGGGTGGCCAAATTCTGTGCATCTGCCATAAAACTTAGGGAACAAGCTGTGCTACCATAATGACTTAGGCCTTAAATGACAATTTTAGGTTATATTTTAGTGATTAAGATTTAACTTATATATTTTTAACTGCTGCTATATCTGTATTGTCCCTGTTATACCCAATTGTAAATTTAAATGTATCCCTATCATGTTATATGACTTCCCTGATATTGTATGTGAGCTGGAACTGGTCTGTGACTGAAATAATAGATTTGTTTGTAGGACGCATGAGAAGGTAAATCATTGCTGCTTACCAGGAGTGTAGGGAGTGAGGCGCAGTGAGGTCAGCATGGTGCAAACACACCTGTGGAGCCGATCCAGCTCTCTTGCCAGTGTGTCTGCAGGGTGTAGCCCTTCTTGCTGCCTCCTCACTTTCCATTTTAGTAAGCAGCACCAATTCACCTGCCAGGAGGAAAGGAGGGCTATTGAACTGCTGAGGAGCTACATCGGGGTGCATTTATGGTAGCTGACAAACAGTGATTAGCTCAATCATAAATGAGGGAACAATAACAAGGAGGATGTTTCTGAGCACTGCTGAGCACAATATATCCCTCTACCATTAAGTGGTAGACAACCAATAATGGGGAAAGCTTTGTTAAACAATTAAGCCTTGTCAGGATATATATTTCAACTAACAGAACCTTCTCTTTGATCTGAAGTGGCTGAATTAGCACCAGACCACCAAAGTTTCAATGTAGCTACTGTTCTAAAATCACTTCTGGGACTGTTCAGTATGACATTCTGGACAAACGGGAAAAGCTTTCAAAGGGAAGTTCCAAAGTGGGATTGATAATGAAAATCCCACAATATATTATTTGCTTAAATAATTGGCGTTCACCGTGTGACAATTAAATCAATCTCTTATATGCATATTACAGCTCTAGAAATGTCTTTTAATGATATATAATTAACTTATGATATATTTCACCCACAGTTTAATTACGAATGCCTCCTTGAAATGTTTCATTTCAAGTGTCAGCAGATTTGGCTGATAGGGCAAAGCTCTGCTGCTTAAACCAGGGGCAATATTAGGACGCTGGCTTGCTTTGTTCTTGCCATCCTCAAGGGATTTAATTCAGACCCAAGGCAAACTTGTAGCAAAGAGCCCTTCACTGCAAATATAAACTTTGCAAATGCATTGCCAAATAACTGGAACAACGTGTTTGCCAATACATGGGTATAAGAAGAGACTTCTACACGCTCAGGATACAGCTTGATCACTTCCAAATCCAGTTCAGATCCTGTTGCTCCCCTGATGATGCTACAAGGACTTATCCTTTCTCCATATCCCACCAAGCTTTCAAAAGTAGTGGCAGGGTGGTTTGCGAAGTATGAATTAATGGTTTCTCATTACAATGCAAACAAAATAAGTGTCCCCCCATGCCTAGATATTGTGTTTCAAATAAATCACTGAGAAGATAATGGTACCACCAAGAATTTGGGAAGGGATAGATTCCCAGGTGATCAGAATTTTGAAAGTCATTATCTGGCGGGTGGTGGTTGCAGATGATGTATCCTCTTGAGGTTCAGGGCAGTGTGTGCTGGGTTGCCTTGTAAAATAAGTTAGGCCGGAAGAGGGTAGCTTCGCTGAGGTCACCTAGTAATCTTCCCAGCTTAAATGGGATTTGACTTTAGGTTTCAAACATCCAGTCCCAACACTCTAGCCCAGGGATAGCCATTGTGGTGTCCTCCAGATATTGTTGGACGCAGCCAGTCAATGGCCAGGAATGATGGGCAATAGAATCCAACAGCATCTAGAAGGCACCATGCTGGCTACCTCCTGCTCTATCCACTGTACCACAACACTGTTACTTCAGTGTTTAGATTAGGGCTAGTACTCTAGCAGTTCCATATCTTTCAGAAGCCAATCAGAATATTTCTCACCTTTACATCCCATGTTGTTGGCTATAATGCAATGTGTTCATGTAATGGTTTCCTATTACAATGCTATTTCCCCTTCATGGAATTAGGTTTATCTCAGGAACCACAGCTGTCTTATATTAGGGTATATGCAGGATTTTAAAATTTATCTGCTGCAGTTAGCAATGTGTCTTCCCTGTGACTTGCCTAGTGATAAAATGCCCAATATCTGATAAAGTCTCACTTGTCCTTCAGGGATTGTGGGAGTATGTGATGTATAAGCGGGGGGGGGGGGAACCCTGCAGGAATCTAGTGGAAGTAGGCAGTTTAAAAATAATAGCAAATGCAACAAGGTCCTTTTTGTAATGGACACTTGGAAAGTACAGTTAGGAACATGGACTGCTGCCTTCTGTCTCGTGATGAGGAAATAGAGGAGGCTGCAAGCGAATAATGGTGAGAAGATGCTAAACTATAGTGAGACGACCAATTGTCTGTGGTCCTGCACAGCAGTGTACTTAACATAATGGTTAATCTGGTCCAGAACGAACCCACTCAAGTCCCATTAATGGAATTTTTAATGACAAATTTATGTAACTGAATTAATAGGTTTGAAGCCATTGTGCTTTATCAGGAGTGCTCAGCTGGATGAACAGATTTAAAGTATCATATTATATGTGTGTGTGTTTGTGTGTGTGTGTGTGTGTGTGTGTGTATGTATACCAGACCCCTAAATTCATACTATTGCTTTGCAATTCAGAGGGAAGGCATAAGGGAGAATGCCTTTATCCCTTTTCTTCTTCTTTCAGATTTTCATCCTGTTATGTGCTGAACAAAAATGGTTGGCATCAATCATTAGCAAACAGTGCCGAGGACCAAAATGCATTAAAAAAATCAAATTAATTCTGTTGCATGAGTCTCTATGATTAGTTCATTTTGTGTGTGTGCTAAACCACCTAATGTGCTGTTAATAATGTGTGATTTCAGGTATAAAATGGATAGAATGTATTCTTGCAATACTGCTGTAGGAAAGTTTTAATAAGAGTCCTATAGAATTTTTGTGCCTTGAGGGAGAATTCTACCCTGCCAGTTTTTATCAAGTCTTAGGTGACAGTGTAAGACTAGTTAAAGGGAACAGCTCACAAACAACCCATAGTCTGAATTCTGTTTTCAGTAAATAGTCAAGTCTTGCTGACAAGTAATAAATACATCCGCAGAAACTAGCTTCAGTTCATTCAATTTATTAGCAAATAATTCCATCACCTTCCCATATATTGTTTACATTACTTCCTTGTGGAAAGTTAACTTAATTTCATAATGCCTATGAAACTGTCCTTCATGCATACTATCCAATTTGGTGTGGGCTGCACTGGAAAATAAAGTAAGTCTGGAAAAGACCAGGAGGACTGACATGCTTTCAGGAAACTTCTGTAGTGTAGAGACTTACTGGGATGGTACCAGTTCAGTCTAGTGATGGTGCTGAAATTTGGACTAAGTATTCAGAAATGAACTGCTCCATTTTGAAAAGCAATGAGTCATTATTTGTAGAACTCAGTTCTACTTGAGCTTGGCTTGTAAGGAACTTTTCTAGGGGCACTGCCATGACACACACCTCATGTAGTTGTAGAGTTTCTCAGATCCATCCAAACTCAGTCATCAGCAATTCCACCAGAGCCATTAAATGTCTTATTTAACAGATTGTGATTACCTCTAGAATCAAAGTCAGTTGAATGGCACAAAGTACACTGGGACCCATTTTGCTATTGATTGACTTTGTTATAAAGAACAGTTGCATCTTGTTTGAAGAAGCAGACAGGAGAGGAGAGTCAATTTGGATTGGGCAAGGCTGCTGTGGGCAAGGAGACTGGGCAGCCACTCAAGTCTGTACTGTATTCAATCAGGCCTTCTTGAGGTGTTTTAAAGATTTAATTGATGTCCACTCTACAGCCAAAGAAAAGCCAAGCCTCAGCCAACCCCGATTCTGCACTGGTTGGTGTATAAATCTCTACACACAAAAAATATAATCTCTTCCCAGTGCTTGGTAACAAATCATCTATCAGGAGCCAATCATGAAATCCAAATATTTTATGAACATTCTGCAGCAAGTTCTGTTCCTTTGCAACAATAGTTGAAATGTTCTGAAAACTCAGCGCTGTGTGTTTCTCCCCTGCAAAGTAATTAACTGTGCGGCAGTACAGAGATATGGAGTGGAAAGCAGCCAGTTAAAAGGGAAAGGCAGCCAGATATTTTTTTCTAAGGGAAAAAATTATGACAGTAAACTTCAGGATGTATTTTTAATACTTGCTGCTAGCTTACAGATGGTAAAAATTTAGCAACCACAGAGGGAGCCAGTAGAACTTGGTAGAACCTTGTAGGACCTGAGTTCTGAAAAGCTGAGGGAAGCCATCTTTGCTTTATTTAGACCATCTTGACTAGTATGGTGTCGAACTAAGGATACCAAAGTATTCCAATGGAAACATAAATGGGAAATTGCCAGTGTTTGCTTATTCATCCCATGTCTGGAACGGAAATCAATCCAGCGAACACAATTGGTATCCACTGTTGTTGTTGTTGTTGCTTTCAGTCCACAAACAATACATAATTGATTGCCTTCCGCCCACTTGCACTGTGAGTCCCTTGCATTGAAATGAACAGCGTGGAATAACATTGTAAGTTATGTAACTTACATAATTAATTACAGACATTACATAAGTTGCATAGTTTTGCCACAGCAGACAGTGAGATAAACAACATAGTTTTTGGCAGAAGGTGAACTACAGTGGAACAGAAGTGGTGCTGCGTGTAACAACTACAGGTCAGAATAGATTACTTCTTACATCCCCAGTCAAAACCTGCCCTCCAATTTCCTATGTTTTCTTTCTCTGAATTTTTTCTGTCTCGTTCTCAGGGTGCTATAGAATTTCTTTATAATTTTACTCGGAGTGGGACATTTATTGTGAGATGGCCAATGGTGGGGTATATGTGTAGCTTTTCACAGAATGCTTCTGTAGTGCTCTGAATCCCACCCCCCCCCAGCTGCCTGTGCTTCTTGATCTTTAAAAAAAGTATCATGGCATGGCCTGAGTTACTTCATGACATCTTCCCCTGGCATTTAATTGAAGCATGGACACGCAGAAAAGTTGCAGAGTGAAGACCATTGGAGAGCCACCTCAGATAAGTGCGACAAAACTCCAGAATCCTCCAAACAAGAATTTCACCAAAAATTTTCCCTCTCCTCTGATAATTATTAGGAACCTAGGAAGCTGCCTCACTACTGAGTAAGGTCATACTTATCCATCTAGCTCAGTATTGTCTGCACTTCTCCAAGGCAGTGGCGGAGAAAGCCTCTTGGGCACCTGAAGCGGGATGCGGTGCCTCATGGCTTCCTCTAGGGATGCGGCCCAGCCGCTGTCCGCCTGCTGCCTCCCCTCCAACTGTAGGGTGTCTGAGGCCCTGTGGCATGTCACGTTCGTTTAGGCACTGCGAGTCCCATCGCGTCCCTATCGGTGTGGTGGTGATCCGCCATGGGGGATTTTGTCACACCCCCTTCAGGGATGGCACCAGGAGCACACCACCTCCACTGCACCCGCCTTTCTCTGCCACTGCTCCAAGGTTCAGGCAGGAGACATTTCCAGCTCTACCTGGAGTTGCCAAGGATTATACCTAGGGCCTTATCTGGGCAAAACACATGATCTAGCACTGAGCTACAGTCCTTCCCTTACATTATGAATGCAATTTCCTTTCTTATTAATTCATGGATAATTGTTGAAAAAAATCTGGAAGAAATTTTCAGCACTGCATTAATCTTAACTACAAACCACAGAACTGTCTTTCTTAAAATAAAATTTAAAAATCCATGGAAGAAAAGGAAAGTAAAACCTGAGTGGTTATTAAGAATTAAATAATATACATTTGTTTCCGTGGGAGATGGCTGTCTGTGCATTTATGTGTGATTGGGTGTGGTCCTGGCCCCACTCATTTTGCGGTTTCGTTCTTTCCCCAACAGAATCCCACTGGAGTAATGTGGTCCTCGGCCCCCAAATATTTTCCCACCCCTGTATTAAGCAAATTTGCAGAATTGCAGCAGCAAAATATGAACACGATCCACAAGACACCTTTCCTGCACTGGACCTGTCAGAAGTAATGGTACAGGGATTAGGAAGTTATGATGACTGTAAAAAACAGTTTCAGGCATGATTTCTGTTCAGCTGACACCAAAGTTGTAGCAAACTAAGCACAAAACTGATTTGCCAGGGATTTGAAGATTCAGAATTTTCCAAGCAAGAACCACAACAAGCAGAACTAGCAAAGAGTGAAGAAGAAACAGGAATAAGGTGACCATTGTTTGCACATAGTTGCAAACAGGAAATATGAATAAGCAACTCTTCACTCTGAAAATCAAAGTGATATGTTCAGCCAGATTTATTCTTCTTCTTCTTCAGTTTCTCACAAGAGAGTAGTTTAGATACTGGACACTGAGATATATTACTGGAGACACACTACATGGTTGAGAAGGCTTGACTCTAACAGGAAGTCAAGTTAGTTTCTGGTGGCTCAAAGACAAATGCCCAAGGCTGACCTCTACTGATTCCGCTGTGCTTTCTTCCTCTTCATGATGTTTGACCTCTGTATATGCAGCCACATAACAATTACCACATCATTTCAGATCATAACATGCCCCCAAGGCCTCTTTTGCCTTTCAAATGTTAGCTACTGAAGTAATAATAACAATGACTTTGAATAGCTTAGAAAATAACCATGGAAAAAGTCCTTCAATTTCCCCCCCATCTTAAAGATTATCAAATATCCGCTTCCTTTTCTGACCAATAGCCCCTTTATTTGTTGCAGCAAATGAGTGTCTTGGGGCAGGAAGATCTCACATTGCAAATTTGGTGATGGGGTCAGGGGATCCCTTGGATGGAGCCCAATATCCACTCACACCAAGGTTATACCTCTAGTATAGGGTGGTGGGTATTCAGAATAGTAAGATAAAGAGAGGAAGTGGGAAGAGAGATCAGATGAATCGGAGAGAGGGAGAGATTGGACAAATCAGTTTGCCATTTTACGAAGAAACCATGGAGGAAGGGGGGGAGAGAAGAGTTATTCCCATGGAAATTATGGACTTGTTAGGCAAATGCTCACCTAACATTAGGCAAACTCTCACCTAAACAAATGATTTCCAGGGAACAGATTGTGGGCTGATTGTGCATTAGGTAATCTTGATTTTAAATGTGAATTGAACAGAATTTATCACCCATCCCTATCTCCCACACACATATGGACAGGTAAAGAAATGGCTGCCAAGGGGCATTAGAAACCTTAAATTGGACTCCCAATTCTTCCTTCAGATGTGGGGCTTTGCATTTGGTGCCTTTTAAATTTCATGCCAGGGATGTGGGTGGCGCTGTGGGTTAAACCACAGAGTCTAGGACTTGCCAATCAGAAGGTCGGCGGTTCGAATCCCCATGACGGGGTGAGCTCCCGTTGCTTGGTCCCTGCTTCTGCCAACCTAGCAGTTTGAAAGCACGTCAAAGTGCAAGTAGATAAATAGGTACCACTCCGATGGGAAGGTAAACGGCATTTTCGTGCGCTGCTCTGGTTCGCCAGAAGTGGCTTAGTCATACTGGCCACATGACCTGGAAGCTGTACGCTGGCTCCCTCAGCCAATAAAGCGAGATGAGCGCCACAACCTCAAAGTCGGTCACGACTGGACCTAATGGTCAGGGGTCCCTTTACCTTTACCTAATTTCATGCCAAATACAAGCCCTGCTTGGATTGTTTCCACTTGGGAACTCCAAACTGGCATTTCTTATTTCAGAATGTCACAGCTCCAATAAAGAGAGACATGCTTTGTCCCTAGCAGTCTAGCAATATACCTCCTTAAAACACATACACAAAAAAACCAACAACCCACCATTGATATAGCAGTCAAAGGGTCATGCCATGTCAGGGCATGAATGTTCTTTTCCTTACAGAAGAATATAGTACTTCCTCCCGCCAATCCCTTTAAAAAACAAGTCTTCATATACCAACTTTTATAATTATCTTCTACTACAGATCAAACCCACTGTCTCCTGTGTCAGTCACAGGTGGGACTGCTATGAGTGAATGGAAATCAATATGCATTCAAACTTGCTTCATCATCCATCACATTTATGTAAAGCCAGAGGTGTCTGTAAAACTTCTCCATGTAACTAAAGTGTAGCCGCTCACAGTGCTGGTACATTTGTTGAAATAATATGATTTATAAATGAGGTTTTATTTCCCTGTGGTATCACATAAATGGGAACTATATGTACTCCTGAAGAGTCCTTTGTAATATACTTTAATGCATTAATACAAAGAAAGAAAACCAGGTTATTTCCAAATGGGATTCTTGCTGTCGTAAAGTATTGGAAATGAAGCCAGAAATCCTGTGTACTCTGATTTATGGACTGCTGAATACTCTGGCAGTTCCACTTTGACTTGCACTGTGCTTTATGACATTACTAAATGGAAACATTTCACCTGGCAGCCATCAGTCCTAGTCAATGTGCCAACTGTGCATCTGTCAATTATGTGGCCTGAGGTGTAAAACTCACTGGTTGTGGGCCAGTTTTGTTGAAGCCTGTGCTTAATCCTTGCCTCCATCTCTTCATTAATGTATTTTTTATGATAGAATGCAGCTCTTCAAGAACTGCAAGCAAAGAAAGGAATCTATAATTTCCACAGAGTCTATGCATCTCCTGTCCATTCTCAGTGTGCTGGTACTTTCAAGGTGGTCTGAAGTGCCCCCTGAATTATAGTTTAAAACTCAGTCTTGGGGTTGCGGCCTTGCTGCAAGTCTCACTAAACTTAATGGAGTTTAACAGAAGCAGCCATTACACACCCTCCAATACTTTGAAGCTAAAATCCAGGACAACATCTTCCCGTATTTTATTGCGAGAGTACAGCGGCCATTTTGCTTGCCGTGTTCGTGCACAATTCCACACAAGTTCCCCCCAAAAGCATTTTTTTCTGGGCACAGCACCCAAAATGTGTATTTTGGGATGCTACATGAGATTGTGGCACTGGAAAAAGCACTTTTTAGGGGGCAAATTGTGCTGTGAAAATGTATGTGATCACAGCAACCAAAATGGCCGCCATGGGATGTCCTGATTTTTCCAAGACACTTGCGGAGTATGCCATTATAGTATGTCAGTGCCAACCTTCCCAGTAGCAGCATTAACGCAGGGGGCGGCAGGGGCTGAAGGCAGGGCTGCATAAGTGCAGCAGTCTGGAGTGAGATAAACCATGCATTGAGGTCCTGATGGCATGCTAAACAATGCTAAGTGCAGCAGCAGGATCAGAGGAGGAACACAGATCTTGCATGCATGTGCTAAGTCACGGTTTGGCTTAACATTGCATGTGAACCAGCTTATTGTGAAGGGGAGGGGAACCCAAAATGTAGGCATGAGAAACCAGGCAAATGTACCTTGGAAGTGGGGGCAGGATGGTGAGATACATGATGATATCGCAGAAAGGGGAGGGGGGCAGATGCCAGAGAGGACTGATCATGGCATCATTTAATTATTCCATTTCTGCACCAGGTTGCAGAACTGTTTGTCAACAATGTTCTCAGGATGCCAGTGATTCTCCCCTCAAAGGTTTCTGCCTTTGAGAAGGTTTGCTTCCTCACACTTCTTGGCTTCGCAGACGATATTTGAGGCTCAGCGCATGGTTCACGGCCTGGATTCAGCCCTTGCCATCTGTTCCTTTGCCCACTCAGGGTTGTCTTTTCTTTTTACCTGTTCAGATAGAATTTTGATTGCTCTGCCAAAGCAAAGTGCCAATCAAATAGAGTCTGTGGTTCTAGTTTGCCTAAGAGGCTGCAGAAAGCTCTTTCTTGGCTGGAAGCAGTCCCAATGGCAAAGTCATACGGCGCTATATGTTTTGCTACTGTGTAGCACCTGTTTGACCTCACACTGGGTAGCCATCCGCTCTAGCTGCCAAGAGGACAGGTTGTGTTGTGGTGCGCTCCAGGGGGTCCAATTAAAACCACTCATTTTGTCAAAACGTATGTAACACAGAAGCATTATTTTTTGGCACTCTGTTTCACAGTAGAGCCATATGGAAAACACGACCAGAAAAGCTCACCACAGCTGGTAATATTTCAGTTTCCATTCTTGGACCTCACAGACTAATATCTGAATGGAGATGGAAATATGCATGCAAAAAAGGAAGTGTTATATTAAAAAACGAGTCATAAATGAAACTTAGTGCTATAGTTAGCAGACATTCAAGTGCAGTAGACAATTGACACTGGACAGAGGATGACTGATAGAAGGGTTTTGGGGTGGAGTGATGAGCCACTGAAGTACCTCTGACTGTGTGGATTTGCTCTGAACCAACTAAACTCTTTGATATTACACATAGAGGGTTGGGAATTCCAAATTTATAGTCCTGCTTTGTCAGTCACAATCCTATACTTACTCAGTAGCAGCATGGTGAAAGAAAAGAAAAATAGATTATGTCCATGGCATCTCTGGAGACTCAGCCACCATCCAGCCATTGGGATGTTGTGGATGCACTGGTTGGTGACATTGCTACATTTGAGTGGAATCCATAAATCCACATATGCTGGTGAAAAACCCTTTTCAGCCCAAAAATCTAACATAAGCTATCGCCCCCAACTAGGGCCACACACAGACTCTATGCATAGGACACAATGAGGAAGCCAGGAAGAGACCATGATGCCTTTACATAAGTAGCCTTTTGCATGTAGGAGACCTGCATGAAGAACCCATAGGCTTCTTAGTAGAACATATTCAGGCCATGCTGTTGGAGTACTTCCTTCACAATTATTTTGACACGACACATAGCGTGCTTATAATGCTTTCTTTTGGAGGTATGCTTACATTTTGCCAGGGTGTGACCCACACACAGGCAAACCATGGATATAAATCACCTTTCCTCCATCCTTGGCTTTATTTTTTACAGAAACACCCATTTCATAGAAAGAAGGGGTGAACACATTATGCATTTGCTTTTTTTAAAAAATTGCTACTATTGTATTTTTGATGTTGTTGATGGAAGAACATAGTGTCCAAACCAAGTTCACCAAGTTAACTGAACCATAGGATGCCATGCCTGAAGGCATTATAAAAGCAATCATTTGCATTCTCTACAGGCCTAGTCTGTACTCAGCTACCTGCCATTTAAAGAAATATTAGCCACTGCAGGAATGGGGAATATTTTACAGTCCGGATGGGGGTGCCATATTTCAAAAAGGTAAAAATCAGGACACCCTGGAAATTGTTGAGTCTGTTTTTTAAGGAAGACTCCTTTTTTAAAATACAAAAACACCCAAGAAACATGATTTTTCAATTGACTTGCCTAAGACCCAGGACAAAGCACCACCTTTCGGAAATCCCCCCCCCAGACATCAATTCTGACTTTGAAATCTCAGTAATGTCCAGGAAAATCCAGATGTATTGCAGCCCTAAGTCCAGAGGTCAATCTTCCTTGTGGGTATATGACATCTTCCAGGGTCAAAACAAAAGTGTGTGATGCTGAAGTGAGTAGGGTCAGTACTGACAGAGGACAGGGCCTCACCAACATTTTCATACACACACATGACCAAGCAAACATACAACATAACCCACACAAATAGTACATCTACACACACACAACACACAAACATTTACACATGCTCACATGTAGCATACATACCATCCCAGGCAGTCAGCTCACACACAAGTGCACACCACACTCTTCTCTTCCTGCATGATCCTCCCCTCTTAGATGTGATGGAGAGTCATCACTTACTTGCAGTTTAAAATATAACTTCTCTATTTAGACACAGCTAAGGTATTCTCTCCCCCCCCCAGCCCCACAGAGTCCTCACCATTATTTGCTGATGCTTTTATTCCATTTAGGTTACCCTTGAGACAATGATCTGACTGGGAGCTTTGAATGGGAGAATTGGGAGGAGTATTGCTTCTGCTGATGCTTCAGAGCCGGTGATGAATGCAAAGTGTTCCAGAAGACTCATTCAATCTCCTCTGAAGATTCCTGAGTGCTCTGGATGACAAATGATTGTCACTGACTGCTTCTCATAAGTAGTAGTAGTGGGGAACACTGGTTGATGGACATATCTATTAATAATGGCTATGGCTCTACCACACTGCATCACAAGACACACACACAGAGAGAGAGAAATCAGGAGGGTGAGCCAGTCAAAAGGGCTTTGTGGGCCAGTTTGTTCTGGCCCATAGACTGTAAACAATGTTTCCAAACAAATAATTTATTACATAATAAATGTTTGACAGTCCATCTTACATTGTACGTGCTTGCTACATAAATATAAAAACATTGTGCAGTGATGAAACCTTTGACTTTGAACTCCTGCAAAGGAGATTCCTGGGATTTAGGCAAGGAAAGGAAATCACACATTTTCTAGGTCTTCTAACATCTATTGCTTTGAAGTAATTGATCTGCTTGGAGTCATCGTCATGCCTTTTAAAATCAACTCATTTCAAATACATTCCAAAGTCATTCTTGAATGTTTCAAAACGGCTGATTTCTTCATGTAAATATATTTTGCTTGCTATAATGTCATTAGGTTGAAATGACTTCATTTCTTCAAAACAGCTCAACGTTCCTGTGCTCTTTTTTTTTTTTTTTGGCTTTGATTTTTTGTTTCTCCCCCGAGTGTAGAGTTGGCTTTCTCCAGGCAGAGTCTTTTAAACTGGCTTTCTGTTTCCCTACTTCCCTGGAACAGCAGCACAAGTTGGCATATCCTGGGCTAGCATCTGTGGAACAGATGGATGGAGGAAACAATGCCTATTCTCTTGAGTGATCGGTGGACATGTCTGGAACTTAGAGCTACATTTTGTACTTGACTACATAATACAAATATACTATAGCCCTATTTCTCCTATAAGTATCTCTGTCCCCTAATGAACAATGCACCTGTCTGCAGCCAAAGATTGATTATTTGATTATGTAATTTCTATACCGCTAAATATATTTAAAATATCACTGAGATGTATATGGAAAACTGAAGCAATAACAGACAACTTAAAGAAAACAATACAAAAATCCACAGTTACTTATAAACTGTTATATTAATACAAAGTTACTAATACAGTGGTACCTCGGGTTACATACGCTTCAGGTTACATACACTTCAGGTTACAGACTCCACTAACTCAGAAATAGTACCTCAGGTTAAGAACTTTGCTTCAGGATGAGAACAGAAATCGTGCTCCAGCAGTGCGGCAGCAGCAGGAGGCCCCCATTAGCCAAAGTGGTGCTTCAGGTTAAGAACAGTTTCAGGTTAAGAACGGACCTCCGGAACGAATTAAGTACTTAACCCGAGGTACCACTGTATATAAAAATCAACATTGATTCATTTTCCTCCTGACACACCCTCCCACTCAGCCTATGGGTTCTCACCCAGGGCCCAACAGACTCTCAACTCACCCACAAAAGTCTCACAATGGGAAGAGTTCCTGGAAACAGCTGACATCACCCTTGTCTCTCACCCTAAACTTGCTTTTTATGGGCAGGCCCAAGGTGTACGGTATTTCTCAGGCTGCCCACAACTTTGTTTGTGGAGAGCCAGGGCATTCTTTCGGGAGCAGGGAGGAAGATGAGTGAAAGTGCTTTGAAGAGAACCCCAGTTCTGGCCAAGTTTTTGGAGAGCCAGGGCATTCCTACACATCACGTTGCCTTTCATGCATGCCAGGATGTTGTGGGCAGAGAATTGTATGTGTGTTTTTGAGTATTCACGTGTTTAGGCAAATTCCTGGACATTCCTTAAGCTCTGAATTTAATGAGGGAATGGAAAACATGGCCATCTTTTCAGATGCCTGACAGTATTCGTATTGTGTATTTCAAGATGCTGGAATTTTAAAACCACTCTATTCCCAGTGCAAGGCATATATAACAAAGGCAGAATAACAGCCAAACTAGGCATTTGTCTTCTGTTTGCTTATGCCTTAAGCAAGGGCCTTACATTCACTCACTTTCCTTTTGTTCCGAGTCTGCCGATTTTAATAGTTCCGGGCACCCATTATAGATAATGGGTTTGATAGGGCATGGAGGTGAAAGTGACCGATTCTAGTGTACGCTGAAGGAATAAAAGCAGCTGTTTGTCACAAGCTGATGTTCCTAATACAATCCGACAAGCAAAGGTTCCAAGAATTCACAACGGAAGCAGCCACTCATTGTATCCTTTCTATTTCCACATCAGCTTTCTTTCACACAAACCTTATGCAGAACAAAAGCCTCAGTCTGACTCGCTGGAAATGTCTGTGTGACTAATGATGCCCGAGGTGACACCCATGTAAAGCCAGAGAGATGTCACCGACCTTCAGGTAAGATTTGATGGCTGGGATCTGCTTTTCCAGCTTTGTTGCTTTTTGAGTTGTGGCAGCTAAGAAGCATATCATTGTGGGAGACATGAAAAGTGGAAATTTCACTTGAATGGTGGGCTATCTATTTCGGGATCTCCACAGATATTTACTGTGAAGAAGAATCAAATGAGAACTAAGCTGTCGTAACTGTGTGTCCCACCCCTCCCATTTCAGCAAGACACTTAATCAGATTGCACAACAGTTATCCGATGGGAACTTTTAATTAACAAGATGCTCAGCAAAACTTCTCCAAAGCCTGTAGCATCTCTGATCCCAGCTGAAAATTCATCTGCTTGAGGGACCCTCCCTATGCCTTTGCTGTTTGCCAGCCATAGCTGTTTTGGCATAAAGAAAAGTGATCCCACTTCTCTAATGCAATACTTGGTTTTCCTTCTTGTTAATTATAGGTCCTCTGTTCCTCTGTTGGAAAGTAGTGCATGTACAGAATAGGCTGCTTTGCAGATGTAAATAACTCATTCAATGAGCAGGCCCCTTGAGAAGGAACACAAATCTGGGAAGAAGGCCTGTTTAGGAAGCCATAGATTTCTTTTATTTCACAGAAAGTGCAAAAGGCAACAGCAAAGGGTGTGTAATGGCAAATAATCTTAACACAAAAAGCTATTGTGTCGCTCCTGTATGGTACTGAAGCCATATTCACAGATTACCAGGAATTGCATGGGTGCTGCTACCAAGTGGTTGACTGCTTGCAGGCCACTCCTGGTCCTGGTCAACAGCCACATAGAATGGCTGGCAGCTTATTATCAGCATGCAGGAGCAGTTGGTGACGAAGGAGAGCATCACAGACCTGGCTTTGCAGAAGTATAGGGACAGGCTGGTGGTGAGGTCCAAGCAGTGCAGGCACACTGCTGGGAATGCCCCATTGGCTCTGCTGGCGTAGCAACATTGCCCCATCCTCTCCACCTCTCCTATTCTGCTTCTACACTGTCCCTCTGGGAGGCCAAGTCTGCAGTGGTGCCCACTGACCACTCTGCCAATGTGTTTTTCTGGACAGTAAGAAGCAGCACAGATGTGGGAAGTAACCACCAGTCATAACTATCCTATAAAGTGGGAGGAGGAAATCTGCAGCCCTCCAGATGCTGCTGGAGTGAAACTCCCAGCATCACTGGCTCTTGGCTGGGGCTTATGGGAGTTGCAGTCCAACAGCACCTGGAGATTCACAGATCAGTGATCCAGTACATAGAAAGCTAAATTTAACTCCTACTGTGTCCAAAGATTACACATCCTTTGCTCGTCTAAACTGTTTACTGTATTTTTAAATGGAGAGAACCAAGCACATAGATATGGTGTTTTAATAGAAATATTGAAAGCTGGGACATTCCTACAGCAGGCATAACCTGGGGAGAAAATGGACAAACAGATCATTATATGGGAAGCACACACCAGCCTCCCATTGTGAATAATGACTGTTGTGAAGTGTGCATGGTGAGGCTCAAGCAGTAGGACTCTGAGGAAAGAGGCTTCTGCTGAGCCCTGGATTAATTCCTTCTTCCAGATGCAAATGCTAGCACTGAAGAGGTTCTGGAGTTATACCCTCAGAAGCCCTGGCTCAAATGAAGCAAGGGCTAAAAAGAGTAAGAAAGTAAATGTGCAGGACTCTAAAGATCTATCTATCATCTATCTATATCTATCTATATCTATCTATCTATCTATCTATCATCTATCATCTATCATCTATCATCTATCATCTATCATCTATCTATCTATCTATCTATCTATCTATCTATCTATCTATCTATCTATCTATCTATCTATCTATCATCTATCTATATCTATCTATCTATCTATCTATCTATCTATCTATCTATCTATCTATCTATCATCTATCATCTATCTATCTATCTAATCTATCTCTATCTATCTATCATCTATCATCTATCTATCTATCTATCTATCATCTATCTATCTATCTATCTATCTATCTATCTATCTATCTATATCTATCATCTATCTATCATCTATCTATCTATCTATCTATCTATCATCTATCTATCTATCTATATCTATCTATCATCTATCTATCTATCATCTATCTATCATCTATCTATCTATCTATCTATCTATCTATCTATCTATCTATCATCTATCTATCATCTATCTATCTATCTATCATCTATCTATCTATCTATCTATCTATCTATCTATCTATCTATCTATCTATCTATCATCTATCTATCTATCTATCATCCATCTATCTATCTATCTATCATCTATCTATCTATCTATCTATCTATCTATCTATCTATCTATCTATCATCTATCATCTATCTATCTATCATCTATCATCTATCTATCTATCTATCTATCTATCTATCTATCTATCTATCATCTATCTATCTATCTATCTATCTATCTATCTATCTATCTATATCATCTATCTATCTATCATCTATCTATCTATCATCTATCTATCTATCTATCTATCTATCTATCTATCTATCTATCATCTATCTATATCTATCATCTATCTATCTATCATCTATCCAAATCTTTGGTAGCTGCATTATTCCCTCAGCAGAAAACAGGATTGATTCTATCAATAATACAGCAATAGCAAAACAGCGAAATAAAAACAGCAGCATAAAGATATCTCATCAGGTTAAAAGGCCCAGAAAAATAAAGAGGTCTTTGTGTGGTGCAGAGAGATTTCCATCAATGGGGTGCCACAAGTGAGAAGGGCCTATCTATGGCCATTACCCACTTCACTTCAGATGGTGGAAGCACCCTGAGGAAGGCCGCAAAGATGATCACAGTGCATGGGTAGGGTCTGTGGGAGTAGGAGAGTTGTACTCACATGGTCCTTTTCCTAGTATGGTGCTTGAAAACACAAAGCTTGAAAACTAATTGAAATGGATACAAGATGGGTCTTGCCCAAAAGTGCCTTGTTTTGCATAGCGACTACCTGGTCAAACACCTCTTGGCTAAGTAGGAAATATTGAAGCAAGCTATAATATGGAAAAATTGAGCCATGCCCTTGCCAAGAGCCCTCACTAGACTTCCCCTTCTTGTAAAACATCACCTCTTGAACTCTGCTAGCCACAATGGCTTTGTTCTCCCTCCAATGTTGGAGGCAGTGTGCTTCTGAATACCACTTCCTGGGAATCACAAATCAGGTCCTACTTTGGGGCTTCCATAGGTATCTTGTTGGACACTATAAGAACAAGGTGCAGGACTAGATGGCCCTGTGGCTTGATCTAGCAGAGATCATCTAACATTTCTCTCAACTAGATGCTGTAAGGCTACCAGTCATGAAGGGTGTGAATGGAGCAGACCTCTAGTGCTTTGAACAAACATCTTGACTAAACTGCAGCACTTTTAGCATATAGGATGAGGTTGATATGAGCAATTTTATTCTTGAAGTGTGCAGCAAACACATTACAGTAGACTTCCTAGAATTTATTTCATGCAGTTAGGCCTCTACTGAAATGTATATCCTTTTTTGGGGGGGTCTTTTCTTATGTTACCTCAGTGACATCAGAACAGCTCCCCGTTGTCATTATGAGAAAATGCCAACTATCTTGTCTGAACCTCCAGTCTTTCATATGCCACCACTTTACAACCTTCATAATGTAGAGAACCATAAAGAGATGTCCTTACTGACCATGGCTTAGAGTTTTGTTCTGGAAATCCTTATAGGACATTTTGAATCAGGACTGATCTTTTTGACTTACTTTTTTGTTTTAGATTTTTTGCTGGAGAAAATTGCTTTTTAATCAACTTTCATCTTTATATTTATTATTTCATGCCCCTGTTTCAAAGTATTCTTAACCACTTTAAGGGTCAAAAAATACAATGAAGTATATTTCATTGTATTTCATTGTAGCCACAGTGCACAGTAAGGGCTTCCCCATACTTCCACTTGTCCCATGCTTAGCAATCATGGGTCTGGACAGTTTCCCACTTATCCTGTGCTTTCTGGGCAGGGCTCCAAGTGGTTCTGTTTGTTGTGACACTTTCCCTGAGAAAATGGGCACTTTAACACTGAATCAGAGCGGATGTCAATCTACTAAAAACCCAATTGACACGTGCTTTGATTCAGTGCTAAAGATTGGGTTTTCCCAGAAGGAGGTGGTAGGGAAAACAGAAATCTGGAGGAGCCCAGAGGTTTATGCTCTGCTCCCAGTCATGACGGTGAATGAAAATCACAACCACACCGCTATTAACCTTAGAGGAAAACCTCCCATTGGCACCAATAGGAGCTTTCCCAACTAAGGCTAATAGCTCTCTCTCTCTCTCTCTCTCTCTCTCTCTCTCTCTCTCTCTCTCTGTGTGTGTGTGTGTGTGTGTGTGTTTGTGTGTGTGTGTACATGCTTTTGTGTATGTTTGTGTGTAGGGGCAATTTTCATTTAGCATTACTTTTAGTTTGGCCCTCAATCTGTATGAGAGGGTGCAGACAATAATAAAATAAACACATAAATATTTCTGAAGGTATTCGTGAAGCTCATCTCAAAAGCTATGCTCTAAGCCCTCAAAATGTTCAAAGTGATCAAGGGCGGATAAAAATCCTTTGGAGAGAAAAAGTGTTGTCAAAATACACACTGGAATATATATATATTGAAGCTGAGAAACGGCTTAATACATTCAGACCAATGCTCTGTGACATTTCCCACAAGACTTTAATACTGTTTACAAATTCTGAAGAACACCTCCAGTCATTTCTCGCATGGACTTATGATTTATTTAAAAGAAAAATGGGACAGTGCATGTGTGGGTCTGTGTTTAATGTGAAAAGGGATTTGGAGATGAATAGTCAACAGCCATGAAGGATTGAAGAGAAAACGTAAAAAGAGGGATGAATGGGGGTGGGCTCTGAGCGTGTAATAAGCTATTTGTAAGGAGGCAACTGCTTCATCTCACGCTCCGGAGTTTAATAAAATAATAACTCATTTAAACAAATCAATTATGAGTCAGAGGAAATATTGCTCATGAAAGTGCTGCTGTAGAATCATAGAATTGTAGAGTAAGATGGGACTGCAAGGGCCATCTAGTCCAAACTCCTGAAATGCAGCAATATTTTGTCCAAGGGACTCGAACCCATGTTCCTGAGATTAAGAGTCTCATGCACTACCAACTGAGCTATGCATGTGAACGGCACCATCCAACATTACTGCTATCCTGACTCACATCCAACAAAGCACTCAGTTAGCTTTCAAACATCATTCCCAGCATTGAGATACAACACAAACCCAAGAACAACAGATGGACAAAAGCATGGACACAAAACTTAGAGAAAATTAAACACCCAGTATCTAAAATGATATTAAAAACCCAGATTTCCCATTGGTTCTAAACCAGAATACTGGAGATATATATTTTATAAGAAAAGAAGTAGAATAATTATTTTGGAAGATTTGCCTACTGCTTTTTCAATTACAGCTCAGTGCTTTGCTCTAGCATTAAAATAGTGCACCCACCCACCTCGACCAGTACATTTAATAGCTAAGAACATATTCAGTTGTGATTCCATTTTATCATTACTCCATTTGCAACAACAGAGACTATATTTCAATGGGTGCAGTTTAGTGTGAATATTGCGATGGTTGGCTAAGCGTGTCCTCTTTGATTTCGGCTTACTGATGGGTTCCTTCTTTTAGCTTGCTGTTCAAATGGTCTTTTACATCTCCATTAGGATGCATGCAAATGCCAAATAGGAAAGGATTAAATAGGAATCTGGGCATGATTTTCAGTCGTTAGGAAGAAACAGAAAGCCAGGCTGCCTACAAAGGAAAACAACAATTCCATACATTTTGTAAACGGGTAAAATATGAATGTTAAGCCTTAGACGTAATAAACAAAATTAGACATGGCAATTTTGGGCACTTAGGGATATAATAGAATCATAAAATCATAGAATTGTAAATTTGGAAGGGTCACTGGTGATCATCTAGTCCAACCCCCTGCAATTCAGGAATCTCAACTAAAGCATCCCTGCCAGATGACCATCCAACCTTTGCTTCCGAGGGAGTCTAATCCACTGTCAAACAGCTCTAACCACCAGAAAGTTCTTTCTGATGTTTAGTCAGAATCTCCTTTCTTGTAACTTTAATGCATTGCTTCAAGTCCTACCCTCCAGAACAGGAGAATGATCAGGACCATTACCATTTCTGTGTTATTAACTATACATCTTCATATGTGATGCATTTGGATGCTTGCCTAAGATTTCTGAAAGGTATACATATGCACATGTAAAGGATGGCTGCAGTGCCCTTCCCCATTTTGGGGTGGTCCTTGGGAAAGATGCTCTTAATGTGGCCCCCATTTCCTGCTTATCACTGTTGATGCCGACAGCTTCTTTCTCTGGGCCCAATTGGTACCACCTTGCCAAGAGGACAAGTTTTGCTCCTTCTTTGCTCCTTCACAGATGGTTCGGTGGTTAAAATACATGCTCTGCATGCAAAAGGTCCTAAATTCAATCCCCAGACTCTCCAGCAATGCTTGTCAAAGAAACATCACTGTTGGATTTGATTTTCATAGCAAAAGGGATATTTCCTTACTACCCTTGTTTTATACCACCACATCTACCTCATAAACTTAAATGGGATTACAAAGCCTGGGGAAAGTCCCAATATGAAATCTTGGAGAACTACTGCCAGAGCAGTGATCTTCAAGGTTAGGTCCTGAGAGGCTGTTGAACTATAAGTATAATCACTCCTGACTATTGGTTAAGTAGGCTGGGGATGAGAGGAACAGTGGTCCAGTAGCATCTGGGGAGCCAAGGCTGAAAAACACTTGTATAGACAATATTGAGTTAGATGAACCAATCATCTAGCTTATTGTAAGGCAGCTTGTTGTGTTTCATGGGTCACTTGCTCATAGAAAGAGACAGGTGGTGTCGGAATATATTTCAGGTGGACAAGTACAAATAGCAAGGCAAAAGAGCAGCAGAACTTGGAGGATCGCCATTGCCATTGCCTCCCTGCAGGGGTGGGTGGTGGATATAGGCCTTGACAGATGCCTGTCAATGCTAATTCTTGACTCTTATACTGTGCTAATGTGACAAGCAGGTGTTTGAAAAGTTTTGCATCGTACAGAAACTCATTTGGAGGGCTAGATACAGCTCGGTTCCATGTTGACTGTGCATGTAAAACCGGCATGTCACCCATTGACAAAAACCAAATCCAGAGTTTTTTAGCAAGTCTGCAACTAGGAAAGAAGTACACATAAAAATGATCCCGTTCAGGCAGTCGCATTGCAACACACAGCTTATTTACAAAAGAGTAGTCCCATTAAACTTAACTAGACTGCTCTGGGCCAAGCTTCCACCCTATGCATACTTTCTTAGGAGCAAGCCCCATTGTGTAGACATGCACAAAATATATAGGATTGCACTGTTAGTGGGGTGGCAGGTTACAGCCTGTGATTTCTCAGACAATGGCAAGCATTTTGCATTTCGAATAAAAGAACAAATACTCATTAATGCTTCAGTCTCATCTGTGCCAGGGCATAGAAGTGTGTAGCTTCCAAGAGTTCTAGCCAAGAGAATACAGTTTAAAATGTGTCAGACAGGACTGTCTGGATTCCTTTTAAGCCCACTGTAAATGTTAGGAGGGCAAAAGTTCAGCACTAGCTTTTACACTCAATAACAAAGTAGGATGACAAACAGGAAAAGGGGGAATCCAGGAGTAATCCCATAGGAGAAACCAAATGCGTAAAGGTGCAGGTGATTGTAAATAGTGAAAAGAGAAAATTGTTTCTTTCCTTTCTGTTGGTTCATAGGAGAGATGATGTTGCTTGACACAGAAGCAATGCTGTTGGGTTAGATTTTCAAAATCAAAAAATAGAGATATCTGGTTATGACAGTGTTTTGATAGTATCACATCTTTTTATGAGTTTAAATTGGCTTAAAAGTTCATTGAATCACTCTTCCTTTTCCTGGGAACTTTTCCTGGAAATCACAATTTTGTAAAGGGGGGGTAGAAATATCTTTTAGCTCATATCCCTATCCCCTGAACATCTCAGCTCTTAATTTTTTTCTTGCAGTGCTAATCAGGGCATCTATTTTATTGTCACACAATAATAAAGCCAGGACCATTTTACCAGTTGTGAAGGGGATTTGAATTACTGCAAGCAGTCATGAATCTGTGGAGAATGTGAGGATGGCTTAGCATGCCCTGACAGAAATCTGTGTAATGTCATGTGACAACAGACTCCTCTTATAAATGCTGCATGGAAATCTCTGGCAGCTCTCAGTTTGTTAGGGTGCCATTTGTGAGAGAAGCAACCTTCCAGGTCCTAATGTTTACCCAGGCAAACACTAATTACAGGTTACTGCCTGTTTGGCAAGTTACTGCCTGTTATCCTCAGTTGTGAACCGAAGGCAGATCCACACCAAACATTTAAAGCACTTCCAAAACACATTTAAAGTTGATTACCCTGGCCTGGAAAACCCAGAAACTGTATTAGTACTTTGAATTGCAGCTCTGTGAGAGCAAAACTACATTTCCCAGGATTCTTTGGGGAAAGTCATGTGCTTTACATGTGCATTGGGTGTGCGGAAAATGTTTGGCATGGACTGGCCCTAGAATCAGATCATTGGTCTCTCCTGCATATGAAGCTTTTAAACAGGGGTTGGATGGTCATTTGTCTGCCATTCTTTAGCTGTGATTCCTGCATTGCAGGGGTTGGGCTAGATTAGCCTTTGGGTCCCTTAAAACTCTATGATTCTATGTATTTCCATGAAGACTTTTTTTAATTCCTCCATTTGATGTGAAATTAGAACCTGAGAGAAACTGAAATTAAAAGAAGTTCTATCCCAAGTGTTAGGTGACATTTACAGCCTTGTTACTGCAGATAATAATAATAATAATAATAATAATAATAATAATAATAATAATAATAATAATAGAATGGCAGGCAGGGTGGGAAAAAGGCACAATCTTCACCTTTGCTTCAGGCAGCAAAATATCTTGTGCTGGCCTTGCTTTGACATAGATTCCTAGTGTACATCATTATTCCTCTTTGTTAGGATTCTTGCTCTGCGCTTGCAGTCATGGGACTGTTTTCTATCACATGATGGTGTAAGTTTTCATTGCACAGTGTGGGAAGTGATGGAGATAGGATGTTTTGGTGTTACTGTGTTCTATGAAGTGGGACTATTGTCCTTTGTTCTTCCTCTTTGCTGTCTGATGAGAAAGAAGAAGGAGCTAAGTCAGAATGGCCCAAGTGTATTATATGTAAATAAAGTAGATTAGCCAAAATGCTGTGCTGCTGAGTTTGTTACGCAAACTGCTAACACTCTGCTGTTCGTAAGCCTGCTAATGCCTTTTGGTATCAGTTGCTGTGATGTTCAGGCTGAAGAAAGCTTTTGAAACTCCCGAACGACAGACCAGGAGGGAGAGAACATGCCAGTTGGGCATGTGTCTCTGCCAGGGTCCTACACATGAGTAGGATGATCCTAACACTCTTTTCTGGTAAATGCTGCAAGAGTGGCAAACTGAGAAGAGAAGGAGGAGTTGGCAACTCCCAGGAAAAAAAAGCCTGAGCATAGACGTGGGGTGGGCCAATCTGTGTGTACCAGAAGATAAATGAGATTCTTTGCAAAGGAGGAGATGGCCGAAAATGTTTGAGAGCCACTGTTCTCAATTTTACCACAGAGTAATAGAGGGAATAATAATTATCTAGGCCCATTACTTTTTTGCTCTCTGAAGAGCCATACAGCTAATATGGAGACTTTAAAGCTTAGAGCAATACTTACAGGGAGAAGATGAAATGCTGCTCAGGAGATATATTTGAGCAGCAGATGGAAATTACCACCCCGATCCATCCTACCCTATTACATGAGTTTGCCTTCCTTTACAGGAAGCGAATACAGCTCCTTTCCCTTATCTTAGGGCTGGGTAAGGTGGGGGGAGTGAGAGAGAAAATGACATTCCATTTTGTCTCAGAAAACACACATTATTTAACTTATAAAATATTTAATCTAAGTAATTAATCCTCTCACGACAGCGCTATGCACATTTTTGCTGGCAATCTATACTTTGAAATGGCCTATAGTTACCACAAACTTTGTTTCTTTTTTTCCACATGAAATTAATCAGAGACTTGTATGCTGAATTATTCAGAAGCTGAGTGAAGCTTGCTTGCCGTAGCTTCCGGCAAGAAAAAAAAAATTGTGCTTCTTTCAAGTTTCTACAATACAATAACTTGAGTTCTCTAACGTGAGATGTAAGCGAGACGGACCTCCAACTGGCTTATCAGCTGACCACATGAGCAGTCATTTATTATTTGTATTGCTGTATATTATATTATTTTTCAGCTTGACTGATAATACTTAGCCATTTTTATTTGAAGCTGCAGGTTGTAGTGTTGTATACTTAACAATAAGAAAAGCAAATTGAAATGCAAAACTTAAACAAACCAGGATTCTCAATGTCAGTAAATAGATTTAAGTTAGATCCTCATCTAGGCTGATCTGGCCTTGTTTCTCTGTTTGTGTCTTTGTGTGTGTGTGTGTGTGTGTGTGTGTGTGTGTGTGTGTGTGTTTCATGCACGCTTGGGCACACAAATAGGTTGCATTGTTTGGTGCATTTTTAAACTGGAGAAAAGGACACCAAGGGAATAGGGGTGACATTTACAAAATTATGCATGGTGATGAAAAAGTGGGCTTTGAAATCTCTCTCTTTCCCACTTACCTTTCTCTCATATAACCAGATACAGATAGGTAGCCGTGTTGGTCTGCCATAGTCAAAACAAAAAAAAAATCCTTCCAGGTATCTGAAGAAGTGTGCATGCACACGAAAGCTCATACCAAGAACTAACTTAGTTGGTCTTTAAGGTGCTACTGGAAGGAATTTTTTTTGTTTTTTCATATAACCAGAATTATCCAATGAAGCTGGTTGGCAGGAGATTCAAGATATGCAGTATTTTTGTTTTTTACTATACAGCATAGTTTTGGAATTCACTGTCACAAAATGTGGTTATGCACTCTCCCCCCACTAGATATAGCAAGGTTCTGTGTGGTATGCTGGTCAGAAGTAGGTTTGAGTGAATCTTCCCATTTGGTTCTTCTCTGTTTTTTGGTTTTATAATCTTATGTTCAGTCCACCTCATCTTCACAACAGTTTGCATTCCCTCTCCCCACCAAAAAGTCATCCTGAAAACTCACCAGTAGTTTAGTGTGAATTTTTCTTAATATAAACAATTTTGTATGCCTAATATACACATTTTTTTGCAAATCATAGTTCCCAAATACTTATATTTCCCCTAACATAATGCATTTTTGTTTCTTTTCCTCACTGATATATTTATTGCTCCCACCCCATCCCAATTTTACCTTAAAATATGCATTTTTGTACTCATTCCTTGACTGGAGAGCATTGCAAAATTCAGAAAAGTGTGAATTTTGAAGGATGTTTGAGTTCTGTTTCACACAATGTTTCAGAAAGTGCAGATTAGGAAGGTTCACTTTTTAATGTGAACTGAATCTAATTTCTTTCCATGCCCTCTCAGTTTTAGATTTTTATAAAGGATTCTGACAAATTCAGGAAACATAAAGCTAGCAGCAGCTATTAGTCATGATTGACTGATCAATTTTATTTAAAATTACTTATAGCTCATTGTTCACACAATCCCAAAATGAGTGAGTGAAAATATTAAAATGCAATAAGATCATATTTCATTTAAATAAAACTTAAATAAAGTGATAACATGTTTATTGCAGGTGAGGCTCAGGATGCCACTGTAAGAAAAGTATTGCTGATGATCTTGACTTCTGGGCAGACATATAATGGAGAAGGCAGTCTTTCAGGTATCTCTGTCCCAAGTCATTGAGGGTTTTTCATATTACGACTCTTTAAATCTGGTTTGGTAGTGCACTGGCAGCCAGTGTGCTTCTTCCAACGTTGATGTAATATGTTGGTGGTGAGTTGCCCCCATGAACAGACTCATTGAAGCATTCTGCACTAGCTGTATCTTCTGACCCAAAGGCAGCTCCACATAGAGTTAATTCTAAGAATTCAGCTGTGAGACTACCAATGCATGAAATATAGTAGGCCATTCCTATGCAGGAACAGTCATAGGAGCCAAAGCTGGGACCAGGCACTCTTAGCTGTGGATGCCTTTGGGTCTCCATTGACAAAGATGGCTCAAAGAGCAGCCCAGACCTTTAAGCTGCTTGTTAAGGAGGAGTGCAACCCTATTGGTCAGCTCCCCAATTCCCAGACAAGGGAACCACCCACTCACAGAACCTCCCTCTTGTTGGGCTTCAATTTCCTGGGGCACATCCAGCCACTGCTGCGTCCAGCCACTGATCCAGAATCTACATAGCTTCTTCTGGTTCTTATCAGTTGGTGGTTTAGGGTTGATTCATTACTACACCATCAACTCTGAGAGTTTACTGCCTAACTGTTCTGCTATCACCCAACTTTGTGATGTCTTTGTAGCCCCAGAGCTGTAGCATTGTTTTCTATAGCTCCATAAGAAAGTTGTGAGAAATTATTTTCAAGTACAATGCTGGTGATAGAGCCACTGCTTTTAGCAGTCATATATTTGTTTAGGACCTGTTAGGAATGAAGCTAGTATGTAAAAAAATAAAAAAAGAATCCCCTCCATTTTTCTCATAGACAAGGTCAATGAATATTTCATGCTCTTAAACAAAACAGACATTTGTAAATCACAAAAATTATCACCTCTCTAGCATTCGTTTATACTGGTAAACTTTTCCTGTTAAATATTTAGAGATCTTTGACAGCACTTGTGTTTGGGTACAACAGCCTAAGCAAATGGTCTCTGGTGTCACTGTGAGCTTATCTATTGCTTATTGACAGCACAGCTGTACTCCCAATTTCTTTTGTATGTAAAGGGAAAATAAGAAGCTGCTATTTGACTTGCTGTGCCAGATCGCTGAAGAGTGAGGGATAAGACTTGGAGTCCAACCTAGGATGCTTTATTCATGCTATACATCAAAAAGCCCTCAAGGCGGATTACAAAATCAAATCAAAGATTTCCAT
Source organism: Podarcis melisellensis (assembly GCF_964234715.1). Classification (NCBI taxonomy): domain Eukaryota; kingdom Metazoa; phylum Chordata; class Lepidosauria; order Squamata; family Lacertidae; genus Podarcis; species Podarcis melisellensis. The sequence continues at coordinate 35,907,305 of NC_138538.1, forward strand.
AAAAATAAAAAAAGAATAAGAGGAGAAAGAACAAATGAAACCAGCAATAAAAACAGAGCCCCAATAGCAACATCCAAAATATCAGTCTACACAGGAACAACTGCTTGATCAACAATCAGCAAGTGTATCTGGCTTACATAGCTGAATTCAACTTGAAACTTGAAAGCAGAAGAAAGCAGAAGAAAATGATCATCTCTGCTAACAGCTTCAGGGCGTTGTCTGGTTCCAAAAAGAATAATAAAAATATAACAAGCACCACACTTGTCTGATTTAGTTCTTCCAAACCTAATTTTATCCAAATTCACCATAAGGCATCCTCTAGCCTCTTACTAGTATCACTTTATGTAAACATATATATCATGTATCTGAGCTGCTAATGATCCAAATGGTTTGGAATCAGACATGTTCGATTTCATGATGAGCAGCGAGTCTGTGAGGGATTAAAAAATGGGTCCAGGTAGAATTCCAGTGCTTGCATAGTGTGAGGGTGGGCTGGACACATTCATGCCAGTAGCAGGATGTGTGATAGACCTTGGAGCCACCTTCCTGGCACTAATGTTGCTGTTGTTTACTTGGATGGACTGGGGCAGGGTGGCAGTGAGGATAAGGTTACACAGGTACACAGGGAGGCATCCCACTGGTGCACCTCTGTGACCTTGACATGACCACCTGTCATGAGTTTCACAAGGATAGTTCCAGGATCCACCCCACCCCACTTGCTGCTACTGGTTGGTGCTCAATCCTTGCTACATTATAATCTTGGATTTCTCCGTTGATTAATGTGGAAAGCTCTCACTTCTGTTTCAAAACAACTTCTCAGGATGAACCAAGAATGGACCTATCCAGACAACAAGATGATTCTGTTTGTATTTTTTAAAAAATCTCTGTGTCTCTTTACTTTACTTTTCCAGATGGCCCATTTCATTCTTCTCCTCATCTGGTCCCCCCCCCCTCATTGCATGGTCATTGTGCTGTGTGTATATGTGTGATTTTGTGCTATTTTTTTTTTTAAAAAAATAAGCCAGTGATACCTCCCCTCTTGTGCTTGAATGACCCCATTTTGGCTACATATGTGAGGGCATATGAAGGCTTGAATCAAAAACAAAGAGAATGATACAAGCCGGCTATGGTTTTCTCCTTGTGATTCTTCCTCTGCAGGTTATAGAATCATAGAATTGTAGTGTTGGAATGAACCCAAAGAGTCATCTTGTATAAACCCCTGCAATGCAGGAATCACAGCTGAAGAATCGCTGGTTAAAAACCTCAAATGAAAGGCAGTCCACCCTCTTCTAAGGTAGTCCATTCCACTCTCGAACAACACTTACCATCAGAAAGTTCTTCCTAATGTTTAATCTCCTTTCCAGTAATTTGAATCTATTGGCTTGAATCCTCTGGGAGAAGAGAGAAAGCCTTGCTTAGAAAGATACATATAACACCTTTCTAAGCCTACATATTTAGTATACAGTTTAAACACACTTTTCTTTAGGAATAATCAAATAGCTTTTTAATGGGCCAATCAAGGTGCCAGTTCACATGTGCAAGACAGGCACATCCCCCACCCCTATACAATCCCGTTCCTTGGTGCGAAATTACATAGAGCAATGTAATGTGTGAACTGGCATGCTCTCCTGCTATCCCCCTGAGTATGTGTGTCTGTATGTGTGAAAACTGCAGAAGTGTGTGTCCCTATAGTACTTATAGTTTATGAGTAATTCACATACTCCATTCCTGCAAACAATCCTGTTTCCAAGGTCAGTTGAAGGAGATCAGATAGAAAGAGAGAGAGAAAGGCTGAGAAAATGATGAGCTAGTCCCTTAATCAAGCCAGAACTTAATTCTTTCTAAAGTGAAGTAAATAAATCTTTTAATAATCTTTAGGCACTCCTAATCTGAGTAACAGCTTTTCAGAAGTGTCACATCTACCTTTCTGAGCATACATTTATACCAAGGATAGTGATAGTTCTCTTGATTTTTCACACAATATGTTACAATTTCAAAGGGTTTTGATTTGTGCCAAGTCGCCTTCCACTCACAGTGTTAATGAAACTGGCCCAAAACAGGCATCCCGGGGAGTTCTGATCAGAGAGGTTGAGAGGTTTAGAAATACTGTTATCAAAACTTGCCCTTCTCAATTCCTTCCATGAACACAGAGCTCTTGTTCCATCCAGAGTCAACTCTTTTGATGTTATTTTATTCCCCCACCTCCAGGGTTTAATTTTTCTGCTGGGAAAAAAAATCTCTTTATCACTGCTTTTAGATGGAGAAGTCATAGGGAGAACTAGACTGTCAAAGGAAGAAAAAAAAGCTTTCTATTTTGTTAGGTATGAGCAGAGCCGCAGTGCCCTTTCTTTTCTTCCTTGCAGTTTTCTTTCTAAACTTGTTTGTGTCTTCTGGTTAACATATGGAATAAGTTCACAGAAGGCCTGGTGATATGATTTTTTATCTTGACACTATACTGAGAAAGAAAGAGGTCATAGCTCAATGTGGTGTAGTGGTTAGAGTGTTGGACTAGAACCTGGAAGACCAGGGTTCAAAATCCCACTCAGTCATGAAGCTCGCTGGGTGACCTTGGGCTAGTCACTCCACTCTCAGTCTAACCTACTTTATAGTATTGTCGTGAGGATAAAAATGGGGAGAAGGAGAAGTTTGTATGCCACCTTGAGCTCCTTGGTGGAAAGATGGAATATAAATGTAATAAACAAGCATACAAACACTATTCATATCCAGGGTCATAGGTTCAATGCCTGGTACCTCTGGCTGAAAGGATCAGACATCAGTTGATAGGAAAGGGCCTTTTCTTTGCTAGAGAGCCATGGAACTTGTGATCCTCAAGCTGCAACTTCCATCACCCAAGACCATTGCCCATAATGAACATAAGAACATAGGAAGAACCTGCTGGATCAGGCCAATGACCCATTTAGTCCAGCTTCCAGTGCTCGCAATGGAAGCAGAGCATAGCCATCATGGCTGGTAGCCATCGATAGCCCTCTCCTCTGTGAATTTGTCAAATCCTCTCTCAACGCCATCCACATTGGTGGCTTCCTGGCGGAGTGAGTTCCATAGTTTGACTAGGTGCTGCATGAAGAAGTACTTTCTTTTATCTGCCCTGAATCTTTCAACATTCAGCTTGTTATAAGCGGACTCATAAGCATAAATCCTCATGAATGGATAATAAAAATGTTATCTGGTAGGGCAGATCATATATATATTCTGTAGTCCAGTGTCTGCTGGTGTCAACCACACATTTCTGAGCAAATGAGCATGTAGCTGGAAAGATTATCTCAGGGACAAACAACCAAGAGCAAAGTGGTCCAGGTTCCTGATGGTCTGCTTACTAGTTCCACCACCATAAACAGTAATCTGGAATTCAATATACTTGAGTCGGCATGATTCCCACAGTCCATCCCACAGTGTACAGGCCCTCAGCATTATCAGTTCATTGAGTACCAAAATAATTAAAAATACACCAAAATGCATCCAGGCCCATGAAAAGAGTTAGATGCAAAAGCCATCAGCTTTGTTATGCCTTGTCTGAACATTGCGTGCAAGGAACTCATTGCAGCTTTCTGGTACAGTAACAGGAAGCTCTTTAATGACAGAATAAATGATATCAGCACCATTGCCACTAACAAGATTTTATGGAGAAAATGCACACACTTGCTCTGTTTAATAGATGTTTGTTCATTTTGGAAGCTGATTTTAATGTAGATTTCTTAACATTATGCTAGTCACGGATGATGCAAGCAGCAAAATATCCCCATTCCCTTCAGCATTGCTCACAAGCACAAGTTTAATTCAGGAATTTGATAAATGGAAAAGCTTTCATTTAAAAAAAAATAAGAAGGCAATATATATATATATATATATATATATATATATATATATATATATATATATGAGAGATAATGAATGGCATCTGTTAGCTGCTGGGGGCACTGATATAATGTTATGAGAAGCATAATGATTCCTTGGCTTGGAGTTCAGGAATGGATATTAACTTTTAGGAAGGAATTCATTCCCTCCACTTATGGTATGAATGTATTTCTCCAAGGTGCATTTGTCTCCTTTTCACAGAGTAAATTTATTTGCTGTTGTAGGAGGAATGGAATCACATGTGCACTCAATATGCATCCTTTGCCATCACAGACTTTTAAGTCATTTCCTTAACTCCGTTGCTTTCCATTAGACTTTATCTGCCCCAAGTACAGCTGTTTGCCTTCCCCAAAGACTTCTATTTTTCTTCTGTCGTTTGCATCAGAGGTTTTCCCCATTGGTGGAAGAAATAATTACAGTTCCATCAAACAAATAAGCTGCAACAAGGAAGAAACAAAGTTTGAAGGGCAATATACTACAAATGCAATTTGTGACATTAAGGTTTTTTTAAAATAATAATCATATCCATTGGCATCATTCACGAAAGAGATAACCACTCCACCGCCTCTTAGAGTGTCATACCTGAGACTTCCACTTGAAGGGAGGGGTAAGGGGACAGCACTCTGTTGTCAAGAAGAGTTTGGATTTGATATCCCGCTTTATCACTACCCGGAGGAGTCTCAAAGCGGCTAACATTCTCCTTTCCCTTCCTCCCCCGCAGCAAACACTCTGTGAGGTGAGTGGGGCTGAGATACTTCAGAGAAGTGTGACTGGCCCAAGGTTACCCAGCAGCTGCATGTGGAGGAGCGGAGACACGAACCCGGTTCACCAGATTACGAGTCCACCGCTCTCAACCACTACACCACACTGGCTCTCTACCTGCTCTCTGGGAGGGACACTTCCCTGCCAGATAGTTAACTCTTTATTGTTAAAGACAACACTGTTGCTTCTACAGTTCTGGATACCTATGCTCACCAATCTAAGGTCAAGGCAGCTATTCCCAGGTCCATGCTTTGTGCAGAAGTTGCAGCATCTGGGGACCACTCCCCCTCCACCAGTTTATGTGGCTTCCCCCGATGGGCTTCACATATGCATCTGAAGACTGCCTGTGCTCTCCCCATTTCATCTATCTCCTTGTTCTGGGAGACAGTGATGCAAAAGGGTGGGGATGACGATGACACCCAGCTCTTCACTTGCCTGGCCTGCCTCTTCCTCCTCTTCCTCCAGCTCTGAAGCTTCCCCTGTAGTTAATATAGTTGTGTCTATATATTATATGTATTAAATGTCTATCTCATGAGTCTTCATCCTGGGGTGTGTGCCCAGTGTCTTCGTCTATGATTTTGATCATTTTCAACTAGAAGCTCATCCACTGCTCTGCTGAAAGAACTGCAGCCTACTCTCTCCCCCTCTCCATTTTGCAAATCAAGTTCTCGTGGTAATTTATGAACCGAAATGGCCAAAGGAAAATGAAGCCATAAATAAACCTGAAAAGCCATAGAAGTGAAGCATATTGAAATGCCACCCTAGCTGGCACCCTAGCTGACCAAATACATGGAACATTCTACAGAAGATGGTCATGTGTGTGAAACACTGGGATTCAAAGATCTATTGTGACTTGGGCAGATAAAACTGCTCAGCGTCTCTCTGCAAGGTTTTCTGTGAAAGTCCTTCTATCCTTGAAACAACTGCACTACCACTTATTGTATTCTCCCAATACGGAAATAGCACTCCTTTTTGTAGTGGAGAGAAGGTAGGTAGGTAGTGACTTAACTTAGTTTTTGAGAGAAAAGGGTGGATAGATATGGTGGCAGCAATCCCGGCAATTTATAGTTTAAAGTACAGATTGATCATGTCTCTTTTCTTCAAGGGTATTAAACTTGGATGTTGCCATTACAATACCTTGGAACCCCATGTAAGCCCCTCCTGGATTCCATGATAGAAGAAAGGAAGGATATAAACATAAGAAAATTAATAAATGGAGTGAATTACCTAGCTTTTAATAGGTTCGCCTAAAAAGTCATGCTTTCAAATCCCTCTCAAATGCTGATAAAAGTATAAGGGTTCTGAAAAAGATGGCATGACTCTTGCTGCCCCCTGGTATGACATACAGTTTTGATTCTATAGACTCAGGGACAAAAGGTGCTCCTTATGCTACACAGCCATCCTTTTAATGTAGAAAGGGGGAAGCTTGCTCACCATGGATTGACTCTGAAATGAATCAAATCATTTCTGGGGGAGAGGGGGGGGGAGAACAGATATACTATTTCCTGAGTCAATCCATTGTTCAAAACCACCACCACCCCGCCCTTCAAAATGCAATTCTCCCTTCTTCAAGACTTAACTGGTAGTGATGGGAGCAGCAGTATGACATGTGGGGTGAAGGGTGAAGATAAAATGGGGCTGTGTCTCCCTTGCCAGTGTCCCAGTACAATTAAGGGACTTATAAAGCTCACCTCAGTCATAAGGCAAATTTTATGAGCCCCACAATTCTTAAGGTGAGTCCAAACCAGAGCTTTACAAGCTGATTCCAAGCTCAGCTAGTTTTGCCAGAATCTCTGCCTTCTCTTTTCCTAATCTGGCTGATTAGGGAAGGCAAGGAGGGCATGACAAAAAACTCAGAGATTGAGGAAAGGTATTTCTGTGGGGTCTGGAATGCTATATTTTCTAACTTATTTGGACACAGCACTAAGGACACAGCACTAAGCAGTCACGAATGCTTGAATAGGCAAGTTCTCATCTGCTTGATTCTAGACATCTGCCCACTCTTTTTCCTGTCTCTATCCATTCCCTACCATGTTTTGATTATACCTGTAACTTTTCCCTCAGGGCATATGGTGCAGTTGACATGTTTGTCTTCATGCCTCATGCCTTTTATTTCTTTGTTACTTCCCTGCATCAGTGATTTATAATCCAAACTTGTGTTTGGTTTTATGAGGAAACCTAGCTGAAGATAATGCAAAAGATTATGATCCAGTTTGGGGGGAAAACAAGCCTTGACAAAATGCTGAATTTTAGCACTGAGCAGTAAGCTGCTAAGCCAGCAAACAAGAGAAGAAAATGGGTTCACTGACTTGTGAAAGCCCCAGAGCTGGTTTTGGAATTTGCAATCAGTTTGTCACTGAAGCTCAGTCTGTCAAGCAACATGTGCCTTTGAGATGAAATGTGAAGATCTCGGTAGGGCAGGCGGTTGGCAGCCCCCCCCCCCTGCCAGCTTTTGTCACTCTTTTAGCAGGGGAATGCAAGTGGGAAACAATGTTGCCCAGTGAAGAGAATGATGGACTTTGGAGAGCAGACCAAAGTGTGATGACCTCTTGGTCAGCCAAAAACTAGTCACACTCTCAGCCTCAGATCATCCAACTGGGGAGGGGGGGGAGAATATTAGTGACCTGCCTCACAGGTTTTCCCACTCTGTTATAAGGACAGAAGCTATACAGTAAGGTTCTAAATGGATGATTCAGTCTAGCACAATAGCAATTGTTCTACCAGAGCAAACATTTCAGCTTTCTGGATGCAACCATTCCTGTTTCCTCCCCCACATGCTGTTCTCCTTATGCCCCCTCACCCTGAGCCAATAGGAAGTGTGGTGAGAGTAGAGGGGAGGCAAGCCCCATTGTGCTAACAGAAGTCCTTCCATGGGCTTCTGCTACTAGAACTCATTAGCTGAATCCAGCCCTATGGAATTTTATGAGGGAGTAAGGAGAGGCCAAGGGAAAAATGGGGAGAAACGTTAGGGGTGTAGAGACTGTGGAAGAGACTGCCATGAAGGGAAAGGGATGGAAAACTAAGGAAATATAGGCCTGACCAGAAGGTGCACCAACCCCAAAGTTGCATGAAAATGAAAATTCTGCTGAGTGCAGTTTCTCTCATCGGTGAAGGTTTGGCTTATGACTGACAAGCCGTAAGGCGTTTCCCTCTCCTCTCCTTTGAATCTTGCACAGGTCTTCTGTTCCTTTCCTCTTTAAAACATGAGACTACTGAGGAAGGGAACCTCTGGGGCAGAGTCACTGAGGCCGAAACGATCATCAGGAGGAGCATCCTCTGCTCTTCATTGACGGAAATTACATGTGTCATTTGAATGCTGTTGGGCAAATGTCAGAAGAATAAAATATTGGAGGGGGTAGGAGGGAGAGAAATTCAAATTATGCTAATTAGTTTCACCAATTCAGGGAAATTAAAGTGACTAAATAATTTACCTCTAAGGAGGTCTGTGTCTTGTCCTTCAGTTTTTGCTCATCAGCAAAAACAAAGAGGCAATTTCTTACACCAGTGATTTGGTTGTATTCTGCAGGGAGGGGGAAAAACAACTGCAAGGAGAGAGAGAGAATGAAAAAAAGAATCCTCTTAAGATTTATAGTCTGCAAAACAGAAAGGGAGTTACTGAGTGAGTGAATAGAAGAGCAAGGATATATTAATATCTTTTTCCCAATGGGAAGCAAAGAGGCATATAGAAACCGTAATGATTAGCGCATTGCAGCATTCCCCCCCCCCGCCATAAAAGTTGCACTCAGTCCTCTCCCACCACCTGACTGCCTTTGGGAGAATTGCATGATTTTTTGAATTCTTCATTTATGCAATGGAGGAATCAGCCATTTTCTTCCTAACAGGAGACCTGTGGGAAATAAATGAATTAGTAGCAGCAGTGGTTGGCAGTGAGGTGGTGGTGCTCATCTGGCCCCTCATCACCCATGTCACTGCTGCTTACTGAGGGGTATAGGAAGAGGGGGTTAGGTGACAATGAGGTTGGCATAGTGCAGACACACCTTATGTTTGCACCACACTGGCACTGCTGCCAGTCTTGTTTATTTCACAATATTTCCACTTTCGTTTGCATTCAAAAAAAGAGATCCTCACAAAAATTCATCAGCACATTAGTCCAAAGTTCTTCTAATGTACACATTTTTATGCATTCTTTCATAATATGCATACCTTTGCAATGCAGTTTTCCCTAAAATAATGCATTTTAGATATTACTTTCACAAATAGATGCATTTTATGCAAATTGTACCCTAAGATTGTGCATTTTGTACATGTGACCTGGCTGGAGAACAACATCGCAAAATTCAGTGAAGTGCAGCTTTTGAAAGGTGGCCTTGTTTTGGATCACATAATGTTTCAGAAAGTGTGAATTAGGTAGGTTTGTCTTTCAAGGCAAACTGAATTGGATTTCTTCCCTCTCTCACTAGCACCAGCCAGCCTTTTCCCACCTTCCCACTCTTGCTCTGTTTACTATATTGCCCAATGAAGAGTTCTGAGACCTGAAAACCTCCACACTATGTTGAGGCATGTTGGTTGACCTATTAAAGGCATTACCCTAAAATAGAGTTTGGCATTTGTTTTATTTGTGACATTTGTATCCTACCTTTCTTCCAAGGAGCTCAAGGTTTCATGCATGATCCTCCCTCATTTAATAATAATAATAATAATAATAATAATTTTATTATTTCACCCTGCCCAACTGGCTGGGTTTCCCCAGCCACTCTGGGCAGCTTCCAACAAAAGATTAAAATACATTAAAACATCAGTCATTAAAAACTTCCCTCACAACAACCCTGCGATATAGGTTAGGACTGATATCTGAAGATTGTTCCACACTTCATGTAGAAATTGTACTATTCCTACAGAAAAGGGGGGTAAACACTTAACTTATTAGACAATATTTTGGTACACACTCCATTTTAAAAAACAAAATAAAACATTTCCAGCTTCACACTGAAACTTGCATTTCCTCATTCATAAGCTTGTACCACTATAAACAAAAGCCTGTGTTGCTAAGAACTAAATTAATCTCTCCTTAAATGCAGGCTAAGGACCTTCTGGTAATATTATAAGTTCATTCTGCTTCTGAAGACAAAGCAGTTGAAGTGGAGGTAGGTGGGTTATATTGTTCTCATATCCACATGCCCCTTTTTGATCCGTGTGATCTTGGCAATGTGCTGGTGACACTGCGCAGCAGATTTTCTGTGGCTTTCAGCCCTGTTATGGCACCTGCTGTGCAACATGTCACAGCTCTGCCAGGCAGAAAAAGGAAGGAAATTATTCTGCCTCCTCTGAGTTCACTGCTCTGACTCCTTTCTTCATTTCTTGTTTATGCTGATAGCTCTTCCTATGCATTTCCTTTATCACTTCACCCTCCTTGTAGAACAAGAGTGGGAGAACCTCCCACCCACTCCCTCTCCAAGGGCCACATTTCCACAAAGATAATGTCTTAAGGGCCACGTGGTGGGCAGATGTGGAGGCCAAGGTGGGTGGGGATATCTCATGTGAAATTCCATCCAATTTTTTATTTAAAATCATAGATGGATGCGGAAACATGGTGAAGTGGAACAGATTTATGAAGGTACTCGTGCAAAAGTGACACAAACTAGAAACAAACTGATCCATCCATCTCTACTTCCGATTCACCGATTTACTTCCGATTTAGTAGGGATCACTCTGGGTATCAACAGAATTACTGGCAAATAGTTTGCACGATCTGAATTCACTGGACCTACTGAATCCCATCACCTGATTTTCTTTCAAAATAAACTCTATATTTGTTATTGCACTTTTATTCCCTATGTTCTCCAAGGACCTCAAGGTGGGACATGCAGCTGTTCTCCCCCCCCCCCGCCCAGTTCTGGCACCTCTCAGATGGGCATCATTGCCATTCTAAGAGAGCAAGGGAGGTGTTCATGATGAGTTCCGACAGCTCTTTCTCTAGAAAAATAGCACTGGTCAAAAACCATGCATTTGAGCCACGGGGGACCATCAACAGAGACCCCTCTTAAGATCTCAGTGGTTGGGCAGGGAGATAAAAGATCAGGTGGTCTTTAAGATATCCTGAGCTCACATTGTTAATGGCCTTGTAAATTAATACAAGAGCCTCGTCTGTGACCATTGCCTATGCCAGCTGGGGCTAATGGGAGCTGAAGTCCAAAACAACTGGAAGGCACTGTGTCGGCTAACCCTGATCTAATCACTGCACCAAGCAGTCTGCAACTTGTCCAGATGGAACACAAAAGACACTTCCCCAAAGTGTTAAGACCATGGAGCACTGCTGCCAGTTAGCATACACAGTGCTAGACTGGATGGAGTGATGATATAAGCCCACTTTATTAGTTGAGGTTACAGGCAAATAAGTTTAGTTGAGGTTAGGGAGAATTGGGCTTGTGGGCATTGCATTCCTTCAAGTCCAAGGATTGATTTTGTCATTATTCCTTATTGGACAGTGCTACTACCAAGCCACAGCCCTTGGGCTGCAGTAGGTTGAGCCAAAGTGCTCATTATAGATTAGCCCCATCATCCTCTTAAACTCAGATCTGTCATCTGAGACAGCCAGTAGTTCACAACTGGGATTGAATCCTTCTACCAATAAACATCCCACACTGTGCCAATTGACTGTAAGACAAATAACTTCCAAACCGCCCATCTGACTCCTGCAGAGAGGGAGCCAAGAACTATGAAGGGAGTTTGGGACATCTTCACTTTATTAATCGGCGTTGTTAAATTCTATTTCTAAAGGAAAACCAATGCAACCCTGCCAGCAGCGGCCAGTCCTTTTATTGAATGCAAAATCAATATGGCGCCAAGTGGTTTGGGATGTCATTAATCAGAAAACTGGCATGTGGGCACTGAGAGGTAATAACAGTGCCATGAGCCCACCGTGCACCTGTGGAGCTGTGAAGCAGGACTCTGGCTAGTCCTAATTACTCCTTGGGACAGTGTTTACTTTAGGACTGCTTTATAGGCCAAATCCCCAGCTGTTCCTAGCTGTTTCCATGTCACAGGCATTGCAGTCTGTGCTCAGATGGTAAAGTAATTTTGCCCAGTGTCTAAAGATCAGCCCACAGCTTCAGTCGGCAGCTCTGAGAGTCCACCTCTGTTTCCCTGTACTGGAACCTCTCTTGTTTCCCTCTGGGTTGTTCTTGGGTTAATTTCATTATTTCTAGTGAATCCAAAGTAAAAAAAAAATGTGGACATATATAGAAATGTAAATAAAAGCCCAATGGCATAAATTGTACATCTTATAAATTGGGGGTTGGAGGAGCTCATTACAAGGGGGGAAAAGCACATTGTATTTTTTATCTGTTGGTTGTTTTGCATGTTTTTTCCTTGTTTATTTAATATGCGGTACTTACTTTAGTGTTTGTGAATAGGTTTGAATTATTGGATAATGATCCATAAGTCGCTATCAACTCTCAAGGTTCTCTGCTGTGTTGCATCGGTCGATCATACCACTTATTTTCAAAATTGACATTCTTTAACATATGTGGGAAATAATAATGATCCTGTAACCATCACACTTTGCCTAATAGGTTATTATTGTGTTGGTCATCTAGTCCCGCCCGATCATCATCAACTATAAACATAAATAACTAAAATAATTGTGAAATTTTGTTTTATCCAAAGAGGAGGAGAAGGAGAATAAATCCAATTTCTGAAATAATTAAATGCAAGGAGCACCTCCTATACCCATGTCAATGGAAAAGTCTACTTACAAAAAAATAAATAGCAGACATAATTCAGGAAGGGAAAGTAGCAGAGTAAAATAAAAATACCATTTCCAGAAAGCTGTGTTGCCAGTGAAGTGATCTCTTTTGCTTCCCACCAGATATCACGAGGGACGCAGGTGGCGCTGTGGGTTAAAGCCTCAGCGCCTAGGACTTGCCGATCGAAAGGTCGGAGGTTCGAATCCCTGCGGCGGGGTGCGCTCCCGCTGCTCGGTCCCAGCGCCTGCCAACCTAGCAGTTCGAAAGGACCTCCGGGTGCAAGTAGATAAATAGGGACCGCTTACCAGCGGGAAGGTAAACGGCGTTTCCATGTGCAGCTCTGGCTCGCCAGAGCAGCGATGTCACGCTGGCCACGTGACCCGGAAGTGTCTCCGGACAGTGCTGGCCCCTGGCCTCTTAAGTGAGATGGGCGCACAACCCCAGAGTCTGTCAAGACTGGCCCGTACGGGCAGGGGTACCTTTACCTTTACCTTTAGATATCACGAGGAGCAAAATGCTATGCTCCTGAAGTTTGTTTTCAAATTATGGTCATGGAGGATTCCAAAACAGCCCACATTTCCCAAAATGCAGTTTCCATGGGTAAACCAGTTTTGCCCCCCTTTCTTCTCTCATTGAAAATCATCTTAGAATAGTTTATTTATTAGGGGAGAATTGGGGTGAAGCTAAAAGCAGTTTGTTAAAGATTTAATGAGGCTTTACAATTGAGAAACATAATTGCTGCAGAAGCTCAGGTTTTCATAGATTAAAAATTAAAGACCAAGCAGCTTGTCATAACTTGCTTGTTCTGCAGTAAATTTTTATTGGAGCAGCTAATTTTATTTGGAATGCCCTCCTCTGGAGCCCTTTGTACCTTTGGGTGCATGAATCTTTAAATACAAATATGATTGAATAAATTGCTGAATCAGGTAGAAGGGGCTGGAGCAGAAAACAAACCCTGGCAGCAGGTGGTATTTTAGCTTATGTCCCATCCCAGTCTGTTAACTGAGAGTGATTTCTCATGACAGAAACCTGAGCTAAAAATACATACACAACATGCTACATGAGTTGGGAAATCTGCATGCACATAATTTCTAAGGCCCCCTTCAAAAGGACACAAGCCAAGACAAACAGATTTTGTTGTATTTTTAGCAACCAGTCATCATGCATGGATAGTGCCATATTTCAGAGGCAACTGGGTGGGAAAGGATCAGGTCCTCTCCCTTCTTGATGCATCACAAGGCATACAATTACTATATTGTATGGGAAAACATTTGGTAGGATTCAGACCAAGTTAGTTGCACTCAGTTCCCAATTAGATCAATGGGACCTAGGCTGTCATCATGACTAACTTTTCACACGGATTTCAATGGGATCTAAGTTGGATACACCATTAATTCAATGGGGTTTCATTTTTCAATGAGTTTTTAAGAAAACACATGTTTGTTGCATGCTCTGTTAACTACAGCTGAGGATCTGAGAAGATTTTCTTTGTGTTTTATCAATGGCAAATTTCAGTGTGTCTCCAGCCAATTCAGAAGTCTGCCAAGGTAGCTTCATTTTGTTTAACAGTATCTGTTTTTAATTATAGGTGTTCGATTGAAAGACACAATGAATCAGTGTACTGTGAAGAGATAGATCCATTTAAAGTGAGATCACAACAACCTTCCATCTGCATCAAAGCCTTCATATATAGGGTGATATGTAACAGCCTGCCTGTCTGCAAACCTCTACGGAATAAAAGCAAATGGTTTCCATGAAGCCAATTGTGAAGTCAGAAAGGAGGAATTTGACTTCAGACTGCAAATTACAGCAGATGCAAATGACACTTTTTCCATGTAAAAAAAGAGGGAGTTTATTTCAAACTAAGCATCTTCAGAATATAATTTTAAAATGTTGATATAAGGAATGAGAAAGTAGGAAGTATCATTTCCGAATGAAGTATCCTTTTCATAAACAGTGGTAGGTTTCAGGGGCTGATCTACTAAACAAATTAGGTGCAGCAAATGTGTGCACAACTGCAGACACCTACAGTCATTAGAACCACAGCTGTTATTCATACACAGTTTTTATTGCCAGAAAAGATGAACAAACAGGATGAGGTGGGAGATTTGAGTTCATCTTCAGCAAACAGCTCATCACAAAGTCTGTCTCTCACAGTGCTCAATTCAAATCCCCCTTTGCTTCAGTTGTTTGTAGAAGGAGCTACGTAACTGTATGTGTTGGATCTCAATATTTATAGTTAGAAACACACAAAAGTGAAGCTTTGAAAACATGTCTGTCATTTGCAATAGATTAACAAAGCCTAACCTACTTAATGAATAAAGCCATGAATCAGCTTTTGCTGATATATATTATTGACTCACACACCCTCGTCTCTCATTGCATTACCTGAAAGTACAAGATGAGGATGCTTCATAAACAATGACATTGTAAAAATAAAATAAAATAAATCTTATGTGGTTAAACATGTATCTGCAACTCAACTTGGTTTTAAAGTTGAGTCTTGAATATGATTCTGCTCAGAAAGCATATTTGGCTTTTCCAAATAAGGGCACAAGAAGAGCCTGCAGAATAAGGCCCAAAGCCCTTATAGACTGGCATTCTGTTGGCACAGTCGCCAACTTGAGGTGGTTTGGGCATGCTAAGATATTACAAGCCCATGAATGGAGTTCAGAGCATGATGATTCTAGATCGTAGGGTTACTCATTTAATATTTTGATTCAGTAATGCTTCCCAGCTTATTCAGAAATGTAAAATATACTTTTATGTCACCCTCAAATAAGGTATTATCTGTAAAGCTAAATGATTGTTCTCCTTATAATTTGTCTAAACTAACTGTGGTCAGTTATCTGCCACGTACCACTTGTGAGTCACAGTGTTATTTTATCCATGCTTCAATGACTCCAAGAGGGAATAAAACACTAGGTTATGTTTCCACCCCCACCTCTTTCTCTGGTACATGAACTCAATCTATAATGAAGAGCAAAGTTATTAACTTCTAATTTACTTTAACTTGGTGTCTGAAGCAGGTGTCCCTCACAGTCAAATCAATAAGACTTATCTAAATTTTAAGGCTTACTCAAACTTCATGGGGTAATATATTATTATTATTTTTTTTGCCTTTCTAGATCTACTCACAGTTATTCATGTATTAATATATTGCTGATCATAGGCTTGTTCCTAGATGCCCACCAGAATTGCAGAGGTTCCTGATTATAGGCATATCTATGACCGGGCTAACCTGTGACCCTCCAACTCCTATCAGCCCCAGCCATTGCAACAAATGGTCAGGGATTATTGAAGTTGCAGTTCAGCAACATATGGAGGGATTCAGGTTAGCAAGCCCTAGACAGTGAATCTCAGGTCTTCTCTTGGGTCAGTCTGTAAGGAAGAACTAGAAAGTATTTCTGTGTGTCGCCGGATACATTAAAACTGCCTTATCTTCCCTTGTTGGCTTTTAAAAGTCTCAGCCCTTGATGTCCATTGTTCTCCAGTGCATAGAAAAACACACTGTGGAATGAGTGTGTGCAGTTGCGCAGCATAAAAGTAATAGATTTTGGGGAGTTTTAAACCACAGAGCGTAGGACTTGCCGATCAGAAGGTTGATGGTTCAAATCCCTGCGACGGGGTGAGCTCCCATTGCTTGGTCCCAGCTCCTGCCAACCTAGCAGTTCACGAGCACATCAAAGTGCAAGTAGATCAATAGGTACCGCTCAGGCGGGAAGGTAAACGGTGCTTCTGTGCGCTGCTCTGGTCCGCCAGAAGTGGCTTAGTCATGCTGGCCACATGACCTGGAAGCTGTACGCTGGCTCCCTCAGCCAATAAAGCGAGATGAACGCCGCAACCCCAGAGCCGGCCATGACTGGACCTAATGGTCAGGGGTCCCTTTACCTTTACCTTTACTACCACAATTAAGATGTTGCAGTATATGAGATAGATGGAAAAGTCTGTGGCTTTCCCAGCAAACAAGAGGCTGGTAAACCTGAACTTCTGGCAGTTACTTGCTCAATTTGTTTATATAAAACTACTAAATTTAGAGTTTCAAGTGTTCCCTCTAAGATTTCCTTAACATATCTCAGTACTCAGGAATATCCTCTAACCATTTAGGAGATGTAGAGCGCATGATTTCCATGCATACATTCCAGTCTTAATCCATCATGGCTTCTCAAGTGTCAGGATACCAGATAGCAGTGATAGAAGAGATCACTACCCCAAATCCCAGCAATCCACTCTCCTCCATCAAAAACTTGTTTGTTTTGTCTTTCTTCCTAATGTTCTTTTCAGCTGCAGTCTTCCACTGTTTCTTATTTTACCTTCTATGGCTGTCAGAAATCTTAGCATTATAAAGGGCACTATAGTCACAACAGTGACATTCCTTCCCGATTCACGCGAGGGACGAAATAGTTTTTTGCAGTCTGAGACATGCATTCCACTCTCCAGCCAAATTGAAGTTCCGAATGATTAGAAGATAAAGTGGTAGATTTGGGAAAATCTGTGTGAATCCATGAATTATTCCTTATGAAGCTGAGTTTCCAGGAATACTGAATTCAGGGAGCAAAGACAAAACTGTGTGCATGACAAAATAAACTTTTATTACAACCGAGGAGATCTTTACTGAATCAATGTACACTTTTATTAAATAATTAGGGGACCGTATGTGCTAAACTAGAGTCCTACACATATGATTAACCACTGTGTGAGAGGAATAATAGGATTGTGTCCACTGGCTCTGTCTGCCACCATCCATGCATTTGGGGAGCCTGTTCTAGACACATAGTCCTGCCCCTGAGTGCACAGAGTTTCACATCACCAGGGGATTCTACAACCACAAAAGCACACTCTCCTCTACAGATGTGGTTCCTAATTCCTGGACAGTGAGGAGGAACATTTGAATAGGACTTACATCTCTACTGCATTAGTAAACTAGCCAGATTGCATGCGGTGGACCCAATATTGACTGATGTGTTTAATAATGTTTTGTGCATGCTTTTTCTTATCTTATACTTATATGTTGTATACCATTTATCATCTATCTATATCTATCTATATCTATCTGTCTATATCTATCTATCTATCTATCTATCTATCTATCTATCTATCTATCTATCTATCATCTATCTATCTATCTATCTATCTATCTATCTATCATCTATCTATCTATCTCTATCTATAAATCATCTATCTATCTATCTATCATCTATCTATCTATCTATCTATCTATCTATCTATCTATCATCTATCTATCTATCATCTATCTATCATCTATCATCTATCATCTATCATCTATCATCTATCTATCTATCTATCTATCTATCTATCTATCTATCATCTATCTATCTATCTATCTATCTATCTATCTATCTATCTATCATCTATCTATCTATCATCTATCTATCATCTATCTATCATCTATCTATCTATCTATCATCTATCTATCTATCTATCTATCTATCTATCTATCATCTATCTATCTATCTATCATCTATCTATCTCTATCATCTATCTATCTATCATCTATCTATCATCTATATCAGATTATAAATGGATAAATAAAATAAATAAATATATTCAAAAATAATTTTTAAGCTGCTTACCATAGTCACCTAACAGAGTTCATGTAACACCCCCTCTGCACTGAAAGAACTCATGAGAGGATGTGGTCACATGGGCTAGTCCACTCACTCACCAACCATGCATTTGGTCAGCAACTGAAAGGGCTGTACACACATGGAGTTACTTCCCTAGAGAAGACTCCCTAACTCAATTAGTCCACGTGTAGAGCAACTGAATACCTTAGGTCAGGGGTGGGGAACCCATTTCAGCCGAAGGCTTGAAATCTCAAATGTACAAAACTCTAGGGAGTGCGTGCCAGAGCCTTAAGTGTGCCAGCCAACAGATGTGACTTACCTTTGCACTGTGGGGGTGCAGTTAGTCAGAGGTCTTCTATGCACACCCACCCACAAATACATTTCTCCATCTTCCATTCAAGTGAGGCATTATCACAGTTGAAACACACATTCCAGTCAAGCTAAAGCCCATGGAATGAGACGTATGGTATCAGCAGACATCCAATGATACAAGTAAGAGAGAAAATCCCGGTGAGTCCCAGGTCTCAGGTTTCCCACCCCTGCCTTAGATGAAGGCACTGATGGGGGGATGTGGTCACAGTGCTGATGACAGGGCTAGTCTGCATGACCCTACAACCTCTATAATGCATGTGTTTCATCTAAGCCCCTATTGGTTCACTGTTGCTTATCAGAAGTAAGAGTAGGAGGGATGATGCAGAGAGGAGGTCAATGCAGTGCTGGGTTAGTCCCACTGGTGTATTTAGAGTATACCTACCTCCCCACCACCTGATCTTTCCCACCTCATTCCTGATACCCAACAGTGACTCACATTTCCTAAGAATAGCCACAGCTGTTCAGAGCTCCCCTTCAAAAATTCTTTCTGATGTTTTAATTTTTAAATAATACTCTTTAAAAACAGTTTTAAAAATCTGTAAAAAAACCCACACCAAATGAAATAAATATTATTATTCATCAGAAATGAATCCAAACAGATTGAGTTACTTCTGCACATTAAGTTAGAGCTAGGATTTGCTACTGGAAGTATGCATATATTGAACAGCGCCTGCATGCATGAGGGCATATAAATAAATGTTTTGTGAACCTGAAGTTATTTTACTGAAATGCTGTTTTTACAGTTTTGGTGTCATTTGTATCTTCAACTTCTTGAGAGAGAACAGAGTCACTGACACGGCAGGGAACTTGAATTTGCATTGTATATTCATTATCATGAAAGACCTTGGTGCTAGATTGACAGTTCTGAAAACTGAATGCCACTGTTTATCTCTTGAAGAGAGATCTACAGGCATTTAAAACTCGGGGTTCAAATGGAGCCTTTAACTTTGTTCTTGCTGATGCTGTGCTTATGCATATTATGCTCAGGAGGAAATGTACACTGTCTGTAGTCCTTATTTAGATTCTGCATATACCTCTCTTTTTCTGGTCTTTAACATCAGTTTTAAATCATGATTTTAAGGACTAAGTGACCTTTCGCGAGTCTCTACAACAATACCCTGGCTCCTCTTTTTAACTTTCCCCTCATCCCTACAATATAAGCCTACCTTCATGTTTGAGTTAACAGCTTATTACCTTTCTCATTCAAATGAACCATTGTACAGCTGGCCTGAGCTCAGAAGGGCTCTTGGATTTTTTGTTGGTTTTTTTGACAGCTTATAATGGCAGTTCTGACAAGCTTCAGTGAAACTAGGAATGTATCGCAAAAGGGGGACATGCTGATGGAAAAGTTGCAACCAGCTCTCCAACAAAGTTGTTGCCTTTTTCTTCCCTTTCATTAGTCTTCTCTTCCCAGCCTTGCAGAATGGAGGCTAGTCATTCATTCCTCCCCCACTTCTTGCACAATAGGAATCTACTTTCTGGAGTGAAAAGGTCCAGTATTTTTAATCAGCAGACCAAGCAGACAAAGTGATACCTTCTAATCCTCTAGTTCTCATTTAAATAATTGCACTTCTAATCAGTAGGTAATTCTATACAATCTTTAAAGTGTGCACTTTTCTTTCTTTTCATCAACAAGAAAGCCTTTTAAATGCTAAAAATAAAAATAAAAATGAGCCACACTATAGCAAGAAAGAGAGCAGAAATAATTTGGAGGTAGAGAAGGAGGTGGACACGATAAGTCTTTGCAAGCAAGTTACATGACAATATACTCAGTTGCCACTTTCCTACTGGCAATCTTTTATGTTGATGGTGACTCTAAACATTCATGGCTAAACAGCATTCAAGAGTCAGATCTGAAATGTGGGCTGTATGTGAGTGGCGTAGAAAGTTTGGGTTCAAATGAGGTCAAACTGTTCAGCCTCACTGCTCATATCTAAACCCATACCTTGCTGTTCACACGATAACTTGTCATCAAACCATCACTCCTTTGCATTATCATCAGCATATTCTGTAACCAATGTACCCAAATATGCTCTGGGCTGCAAGATCTGCCTTAGAAGATAATGGGCTGTTTCCAACAAAGTTGTCCCATTAATGAAAGGACACCCACCTGCATGATGGATCTTCCTTTTCCTCTCCTCTCTGTGCACCCCCCTGTGCCCCCATACATTTCTTCTGGGGGTTCCCCAACCCCCTGGAGCTGATTTGGGAGAGGAGAGGGACAGGAAGTCCCATTGCACAAGGAGAAGGAAATCCTTGTGCTAACATGATGACATTGTTGGCTACAACCTCACAAGTTGGGCAGAGATACCAAAGCAGACAGCAAGGGCCTCCACCTCTCAGATCCATGAATTACAATGGGATCATATTTGTTAGTTTCTTGGAAATGGTTCTCAAAGTGAGATGTTAAGTCTGACAGTCAGACTGAGCACCCCACACCCCAAAGTTATCAGGGGAATGGGAACCCAAGGAAGTGCATCCATAAGGTTTATTCTGATGCATCAGGCTCTAATTCTGTAGCCATCCAATGAAAGGCTGTTTGTGGAACATCCAGGAAGGATGGAGGATCCTGTTTAAAAGCTCTGCAGGCTGGGGCAGCCTGAAGCTGCTTTGATTCTTTCTTATTACACCTGCAGCACAAAACAGACTAGAGAGAAGGCCCAGAGACAAGCTCTCAGTTCAAGACATTTTGCTGCTTGAAGTAAAGGACAGCATAGCATTCTCCTGCTCCATGTGCAGAAGCTGACAGTTGACTCTTACTTCCAGATAGTTGACTCTTACTTCCGAGCTGGCAAAGAGACAGCATCTGCCACTGCAATCAAGAGCAGCAGGGCCAGAGTGAAGGGCCCAGGACAGGACACTTGGTGGGCAAAGGCTGTCTATTCCTTCAACATCTGTTGCCTGAGGTGGCTGCCTCTTGCCTGGAGGTCTGATTCAGAACATCAGTTACCTGGCACAATGAATTTGGAAATGGACTTCCCTCTGCTGCCCTGGAAGCATTTTTACCGTATTGTGACACTGGTTTGCTCACAGTAAGCAAACTTGAATTGAGACTTGGGGGGGGGGGGGCTCATCAACAATGATTTCTTTTAATTAAAAAAATAACATGATCAAGTGGCATAAACAATGCTTCAGATTTATTTCTCTCACTGGAATGTGGCTTCCTCTGTGCTACCACTTTTTATGTGCTTTTCATATTGCCTCCAAGACACATGGGGATGCAATGCCATCAGGATTACTTATAGCTTTATTTACTAACCCATGAAGAATTCAGTTACAGATAGGTAGCCGTGTTGGTCTGCCATAGTCAAAACAAAAAAAAAATCCTTCCAGTAGCACCTTAAAGACCAACTAAGTTAGTTCTTGGTATGAGCTTTCGTGTGTATCTGAAGAAGTGTGCATGCACACGAAAGCTCATACCAAGAACTAACTTAGTTGGTCTTTAAGGTGCTACTGGAAGGAATTTTTTTTGTTTTGACCATGAAGAATTGTTTTTGTTCATTTGGGGTGGGGTGGGTGAGATACTAAAGGTTTAAGATTTCCATCTGGAATACAAAGCAACTTTTTTGCATCAATTCACAGCTCATCAATGGAGGCAGGCTAAAGACTGCCTCCATTACAGGCAAAGGAAGTGGATAAACCAATATAAAAGATAGGAACATAGGAATTGGCCCATTCAGCTCAGTACTGCTTACACTGACTGGTGTGGCTATTCAGGGTTATAGACAAAGGACATTCTCGACACTACCTGGAATTTCTGGAGATTAAAGCAGGGAACTTCTGCATGCTTCCCAAATATCATTGCACTCATGTTTTTAAACCTACAGTGGTCAACATGGGTATTTGGCTTGTGTTCAAAGACAATGGTTTGGCTGAATTAAGATGACAATTATGCAACAGTCCAAGAAAGTAATTGCAGTTCAAGAAAGTAATTGCTGTACAAGATTACACAAAATACTACAGCGTACCAGAGAAGCACCATTAAAATCAAGACCACCTTAAGAATGACCTCAAGAAGGTTTAAGCAATCTTGAATGTTGAGGCTCTCTACTGATTTCATCCCAAGCATTATAAGGGATTAATCACAAACATGAAGTAGTTTGCAACCAATATGCATCTTTGGGCTCATAGAAGGTCCTGGAGAAAGGCTATATTAGGGCTATGCACAGTGCCCACCCCATTTTTCCACCTTCTTCTTCGGCGATCACTCGTAGCTGAGTAAGATTCTCTTCCATAAACACAGTTTTAACAATGAGTCTGTAAGTGATTCTGGAGGCCAATTCTGGATCCACACATCCTTCCACAGTGGGGACATAGATTTCTGGGCAGGAGTTGATCATGGTGAGGGTTTGCCAAGCATGCCTTCCTCTTAGCACATTTCTCCCTTTCATCCTGAGTTTGAGCATCTTTTAGGCAGTGGCCTCTGTGTTACAGAGTACAGGGGAAGAACTAGTAAATTGGGGGTGCTGTTTTGTTGGTAAACTTGCTTCTAGAACAACCACATGATAGGACTGCGGTTTGGATTTCAAGCCACCACCCCCCATTTATGAATTCAGCTGTACTTCTCACAATGCTACCATGTTAGAGTTGTGTCTGCAGCTTGTCTTAATTCATCCATTTTGTCTTCCCATTCACATTCATGTAATGCTTAAAAATTCCATTTGTATTCATGTAATTCCGGTTTGCTGCTTACTTCCTATTTATTTAATTCATATATTCTAGTCAATAATCTACAAATTGTATACATATGACTATATAATGCTGAATTCATAAACTATAAATGATGCAGTTGAAATGCATTAATGGCAAACACCACCAGCAGTGCAATTCATGAATTGCAAATACTTGAATTTGGACTCTGAAAGCAACTCAAAGAAATTATCTTGAGCATTTTAATGACTAAATTTGAAAATTATTAACCTAGAAATGTGAACGCATTAGAAAGGACTTTAATTCTATTCATCAGTTTCAAATAAATTTGGAGATTATCTATTCCAAGCTCTTTGTCTAAAATAGAATACTTCATTTGTGAGGCTTTATAATACTACTCATAATGTTTGATATCTATATTGCATAGTTTAAGTTATATATTATATCATATTACCATTGCTGGGACGCAGGTGGCGCTGTGGTCTAAACCACTGAGCCTAGGGCTTGCTGATCAGAAGGCTGGCAGTTTGAATCCCCACGACGGGGTGAGCTCCCATTGCACGGTCCCAGCTCCTGCCCACCTAGTAGTTTGAGGCACGTTAAAGTGCAAGTAGATAAATAGGTACTGCTCTAGCGGGAAGGTAAGTGGCGTTTCCGTGCGCTGCTCTGGTTTGCCAGAAGCAGCTTAGTCATGCTGGCCACATGACCCGGAAGCTGTCTGCAGACAAATGCCAGCTCCCTCAGCCTATAGAGCGAGATGAGCACCACAACCCCAGAGTTGTCCGTGACTGGACCTAATGGTCAGGGGTACCTTTACCTTTACCTATACCATTGCTAGGTAACATACTGGAGAGAATATCCTATCATTGAGTACACATTTCATGGAGAAGAAGCTGCCCACCTAAGATTGTGGAGTTTTAACTAGCTCCACCCCTGCACTCTATGTGCATATGTATTGGGGGGAAGGGGGAGTCTCTACCCCAGTCTGTGCCTGTTCATTAGAACAGTCATCATGAGCAGGGCTAGATTTAGGATTGATGAGGCCCTAAGCTACTCAAGGTAATGGGGCCCTTTATATGTCCAGCTGTCCTTTGTCAACAACAAATTGTCACTGTTTTTGTTTTGAATACATACTATATGGTAATTTATCTAATAGGTATCTAAAGCCATTTGCACATAACAAAATATGTATTTTATCAAAGTAATTGTTGAACTTATATTTTGGAAATGTACATCCAGTTGTTTTTTCCTTTTAAATTTTTTTGGGGGGCCCCAAGAGAGTGGGGCCTTAAGCTATAGCTTGTTTAGCTTCTATGTAAATCTGGCACTGATCATGAGCCCCCACAATTGTACATGTGGGTTCTACTGCAAAGATTCCTAACAAACGTATTTAAACTAGAGATGGAGTTTGCTGCTGTGCTGCCATCTCACCCCACAAGACTGGACACTTGTAAAGGGTTTGTATGTTGGTAACTAGGTCAAGAATGTGTACAGACACAATGAACATTAGTGGGAGGGAAACATTACAGTCCCAGATTCTGTTCTCTGTCCATTGTGTTACTTAAAGCATCTTTAACATGTGGCAGCTACTCAAATAGAATCTGTATTTGCCTATCAGAATCTGAAACTGAAAATTCATTGAAGTTGTATTTTGATGTTTAGGGCCCTACATTTTTAAAAAACAAGCAAGCAAAGAAATTATTTTAAGCTTTAAAGTACCCAAATATTTGAATGTGTTTTTTTAAAAAATGAAAATGCATCAAATGGAAAAAAAAAACAAAAAACCTTTCACTCCTACAAATGTCCCCTTCATTTTGATTTTCAATCTGACTAATCCAAATCAGTGTTTTTGAACAGACTTTGACATTTTAAAAACTGGAAATTTATCCCAGCCCTGGAAGTGAACTGGCAAAATATCAGCCACAGACTGGCACCAGTGCAGTTGGGAAACAGAAGCAGAGAGCGAGAACCTGATTCAATTCTGATGAATCCAAAGCTTGGCTCGGTGAGGGGGGAAAAAATCTTCCAATTTTGTTTGAAATGTGACAATGTTCCTTCCCACACAGCTTTTATACAGACCTGGCTGTAAGGCGGGAATGTTGGCACCCTGTCATTAGGTGAACTGATGCCTGTTATGAATATTCAGCTGCTCACATTGCTGTGACCATTTTCTGAGTTTGCAAACTATTGAGGCTGCAGCAGGCTGGAACCGGGTTATTTCCCTATGGTCTTTTTGGCATTGAACACATGGAAGCCATCAGTAGGAAAACACTGGCATCTAAAAGGTTTATGGGCAATGCAATTTATTTTATGATCAAATTACACCAGAGTAATGCTGCCACTTGCATTACAAAATTCAGTTCCGGTAATTGCTACCCTGGGGGTCTCCTCTCCATATATACCTCTCATTTATAATGCTAATGGCAGTAATGTGTGAGGAGAAGCAGGAAAATAGACCTTAAATATAGCAACAACATCTTGCTTGGGGGAAAATGGCAATGTGCCTTGATATTTCCAAGTGTTGTTGAGAAGTATGAGATGTGTGCATCACTCTGTGCCAAATGTAAATGTATGCAAACTAAGGACATGATGTGTCCTTGGCACACTGGGTGCCATTCATACCCATTTTCTGTATCATTCCTAAGTAAATGTTGCTTGCTATGCCAAGGCATCAGTCCACTGTATTAACTGACTAACATGCTCACCATAAGTTGGGCATGTGTGTGCAAAGCTATCCAGCTGGTAGGAAAAGGGGAAATACTATGAAAATACTTTCAATTATCTGTGATTAAAGAACGTTGCAATAGGATGTGGCCTTGAAGCCTCGTTGCCATTGTTTTACATGCCATGCTATTCCATTGACCAAATGGGCATGTTTATCTTGGGTTGCCCCATCACAATTCCATGGGGGTGTCTGCCATCCTTTGGGGTTTATTACTTGTCAGGAAGAGTTAGGTTCCTTTGGGGGAACTTTCTTCATCTCTTGTGGGCTCCCTCAGTCCACATAAGTCCTGTGGTCTTTGCTTTTGAGATTTATGTCTGCTCCTCTTAGCATCTGCCAGGAAACTCATTTATACTGCATAAAGGAAGCAGTCAATAGGATGGCTTCCTGACACACATTTCTCCCCTGGTGCCATCCTGTAAAACTGTATACTTGTGTATTTTTCAGAGTGGACTCTGGATGCTGAATCCAGAAGCAAATAACTTCTTATAACCATGTGAATACAGTCCAGCATGATTCATGGATTTTATCATTGCACTAGATGGGAAAAGTATAGCAAGTTCCCTCTTCTAAAACAGCTAATATTATTCAAAGTGCCCAGGTACAACCCTGCCCTCCATCTTTCCAACCTTCTTTGCTGCTCTGCCTGCGACTAATTTGTAATAGGATTTCCCCCACTGCCAGGATTTTTGCCCCTGTGAAAAATGAGTTTAAAAGGCAGTAGGGCCACAATTTAAATGAGCCAAAGAACACCCGCAATCCACTTTCTGGCTATAATAGATTTACGAAAACACACTGTATAAATCAAGCATCTGCGGGCAACAAAACAGCAGAATATAGCTGAGCATTTCTCTTAATTTTGCAGTTTCACAAAGAAGTGGACAGAAGCCATTATTTAGAAGAGGTATGTGAAGACCTATGCCTGAGAAAGAGATAGATCATGCTGGTATTTGGGGCCTGGACCAAAGACCCTGAAGTGATCCTGTGCAAAGAAAAGACTTTCCGCCACAGTTCTTTTGGCATTTATGGTTTTTTATAGCCAGTCTGCAGCTGTGTGCGCAAGGAATGCTGCATAAGTTACACAGCAGGAGGACCAGCTATCAGCTGGGAACAGTGGCAGCCATGGGCTAAAGCTGTTGATGATATACCTTGAGGAAGCCTTCATGGCTTTAAATTATGCTAGTGCTTGCCTCCCTCTATTTTGCTCTCATGTCAAATTTCTCAGGGATGACAGATAACCCCAAGCTGAAGGTGAGTCAAAAGGCAAGGTGAGGGGACATTTTTAATTCATTGCATCATCTGATCTTCAAGTATCTGAAGCATGGGTGGTTACTGAATTATTAGAAGCCCTTGCATATATTTCTAAGCAAAACCAGTTAATTTCCAATTAAATGTGGGTGAACTCCCTCACACCCTTTTTCTTTCTTTTGAAATAATGCATTATTTTCTCTCATGGGGTGGGACATGCAATGAAAGAAGCAGCTTATGAAAAATTCAACGTATTTTCTGTCTGGGTGTGACTTTGAACTGGCTTCAGTATGAGGATGCTAGATCAAAAGACAGAGATAGGAGATCTGCACATCTCATAGACTCTATCTATCAAGATAAAATTCTCAGAAAGAAATACTACCATGACTGGGTCAAATCTTTGGTCTATCTATGCACCGAAGAACTGATGCTTTTGAATTATGGTGCTGCAAGAAGATCAAACCTGTCCATTCTTAAGGAAATCAGCCCTGAGTGCTCACTGGAAGGACAGAGCCTGAAGCTGAGCTCCAATACTTTGGCCACTTCATGAGAAGAGAAGACTCCCTGGAAAAGACCCTGATGTTGGGAAAGATGGAGGGCATAAGGAGAAGGGCACGGCAGAGGATGAGATGGTTGGACAGTGTTCTCGAAGCTACTAACATGAGTTTGACCAAACTGCAAGAGGCAGTGGAAGACAGGAGTTCCTGGCGTGCTCTGGTTCATAAGGTCATGAAGAGTCAGACACGACTAAGCGACTAAACAACAACAATGTACCAGAGGTGTTGGCCTTGGGGGGGGCACCTCAACTGTCATGTAGAATGAAAGGTGAGAGGGAGAGGGTACCGAACTTTGGCATCACACAGGGTGCAGCTGAAATTTGAGACCCCAGGTCTGCCACTGTATGCACCCATATTGATGACCAATCTACCCTGGTATGAGTTCTTTCTCTGGGTTGGCACCATCCTATCAAGCACTTTGGAGTATTTTGTCACTTATAAAATTCCAAGGTGTAGTAAAATGTGTGGTACAATGGTAATCTGTACTTAAATCTATATTTCATCTCCATTAGTGGCACTATCAGACGCTTCAAATAGAGTGAATGCCTTCTGTAGAAGGGAAGTGAAGGAAAACAGATGATCTGGTCTTTCCCTCATAAGAGTAGGCAACCTAACATTTCAGTGTTAACTGTGGGTAGCATCCAACTAAGTTTTATCCAGACTAGATCCATTGAAATTAGGGAACCTAACTTAAGGTCTGATTCCGCTAAATAGCTGCACTAGTGGGAGCCAGTGCAGTGAGTCCCACTAGTGCAACGAGGCTTTCCCCCTTCCCTACCCCAGTGTGTCCATCCATTCCACTCCCAAAATCAGCTCTGGGAGGTGACTGGGAGAACCTTGGAACAGTGAGGGTGGGAAGGAAAAGGGAGATCATTCGTTCAGGCAAGCAGAAGTTCTTGAGCTGGCAGAATGATCACCTTAGCCCAATGTTAAGCTCCACCCTCAGTTATGTCCATTACTTGTAATGGTTCTACTTTAAGTAAAGCTTAGTTTTTACCACCCCAAGTCCTGGTAACCTCCTAATTAGACTACTGCAAATGAGGCCCTTTTCTTTGGAGACAACTCAGAAAAAGTGCTGTTATTCCAAAATACAGATTCAAAGCTATTGAGTGGAGCTGACCAATGAGAATTAATGTCTCACCAGTTTTAGAACAGCTGCACCAGTTGTTGGTCCATTTCTGAGCTCAAGTTCGAAGCACTGCAGCTTACCTTAAAAGCAGGGATTGGTAACCTGTGACATTTCATGTCTTGCTGGAGCCCAGTTCTCAACAACCACAGCCAGTGCAGCCAGTGGTAAGATTTGGAGGCCACGGGTTCCCCAATCCATCTTTAAAGCTCTAGGGAACTTGGGACCTGGGTATCCAAAGGAACATGTTTTCCTAAATGAATATATGTGGCTGTTCCCTAGGTGCCCCTGCTCATACATGTGGCAACTGCAGAGTGAGCCTTTTATGCCATGCTGTCCTACCTTCGGAATAGGTTCACAGGAAGGCATAGCTGTTGCCAGTTCTCAAGTCTTTGCAGCACCAGGAGAACACATTTTTCATTCCTGGGATTTTATAAACATTGGTTGACTCAGTTTTTCTGAAGTTTTATAATTTCACTGTTTTGCTTCTTCATTTGTTGATATCTGCTCTTGCTGTTTTAATTGCTGTTATGCTTTGTTAATCACCAGAGGGTAGAAAATACGTTGACGGAACAAACAAATAATTTGCTTTAGTTGAGATTCCTGCATAGCAGGGGGTTGGACTAGATGACCCTTGTGGTCCCTTCCTACTCTATGGTTCTTTGTGTGATGCTTCTGAAGCACACCAAGCCTTAAAGGTTATTGTCTCTCACAGAGGCACCCTTGGCTTCTGTGGAACTTGTTAAATCCTTGGCTTTAGCCATAGCTTGCAACAATGAGATTCACAAGCGGAGTGACCTTATTACCTTATAAAAATGGCAATTGACGTCTTAGTTTGATGAAGTCCGTTTCTGCGTTAAATGAGGAAAACGGCATTTCTCACTTGCATTTTTAGTTCAACCTGTTAAACTACAATTACTAGGCTGGTATCTGTCCCTAAAGGAACAAAGACAGTTGTAACCTTTCTGGAGAAATGGATGAGTTCATTATTAGACTTGGCAGAAAAACAAGCAAAAATTGAGACTGCTCGTAGATTACAATCAAGATGTGCGGACACAGATAAAAGACCTAGAGACATTTTAATCAAACTCTATGACAATAGATTGTGAATAGATTAATTCAACAGGCTTTACGGCAAAATCCTGAAATTTCTGTTAATCAGGCAATGATTCAAGTGTTTAGAAATCTTTCTTCTGAAGGAAGGTTAGAGCACTACAATATGTACTTCAATTTTATTACAAAACCAAACCAATTATCTATGGAACTTTCAGTTTACTTGATTTTTTTATTTATTTAAATGTAGGCTAGAGGGGAAAATGCCTGATCTCGAGAAGAATGTATATTCATTTTGAAACAAATTAAAATATTTGATAATATTGGGAGTAAAATTTTATGATTGTAACATATGAGCATAAGAGTATATCTTATGAAAGTTTACTGCATAGAGGGCATTTAATATATTGATATACCAATAGATTAATATATGAAAATAAGAAGGGAGAGGCTGAATCAGGCCAAAGGTCTATGTAGCCCAGGCTCACTTTCTCACAGTGGCCAACCAGATGCCTACAATGGCCAACCAGAAGTCTACTTAGAGGAAGTCAGAATGGATACAAAAGAGAGTCATCACAGTTAGCAGCCACTGATAGTCACATTCTCCATTAATTTGGAGCTTGAAGTCCCTACTGACCTGCTAATCAGTGCTGATTTCAAACCCTGCTTTAGGCAGGAGTTGGTTCATCTACAGAGCTCCACATAAGAAAGCCTGAAGTGCACTCAGTCCCAGCGGG
This sequence comes from Podarcis melisellensis, assembly GCF_964234715.1. Classification (NCBI taxonomy): domain Eukaryota; kingdom Metazoa; phylum Chordata; class Lepidosauria; order Squamata; family Lacertidae; genus Podarcis; species Podarcis melisellensis. The sequence continues at coordinate 35,937,699 of NC_138538.1, forward strand.
TTCAAAGTCAGCGGGCATGAGTTGATTGGTGCTGACTTTAAAATGTGATTTTGGCAAAGGTTGGCTATGCTGTGGCGCTCCGCTGCAGAAACTCTTTAGTGCAGCTGATCCCAAAGTCAGTGCCTATCAGCAGATTGGCACTGACTTCAAACGATGCTTTCTGCAGAAGTTGGCTGCACTATGCAGTTCCTGATGGGGAACTTTGTAGCTCAAAGTGGGCTTCTTATTTCTGATGATCAGCTGGTCAGCAGTGACTTCAGGCATCACTTGGCAAAGAACAGTTAGGAGTACTTTGAGGCTCCTGATAGTTTGTTGGCAGCTGTGTCTCTGTGTCTCACACCTGTCTCACACCTAACATCACATGTGATAAAACAAAAAAATTCCTTCCAGTAGCACCTTAAAGACAAACTAAGTTAGTTCTTGGTATGAGCTTTCGTGTGCATGCACACTTCTTCAGATACACAGAACTAACTTAGTTAGTAAGAACTAACTTAGTTGGTCTTTAAGGTGCTACTGGAAGGAATTTTTTTGTTTTGACTATGGCAGACGAACACGGCTACCTATCTGTAACTGGAACTATGGAAGGCATCACATGTGATGTCCAGAATGGGACAAGTGGTTGTGGTTTGCAGAATGCAAGCTCACAGGACAAACTGGGAGCCATGCTGGGCCTAATTAGGTTCATGGACTGGAGGTTCCCCACCCATGGTTTAAAGCATCTAGAAATTTTGTGCGACTGGAACATGAATTTACTCAGTCTGTGTGAGTTTAATTGAACTCACTCTTTGCCACAACATTTTCTCCTTTGGATTACTTCTTGATTTCATTCTCCATCTCAAGACCACCCTGGGTGTGTGCATATATATGGGCTGTGTGTGTGTGTGTACACACACACCATCGATCCAGTTTATTGTATTTGAACAGACTGCCTCATTGTCCTCCTCTCTTTCTCAAAGACTTCTTTCTTCAAAAATAATGCTGCATTAATAAAAGAATGACAAAGTAAGGAAAATGATATTCAGGGTAGGACTATTTATTCTGCCTTGCACTAGTTTATCAGGGTCATAACAAAGGCCTGCTTGAGATCCGTTAATGGGAAACATCTCAGAACTTATATAATGCCCATGTACTATCACTGGGCTATTGCCCTTCCAACTGGATTTTTTTTCTTCCTGTTGTATTTTGTGCTAAATCAATAGCTGTGCAAAAGAGATGATCAGAGAATTTCTCTTGCTCCTTAGAAAAGATGTGTGGCAACCCGACAAAGCATTGTAACCCACTGCATTGCGTAGGAGAAATGGTAGAAGCAAACTGGCGCTCTGTAATGACTAACATTCCTGACAGCCAATTAAAGGCATATGGGAACCTTAGGTTGCTATTAAGTGGAGAAGTTAATGCATTTAACAGTAGTGAGGTGTATGAGCTCACCCCCATTCACCTTGTATTTTGAGCTCAGTTTTTTCAGAAATTTCCGAGTAAGAATTCTTGGCGAAAGCTCAGGGTCTTTCGAAGCAAGAGACCTCAGGGGAAAAAAATACTCCCGAGTATGTGTATGGCAAGATTCCTCATACTTTTTCAGAAGTTCATTGTCCCTCAGACTTTGGGGGGGGGGCGGACTATGTTTTTTGGGGGGAAATGAACAAGTGATGATGAGCCGTGCATGAAAGGGCTCCGGAGAGGGGCTGCTTTAAATGGCAGCCACTCAAGAGGGGCGCTTAGTGTCTTGCGAGTGGCAGGGGGTGGAGGCAGTGGAGGGACGATGAGCGGCGTGTGAAAGGGCTCTGGAGAGGGGCTGGCACCAACAAAGCCCAGCTCCCTTCCTCCTCTAGGTAGGGCGGGGAGAAACCAGGAGGAGGGAGGGAGGAGGCGCTGCCACCACCATGTGAGAGAGAGGGAGGGAGGGAGAGGGAAAGGACATGTGCGCTGGCAATCCACATGCTGGCAATCCACACGGTGATTCCCGGACCATCTGCAGGCCGGATTTAGAAGGCAATTGAGCCTGATCTGGATTGCGGACCTTAGTTTGCTGACCCATGGTCTATGACCATACTACCTTGAACATGCCTGATCTCCTGAAGGAGCTTGCCTCCTTACTAATTCATCCTGTTGCAAGGCAGGAGGAAGAATCCTTGGCACCGGGAAGGATTGGGAATAAAAGAGGGCTTCATCCTTAAGGCCTGGGTGTTCCTAAGCAATCTCAGAAATGTCACTTTATCCCTCTGAGGTGCCTGGAACTTCTGGCTGAGTTCATTTAATCTATAGCAGAAACCACCACTAGAAAATGTCTACCATGCTTAGAAATATGCAGTCCTTAAGGGTGAAGCATGCAAGGCCAGCCCCTCAAGTGTCCCTATTTTCCAGGGATGTCCCTGATTAAGAGAAGCCATCCCAGTTTCTGATTTGATCCCGGAATCTCCCACTTTTCCTTAGAATGTCCCTATTTTCATTGGAGAAATGTTGGAGGGTATGAAGTTATCCATCCCCCGAACTGTCTGCAGGCAATCCTATATAGGGAAGGGTTTTTTTTTAAAAAAAAGTTTAATGTTTTATTATGTTTTTATATATGTTGGAAGCTGCCCAGTGTGGCTGGGGCAACCCAGTAAGAAGTGTGGGGTATAAATAATAAAATTATCGTTATGGAATGGGACGTCCCTATTTTCATTGGAAAAATGTTGGAGGGTATGCAAGGCCTTTCCTGTTTCCAGATAGACAGCTCCCTCCCTCCCTCCATTAGGTAAGTTCACTGGGGAAATTGGGATGGGAACTAGCAGGCAGGGATGGCCAGTGGTGCAGAATTCTATCATCAATTCATAATGTGACACGGGTTTCTGAATTGAGGGAGTTAATTGCTAAACTCCTCCAATTCCAAAATTTGCTGTCATTATTACTTACCACAGATGTGTCAGTGCCTCACACCTCTCTACATAAATACTGGCAAAGGCAGGCCTTTGCTCTGGAGTAAACATTTGAAAGTGGATATCATGGTGAATAAGCAGAGGTTGGATGGCCATATGTCATGGATGCTTCAGCTGAGATTCCTGCATTGCAACTCAACAATTATATGATTCCCTTCCAACTCAACAATTACAGTGGTACCTCTGGTTACGTACTTAATTTGTTCTGGAGGTCTCTTCTTAACCTGAAACTGTTCTTAACCTGAAGCACCACTTTAGCTAATGGGGCCTCCCACTGCTGCCGCACAATTTCTGTTCTCAGCAAAGTTCTTAACCCGAGGTACTATTTCTGGGTTAGTGGAGTCTGTAACCTGAAGCGTATGTAACCGGAGGTACCACTGTATATGATTCTGTGATTTTACTTGTTTGCGAGCGCATATCCTTTCATTGCAGTCCCATTCCTGGGTTTCAGTCCCAGTCCCAGTTCCATAGGTTTAGCCTGTTTTAAGTCAACTGACTAAGAATAGAGCTTACTTCTGAGTAGGCACATGTAGGAGCACACATTTTAAGCACATATAACTGAGTGCGAAATTGTAAACCTTCCCTGGCCTACAGGAAGTGGCAAACATGAATATATTAATGAACAAGAAATGCACAGGAAACATTCTCCCAAAACCTTGGTCATGACAGTGCTTTTATGTGCATCACAGCATTTAAGCAATGGCCGTCCGTCTCTCCCCAGTGAGCAGTGCCAGATATGCCTATTAATGTTAATAGATTAGTTAATGCATGTCCATTCCAAGGTCCATAAATTGTTGCCTAATTGGGCTTTTTACCATGTGCCTTGCAGACATCAATGAGCAACTCATAGCAGGCAAGCTGGAAGAACAGACATGATCCCTAGCCCCATGAGATGGCTTGTAACGGAGCCAAATATTGTCACTGGCAGACGGCACTCGCTGTGTCGTTCCTTTGTTTGAAATTCACTTTCTTCCATTGAGTTGGGTCCTAGTTTAGCTGAATTGCGCACAGCGAGTCTATCTGTGTTCCTACAGCCTCCCCTGCCTTTTATCAGCCCGCTTTTCTGCACATGCTTTCTTTCATCTGGGCACCTTTCCAAACATTTCCACTTTGATCAGACCCATTAATGTCAACGATCTATTTTAGGTCGCACCATTTCCAATGCCTTCAGATCGTTTCTCCTGTCTCCTCTGGAGCCCTCTTGAAAGAACAAGACACATCCACACACACAGCAACAAGGGTGCTGTTTTTCAGTGATTATTTGGGCGTGTTTGCATGACAAAGCACAAATAAGGCTGCTGAACACCTGATATTTTAATGGGCCTGCAGAAGAAAAGAAAGATGCAGAATTGAAAGCATTTGGGTAGGGTTGCCATACAAAACTTTGGGGAGAACTTTAAAAAGCTCTGCAACTTTTCTGTCTGGATTTTCACTGTTTGAAATTTGACAGCCCTAGATTTGGGTAATGTTCACTAGGAATATCTCATTCCTTACTATCTCATTAACATCAGCCTTTAGTTTGTTTTTAAATCATCACAAAAAAAATCTCTATTTTGTTGCAAATGAGTGCTGCAAGCTCTCCACCACCGGTTCAGCTAGGATGTGGGGGCAAGGGGGTGGTACAGTCAGCAGCATCCCTTCAAAGGGATGGAGAAAGAGCCAGTTGTGAGAAGATGAGTGTGGCAATCACACAGGGTCCCCGGACGTTTCACCATCTATTGATCCCTGTGCCACCACTTTATTTCTCACTGTCAACACCCAGGCCCTACCTGGTAAAATACTGAGTCCAGTCAGGGTTAAGCTGGAACATAAACTTCTGTTTATTTATTACACTTTAACAAGCGTGTGGTTTCATAAACAGTTTCAGTCAATTACAATCATGGGATGCCTATCCAGACCTATAACTTCCGCTACCTGCTCTCACTCACTAAACCACCTCTCAGATATTTACTTGTCTTCCTAGCTCCTAACTGTTCCTGACTCAGCTTATTTCGCTACACTAACTCAACCTACCCACAGACTCTATCCCAATTCACTCCCACTCCAGCCAACCACCCAACTCCCAACAAACTCCCCCCTTTGCCCCTCCCCCCTTTGCCCCATAGTCCCTCTGACTCCACCCCCAGGTTATGATTGGGTAACCTGTTTAACTATTTAATCGCCAGCACTCTCATGTGTCACATAGATAGAGGATCAACAAAGAGCATTGCCCTAAAGAGTAAATTCAGGCTTTGTCAGGGTTGGGAAATCAGGAAATTTCAATCCAACTACAGAGCACAAGGCCTTTGAATCCAAACCACAGGACTTCCCAGGGAGTGATTAATGTCTCACTTCAGGAGAGGGTTGGACCATCAGCTTTGAAGAAGGGTGTTGTATGCCCTTTTCCTAAGAGGGCTTCCCTATATTCTGAAGTGAACTGTCACCTGGTCACTAATATTCCTCTTTGGGATAAGGTAATAGAGATGAGGGACAGCTTCAGGTATGTTTGGATAAAACAGACCTTCTACACCCATTGCATCACAGCTTTGGCCATAGTTTTGGAAATGAACCTTCTCTGGTTGCCCTCAATGACCTGTGTTGAGAGAGGGACAGGGGAACACAACTTTGTGGCTTCACCTTGACCTCTAGATGGCTTTTGATGTCACTAGCCATGGTATCCTTCTGAACCACCTCAGGAGGTTGGGGACTTTGCATTGCAGTGGTTCTGCTTCTGTTGTAGGGGACAGTTCCAGAGAATGACATTGAGTGACTGTTGGTCAATCCCACAGGCTTTGATCTTGTCACCCATGCTGTTTAACAACTGCATGAAGCAATTGAGATCTCTCATCAAGGTATTTGGGGTGAGGTATCACCAATATATTTATAACACATAGCACTACCATCCGTGTGTGCGTGTGTGTGTGTGTGTGTGTGTACAAAGAGAGACAGTGTAGGTCTTGATCTACACCCTGAAGGCAGTAATGGGCAGAATTTCCTGTTATGGACTCCCCCCAATGGATCAGATATGTAGTTTAGGGGTGCTCCTCAAACCCTCATTGTCACTAGGGGTCCAAGTGGCTTTGATAGCTAGAACCACCCATGTCCTGCTTTAGCTGATGCATCAACTACAGACATTTCTTGACAGGAATAGCCTGAGCATAGCCACATACACACCCCATGCACTGGTAACCTCCAGCCTATACTACTCTAATACACTCTAAGTTGGGCTGCCTTTGAAAATTCCAGATACTGCAAGTAGTGTGCAATTTAGTGGCCAAGATGATGATGGGAGCAGCAGCCCATATAAACCCCATGTTACAGCAGTTACATTGATGTTTATTCAAAACTATTTCTATCCTATTGTTACATGCCACCTCAATCTCTGAGTGGTGTGAGATTCCAGGGGTTCCAGACATGTTTATCCAGGTTTCATGTTTCCTTTTGGAAAATGAGGCACAGCAGAGACTGTGGCGTCTTTATGATATATGGTTTATCTACACATTTATGCAACCTGAGCCTATGATAGAGGGGTTCACAGAATAATCACCCCAAGTGGGTTTTGCTTTTCCCATAGCTGTAGTTTCAAACAGATATTAACCATCATGTTCTCGCACTCTCTCTCCAGCTCACCACCTTACTCCTATGTTCCATCTCTCCTAACCCCAACTCTTTAAGCTCCGTAGCTTTGTCTGAAGAAGGAAGCGGTTCAATTCACTTGCCAGCTCAGTCAGAGTCCCTTGATCTTTCATTAATCTAAATGGCCCATCCTTATGCAGGAGGCTAGTCCGAGTTAATTAGCTTTTGACACAGGAAGCACCATCTTGGCTTAACTAGCTATTGACACTTGCTGATTACAGGATATAGAAGTTTCTAACACACAGCTTAATACAAACAGGTCTGGCTTAATACACATGAGTCTTAATACACATGGGTCTGGTTCTTTCCTGGTTTTAGCACTCTAAGACTTAATTTAATTCTAACACCTACTTGACCCAGGAATTTAGGGTGTCTAACACCCACAAACTCATAACACTATACTTTTTGTAAGACCATGAGTTGTGCAGCTGTAACATCTAGTTCACCCCTCAATCTGCTAGCCTGCTTGCAGAGTCAGGGAGTGCTTTTGCATAAAAAATAAGATTTCTTCTTGGAGCAAAGTAGCTATGTTGTTAATCACTGGGACCCTTAAATACTCAATCTAGCCATCAAAAGGACCCATTAACACAAGCCCATTTGCTAAAACAGACTGCAGTGAAAATAGCTTTTCCATATGTTCATAGGCATAGGCTTATTAATAGTTCAATATTCAGCTGCTAACAAGAGGCAGCCTCAGGCAAGGAGTCATTTTAATGACAAAAGGCCGCCATTGTGTGTCAACAGAGAATCCTTTCAATAGCCGGAGACCAGCCATGAGGATTAAACAATACAAGGCACATCCTTAATATGCCAATTTCCAGTATGTTCATGCAGAAATTGTATTCTCAGAAAACCGTCAGCCTAATAAATGAAAGATTGACAGAAGGAGGCAGAAATGAAAGCCTATGAGAATAACCTGTATTTCTCTCCCAATTGTCTGCTGGCTCAAAGCTGACTGTGGTACAATGGAAGCTACTCAGCACTAAGGAGATATGCTGACAGGAATGAAACATGAGATGATTTGGGACCACAAAGTGTGGATGAGGATGAATTAAATGACAAAAAAATCCACTTGGCAACTGTTAGCAAAAGCCCCCAAAGTTTGAAGCTTTCCTGCACTTTGAAAAATAAATAAATAACCTGAGGAGTTCATTTGGAAAGCAAAAAAGAAGGCTGGCATGGCTGTCAGCAATGTAGATAGAAACTGTAGGCACTATAAAAATGTAACTGCATGTGAATTCATTATGCGAACGTCTAAATGAATGCAAACATTTCCAATCTCCTCTAGATTTCTGGCAGTGTTGTTCAAGGCTGAGAGGCTATTTGGATAAACAAAGTTACACTGAATACATGTATGCCTTTTAGATCCTAAAAGCTGACAATTCACAGCTGAGAGGCCGACCCTACCATTAGGCAGAGTGAGGTGGCGACCTCAGGCAGCCAGTTTGGAGTGTCATGAAAGGGAAGCAAAAGGTTTCTTATTCAGTGTATTGTCATTGTGGGTCCTTCTACTGCCAGGGAGTGGGACAAATGCTTGTGGGGTTTTCTGCTGCAGGTATCAAAATAATTTGTCCTTGGCTACTATGCCCCTTTACTCAAATGGAAGGATATATGTTGCTTTACCTCTGGCAGCAAAATGTCTGGTGCCAACCCTGGATGTAGCAATACTGGGGTGAACACAGCTGTGCTGTGAGGCATCATAGCATGTCTGATTGATTTATGGAGACAGACTAATCTGTCAGTTTTCGTTTCTCATTTTTTAAGATTCCAAATTCATTTCTTTGCATTTCCACATCAGTTTGCAATTGTTTTTAAAGTCATAAATGTTCATTACCTTTTATTGTTAATTTCTCCTGATTTGCACATTTACCGTATGCTACACATATCTTCAAGGAATTTCCCCTCATATAATGCATTTTCGTATGCCATTTCCTCTAATGTATGCATTTGTATCCATATTGTCCTCTTATACAGACATCTTTGTACAAATGGTTTGGTTGGAAAACTGGATTACAAAATTCAGAGAGGTGCGAATTTAGGATTGCTGTATTTTGGTTTGCATATTGTTTCAGGAAGTGTGGACCACATTTCTTTCCCACTCTTACTGCTTCATACTCTCAATTGCTTACACAAACGCTAAGCCACATATTCCCCCTGAAGCATAGGTCTTGTCTTCATCACAGCTACTCCATTCCTTCTCTGCTGGGAATCTTGGGCTTCTTTGATGGGGGTAAGAGATCACTGACATGTTCAGCAACTTCACGTGTATAAAATCAATGGAGCTTTCTTGTGCAGATGGGAGACCAGAACTCTTTACCCTACTGAAATGCCACAGTTACCTCTCATGCCGTCAACGGAATTCCTCAGATGTGTGTTGCTAATCCTCATTCTCACCGTGTTGGATCGGCAGTTGTTGAGGCAGCAATCTTTTCAGGAACATTTAGCACACAGGGGCTTGTTTTCTGCTGGCCACTGTGAATGCAGGCTAGTCTGGTCTTGCTGAAAGTTTTCAAAGAACAAAATTGTTTATCTGCTGGAACAAACAAGCATTTGTTTGCCTGCAGTTTTTGAGCCGCATCCTGTGCCGTCTGTAAGCAAGTGAGCAGATGTGGGGAAAATGCTGTGATAATCTTGTCCTTCATAAGCATCTCACTCTCAATTGCAATTGTTACAGCAGCAAGATTTTTACTGGAATTTGCTTGTCCTTGCACCCTGGGGAAATGTGAATTTCGGTTCCAGGTGTATTCAAGCATTCAGACCCCATCAGGGCTTAAATTTATTATTGATTCTCTTTACCTGCTTTCTGGGGCACCTGAAAGACTTTCAGGCTGAAAAATTTCCTCTACAATGTATGTTCTCAGTATGCCACACAAAGTTTCAGCTTCTGCTTATTTCGCTATGGAAGTTGCCACGTTGAAACTTTTTGCCAAAAACCCAAAGTCTAGGTTGCAGAGCTCTTCTTGTGTGACAAGGCTCCTCCACTGAAAAGTGGATATAAATAGTTGCAGTAAATAGATTTCAGAGTCTCAGGAAAAAGAGTTTTCTCCTTGAGCATTCTCCAGCTTTGCTTAAATTTGCAACCCAGATTAGGACCCTGAAGGGTGTTCACCCACTATATCTGAAAACCAGTGGTACCAGTGTGAGAGGAACAGTTTCAAATTCAGTCCTCAGTGTGCAAATGAATATGAAACTCTTAGGCTTTTACCAATGAAGATAATTTAAAAATAAAATAAAAGCTGAGTAAAGAGCTGTTCTGCCTAATTTTGCCCAGCGCACTCATGTTCAGCTGACAGCAGCATGCATATCTCTGACAGTGGACAAAAGACTCCATAAATCACATGAGTTCTTAATCCTCCACAGGCTTGTCAGATTTGTTCTTGTCCCAGAAAATGAGGATTTCTTCAAGCTCTGTTGCCCTCAGTGGCACCTTCATCATCCCCTCCTCCCCTTTAAGGCAGTGATTATTTATCTGATGTGTCTGGTGTTCTGCTCCTTGTGCTAAACATTTTGTCAAGCCCAGATGGCAAGGGTTACTGCAAAAATAACTGCGGAGAGACGCCCTCCAGATGCCAGTGCCAAGACATTGAATTATATAAGGATTTGGATGCTGTGTGCTCTAGGAAGGACACACAGGCCACATACTGCAATAGCTAGCCTTCTAGCATCAGCTGGACTTTACAGCAGCCTGCTGCATCACAGGTTCCAAAGTGCATGGATTAGAGTTGCTAATTAAGGCATGTTAGTCTCCTCCTTTTCTAGCAGTCCTCAAATGTATTTGATGCTCTTACACACCACATGGAAAAGTCTAAGAAACAGAGTCAGGCATCTGCCAAAGGCCCACACCATAGCAGAGGGTGAACTGACGTGAGCCTCTTGGCCTTGCATCTCCTCTTCTCCAAGGGATGACCATCTTCACCATCTGGCTGGCCGGCTCCATAATATAGTGCTGGGTAAGTATTCAGTAGCAGACTTGGGACTCTCAAATTTCAGCGGTACCCAGCGCGAGACTAAAATTTGGCACCCCCGCCTCTCACACTCCGTTCTACAGCATTGTTTTGGCACCCCCTGCAGGGCAGTGCCCAGTGCGACTGCACCAGTTGCACCACCCTAAAACCGCCTCTGAGGTATTGCTTGACTCACTGGAACCTGAAATATGGGTTCCTCTAGGACTTGATTTTATATCCCATGAGGTTTAATATCCAGCAGTGGCTAGTAGGGCTAAGCAAGGCAGGCTGCATTACTCTCCTGGCTTCCCAATGCTGTGCATCACTGCCATTTTCTATAAGGTGGGACAAGGCAGCAAAGAGCTCAGTGTTGGGTGTGTTGGGTTGGCTGCACTGATGCATCCACATCTTGTTGAGCTTCTTACTGCCTTGCCTCTCCTCGTCCCAGCAATAGTGACACACAATGCTGGGAAGCTTGGATAACAATACAGTTCCACTGGACATGCCGGTTAATCTCCATATGAAACTTCTGGAGGGGGACACCCAGAGTTTTGTAGTGTATTGCCATCTGTTTGCTGATAACATGCAACTCTATTTCTCCTTTTCATCTTGTGCAGGTGTGGTGGCTGATGTACTGAACTGGTATTTGACTGGGGTAATGGACTGGATTAGGACTATGGAAAGAGGCCCCATGGAGTGTCACTTGCCAAAGCATCCTCCAAAATCTGGAGCCAGTGCTATTCAGAAGGCCTTAGTCTCTTTCTCACACATTCTTCCTGCAGATAAAAGCATTGTGTAAGAACATCTCGGTGTTTGGGGAGTTACAACTAGAAAAAGCCCTTTCCTAAAGCTTGAAAGCAGCCACATGACAAACAGGGGTCACAACATTAGCCACAGGGTTACATTTGTTTATCTCCTTTGGAAGTCAATTTACAACATGAACATGGTGGGTTTTTTATTGGTTTGGGTTTTTTGTGACGCTACCTGACTGAAAGCCCTGTCGGGTCTGTTGGTTTCAGTGTTAGCGTTAATCAATTGATCAATACACTTTTGAAAACACTCTTTGCTGCAGGGCATTGTGTCCATCTGATTTTTAAAACAAGCCTTATTGCCCTTAGCAGCTTTTCCCCCCACTGGGGGGTAAAATCACCTGAAATAGGCCAGAATTAGAAACAGAGGAATCTGCCATGTACTGAGTCAGACCACTGGTCCATCTAGCTCTGCAGAACCAGCCCTAGGATTAGGCATAGTGAAGCAACTGCTTCAGGCAACAAATAATAGGAGTCAGGAGCTTTTTGGAAGGCAAAGCTGGGTGTACCACAAGGCCTGTCCTGTAGCCCTAAATTGGCCTGCTGCCCTCAGGTGCAGGGAAAGATACTTCAGTGTTGAAGTAAGGTTCAGCTGTCAATCCAGTTGGATTTTGTACATAGAATGTAAGTGTGGGTGGTGCCATCTTGTACTTCACCTTAAGCGGCAAAACATATTGGCCTGACCCTGTAGCTCTGTACTGTCAGCTCTCCAGGGTTTCAGATACGAGGCTTCATTAGCCCAACCTGAATATGCTGTGGATTGGACCAGGGACCATCTCTGTACAAATCATCTGCTACTGAGCTATATAACTACCTTGGGAGTAAATTCCACTGAAGTATTTTCTTCTGTGTAGACATGCATAGGCCATGGGAACCACCTATCAGTAGTAGCAGTTGAGGAGGAGCGCCATTGTAGAGTCACTGTTGCTTACTGAGGGGGGAGAGGGAGCAGCAGGTACATTTCCTCCTTGCCCCCCTCCCTCAGTATGAGGCAGCAATTCCACTGCCGGGAGGTCAAGTGTTGTATTTAAAAAATAATAATTGGTGTTTTTCCTTCCTGCTGTTACTTTAAGTAAGAGTGGAAATAGTTAATTAAAGATGACATTTACACTTAGTAATCATCCTTCTCCTCGCTCTGTACAATTTGGGAGTTTCTCTGCGGCAGATAAAAGGATGGCACGGTATTATCTTTGTAAAATAGCTGTGGACTGAATGCTATTCTACTGTGCTGCTCAACAGTTCATTATGACATGAAATAATCATTGCTTTGCCAGCAGCTGTGCCAAGGGATTATCTTTGAAACAAGGCAGTCTAAAACCACCATAATGTTATGAAGTCTTCTTAAAATGGGTAAAATTGACCTCACTGTAAATGGCAGCAAAATATCACAATTCCAGCATAATGAATGCGTAATTAGCTTGCATTTTTGAAAGCAGCACTCAGCAGTCACAAAGTACCTATAACGGTGATGTCATTTTAAAAGTGTTTATTCAACATTCTGTCTACCTATGTACTCTTTATTAGGGATTCTAGCCTCCACCATCCTTAAAGATTGCAGTGGATTGTGTCATGAAAAAAAGACACAAAAGTGTCTAAGTATTTATTTAGCTCAACTAAATAAAGCCTAATTCTGCTGTGCAATAACTGTACAGTCATTGCTGCATTGTGTGACTAACACTATAGAGGACTGTAGCCTTAGTTCACTATTCAAGCCCATGGGTATCAGAAAGCGATTTGCATATGTTTTCCCATCTCTGAGTCCCTCAGAGGATCCCTGCTGGATCAGACCAAATGTCCATTTAGACTAGCATCCTGTTCCCATGGTGGCCAACCAGATGCCTACAGGCATCAAGCAGGACCTGAGGGCAACAGCCCTCCTCACTTTTGTTTCCCAGCAAATGGTTGTGATTCGAGGACCTGATCCCTGCTTGGGGAATAAAGACACGTGGACACGGTATATTAGGTTAATGGGCAATAAAAAGGCCACAACTTTATTGATTACAGCATGTGAGAAGGTATTGGCTTAGGCATTGGACCACAGAAATTAGACTCCACCCACTCGGAGAGGGGTGAGTCTGAAGAGGGGTTAACCACCAGTCGGGGGAGCCTGTTGATGCTAATACAACTATAAGCTCTCCCTTGATGTCACCGAGGGTTGTGCCATGGCCCACCGCCACACAGGCATCAGACAGGATCCACGACCGCCAGATTCCTTTAACGGAATACCCAAAATTGAAGGGGTAGGCGATGGCTACACCTTGCCCTCCTAAATACCATCAACACATTCCAATGCCTAACCGCCAAATACCAGAAAGTTGTGACGGTTGCTACGAGGTAGGCAAAAAAAAGCAAGAGGCGGGCCAATTTGCCAATTGGAAAAAACTCCTACCAGGCCCCCTAGCCAACCAGGGCGACCAACCAGAGGTCCATAGCAAAGTCAAGGGAAAGCTAGACTCTAAAGGGAGTGGTGGGTGAATGACTCCTAGCAAGAACGAGTGTGCAATGGGGAGAATGGCTGGCACAGCCACATTTGAGCAGCTAAACCATGCCCCCCATGCCTCCTGATTGGATGCCCAACAGGGGGTGTGGCGCGCCAGTCATGCAATGGGGCAGGGGGCAGAACATCCCCTGTGTGATGCGGGAATCGCCTCCCGGTCACAACACCCCCTCGGGGAGGAGAGGCCTATTCAGAAGTGTGCTGCTGTTGATAACCTTATCCTCCATGAATATGACTAATTCCCTTTCAAAACCATCCAAGATGATGGGCATCACTGCCTCTTGTGGCAGCAAATTCCACAGCTATGCACTGTGTGAAGAAGTATTTCCTTTTGTCTGTCTCAAATCTTCCAGCATTCAGTCCATTGGATGGCCCTAGGTTCTAGTATAATGAGAGAGGGAGAATCTGTCTCTATTCATGTGTGCCACACCATACATATACACCTCAGTCATGTCCCCTCCCCTATCACTTACTCAGCTTTCCCCTAAATTAAAATGCCACAAATGTAACCTTTCATCATATGGGAGTTGATCAGTATAGCTGCCTTTTTCTGAACCTTTTTAAGCTCCCCTCTTTTTGAGGGGAGGTAACCAGAGCTGTACACAGTATACCAAGTGTGATTGCACCAAAGGAGTGGCAGACCTTGGGGTCTCAAATTTCAGTGCCCCCCTCTGCCTCTTGCACAACACTCTAAATCATATTTGTGGCATCCCCCACAGTGCTTCCAAGGCACTGTGTTCAGTGCGACCAAACCAAACACTCTCCTAAATCCACCTCTGACTATAGAGTTGTATATGTTACCAAAAAGGACCAATGCGGCAGCAAGCAAAAGCTTTAGCAGCTTCGTCAGCTGCAGGTGGCTGGAAAGCCAGACAGGATGTTTGTGACTGTTGCCATGGGAAGAAAGGGGCAGTCCATTCTGTACTGAGCACCGGATGTTAGCTCAGTGTGTGTCATGTGACCCGTACTGGAAGTACATGGGTGGAGTTTATTCTCACTGTTGTTGAGTGCAGACATGTTTCTCTGTACTGCTGTAAGAGACAGAAATAAAAGCATGTAGATACATTTCTGTCTGTTTCTTTCCCCTCCCTGGGGATACCAAAGGGGAGAGAGAAGGAATGGTGTGTTCTTCTCACGTCTGGGAAGGATCGCCGATTACAGACCTCGCCTGTTTTCCTGCCAGGAGTCGCAGCAGGGAGGTCGACAAGGAATTCAGCCGGTGCCTACGGTGTGGCACATTCCTCTGATCGAGGCAGAATTCCAACAATGGTAGCAGAGCTCCTGGTTTTCGTCCCTCCATCGAAGTCTGCAATGAGAGGTTGATCCTCTGCCCTACGGAAGGAAGATAACGTCTGCCTACAGCCAGAAGCTGAACAGACGAAGAGACAGCCAAGCCACGGAGCCCAAGGTATGAGAAATTTCTTAAAAGTGTGAACGCAGTGTGAACGCAGATTGAGTTGTTCTCTGGTTCACGGGAGCAGTGTTTGGGAAAAACAGCTCCGAAAGAGAAGGCTTGCATTCCGGAAATTCTTGTGGTTTCCTGTACAAGAAAGGAATGCACAGTTGCTAAGCAACGCACGTCAGAGTAGTGGAAATCTACCAGAAGTGGGCTGGGCTGTAAGGCTGTGCCTGAAAGAGGCGAAAAACAATGTTTTGTTTTGGCTAGAGTATCTCACGAACTCTTGGAAAGGGACTTTCCAAAGCAGCCAGCGAAAGAGCTGCCAGGTGCCAAGAGCGTAAACAACCAGCTATTGGATTTTAGCATGTTTGAGAGTGAGAGTTAAGGCAAGGACTCATAATGGATGCCAAGAAGGGGGGGGAGCCCTGCCTTGTCCACCCCCCCTAACTAATGACAATTACTCATCTTGGTCTATTAAGATGAAGGCCCTGTTGCAGAATCAGAGATTGTTTGAGAATCCCATCCCTGCAGCACCAACGCGTGCTTGGGAGTCACAGAATGTGAAGGCCAGGACGGCTATAATTCTGAGTGTTTCAGATTCCCAGCTTGTGCATATTCAGGATTTAGAATACGCGCAAGAGGTTTGGGACACATTGCGAAGGACACATCAGAGAGATGCAGGTTCTTCAGCGTTGCTGTATTTTGAGAAGCTGACCAATCTGAGGCTTGCGCCTGATGGAGATGTTCAAGCGCACCTGACGGAAATGAAATATCTGCGGCAACAGATGGTGGAACGCAATTTCCGTCTGCAGGAGGAAGTGTTTTGCTTCATGGTGATAAACAGCCTGAATCGGACTTACACAACGGTTGCCAGTCAGCTTGGGTCCCTACCGGCGGCACAGTTAACCGCGGAGAGGGTGTATGCGGTTGTGCTTAATGAACATGACAGACTTGAAGCACTGGAGGTAAAAGACAGGGGCAGGGAAGAACGGAGTTCTAACGCCTCCACTGCTGTAGCTACTGGCGAAAATGCTGTAGCTTTGGACGTTGTCCGATGTTACAATTGTGGACAAACTGGGCATCTTCAGCGGAGCTGTAAGAAGCTGCGTCAGCACAAAAGAGCCAAGGGGAGCTCTACGAAGTCTGAGGCGTCAGGCAAAAGTCATACCACGTCACAGGCGAAGCCTGCAAAGGCTTTGATGTCGCTAAAAGCCACACCAGAGGTGGGGAACTTCTTTGTCCTGGACACGGGTTGCACCGTTCATATGTGTCCACACAGAAATCTGTTTTCGACGTTTAAGAAGCAAAGCTTCGCTGTGCAACAAGCCAACGGTCAGGAGCTGGAAGCGACCGGGATTGGAACTGTGTATCTTGAGAGTCTGAACTTGACTATCAACAATGTTTACTTGGTTCCAGAGTTGAAGTTCAATCTGCTGAGCGTTTCGCAGATTGCTAAGAAGGGACTAAAACTGTCCTACAATGCTGAGAGCTGCAAGATCTACAAAGATGGAGGGTTGTATCTTTCTGCCAAAGAGAAAGATGGACTGTATTTGTTGACTTTTGATCAAAGTGATTACATGAAATGTAATTCTTGTGATTCTAACGTGATCTCTTTTGCAGGTGTAACCAAGAAGAACGCCAAGCAGGTGACCTCAAGGGTCGATAAGGCATTTCAGTGGGTGTATGCTGATGTGATTGGTCATCTAGCACCTTCTAGAGGCAATGCAAAATATTACCTTGTGTGTGTGGATTCTTTCACAAATTTTGTCTGGATTTATGTTTTGGAGAAACCAAAAGAAGCCTTAGAAAGGTTTAGAGAGTTTTGTGACAAGGTTAAAAATATGCATGATGCTAACATTGCTTGTCTTTTCACAGATGAGAAGCCAATATTTCTTTTACAGGATTTCCAGAGGTTCCTGCAGAAGAAAGGGATAAGACACAAGATTGCTGCTTCCGCAGAAGCGTGGAACAGGGGTGTCTGTGTTAGGGTGAACAAAGAATTGCAAAAGGGGATGCATGCGCAATTGCTTAGTTCACATCTGCCACATGAGTACTGGGCGGAGTCGCTATTGTCGTATTCTTATACGTGGTTGAGAAAGTTTTCAAAAGAGTTGGGAAGTTCTCCTTTTGAGAAACTGTTCCAGAGAAAGCCTTCAGTTGCCCATTTCAAGGTTTTTGGGTCTCATGTGAGGACAGATGCTCCAGGTGGAGTAAAGAATGCCAGAGGCATTTTTGTGGGATATGAAAAGGGTCTCTACAGAGTAATTTTGTCTGAATCTGGTCAGGTGATTCTCACAAAATTTCTAGAGAGTGCTCCTGAACAGGAGAGAGTGATTGTTCACACATTTTCCACAGGAGATGATGATTCAGATGATGATGATGATTTTATTGATTACAGTGGTACTGATGATTACAGTGGTACTGATGATGACAGTAGTAGCTCAAAGAGCTCAGTTGAAACAGTCATTGAGAGGAAATCTCACGTAATGGCTAGACCCTCAGAGGAGGAGGACGAACCACTGATTGCCCTTAGTACTGGTTCTCCAGAGAGTTCAGAGGCTGAACCAGAAAGCAGAGAAGATCAGCACCTCATACGTAGGTCTGAGAGAGCAACAAAGGGTGTACCACCAAAGAGGTATTCAGAAGAGTTTGCCAACTTAGCTATTGCATGTGTTGCTGTTGTAAACAACCGAGGAGAGGTTGAAGCTGTGTCTAAGTCAGAGACAAAGGCACAACAGAGAGTTGCTAACCAAGGTAATGCAGAAGCACTCATTCCTTGGAAGTCACACAACCAGAGAGGTACATTGGTGAAACCAGTGGCGAGTAGTTCCAAGGGTGGAACTGAAACAACAGGGGAGTGTTATATGTATAACAACTGTTTGTTTTCTTCTCTGGATGACGCTTTGCTCGCAGCACACATTGATTCTTTTGGGGGAGTATGTTACCAAAAAGGACCAATGCGGCAGCAAGCAAAAGCTTTAGCAGCTTCATCAGCTGCAGGTGGCTGGAAAGCCAGACAGGATGTTTGTGACTGTTGCCATGGGAAGAAAGGGGCAGTCCATTCTGTACTGAGCACCGGATGTTAGCTCAGTGTGTGTCATGTGACCCGTACTGGAAGTACATGGGTGGAGTTTATTCTCACTGTTGTTGAGTGCAGACATGTTTCTCTGTACTGCTGTAAGAGACAGAAATAAAAGCATGTAGATACATTTCTGTCTGTTTCTTTCCCCTCCCTGGGGATACCAAAGGGGAGAGAGAAGGAATGGTGTGTTCTTCTCACGTCTGGGAAGGATCGCCGATTACAGACCTCGCCTGTTTTCCTGCCGGGAGTCACAGCAGGGAGGTCGACAAGGAATTCATCCGGTGCCTACGGCGTGGCACATTCCTCTGATCGAGGCAGAATTCCAACAGTATAAAGGCATTATATTGACAGTATCATTGTCAGTCCTAATGAATATTATTTGTGGACACTGGAGATATTTATCAGAGGGAAGGTCTCCCTTACTTGACCATTTCACAATGAATTTAAGGCATGCAGGGTAGAGAATGGTTTCTACACTTTAATTCTATGCTGTCATTCAACCAATAAAGAGTAATGATGCATAGCTTCAAAAAAAAAAAAAAAAAGGACCCCTGCTGGAAAACTACCAGAGAGAAATTGAAATACACATAACAAGTGACTTTCTCACCCTACATATGTGAAGGAGGACCTGCCACCTGTTCCTGTGCTGGGTTCAGCTGCAGCAAAAGGCAGCTAGTAAGTAGGCAGTTTCTTCAGGCTTTATGGAAAGTTCCACAACTTTTTTTCCATGCAAAATTTCACAGTGTTCCCCCATGAAGCTAAGGAAGTTTAAAGAACGGAATGAGAAACTCAAACTCTACAGGATTTCTAGTTAATCAATAGGACTTAGTCAATACTTTCTTGGATGTCATCCCATTTTTAAAATATATAATTTATTTATTTTCTGCTTTGGAAACCCTCACATTCTTTCCAAGTCTCGAAGCAAGCAGTGTGTTGGGTCCTTCATTCCAGGAGCATCCAGTGCAATAGGCTACTGTGGCTACTCAGCTGTCCTTCCAGCACCAGTCCCTCTGCAGCTTACCTGGATGGTGCTGGGATGGGGGTAGGGAGCCAGTGAGGTTGGGGTTCTGTGGATGCAGTGGCAGAGCTAATCCAGCACTCCTGTCAGTGCATCTGCACAACACCAATCTCCTTGCACCACTACATTGCTATCTATGTACGCTATAGCAATACTGGTGTCAGGAGAGTGGTTCCATAGCTCTGCCACACTGCACCAGTCTCCACTGCTTCCTAACATTTCACAACAATGTTATGAGAGAAAAGCACCACCATCCCGATGCCTAATGCAATATGCCCTTTAGGTTTGTGGGATCAGGTGCTATTGGCCACATTAGGGAACAAAGACCATAAAAGGTGTACAGAAGATTTATTGGGCAAACAAAATGTTCATTTTGAAACCACAATGAACAAGTTCAAAGTAATGTTAGATACATCCAGCTGAACGTTTTCACATGCTAGTTACATTTGCTATATAAGATTTTACCACCAAGGAGGGCTGTGTACCATGATCACAAATATTTAGTTGGGCCAATAAATATTCCGTGCCTCTGTTATAATCTTCCTTGCATCAGTGTTTTGTTCAATCACCCACTTTTGCTGCTTTACAGATCATAACTTTCATCTGCAATGTTATTTCTGTCTTTTGCATTAGTTTCGGTAGTGATACGGGACGCGATGTGGATACTAAATATTCATGAGAGGGAGATGGAACTAGGTGAAACCCTTGAGCTGGTTCTATTGAACCTGCCTGTCTCTCTCTTCATCCCATTCCATGCTACTTGAGGGATACATTGGTTCAGTGTGGGACTTACAATGAGGTGATCTGGGGTGATTCAGAGGTCTTTCTCCCCTCCCAGGTAAAAACAAAATGTCAGTACTCCCACTCCACAAGTTGGATCAGAGTCACTGCAAAGCTTTTTGTCAGTCTGTTGTTTCTGTTCCTATTTCCTGGGATGCTCTGTTGCTGGAAGGTTGTTCATAATGACAAGCTGAGGGCAGTATATCTGGGTATGCCAGAAAATTCCATTGGAAATGGAAATGGGGGTGAAAATTGCCATAATTCACATGTCCTCCCAAAGTCTGGGATAGAAATCACATAAGTAAATATGAGCAATGTTTGCAATCATTGGCTTTTCTGTCTTTTTTACTCTACAAGTGTTATGTAAATAAACATCTTACTTTCTGCATTGTTTTTGACATTTCCTTTCCATCAAATTTTGCCATCACAGGAAAGTGAGATGAATAATGTGACCCTTAGCAGAAATTGAATTGCAGAGGAAGAGAAATAGTGCTGATTGCAATGGATGTAGGGAAGGGCGGAAATTGCTGCCTCAGACATCCCAGTGTGTATCATAGCATCCCAAAAGCCCTTATGTGTAGCCAGAAAGGAACCCAAAACTCTTACTCATATCATTTGCTACTGGTATCAGTCAGAAGCACCACTCTGGACTAGTATTATGATCATACTTACACACACACACACACACACACACGTACATACACATTCCTGCAGATGACACCATGCATAAATGAAAACTCCTGTTTTTTTGATAGCATGCTTTTGAAGTCAAGCTTGCTAAAGAGAAGCACATTTTAGATAGAGATAAGCAAGTCTGCTGCAGTAACAACAACAAAAATACAAAACAGGTCAGCCGCAACAACAAAAAAGACAAAATAGTTTCATGGCCTCTTAAACACTATACACATCATGTGACATGAGCTTTCACAGATAAGACCGCTCACCTTCCATTGCAGCCAAGCATCTGGGCTCATGTAATAACCTGGCTAAGGGGTGGGAGGCCCTGGCTGCATCACCCCCATCTGGTCAATTCATGCTGGTGGGGGGAGTGGCCATGGATAATATAAACTGTGGTGCTGCCTCTTGAACACATCATGTGACATGAGCTTTCACAGATAAGGACCTACTTCATCAAATGCAGAAAGTGAACTATAGACCACTCCATGTTTCTGATGAAGTGCGCTCTTGTCACAATAAGGACACGCATTTCTGAGGGATTTCATCCTGAGGAAGAAAAATGAATGGTTAACCTTATTCAGAGCAAAATAGTTAGTTATAGGAATCTGACATCTGAAATGGCCTTGTGCATTGAGTTGGCCTTATGAGATCTCTCCACCCCACTCCCTTACAGGCACCAAAGACTTTTGAAATTGTTTCATGGAGTAAATTATTCAGTTTTATTAAGCACATAAAGATCTACAGCCACAGCCTTCTATTGCAGTTTTGTAGCTATAAACTTATATAGTTCAAATAATTGCATTTTAATGATTTTTTTTTTATCTTTGTATAATTGGTATATTTAATAATAGCACCAGTGGAAGAAATGGGTGAAATTCACTGTGGCTGCTTCTGCTGAGAGATGGGGACCCTATTCATTCATCTGCTGATGAAAGCCTCTTAATTCTCTATTATGAGTCTCTTAATTCTCTGTTATGAGCCGTTAATGGCTTGCATGAGGATAACCTACATATTGTAAAGTTCTGGTTATTTTTCTATTTAAATTCTAATCTAATCCATCTAGTGATAGCTTGATGCCGTGCTACAAAGGCCAGATTCAGGGCACTTCTAGATGAACAGAGGAGAGACACTTATCCAGAACTCCATTTCTAGAATGGCATTATCCAACTGAAAGCTATAAGCTCAAAAACTCAGAGGCGGTATCTAACAAAGCAGCTTCATTAGCACAAAAATGAATGTTTGAACAACAGCTCCTCTCCTCTCTCTCCTGTGTGTCTTCCATACTCTCCCCAAATCTACTCTGGGGGATTGGAGAACACCCAGATCAGATTTAGGGAGCACAGGGGGACACAGATAGAAGAGATGGAGGGGGAAATTCAGCTGTGCAGCTACAAGTCATTGCACTAATGGAACTACTTCACTGGATACCACCCCAAATTAAGATGAATACCCAATTTATTTACCCAGACGTCTGTCGTGTTACAGACGCTTCAGGTTACAGACGCTTCAGGTTACAGGCTCCACTAACCCAGAAATAGTACCTCGGGTTAAGAACTTTGCTTCAGGATGAGAACAGAAATCGTGCAATAGCGGTGCAGTGGCAGCAGGAGGCCCCATTAGCTAAAGTGGTGCTTCAGGTTAAGAACAGTTTCAGGTTAAGAACAGACCTCCAGAACGAATTAAGTTCTTAACACTGTACATCCCATAAACACTATAAGAGTTGCAACAAACCAATTTATGTGCACTATCAAAATCAACTAGCAATTGAGATCAAATGGCACTATCAGTGCACACACCAGCTGGACACATTATGACTAAAGATGGGGAAATCCCTCTTACCCCAGTTCAATTCAGAATTAGGCTTGGGAACCAGATTTTTGGACACAATTCTTCTCCCTAAT
This sequence comes from Podarcis melisellensis, assembly GCF_964234715.1. Taxonomy (NCBI): domain Eukaryota; kingdom Metazoa; phylum Chordata; class Lepidosauria; order Squamata; family Lacertidae; genus Podarcis; species Podarcis melisellensis. The sequence continues at coordinate 35,960,337 of NC_138538.1, forward strand.
GCTACATACAATATGTTTGTATTCACATCTGTCTCTTTTTGAAGGAACAGGAAATGGGAGTCATAGGAACAAGCAAGAATGGGTGGTAAAGGAGCAAGATTATGGGGAACACCTGATTAGCAATTCAGAGAGAAAGATAGCTGCAATAGAAAAATAGAAAATGGGGGTTCCATTCTAATGTCTGAGTGATACTGAGATGACCCAAGTGAAGATAGCATCTAGACCAGGAATAGGGAACCTGACCCTCCAGATGTTGTTGGACACCAGCTCCCATCAGTCTGAGCCAGCAGGGCCAACAGTCAGTGATAATTGGAGTTGTAGCCCAGCAACATCTGGTGCATCAGAGGTTCCCCACTCCTAATCTAGACTAAGGGTGCCTTCAGGCTGTCAGTATTTTGTGGGGGGGGGGGGGTTCAGCCAGCGTGGTGTGAGAGCCAGCATGGTGTAGTGGTTAAGAGCGGTAATCTGGTGAACGGGGATCGCTTCCCTGCTCCTCCACATGCAGTTGCTGTGTGACCTTGGGCTAGTCACACTTTTCTGAAGTTTCTCAGCCTCACTCCCCTCACAGAGTGTTTGATGTGGGGGAGGAAGGGAAAGGACAATGTTAGCCGCTTTGAGACTTCTTAAGGGGAGTGAAAGGCGGGATATCAAGTCCAAACTCTTAAAGTGGATTAAAGCACTCTGTTACTAGTGGATAACAAAACCACATTTTAAAAAGAGGGCTTGTTGTGGTTTGGAAGGCAACAGGGAAATTGAAAGTGTGGGGTGAATGAATGATTAAAAGGAAAACCTATGAAACACCCCACAAGCAAATCAGAACAAATGCTCGATAAATAACAGGTAGTCAAACCACGGTGTGAGCTTTGTGGAAGCAAATCAGGATGAATGTTCCATGAACAGGTCATCTGAAGGAACCGCCTGCTGGCGAATCCTCCTCTATCACTGTGACAACTTATCCCATTTCTAGTATGCTACACTAGTTAATTATGAAAATGGCATCAGGGCAGATTTTTGCCTGGGAAAACCTGGGCATATTGCAAGTAGGGCAATATTTCTTAAAAGCCTAAAAACTTATTTTTTTAGTGGGGGGGGGATGTTTTCCAAAAAAGCTCAACAATTTTGTCCAGATTTTCACTTTTGGGAATATCGCAACCCTAGCTCATCCAGACTTACTTTTGTGCCGCCTTTCTAGGTATAGATCAGTGCTTTGCATGCCAAGGACTCAGTTGCTCCCTATGTAATGAAATAAACAGACAAGACAGAAGGATATAGGTTTTTGGGTTCAAATAGGCCACAACTTTATTGGATACAGATGAAAAAGGTTTGACATAGTCATTGGGTGAAGCGGTTTCATCAACTCCAGCCGGTCTACTGGGAGTGTATCTAAGGGTAAACCACAATATGGGGGTCTATGACCTCGACCAAACAGGGGTACTCCCCGAGGGGTCCCCACTGGAGGAGTTCTATGGCCCTAGTCCCAGTCTGGGTATCAGACAGAAGCAACTGCTCACTGATCCCTTTAATGGGATACCCTTAACCAAGGAGGGGAAGGCAGAGGCCACAACCTCCTCTCCAGCCAAGCCTAAGGCTTACTCAATGCCTAATCTTCCTCCATCACTGCAGCATCTTATCCCATTCCCAGCCTGCTACACTAGTTAATTATGACAATGCAAACTTAGGGCTCATCCAGGTTTCCTGTAGTGCCACATTTCTAGACACGGGTCAGTGCTTTAAAGCTCTGTGTCTGAGGTCCCAGCACTCTTCCTGGGAAAGAAAAAAACCCCATTCTTTAACACTGAATTGTGGAAAACCAAAATTGTAATTTGTTCCAATTCAGCATTAAAAAGAATGTTCAAAAAGCACTTGGAACACTGTGCCTAGAAAGCATGGGTAGATGAGCCCTTAGATTTACCTTGCTGAAGCATCATCAATATGAAAGAATAATAACTTGGATATACGCTTGTGGAAGACATTTAATAGCATAGCAATATGATTTTGCTCCTTGTTAAAAGAATTTGTACATGTTTTGGTCCCAGAATTGAAGACCCAGCCTCATGACTGCAGGGAAATATTTCTCTGCACAATGTGGCTATCCGTTCACACATGTCACTTGAATGAGGAGAAAAATTATGGGTTGTGCCCCGGTGTTGCTTCTCTACGGTGCATGTTCATGGACAGAACAGCTTTGGTTTAGAAACATTTTATTCTGTGCCGGTAAAAGTAAGTACAACACATCCTGTTTTTGCTGGAGGGTGCCTGGAATGATTCAGAGATTGGACTGGAGAGTTTTTCTCAGTATATTATCATATATATTAAAAGAGAAGCTGTGTTGGAAATGTTCAGAATGGTTAGAAATGCTATAATGCAGTTTCCCAGAGGGTCTGATGCAACTTCTTCACTTCATGTTTACAGAGAGTTTATAGCCAGGTCCAAATGCAAACACTGAAGGTTTTAAAGGTCTTTTGTGCGCTTAAAGCTCAAGCAGAGGAAGCTTTTGGTCCCCACATGCTGGCATATGCTGAAGATTCAGTTGCCATTGTGTCAACCAAACTGGTAGCCTATATGGAAGGAGAAATTGTCCATCAGGCCTACTGAAGACGAGTGGAAGATGAAGGTGTTGTAAATGAAAAGCTGCTAACAAAAAGGGGGCCAGGTCTTAAGAAGGGTGGCCTTGTAGATATAAAAAATATAAAGCAAGTTTACATTTATAAAACACAAGTGACCTATAACATCAGTTGCATTTCATCTACTTTAAAAGATGCATACACATTCAAACTGGTTCTTTGGAATCTCCTAACAAATACAAGTCAAAATTCCTAAAGAGACATTCCTATGCTTTGAGACACAAGCTCAAAGCTTCCAACATATATAAAAGCACAGTAAAATGTCAAACATTAAAAAGCTTCCTGTCATGGAACTGCCATCGGAGCCAGAGGCGGAGGCAAGGCTCCAGAGAGATGCTGGAGAGGGGCCCAGCAGGGAGAGAGGCAGCCCATCTGCTGGGGAAGGAAATCAGCGTAACACCAGGGCTGAAGAGGGGCAGATGGGGGAATTGGAGAGAAGGCTCCAGGACTCTTCCCTGGAGACCAGTGGGGAGAGCACGGGTACTCCACTCCCCACACCCTCCCTGCGCAGAAGACTTCCGCGCAGGGAGAGTAGGAGGAGACTTGGTGTCAAAGAACTTCTTTGCTGGAAGAGGTTCAAGAAACGCCCACTGACGGATTCTGCCAGCGACTGAAACAGCCATGAAGTGAAGGGCTGTCCAGACAGAAAGGGTTCAACCAGGTAACCTAGCCAGGAGTGGTGGCAACTTACGCACGAGCAACCCCTATAACCATTATACTTCCCTATGCAGGGCTGCCTTCAGATGTCTTCTAAAGGTTATATAATTGCTCATCTCCTTGACATCTGATGGGAGGGTGTTCTTCAGGGTGGGTGCCACTACTGAGAAGGCCCTCTGCCTGGAATCTATATACTCAAACCCTAGACTTTATTTAGCAGTGCAGAAAATGCATTCAGACCATGCTCTGAAACCTTGTTCTACCACATACTTCAGGACTGGGCTCTTTTTTGTTTTTTACTTAATATTTTATTGATTTGTCATAGAGATAGCTTCAAACTAACACAGAGCTGAGCTCTTGATGTGAAAAAAATGCTTTATAGGGTTGAGGTGCCACCCTCTCCCCTTGAAAATTCAGCAACACAGTGATCAGGAGAGATACAGTAAGTTTCCTAGCATGGAGATGCACTCACCATGTTTACCTCTTCACACCTACAACTAAGCATTTTGCAGCGGAAGCATTGACTAAGCTATGCCTAGTGAATTTTCGCCTGGTAATCCTCTGCCAAGAGGGTAGTCAATCTGTGATGGTTACTACTCATCATCTGAAAACAAAAATGTTAATTATTTGCTTCACAAAGTTGTTCTGACAATGGAGGAAAGAGGCATAACCAATAATTTCAGAGGAACATGTTGCATGAAGGTACATGAAATGAAGCAGAAACTTCATGAAGCAGTCCACCTTTTTATTTGCAGCTGAACTGTCTCATTTCCACTGGGGGCAATCTTATCCCTAAGGAACAGGAATTGTTTGTTTCTGCTGACATTAGTGAAGCTTGACTGCACTAAAAGGGAAAATTATTCCTTCCCTATTCAAAGCAACCACCAGATCCCTTCTGGGTTAGTTTGTGGCGTTTACAGCTTTGGGCAGCTATGCTATACAATTTTGCTTTCTCCTGTGCCTTTGTGAATGATTTTGACTTTCTGATCTAGATTAGCTGTGCAATATCCCTGCAAGCAATGGAAATGTATAAGTTTGCTAGGATTCTCACGCCACCACCCACCACAATCAACTTGGCATTGTCTGGAATGTGGCAGTTAGTATCCCATTGCACAAGCTCATTCTAAAGGAAGGAAGGAATCAAAAGGCATTTACTTGATTTGTCTTTCCAGTTCTTACCCCATTCTAAAAATAGGCATCCAGTCTTAGTGATTCTCTCATTTTGATGCAACTATATGCAGCAAGACAAGGGTTAAGTAGGTCAGTTACAGATATCAAAAGATAGATTGCTGAATGGATAGGAACTCTCACTTTCTCACTTGTTTGTCTTGAATCCATTTATTGATCTGGAAGGGAAAAAAATCCCCTGTCCTTCAGTATTACTACTTCCAATGTGGGTAACAAATAATCTAAAATTATTTTTAAAATAAGATGACATATTAAACAATTAGAGCTGTTAAAAGAAAAAAAAACACAGCAGCAGACTAAAAACCATTTTCAGCTGGATTTTCTTAAAGAGCTGGGGAAATGGAATAATGCCCACTTACTGCTGAAAAACCATGAGTTTAGATACCAGGAGACTGCTTCAAAGGCAAGGTGCCACATCTCTAAAGGTCCTCTTGCATCAGAGGATAGTGGCACCTAAAGAAGGACCTCTAAAGACATCATAGTGTACTACGAGAGTCACCTAGGAATATGCGAGACTTCAGATAACTGGGGTCACATCCAGTTGTGTCTGCCCACTAATGAAATGGACTTCTCCTTCCTCTCATGTCCACGGTGTGTGCCTCAAACCTGGGGGACCCTCTTAAACAAATATGGGGAGGTGGGGGGCTGCACAATGGAGGAGAGAAATACACTTTTAACGTAACACAAACACAAATTCTAGTCATGAAACAGTTAATTAGGCTCAGAATGGAACATTTACGGTACCGATATATGTTTTTTTGGGAAGACTGCAACTGCTAGTTATTAAACTATGTTAACAATTAGTTTAAGTGGACATTAATCTGGGTTCAATTATAATGGGATTCCTTTTATTGCCCCCATTTTCTTCTCCAGAGACCTCCTCATGTTTAATGACACTGAAATAAAGGCAGATTAATTAGTAATATTTGCAATTTATTTAAAAATTGCCTGAGTTGGAAGGAATTAACTAGCAATTGCGGAAAAGACTAAGGTATAATTAGCCTGCCATAGAGTATCTCACTACACATAAGCCTTTAGCTCCTGCTGATATGAGGAGCTATGAGGATTCATCTGTCTTTCTAATTCTTTGTAAAGATCTCTGCTGCAGTACAGTGGTTACTAATATATAATCTAAACCCATTTGCCTGTAGTTTAAAGAATCTGAGTCTTGTCACCAGCTTTTCTTCTTCTTTTGACAGCCTTTTAAATATTTGATTTATATTTTGTCAGGGGCCCTTCAGTTGGGGCAATAACCAGTGATTATGAGACCTGTAGTCCAAAAAAGAAAAAAGGCATAGGTAAGAATGTCCTATAGGGAACCTGTGGCTCTCCAGATGTTGCTGAACTGCAATTCCCATTATCCCCAGCAAGCATGGCCAGTGGTTTTGGGAGACTTCAACATCCATGCCAAGGCAACTGGCTTTGGGGTGGCTCAGAACATAATGGCTGCCATGACAACCATGGGGTTGTCCCAACATTTCTTATGCCCAACACATGTGGCAGGCCACACTCTAGACCTTGTTTTCTCAACTGGGCAGGAAGAGGGTGATATTGACATCAGTCCCTTGTCATGGTCAAGTCACTTCCTGTTTAGATTTAAGCTTTCACCACCTTTTCCCCTCTGCAGAGGTGGGGGACCTATTAGGATAGTCCACCCTTGGAGGCTGATGGATCCAGTGGGCTTCTGGGGATTTTCCAACTGATATGACTGACACTTCTGTCAAAGCTCTGGCTGGCCTCTGGAACATCCAAATGACTTGGACTGTTGACACCATCACCTGTGAGACCCTTTCCCACATTGTAGAGCCTGCTTGCCTCCCTGGTATACCATACCCCTCAACTTTTTGAGCAGGACATCCCGGAATTACAGAAGCCTTCCTGGCTTCTGATTGGATCCCAGAATACCACATTTTTTTGGTCTGGTGCTCTGGCATGAGTCAAGTGTGAACCAGCTGGCTCAGGCCAGAGCGCTGGACCAAAACACATTCAGTTTTTTGGTCTTTCGCTCTCATGCATGTCATCTCACTCGCACAAGAGAGCTGGACCAAGACACTCATTTTTTGGTCTAGCGTGAGTCAGCTAGCTTCTGCAAGACCCCAGGACCTCAGCTGTCACCTGTGGCTCCTAGAAGCTGTCAGCATGCAACAGTGGCCACACCCCAGGAATGCCTGGCTGGCTAAACCAAGTGGCCAATGGGTCTCAACTTTCAGTGAGTTAGGCTCTGACAGATTCAGCAGATGAGATCAATAGTGGGTCCAATGGTCAAGTGTTCTGGTGGAACACTCTGTCACAAGAGACTAGGGCCCTGCGGGACTTAACATCTTTCTGCAGGGCCTGCAAGACAGAGCTGTTCCACCAGGCCTTTGGCCAGGGCACAGCCTGACTCCCTCCTTCGGCAATCTTCGCGGAGCTCTGGCCCAATGGTTGCCATTGGTTTGATTTGAATTAATTTTATAATGAATGGTTTTAGAGTGTTGTGTTGTGTTGTACTATTGTACTGTTTTATTGTTGTTAGCTGCCCTGAGCCTGGCTTCGGCCTGGAAGGGCGGGATATAAATAAAATTTTTTATTATTATTATTATTATTATTATTATTATTATTATTATTATTATTATTTAAGGAGGTGGCTCCTGCATGTGCTGTAAAGGGAAGTGAGGAGCAGGTTGGCCTCATCAACCTGGGAAGGTTACCTATCTAGGAGAGGAAAAAACTCTGATCCTAAACCTCCACTGCCCTGCAGGAGATCTTCAAAAGAAGAAAAGGCTATGGAGTAAACCCTACACAAATATCTAATATGGTTGGATAGTGCTTGTACACCTCCTTCTGGAAATTCATGCAGCCAAGCTAGTGCCAAATCTATCACTCTGATATCCTTTGGACCACATCAGTGAGGCTGAGAGGGGAATCTTGTAATCTGAGCAGCCCAGGACCTTCATCTACACTGCCCAGGCTTGTGCCCCAAAGAGGACACTATGCAAATTGACTTCATCCCTGGAGGCACACTCCATTGTTGCCCAAGATGCCAACAACAACAGGCTAATAATAATAATAATAATAATAATAATAATAATAATAATAATATGTATGCAAGTTTCCTCCAAACCTTTGCTGTCAGGTTGTAGTTTGGTCAGGTACTTCACCTGCCTTGCAGTTTTGAATCTTAAAATCTCTTCAGTTAAGGCTGCTGCACCCAATTCTCCAATGATACACTTATCAGCCATTTGGGTAACCTTGAGAAATATACTTCCTTCTCAACTAGGTTCTTATCTGACATAAGGCTCTGACTCTCTGAGTATAAAGTGTGTGTGTCATGAGGCTAAGCTAACGAGGGCAAAGTGTTCTAAGAATGTGAGATGAAAGACTCTTTAGAAGTTCAAAGCATTGCCATTGCTACCCTCAATGATACAAATACTAATAATCCAACTGCACTTTTCTTACCCCCACCTGTACCATCCCAAGTCATAACATGAAGCTGCTAAACAATATAGCATGTTAAGTGGCTCATTAGCTGGCTAAGAAAAGATTCTCCTATGTTTGTCTTTTTGTTGTGTGTGACTGCATTTGAGAGAAGAAAAGATTGTGAAACTGGAGGTGGCGAGAAAGAAAAAGAGAGAGACTTTAGATTCAAAATTTCCCCTCCTGCCTAAAAATGATGAAACTTTGATAACTTCCAAGTCAGTGAAGTTGGGAAATGGATGTATAAAACATCAAAAGATACAGAGAAACAGGCCATGTCTGAGAATTCCAGATTTAGCTTGCTGCAATATAATACATTCCTAACATGGGGAAAAAACAACCAATACAATTTGAATGGCCTACTGTACTACATACAGTACATGCACACACATGGTGGAACTAACAAATAGTGCATAGCAATTTAAATGTGAGTCAGCAATATAATTTCCTGGGGTAAAGTCCAAAGGTAGGGACGCGAGTGGCGCTGTGGGTAAAACCTCAGTGCCTAGGACTTGCCGATCGTATGGTCAGTGGTTCGAATCCCTGCGGCGGGGTGAGCTCCCGTCTTTCGGTCCCAGCTCCTGCCCACCTAGCAGTTCGAAAGCACCCTTAAGTGCAAGTAGATAAATAGGTACCGCTTTATAGCGGGAAGGTAAACGGCTTTCCGTGTGCTGCGCTGGTGCAGGCTCGCCAGAGCAGCTATGTCACACTGGCCACATGACCCGGAAGTGTCTGCGGACAGCGCTGGCTCCCGGCCTCTAGAGTGAGATGAGCGTACAACCCTAGAGTCTGTCAAGACTGGCCCATACGGACAGGGGTACCTTTACCTTTACCTTTTTTTTTAAGTCCAAAGGTATTTTACTTTATTTCTAAGACTCAGAAATCAATCATCTACTGAACCCTGCTAACCATGTTTGTTTCAGCAAAAACAAATGCAGAGAGAAAGAGAGAATTATGGCATGTTAAAGACAAGTGCATTATTTATTATTGCACAATTTTTCATGGACCGTAGTCTACTTCAACAGATGTCTGAAGTGTAATTCTCTTTTTTAAAAAATAATTTTTTATTATTTTCCAACACAAAAATACAATTATGCCAAATTTTCACAAATTTTCACAAATTTGATTCTTTTAGACTTCCTTCGGCTTCTCTGACAATCATCCATAATTACTTCTCAATTTACGCATTTCTCTGTTTATATTGCCATTAAACTTCCCTGCCACTTCTACTTGTTTTTTTAACAATATATCTCTGTTTTCACAGTGCTTCTTGAAATCCCACCAGTGTTGTTTGCACATCACATGTTCTTTTCAGATCTTCAACAAATTTCCCCCAGTCCTCGATGAACTTTTGGTCTTGAAGATATCTAATTTTTCCGGTTAGTCTGTCCAATTCTGCATAGTCAGTCAGCTTCAGTCTCCAATCTTCTATTGTCAGTATCTCCTCTTGTTTCCATTTCTGGGCCAGTAGAATTCTTGCTGCTGTGGCTGCATATTGGAAAAGTTTACAGTCTTTTCTTCTAATTTCATTCCCTGTAATTCCTAAAAGAAAGGTCTCTGGTTTCTTTACAAATGTATATTTTAACATCTTTTTCATTTCGTTATAGATCATCTCCCAGAAACCCTTCATTTTCTTACATTCCCACCAGTCTGAAGTGTAATTCTCAGTTGCCTCCTCTCCCTGCCTCCTTGCCTCTTAGTCATGTCTGTCATGTCATTTTCTTTAGGGTTTTAGTCAGGACCACTCAGAAAGCAGTATCTGGTGTTATCCCCCTCTGTTGTTGTTGTTGTTGTTGTTGTTGAACTTTACAACAAGGGGTCTAGTGAACTAAGGCTGAGAGGCAAATTTCTTTTGAGCTACCCTCTTCTCACTTGAGCTCACAGGGTCACTGACACTTAAAGAGGAGAGGAGAAGCATTGTGTGGTGCATTGCAGCAGGAGTGTCAGATTGACTCATCCCTCCCAGTAAGCTCCAGTGACCTGCTGTTTTGGGGAAACAGGAGATTAACAATGCCCCACATGAGCTACCTCACCATCCACTACCGGCTGTCAGAAACCCCAAACTCAGCCACCCTATGACTCTTTTCTGAATCCCACTCTTAACATGTGATCACAGGGAGACCTTCTTCAGAATTCTTCATTTTACCAGCAAACCTTCTTGGGATGGCCTTTTAAACCTGAGAAGCTTTCCACATTCTGGTCCAAATATGGGTCCTAAATCCTAAGTCAATCAGTTTCCCAGCATGCAGTTAGTCAAAAATCAGGCCACCAGAAATAAGATAAATTTGATAGTTTACTGATAATTTAAAGCATACAGTACTATTCACAAATATCACAATAATGATGAGTTACTTCTTCCAGTAAAAGATAATAAATGGATAAGCGTCAAAATCCTACTGATTTAAGCCAAACGTTCCTGTTACAGTAATGTAAGCAAATCTTCTTAAATGTGACCTACAAGCCAAAGCTTGAAGACTTGGAAAGTCCATTGTCTTTGCCAGTTGTTGCAGAAAATAAAGCCGCTTTGCCTTGTATTTCTCAATGTAACTATAAAGTCTCCTGTTAAAAACAGTTCTATTCTGCAAACTTGTTCTTGTGTTTTCATCTTCTTTAATATTATGCCTCTCACGTTCATTTTTTCACCCTCTCCATTCTCCCTCCCAATTGAGCTCCTTGAGTTCTCCATTCCTTGGAGAGAAGGACCCAAGCTGTGGATTTGTGATGTCTGGAAGCGTGGAGTTTCGAAGCTGCACAAGCAAATACTGACTAGGGCTGGTTTCTCATTATTGCTTAATGAAGATTAGTGGTTTGATATAGCTGATCAGAAGTATTTCCAGAACATTTGATTAATGAGTCTTTTCTCTAAGAAGAAATAATATGCCCGTAGCTGAAATATGACACAGAGAGTGAATACAGTGGCTGCATTATTCTTGCTTTGTACCCAAGTTTTCACAATGCAAATAAGAACCCTGAAGGATATTAAATTATTGTTTCTCCTGAAAACTGTGTCCTGACTAGGAAATCACTGAATATCCATGAACTGGATGGGGGACGATGATAACCATTTTCCCCTTTGTTTTCCCTCCCCTGCTGCCATCTGAATTTTAAAACATAGGCTTTTCCCCTCTCACTTGCAGTGGAAGCAGCAGCAGCAGATGTTGGACCAAGGGTGAAAGACTTTCTCCTCTTCATTCCTCTCACCTCCACCAGTGGTGATGGCAGGCATATGTGTGGGAAGGCTTGCAAAGGGCACCCAGTACTGATCCTTTCAACCTTTGACATCAGATTAGACAAGGGGGGGAGCAATAAGCAATATTTGAAAAATAACTTTTGGCTCAAAGGAGCAATAACAGCACTTCTGGGAGGCCAGATCCACTGTGCTGCCCTGCCTCATGTCTGCCTACACTCAACTTGTGTATTTGTAAATAAACTCAAATATGACACAGCACCATAAGCCTCCAGCAACCTTCTCACAAAGGAAATTGAACCTGGCTGAGCACTGCACCTCTGAAACTTCCCAAAGAAGTGTGGAAAGTCAAACCATATTATTCAAGAATGCATAAACTTGCATTGCAATACTGTGCATATTTACTCTGAAGTATGTCTCAGGATGTTCAGTGGAACTTTCACCCAGGGAAATGTGCATAGGCTTGAAACCCTAGTAATATTAGCTCTTTTCTTGGAATGATTCTATGGATTCTATGATCCTATGAATTAAAAGTCTCAGAAATATCAGCATGCATGTGCTCAAGAAGTGAATAGAATATTCTTACTGACTATGACACTTTCAGTAAGATCAACATAATAGCACAGCATAAATAGCCTTACTCCTTTAAAGATTCAAGCACAGAATTGCTGAAATGTAATTAAATGCTAAGTCCCTTGAAATCAATAAATATCCAGAAATGAATACCTAGTTTGCTAAGTAGAAGGCAAGTAAACTGAGGGCAATTAAGGTATTATTATCATATTTTAAAACTGAGAACTGGGAAATGATTGCTCCAAAGCAGGATATTCTGTGATTGATAAAATACAGTGGTACCTCGCAAGACGAATGCCTCACAAGACGAAAAACACACAAGACGAAAGGGTTTTTCGTTTTTTGAGTTGCTTCGCAAGACGATTTTCCCTATGGGCTTGCTTCGCAAGACGAAAACGTCTTGCGAGTTAGTTTCCTTTTTTCTTAAAACCGCTTGAAAAGGTGCAGTTGTGACTGACCGTGCTTCGCAAGACGAAAAACCGCGCAAGACGAAAAGATTCACGGAATGAATTAATTTCGTCTTGCGAGGCACCACTGTATGTGGCATGTTCAGGAAAATATTACCAGTCACAATTTTAGGAGTTAATTATTTGTTGCCAGTGCCACTGCAGAGCCCCAGATTACAAATCTAGGCCAGTGGCTTGCAGTACAGGTAAATGTAATGAAATGGTAGTTTGTAACTTTGCTGGATTATTTCAATGAGTCAGGGGCTGGGCGGGAGAAATAGGAAAGTAATCTCAAACTTTGAGACCTAGAGTTTGACATCTCCGTTAGCTGGAAGCTGGAGAGGCTGAAGTGGAAACTGTACAGTGATGCAAGAGCTGTTCATTTTTACCACTTAGCTAGTAGTGCCTGGGGAACCTGCCGGCAGCTGAAGTGTAGCAAGAGCCTCTGTTCTCAACTTGGCACTGTTCTGCCTCAGTCATGTAGCACACCAGTTACATGTATACCTTGCACATATAGTAATGGAGATTAATCCTCTTTGTTATGTGCAGGAAGGAACTAGCAGGGATAACTACAGTAGAAGCTTCAAGGTCTCCTAGTGCCTCTTACCCATTAAGCTCTCCTAGTGCCTCTTACCCATTTTTAACTGCTATAGCCCAGCCGTGCATGAGATTCCAGGAGTCTTGGCACTCAACCAGGGTTTGTGTTTCAATGGAGGGGCTGCAGAGCATTACAGCTCAAGAATGTCTGTTGTTGCTTCTCCTATAACTTCAGGAAGCAGAAGCCAGCCATGCTCCCTGGTCTCACGACGCAGCCTCTCCCAGCCAGCGCACACGGAAGACTTTACACTTCCTATTTTTCCTTCCCAGAACCTATTACCAAATGCAACTCCCTCTTCCATTTACATCATTGGCCCCGTCACCTTGGCAACCTCTGTTTCAAAAGTCTCCTGCAAAAGGCACTGTTTTGTGTGGTGACATCAAACTCCCTGTAAACCCTGGCCACCTCCCCTACAAATTCTGCTCTTGCCTTTTCCTAACTAACACCATAGCTGTCAAGTGTCCCTTATTTGAAGGGACAGTCCCTTATTCCAGCGCCATGTCCCGCTGCTGTCCCTTATTGATAGATGTCCCTTAAATGTCCCTTAAATGATGTCCCTTAAATTTCAAAGGAAGCAGCTCCTCTCCCTCCCTCCCTGCCAGCCAGGGAGGAGGGAAGCTCCAACTGTGTTGCTTGGCTGTGTTGCTCACCCAATAAGAAGTCTAAGAACGACTGGGGGTGGAGCTTGCATGCCTTGTGTGTGGCTAGTTAATGCAAGCTGAGGGGGGGTTTGAATGCTGGATGCCATTTTGTTGCACGTGCTGCTGCAAACTTTGCAGTGCAAAACCAGGCCGGGGAGCCATCTTAAGATGAGGCTGCATAGGCCTTGTGGTGCATGTGATTCAGATTCTATTCAGTTGAACCTCTGGTTACAAAGTTGGTTGGACAGTGTTCTTGAAGCTACCAGCATGAGTTTGACCAGACTGCAGGAGGACAGGAAGACTGGAGTGCCTGGAACAGGTGAGGCTGCAGGTCCCTTATTTTGGCTGCTGGTCCCTTATTTTCAAGGCTGCTAGTCCCTTATTTTCAAGTCTGTAAGTTGACAGCTATGACTAACACACAGCTGGGGGAGGGACTCCTCCCCCAGTTCTTGTCTGAGACTGAACGTCCCATGTTCTCTGTCAGGGTAATGACTCTGCCATCACCTGTTTTTGTTTTTTGCTACTTTCAGTGAAGGTAATGAGGAACAGGTGGCTGCACTGGACCCTTTCACTGCCTGCCTGCTCCAAATTGCAACCTCAGTGGCTTTTCTCCCTGTGGGAAGTTAAGTGCAGGGTTACTGTTTTCATTTTGCAGAGTTTAAGTGTGCTTAAATGCAAAGACTGCATTGCAGCAATATGTTCAACTTGCTATTCTGCTCAAAACCAATCTATTGAATTGTTTCACATTAGTTCCTACAGAGGTTGTCAGCAATCAGAAAATGAAGCTCGCTACAATTGATCTTGAGGTATGTTATTAGTATTGCTGGCTGTAATTACAGCAGGTAGAGGCAAGGGCGTAATTACTTATAATTGCTGTAATGGAAGAATTCATTTCAAGTTCCCCAGGGATTCAGCTATACAGCTGCAAATAAAACATTTCTGAATATGCTGTAAAGTGCAATTTACAATTGTGGAACTAGATGGCGACTGTGAGCTATGGCAAATTCAATGCATTTTTTCAAAACGATTTTTTTAAAAAAAGAAAAGCATTTTCACCCAAGTGATTCCACCCAAGTGAGCTGTTTGATTGTCGATTGGAGGACTCTTGACATTTCCCAATCTGTGGATCTTGTCAAGGTCACAAGGAGAGGGTTGTTCAACACTTGCACTCAAGTGATGACCAGATGAACAAGTCAATATTTCCAGGACTGCTTAGATCCTGACAATGGCAATCTACAAATATGGGGCATGACCATCATTTCAAAGGCAGAGTTGAAGTGGGAGGCAAACATTACTTTTCATAAGTAGTGAGCATGGTTTAAACACACTTTCACTCCAGTCATTATTAATGCACTTTTCCTTGCCCTGAGTTGAACTTACGTTCAGCAGTTTCACTGCAAAAAGCACATGAGAAACAGTTTCAGCTTGGGATGGAAGGATTCGTCAAAACCTGGTTTGCATCACTTTTGCATTGTGTTGAAAATGAGGGCTACTCCATCCTCTTTCTGCATTAAATGAGCAACCTTCATCCTCCAGCCCCCACCCCACCCCACCCCCACCATCCACATGAAATGATAATTATCTTTAAAACATACTTATGAGATCCTCCAAGGCCTGCCTTTTTATATATAGAGAGAGAGATAGCGGGACATGGGTGGCACTGTGGTCTAAACCACAGAGCCTAGGGCTTGCCGATCAGAAGGTCAGTGGTTCGAATCCCTGCGATGGGGTCAGCTCCTGTTGTTCGGTTCCAGCTCCTGCCAACCTAGCAGTTCGAAAGCATGTCAAAGTGCAAGTAGATAAATAGGCACAACTCCAGCGGGAAGGTAAAAGGCGTTTCCGTGCGCTGTTCTGGTTCGCCAGAAGTGGCTTAGTCATGCTGGCCACATGACCCAGAAGCTGTCTGGGGACAAACGCCAGCTCCCTCGGCCAGTAAAGCGAGATGAGCGCCGCAAGCCCGGAGTTGTCTGCAACTGGACCTAATGGTACCTTTACCTTTACATCTCTCTTTTCTCTCTCTCTCTCTCTCTCTCTCTATATATATATATATATATATGAGAGATTGCTACTCCAAGTGGCTGCTCTAACAGCTTTTCCTTGTGTGTTGAATACATCCTTAGAAGTTAACCATAGAATAAAAGAATTGTAGAGTAGGAAGGGATCCTGAGAATAATCTAACCAACCTTCTGCAATGCAGGAATCTCAACTAAAGCATCCAAGTTAGATGGCCATCCAACCTCTGCTTACAAACCTCCAATGAAGGAGAGTCCACTACCTCCCTACAGAGTTCCATTGTCAAACTGCTCTTACTGTCAAAAAGCTCTTCCTGATGTTTAGTTGGAATCTCCTTTCTTGTAACTTGAATCCACTGGCTCAAGTCCCACGCTCTAAAGCAGGAGAGAACAAGCTTGCTCCATCCTCTACGTGACAGTACCTTAGATATTTGAAGATGGCTATCATACCTCATCTAAGTCTCTTCTTTACCAGGCGAAACATACCCAATTCCTTCAACTGTTCCTCATAATGCTTGCTTTCTAAACTCTTGGTCATCTTGATTGCCCTCTCCTGTACATGTTCCAGCTTGTCAATAACCATCTTAAAATATGGTTCCCAGAACTGGCCACAGTATTCCAGGTGTGTTCTAACCAAGACAGAACAGAGTGCTGGTATTATTACTCTCCTTGATCAGGCACTCTAATTCTGTAGATGCAGCCTAGCATGCCATTCATTAGTTTTGTTGCTGCTGCATCGCATTGTTGACTCAGGTTAAGCTTGTGGTCTACTAAGACCCCTAGGTGTATTTCTTTACATTGGCAATTTGACACCTGAGGTATGTGGTTTCAGGAACCACCCTATTCCTGTGACTGTAATTTGTTTTAACAGTTTTTAATACTGAAGATTAAATTGTTGTAACTTATCTAGAGGAACCCTACTTCTATTTCTATTTCATTGTTTTATGAAAAGGACTGTTTGATTTGATTGTTGGCATTTTTCAATCTCTGTAAATAGCTTTGAGGAAACTTTGTTCCCCTCCTCCACACTTGGGGGGGGGGGGAAAGGGTGGGGAAGAGAAGAAAAGTTGCGATTTTGGAAACATTACCTGCATGCATAGCCAATGGCAGTGATAGGCTTTATGATGCCCTCCAGATGTTGTGGACTATAACTTCCTTGTCAACAGTATCTATGAATGTTTATCTTTTATCCTTGTACACAGTATATCATCCACTCTTGAGGTCCTAATATGGAATAGCAGCTAAGTAAGTATGATTTGACATTCTTGATCCCTGCTGTTTAAACATTTATTTGAAATAGCATTCAAGCATGCATCCAAGTGTGGATACAAACATCTGCACTACATTACTTTTAATGGCTTGCACTTGAATGTGTTTCTGAAAGCGCCTCCCCATTAATGGTTTTGCAAACTGAGCCAGGCCCAAAGAGGAGTGGCAGGGTGTATGGGTATGACTATAAATGGATCGGGGCAATTAACTCCCCAACATTTGCTTCCATAGAAATACATTTTAAAAATGCATTGTAAGTGTATTAAAAGCAATGTTTTAGTATTAATAATTGAAACTGTTAATTTAAATTGTATGTTGAAAGAAATACTACACAATGACAAAAGGACATCACGGAGATAGTGATACCAAATCCAAACTGCAATGTTATTATTAACTTCTTCTCTCTCAACAATATTAAAGATTTCATTTAATTTCATATTATCTGGCTAGAAAGAGAAAGAGAGAGAGATTTCAGTAGTTTGTACTGTTGTTCGTGTCATGAAATCCTACTCAATATTGATCCAAAGCAGAACTCCAAAGTATAGTTAGCAGAGTAAAACTTAAACATGTTTCAGGAGTCCCAAAAATAGACCAGAGGCAATTGAATTTCATCCAGCAGAGCTTACTGCTACTGAAGGCAAATGAGCATAATGGTCACAAATCCAGTACATTCAGGATTGGCACTGTCCATAAGAAATCCACTTGCAGCAGACTTAACTTAAACTTACAATAACTTATAATAAGACTAAACCTTAACACTATACACAGAACATCACACCAGAAGGAAGAGAGAGAGGAAGTGAAACCCAGGCTTCTTCTGGCCTTACTTTTATAGTCAGCATAACCTTGACAGAAGAGATAAGAGAACCAGTTTAATTCAGCTGTACTCAGCTTCTCTGAAGGAATAACCCAAACATCACGAACCTTCTGTTTGTTTCTTTCACACAGAGAAGCTTCCAGAACCCTCTTTACATCAGATCAATACTTTCTGCACTAAGAAATGCAAACCGACAGTTTAGGCATTTTCAGTGGTCTCGAGCCTGGCTCAAAACCGTAGCAGCATAAGAACATAGGAGGAGCCCTGCTAGATTGGGCCAAAGGCCCATCTAGTCTGGCATCCCGTTGTCACAGTGGTCAACCAGATGCCTATGGAGAACCCGCAAGCAGGACCTGTGTGAAGCAGCCATCTCCCTATGTGCGATTCCCAGGAACTGGTATTTAGGGTAGGGTAACAAGTAGTTAGGGGTAGGGAAGGGTGAAAGCTGACGTGGTGCAAGCTATCTGCAGGATATCACCTGTTCCATTCAAAGATATCACTGGATCCACAACAGGGCCTGGTTGGACTTGCATTTCAGCTCAGAATAAGCCAAACTATTTCCCACAATTCTAAGCCTGAGCCCACCGTTTGCAATATCATTTCACTTGCTATTTAGAGCAGCGAGAAGTATGCCAGGCTTTGTTTGCAGTATCCCGTTATGTAACATGGTTCAGTGTGGGGAAAGTCTGAAAATGTTATCTCCTGTGATTTCTAACCATGCCTAAAGATAATAACGTTATTCAAGTGTTCTTGAAATTTGGAAATGCAATAGTAGGAGGGGGGTGTAGGCATGAGTGTGTGTGTTGGAAGGCGCTGCCTGAAGCAGAAAGCTGTCTGTATTTATGGGGGCTCCCCACATTGGGACCTAAGAATTTGCCTTCTATCTCAGTATTGTCTATGCTGACTGGTAGTGGCTCTCCAGAGTTTCAGGCAATCTACTCTCCCAGCCAGGGGTGCCAACTTGAATAAAATAGGGAGGGCAGGTAAGCCTAGCCCTGCATAATCAACCACAAGATGCAGGCACACACACACAATTTGGATGGCAAATGTCCATCAACTTGGGGGGCCTGTGGCCTCCTCAAATATTTTATTGGGGGGAATCGAAGGGACCTCAGCCACTAGGAGTTGGCTCCTATGCTTTCAGTCCTACCTACAGATGTCAGGGGTTGAACCCGGAAAGCTACATTTCCAAGCTCTTGTGATGCCAAGAATGTTATCGTAACCCAGGTGTCAGAAAAACTGAAAACGATCCTTGAAGAGACGCCTGATCCTGCTTAAATTAAAGAGCTATTCACTGAATTTACATCCTGAAAGTTGTGTCAAACATTCCCAATTCTACCTGCCCAAGGGACTTCCACTTGTGCAACAGGACATCCCTCCCACATGTTTTCATCATGTAGTGTGATCCATGAAACTGGTGGGGAAGTTACAGCAGGAAACTCTCCATTTTTCAAGTTGTAAATATATTTTTTTCTGGAAGCAATTAACATGGAAATGAGGGCTACTTTCCTGCTAGATTCCATTAGATTTCCGGAAGAGGCTTTTACGATGTGTGAAATATCACATAAAATGCAGAAATTATCAGGTAAGGAAATATTAGGAAAATGGAACAAAGTGCTGTCTGAATGCAGCCTTAGTTGGATTCACCTCCAATGAATACTTATCACCCCAACATAAAAGAAGTTGTTGTCAGGTTTTGGTCATCTCCGGGGGGAAATTGTGTCTCTGTCCCATCACATTCTTAAACTGAGGCCTGTAGTTAAGTGTTGATGATGCCAATGGGAGCTATAAATAGCAGCAGCCAGATCCAAGCATCTTCCAGAAGGGGAAAAATAATTTTTAAGCAAGCATTATTGGTTGAGATTGCAGTTCTTAACGTCATTGTGTTCTTCATCATTGTAGGCAGCTGGAGGTCAATGTCCAGTGCACCTTAGTGCACTGAACAATCAGAAGAACTGAAATGCTTCTTGTAGAAACACCTCCCTCTAGGAATGGAATCATCTTACTCTGCAACATAACCCAAGCACTTTGTCTGCAAAGGTCAGAAGGTCTGTAGCTGATAGTATCCAAATTCATGTGTGTACCAAGATGCCAAAAATGTGTTGGAAAGAGTAGTCATTTCAAGCATAGGATGCAATTGAAAACTGCTTTTAGGCATACCTATGAAAGAGTGGGGGAAATTAAGTGCATTTGTATGATTGTATTTATTTTAGTTATCCTGGAGGAGTTGGAAGTTCAGGATATTTGCTATAGTTTTTAATAATCATGTAATCATTACTGTGAAGCTTTAATTCAGGGGGGTTCGGGTTGTTGATATTGTTTTTTACACTAACAATTTATATTCCAAAACTTTTTGGTCCATAATGCATTTACTCCTTCCTCAAGGAACGATAGGATTTGGATTAGACTCAAAGCATATGAGTGAGAAATTAATGGCCATTAATTTTGAGACTGGCCTTCTGGGTTTGTGGGGCCTGTTTGCTAGGTAAGGATCACCTTTGGGGATCACCTTTGACTTCCACACAGAGTTGTGGGGCCCCACGAGTGGGTGGGTCACAAAGACCTACCTACCCACTTTTTGGTGTGAGGCTGAAATAAAACCAGTGGAACGAAGGGCTTCTTATGCAGCAGGATTGGCCTCACCTGATTGGCTAACATCTAAGTTCCCACACAGCCACAGCACAGTTAATTTCCATAAATTTAAATAAACATGAGCCAATGTTTATTCCAACACTTCTTGTGTCACTTCTCTTTATTTCATGGCTGCAGTCCAATTAAGAAAACATTTAAAAGCATTAAAAATATGTAGCAATTTCAAGGGAAGTTAAAATAATGTTTGATGAGATTAATTAAATTTATCCAGGGAATTTAATGGATGTCTAGAAAGAACATTACACCATACAAGATAGATATTCCCAGGGCATGCCAACACAACCTTTATTTAAGGGATGGAATGCACTGGTCCAGTAAATAAAACAATTCAACTTGGATTTGAACCAATTGGCTTCAAGCTCAAATCCAGCCTCAGCAAAGGAGTCACTGGGGATGTCTACAACAAATCACTTATATGTGAACAAGGAAATGATACAATTCCCCAAAGTGAAAAACCAACTCAATGAATAACATTTATCTGCAAATATGTATTATATGGGCAAAATCCAACATTGTGTGTGTATGTGTGTGGATTTCTACTTGCACAATGGGACTCCACCTTCCTCTCAGCTCTCTTGGCACCTTCTGCACACACACACAAAATCTCCTGCAGATATTCCACAAACACTTTGGAGAAGATTTTGTGGTTGTGCTAGGAACTGCAGCTGGGAGGAGGGGAAGGAAAAATCCCATGGTGGCTCAATTCATTTGATCCATTACACCAGGGGCTACTTCTGCTAGTGCAGTTCCTGAGAGCTCAGCATGGTGAAAGCAATCTAAAGGCAATGTAACTGAGTGAGGAGTCTGGCTCAATCAGTTTATTTCCATCCCAATAAACAGCTCAAGATAAAGTACAACTTGCAGCCCTTTAACTCTGTTTGACAACAAATTAGTTTCAGATCAAGAGCTCTTGCTCTGTCTCAAAATACATTCTTCATTTCACAAATTATTCATCTTGCCACAAGTTCTTAACTAACAGAACAACATTTTTTTAAAAAAGGGAAAAGAAACCCTGCTTTACACAAGTTGTCCGTTTTAAGACACCATTATAGAAAAGTCCCTGTGCGGCTTCTTCATAAGGGGTAATCCATTTTGCCTCGCTAATTAAGGAGATGTCATGATCACCTATATAGACTAGATATTGAAAAAAGCAAAGGAGTTTGCTTTTAATTAGACAGCTTTTCCCCTTGGTGCAGATCATATCTTTTACCCCCTAGATTCTAAAGGTATGTCTGCACAGCCATTTTGAGTGTGGCTCTTGTGGAATTGATGTCTTGCTGCTGCCCCAAGCTTGATAGAAAGAACGGTCTAATATAGGCCCCACATGCCACTTGAAACATTCATGGTTCCCCCCAAAAGGATCCTGGGATCTACAGTTTGTTAAGCGTACCTCAAGTTGTTGGGAGACCCCTATTTCCCTCACAGAGCTACCATTACGAGAGTGGTTTAACAACCAATCTGGGAACACACACACACACTGCACAAACCTTGAATGCTCCCCAAATCTTCTCTGGAGAGCTAGAACCCTTAGAACAAATTTGGGGGCGGGATGCAGGGAGAGGGAAGTCCCATTGCACAAGCACTGATGGGATGGGTACTTAGCACCACACTGGAAACAAGCTGCTGTCTGGATCCAATCCAAATAAATTAAATATAACCTGAGTTGGCCTTAATGAAATGAAAGAGGCAGCCAGAAGAACAATGCCCAAACCCCTGAAAACCTAAAGCACATGAAACAAATTGCTTCTGCCTCTGCCATTTTAATTGGCAAATTGGTGTCCGTTCTGTTGGCGCATTTAAAGTCCTCCTCTTCAGTTAAATAATTGATGTGGTATTGAAATGTGTCATACATCATGTCCTGAAAGAGAATTAATTGGCTTTAAGATTCCTGTGCCAGCTAACAAGGCCTCAAGGGAATTTTCTTTTCCCAAGAAAACAAGGCTTGGGGTCAGCAATCAAACCAAAAGAAGGCACAGAAATACTTGGAAGGCTGCCGTTTCATAATGAGTTTTGATTGTAAAATGCACACACAGATTCAAATGTCAGAAACCAGCAATGAAAGAGCTTTTTTAAAAAAACCAGACTTTAGAAGTTAGAAAGTAAATTTTAATCAGCACTATTTATATGTGAATCATCTGCTCTCTTTTAAAAAAAACAAAAACGTAGAAACATAAGACAAGCCTGCAGGATCAGGCCAATGGCCCATCTGGATGTTGATATTCCTAGGTGTTGATATTCCTGCATTGCAGGGGTTTGAACCAGGTGACTCTTCCAACTCTACAATTCTATGATTCTAGGATCCTGTTCTCACAGAGAATGACCAGCTGCCTGCGAGTAGCCTGTAAGCCCACCTGCCATTCCTAGCAACTGGTATTCAGATGTCCGATGCCTCTGACAATGGAGGTAGATTGTAGCCATTGTGGCTAGTGGAAATTGATAGCCCTCTCCTGCATGAGTTTGTCTAATCTTCCTTTAAAGTCCTCCAGGTTGGTTGCCATCACCGCCTCCTGTGGGAGTGAGTTCCATAGTTTAAGTACGTGCTGTGGGAAGAAGCACTTTCTTTGATCTGTTCTGAATCTTCCAACATTCAGCTTTCTTTGATGTCCACGAATTTTAGTGTTAATCCAGAGGAAGAAAAACTCCACTTTCTCCCTTCCATGGACTTCTGCTATGCCACCTTTAACTTGCCTTTTCTCTAAAGTAGAGAGTCTCAAAAGCTGCCATTTTCCTCATACAGTGGTACCTCGGGTTACATACGCTTCCGGTTACATACGCTTCCGGTTACAGGCTCCGCTAACCCAGAAATAGTACCTCGGGTTAAGAACTTTGCTTCAGGATGAGAACAGAAATGGCGCCGCCGCGGTGTGGCAGCAGCGGGAGGCCCCATTAGCTGAAGTGGTGCTTCAGGTTTAGAACAGTTTCAGGTTAAGAATGGACCTCTGGAACGAATTAAGTACGTAACCAGAGGTACCACTGGGAAGTTGCTTTGCTTCCTTTATCACTTTAGCTGCCCTTTTCTGAACCTATTCCAACACGACAACATCCTTTTAAAGGTGAAGTGAGCAGAACTGTACACAATATTCCAAATGTGGTTGCACCATTGATTTGTATAAAACATTATGTTATCGGCAGTTTTATTTTCAATTCCTTTCCTACTAATCCCTAGCATGAAGTTTTCCTGTTTCACAGTTGCTGCCCACTAGGTTGACGTCTTCATTGAGCTATCTACTATGACTCCAAGGACTCTTTCCTGACCCTATGAGTGTATATGCCACTTGTTTATGCTGAATTGCATTTGCCATTTTACCACCCTTTCACTGCAGGGGGCACCAAAACAATGAGTGCAAGAGGTGGGGAGATGCTGAAATTTAGTGTTGCACAGGCCACTGCTGAAATTTGAAAGCCCAAATCTTTCAAAGCCTCTCACATTCCTCTCACTAACTCTATTGCTATTTTCAGTTGTTATTCTGTATAGCACTCAGTTCTACAAGGGATTTCAGTTTGCTACTAGGATATAAGAAACAAGCACTCTTACCTGATCTGTCATGGTATTTCTCTGCACCAAATGTTCAGGTTTCCTGAGCACCCTTAACAAACTACGGCATTGGGGAAAGTCATGACTCTTCATGGTGCTTTAAATGGACTCCCTTGGAAGGTTGTGGACTCTCCTTCATTGGAGGTTTTTAAACAGAGGTCGGGTGGTCATCTGCCATGGATGCTTTAGTTAAGATTCCTGCATAGCAGGGAGTTGGACCAGATGACCCTGGGACTCCTTTCAACTCTACAATTCTCTATGATTGTATGATTCTATAAATGTATGTGATCAATAGTCTTAAATGAATGGCAGAGAAGCCCTCTGAGGACCAGTGCAAATGACCATTCTGCATCTTTTTTCTGTCCCAGCACTGATGGCAGACAGATAATCTGGCTCATCTCTCATGAGTGACCCAGCAGCTTTCCAAGCTAACATAAACTTTCTCAGTGCTCCGCTTAATAAAATCTCAGCAAGGTAAACTTACTACTATCAGTTTAACATTTATAATAAAATAATTTCCTTTATTGACTTTTATTCAATTACTTTCATTCTGGGAGTCAACAGCTGGAGTTCTTCTTTTACCAAAGATAATAACATTTTGCCTCCCCTTCATTGCATGAAAACCCAATTGCTTTTGCAGATTTACAAAACTGTTGAAACCCAGAAATTGCTATGATCATTTAGAAGCAACAATAGCACTGTGTCTGTGTCTTCATCCATGGCTTTATGAGAAAGAGAAACATCTTTGCAACAGCTATGCAGAAAGACAGACTTTTTTTAAAATCTCCGAGCACAATTGGTCTCATGCATTGATAAAGGCTATGTACACACTATACATTTAAAACACATCCTTTCCCACCATAGAATACTGAGAACTGTTGTACAGGTAGAATTTCCAGCCATAACCCTCTCCACCACCTTCTCCAGAAAGGGTTGTTGGTACCTGGGGCGGGGGTTTCCCTTGGGGGTGGTTGGTATTAAATATTGTGCATAATTCTGAATATAATTAGTTGGGATTTCATTCATATATATATATATATATATATATATATATATATATATATATATATGAATGAATGAAAAAAGAAACTCTGACAATGCACAAATGGCTTGGGGATACGCTGGATTGGGTTGGAAATGCCACTGTTTCTGTATTTAAAGATTCCTCCTCCATTCCTAGATGTAGCTTGAACCTCTTTGTTGAAAATATTTATAAATGCATGCCTTGATTAACTCTAGAGATGTTGCTAGCGATGACAATTACTATAGGGAGGGGGGAGTTTCTTTTGTAAAACATGCACATTTAGTTAATAATAATTAATTGCTCCGAAAGAAAGACTGTTTCAAAGGCACAGCGATTAACATACATTGTTTCCAAATGTTATTTGCTTGTTCAAATCTGTTAACAGAAAACAGATGGTATGGATAATTCATTGTCTAGCATAGTGTGCTCAATCTATTGTCTTTGCCTATCGCTGTAATCTTCAGTCAAGATATATTTATTGCAGTCCCATCAGCAGGCGAAAAATTAGTAGGAGAGACTGGGATGACCTTGGGTTAGGAGGTAATGGCACCCAAGCAGCAACAGCTCATTGGTTTTGGCCCTGAGGACTCATTGCACAACTAGTATCTTCATGCCGTCATGCTGGTAGTATAACCTTTGCTGACAAAGGAGTACATTATGATACAATCCTGTACCATCAGGTGCCCCCTGACCTTACCACAGCACAACTCTGCTAGACAATGGTTGCTGTTCTGTTGTGGTGGGGATCTAGGAAATTTGGTGCAGAGAAATAAAGTTTGGCAGTATTCTCAAGCCACCACCAACAAAAAAGTACAGCAATTGCTATTGCTTCTCTGTTGACCTTACCTGCAGCCTACTCTGAAAAGTCATTTCCGACCTAGACCAATGCTTTGGGGGGGGGGGACTCGTGGCCCTCTAGATGTTGCTGGACTCCATCAGTGCCACCCAGAATGGCCAGTGGTCAGAGCTGATGGTATTTGTAGCCCAATAATATCTGGAGAGCCACAAGTTCCCCATCCCTGTCCTAGACATAGTGTACAGGACCAAAGTAGTTAGAGGAAGAGTAGTGGAAGCCAAGTGTACAAATTGTGGAAATCCATTAAGAAATCTTCCCCAACCAGGTGCCCTCCAGATGTTTTTGATTACAACTCCCACCATCTCTGATCCTTGGTGCTGCTGACTAGGGCTGCTGGGAGTTGCAGTCCAAAAATGTCTGCAGGAAGGTGATGAACTTTATTCCTCTCTCTTGCTTCTCTTCTATTTATTTTCGTTAGATTAACTGGGTTTTCATTGTATATTATGTTGAAAACTCTCAATAACATTAACTAAAACAAAAACGTCTGCAGGACACCAAGTTGGGGAAGACTGCATTAGGGGAAATGGTGGTGTGTTGTTGTTTTTTATCATGTTTGCGTCCTGCCTTTCTTCCATTATAGAACTCAAGGGGGACATTCAAAGGATGCCCAAGCAGTCTCTCATTCAGGCACTCTTAGCTTCAGTGAGGTTGCTGCACCATCTGTCTTCAGACTGAAAGAACCAAAAGCCTGTCTTGCCCAGCATTCTGTTTTCACAGTGGCCAAGCAGATGCCTTCAGGAAGACCACAAGAAGGACATGAGCACAATGGTACCCTGATATTCAGTTACATTCCTAAAGCGAAAAAGAAGGATCATTAAAAAAAAATGGTGACAGATGAATGGGCACCACCTTTTCCTCGTTCTTTTCCATAGGAAAGAATCATGCACAACTGGTGGATTTATCGACACTGAAAGCCTTTGTTATCTTAACCACGATTCCCAGTTTGGGGCACAACACACCCACCATTGCTCTTATGCAAGTACCATAATGGATGTTCATGTTTTAGTGCTTACACACCTCCCATTTGTTATCAGAGGCTTGCAGCAGTGAAGGTGTTGGCATGCTGAACACTTGAAACTCTTGACATAGGAGTTGCCTAAAGGAAATTTAAATAGGGAAGATCGTGTCAGAGAAGGTCCTCACTAACAACAGTGGTCTCTTCTGATTAAAAGAAAAATGCCAACACCATGTAAACTGAAAACGCAACCGTCTCTTGCTCATGGAGACAAGATATAAATAATCATTCTTGCCTTTATAGTTCTAGCAGGCACTTTCTCTGGGTCTGTCCTCAGTGTTGCATCAATTATGTAAAGCCTCTCTATAGTTTCAGGACAAAGCAGTCCTTGCTAGTTATGATTGTACCTCTTATAGGCACTGATAATCAGGAGGGAGAAAAAACAAGCGGCTTAAAATCATGAGCTGTCAAAATGTCAAGGAACATGCTGAAACATGTCAACTCTCCTTTTTCTTTCCCCTCTATAAACTAGGGGGGGGGACCCTAGAAGGGAAGAGCAATCTATAAACAACAGCATCTTCTTAATGCTTCACAACAAGTATCCAAACTAATAAATGCTGCTGATTTTGACTGCAGTGCAAAAGCATGCCAGAATTTCAGTGGGTTGGAAAAATAATAATCTTAATTCAGACTCTTTGAAATTATCATGGCCTTCTATTCTATCAACTATATGAAGGTCTAGCTGAGTGACTGATTACACAATAGTGAAAATTTCATTGAAGAGGTAGCAATGTAATCCTTAAAATGTGGACTTAACCATGACCCAACCAGAGTCATCCAATAGAGGCATATGCCATGAATGTGAAACTTGTGATCCTCCAGAGGTTATTAGACTCCCAACACTCATCAGCTCCGGCCCACATGACCAATGGTCAGGGATGGTAAAAGCAATAGTTCAGCAACATCTGAAGGGCCACAGGTTCCCTGTCTCTACAACCTAAACATATCCCTCAGCAAATATTCCATATAAACTATGACTTTTACACGGACAGGAACAAAAAGTATAAGATAAAGGACATTGAGAGCCAGTGTGGTGTAGTGGTTAAGAGCAGCAGACTCGTAATCTGGTGAACTGGGTTCGTGTCTCCGCTCCTCCACATATAGCTGCTGGGTGACCTTGGGCTAGTCACACTTCTCTGAAGTCTCTCAGTCTCACTCACCTCACAGAGTGTTTGTTGTGGGGGAGGAAGGGAAAGGAGAATGTTAGCTGCTTTGAGACTCCTTCCTGTAGTGATAAAGCGGGATATCAAATCCAAACTCTTCTTCTCTTCTTCTTTCCAATATTTATTTCAATAGATGTTTATGTCATTTCACAATTGGTTTAATTTTTGATAGCACTCATGAGACCTCTGACCAAGGTTTGGTAAACCAGTGTATGTAGGACCCAGTTCTTCCCTCAGCTAGGCCTTAACTTAGCAGCCTTATGGCAGGCTCTTCTGGCCAACCTTTTCTGGTCTGGCATCAGGAGCACAAGCCTGATATGACTTCTTTCTTATGAGTAGAGGGTAGGGTGTTGGCTTGCAACCATGCTCCCACTCATATCCATTGTGTACATATGCCTTGTGTGTAGTGAAAATTGTTCTGCTAAGCATTGTGCTTCTTAAGGAATATTTACCATGACTCCCCCATCTCCTGATGCCAAAGGACGTCTCAGCTTTGCTACTGTACTGGACAGTGTCTCTCATTTTGGCAATCCTTTATCTGGCAAGTCTTCTCTAGATAATGCAGAGGGTGCAGAGACCACTTTTAAAGAACATAACGCACGAGCCCTGACTCCACACACCCCTTTGTTTTTCCGCCAAACTCCACTTTCTAACACGAACTTCTGCTATAAGTTAATTAGGGCCTTTTGCAAATGAATATTCCTTTTATATTTAGCACACTCTGCAAAGGGGAAGGGTATATAATTAAGACGTTCCACTGGCAAGGCTCTGCAGACTGCACGCAAGGAAAAACAGATGGCGGAGAATGGAGGGAAGTATCCCCGTTGTAGAGAGAGAAGGCAAAAGAAAGCCCTGGGCCTTTGTGCAGGATCATTTTGTTGCAGAATAAAATATGGGAATCTATTTTCCGTTTCTTGAGCACAGTCCACACAACTTCCCCAGAGGGAACAATTTTGTTGTGAGGATATGGCATATGCTGAGCACTCAACCTGCAATGTTTTGGACCTTGGAAAACAAAGCACACTCCAGATAGCACAACTTAAAGGCTATCATGATTTGTTATGGATGTGATGTGGTTGTGCACACTCATGGGCCCATAACAGTTTGTGACAGGATTAGTGATGAGTAATGAAGATGACTCCCAATTCTACCCAGGCCATTTTGTGAACATTTCATTATCAAAACCACCTACATTTCATTATTTAGAAAAATTCTAGATCACTAAGTAGAAGGCATAAATTCATTAAACACATCCTGCAAACAAAAACAGTAAAATACAGAGGCAGGGGTGAAAACAACCTTAGGGGGTCAGGAATTTCAATAGAAGATCTTTTCAGGATGTACCTGAAAAAGAAAAAAGTATGATGTCTTACAAATTGTAGATAGAAGGTTCCAGACTACAGAAGGAACTGTGGAAAATGATTGGCGAAGTTAGATATACTTTAAGAAGATTTATTGTCAGATGATTTGAGGGGTTTTTTTTGTTAATTTGAATTTTTTGTAACAATTGATGTAAATGTATGGTTTTTTCTTGGTTTGTTGGTGTCTAAGCACAATAATAGTAACAACAACAACAACAACAACAATAATGCTTGCTTCTGAATCTCTACCCTACAGCAATCTATGGTGTGTCTGTGTGTGTGTGTGTGTGTGTGTGCGTGCGTGTGTGTGTGTGAGATATTATTGAAAGGATTTTCCCAAAATGAGTGCTAAACATCCACTAGATATCCAGAAGTGGCTTATGTCACATAAAGCTTAAATATACTTCAGAAATTAATAGGGAAATGGCAGGGAAACAGAATAAACCACCATGTTACAAGAAAGGAGATTATAACTCAATATCAGGAAGAACTTTCTGACAGTAAGAGCTGTTCAACAGTGTAATAGAGTCTCAAGTAAGGCGGTGAACTCTACTTCATCAGAGGTCTCTTCTAGCTCTACAATTCTGAATCTATGTGAATGCAGCCATAGATATTATAAAAATAGAAAATGGGGAAAATGTTATTTTTGTAGTTGCCTTGCTAATTTTGGAACACAATGGGGTAGAGAGCCGGGGAAGAAATAATCCACAGTAGTCAAGAAAAGCACAAACTATTGTTTCTGCTACAAATACAACAGCAATGGCTAGATCTAAGAAAGGCAGAAAAAGAAGCCGCCACACTTGTGAAAACACTGTTTTAGAAAACCATAAACATAAAGGGAAAGCACAAAGGGGAGGAAAACAACATCAGGAAAGCATTGATTCACCTGTACTGTGCCAGAGGGGTTGTTTGCAAGCAGAAAAAAGAGAGAGATGTACAGATTGCACAGTCAAGGCAGTAGCTCCCCAGAGAATATAGTAGATCTCAACCACGAATCATAATTCAAAGAGTAGATTATTAAAGAAACAATTGCTACACAAGCATCACATTATTGTGTGAGATATAATTCATGGACAGGCAAATAACTCATTGCTGAGAACTCCTTTATACAGACTTAGCAATCAACAACAGCAGAAAATCGTAAATTAGCTGAAGAAGCAAATTTAAAGGCAGACCAAAACAAAAAGAGGATAGAGGAAGTAAGAGGAGAAGTAAGACCACTGAGCAGACAGCTTAATGAACAGCAAGCCTACCTGTCCATGGCAGAACTGAAAAATCGGGAAAGCAACCTTAGGATCAGGAATATACCAGAACTTGAGAAAGAAGATTTGATCAGCTACTTGACGGCAGAAATATCAAAGTTCTGGGGTATTGCAGAAGACAAGGACTTTAAAATTGTCACCGCCTTCAGGCTGGGAAGAGTAGCAAAGAAGGACAAACCAAGAGATTGCTTGGTCATTTTGAGATCTAAGCAAGAAAAAGATAATATACTCGGCCTTCATTTTAAAAATACATTGGTGATTCAGGGAAGGACTGCAGAAATCTTCAGAGACATACCGAAACAGCTGTTGGATTTAAGAATTGTATATAAAGACCTCGCAAGCCTACTGAGAAACAACACAATCCCTTATAGGTGGGAATTCCCTCAAGGACTATCTTTCAGCATCAAAGGGAAAAAAGTGAGAATTAGATCAGCAGAAGACCAAGAAAATTTTTTGAACGACTACGGGGAGGACCTTCAGAAAGGAGTAGCAGGTGCCTGGCCACCACCTCCGCCTGGTGCAATACCTCCAGATCTTGACGGCAAGAAAGACACTCCTACTGGCTAACAATTTGATTCAAGATGTCTCTGCAGCTATTTAGCTGGAACATTCATGGTGCAAATTCCCCTGAGAAAAGGAAAAAGATTTTTCACATATTGAGAAAGGAACAATTGGACATCATATGCCTACAAGAAACACATGTGACTAGGCTCCATAGGAGAGTTTTAATTAACAAAAGATTAGGCCAAGAATTTGTTTCCTTAGACA
This sequence comes from Podarcis melisellensis, assembly GCF_964234715.1. Taxonomy (NCBI): domain Eukaryota; kingdom Metazoa; phylum Chordata; class Lepidosauria; order Squamata; family Lacertidae; genus Podarcis; species Podarcis melisellensis. The sequence goes on from NC_138538.1 coordinate 35,991,441, forward strand.
AAGTTAAGAAAAGAGGAGTAGTGATTTATGCAAAAGAGAACCTAGCACCAAAGTTGATATTTAAAGATGAACAATGAAGAATTTTGGCGATTGAAATCCAAACACAAGGAGAAAAATTTCTGATAGTAGGAGTATATGCACCAAATGAGGGGAAATCGGAATTTTATAAAAAGCTGCATGAGATAATGTTGGATCATATAGACTACACCAACATCATTTTGATGGGAGATATGAATGGAGTCGTCTCTACACATATGGACAAGTCACAAAACCAAAATCTGACTAAAGATGGCAGACTACCTAAATCTTTTTTTGAACTGACAGACAATATGGACTTGATCGACATTTGGAGGACCAAAAACCCACTAGGTAAAGAAGGGACTTTCTTTTCTGAGGCTCACCTATCATGGACAAGAATTGACCAAATTTGGATAACTAGAGGGCTGGCCCCTAAGACAAAAAAAATAGAGATCTGCCCTAAAACTTGCTCCGACCATAACGCATTGAAAATGGATCTGAGACTTGTGCCAGCTGGATCCTTCAGATGGAGAATGAATGACACTTTGTTTAGAGATCAGGAGATTGTGAAGAAGGCCCCAAAAACGTTGAAGGATTATTTTGAAATCAATATGAATACCCCGGTGGACAAGAGAACAATCTGGGACGCAAGCAAAGCTGTAATGAGGGGGTTTCTGATTCAACAAAATTCTATTAAGAAAAAACTCTGGAATGGGAAAAGAGATAAGATTTTAGAGAAGATACGAGAGGGTGAAAAAAGACTTAGACTTAACCCAAAGTCAAAAGAAGTGTTAAGAGAAATTAAGTTCCATCAAGCACAATACGCCAAATTGATAAATCAAGAAGTAGAATGGAAAATTAAACAAATGAAACAAAGATCTTTTGAATCAGCAAACAAATGTGGAAAACTATTAGCATGGCAGCTGAAAAAGAGACACAAATTGAATTCTATTACCAACTTGGAGGTTGATGGAGAAAGTATTCAGAAACCAGAAGAAATTAGAAAGTGTTTCCAGAGATATTTCAAAAAACTGTTTACTCAAGGTCCACAGGCGGAGGAGGAGATTATTCAATTTTTAAAAAGTAATGGATTGAAAAAATTATCCCAAGATAAACAAACAACCCTGAATTACAGAATAACACAGCAGGAAATAGAAAGTGCCATTCAGAACATGCAATTGGGGAAATCCCCAGGCCCAGATGGACTCACCTCCAAATATTATAAGGTTTTAAAAGATTATTTGATTCAACCATTAGTGGAGGTGTATAACCAAATTATGGAGGGGAAGGGGGCTCCGGAATCGTGGAAAGAAGCATTCATCACTTTGATACCAAAATTGGAATCTGAAAAGACTCAACTCAAGAATTATCGTCCTATTTCACTCCTGAATGTGGATTACAAAATTTTTGCTGACATTCTGGCAAGTAGATTTAAAAAAGTTCTGAATGAAGTAATTCATAAAGACCAAGCAGGCTTTCTCCCTGGTAGACATTTGTCTGACAACACTAGGAACATTATAGATGTTTTGGAGCTATTGCAGACAAATATGAACACAAGAGCTGTATTAATTTTTATAGATGCAGAGAAGGCCTTTGACAATATATCTTGGAAATTTATGAAGAGAAATTTGGAAGGGATGGGAGTGGGAGGGGCGTTTCAAAATGGTATAGAAGCAATCTATTCAGAGCAAAAAGCTAAATTGATAGTGAATAATGTGTGACAGAAGAGTTCAGAATTGAAAAAGGAACACAACAGGGGTGCCCCCTATCACCCCTGCTATTTATTTCGGTCCTGGAGGTACTGCTGAACTTGATTAGGAAGGATCGGGAGGTACAAGGAATACAGGTCGGAGGTAAACAATACAAGTTGAAGGCCTTTGCAGATGATTTGGTTTTAACACTACAGGAGCCAGAATCTAGTACTAAAAGAGCTTTAGAATTAATTTATGAGTTTGGTCAGGTGGCAGGATTCAAGTTGAACAAACAAAAAACAAAGGTTTTGGCGAAAAATCTGACTTCTTTAGAAATAGATGAGTTTCAGAAAGAAACGGAGTTAACGGTGGCTAAAAAAGTGAAATACCTGGGGGTGAACTTGACGGGGAAAAATTTGAACTTATTTAAAGATAATTATGAAAAATGCTGGATTGAAATTAAAAAGGATTTAGAAATCTGGTCAAGATTAAAACTTACCTTGTTGGGAAGAATTGCAGCTGTAAAGATGAATGTATTGCCAAAGATTTTATTCTTGTTCCAAACCCTGCAGATCGTGGATAGAGTGGAGTGTTTTGGAAAGTGGCAGAAGGACATTACGAAATTTGTCTGGCAGGGCAAAAGGCCCCGGATAAAACTTAAAATACTAACAGATGCTAAAGAAAGAGGGGGGTTTGCCCTGCCGGACTTAAGGTTATACTATGAGGCAGCATCCTTCTGCTGGCTGAAGGATTGGTTTCTACTAGAAAACACTGGTGTCCTAGATCTGGAAGGGTTTAACAATGCTTTTGGATGGCATGCATATTTGTGGTACGACAAGGTAAAGGTACATAAATTATTCAAGAGCCATATTGTCAGGAAAGCTTTGTTTAATGTCTGGACTAAATACAAGGACTTACTTGAAAATAAGACGCCGAGGTGGTTGTCACCAACGGAGGCGAAGACCACCAAAGGACTTAACATGGAGAGTGGTTGGGCTAAATATTGTGAGATAATAGAAAAAGTTGGAGATAATTGGAAGCTGCAGAGTTTAGAAAAAATAAAGGACAAGGTGCGAGACTGGTTTCTCTATGCCCAAATTCAAGAGATGTTTAAAAAAGATAAAAAGATTGGTTTCCAGGTGGAAAAATCAAAATTAGAGACAGAACTACTTGAACCTAAGACGAAAGTGCTCTCAAGAATGTATAACTTGCTGCTTAAATGGAACACACAAGATGAGTTAGTTAAATCAGCTATGATTAAATGGGCTCAAGACATTGGTTACAACATCATGTTTGAAGACTGGGAAAGGTTATGGAACACCGATATGAAATTCACGGCATGTAGTGCCTTGAAAGAAAACATTATGAAAATGATATATAGGTGGTACATGACCCCAGTCAAACTTGCAAAGATTTATCATTTGTCTGATAAAAGGTGTTGGAAGTGTAAGGAAGCTGAAGGAACGTTCTTTCACCTCTGGTGGACATGCCCGAAGGTGAAGGCATTCTGGGAAATGGTTTATAACGAGTTGAAAAAGGTATTTAAGTATACCTTTACTAAGAAACCAGAGGCCTTCCTCCTGGGCATTGTGGGCCAGAGAGTGACAAAGAAGGATAGAACTTTCTTTTTATATGCAACTACAGCAGCAAGAATTCTTTTAGCTAAATATTGGAAGGTACAGGAGCTACCCACGCTGGAAGAGTGGCATACGCAGCTGATGGACTATATGGAACTGGCCGAAATGACTGGCAGAATCCGAGACCTGGGAGAAGAGGCAGTGGAAGAGGACTGGAAAAAATTTAAGGACTATTTACAAAAACATTATAAGTTATGTGAATGTTGAGAATTTGTTAAGTTTTTAGACAACAAGCTTCAGATTCCAAATTTTTGATATTGCTGGAATTTAAGTTCTGATTGTGAAATGACTAAAGTCTAGGGTAAAGTTTCTATATTGAGGACTGTTGGAATTGTGAACTAATAATATTTCCCCTAAACCTAATATACAATTGAGGAAAGTACAAAAACACAGGAAACAAGGTATTAATTTGCTGTAACTTTATTTTATTGAAAAAGATGCAGGGGATGGAAGATGTGGGGAAGTCCAGTAGATCATGAAAAATTGTTTTGCAAAGTACGATTTCTTTTTTGCTTATAACCTTTTTTCTTTTCTTTCTGTAAAACTGCCTTTGTTGAATAACTGACGATGTATTTGACCTTGGAAAAAAGCAAATAAAAACATTATTATAAAAAAAATATACAGACTTAGCTAATATGACACATAAACAAGAACGGGGAAATTATGGGTGTTTCAATATTGCTCAGTGGCTTAAGCTCCATTCAATCAATACAGCCTGTTTCTCTCTTTTTGCGGGGAGGGGAAGCAATTTCACTCAAGCAAGTCTTCATACCTCAGGCATGTTTAAATGTTCAGTTCAGGAACATTATACAGGAAAGGGAATGGCACAGAAACAGTGCCTGCAAGTATTTTATTAGCCACAGAGTAGCAGAGTGAAAAAGATTTAGCAAGGCTAAGCACTGCTTACCTTCCAGTTCTACAGATCATATTGCTGACTTTCTAAGGATCCAAAGGACCACTGATGAACCAACTGACTGGGAAAGAGCAAAACCAGACTGGATTTTAAAAGAAATGAGAAGAAAGCTAAAACACTGGGTTTTTTGAACATTTTCAGCAATACCAAAGAACCCCTCCTATTTGAGTGATTTTCCAGAAATCCCTTGAAAGAACTGTTTGCTTTATATATTGACATCAACAGCACCAGTTGTCCACTAGTTGTTTACTATTATTATTCAGTTCTGAACTATGCCTTCAGATTGAGAAAGTGTGGGATGTTCAGTTTGCCATTTTTCTCTTCTTGATATGTAACTCAAAGTACAATTTTTGCCAGTATAAAACTGAAGAGAGAGAGAGAGAGAAAATGTTGTTATTTCATACATGTTGGTCTAACTCTGGCAATCTAAATTACTGCAAAAGTTTGCATGTAGTCTCTTAAAACTGTATGCATGACACCCCATCAAACAACAGATTCTCTGCCAAATTTGCCACACTCCAGCTAGAGGCTGTACAGGAGCACATTTGCGCAGCACCAGCTGATGTGGTGGGACAGAGTCATGAAACCACCCTCCTAACATCAGAATCCCTGCAACTTACCTGGATGGCACTGGCTCAGGCAGGGCAACAACAAAGTCAGAGCTTTCAAGGCTTATGGGATCTGGGGGGTCCAAGCAGAGGTGGTTTTAAGGCAGTGTTGCCATTGCAGTTGCACTGGGCACCACACTGCAGGTGGCACCACAACAATGCTGTAGAATGGAGTGTGAGAGGAGGGCAAGTGCTGAATTTGAGAACCAAACAGGGCACCATTGAAATCTCAGAGCCCAAAGTCTGCCACTGGTGCATGCCACACCAGTCACTACTGGATTTGGGTATATCCTTAACTGGATGGGAAATAACAATAACAATTTATTTATACCCCACCCATCTGGCTGGGTTTCCCCAGCCACTCTGGGCAGGTTCCAGCAAAATATTAAAATATAATAATTCATCAAATATTAAAAGCTTCCCTAAACAGGGCCGCCTTCAGACGTCTTCTAAAAATCAGATAGTTGTTTATTTCCTTGACATCTGATGAAAGGGCGTTCCACAGGGCGGGCCACTACCGAGAAGGCCCTCTGCCTAGTTCCCTGTAACCTCACATCTCGCAGTGAGGGAACAGCCAGAAGGCCCTCGGAGCTGGACCTCAGTGTAAATCATTCTACAGCCTGATTTCACTGCTGCTGCTGCTGCTGCTGCTACTGCTGCTGCAAATAACCCTCACTAAGTAATCTGACTAGGTGGCCAGGTGGCTGAGAAAGACTAGCAAACTGGGTTGAATCATCTCAATATCCTTAGACCTATATGCCATAAGAAGCTCCCATTACAGGATTTTAGACAGGATTTTCCCCCAGCCCTATCCTATCCATTACCTCTGCTGAGAAACCAGCTGCCTTTATTCCTCCCTCAGCTGTTACCTAATAAGCAGGTAACAGTATCAGGCTAGTATCAGGCTACCCAAACCATTTTCATCACAGCTGGTCATGATGATAACTATAACTTTTAAAAAGCTAGTTTCCTTTTCCTGCTGTTCCTTCCCATTTCTTTTTTCTTGTGTGTCATATGTTTTAGATTATAACCCTGACTGCAGAAATTGCTGCAACTACTTAATTGCCTGACTACTTAATTTAGTCAGCGTCTTTAAGAACCTTATTGGCTGTTGTTGTTTATTGGTAAGAATAGAGTAAAAAAAAATTCTTACATACATATATAAATAGTATACATGGATTTGCCAAGAATTGAACTTGTGACATTCAGTATGTGAGCAGTTGGTTGGTATGATTCATTGCATTCTTATGTTTGTTTTGGAAATTTGGAAATTAATGTGACAGGAGCATTAAACAATAAACAAAAACACCCCACAGATACAGGTACAAGGTGAATGTTGTGACCTGTGCAGACCTCTAGTATATGTAGTTCCTAAAAATGTACTTGTTTACTTCTCAGATGAGGATGAGGAAGCTGGAACCATTTCTGGGAAATAACTTCAGGTTTCTCTGTAAAAGATAAGCAGAGGTAGATTTGGGACAAGAACCCTGCAGAGTGAAGAATGAAGGCATTTGTTGTTGTTGTTGATTTTGTATACCCTCAAGTTTTTATGTTTAACTTTCCTCAGCAAATTCAAAATGCATTTGCGGTACTTTACAGAGACCAGGACAAGAGCAGCAAAGTTGTCAAATTTCATCTCTGGGACTCCTTTCACTCTGAATCCATGCAATGTCCTCTTTCTGTTAATCAGAACCAAGAAAGAAAACAACAGAGCAAACTACAGTTATTTCACAAGCAATTGGAAATTGAATAATAGGCCGTTAGTGGTTACTTTTTTGTTAGGAGAACATTACTGCTGGGCATGCTTTACAACTGCATCTAAATTCAGAGAAGAAAAATCTCTAGCATTCAGCACCGATGCATGCCTTTCATTAATTTTATGTTACTATATAGAAAATATGTCATGGCGCTTTACTTTTGCTTTTATGTGTGTGAGGCACTGTACCACATTGGAGTGAGGCTACGGAACACAGAAGCTGAAAGGGATAAAACTCCAGTAAACAGAAAACATTTCCCCACAACACACACACACTTTTTGCTTCTTTGCAAGCACGCTAACAGATCCAAAAGCATGGTTGAAAAGTTCAGTTTCCAGAATTATTGGCTTCCCAATGTACACTCCAAGGGTCACAGGTGGCACTGTGGGTTAAACCACAGAGCCTAGGACTTGCCGGTCAGAAGGTCAGTGGTTCAAATCCCCACGATGGGGTGAGCTCCTGTTGCTCGGTCCCATCTCCTGCCAACCTAGTAGTTTGAAAGTACATCAAAGTGCAAGTAGATAAATAGGTACCGCTCCTGCGGGAAGGTAAACGGTGTTTCCGTGTGCTGCTCTGGTTCACCAGAAGCGGCTTAGTCATGCTGACCACATGACCCGGAAGCTGTACGCCGGCTCCCTCGGTCAATAAAGCGAGATGAGCACCACAACCCCAGAGTCAGTCACGACTGGACCTAATGGTCAGGGGTCCCTTTACCTAATGTACACTCCAGATTTTGAAAGTAAAATGCATATTACAGTTATTGGTTGCCACAAACATTTGGTCTGAAATTGGAAGGACGAATTCTTCCTCAGGGAAAACATTTGAGGCATTTCAAGGGAAGCCAAAATAATCTGAGTAGGACTGCTGAACTTTCTCATTGGGTCACCACACATCTCTAGGTTGCTACCAGATTTCACCTAAAGCAAAATGTGAAGCAAATATAAAAATTCCTTCCTTTACAGATAACAATAGATACCAAATCTATTATGGTAAAAACCTCTGTGGAACAGAGTCCTCTTCATCAGATGCACAGAGCGTCATTCTCAGTTGCACATATATATGGGTGGTGCTGGTGATATTGGGGGGTTGGGTAAGGCACTTGTAAGCTGTGGGGGTCAGAGGAAAATGTAGCACAGATAGTGACAATTCAATTAAAGCTGGAAGGTAGGCAAGATAAGCATGGGTACTCTTTTCAGTGTCATTGATACGTGATGAAACAATAGACTTGGAGTTAATTAACATATGTAGTAGGAAAGGAAATCTTTCTATATATTCAGATGCAAATGTACATAATTGAACTTCTTGGTTAACTGTAATTCAGTAGTTTCATCTCTTTTTGAAATGTCTTTGTTCAAGCACAGCCACCTTAAAATCAATGGCAGAGTGTCCTGGTGTCCTGCTGCTAGGAAAAGTGCCACAAAAGGCAACCTAACCTGGGGAACAGTGGCTGCCAGAAAAAAACACTGGTGGCAAGCATGGGAGGGGATGTGCTTATTTGCTTAGGAAATGTAGCCAGATTGAAGCTTATACTGAGTCAGACCATTGGCTCATTTCCCTCTGAAATGCCCACACTGAGGGACTCTCTCCCAACCCCAACTGGAGACACCAGGGATTGAATTTGGGACCTTCTGCATGCAAAGCAAGATGCTCAGCCATTGAGCTATGGGCCTTCCTCCTGCTTTGTGAAACTGGAGTCATTAAGACAGTTTTGTTTGACCCAAAGTACAGGGTAGCTCTATTGCACCGTTGGTGGTGCCAAGATGCTGTTGTTGATGCAGCAGTCAAAAACGAATCAGGATCTGGGAGCCAGGAGTTGGGAGCCAGGAGGCAGAGCTAAGGAACAAGGAGAAATCGGAACCAAGGTGAAGGCAGAAGTCAGAGGTGTGAGAGGAACATGAGTTTCCACCAAGGGAGAAAGCCAGAAATCAAAAGCAAGGGCAAAGCTGAAATCAAGACTGATGTGCAAAGTCAAGAACATGCAAGAGTCAGGAAAATGGTGTAGCTCCCACAAAGTCTAACTCAAACAGAAAACCTTTAAGTGGTCCTTTCTGTTTAACAGAATTCAGTGGCCAGCTTAGGTGGGAGGAGCCAGTCCATGACTTGAGGTACCTTACTGTCTACGCCAAGCTTCCTCAAATTCGGCCCTCCAGATGTTTTGAGACTATAATTCCCCTCATCCCTGACCACTGGTCCTGCTAGCTAGGGATCATGGGAGTTGTAGGCCAAAAACATCTGGAGGGCTGAGTTTGAGGAAGCCTGCTCTAGGCAGATGTTCCAAGCCCCATTATTATAGCTCTTCACATGGGACAGCTGTGTGCACAGCCATTTTAAGAGAAAGTAAAGCTGTTTCAATTAGCCTTGTTTCACAGAGCTCTAAAATTAACATTATAAACAAACAAACAAAAACAAGACACCTAAAACCAAAAACTTAGGGGACTGGAAATGAAAGTGTACAGTTTGAGCACTGGTAGCTCCTGCCATGATGACACAAGGCCCAGAATAAGCCCTCAGGTGCCTTCTAGGACTTAGGAAGGAGACGGAGGAACTGTAGAGGCTGCTGGCAACTATGGAAATTGAGCATTCTGTGGCCAAGGAGAACAGCTTCAAGACTTTCCAAAAATGTGCAGAGGAAGAGAGCAGAGAGGAGGAGAAAGAGAGTCACTGAGAAGGAACTGGGGAAACAGGCAAGCAGTATCTTTTTCAAGTGCCACATGGATTCCCTAACAGTCCTTAGAGGGCGCTCCTGCCTCAGACATGCCACCAGGGTGCAACAGTAGAGATGTGCCTTATACTGGTTAACTAGGGAATTTGGAAGTAACATTTACAGGTCCTGTTAGGAGTAGGAATGGGGAATACATTTAGTTTGGTTGACATTTTGGTATGAATCTAATTCAAACTTTGCAAAACAATAAGCATGTCATAATCCCTGACCCAGAGATCATGCACTATGTAGTGGAGGTGCCAGAGGAGGAGGAAACTCTGGCTCTTTCCTTGTGGGAAGAATTGCCAGGACCATTTGCAAAATCAACTCAACCAGAAGTCTGAGTCTTCACACAGAAACACACACCCCGACTCAGAGCTAAAGTCTTCCATAGTACCCCTGTCTCCAAGTCTACAGAATCTTGCTCCTTCCCCTCTCCTGGCACAGCTGGTGAGAGGAAGAGTGACCTATTAACATGCAATTTGACAGACTTTATGCACTCTTGGGAGTCTATCATTTCTGAAAAGTTTATCCACTTCTGTTAACAGGAAAACAGTTCTAAGCAGGGAAATGAATTTTGCAATAGTGAAGCAGGGAGGGGGAATGAAGTGGAATTGGATGGGCAAGTTGAATGAAGCCACATGTGAATCTCCTTAGTTCAAGGGGAGCTTTTGCACCCGGGGGGGGGTGAGCTGCCCAGGGGGGCAATCGGTGCCCATTGGGGGCAATAGGTGTGGTGATTGGTGCCCAGGGGGGCGATCAGTGCCAATTGGGGGGAATCAGTGTGTGATTGGCACCCGGGGGGAGCACGGTGATCTGCTCTGGGGGATTTTGTGACCCATCTCATGGATGACACCTGGGGTGAGCCACCCCCACTGCCCCCCTTCCTACACCCCTGGTCTGTGCACACCCCTACTTTATGGGGTGAATATAGAAATTGCACTTAGCTGGTAATAGCACTGACATGAAATGCAGGATGTGTTTTCTTAAGAAAGCACTAGAAATCCTCCCTCCCCCCTCTCCCTCCCCCGGCCCTTTACTAAAGGCAGATTGCAGAGTGTGAGCCCACTCCATGCTGATCCTGAAATTGCTCACATGCGACTTGTAGACCACAGGCAGAAGACCAGTGGAGTGTGCTTATTCAATGCCCAACAGACTTTTTATAAGCTCTGTGTAGAACAGATACATATGACCTCAAATAACACTGCCTTCATGTTTGAACTTTAGACAAATCTTTCCATTTTCTCTGTTCTCTAAGCCATTGAAATCCCACTTTTTAAATAGCCTTTTGGTAATGCTCCTGCCAGTAGCCAAGCATGTGAGAGAAATCCTACAATTGTTTAATGGTAATCATTACATAATTTAATTAAGAATGAAGCTTTGCATCTCAGTGAGCCACGATTTGTTCAGACTAATTTGAAAGCCCAGGCGGAGTATTACTGATCCAGGTGGGGATTTTGAAGCTTTTTGTTGCTAGGTTGAATGCTATGGAAAATAGAAAGAGATCAATGTATAATGTACAGCACACAAATATTTTAATGAATGAAAGGCCCTAGGTATCATGTGGGATCATAAGAGAGGGAGGTTGTGCTGTGGTTAATTCTAGTATATGCCAGGACATAAGGATTTAATCGGGAAATACAGGCTCTGGCTGTTCTGCAGTTTGTTTTAGGACTAAAACACAAACAGAACTCTTCCAGCTTCCTGATTTGCAAGCAATGACTCCCATCCACACACACACAAACACATAAACACATTTTTAGACCTCCTTATTTTAGTTCACTGCTAGTTAGAGAGAAATGACTCAATGTCAGTTTCTCTCACTTTCTCATTTTTCTAATCTTAAATTCAGCTCACCACATCAGCTTAAAAATATTTTCTTTTTTAAAAAAAGTTCTCACAAAGTGAGCAGCAGTTTAGTGTACATTTCTCCTCATATGCACATTTTTTCATGCAATTTTGCTACAAGCAATTTCCCCAAGCAGAATGCATTTTGCATGTTATTTACACACACACACAACATACACATTTTACTCACAACTGACACGTTTTTGTATATTTATTTATTTAGTTGGAAAACTGCATTGCAGACTTCAGAGAAGTATGAATTTCAAGGGATAAAAGCCTTTCAAACTGTTAAAAATAAAGTGGATAAAACAACTGAAATGCCATTGAACAGAAAACACATCATCATGATCACTAGAAGTAATTGGGTACTTCTTGTGCTGCACTGCTGTATTTTATTCGAGCATGGAGAATAAAAATCCATATTTCTTCTGTTTAGCACTAATAGCACACTGGCTGTTCATACAGGGCACTTGAGAGATTGCTTTGGATGATGGGAATTAAAGTTGTCAAATATGGATGTCCAGGTAATAAAATAGACCATTTCCCATGTCGATGTGGTGCTTGCCCTGCTTTTGCCTACTGACCTAGAACATCATTTGCAGTTGCAGAGATGACATGCTCCCTGGGTAAACTGCCATGTGCACACTGAGGAATACCAATCTCTCAATCCTGAATTTGCTCTGTTCTTTGTACTGACAAATTCAGCCAACAACTACCTACCGAATGATTGTTACTGTTTCTTGTTTTCAAGCATTCAGTTCCAGAGCACTTCTGAACATGAACAGAGTGGCCTTTCCTTGAGGCAAAATGATTATTTTTATTTTGCATTGGGGAGGGAAGATAGACCAAACCTGAGCACAGGCAAAATAAAAGTTACTAAATAATTGAAACTTTTTAGTGACTTTTCATTTATGTTTGAATTTATTTTACTTAACTAAAAGCATTTCAAAACCCCTAAGGATTTTAAATACTTAGCAGCATACAAAGCAGCATACAAAAATAGCATAAAAACAATAAAACAGTATCATAAAAAAGTAAAACAACATGATAAAAGCAGGAGCAGCAAGATCTGGCAAACAGAAGAACATTCCACAGTGCAGAAGCACTAGCAGAAGACATAGTCATTGTCCAAGACTAGCAGTAAATGCACAGACCTCCACAGTTTCTGGTAGCAGGACTGGCTTCTGTATTTGGTGACTGTCCTAAAACAGTAATCTCAGAAACAGATTGGGAGTGCCTGCAGTGATACTGTTCTGTTCACCTCATGGAAGCTTTCCCAGTACATCTCAGAAGGTGTTTTGGAATTCACAGATGAGTAAGAATTATACTATTGCTCTGCAGCACCTACAGCCCTTTTCAGAGGATGAGATTAAGATTCATACCAGGTCTTTGTGCGTCTTTGTGCTGGCCTAGTCAATGCCTACTCCAGCAATTTGCTACTACCTTCTAATGCTTCTTGGCATTCCAGATATTAAGGCTGGACCACCACCATACCAGTCTTCTGAAGATAGCCTTCCTCCCTGCAAACATGGCTCTACCTGGAGATACTGAGAATTGAACCACAGACTTTAAGCATGCCAGGTTCTATCTGTTGGATCAATCCATCAACCTCTGTTGGACGATTTAGAACAGGGACGGCCAACTCCTAAGGGACTGCGATCTACTCACAGAATAAAAAACTGGCAGTGATCTACCCCTTGGGGGGGTTCAGGTCAAGGTTGTTGAGCTTTCTTTAGGGAGGAAAGTCCCATTTTTAAGGGATTTAGGTCAAAGTTTTATTTTACCACACACATAATGTACAACACTATCACTGAGCTTCAACTCCCTCCCTCAAAGTGCCCCACCAACCCATAAAATGTTTGACATTTTCAGCCTACTTCTAGAAAATAACCAAAGCTTTTAAATGAGTAGTGACCAGTAATACAAGATAAACTGTGATGTGTTGGGGAGACACAAGCTCAGTGGCTGACAGCAGCTTTGGGTCAGGGTACAGATTGGAACCCAAATGGTTCAACCTGTTCAAAAACCTAAATTGTATTGGAGGACATTAGAAACAGAGGCATCTTCTAATGAAACATAGTTTTTCATCTATTCCGCAGTCCAGGTAAATTAAGGGACTACAAATTAGCAAAGAAATCAGGCAAACATACCTTCATCTGTGCACTTTAAGACTTCATTTATACTAATGGCAATGATAGAGGTGGAGGGGGGTGAGAAGGCAAGTTATATCACATTAAGATAATCAGAAGTGTGGCTAAACAGGAATGCTAATTATAAAGGCTTGCACTGGAATAGTCAAGGAGGGCATAAATGCAAAGAGTTTGGGCAATCTCAGTTTGGATTCTGGAGGTTCGACTTTATATCCTCTTAGAAGTGCCTTATGTAAGTAAGAAGAAACTTGGAGATTTATATCTTCCTATTTATTCCAATTTTTTTGTTCCTTTGTCAGCTCTCCGCTACAGCTGAAGGCAAGTGCTGCCTAATTAGATACAAGGGATTTGGTCACCTCAGTTCTTGATGCCACCTGTCAAGCTTGAGAAGGCAGCTTGCTATATTAGCTGTGCTTGCTAAGACGGTGCCTGCTGGCAAACCTCAAATGGGTTGCAAGTTCTACAATCCTGGCTTATTAACTTATTGGCAGTGAATCAGCCTGCGAGCTGCACCCATTGGATGCCTCTACGCTCTTTATTCAACGGCCTAATGGCACCCAGGACACATGTGGAAGTGATGAAATGATTGCCATGTACCACCAAACAGTCTACTTACAGCAGCAGCTCCATTCATCAGGGATGTTTGTAGTACATGTAGCAAGAGCTTGGGCCACCAGAAAGGGCATTAACATAGTTAACAACAGGGGTGGTAGATATGTCCTCTTTTCTCCCTGAGCATGGAGAATGGCAGTGATATTCTTCTTCCTCTCCCTGCACTGAGAGGCATGTAGCTCATCAGAAAGCTAGAAAGAAACATTGTTTTATCTCTGTCCAACACCACTTGCCAATAGCAGAAAATTTACTTTCTATCATGGTGAATTTCTAAAGTAGTTGACCATGTTTACTTTCCAGGGGTTTGTGGACTGGGATCTTCTGATGTTCGGCATTCTGTGGGTGAACTGTCTACTGCAGATTTGTTGCTCCATCCACTTTTGCCTCTGGCCTCATTCACCATTGTCAGGTGGACCCTGGAAGGTTGCCCAGAATAGAAAGGGTCCCTTGAGCTGCCCACCCCTGCACAGGAGACAGTGATGTGGCTATCCAGCCCTGACACACCCTCTGGCACAATCCTGAACTTGATAACTAAATGGAAACCCCATACCTAGGTATCTGTAGAGCATGTCTCCCCAGCAGCCAACTACTCTGCCAAGTATGCCATATACTGCAGCACTGCAATATCCATGTGTGCCAAGCTAAGTTGAGGGTCTAGCCCTAATCCCTCAGAGCTTTCCTGCTTCAAGGTCCTTACCCGCTCGTCTTCACACTGGCTGTGAGAGCACTGCAATAACAAGAAAGTCACAAAATGGATTATAGTGAAGACCCACCCCAGAAAGGATAATAGAATAGTAGAATTGGAAGGGACACCAAGGGTCATCTAGTCCCATGCCTGCAATGCAGGAATGGTGGTTAAAGAATCCCTGACAGAGGTTTTAAAACTTCCAATAAATGAGAGGCCACCACCTTCCAAGGTGGATTCTCTAGGATCAGCCTACGGAAGATGAAAAGCATGTCACCTTTCAGACCAAGCAGGAGAAACATGAATAATTATTTCCTCGCCTCCCTTTTTCATCTCCCAGTTCCCTACAGGCTGGGTCTAAGTGTCCCTTAGACTAATCTACTCCACAGGGTTGTTGTGAGGATAAAATGGGGGAGATTTGAATCATGTATGTCACCTTTCCTTAGTGGAAAGGTGGGTTATCAATGACTCTTTATTAAAAGAAGTCTTTGTCTTTAGTTTTAATGCCACATAGTGCTGATTAAGAGTTTGAATTTCTTCATAATTTGCATCAGGCTGGATGTTCAGCACACGTAAGACATGGGCTTATTGGGGCAGCCCAAAATGTGTAATCTGTATCAGTCCCGTAGGGACTGCCATGAGTATTAAGCAAACTTAACTGAGATTGTTTTCAAGCCAAAAGAAACCAGAGTTCCACTGGACCAAGGGTTAATTTTGCAAAGTAATATCCCCAAACGTCAGCAACCAAATACTTTCAGTTTCATGATTCATACAAAATTGGATTTTAGGGGGGGGGGTTCCCACAAGAAACACTAAGTAATATACCCAAATCTCCCATGTTTGTGAGTACTGCAGTGTAAGGGGAGAGTTGCTGATCCAATGGCCCGGGGCAGAAATGGAAAGGACACTGCAATGTAAGTCTCCCTTATTCATATTCCTTATAATCAATAAGAAATGTAAAATGAAGCAGCACTGAATAATCACCCTCTTTACATTCAGGTCCCAGGAAAGGTGGATTGTCTAATCTTTTGGGGTGAAACATGACAAGATTTAGAAAGAAAGGGAACTGTACAGCTTCAGTAAAAGTATGTTGTCCACAAATCTCTTGGGTGGGAATAGGAGAGTAGTATAGAAATGGAATCAATTTCTAGCTTGGCTTCATTTCTCCACCATCTGACAGAATTGTAAATGTGCTTTCTTTTTCTTTTTGCCCAGTTCCCATTGCAACTGACCTGTTCGTTTCAGTGCTCCTTCTTTGCAAACCCGCATGCCAGGTAGCTTTGAAATCCTTTCACCCCAGGAGGGCAAAGGAAGCTAGCTTGGGCTGCACCAGTGTGTATTCTCCACCTGGATCAGGAGGACCTTTGAAGCACTAGAGAAACTCACCAGGCAGGGATTTGGATGGCTGCCACGGGCAGATATCAACACCAAAGAGATTTGATTAATTTGTAAATAAGCTCCTCAAATATCAGAAGAGTCTCTACATGGAACCTTCCAAACATTGTTGAGCTCATTATTCTAAGGTATCGATCATCATGGAAGAACCAGGGACACCTCTGCACTTTTACCTCTAGTCATAGCTTCCTGGGAGCCATCGTTTGTTAAGGTCTGGAAGGCAATATTTGGCCCTGAACCCCTGACTGGTATATAGGATAGTGACTTAATTATTGTCATAGCAGAATCATAGGATCGCCAGCTAACAGCACCTTTCAACATACCTTTGGTAATGTCAGTTGGTAAAAACCATTCATTTTCTTGCAGGTAGGTGTGTGCAGAGGAGAGAGGCAGCTGTGTACACTTGCTCCAGGCTTTGGAGGGCTAAGCCAGCCATGTGCGGGAGGCGCCATGGAGCAGCTGTTGTTTTGTTTTTTTTTGTTCAAATTTATAACTTTATCCTAACAAGACTCCCATCCCGGGCCTTAGACAAGCACTGCATGAGCCTGCTTAGAGGTATTATAATCTGAAAACACCTGCACAGTCATCAGTCTAAGCCTACCTCGTTTATACAAACACACACATATACACACTTTAATTGCTGGGTTAACAATGCCTCATTACACTGGTTAATTTCCTTTATTTTTTGCTTTTATGAGGGAGGTGAGTATAGCGGCTGTGTACATTTTACACTAGGAGAGAAATAATAGTTTATGTATCTGCACAATTAGAGCTCAGAAGACAGCCAGAAATGGTCTCTGAATAGCCATTCAGATCCAAGAGCAAATTTCAATTAAATCTGACTTTTATTATCACTTTCTAAAAAAAAAAAATCATGTTTGCTTTCTCCAAACCAACTAGAGCATGCATGCCCTAAAAGTTCCTTGTAACAAAGAGCAGGGCGGAATTCAGCATAAAAAGCTTCTAGATTTTCAGCCTAGATTTAATGTGAATTTTATGTTGATATTTCATCCCCCTGCGTATGTGTTTCTTGTTGCTGAACAAGAATGAAACGAACTGCTTTGAATAATGGATATTTTTGCTGTATAACTGGAAGAAAAACCCTGAACTGACTCAGAAAACATCATTGCACAAAAGACTAACACTGGGTGTGTGTGTATTTTTTTAAAAAAAAATCATTTTAACTTGCATTTTGCATTTTGCCTACATTTCTTTTTCAAACACCTCCACAATAATTTCAAAAGGTGGGCATGTTATATATATTTTTCAATAAATTAAATAACAGCCCCCATGAAATGGAGCACCATTCAGCACCAGTACTTGTCTGCAGCAATCCCTGTCCTCTAGACTGAAGGTGCCAGGATACACAACAGCACCACATCTTTGACAAGATTGTCCTGCTGTTTAGACAGCCAGAAACAAGCCAAGCCAAGCCAAGCTGCTACAACTCCAATTAAATCATGTACAAGTTCCATAAGGATGACAGCATGAAACATCTTGTCAAATTCTGGAGAAGACGCACGTTGGTGACCTGGATTGCAACTCAATAAGTAACAGGGAGCCAAGCTTTTCAGTACGTGTGCCATAAGTCATGTTCGAAAGATGGCATGCCGCCACTCTCTTCCCCCCACCTTATGCTGATGTTTCCTTTCCCCATTCCCACCCCTTGTTGTGAGGTTGTCTGTAGTCTACAGAGGAGGAGAACAGACAGCTGCACAACATGTAGGGCTGGAAATGTCTCCAGTCTGAAACCTTGGAGGGCTTCTGCCAGTCAGTGCAAACAGCACTGAGCTTGATGGACCCATGGTCTGACTTGGTGCAAGGCAGCATTTTATGTGAGCTACTCTGAGGACTATATGTCCAAATCTATGGTATAACCAGGCCCACAAGCCCTCCGGATTCCTGCCAGGAATACCACAGTATGATGGAACCTATTGCACTTACGCTGCAAGTTGGCCACACATGCTGTATGTGGACAGTTATCAATGATCATGTTGTTTGTGATCAGTTATATTAAATAAGTGCTTTAATACAGCCAGAAAACATGTTTTGGGACCTTTAACTGATCTCATCAGGCAACTGCTTTGAGGTTTTATAGCTGTGTGTACATTTTATGAAATAAATAAAATAAATGGGCAATCGGCATTCCTTGGAAACTGAACTGAATAGCTGCATAGAGCGGAAGTAACGCTGGAAGTCCATTGATGCAGCAGCTCATTTCCTATTGAGAAAGTAACTGTAGCTTTGTGGTACAGTAGATGCTTTGCATACAGGAAGCCTCATTTTCAATCTCTGACATCTTAAAAGATTCAGTTAGCAATTTGCAATGAAAGACCTCTGCTCAAGAGCCCAGATGAATGCAGTCACTGAGAGTAGACAGTTCTGGGTTCCATGAACATATAAATCACCTGGTAAAATACAACTTGGCAGTGAGAGATTTTACTTTCTTGGGCTACATGATCACTGCAGATGGTGACAGCTGTCAAAAAATTAAAAGACGCCTGCTTCTTGTGAGAAAAGCGATGACAAACCTAGATGGCATCTTAAATAGCAGAGACATCACCTTGCCGACAAAGGCCTGTATAGTTAAAAGCTATGGTTTTCCCAGTAGGGATGCATGGAAGTGAGAGCTGGACCATAAAGAAGGCTGATCACCGAAGAATTGATGCTTTTGAATTATGGTGCTGGAGGAGACTCTTGAGAGTCCCATGGACTGCAAGAAGATCAAACCTATCCATTCTTACGGAAATCAGCCCTGAGTGCTCACTGGAAGGACAGATCGTGAAGCTGAGGCTCCAATACTTTGGTCACCTCATGAGAAGAGAAGATTCCCTGGAAAAGACCCTGATGTTGGGAAAGATTGAGGACACAAGGAGAAGGGGACGACAGAGGTTGAGATGATGGGACAGTGTGCTCAAAGCTAATAACATGAGTTTGACCAAACTGCGGAAGGCAGTGGAAGACAGGAGTGCCTGGCATGCTCTGGTCCATGGGGTCACAAAGAGTCAGAGATGACTAAATGACTAAACAACAACAAGGTGCCACTATGGTCTAAATTCACTCAATTTTGGCTGGATTTTGCTGAGCATCATCACCAGAAAAAGAAGCTCTGTGAACATTTGAGTATACAGAGACAGATTAAGGTGATTTTTTCCTGCACTTATCTCCCCACTCCCTACCATGGGACATTGCCCTGAGACATTGAAATCATTGTTGTCATTACTTTGTTTCTATTTCTTAATTTCTTAATTTGGTTTTATTTATCAATTTATGAATTGCTTTTTTACATATGTCTAAAGGAGATTTACAGACCTACCATAAAAATGTTGACCTTGGTCCTGTGATAAACAAATCCTTAACTACACAGAAGACCATGCCATATTGCCACACATAAAATTTGCCCCATTAGAAATGGTCTCATCAATTCAGTTAGATGGATGGGGTTCCATCAGATTCAATAGAACAGAACCAAAGAAATATGCATGCAGGTAATATATATATAAGGTGATGAGAAGGATGGGTATCAGTTAAAATTCTCTGAGGTGGGGGAATGCCCTTGGCTATAGGCTAGAATATGGTTATTGAGATCTAAAGTGAGGTCACCCAAAAATGTCAATTGCAGAAGAAAAGGGTTCCTCTCTCACCCTGTCACAGAAGAAAAAAAAAATCAATCTGAATTACAGCACTATAATAGAATGAAAATCGGTTTCACTTTTAAGATGTCATGTTATTTCTTGTGTTGTTTCAAATGTCGTCTTATTGGTATTTTGAATGTCAAAGCAAGAACTTGCACATCAATCTCAAGTCAGTCTCTTTTGTTTGGCATTTCCACCTTTAAACCATTTCAGAATATTTCGTTCCAAGGACATTTTTGGCATTCAGACTTTTATATAAAGGCAATTGCTTTCAATGTGTTCTCATATTCTGAAGACCAAAATGAGAGTGGTGTGTGTGTGTAGAAACTAGCCTATTGTACAAAGGTCAACTTAGAGCATTCATTACTACCCCATTTTATCTGGCCCCTCTGACCATTAGCATGAGGACCCCCACAAAGTTGCTCAAAAGGGAACATAGGCCTCAGGCTAAAAAAGGTTCCCTGCCAGCCTTTGAATGAGGTCTTCCCTTTGGTAACATCTTATTTCAGAGGGGGAAAGTGTAGCCTCAGGCTGTACTGAATATTGTTATTTTTTGTAATGTTCAAAGCAGCATTGATCCAAACAAAAAGACCCCAAATACACCACTAATCTCAAAGAGCAGTTGTGGTGTTTGGATGCTGTTTGCAGTCTTTTGTCCCCATGGCTTCTGCTTCATGCTGCCATATTCCTTTTCTTTGAGCTCACTGTCTTTGAGCTCAGTTTGCCCACATGGTTCTGTGAATCAGGCGGGCTGTCGCAACCCATGTAACCATGCTTAAGAGCTTCCATGATCAAATGTAGCCCCTTGGCATCATTGTTAAAATGCACATGAGTTGCCACCGCCAATAAAGTTAGGTGTTAGGTAGCAGTGGCGTAGCGTGGGGGGTGCAGGGGGGGCCGGCCGCACCGGGCGCAACATCTGGGGGTTAGGGTTAGGGGGCGCAAATCCATGGATTAGGGGGCGCAAATTACTTGCCTTGCCCCGGGTGCTGACAACCCACGCTACTCCACTGTTAGGTGGATAAATTTATTGTGAACATATGCCCATTGTCAATGCCTCATTTGTGAAGGTTAAGAAGGAGGAGGGGAAAGGTGCTCAGAAGGAACAGCCTTGCGAAACAATAGAAATATGTTGGCTTTAAATGCAGAAAATCTCCCCAAAATGAAGGTGTGAGGCTTTGTGACACTCACAAAATATGAAATGAGTAGTTACAAATCAGCTTTCTGTGTAACATTCAGTATCCCGCTTGATATGTCCACAATACACTGACCTTCATCCTTCTCTAATGAGTCTCCAGCCTTGCTTATTTATGTTGCATCTCATACTATAGAAGCTTCGTCTCCCCAACCTTCCTGTCAATACATCTTGTCTTGACAGAAAACATTCCCTATCATTTTTCACACTGAGATACCGGTTTCAAGACATCTCAGGAAGCCTGGATTTCCCACAGGTTTGTTTGTTTTCCTTGGTCTCAAAATATTGCCTCAATTCTTTCTCGGCATTTGGTTTATTTAATTTTCCTATTGATTTAATTCATAAAAAGACCTATTGCCCCATATACTTTCACAGACAAATACAACAAAATCTTTTATTTATTTACTAAAGCCACATTTGAGTGTCTTTTTGGCTTCTGGGCACCTGTATAAATATTATATGTACAAGTAATAAAGCAGTGCGCTCTCTCTCACACACACACACACGAAGTATCCACGAGGTTATGCATTTTTTTGTCCTAGACACTTATTCCAGATAACAGTCTTCATCCTTTAATATTATGACCCAGGGCTAGGGATGGACTAAGCAGCCTGATTCCATCCCATTTCACTTTCACTGGTATTCAATCATGTCCATTCCAACCTACTTCATGCAGATTTTCTTTGAAAGAATACAAAAAAGTGCATCTTGTGCTTTGCAGTGCAGCAAGTCAAAGCCTATCCAGGGTGTAAAACAAGACATGGTGGGGCAAGGCAGCGATGGACATTTTTCTAATGTGCAATGTTTTGTAAGCAATTTCTCCTAACATAATGCATTTGTGTATGTAAGTGTCACTAGTGAATAAATTGTGATGCACATTTTGCCACGTTTGTGTGTGTGTGAGAGAGAGAGACAGAGAGAGAGAGAGTAAACATTGTTTGGTTGGAGCAGGATGGCTGTGGTTTGGTTCTCTCAATGTTTCATAAAGTGTGAATTTGAAAATGCAGCATTTTTATTTATTTATTTATTTATTTATTTATTTATTTATTTATTTATTTATTTATATTCTACTTTTCCTTCACTTCCTTTCAAGTGAAAGTCTCATTATTACCTCATTCATTTGTGAGAACAAGTAGACTCCACTGGTTCCCCTAGTGCTCTGGAAAATGGTGTCATCATCAAAATGCTCCCCTCTACTACTGTTAATTGAGCAGAGGAGAGCGAGGCTGAAAGACTCAGATGACAGAAGTGATAACCTGTCTAAAAGGCCTATAGAAGTTTCCTTTAAAACAAGTTTTAATAGTGCTTACAGACTTGCCTGTAGCAATTTGTTTTTCTATTCATCTCACTCTTTCCTCTTGACTGCTAGATCTATTTTCAGTCATCATGTTCCAAATCTTTGACTGCTATTAAGCAGACAGAAATTTCAGTCACACATACACAGCAAGCTGGGGGAGGGGAAAACTCCACTTAAAAGTTGCCTTTAGAACATGCATGCTGCATCTGTACATTATTTATTGAGAGGGGCACTCAATGCGGCATAAGTGAGTGCAAATGTAGGCCATCCTGTTTCCAGCCATGAATGATTGCCCTGCGCTGCTATCATGAACCCATAATAGAGAATCTGCTTTTTTTAAAAGTAAGGTAGACTCATTTTACAGTTGACCCTTTTCTCAACAGCATTCAAAGGGGAGTATATTTAAAATCTCCTTAATGTCTAGCTTCCAATGGAGTGAAAGGACAACATGAACATACCAGCATGGAAATCTAATCTAAACCTCTTTATATATATAAACAAGTGCTTTGCACAATTATTTCCTGCACACTCTTTCAGTAACAGAGAGCCATCAGTATGCAGTAGCCTTGGGAACCCAGGTTCAAATTCCCTTTAGTAATACCTACCAAGTTTACCGGGCGGTGGGGTTTGAGCAACCCACTATTTCTGACACTAACTACCTCATTGTTTTGTTCAGGAGCTAAAATGTCACTTGAAGCTCCTTAAGAGAAATAGTGGTTCAGAACTAACAAATTATCTCCATCCCATGACAACAGGAAAGAGCTTTAAGATCTTTATGAAGGAAAGGAGGTGTCATCCAAATTTGAATGCTGCAAGATGGTTGTAGTGATATCGATCAATGCAATTTCTGAATGTTGTAGGTCTCTCAGCTGATTTTCATTGCATACCCTCCAAAATCCTGAAGAGGAAAATCAAGATGTGTGTCTTTCAGGGCTGTGCTCTTACAGAACCCAGGTGACTCATGAGAGAACATGGCCTCCCAAAATAGGCATCTTCTGGGGCTACACTCTCATGGGAGCCAAAACAGGACATCCTGGGATCCACTAAGAAGCTGGGGTGGCTTCTGTAATTCTGGGATGTCCTGCTCACATTGGGACTGTTGACAGGTATGTAATTATTGGCACAGCTCAGGATCTGCACTGGAAACACTGTGAGTTGCCTTTTACCAAGGCAGACTGTTGGCCCATCCAGCTCAGTATTGCCTTCAATGACTGGCAACAGCTCCCTGGGGTTTTAGATATTCCCAGCCCTACTTTGAGATGCCTGGGATTGAAACTGCAGATTGAACATTCTGCATACAAAACAGATGCTGCAGTGACACCTTCCCCATTTGTTGTAGTCTTCTATGTGTCTGTGACAAACAACCTGTTTCTTCAGTTTTATAGCATCCGGCAGGTAGGCAATAAAAGGAGTTCAGCTTTGAATGGATAGTCCAGTTCGCTGGTAGGCTGGACTGAGTCTTGAGGTTACCAGTGAATGGACCATTGTGGTCAAGCTACACCGGTCCAGGATGCATCAATTTTATCCATGTAAATAAGTTTACAATGCTTTCTTATGCTTTGACAATTTTTTCCCCACAACTCTCTAAACCAAAGACAAGCTGCACATAAAGCCTGATAGCTCTGGGCATAATAACAAAGCAGTCTGATTCTGTAATGTGGAGAGAAACACAGTTGTTTTCTTCCTCCATAGCTCCAAAGTAATGCCCCCCCCCCAAAAAAAAATTATCTGCCAATCATCCCCTGGGCCTCCTGAATTACCTGAGGTAATTAGCAGGAAGCTGTACAAATGGAATAGCTGACCAATCTTATCAACTCTTTCAGGTACCCAAAACTGATGAAATGGCCTGAAGATCTCTTTCTATGCATGTTAGTGATTGAAAATATTTCTAATGCACATTTTTTCATCTTCAGAAGCAAGTCAAGATAATCATATACAAGATAATCACCATATACTTCCCCAGATTTAGCAATATGCCAAAGGGTGGCCTGATCACCATTGCCCTAAGATCTCTCATCAGGGTCTCATTCACAAACCACATTCTTTTTATTGAATAAAATATCACTTTCCATCTATCTAGTGATTAGCAAATGCAGTATGAAAACTGTCTAAAAAATAGCTTAAGTATACTCAGAACTCTTTAGAATTTGTCTAAACCACATTCTTTTTATTGAATAAAATATCACTTTCCATCTATCTAGTGATTAGCAAATGCAGTATGAAAACTGTCTAAAAAATAGCTTAAGTATACTCAGAACTTTTTAGAATTTGTCTAAACCACTGGATTTTTAATTATCTAGTGAAGAGGCTGTGACAAGAGCTGAGGCAAATTTGGCCATTAATTTCCATCAAAATCCTCCTCTAATTTTAATGTTGAATATTTTCCTAATATTTGACATTCTGCATTTGACAGTATTGGCCTTCGCTGCTAAGTTGCTGAATATCTGGTCATCTAGCTTTCTAAGTATTTCTAACATCATATTTATTATTAGATATTTTTGCATGCATAAACAAGAAGCTGATGATATAACAAACAGAACAAGTTCATAGAATTGTAGAGTTAGAAGGGACCCTAAGGGTCATCTTGTTTAACCTCCTGCATTGCAGGAAACTACATGACAGATGGCCATCCAACCTCAGCTCAAAAACGTCCTTGGAAGGAGAGTCCACCACCACTTGTGGGAGTCTGTTCCACTGTTTCAGTTTTAGAAAGGGATGGCAATACAATATACATGTGTGTATAATGGTTAGTATTTTCTGACTATCAGGTCACACGCCCATGGCTTCCCTTTACAGTAAGGTGGTATTTGCCTCCCATCATGCCAACCTGGGCGATGGAGTTGATCTGGGATCATTTGGCCCTTAGCAACAGACAGGAGATTTCCCACATGCATCTGTAGGTCATACCTGTCCACAGATTCTTACGTGAGATTCCTGTCTTGTTGAGTCTTCATTCTGCTAATGGGACAACAGTTGCGGGCCTTGGGCTATCAAATTTCAGTAGTACCCTGTGTGATGCCAAAATTTGGCACCCCTTCTTGCCTTCCATTCTACCTCATTGTTGTGGCACATCCTGCAGTGCTCTTGAGGCTGCATGCCCAGTGTAACTGAACTGATTGCACTCCCCTGAATTCAACTATGGGAGCAAAGAGTGGACAGAAGATGACTATGGTCAATGTCCAGCGTAGTAATTTTTTTAAATGTGTGGGATTTGGTAGCCAAGAGATTTCCTTCTCTGGTATTTTTTCTTAGAATTTTTTATACTGAACATAAATAAGTTCTCTTTTTGGATTGACTTTTGTAGGCGCAGCATTATACAAACTTCATCTACACATATTATTCATCCAAATTAGTACAGTAGATATAGCTAGAAGATAAGTGATTTGTGGTCCCTCCCCACTTTTGGACAAAATGAAGTATAGAATGCAAAAATATATAATTATACAGAAAAAGGGAGAAGTGTCAAACTATCGAATATGCAGCATTAATGAGAACTTGTATGATATTTCCCTGTAATTTCAAACTTTTGACACATAATGCTTCAAAGCAATATTAAATGTATAAATCATTTCCTATTTTATCCCCTCCATTTCTAGGCATTTTTATTTATGCATCTGAAAGTTTCTAGTGTACTTTGCCAGGTGAATTTTTTTGCAATACATTGACAATATCTACCATGTAGATAACTAGGCAAAAGTCTGTCAGTTCTGCTTGTGTGTCTTTCCAAAAATTCCCCACCCACCTTTTATTCTAATAGTAATAATAGTTCAGTAAGATAGTTTCACCTTGGCATAAAATGCCACCATTTGATCAGGTTTCTGAAATTTATGTTTAGTGTCAGCTTGTAGAGATACACATTGATAATTCATCATTTCAGCTTCATTTGTTACAGGGGGTTCACAAACCTTCACTGAAAAGTTGCAATTCATAATATCTGCTCTGAGATGCTGTTAGAGGTGATGGAACCAAGAAATGTCATCAAAGAACATGTGAACTTAATAAATGAGAAACTGCACTTCCAGGACATACCTATACCATCCGCAAAGTTTCCTCAATGTCACATCTGCTCATGAAATTGCTAGTACATGAATGTATGAAACCTGCCAAAGCAAGTTACGATGTTGGGAAATTCTCTAGGCTTCTGCAGACAGGTTATATAGCCTTACTCGCAGGTCTTGATCAAAGGTTACCAGTGGCACATTGACATCCAGCCTTTCCACTTTGGAACATCCCAACTCGATAGATGTCATGTTCCCATCAATCGTTAGCAGGAAGGAATTGGTGGATCCTCCAGGATGTTGACAATGATGTATTACTTGTGTTCCCCTGATAATCCTGGACAAGGTTGTCTTAATTTACAGAGATTGCTCAGGCTATTCTGAATTGGTTCATCAAACAATCTGTTCAATGTGATTGTATTTGTGCTGGGGGCACTTGGAGATTGGAAGAAATGAAGTTACTCTCATGCTATTGCAGAAATATCCGGTGCTGGAAGATAAGTGTTGCATTCCCACCTCTTTTAAGAAAAATGAATCTTGCTTTGATATTTCTGCAGTGCTCATCAATGCTAATCCTGTGGAAAGTGGTATGGTCACCTATTGGTGAAAGCACTGGTGGAGAAATTGAGGTATTGATGTTTCCTGCGGGAATTTGCACCTTGTAACATGACCCTTGTATGAGAATGACTTCCACAAACATCTACAAAGCAGCTGGAAATGACTTCTCTAAGGGACAATTTCTAAAGAAAGAGGGTGGAAATTCATGGAGCAAGGAAACAATTGAATTTTTATTTTGATTAGTTTTGCAGCTGCTTCTGTTAAATGCTTATTTTCCTGCACCAGGTTGCCTAATGTCTTTGCGACTAATATAATACCTGCAAGTATCCCCTCACCCCCCAAAAATAAATTACAATTTGACCCTTTTCAATTTGTTCCCAGAATATTGTTTCCACCTCTGTTGTGGAATGATGAGCACTGTAAGAAACCAGGCATCTATTCTCCCAGTTCATTGACAAACATTGGTCCATTACCATCTCATCCTCAAGCCATTAACTTTAACAAAGACAAAAGAGTTTTACTTCAACTAGTGCAGGGGTAACCAACATAGTACCCTCTAGATGTTGCTGGACAACAACTATCAGCATCCCTGACCATTGGTTATGCTGGATGGGCTGATGGGAACTGGCCATCCACGGAATAGAGGAAGACGGGCACCCGCTACTTCCACCTCAGCTTTCATCACACTGTTCTCTCTCCAGCCCATTGCTTAGCAACTCTGTTGCTTAACTCCTAACTGCCATTCTTAACTCTAACTTCCCCTAAAACTAAAACCTTGGTTGAGGGTTTGCAAATGAGATTTGCCCTTTCACCAAGTCTTCTCTTCTCATGAGGTGGCCAAAGTATTGGAGCCTCAGCTTCACGATCTGTCCTTCCAGTGAGCACTCAGGGCTGATTTCCTTAAGAAAGTGGTATGTTACTACTTTAAATGTATGGTACAGGTGGGGTTTTAGTTACAGACATAGAAATATTATGATTCAGTGAAGGTGGGAGAGGCATATAAGTATAGGAACATGAATGGAGGTCATTTGGCCTTTGCAAATTTCTGACCTGACATGCACCTCCCTGATCAGAGATCATATTCGTCAGAAACTTAGTTATCCATCCATTTTTGCACTTCCTGAACATTGCTCTCAACATGTACCAAATCTGTTTTGAAGTGCACATTTTGGGAGATAATACATGTTTAAGTACTATTTAAATGAATATTTCAGTGTTAAAAATATCACCCCCCAGAGTAATGTGGAAATCATGATTTATGTGTGAAGTACAATTGACACCAACTAGAAACAGACCAATTCATCCATCCTTAACTTGAGGTCATGTTAGGTTCAGGGAACTATGAGTGACTCAGAAAATAATTCCTGACCTCTCAGCTCCAGCTGCTTGGTGTCACTGCCAACATATTTTCAAATGTGTTTTCATAGCCATAAGGTGTAGAATTGCTTGAAGAAAATGAAAGTGAAGAGGATGAGAGTTTATGGCTAAAATCAGTTTCTGTGAGGAATCCCCATCATGTTGTCAGGACTGGAAGATGAACTACAGTACTCAGTATTAAAATATAGCTGAGAAAAATTAACCCCACCAAAGTAGACAAGTGCAGCAGTTGGAAACAAAGAAACAACAAAACTGTCAAAGGAAGCAATTGATTTTAACAAATATTTTTTGTTTTCCTTAGAATACAGCAAACAAGCTGTTGTGTTTGTGTTTATGGAATTATTTTGCCTCAAATGACATACTGCTCTATATTCTGTAAAAAAAAAAAAAAAAATGCAATTTCCGGGAAATGATTATTTAATCATCTCACCAGTCTCAAATGAAAGGGTATTATTAAGTTACTAGATATTTCCCAATATTCGCCAATCAAAAGTGTCAAACCCATGTAGAAATATATTTGCACCTATTATTTTTTATTTTAACGTTCTATATGAGTAGCCTACCTGTTGGGCATTTTCTAGGGATTAATGACCATCTGGGGTTAATGACCCTTAGTTGCTCTTCCAGCTATCAACTCCTCCCGGACAGTCATTAATCCTCAGGAAATGTCCTATTCCTCCACCATTAATGCTTCATTACAATCTGTCTTGGTCACCCTTGCAGAGACCTTCACAGCTTCATCTTCAGATATACCCTTTCCTCTGACACATATAGAAGGGGAAGCCAATTTGTCTTGAAAACCTTTATTTGGCTGAGACTGAATCGAGGAATCTGGCTGCTGTCTAGGTTCATGGATAAAGGCAAGACAGCTCAACAGGCTCACCTTTCAGAATACATCATGGACTGATGAGACAGCAAGACTAAACCATTGTCTATTAATTTCTACTGCTACAGAATAGCATTAGGAAGGTCATGTTTAACAAAGAGGCATTTGTACTAGCAAAGCCACAACTAGACAATAAAGAATTATTATTTTTCAATTGCCCATATCCAATTCTGATGTTGGTTTGCCCTAAATTAAACTTCAGACTTGACAAACCACTGAACCAGTTCTAGTATAAATTTTGGTACTTGCATATGCCAGGTGCTGTTCAGTCATTTCAGCAATGTGGATTTTATGTTATTGGCCAATTTATCCTGCTCTCCTATTATCCTTACCTTTCAATGTCACATCACAAACTCTTTCTCCAGAAAACACAATAATTGCGTTGTTCAATATGACCAAAAGTACATCAAATCCAACACTATATTCTTACCAGCTGTTCAGCCAGATGACTTTGAGGAACTCATAATCAGAGCAAGACAGAGATAGCTGTCTCTTGCGGTGTGTTTCAAAATGCTTGATAGTTTGGTAGTCTACCTCTAAACATGGAAGTTATTGTTCCTTTTTAAGCTTTATAATGTCTAATAGTCACTCATAAATCTACTTCCCAGGAATTCACTACAACTCTTTTTAAAAGATCTCTGTTTTTGTGACCGTTACAGCAATATGTTGCAATAAATAAAGTCATTTTTTGCCATATCTTGCTGTAAACAGTCACGTGATCAAAGTGGCATGCTCTTCCATCACCAGACAAAACATGTCTTGTTGGGCTTCAACAACTATTTTTTCTCTCTCGCTCTTTCACAAGGGTATGGAATAGGATGTCCCTATTTTCATTAGAGAAATGTTGGAGGGTATGAGGTAGAGTCCTGACCACTCACATTTTGAGTGATGAGTTCAAGATAAAGTTAGGCGAGTCATTAACTCCAGTATATGGAAGTTCAAAGCAATCTCCTTTAGGAAACATTTGGCAAGTGTTAGTTGCTGAGAAAACAACTAAGATCCTCTGGAGTCTTCTGAAGCCTGGGCAGCCTGATAGCTCATGAGAAGGGGTGGAGTCAACATGAAGTATCTTTTGTTTAAAGCTGTTTGCTCTTACAACACAGAGGTGATAGTAGCTGTCTGTGAGGGGTGCTCTCCTGCCGGAGAATCAATCAGTCCTGGAGGTTCTGGGAGTGGGGGGGGTGTTAGCTCCACAGGTACTGATGACTCTGAGCTGGATTGTGGATTGAGACTTGAGACTAAGATGGAACCCTAACTCCAGCAAAAGGGGTTCTCTGACAATCTGACATTCCATTAGTCTTTCACGAAGGATCAATGAGTTCAAATGATGTGTTCCCTAAAGAAACTATCACAGTTCAGTCTGTGTGATTCTATTAAACTATATAGAAACTGATGTCAACTGATATAACTGAACATTTCAGAAAGCACATGGTCACCTCTTTAGGAGCCGTACCAGCCTTGCTGTTCATTGGCAGAGTGTAAATGGAAGAACCCTGGTATATGGTAATATGTAGACCTGAGTTAGAAGGAAACTCCTGATTTATAACTATTCAAAAACCAAATAGTTTTTGTACGTATTACAGAACAAAATTCATATATGTAACTCTGATTTTTTAATGATACACTTTTTCCATGGCTGTCATGCATGAATAAGCTCTATTCCTCTATTCTAGGCTACTTAGATTGACAAAAGTATCAAAAAGAGCCTAGCCTACAAATCACTTAGCATAAAATATTTGGCTTGATGATTATTTATATAATCTCATTCAAGTAGATTGGATTTTCTGTTTAAAGTAACCCAAGTGCTTTGGGACTAACTGGTTTGTGGACTGCAAGCAAGTTGTCATAATTTCAAAATGAATAAATTTTATGTCATTGTTTCTCTATTAATGTACCATACATCTGATCCTATCCTATGGAAGAATACCCAAAGCTATCTATAATCTCAAGAGCCTTTTACTATGTGATTTGTTTGGCATAGTTTATTGCATATCACATTGTGTTGTGACTCAGCCTGCAACCTTTGAGTGGAGGGTGAGATATAAATATTATGACTAAATAAATAACTTGGTCTTGGTTTCTTTCTTAACAGAACAGCTAGCTGTGCCATGTCAGTACTTCTGGATCTTTGTAGTCTAGAAGATCTGCCTCTGTGGTGTAGCTGGTATGGCTTACAAGGGCTAACAAATATCCAGGACAGACTGTGGTAACCACATAGCTTGTTTCTTAATGTGAAACTCCTGAAGGACAGGCACCCACCTTTTAATGGGAAACTTCTCAAAGTCCCCATTAAGTTATTCAGTCAAAAGCATGAGCACAAGATGATGGGTACCACTGGGATAAGTCTGCATTGTAAGTGTTTATTTTTCTTCTATGTGTGTTTTTTTCTTCTTCCCCTAGCTGGAGTTACTTTGCTATTTCTTGGCAGTACAGTGAAAACATCCACCCAATGCAGAATCGAAAAGGATTCTATTATTTCTGATATATTCTTCATTCCCTTGTTCTGGGAATATCTCACAGACTACCTTTTGCTCCTGGTATCTCAACATCTCTGCTTGCCAGAAATTCAAAAAAGTAATGTTGGCAGAACATTTTAAAACTTTTCTGTATTGCATACCTGAGTTCAAATAAGGATGAAGGTGTCAATCTTATTCCAAATAGATCTAAAACCTTAAAAGCAAAAGGTTGCATAAAGGGATGAGTGAATCCACATGCATATTGACTTATCTCTTGAGACAGTATAATAGCCATGTGAATGAATAGACTGTGATCTTAATGGTAATGGTAACTACAATATGACAATAACAAGGTTGTGTGGAATAGTTGTGACAGATGAGCGATAACTGAAAGAGGTTTCTTATTATGTGTAGACAGTACTGAAACCAGTCCTAATATCACTTGGCAAATACTAGTGGTGCAATCTGGCCCTATGAAGAGATTCAGCCTTTCCTTCTCCATAACTTCCATACCAAAGGAAGTTTAAACTAGTGTATTAAAACAATTCCTATATTTTACATTAGGCAAAGGTAAGGGCGTTTTGTGGGAGCGTTCCAGTTGCATCACTGGAATGAGTCTCCATGTTTCCTTCTCATTCCACCTTGATATACTGAAAGTGATAGAAAGAGAATAATCTTCACATTTGCGGTGGGATGCAGTGAAGGCTGAAGTTTCTTTTTCTAGGAGGACTTGCAGATATGTAGGTACAGACAACAAGCAAGACACAGTTTACAGAGAAGGGCTGGGCAATGGAATTTTACTCAAACATAACTTTGCATATTCATTCATTTCAGTTGGTCAGTTTTGAGTAACATGTAGTTAAATACTAAATGAAGAAATAAATACCACCCAAGGAGGTGTAATGGGTTCATTATCAAGCTGTTGCTCCAATCTTCCAGACAGTCCATAGAGAAATTCTGACTACAGTATTATTAATATTAGTGTTGTTTCCAATTGCTAACCATAGTGAATATATATTCTCATCTGAATATATATTCCCAGTGCTGCTGCTTGCAGTTTATCACCACTATGGCAGGGTCTCTCCTGTGACTCCAATGAATATGTTACTTTTTCTTATGTAACTCCTGTGCCTGTATTATTTCTTCAACCATGTTCATACCTTCAAGCTGCTGCCCTCCAATGTCTGTCTGGTGCTGGCTGCTTATGCCTACTCTCTCTGACCTAATTTTTTAAAAAACTAATGTTTTCAAAATATTGGTGGAAGGAAAGGGGCAAACACGGGAGCAGGAGAATTAGCATGACTGAGCACTCACAGTCCTTAAAAAACGATCCTTTTTTAAAAAAGCAAATTGTAAAGTTTGTTAACATGAAAACCTCTGAAGCCACCCATCTTAAATTTGGCAATGTTAATTCACTCTGTAGGGGCTAGCATGTCTCCAGTTTTCATCCCCCTATACAATTTTTTTTTAAGTGGCCATTTTTGTTTTACAATGCAAGTTAATGGGATTTCCAGATATCTTTATTTTCTTCTATCTGGATTTGGATAAGGGAAGAGTGAGATTGGTTCAGACCTAAGGTTGCTTTGCTGGGAGCTGGACTAGATTATCCTCATGGTCCCTTCCAACTTTACCATTTTATGATTCTATTAATCAGGTCTGATCCAGATTTACAAATCAGGGCCACAGATTGTATTGAGCAGTCTGTGTAGAGCTTTGCATGCTAGAAACTAGACAAGCAATAAGGCTTGCAATTTCCTGACACTGTAGTAATACGCCTTAGGAGGGATGCTCAAGAATTATTCGGGTAATATCCTGCATTTCCACAGTTCTTTTCTTGTGAAGACTATTGCATGTTTTATAAGCACTAAGCAAACAACATCCCAACATCCTTCTGAATTATTTAAACACAATTACAGAATAGTATTTAATACAATTATAGAATGGTATTTAAACAATGAGAAAAGTGAGATTTTATTTAGCTATATGTTTGCCCGAGGTCATGGAGAACTTTGGTAGCACAGCTGAAAGTAAACCCTTGAGTATCATATATGCAAAAGAAAGGATTGTCCAGGGATTGCATTCATAGTCTACAACACTGGAAATAAGTGCATAAAATCATGTGTGATGGCACTTAGACCTGTTACTGCTCAATCCTATGCATGTCTATCTCAGAAGCCCCTTATCTGGCATGTTAAGATTGCAGCGGTATGACTGCAAAGACACTTACGTGGGTCCTACTTCAGAACACAGTAAGACTTACTTCTGAGTAGACATGTGCAGGACTGCACTGTTAGTTTCCCTGTGCTCCAGTTCCACGTGTGTAAACTGGAAAGCAACCATCTCATAAGCCAAAACCATTATGAGACGATTTGAAAAAAATGATGCATATTATGCCAACAAAGGAAAGGTCCCACAAGCACCGACTAATTGACACGAGTGCAAGTGATGTGGTGTCTAATTCAAATTTTGACACGTGTGCATAACTGCCCAGTTCTGTGCATGGCCAGACCCATAATCAGAAAGGTTAGGTGGGGGGCTAAGGGCAATATGGGGTGCCATCCCACCAACATGAACTTGAAGCCTCTGCATGCTCAAATATAATAGGACTGCCTTTAGCCCAGTGATCCAGTGCATTGATCTCATGCCCTATTATTTGAATTTCATTCAGGTAAGTGGCTGAAGAAACCCAACCAGATGGGTGGGGTATAAATAATAAAAGTTGTTGTGTTGTAAGTATGCTTGAAGTCTTAGCTGCATTTAATTTCCCTCTCATGGAACTTCTGTACAACACAGCCTTTTGCATAGCTACTTCTGGAAGTGAGCAATTATTAATTATAAGCTTGATCGCAGGAGTTCATTCTGCAGAGAGCTCAACAGAGTATGCTTCTCTCTCAGCAAGAACCACTGTCAATAGTTTTAACATACAGAGGCCTTATTGAAACTTTCTTCGCAGAATACGCCCTTGACCATTCACCATGGGAGTGAGATACACCAGAGGTTGCTTTTCTTTCATGTTTAAAATTTAATTGTACAGCTTGTACTCAGAAAGCGTGGAGTGGATTTTTTTAAAAAAGTTAGTTCCTTGTTTCCTTTGTCTTTTAAAATGGTTATTCCCTAATTGTCAAGTGGGTGAATATCTGATTTACAGATAATTGCCTTAGTAAATTTTAGACTTCATATCCCCTATGTCACTAAAGTTTGGAGATCAACTGATTAATCTAACATCGCCCTCCATTGGCAGCAGAGGACTTGCTCAAGTGCTTGCAGTGACCTGCGCAAGACTGTCAGTTCAAGTCTGTTTCTGATCTCTGGAGTAAGTATTGTCTGCAATCTATTGCCAAGACATTGTTAACAAACCAAAGCAGGGAGAGGGAAGAAGCTCTTAAGGCCCAGATCTGTATGGGGAACATGTGGAAGACTGAGCATTAAAAGTTCAGCTCCTATAAATGGTAATGTGATGTACTTGGAAGATGAATGCTGTCTTCATCAGGGCGTCGTGTATGTTAGCCTACATGTTCCAACCACACCCCTTTTCAAAGTCTGTCATGGGAGAAGAAGGACGGGTTAGATACTTCTCAGAGAGCGCTTTCAGATGTGACATGTTCACTGATCAGTTATTGCCCTTGTGCATCTCTCCTACTGGGAAATGACAAAAGTTGCATTTCAGTTGTGACAGTCTTGTGAAAGAACAGGAGGCATAATGTATACAGCTGGCAGAAAGAGAGATATATGGAGTACTAACCAGCAACAACTGACATGGGTTTCAGTTTTTCACCGTTAACAAGGGGATTTATGAGGAATATGCCTTGTTTCATTGACTTGTCATCCCTGAGATCTTCTCCTTGGCCATGCCCTTAGGTCAGGGATAGGTAAACTGTAGCCTCCAAGATCAAGTAGTGATGTATGGAAGTGAGAGCTGGACCATAAAGAAAGCTGATCGCCGAAGAATTGATCCTTTTGAATTATGGTGCTGGAGGAGACTCTTGAGAGTCCCATGGACTGCAAGAAGATCAAACCTATTCATTCTTAAGGGAATCAGCCCTGAGTGCTCACTGGAAGGACAGATCGTGAAGCTGAGAATCCAATACTTTGGCCACCTCATGAGAAGAGAAGACTCCCTGGAAAAGACCCTGAGGCTGGGAAAGATGGAGGGCACAAGGAGAAGGGGACGACAGAGGACGAGATAGCTGGACAGTGTTCTCAAAGCTACAAACATGATTCTGACCAAACTGCGGGAGGCAGTGGAAGACAGGAGCGCCTGGCGTGCTCTGGTCCATGGGGTCACGAAGAGTCGGACACAACTAAATGACTAAACAACAATAACAACAGCCTCCAAGATGTTGTTGGACTCCCAGCTCCCATCAGTCACAGCCACCATGGCCAATAGTCAGGGATGATGGAGTTGACACTTTACACACACACATTGAATTCCATGTCAAAACCTGCAATACGAAATCGTCCTTAGAGGTCTGTTAAAATGTTACATAGGCTTAGGTCAAATGGGAAATCCAATCCCCCCTCCCCTATCAGGAAGCATTTACATTAATAGAATCATAGAACTGTAGAGTTGGAAGGGATCACAAGGATCATCTATTCCAACCCCCTGCAATGCAGGAATCCTTCACCCAACGTGGGGCTCAAACCCACAACCCTGAGTCTCATGCTCAACAGACTGAGCTGGGAGAAGACCAGTTTCCCAAGTCAGGTGGTACAGTGGTACCTCGGGTTACATACGCTTCAGCTTACACACTCCGCTAACCCAGAAATAGTACCTTGGGTTAAGAACTTTGCTTCAGGATGAGAACAGAAAACATGCTCCGGCGGCGCGGCAGCAGCAGGAGCCCCAATTAGCTAAAGTGTTGCTTCAGGTTAAGAACAGTTTCAGGTTAAGAACGGACATCCGGAAAGAATTAAGTACTTAACCCGAGGTACCACTGTACTCTGAAGAAGATAAAATGCAGGTAGAAAAACATTCATTTTGTGTGTTCTTTTTGCCTTTAGATTGAGACAGGGGCCTTTTGGTGGTCATAGCGGTCGGCCATAGAGACTATGTTGCTGGTGCAAGAGTGCCGTCTTGTCAACATCCAGTGTGGGTGCCTCCTCTGACACCCAAGGCAGGCTGGTGTAAGCCTCACAGTTTTACCATATACTGTATCATCCAAAGTTCCAACATATAACCAAAACATTTGCCAGTACGGTATTGTTACATACTCCTCTTGGTTGTGGCAAGTCAGCCAGCCCTGCCCATTTCCAGTATTCCATGCACATTATGTGTATATCGGGGGCATTGGGGGGGTGACACACTGATGTAGAATAGAATGTCCTTATTTTCATCTGAGGAATGTTGGAAGGTTCTGTTGCATAAGCACAAATCCCTGTGGATTGGATTGGATGCTGCCCATTTTTAATTTTTTTTTTACCATTTGTTGGGTTGATGGGAGCAAAATGAAACCCTAACAAAAGAACATGGTGGGTGGAGAGAGATTTTTTTCTGAGGTTTACTTAAAGTTCCATGCTGCCCACAATGCTGCAAGACTGCCTCCACCAGCCACACTGCCTGGAATGCCTTGGGAGCAGCACACTTCCTGGCCTGTACAGCAAATGGTTATCCCCTTCCAGATGTTTTAGAGAAATGTCATCCCACCCCACAGACACACTGAAAGCAGCAATCAACTCTACTTTTTGCAAGGGGGCAGTATTTTTTGGAGGGGGACGCGGGTGGCGCTGTGGGTAAAACCTCAGTGCCTAGGACTTGCCGATCGCATGGTCGGCGGTTCGAATCCCCGCGGCGGGGTGCGCTCCCGTCGTTCAGTCCCAGCGCCTGCCAACCTAGCAGTTCGAAAGCACCCCCGGGTGCAAGTAGATAAATAGGGACCGCTTACCAGCGGGAAGGTAAACGGTGTTCCGTGTGCTGCGCTGGCTCGCCAGATGCAGCTTGTCATGCTGGCCACGTGACCCGGAAGTGTCTGCGGACAGCGCTGGCTCCCGGCCTATAGAGTGAGATGAGCGCAGAACCCTAGAGTCTGCCAAGACTGGCCCAAACGGGCAGGGGTACCTTTACCTTTTTTAGTATTTTTTGAAACCTGTAGAAAGAGTTTTAGTCCAGTCTTACCACCTACCAAATGATGCTCGGAGGTAGATTTTGTGAGGTGAGACCCTCTAAAGTAGTGTATGTGGAGTAATGGAAGATCTGTTCCTGATTTACATACCTTTTGTAGTCCCACACACCTCATAGGCTATTCAACAGCATCCTATAGGGAATGATGAGCCCAGCACATTTCAGCTCAAGGTTTTTCCAGCCTATTTCATTCAGAGGATGAATTGTTCCGTTTCTCACTGAAGCAATGTCATTAATTCAGGTGTCCACATTATAAATGTGTCTTCTGCTGATTCATTCAGTGTGTCATTCATGTCATCCCCTCTCCATTTTCTGTTATTGCAGCATAAACTATCGCAGTCTGCAGCCACTTCAGCATTCAGAAAAAATAATTATCCAAAGTGTAATTAAATTAATTGACCAGGAAAGTGATTTTGTGGAGATAATTAAAAATAACACATGTTTTGATGCATTTATATTGTGATAAACATTGGAAAAGAATATTGATTCAAACTCTGCACAGCCAGCCAGCCAGCCAAATAACCAAATTGAACTAGAAAAAATAAATATTTATTATGCACTTCCTCTTCTTACTTGTTGGGCTGGATGGCTGGTGTCCATGATCTCTGAGTTCTCTTTTCTCTTTTTTACATTAAAAAAATCAACGGGCAGGATTGTGAAATGATGCCAGGGGTCTGTCTGATGTAGAAAACAGGTGGCATTGTGAAAACAACTATGTAAAAATTTGTCAGCATGGTTAAGGATGCAAAAATATCATCCCAAATGTGTGGCTTGCGTCCATTCTGCCTATGAGAGATTCAGCTAATGTTCTTAGTGACTGTATAGTCAGGTTGTTCACTTTCAGATAGGGAAAAATTGAGCACAGATAGGATGAGAAGGCATAATATTCACTCTTAATCACATCCATGGGAGCATAAGAAGTTGCCTGATACCAAGTGAGACCATTGGCCCAGACAACTCA
Source organism: Podarcis melisellensis (assembly GCF_964234715.1). Classification (NCBI taxonomy): domain Eukaryota; kingdom Metazoa; phylum Chordata; class Lepidosauria; order Squamata; family Lacertidae; genus Podarcis; species Podarcis melisellensis. Next base: position 36,029,937 of record NC_138538.1, read on the forward strand.
CTGTTTTCTCTACAGAGTGGCAAGAATCTTTCCCAGCTCTTGGGGATGGAACCTGGGCCCTTCTGCATACAAAGCACGTCCTCTAGCACTGAGCTACAGTCTTTCCCCAGAACAGCAGTATGTGTGCTTAAAAAGTATAAATCCTACAATCATTTGACCATGGTATAAGCATTGCAAAAAATTAGTTGAAGGTGGGAGAAAGTCCAGCATAGTTTATGCTCTCTGAACACTGTGTTCTCTTGGTAATCAGCCAGCTACCTAGCACCATCAAATCATTCAGTAGCAAAAAAAAAAAAAAATTCTGTGGCACCAGTGCCATGTAACTGGTGCTTTGTTTTGTTTAGATAGTTACATTAAATGCATGATAAACTAGGAACTAAAAAGTGAGAAAGATGTGAAGGGCTGATTTCTATGGAAGAAACGAGTGTTTTGCCAGAAACCATTTTTTAAAAAGGGGCAAAACCAGGACATTCTTCAAAGAAAAAATATGGATGTTGACTAGAGAAGATGCCCTTGCCATTGAAGGACACCATTCATGTCAACAAAGTTCAGAAACTAACTCCAATGGGAGTGTTCCATTCCAGTCATGCTTCTGATGCTTGTGCCTGTGAAAAGACTGGACTCAGAAAACCTGATTTAAGGGAAAAGATTAAAAGGATTTCCAGAGACTATATGATCTTATGGTGACTAGATGTTCTACCACTACTGTTATAGGCAACATGTTTCTAAATGCCCGTTGCTAGCACTCACAAGTGGGGAAACACCCAGGTCCTTCTTGTGGGCTTTACATAGGCACTATGAGAAAAGGATAATGCATTAGATGGGACATTGGCTTGTTTTTGCATTTTTGATGGAGCTAAGAACGTAAGGAGATAACTTCCGGGTTGACGCGATCGGTTTAATGGCGGATTCCCTCCGAGCTCCGGAGGGAACCGGCTCCAGCGAGGACGGGTCTTGCCGCGCCGGCGACGCGGGGACCCTTAGAAACCACAGGTGCTGATACCTGTGGACCTGGTGACTCGGTGGGCACCTTAAGCGCCCTCCTCGACAGTCGAAGAGCCTTTTTAAAGGCTGTGGAGAAGGTCTGAGGAGCGGCGTGGCGCTGAGAGTCGACCGCTACCTCGGTGGAGCGAAGCCGCAAGCCATTGCCGGAGAGCGTCAACTTTCTTCCTGACATTTGGACTGAAACAAATACCCTCGTGAGTAAAACGAAATTTGGATTTTAAAAGAAATTAATTCTTATAATTTGGCGAACGGGGGGGCTGTGTTAAAAGGAAGTCCGCACCCCCCCCCCTGCATGTACGATCTGAAGCAAGGAGCGAAAGCCTAAGATCGGATTTAAAAGATCTTCTTTTTGTCTTTTGGGACTGATAAAAGATTCCATCGATTTGGGAAAACAAGCTTTTTTCTGTCTTTTTAAGTTGTGCTGGAGGAAGAGGTGTATCTGGAAAAATTTTTGGGAACCCCCACTCGGGATCCGGGAGTGTCCCGCATTAGCCTAGCCTGAAAGAAAGGGAGTTTGACAGCTGTCATCTGAGCTGTCAAACAGCAGAATCAAGACAAGAACTGTATCTTTATATCTCTCTGATCTAAAGGTGTTACATTTAACCAGAAGTGGCTGGAAATTAAGTAACAACAAGTAACAACAAAGTAATAGACTGTTGGTAAAGGGAAAAAATGGTAACCCCCCTAGGGGAAACCAGAGACATTACAATGGCTGCAGAAGGAAAATTACAAGCAGAAATAGAAAGAGCCCTTTTACTCGTGGGAATTCTACAAGAGCAAGAGATAGCTATGGACAAACAGCTCACGACTTTGATTTCAAAAACAAGCAACTCTATTGATGGAACTGAGGAATTGACCTTGAAAGATTCTGCAGCTGAACTGGAAAAAGTTTCTTTGAAGTTGGAGGACAAGGAGTCTGGAGGGCAAAAAGTACAGGAACAGGACTTCATGCAGCAAGGGGACAGAGAAGTTTTTTGGACTATGGATTTTGAAAAGAGAAAAGTAAAGGAGGAAGCTTTTGGACACTATAGATGGGAAGCTGAAATAATGAAGAAATATAACTGGGACTTCCTCCTCTTTTCTGGCACTGGTGAATGTGATGTAAGGGAACATCTGGCAGAACCCCTGCAGCAAATCTTTTCAACTAGGATTGATTGGAGAGAAGGTGAAGAGACCGCACTAGACATCCCTCGAGAGCTGAAGATTAATAAGAAGGATTATCAACAAAACAGGCAGAGAGAGACTCAAATGGTGTTAGAAGCCTCAGATGTGAGGAATCCGGGCTAGGAGTTATATAAGAGGGCAGATACCTAGGAAGGGACAGATATCCGGACAAGGAGGGAGGGGGAAAAATAGAAAGTTCTAAAACTATTTTATGACTTTTGGGTTTTATAATTTTGACTTATATTTTAATATGAAAATGGGGAAATTTATGGTATAAGAACCTTGATCGATCTTAGAAAAAGAATTTATATAAGAAAATGGGATAAATAAGTTGGGCCTAACAAAGGGAATTAAGTTTAAATATAATAAGAAGAGGTTTAAGGAATGAAACAAGAACTTGCTGAATTAAGTTTGATAATTGGGATGCATGGGTGGGGGTGGGGGGAAGTCAATGAAAGAGGGTTATGAAAGAATCTGTTTGTGTTTATTTCTTTCTTTTTTCTTTTTTCGTTTTCTTTTTTTCCTTTCTTCTTTTTTTCCTCTTTGTTTTGTATTAAAATTTGAAAACTCAATAAAAATTATATTAAAAAAAAAAAGAACGTAAGGAGAGCCCTACTGAATCAAAAGACGAAAGGTCAATCTAGTTCAGTATCTGGATCCCAGCAGTTACCGACTAGACGTGTTCTGTGAATCAATAAGCAGGGATGGAAGGCAACAATACTGCTCCACTGAATATCCCCAGCAGCTGATATTCAGAGATACATCACTTGAAGGTAGAACAGAACAAGAGTCTGCTGGATCAGGCCAATGGCCCATCTAGTCCAGCATCCTGTTCTCAACCAGATGCCTGTGGGAAACCCACAAGCAGGACATGAGCAGAAGACAACTTCCCCTCCAGCAGTTTCCACCAACTGGTGTTCAGAAGCATTATTGCCTCCGACTGTGGAGGTGGAATCTAGCCATCCTTGCTAGTAGCCATCATCAGCCTCTCCTCCATGAATTTCCCCAATCCTTTTTTAAAGCCATCCAAGTTGTTGGCCATCACTGCCTCCTGTGAGAGTGAAGATGCACTTTTTTGCCAGTTACTAAACCAACCAAGATATAAGCTGCTGGAGTGATATGCCAGACTTTTGGATACCAGTACCTGAGAGATACCCTTTCTATATTTTTCCTGTATCTACTACCAGTGTTGCCATTACCAGAAGATGTCTAGATAGGGAAATCAGTATGGATATATTTTCTTAAGAACAAAATCACCATGCACACCAATCTCAGACACTTGGTAGCCAGGCTGTCAAGGCTCCCACACTTCAATTAAAGCCCAGGAGAAGATGTCAAAAAGGAATTCCTCCCATGGGGTCTTTTCAGATCCAGAAGCACCTCTGAACCTGCGATTTGAAGTCATTTGCAGATGAATTGACTTTAAGAAGAGATTAAAAGGTAGTTTGAGGGATATAAATGAGAGGTTGCTCTGTGGGCACTGAGTGGCTCACAATAAACTATTCTAGGAAAGGAGCACCATTTTCTGTGGCATCCCCTTGGCAATTGTGATGTGTTTTCCTGCTCTGAGAAGTAGAATAAGAGGGCATCACAAGAAGAAGAAAACCCATAGAAATAAAATGATTGGGAGTCTTACGGGATAAAATAAAATTCTTGAAGCAACCCATTGCAAGCATAAGGGGGTTTGAAAGGACCAAAGTGACCAAAGAGAGTGATGATTTTCAGGGCAAGGTATTTGAGAAAATGTCAGATGCATGCAACACATTGGGGAAGAACCTTCTTCCTTTCCACCAGTCACTTTTGTCAATATCCTACTTACAGATTAGTAAAGGAAAGGGTGGGGAAAGTGTTTTGGGAGCAAGAGGCTGGATTTTGGGGGTGGGAGGGACGGGAACACTTCCTCAGCTTCCATCTTGATCCTCACCACAAAAGAGTTCACTATCGGGAAATAGGAGGAAATAAATGTTAAAGGCTCTCCTTTGAGTACTGATCAGGAAGAAATTCAATTCAGTCCATAATTAAAGTTGGAGTTCTCAAATTCACAATTTCCAAAATAGTACACAAGCCAAAACACAACCACCAATCAAAACTTGCACTTCTGAATTTTTCAGTGCCATTCCCCAGCCAAGCAACACGTGCAAAAGATGCTGTAAATTCTCTTATTCTACAAACCATCTTTCTAATGCTCAGCACTGTGCAGTCAGCTTGGGTGCTCACATTTCCTGAAAACCCAAAGAGGTCCTCGGCTGGGCTATCTAATAAGAACAGGAAGATAGGAAGTCTGCCTACTCCGTGCCTGTTTGCCATTGTTAAAAACTGGAGGGTGGTAGCCAATGTAGCGCTATGGGAAAGTTCTGCCAGCACAAAGATTTCCACTTGTGCAATGAATTTTTCTTCTCCTCCCCTCCCCTCCCCTAGCTATCAGTCCTGGGGAAGTCTATGGAAGTAGAGATCTGGGTGTATAAATTCTCCTCCTGCAGGTGTCCTTGCCAAACTTCTGAACAGTAGACAGAAAATATCTTTCGACCTGTGCTTCTCTGCCCCTTAGCCATGTGATCATTTACTTGTCTAATGTGTGCAAAGGAGTTTTCCTTACTTTACATTTACACAAAAGATGAAGAAAAACATCTCCTTGATTGCAAATTAAAGTGATGGCAAGAGAATCTTAATTAGTTGTTTCTTATAGTATATTCCTCATTTGATCACAACAGTGCCCCCCCCGCCCAATTATAAACTTCATTACATTTTCTACTTCATGGCATCAGCTTCATTCCTGTCAGAGATAAAAAGCTTTGTGGCTAGCTTGTGTGTGTGTGTTAATAAAATGAAACTCATCTTGGTTAGACGCAAAATAGCAGGCTAAAGAACAAAATGCACATGTGCTTTGGTTCAATTTTAGTAGCATTGATTTAGATGTCTCATTCTCAGGGCTGTCTTAAGCATATGCAACACTGGAGAGCAAAGATCTGCCCAGTGCCCCCCCCAGTTGCCCAGTCCTAGCTGTGCAGGAGGGCAGAGCTGGCCAGCTGCCTCAGCATCTCGCTGGCTCGGTCACCCCAAATGCGTGGTGCAGAGCTGCCTGCAGCAGAAGAGCCCGCCACGGTGCTTCAACCGATGAGCAAGCTCTTCCCCAGACTCAACTCTTGGGCCCCGGACTCTCGGCCTGGCACCCCTGAGAGCCCAGTGCCTGGGTGCCCCTCACCCCTAGCGCCTATGGGTAAGACAGCCCTGCTCATTCCCACCCCGCCACCCACCTTACAAGAAGTGGCATTTGTAGTCCAGCCCAGCATTAGGGGAGCACATGGCCAGCTCCCAACGTCAATGCACCATGGGGGTGGTTTCCTGCTCCTCTCAGCTACACAGGAGGCCAGGAGGCTCCATGAGAACTGAGGAGCCAATCAGCATTAGGCAGGGCTCCCTGATGGTCAGGGCTCCCAGAGCAGACCTGAATGAAGACTTCACATGGCTGAGTCTGCTCTGGGAGTATTTAAGGGCTCGCTGTGGAGGATCACAGCACGACAGTTTGCTTCTGGCTTCCCCTCCCACCCACCCCTTTTATTGCACTGGGGTTTGGGGCTGTCCAGTCAGAGATGCTTTGATCTTGCTATGGATAATCTTCTCAGTTGCTGTTTTCAGGGCCAGGGAGGAATTTGCCCTGCAGATAGATTGGCTGGGTCAGCAGGTTTTGCTTACCTCACAGCAATTGACATAACTTTATACTGGAAGAGGCATTAGTCTGGATCTCTACTGGGGACAGGTGCGTGGAGGGCCCCCTCCTGACCTATCCCATGAGGGGATCCCCTGAAGGGATCTCAGGGGGGAATGCTTCCTTTCCAGCTGCCCCCTGCTGGTGATAATCTGGGGTTCCCTCAATGCAATACTGGCCAAAATGGGACCCCTAAATGTTTGTTGACTCCAACGGTCTATCTACTAGCAGATGAGTTGGTTGATCCTTGCAATGCATGTCCAGTGCCTAAACCAAACCTGCTCATTGTTTGTCTCTCATTGGTATCCAACACCTGTCTCCTGTTTTCCTTCACTGTTTGTGCCTGCACCTCACTGAGCCTGGGCCTGGGCCTGCAAATCTATTTTAAAAAACCTCATTGTTTGATCACATGTGCAAATTACTCTCCAAAAGGTGAGAACCATGTATCCTGGCTTCACACATTGCTTTAAATGCAAGGGAGAGGGAGATTTAGAAGTATGAGTGATTCATGCTTTTGATCATGCTTATCTAAAATAATGCATGAATTGCAACTAGAAATTCTAGCTCCACTTTTCATTCTGAATGGAAATGAGAATTCCTATTCTAGCTGTTCAGTTTTAAGAGTTACACATCTCTTCATTCAATCAAACAATACAGCATTTTTGCATTTTTAATTACTAAGAATCTGGTCCTTGTTTTGCATATAAACTACTTGTGTACTTGGGTGGCAGCTGTTATCTTTGCCAACATATTGGAGCTCATCAAACTCAAGGAACCAGCATCCGATTCTACTAAAATGTTGGTAGAACATTTTGATGAGGATCTGCTGTGCTTCACTGGACATTCTTTGCCATAAGCAAATCAACTCACCTTAGTTAAAGTACTGCAGTCCAGCCCTATGATTTTGTTGATATATAATTACAGAACATATTTAATGTGGATGTTGGTATAATCAGTTACATAACTCATATTTTGAGAAATGCTTGGCAGTTAGAAATTAAACAGGTAGGTTAATGTAGAAGTGCTGTAGGGCATAGCCTTTTAAAATCATCAATAAAAAAGATATTTTCCAATAAATGTATCCTTTCTTAATGAGTTGTGGTATATGCTAATTAACACTCCCCCCCAACTGAGTTTTCAAAAACTGCTCCATTTCTAATGGCACAATAAAGACTAATTTACTCCAGAACAGATCGATCACCGTTTACATGAGACTACATGAACTTTGAATTTGTTTTTGCCCTCTAGAACAAGTTTAAATAGGAAAATATAGGGGGGGAAATCTTACATATAAACTGTAAATATCTGAAGAATATTTAATTAATTTAATAATTAATTTAATGAGACACCACTTTATGAATAAATTAGATATCAAAGCTTATTACATGTTAATTTTGAACGGTAGTAACTGACACCTTGGTAATTTACTACAACACTGCTAATTAATTTCGTATCCCCAATGAGTTTAATGTATGAGCACAAATGAATCTGCATTTGTATTGGTTTAGTAAATGAAAGTAAGCAATAGATTCAGTTCAAACAGCTTTTTCTCCCCCTTAAGACTTTGACAGTCCCATTTACTCCACTTTCTGTGCACTCCATTCCAAAGCTAGCCCTAATCTGTATCTATCCTGTAGTTTCTGATGAAAAATTGTGTTTTGAAGCATTCCTCTCTCTCTCTCTCTCTCTCTCTCCCACACCCACACCCACACCCACACCCACACCAGCTTTGCTCCAAAATGAGAAAAAGAATGACTTTGTGTTTTAAGCTGGTAATGTGTGCACAGCCTTGCTAACCCCTTTCAGTGTCTTACTTTAGCCACCTACTCCTAAACCTGAGCTTCCCAGGGGAGCTCATGGGTGCACACCTCGAGAACATGGCTTCCTTTTGTGCTCCTGTTCAACGGCATGGAGCCAATTTCCTGATGCCTTTTCCTTGATAAGCAGCTGGGAATAGTTCACAACCTATTCATAACAGCATAGAGCCATCCAAATGCTCACCAAACCAAAGGCAGACTTCTCATTTACTGGTCTCCTCCCATGTTGACTCCCAGCACATCTGCATGCAGCACAGCTACATCACTAATAGGCAGAGTGGTAAAAAAATCTCTGCACATCGATCTGAGGGTCAGTCTGCCCCAGTAGTCTGTTTGGGACAGTCAGGTTTCTCAAGGACACAGGAACAATCACTTCCTCCCATTGTTTGTCCCCAGTACCTGCATTTCAGAGATATACTGCCCCTGAAATTAGAGCTCCCATTTATAGCCAGCAATAGACAGTGATAGACATATTTTTTGATGGATTTGACTTTTTTTAAAAAAAAAAATCAGCTCAGTTTTTGTGGAGCCCTGCAGCGACACCCCCTCTTATTGTTAAGGTGTGTGTGTGTTTAGTGTGATTTTGAGCAGATATCGTATAAATGGCTCTGATTTTTTTTATGGGCAAGGAATGATAGACAGAAACATAGATGGTGTTTCACTCAGTCTATTCATGCCAATACTACTATTACTATTAATATAATAATATTTCAATATAAATGTGTTATTTTGTGGAAGCAAGCTTAATGGAAGCAAGTTTATGAAATCAATGTGTGCCTCTTAAAGCTGAAGGAGAATTTCATAAGAAAGAGACCCTTTGATCCTTTACAACCAAGGGAAATTATTTAGGACATTACCCTTATATCTCCAGGCTAGAAAAAAGTTCCTCCGGGACGTTTTTTGAATTATTTTCTGCAAGAGAAAGACAGATTGTCTTGGAATTACCTTTGTTCATGCCCACTCTTGATCTCCTGAGATCGGAGTCGCCATCAGGTCACCATCAAAGTGATCTTGAAATTGGTTATCCCAAACTTCGTTTAGCGAGTGACTTTTGTGTTTCTCTTCAAAGCTTTGAGATGAAGAAATTGTCATGTTGACTACATGCTCCTGCAAATCATTCCTACGTCCACAAAAACATCATGCCAGGGGGACAGATACTAGTAAGAGACAGGTAAATCTATAGAAACTGGAGCTCTCCTTACCTGGACAGGGCTGGGTCAGGGTGGGTTGGCAGCAAGGTTGGGGCTACATGGGTGCACCAGCAGGAGTACTGGATTGGCAGAAGGTGTCCCACTGGATCACCCAAACAAGGCTCACCCAAACAGCCTCAACCTTGCTGCCAACCCACTTTGACCCAGCCCTGTCCGGGTAAGGAGAACTCCAGTTTTTGTAGGCCCAACTCCATCCAGGTAGGCATAGGAGCCAACTTCAGGGAGCCATGGGGTGCTTAAAGGTAAAGGTAAAGGGACCCCTGACCATTAGGTCCACTCGTGGCTGACTCTGGGGTTGCGGCGCTCATCTTGCTTTATTGGCCAAGGGAGCTGGAGTACAGCTTCTGGGTCACATGTCCAGCATGACTAAGCCGCTTCTGGCAAACCAGAGCGGTGCACGGAAACACCGTTTACCTTCCCACTGGAGTGGTACCTATTTATCTACTTGCACTTTGACATGCTTTCAAACTGCTAGTTGGTCAGGCGCTGGGACCAAGCAACAGGATCTCACCCCGTCGCGGAGATTCGAATCGCTGACCTTCTGATTGGCAAGTCCTAGGCTCTGTGGTTTAACCCACAGTGCTACCCGCGTCCCATGGGGTGCTTAGGCACCCACAAAAATATAATTGTGGAGGCTAGGCACCCCCAAATTCAGTGAAAAAAGCTGGTAGGTAGCAATAGTTCTACCACTGAGAGAGAAGCAGTTCAGCTCTGCCCTCTGCAACCAGCCAGCAAGGTACCCTTTTCCAGAAGGTGGGACTTGGACATGGAGGCAGAGTCTCTCTGCCTCTATGTCCAAGCTCCTCCCCACAAAAAGGGTGCCTCGCTGGCTGTGGATAGGAAGACGAAGAGGAGTCGCCACTGCCAGCTGCAACACAGATGTGCAATGTCACATGCCTGCATGTAATTCGTGTCACTTCGCACATCTGTGTTGTGTTGGTGGCACCGACAATCCTGAGGGCGAGGTGGTGCCCTTGCAGGTAGGCCCCAATGATACTGGAGACAGGAGAGCAGCTATGTTCCAACACATGCCCTGTCCCACATAGCTCAAGCACATCACCAGGGAAGATAAGATTAATGAATTCCTAGTTTGATGTGTCGTCAGAAGTTTCATGCTAAGCATGAAAAGAGAAAGACCTAAAGAATCCAGTTGTTTTGTTCTCCTGCTTCTGTTTCATATCCCAAGTTGCTCTCAATCAAGCACCTTTTCTTATCCTGAGCATCTTTCACTTTGGGGGCTGTCCCTTCCCATATATATATTTCTTTTTTTCTATTGAGTATATGAGCACAGTATGATTCACATATAATGACATATATAATTCACTCCTATTGAGCAAAGACTCTTTCAGTGAATGCTGCCAGTCTCTTTTGTTCATGATTTAAGATAATTGCTGCAGCCATATGTCTAAAGGTGGAAATACTTTCTTCAAGCCATTGATAGAAGTCTGGTTGTGGGGTTTTTAAGAGCCCTGTACCTCAAATGAAGTCACAGCACAGATCTAACTATTTAAAAGTATACTGAGGTCTTTGAACAGGGGATGAAACATTGCTGCAACAGAGTATGGACTCAAAGTCTCAAACATACAAAGGGAGATTTTTAAAGAGGATGTTCAGCTATAGGAAACCAAGAAACTGTCAGATATTCAGTTGATGAATGGCAGTATAGTTTGTGAGCATAGCAAGGTGTTGGAAATTTGAGATACCCACACAGCAAATGTTACCCCCAGTCTCAGTTACCTTAAGGCAGCTTAAGGTCCAAAATAGTTTACTGCTGCAGAAGATTAGGTTTCAGTAATACAGTTCTGGATGTTGATATATACATATAGTTTGTAGCCTTTGCAAATACAGATATAGATATATATAAGTTTGGAGATGGGGACAAATTGTGCCCCTTTATTACTGGCACCATGGCACACTATCAAAGCTGGGGCTTCTTATTGTCCCAGAACCACATGTGATACTACCTTATAGTGAGTTAGACTATCCACCTTGAATTGTCTGCTCTGGCTGACAGAGCCTCTCCAGAGTCTCAGGCATACATCTTTTCCCTAATCTGCAACCTGATCCTTTTAACTAGAGATTTCAAGAACCCTGGGATCCTCTGCAAAGCATGTAAGCTGTCATTCCTTGAGACAAAGGAAATAATTGAAGGAATAATAGCATTGAACCTGGAATACTGAACTGCTGTTTGAATCCTAGAAAAACACCAGTGGAGGTACCATTTGGAAGGAAGGGCAATATTTGCATATATATATATATATATCCTGCGTTTCTTTTTTACCATGCTCCATCAATTTAATGAGAACAGAAATGACTTCTGAAAATTAAAAAGGGGGAAAGAAATAGATATTCTCATAAGTTGGGTTTTGGGTGTTTTTGTTCTGCTTACTTTGCTTTTGAGATGGCCAGGGGGTGTTTGTGAATGTCTTCCTTTTATTCTACAATTCATCTCACCAGTGACTTGCACTTTGCAGTCTTCAATTCAAGCCCAGGGGAAGACATCAAGACGTTTGACTCAGGAAGTGTGGGCAGCCAGGTTGAGGCTGCAGAATACTGGAATTTTTTTTAAACACACCACCCCTGGACACCAAGCACTGATAATCCCACACTCCCCCAAATCCTAAAGAAATTTGCAAGTGCCTTGACAATAAGGAAGTAAAATGGAAGACTTTTTTTTGTACAGAGGAAGAAAACTTTCAAGAAATTGGAATATACATTTCAGCATGGCTTGCATTGCCTGGAAATAAAAGGCTACGGAGGAGCTCCTTCAATTTTTAAAAAATAGGTACATTACCTTTGTTGTTGTTGTTCACAGTCTATGATGTGTAGATCCTTTGTTTACCAGGAGGTGCCTCATCAGTTTGTGGATCCAGTGAGGCACCTGTAGCTTAACTTTTAGATTTGCATTTTCCATCAAGATGCATGGGTTGTTGTTTCTTCATGTCTCATTTACCCCAATGCTTCTATCATTAAAAAATACTTTTGTGTCCATTTAGTCAACTGTCTTGTAGCGCATTTGCAAGAAGAGTTTCATGACAGGCACTCAGCTAGGAAGAAATCTCTCTGCAAGTGTCAAAGGTGTTTTGTGGTTTCTTTCTTTCCTTTCTCCCTGTTGCAATGTTTTGAACTTTTGCTGCTGGATTCTATTCTTAGGCACCATTAATGGCTTTGAGTCTCCCTCTTTCACTTTTGCCAGTGAGAAAGGATTGTGATGACATATAATATGGAGCATTATCTCAAGCCTGTCATAACTGCGCCAGCGATACCACATTGAAAAGTGTCAAAATGTTAATTTCAGCAACAAGGAAGTTATCCATGAAACGCACCCCCTTTTCTTATGTGTGCGTGCGTTGGTTGTTATATATTCAGATTCCAGGTCCCCTGCATTTCTAAAAGGAACCCGCATTAGAGCCTTTCAAGAACTGCTTTATTATCTTCTGCATAAAGACAGATGTTAGTCTCACAATTGTATACTTTTTTGTCATATGCTCCTCCATTAATATGACCAATTAACTCTGAGTGCCTGCCTGCCTTTGAAAACCCTGCTGAAAAGCAGGGGATGTTTTGTATGAGATTGATTGTGGCAAATTGTTAAAACTTGGGTAACAAAAGATATCTTCAGCCCCAATTAAATTAAAGCAAATCTTAAAAGCTGCTTACCTAAGAAACAAGAACTTGGGATCCTCTTTTGTGAAATATGCATTAAAGAAAAAGAAACCATGTGAAATGGATGACAATACCCTCATAGAGGGTTTTCTGTTTGTTTGTTTGTTTTAGTGTGGCTCAGGGCTCATTGACAATTCTGTTTGTCCTGCCGCTTTCCCCTGGGAAAACTTGCAGTTTAGCACTGTATCAGAATAAATGATAATCAGATTTGCCACAGGTTGCTGTTTGCTCTGATTTAGCACTAAAGAGCAGGTTTTTTGGTGGAATGAAGCAGAGCAAAGGCAAAGCTGCCTGTACCCATGCCTAAAAAGCACATGACACGTAGAAAACTGCTCAGACCCTACGGCTGCAATCCTATACATACTCACTTGGGAGTTGGGATGGGCATATCTGTCAATTTCAGTTACTCCCAGTCATTTTTCCAATCTTAAATTTCAATACAAATTTGCAACTTTTTCCAAAGGAGAAGCCCTTATGCAGGTTCATCAGCATTTTAGTGCAAATTTCTCCTAACACACACACCCCTTTGTATCCAGTTTTGTCTAACATACACATCTTTTGCAAAGCAATTTCCTCAAATAGAATGCATATTTGTTTCTTCTCCCCACTAATAAGTGAAGTTTTATGCACAGTTTACCATAGTATATGCAATTTTGTACACATTGCTTGGCTGGAGAACTACATTGCACAATTCAAAGGAGCGTGGTTTTTTGAAGGATGGCTATATTTTGGTTCATATATTGTTTCAGAAAGTTTGAATTGGGTAGGTTCACTGAATCTAGTGTATCACCTATCCCCACTTGGAAATATGCTGCATTGAACTGTATGGGATTGCACTATATGCTATTTCCTTACCTCAGGGGTCTGCAACCTTTAAGACAAAAAGAGCCACTTGGACCCGTTTCCGAAGAAGAAAAAAAACTGGGAGCCGCAAAACCATTGCGACATTTAAAACAAATATATCTCCGGAGCCGCGATCTGACAGCGGGTGGGAAGGTGACGTCGGGACAGTGCGTGACTAACGCACGCACTGCTCCCATGCGACATCACAGCCAGTACAGCGCCCGTCACAGTGGGGAGTGTCAGGGCGCACAATGCGCCTCCTCCCCTCGCTAGTATCCGCCCCGGAGCCGCGGCAAAGGTGTAAAAGAGCCACATGCGGCTCCGGAGCCGCGGGTTGCAGACCCCTGCCTTACCTCATACTCATTGCAATATGAGCATGACAGCCTTTTCTTGCATACCCTTGAGGTTTGCCTAGAAGTGGCAAAGAATATCACTTGCATTTCATGACTTTTCGGTTCCACAATTTACCATCCTCTCTCTCCCTACTCTTGTGAGTGCTTCATTTATTTTATTTCTTAACTGCATTTTTATACTGTCCTTCCTTGCAGGAGGAAACCTGTGACCTAAAGTAAATTGCAAAATATTTCCACTGCTAACTATTTAAGGACTTGCTTAGGGCTTTCACCCCCCTCCTCTTTTTTTGCTAAGGTCTTCAGAGCTGGAGAAAATGGTTATAAACAGCTCAGGGCCCCCAAAACCAGAACAAACAAGCAACATTAAGAAACCTGACAAAAAGTAATTAAGGATTAAGATAAGCAAATGCAGGGGATTAAGTGGGACTGAAATTGACAGACAACTGGTTTCTTTAGCTACTGCAAAATTAAGCACCTGTTCCTTTCTTGCGGCTTCGATTCTCTCTCTGGAGATTTCCCCTCACCCCTCCGATGAAATGCTATAATCCTCCTGGCTCACAACATTGCGAGGAAACAGCCTTATCAAGAATATAAATCAGACAGCTCAGCAATTCATGAATAGGCAAGACAGGCTGGGTGTCTTGGGTCTGAAATAAAAATAGAATAATACAAATGAGACACCTCAACACTTAGCAGCTATTTCACTTTTGCAAACGAACTCCCTTTGCCCCTACTTCCCAGAGGTTGAAGGTGAATGGTTCAAGCAGATGCAGGTGGCAAGAGGGAAGAATGATAGCTTGTGTCTTGCATACAGAAAGTCTCAAGTTCAGTCTCCAACATAGTGAATTAGTAGGCTCAGGACTCCGCAGACAAGGCTGGATTGTAACAGTCCAACTGGAGCAATTGCTCCAAGGCCTAATAATAATAATAATGATAATGATAATAATTTATTATTTATACCGCACCCATCTGGTTGGGTTTCCCCAGCCACTCTGGGTGGCTTTCAACAAAAGATTAAAAATACATTAAAACATCAGACATTAAAAATTTCCCTAAACAGGGCTGCCTTCAGATGTCTTCTAAACATCAGTTGTTAACTTCCTTGACATCTGATGGGAGGGTGTTCAACAGAGCAGGCGCCACTACCGAGAAGTCCCTCTGCCTAGTTCCCTGTAGCTTTGCTTCTCACAGTGAGGGGACCACTAGAAGGCTCTCGGCGCTGGACCTCAGTGTCTGGGCAGAACGATGCGGGTGGAGAAGCTCCTTCAGGTATACTTAGGCTGTGTTGGGGCTTATTCCATGTTAAGGATCATGAGGAAAGGGAGTGAAAATAAAACTTCATATCGTCAATGCCAGTCTAAAATGTCAATATTGTCAAGCCATTATACAAATATGTGGTGCAACCATGCTTGGAATACTGTGTTTGGTTCTGGCTGCAGCACCACAGCAAGGATATTGTTGGCAAAGGTTCAGAAAAGGGCAGCCAAAAGAATCATGAAGCTAGAGCCCGTCCCCTATAAAGAAATGCCACAGTGTTAGGTGCTTTTTTAGTTTATGGGCAAAGACAAGTAATGGAGGAGCATGATAGAGATGTACAAGACTAGACATGGTGTGGCAAAAGTGGAGAGAGATGTTTTTCTCCTGCTGTCCTAAGACTAGAACCAATGGCTATCCAAGGGAACTAAATTCTGGAAGATTCAGGACAGGAAAAATAATGTCCTGCTTCACTGTTAGACTTTGAGTAAGATTTAGTGATGGCCACTATCTTGGATGCCTTTAATAGGGACTTTAAACAAAGGCAAAGCAGCTGAAGTTGTTTGCTTGTTGGCATGTGAAGCCCTTGGTCCCTAGGGGGAGTAACAGCATGTTTGCCACTAAGAAGAACCGAAGGAGGAGAAGAGAAAGGGCAAGGGGAGAAGAGGAGACAGACAAGACAGCAAAGAAGGCAATGCTGGCAGCTTGTTCAACTTGAACTGTGTCTGTGCAGTTAGGAAGATTAGGAAGAGGTAATAAGGGAAGGGGAAGTTACTAGCCTGGGAGTAGAGTGGCTTTTGTAGTGGTCACCCACATAGAGGACAGATGCAGGCAGCATCAATGCACGTGGGAGACTAGCTCTTCTATCCACCCCACACTGCATATTCCTTAGATGCAGCCCGAGACCTCCAAAACGCCTTTGGAGAGAGAGGCAGCAAAGTCCCAGCCAGAGCCAGTGTGGCTCTGTGCTTTGAGAGGAATTGCCCAGCAATTCTCTGTTTTTCATCAGGTGGGGGGGGGGTGGGTTGAGAGAAGAGATATGATATCCCATGATTTTCAGGAGAATCATAGACTCATAGAATCTCTAGGGTCCTCTAGTCCAACACCCTGCAATGCAGGAATCTCAGCTAAAGAGACTGAAACCAGAAAGTGGTGGCGATTCAGAGCTTTGATATGGCATTCTTATGTTTTTACATATGGGGCTCCATATGTAAAACTTGAAGGGGTATCAGTCCTGCTAATTAATAATCCAAATTAGGCTTATTGCCATAATTCTTTTTGGTTTGGTGTGGATGAATCATTGCAGAACAAAACTTGCTTCTTCCCAATTTCTGTTTATTCTATCTTCATGGACTCCCTCTAAAATGCAGCAGCTCTACATTTCAATTACTTTGCCACAATTAACACTGCAGCTTTCACTATCACAGGCACCGCACCAGCAGGCTTCAGAAGATAAGTGATTCCCAAGCAGACGCAAGAGAGCTGAGATTGTGAAACAGCCTTTACCTTCTTTCTCTGTGAACAACTTTTTAAAAAGCTGTGTATTGTAGCATTTCATATATATGTGTATATCAGAACGCACAAGCAGATGAAATATAACAGGCAAAGCACAAGTGGCCCTCTAGGCTGCAAATGTTTGATTGTTTTGGTCAATTTCTCGGTTAGCAGAACAATATTCATAAACCATGCTATTGGTAATATAATCCATGAGCATGATGGACATCAGAGCTCTGCCGGATGACATACTGTACTTATGTGATGCTATTTGTTGAATGAATGACATGACTTTAGAATGGGCCATTTTCTTGCAGATACGACTGGAGATGCTCATATGTTATGGTTGTTAATTTTCAGCTATGAAATTGTTTCATTGCAGATGTGTGTTCTATCAAGGAAAAAGGTATCCAGCAGTATATAGCTGACAATTTATATGGTGATAGCACACCCCTATGCCCCGGGTCTAAGCAGTACTCTAAAATTGTCACAATTGCCATCCGTTTGCTTTTTCTCTGGACGTTAGAAATTCCAGTTCCAGATGCAAATAGGTTCACCCTTCCTATGAGGAAGAGATAATATAATATCTAGAACCCTCAGCAATCTGCCAGGTCTACCATCCATCCATTTCATTTTATTATTATTCTTCAAAATGGCTATAAATTCATATTTTTGTTGATACTTTTATGCTCCTGGTCTTTTAATGTGCTTTTTTGCTGTCTGCCTTTACACTTGCATTGTTTTTAGTCTGTTTATGCCACTGTGTTGATTTTTAGAAGTGTCACTGTGGTTTAAATTATGGTTTTATTTTTACAATTCACAGTATTAGGGATCGTATTTAACACATTGGGAGCCATCTTGCCACTGAGCCACCCTGAAAAAGAGACTTATAGCAAATAAAATAAGAATGTAGGGATGACAGCCGACATTATAGAGCAGACCCATTAAAATAAATGGACTTAAGTAACCCAGTTACATTTATTTCAGTGGGTCTGCTTTGGGTATGACTAATGTTGATTATCGCCCTAAGACTCACATTCTTACCATACATTTAAAGCACAATTCCCAGAGTTCCCTGGAAAGAGGGTTTATCGGTCAAACCACTATGAGAATTGTAGCTCTGTGACCTTAGGCACCAGCTATAGGGCTGAGGTGTCTTTAGCCCTCCACCAGTCTGTTGGGACAGGACTGAGCCTCATGGTGGCGGGCCTCACTGGGTCTGCCTGATACAGTGTGATGCGCCTGGTATCACATGTGCACATCGTGTGTGCCTGATCCAGCAGGTTCTTCTTTTTGGAGTGGGGGAAGAAAGAGAAAGGAAGGAAACATTTTGCTTTTGTCACTGACACAAAAACAATAACCGTAATTCAGAAAAGGCATGTAGCACAACAAGATGAGCTGAATTGTCCAGCCCCCAGATAATGCTCTTGAAGACATTCACTATGTCCATACAACAGCTGGGCTCCGTGTTAAGTTGCTTCATATAGGAGTGCATAATCCTATAATCTGTGTCTTTGAGACATTGTGACTTGTTGGCAATCACATATGATATGAATTCCCTCCTGCTCTGCTTGTCTGCACGTTATTACATTACCAATTCAAAACCCCAGCAATATCCTTAATATTTTAGTGAATTAGCTTGTTCTCACCAAGCAGTAGTGGCATTACCCATCTGCTCACTCTTAACAGATATTTGATTGTTCTCCTCCTCTTCCTTCTAAAGTTTGTGAAGTCATTTGTGGAACTTCTCAATCAAATCACAGGAGATAAAACTTACAGAAGAATGAGGAAATCCCCTTGCAGCCATTAAGCATTTCAATTGGTTTAAATGTTCACTAAATCTGTTAATGGTATATTAATGATCCGCCCAAGTAGAAAACTCCAGTATGAGCAACGTGCTAAATATCAAATGTTATCTCTCTCTTTATTCTGAGATTATTACAAATTTCTATTTATCATTTATGTGGTGCATTTTATGCTTAATACTGATTATCTCATTCATCTCTTCTCAGGGAAGTGATTAGTATTCCTTCCTATCACATAGCTGAGTCTGAGATACAATGAGTTGCCCAAGGTCATCCAACAATTTCATATCTAAGCATGAATTGAAACCAGAATCAATCTGATCAAGATTCTCTATGATGGATGTACTAGTTCACAGTGACTCTAGTAACAAGTAAAGAGGAGCGACTTGCTTGCATGAATGCTCTTTCCTTGTGCAAAGACTTGCCTTGTCATCTTCTTTGGACCAAAGATAATTCTCCACACCTGCTTCTAAGCAGATAATTTGCTGGTGCTTTTGCTGTTGTTGATGTGATTCTTGAGGTCATTATTTTGTTAGTGCAATAATGATAGTTACATTTTTAATATTTTGTAAGTTGATCCAATGCAATAAAATACAAGAGTAACATAGCATTATGACTTAGAAAGGAACCCCAATGTTACTGCACTGAGCCAACTCTGTGAGGGAAGGTCAGAGACATATGAGCTGGGAAAGAGAAGTTAGAGCAGTGGAAAGAGAAGTTAGAGCAGGGAAAGGTTGTCCCTGCAAAGAAAGCTGCACAGGCAAAACCACATGAAGAGACTGGAGGGACAAATCAACATGTGAACATAACACCACTTTCCTCAGGGCAAAGCTACACATGGTGAATTTTAGAATCAACATGTGTCAAATGAAGCAGTTGCACAGGTACAAGATAACATGTGTGCACCCCCATATAGGGGTTTTCTTTTCAGGCATAACACCTACACAGGGTTGTGGTGGGCAGTTGTATGTGTGTAGACTTCCCTCCCTTGTAGATATTGCCGTGAATGCATGGACTTTTGTTGTAGTATCAGTAGAGAACAAGGCCAGCAGTGTGCTCCTTGCTTCTCCTCCAGACATGAACAGAGGGGTCTTTGAAGCACCCCTATCTTTTTGCAACCTTATATCTACTTGCTAGAGGCCAAGGTCACTTAAACTCTGAAGAATGTCTAAGTAAACATGCTTAGGATCACACTCCATACCTTCAATATTTTGCCCACTTACTTGGGATTTATAGCTATTGAACATCAGAGTAGAGATACATAGACTTGAGATGTGTGGCTTTCATCCTGGTTTTTGAAGACAGTCAGGAAAGCAAAATCTCTTGGGCAATTTGCCTCATTGCCTAACCATCTTTAGAAATCCAGAGATAATATATACTAATAGTGATCCCTGAATACTTATTATTATGCAACCAAAACAGCAGCACCAAGGGGAAGTATCAGTAGACTCAGGGGAAATCTGAAATTTGCAGAAGTAGAAAAGATTTTTTGGGAGGGTGGGTGTGGGAGGTGGCTCAGGAATGGGATTCAAAACAGTCCAATGAGAACTAAGCATGCTCAATGTTGTGGGATAGAAAACATGGGGAATGGATTTGAGTGGCCATGTTCTTTATTGCAACATTTTGCTTGTTCTCAAAACCAACTAAACTGTTATGATGAGACTTTGTCTCTCCTTTACTTCCTACAGTGCCCTTAATAAGCTGTTTTCTCCTTTTCTCGTGCAACTATGTTGCCCAATTCCATCTATTTCTTCCTTTTATAAGAAACAGGTCACCAGTCCCACAAAGGCATAGAAACATCACTCCACCAGTTGATATCCTTGAGAATGAGCAGACTGAAAACCATTAGTACTTATTTCAAGCCTTGGCTATATGATCTGCCATGCTGCTGGGGCAGTTTTCCACACAGCACTGACTAATGTGAGCCAATGATGCTCATTTGTTGCTAAGGTGCAATTATTCCCACTCCAAACATGCATGGAAGAGCTATAAAACTATGGAGTGTTCTGCTACATTAACAATAGAAGATGTGCTCACAGAATCAAGTAACAACAGGAGGGAATGGAGTTCTGCAAGTGTGCAAAGCAGCTTAAATTTGCAGCTAGATTTTTGTTACAAATCCTTTGCAAAGGACTCGAAATCTAACAAATGAATTTACAGAACTTTAATGTAGCAAAATACCATGATTAATTTACAAGATTTAAAGAGCATGAAAAGTCTTATTTGCTTTCAGTGCAATTGTATACCAGTAATTAAAAATTAATACTGATGACTTCGATATGTTCTCAGGTCATTAGAAGAGAGCTTTATTCATATCCCAAAGTTCAGATGCCTAAATGTAGTAGAGCTGCCTGAATGAATGATGGGGGGGGGTATATTTATTTCTGTCAATGACCAGTAGAGACAGGGCTGTGTATAATGTTACAAAGGTTGGATGCTACCACCACCCACTCTTTGCAGAGTGGGAGCAAGATTCCAGAGGAGTTCCAGGTGCTCACTCAGGGTCTGTGTTCCTTTGAGAATCTAGATATGGCAGAGATTGTCATAGCTTTAAGAAATATGATTTATTCACATATTTACACCTGAGGTTTTGATGGAGGGAGTCCAGATCTTACAGCATGGTCATCTCAAGCAGGGCTTGTTCTTCGCAGCAGTGTAGCACTTCAGTCCAATACATCTCTCCCCACCTCCCTTCAACCAGCCTGCCAAACATCAATCTCTGTCTTTCCCCCCTCCCCATTCTTCTTCCCACGACACCTTGACAAAGACACTCTTTTCCTGTCATCTCAAACTTGCACCCTGTCACCTTGGTAACCTCTATCTGCTCAGGTCCAAGACTCCTCTTAGACAGGCCATCAAGACATTTTGTCATGTTAACAGATTGGCTGTGAAGCTGCCCGGGCTTGTGATCCTAAGCTGAATGCAACAGCGCTTGGCTTAGTTTTAATTAACCATATTTTGCTTACTTCATGAATTTATGAGTTTGCCCAAATTTTAGCTCTTTACTGACTCTAGTGAAGAGTTTCCCAAACTGTGTGTTGTGACACATTAGTGTGTCAGCTGCAGTGTGTAGGTGTGCCATGTGAAAGCTCCCCATGCTCCTCTCGGGGCTAGAAAGGGTTTAGTTTAACCTCCAGTTTGCTAGGAAAACTGAATTACTGTGCCGTGAAATGATGCGTGCCTAAAAAGTGTGTAACCAACATGAAAAGTTTGGAAAGTTCTGCTCTAGAGATTACTGTACAAAGGTAAAATTTTGCATATATTACTCTTTCTCTGGCCTCACCCACCACTGGCATATGGTCCCCAGGAAATTGCCCAGAAGTGAATGTGACCCTTGGGTTGAAGAAGGGTAGGGATCCAGGCTCAGTTGAATGAAAGAAACCAGGCCTTTGCAGATTCTGTGAGATGGCATTTGAAGGCTGAATGAGGAATTCAGCATAGTGCTGTACCAATCACTCTGCCGGCATTGCTCTGTCAGGATCACTCTGGTGGTCCTAGTCCACCCAGGGACAGCTGTGGGCAGGCTTCCAGTATTGCAGGGGGTTGGGCTAGATGACCCTTGGGTACCTCCCAACTCTACAATACTATGCTTCTACTATTCTTTCACTGATGGGGGCCTGAATGTCAGCTTATATGCTGAAAGGAGTCTCTGCAGTATGTCTATCTGTCCCACACCTTTTTAGATACTTTAAATAAAAGAGTTCACATAGTTGCTAGAGGTAGTATTACTTCCTGTTATGGGGTGTGGCAAGGCAAAGTAAGTTCTCCTGAAACCAATGGCTCTTCTGAGTTAATAAATATAGCAGAGGTTCTGCAACTTATGGCTCACCATATGGATAGCAGTGCACAAGTCACATATGGCAGGCAGCCACCAAAGATTCAGTGTCAATATTATAAACAATCACTGCTTCTCTGAAAAACAAATCTGTGTAGTCCACCACAATACATGGCTGGTATGGACTGTGTTAAACATAGTGGACCAGATGTTGGGTAAATCTGATTTAGAAGATGAAAGTTGTCTGAAATCCCATGTTGTTGTTTAGTCGTTTAGTTGTGTCTGACTCTCCGTGATCCCATGGGCCAGAGCACGCCAGGCACTCCTGTCTTCCACTGCCTCCCGCAGCTTGGTCAAACTCATGCTGATAGCTCCGAGAACACTGTCCAACCATCTCATCCACTGTCGTCCCCTTCTCCTTGTGCCCTCAATCTTTCCCAACGTCAGGGTCTTTTCCAGGGAGTCTTCTCTTCTCATGAGGTGGCCAAAGTATTGGAGCCTCAGCTTCATGATCTGTCCTTCCAGTGAGCACTCAGGGCTGATTTTCCTAAGAATGGATAGGTTTGATCTTCTTGCAGTCCATGGGACTAGCAAGAGTCTCCTCCAGCACCATAATTCAAAAGCATCAATTCTTTGGCGATCAGCCTTCTTTATGGTCCAGCTCTCACTTCCATACATCACTACTGGGAAAACCATAGCTTTAACTATACAGACCTTTGTCAGCAAGGTGACATCTCTGCTTTTTAAGATGCTGTCTAGGTTTGTCATCACTTTTCTCCCGAGAAGCAGGGGTCTTTTAATTTTGTGACTGCTGTCACCATCTGCAGTGATCATGGAACCCAAGAAAGTAAAATCTCTCACTGCCTCCATTTCTTCCCCTTCTATTTTCCAGGAGGTGATGGGCCAGTGGCCATGATCTTCTTAGTTTTTTTGATGTTGAGCTTCAGACCATATTTTGTGCTCTCCTCTTTCACCCTCATTAAGAGGTACTTTAATTCCTCCTCACTTTCTGCCATCAAGGTTGTGTCGTCTGCATAGCTGAGGTTGCTGATATTTCTTCCAGCAATCTTAATTCTGGCTTGGGATTCATAGGGAAATCTCACAGGGAGAGAGTTTGTGAGAGAGTAAGCTTTCCTCAAAAGAATGGCTGGACTCCAAATCCCATCAGCCCCAGCCAGTATGGTGAAGAAGAGTTGTGGTTCAACAACATCTGGAGGGCCATAGTTTCCTCAACCTGCTATGAAGCCTCCCAAGTGGCTGTCTTATTCTTTGTGCTTTAAGTCAATCATCTTTCGTCTAAGCTATCACCTCGGCTAGCCTTTTCATAATAACTTGCAAAATTTGAATTAATGATAACTTGTCCTACTTAGAAATAAGCGACGGATACACTGCAGTTTGCCCATCTCTCTTTAAATCCCATCCTCAAATAATTAGCTTCAATATTGCTCCTCGCTGAGAAGACTGAGGGGATTGAGCAGGTAATGCAAATGACTACCATAATGTGGAAAAAGGGAAGCGAGAACAAGTGGGTAAAATAAAAGAAATCTGCAGTCTGCAAATCTTAGGCTTGCATTGTTATTTTGCTCCTTTGTGCTGAACATTCAAGACTTTGTCACTGAGCAGATACATGTGATTTCTGAATGGTGCAGGAGCTCTGCCTAATGGCAGACAGGCCTCCACTTTGAAAGGTCAGATCTAAAAAGGCATTGTGAAATTTAGAAGCAAGATGGCATCAATTTGGAGATTATATCATTCCAACAAATGCATATTTTTATATGGAGGGTTTTTTGTGGGGGAAAGAGTGCAGATGGAAACTTTCCTAGGGTGCTTGGATTCTTGAAAGGGAGCTAAGCAAACCATCTGCATAGCAGTACATAGCTATAATACTGAATATCTTCCATTATCTTCATTCAGATACATATGCAGTGCCTCATTACAATCTTGAATTTGCATAAAGGCAGGGCACGGGAGCAAAAGAAAAGGCATTAGATGGACACAGAGGAAAATGTCAGTTTCCAACAGCAGCTGAGGTTTCAAGAAAAGAGGGATAAAGGAAAACTGAGAGGGGGGGAAGTGGTGATTTGAAACTATTACAGAGGTTTTAGTAGAGTGAGCAGTTGGTGACATGGAAGAGGTTATTGGCAGTTTAAAATGAAGTTTAAGTACAGTGAAAAGGGGGTTGGGAAAGGCTCTTTTGGTAGCCTTTGGGGGTTAGCTTCTGTGTTGTATCCATCCCTGTTATTTTTTTCTTGCTAAAACTTTCTTTCTTTCTTTCTTTCTTTCTTTCTTTCTTTCTTTCTTTCTTTCTTTCTTTCTTTCTTTCTTTGCAGCCACTCAGTGTCATCCCATCCCTGCTTTAATCATATCGCTGCCATTGTTTTAAACCACATTTTTTGTCTCACTGTCTCTCCACCATGACTTTCCTCAACTTCTGCCACTATTTGACTACAGCAAGAAAGGAGGCACATCAAAAGGAAAAAAGAATGGCTGTTTTCAACTTCTCCCTCCTCCATTCCTCAGATTCCCCGTGTGAAGGGGAGAAAGGATGCAGAGCTGCAGAGCCTTCAAATATTCCACAATACCTTTCCATAGTGTACTTCACTCCTGGCACCATGTTTTGTCTTCAACATCAGGTTGCAGATTCAATGTAGAAATTTAGAAGAGATGCTTTATTAACAAGCAACCACCCTTTCTTTATTGCTTATCTCTGGATTATAACACTGATCTTTCTTATTTGAAGTTTGATTATCATCTGATACATTTTTGTAAACTGTGCATCTATTGTTTCCCTATTTGCTTGTTTCATTTCAGTACTTGTAATTTCAATGTACTGGCATATACATATGCCTATAAATAAAGATGGGGAAAGTTAAAAATAAAAAGTGCATTTGAGCCCTTCTTACATTCTGTGCCTCATCTGGATTCTTTCTTCTACTACCTCATTGGCATGAACAGACAGCAAACACATATTTTGCTACATGTTTGAAGCATTTGTTGCACCCAGATGATAAGAGCCTATGCTGGCTTAGGTCACAGGCCTGTCTGGTCCAACATTCCATTTTCATAGTGATTAACCAGATGCCTATGGAAAGACCTCAAGCAGGGCTTAAATGCAATAGTCTTCTCCTGTTCAGCTTTCCCATAGTACAGCTGAAAGAATGTCAAAGAATGTCTCCCATATCTTAGAAATATTTACCCTCTCAGGATTCTGTTATGAACAAAATCTAAACTGCCATTACCATAAATATATTGCAACTACATAGGTTAGAACCTAAGAGTGGTTTTCAGCTAATTTTTGCACTAGTATGAGGATTAGTGATAGTTGAATGGGATTTCCTTCTTTTCCTTCCCCTGCTTGCAGCCTGCAGCATTTCCAACTCAGCTCTAGAGGGTTGGTGGGAGGAGAGAGGGGAGACATTGCACTGCGCAAAGAGAAGTCATTTTAGCACTATGCTTAGTGACATCCTATATTTTCAAGTGAGGCAGTGTGCCCCTGAAAATGAGCTCCTAGGGTGCAGGGGAAATAGGATGAAAGATCAATGCCTTCAAGCCTGATTTGGGGCTTTCTGCGGGATGGATCCTGGATTTGAGCTCTTCTTATCTGAATCTGAACCAGTTGGATGACTTTTATCTCAATGATTTCATATTGATGACCAGCCTAGATTGAAGGGATGGCCATCTAAGCGACTTATTCTGATTCAGTCCTTGGTTTAGCATGTTCTTGCAACCCATTTAAAATATGCTTGCAAGCAACACACAAAGAGCAGATTTGCATATCTGAGAGGAAACAGCAAGAGGTGGCTGTGCGAGCGATTTGCACATCTGCTTTTTGCACTTCCAATGTCAGGTGTGAAGAGGAAATCAATTTACACATTATCTCCATGGAGAACTGCAGGAGCTCCAAGTGCAATTGCTGTTCATGCCTCTCACCACAGAACAAAGGTAAGAGTGTTCCTCCCTTGCACATTATGCCTGAAAGGAGAAAAGTGGATGCGGTGACTCATTAATACATCGGCTTCCTGAAATGTGTGATGCCATTCTAAATTAAGGGCTAGGAATGAGGTGCTCTTCACCACCTCAGTGTTCAGATTGAGTCTGACTTGAGGCAGAAAAGTCAACATGTATGGGGGAAGTAAACCTTCTCCAAGAAGTTATGTGAATTGGCCCTTGATAATAATAATAAAAAAGACTAAGTGAGTAGCAGCCCATACTCCACCACTGCTTCTGCAGGATCTCATTCATGCAATGTCTGAGGAAAGAATGGCAGAGGGCCTTCTTGATAGTGGCACCCGCCCTGTGGAACGCCCTCCCATCAGATGTCAAGGAAATAAATAACTATCTGACTTTTAGAAGACAGCTGAAGGCAGCCCTGTATAGGGAAGTTTTAAATGTCTGATGTTTTATCGCTTTATTATTCTTATTATTATTAATACACCCAGCCAGATGGGTGGGGTATAAATAATAAATTATTATTATTATTATTGCCTGCCGTTCTGAAGCCCTACGCACCACTGGAAAGTCTCTCCAGAAGATCAAGGAAGGAATACACTACAGCTTGAAGCTGTAGCAACTCATTCCGCTCTGCAGTTTACTTCTTTTTTCAGAAACATGTGATCAAATGTGCTCTGCTCATCTGTCCCTGCTCTTCTTAAGATTGTGCATCTTTACCTTTTACCCGGCAGGAATATTAACTAACAATACTGAAGCCAGCCTGCCTTTATCACTAAAGAAACACAGCTCTTATCATAGAATCCAGATGTCTGCTTCTTCTTATTCCACTACATATCCATATTTTTTTGAAGAAGAAAAATCTGGGAGAAGTAGCTTTTCTCCAGCATTCATTTACTTTGTCATACCTCTGCTCTGTTGCCATGAAAAATCAAATACTCCCCAACCAGGCTAAACCACAGAACTTAATGCCAAATGCTTCAAAGGAATGGAGTGCCATTTTATTTTAAATAATGACTGAAAGTCTCCCTAAGTTGCTGTTTAATACATTCAGAGAGAGAAATGGTACCAAAAGGTAGTATCAGGGAGCTGAACTTGAAGAAGTTAGGAGAGTAACTTACTACCTAAATGTTTTGGGATGAGGTTATTTGAAGGGTTGCCTTTTCCCAGAAGATCCTTGCAAGCCTATTGCCTTCAACAGTGGAGGGTCTGCTGTGCAGTTCACCACTTTCAGAAACATAACTGGTTAAGATGCAAGACTCGTCATTTTCTATTGAGGCTCCCAGTTTGTGGACCTCCGTCCACAGAGAGGTTTGGTCAGCTAAACATTGTAAACTTCAGGCAAGCAGCTAAGGATTTTGTTGGGCAGTAATTGCCGGTTAAAGTTCTGTTTCTCTGTTTTTATATCACATTGATTTGTCCTGCTCTTGGTTTTAATATATGGAAGTGAATTATAGAACTGAAGGAATGGGTTTCTGTGCAGTCAGTTTAAAACTGACTCAACTCCCCCCCTTTTCTTCTTAGCATTTCTAAAATGCTTTAACTTGAGCTGTTGAGCAAATGCATAACAAGAACACAGCTGCATAAACAAGGCTCTCTCCTTTATCAGTCTGTGACGATAAGGATGGCCTTGTCCACTCCAAAGTGGAACAGGGATGACACTCTAGGTTTTATCTTACCACAACCCAGACGCAGAGACCGGACTTTGTTTCAGGATGAGAACAGAAATTGTGCAGTGTCGGCGCAGTGGCAGCAGGAGGTCGCATTAGCTAAAGTGGTGCTTCAGGTTAAGAACAGTTTCAGGTTAAGTACAGACCTCCGGAGCAAATTAAGTACTTAACCTGAGGTACCACTGTAATCTTAATTTCTTATTTTCATTGTTAACTTGAACTGCTTAATTGTGTTTTATGTATTTTGTGATATTTTTGTAAGCCAATTTGTTTTATAAAGAAAGGTGGAGTATAACTTTTAAAATTAAAATAAATAAATATTTAATTAGAGAAATTAGGGGTCCACTTCCAGCTGTGAAGTATTATTCAGTAGGGCTTATATTCATCTACATTCATCTCCTTTTGTGACAGTGCCTGCTTATATGCCTTTTTTAAAAGCCTCAAAAGTTTGTTGTTCTCTAGCTTTTCCCTTTCAATCTTTATCTCCTAAAGACAGGTGTCAATGCTTTCTCTGTAGATATAATGCTGGAAGGGATTTTATTAATACGTAGTAATTTATTTGTGATGTCTCTATACCACTCATCAGATAAGTCCTCTGGATGGTTTACAATCTTATAAATCAATCAAAGACAGAAGACAACAACCTTGCCCTACTCTTCACTCTGTACCACCAACACTATGTTTTGTTTGTCTCTTTCCCTGCCTTTATTTTTAAAAATGTTCTCTCATTTGGTGGAGGGGGGGGGGGGGGAATCCATTTAAAATGTTAATTACCAGAATAGCCAAATTAGCATATGCATGATAATGATGTATTGTTTAACACATAATCAGATACAGAACATCACATCAATGACCTGAAAGGAACAGGAACCATGAGAAATGCAGGCTTAATGTCACATTTCCTCTATCATTAATTATATCACAGGGAGCAGGGAGGGTTTAAAGTGGGGGATGGGATGGGTTACAGCTTCACAGTATCCACACTGGGCATTCACATGCACCGCTAAGCCAAACTATGGTTTTGCAAGAACAAGCAAACAAGCTTTCACAATGCTGCTGCTGTGCTATCCAGAGCTAAGCTGTGGTTTGGCTAAACATTACATACAAATCTGGGCTTGTAGTTTGTCTCACTCTCACCTAGGGGTGGGAAAATCTACCAATTTCAGTACTCTCAGTTTGTCCATTTCTGCAGCAATTTGCTTTTCAAAAATCATCATGGAAATTCACTAGGATTTTAGCGCAAATATCAGTAAACAAACATATTTTTGTATGCACTTTTGACTAATGTACACATTTTTGCAAGCAGTTTCCCTCTAATATTTATTTTCAGAAATATATTCATCTTTATGCACACCTTGTCCCCACTATATTTTTGCAAACTTTGTTTGGTGGGAGATGTGTATCCAAAAATTCAGATAAATGCAAATTTTGTGGAATGGCTGTGTTTCAATTCTCATTTTTTAAAAAACAAAAACACCCTCTTGTCTAAAACTAATGAGAGCCACTGCACATCAGTGTAGACAGTTGCTAGATAGGCCACCTTGACTGACAACATAGGAAATCACCTTATCACTGCTTGGGTTCCTGCTAGTCTCCTGGTAGGCTGTTTCACAATTTATCATAGCAGTAGAGGCATTTATCATGTCTCTGTTGCCCATACCACCCCTTCCCCTCAAGGAGTGTTCCAACAACTGAACAGAGAACACTCATTCACAAAAAGTCAGAGGATACAGAGTAGAAAGTTGCAGGCAATTGCAGCTTCCTGAAGTGATCTATTTGCATCCACATCTCTCCTTCAAATATTACAAGGCATACAGCCACACTGAGACAAATGCATAGCAAATATGTCTCCTGCACAAAGTGTGAAGTATCCCACAAGGAAAAGAAATGTCTCAGAAGGGACACTCTACTGATGTAGAACAGAATGTCCCTGTTTTCTGAGGAATGCTAGAGGGTATGTCATCACGCATATGATATCTGTAATGTAAGTATGCATGTCAAGTGCTTATAGTTGCTTTTTGACTTGATAATTCCCAAAGAAGATCACAATAACAAATATAAACACACAATTCAAAATGGCATACTTAAAAGACAAAGCAAAGTAGCAGGATATTGTATAGTTAGGGAACTGATAGGGGAAAAGAATAAACTGCTGTCTGAATGCAGCCTAGATGGGCTTCTGGTCTGATTCAGCAAAACTGTTCTTACATCCTTCTGAGCAGCCTATCTATGTTGCCTATATAACTGTGTAAAGCACCCTGTATATAGACAGATGGCTCTCTCCCTTCTTTTCTTTTTTATTATAAAATTTGCACAAAAAGGGGTTGGGGGACAAAATGTACAGTATATCCCCAATACACAAAAACAATACCTGTAAGGTAGAAATATATTAATGTAATAATAGAGCACTTTTTGCTATGTATCAATCATAATCATATAAGAAAGGAAAATAAATAGACTCTGTTCATTACATATGAGAACATTTCAAAGCCATACTGTATTTAAGAGAATTTTTTTTTTCAAAAATAACACTCAAGAACAATCCAGAACAGTCTTTATTAACTAAATTTATCTTGCTGCCCCATAACGTAAGTTCTCTAAGTAGCTCAAGAAATGAATACAACAGTTAAAATATAATGGGTGGTATTCAGCTAAGTTTTACTCAGAGCAGTCATGTTCACTGGGTCTACTCTGATAAAAACTTAATTGAATTCCACCCAATATAAAGCAAAAAACACACAATTCACAATGAACAATGTCATGCATGGGGTTGACAGCAGTGATGCCTTACAGGTAGCATACAATATCATTGTAATCTATAGGACTCACTCAAGCCAGATTTATAAATGCAAACAGCTTTGCTTGTGTTCAGCTAGCACATCTGTGTGTAGCCTGGTTTCACAACAGTCTTCAAGCCACAAAAGGAAATATCAGACTCGACAGGCGTCTAGATTATTTATAAAGAGAGGATCTCAGTGGTTTCTTCAGGATGTACAACAAATACTTGTGATTATATATGACCTGGCCTCCCATCCAGGGCAAAGTCATTCATAACAGATGCACGAATAAAATTTGCTGCCTTTTGAAAAATGCAGGATGCATCTGACTTAGTGGATTTGTGTCCTCAGATAAGTAATAGCTCTTGCCTTCCCCACAACATCCACCCACCTTATTAAAAATAGCATGTGGCAATCCTAATAATTCAAGGCAACTATTGTTAAGATATACAACATACAAGTTGTAATAAAACCCATTCCGTCCATCAGCATTTCACACACACACACACACACACACACACACACACACACACACACACTATGAATTTGAATAAAAGTACTCCTTAGGCTTCTGAATACTGGGTGTGTAGCTCAAAAATGGTTGGTTTTTGAACAATCATGAAGGATGGAAGGCTGCTGCCAGAACTAAACAAAAAATTGCTTGCAGAAACCCAGTGTTTGCAGACACAGGGTCTTTAACTCTGTTTATTTGAGTCACTGGCTCATATGCAGTGCTTAACAATGCTCCAGTTCTGAGAAGGTCTAGAGACTCACAGGTCAAGTGGGTCTTCAGGTCTAGAGACTCACAGGTCAAAGTGGGTGTGTTGACTTTTGCCCTGGTCCTGGTAGTTTTGGAGCTGCTGGCCTTGCAACCAGAGATAAAGGGTACTGACAGTAGCCATGATCTCGAGAGCCTTGCACAGCCTTAAAGAAGGTGGATTGGCCAGCAGTGGGATGTCAGCAAAACTGAGGCAAGGGAGCTGCTGGAGGTAGACTCTACCCAATCTGATACCATTTGCAGTCATTTGAATAGGGGTGTTAGTTGTGTTCCGTCATCTCTGCTTTGACTGCTTGCCCCACATTTAGGCAGAACTCAACATTGCAAGGAAATTACTGGAGTCCAAAATTCATGTTTTCCTTGTAAGGCCATTGCAGCAGTGATGTCAGACACTGGAAGGGGAAATGGATGGGCAGTTGTAGGAGCCTAACCATGTCCCTGTCAATATTTTCTAAACTGCTTTTATTTACCACCAAGGCACCCCAAAACTTAAAGAAGCAAGTTTGGGAGTTAAAACACACAGGGTGATAATATTTTCAATAGAGTATTAATAGGTTCAAGCATCCCTCCTGCCCACCTGTCTGCTACATTTCCCATGCAACTGACCCCAGCCTTGTATCTCTTGTATCTCATTAAATGTAGGGAGTCAACTCAAATTTCTCAGCAGAACCCCCATAGCTATTGTCTAC
Source organism: Podarcis melisellensis (assembly GCF_964234715.1). NCBI lineage: Eukaryota > Metazoa > Chordata > Lepidosauria > Squamata > Lacertidae > Podarcis > Podarcis melisellensis. The sequence continues at coordinate 36,061,892 of NC_138538.1, forward strand.
ACAGTTTGTTTGACAACAATAATGATCAGTGCTTTTTTTCTGGGAGGACGCAGGGGTACGCATACCCCTAAACATTTTGTGAATCTAAGTTTGGTCTCATTGAGGGGCAGTATTTCAATATGAGTAGGAAAATGAGAGTACCCCTAAACATTTATTTTTTTAGAAAAAAAGGCATTGATAATGATGATTAAGAATGGTTTAACAAGAACACCAACCTATTGGGAGTTCCTCTGACCTCAGAGGCTTGGTGCAGACAAGAAAAGGTATTCTCTGTGGCAGTCCCTAAGTTGGGAAGTCCCTCCCCACAGAGGTGCATCTTGCAGCTTCATTATACAACTTCCAGAGAATGCTGAATATGTAGTTCTGGCTTTTGACACTGACCTTTTATAATTGGAGGTTGTTTGGGGCCAGTTTTGATGTTGTGTTTTGAGAGCCAGTGTGGTGTAGTGGTTAAGAGCAGTAGATTCGTAATCTGGGGAACCGGGTTCGATTCCCCGCTCCTCCACATGCAGCTGCTGGGTGACCTTGGGCTAGTCACACTTCTCTGAAGTCTCTCAGCCCCACTCACCTTACAGAGTGTTTGTTGTGGGAGAGGAAGGGAAAGAAGAATGTTAGCCGCTTTGAGACTCCTTCGGGTAGTGATAAAGCGGGATATCAAATCCAAACTCTTCTTCTTCTTATATTGGCCCATCCTGGGATCCTGGCATGAAGAGTGGGCAATTAATTAATTAAATATTGTTCCATCGTTTTGCATGGTGCGTTGTAAAGTACAAAAGGCTCTGAGGATCTTACAATCTAATATTCATTTGATCATAGGATTGCACAGTTGCCTGTTTCGGGGCCTGAGTTATGCTAGATAGAATCATAAGGGTGCCAAGGCAAGTCATGATCACAAGATCCTCTTGGCGCATGCACAAGCCATTTGGGTGCATGCTCTTCAGCCCCAGTAACACCACCATGGACATCCAAGAGGCTTTTTATCCAGACGCACATGCATATACACTCAAACACACCAGTGTTGTGAGCTTAGCTTCCAATAGTCTCTGTTGAAGTATGCACACAATTTTATTTCGAGTGTGTCTTAGCTCCTTCCAGAACAACGGCATACAGGAGTGAAGGGCTGAGTGGCAGGGAGGGGACTCTTGTACCAAGAGACGGTTGCCCTTCACTGCTAGAGAGATGAGATTTAAACAGCCTTCCTTCCTGTCATTGTTGAGCTGGGCACCCTGCTGTGGGGAATGGCATTTACATCAAGCCTGGGCTTGACTGGCAGTTAGCATTGCATGTAATGGTTTATGACCCTCAAGCAAGGACAAAGCAGAAACATCTGTCCCTTATCCTGCTGCTCCATCAAAGAAATACCATTTCAGAAAACTTCCATTGCTGAGCCATTCTATATTTTATTAGTTTTGTTCTGTGTTTGTACAGTGAGGAAATTTGTAGAACTGGGTGCAGTTTTTTAGGCAGTTTGTGTAATCTCAGCAGTAGAGCAAGAACATACAGGTTATTGAACCCTGTAGGGCGGAGAAGCTATCAAAGGCACATTTATAAAGTAGAGCTGACCAGGCATCGTTTAAATCTAATCACCTGTTCCAAGCTCTTGCTAATTGTCATGAGTGTCACCTTGGAGCCCAAGTTTGATTTTGTTCACTTTTAAATTTTGGAGCAGCTCTTTGGCAGAGGGCAGTGGTAAGCTAAACATTCGTAACTGTTCTTTAAAGCTTCTCCATAACCTGTGGTCCTCCAGATGCTCTATAATGGAAGCAAAGACTTAATCTCCACCATCCCCACTGATGAACACCATGCAATAGTTCACAATGATTATAGTTTTCAGAATATTTAGATAGCATTTTTACTAGGTAAAGAATTCACATGGATCTGCTCTATCTCATGCTTGATACTAAAAACCGGCAGGGTTAATAGCACTAAGACCCAAAGTATTTCTTACAGAAATACCGTTATGAAGTTAGGTATATTAATATGCTCAATTAGAACATTTAGACAAGACTGAACTCTCCCTCGCTTGACTGCCATTGTAGAATGTGCAAATAGTCTGTGTTGGTGTGAATATTGAACAGAAGAATGAAGGTGACATGCTCAATTTTGCTGCCAAGAGTGCAGACAAAGCTGCAAGGCCAGATGCTTTATTATAATACTTGTGTCATGAATTAATGTTTGGGCTGAAAAAGAGTGAATATTAGACAATCGGAGTCATTCATCACAAACACAGGGAGGAGCATTGTAAGGTCTCAAATCCCAAAAGTTTAAGAAATGCAACTTCATAGTTTTGGCTGCCTCAGTCTAAACTCATAAGGTAGAAAGACAGGATGAGGATGGCTCATTCTATAATTCTCTCTATGTTATTTCTCATTCCTCGCTTCAGTTTTACTCCAGTAGATACTATGGTAAAAGGGGGTCCAGGAAAATAGAACTGGCAATGGATTTCATCTTGTGAGCCTCCCATGACTGCGTAGTTGGATTTCACAATGAGATAGAGATTATGGGAAGGAAGGAAGGAAGGAAGGAAGGAAGGAAGGAAGGAAGGAAGGAAGGAAAACAAGGTGTGAATTATTCCAAAGAAATCAGTTTAGGGCTCCAACATGTATTCTACATATATCTGAATCTTATCAAGCAGATAGTGTAGGGATAACAGACTTCCTTGTATGGGATTTGTGGATTTTAGTTATCTATTTCTTATAAGTAGTGGATTCTGTGGTGGGGCAGCAGTGTTCACCTGACCTCCTGACAGATGAGTTGCTGCTACTTCCTGGAAGGGGGAGGGTCAAGACAGTGGCGAAGCTGGCATGGTGCAAAGGTACAAGCAAAGCCAACCTGCTGCTCATGCTGCCACATTTGCACCACACTGGCATCCCCACCACCTCACCCCTCTTAGTAAGCAGCAGTGACCCAGATGTCAGGAAGTTAAGTGATTGTTGCCACCTCACCACAGCATCCACTCCTGTTTCCTACTGATCTATACTGTGGCATTTGGTATCATATGGATGGGTCAAGGTCTGTGCTGAACATTTGTAAGCTCCAATGAAGACAATGGATCACACTTTTTAGGGCTCAATTTTGCATGGATTTGAATATATTCTTTGTGAAGGAAAGAGAAGTTTAACTGGAGAGGGGTCACCCTTGAGAACAATGCCCAGAGAGATTTAGCAATGGGTGTGAAAGAGGAAAGAGGATGCATTTCTGTTTTCTCAGAAGTTGAAAGCAAGAAAGAAAATACTGGGGGTTCCCTGGATATTTGTCATTCCCTCTGTGTATGCAATACAGCATGGGTCAGCTGTCATTCCTTTTAAAACTTAAGATTCAATACTCATAAATGTCTTTTAAAAAGCAGAGGCATGGTAATTTGAAAGTGATGTCTTTTTATTGTATTGCCTTCTTTGTGGATGAGAGTGCATAGGTCATTTATTACTTGGGCTCAGAAAGATACAAAAATGCAGTCCGTAGAAATGGAAGTGTGGAGCTGGTCCTGCCATGATCTTTCATGGACAGATCTAGTATGGGAAGAGATCTAGTGGACAGATCTAGTATGGGAAGAGATAAATAGGCAATAAGTATAACTGTTTGGAAACTACTCCATGTCACGGTCTGGGTTACAGACAGTCAGAGTCCTGGCTTGGTACATCGGGACCGGGATAGAGGACGGGACGCAGGAATCAGCAGTCCAGGAGTCAGGAAGCCAAGAGTTCACGGATCAGGAAACCAAGAGTCAGGAAGCCAAGAGTCCGAGGGTCAGGAAGCCAAGGGTCCAAGAGTCAGGATACCAGGAGTCAGTAAGCAGAAGCACAGCTAAGTGGGTAGCATGTTGCTGTGGCAAAGAGCCAGAGGGAAATGCTGGTCTTATATACCCCTCCCGGCCCTTGCCATCAGGTGCTACGAGTCTTCTGTCAAGCCTCACCTATGCGGCCGCACCTTGCCCTTCCAGGCCAAACTCAGGAAGGCCCCAGTCTTGCGAGGTCCTACCAGTCACAGGGCCTGGATCCTGCACGCACTCCTGACACTCCAGATACAGCTAGATTTAAACTGCTACAAAAGACAGAATCAGCTTAGTGGTAGAGCACATGCTTCGGTTCCAAGTTAAATCCCAGGTATATACAGTCAGAGTAGATAATAGATGGACAAATAAATTAACATGATATAAGGCAGCCTCATATTTTGCTATAGCTCTTGGGGTCCAAATAGATATTATGGGGGCAGCCACATTTGTTTAATCGTATCTGCTTCATTGAATATGTGATGACTACAAGAGTGACTGTGGTGCCCATGGCAGTGGTCTGGAATTAAGCCTACTTTGGCCACCTCATGAGAAGAGAAGACTCCCTGGAAAAGACCCTGATGTTGGGAAAGATTGAGGGCACAAGGAGAAGGGGACAACAGAGGACGAGATGGAGGGCAGGAGCTGTAATCAATAAGGAGAGCAGGAGTAGGAAAACAGAGGTGTGGGATGATGATGAGGGGCAGCTTCTGCTTCCTGAACAGCAGAGGACACTGAATAGGGGAGAGAAGGACTTAAGAGAGCAGAGGAAGATTGCATGGGAGGGGGTGTGACACCAAATGAGAAGGATGACTCTAAGAAGAGTTAGTTGGTTTGCAGGAGGTAGGGAGAGATAGTCCTCAGCTCTCACATTATTATTATTATTAATAATAATAACAACAACATATAATTGTAGAGTTGGAAGGGTCATCTAGTCCAGCCTCATGCAATGGAGGAATCACAGCTACTAGGAATAGGAATATATCAATTAATACACTACTACATGTCACCCACCTTGTGCCTGTCCATAAAAAGCAACTCTAGAGTGTGAGACTAGAGTGAAAGACCACGAATTCTTCTTGTTGTAGACTTTTGTGGGTGAGCTGAGAGTCTGTTTGAACCCTGGGTAAGAACCCGGAGATTTTATATATATATATATATATATATATATATATATATATATATATATATATATATATATATTTGCTTTCGTAGATTTTCACGGGTACAGGAATGCAGGTTTTGGTGTCCTCGGGTGTCTTCCCGTGTAAAAGTTGGGGTGTCTAGGCGACGTTTCGACGAGGTCTCACTCGTCATCTTCAGGCTGGTGCTTTCGGCTTCTTGTTACTGGAACAGAGCAGGATCTCAGTGTTTGAGTTCCTATAAATACTGTTGAGGGGGTGTGGTGTATAGCCTCCAATGTTCTGGGCAGAGAGGAAGTTCCCAGGCTAGTGTGCCTTTTCTTCTTTTGTTCCTTAATTACTTGAGGGATATCTTGAGTGATTTCTTGAGTGATATCCTGAGTACCACTTAGGTGGGTCATTAGGTGTGGATTAGTTGCTAAAGTCTTTGTGTCTTATATATATATTTGCTTTCGTAGATTTTCACGGGTACAGGAATGCAGGTTTTGGTGTCTTTGTGTCTTGACCTCTTGAACTTTGTGAAGAGTTTTTCTGAGAAAGCCAAGCCAGAGCACAACTAAGTGTAGTACAGCCATCTTCTCAGAAAAACTCTTCACAAAGTTCAAGAGGTCAAGACACAAAGACTTTAGCAACTAATCCACACCTAATGACCCACCTAAGTGGTACTCAGGATATCACTCAAGAAATCACTCAAGATATCCCTCAAGTAATTAAGGAACAAAAGAAGAAAAGGCACACTAGCCTGGGAACTTCCTCTCTGCCCAGAACATTGGAGGCTATACACCACACCCCCTCAACAGTATTTATAGGAACTCAAACACTGAGATCCTGCTCTGTTCCAGTAACAAGAAGCCGAAAGCACCAGCCTGAAGATGACGAGTGAGACCTCGTCGAAACGTCGCCTAGACACCCCAACTTTTACACGGGAAGACACCCGAGGACACCAAAACCTGCATATATATATATATATATATATATATATATATATATATATATATATATATATATATATATGCTTTCGTAGATTTTCACGGGTACAGGAATGCAGGTTTTGGTGTCCTCGGGTGTCTTCCCGTGTAAAAGTTGGGGTGTCTAGGCGACGTTTCGACGAGGTCTCACTCGTCATCTTCAGGCTGGTGCTGAAGATGACGAGTGAGACCTGAAGATGACGAGTGAGACCTCGTCGAAACGTCGCCTAGACACCCCAACTTTTACACGGGAAGACACCCGAGGACACCAAAACCTGCATATATATATATATATATATATATATATATATATATATATATATATATATATATTTGCTTTCGTAGATTTTCACGGGTACAGGAATGCAGGTTTTGGTGTCCTCGGGTGTCTTCCCGTGTAAAAGTTGGGGTGTCTAGGCGACGTTTCGACGAGGTCTCACTCGTCATCTTCAGGCTGGTGCTTTCGGCTTCTTGTTACTGGAACAGAGCAGGATCTCAGTGTTTGAGTTCCTATAAATACTGTTGAGGGGGTGTGGTGTATAGCCTCCAATGTTCTGGGCAGAGAGGAAGTTCCCAGGCTAGTGTGCCTTTTCTTCTTTTGTTCCTTAATTACTTGAGGGATATCCTGAGTGATTTCTTGAGTGATATATATATATACACACACACACACACACACACCGTATTTTTCGCCCCATAGGATGCACTTTCCCCCCCAAAAAAATGAAGGGGAAATGTGTGTGTGTCCTATGGGGCGAATGCAGGCTTTCGCTGAAGCCTGGAGAGTGAGAGGGGTCGGTGCGCACCGATGCCTCTAGCTCTCCAGGCTTCAGGAAGCTATCCGCAAGCCTTGTGAGCCCGGCGGGAGTTCCCTCCGGAGGGCTCCCCGTGCTTCGGGCAGGTGTCCGCAAGCCTTGTGCACCCGGCGGGAGGTCCCACCGGGCGCGTGAGGCTTGGGGCAGCAGCCGTGGCTGGGGGTGGGGAAATATATATATATTTAATTCATTTCCTCCCCCAAAAAAACCTAGGTGCGTCCTATGGGGCGGTGCGCCCTATAGGACGAAAAATACGGTATATATATTTGCATTAATGCAACATTTTTATATGTAACTGTGTATTTTTGTAATATTTTGTTGAAGCTGTCTGCTGTTGCTTCTTTTTTGTGCATTCCTTAGAGATATTTTTTAATCAATTAAGCGGTATAGAAATTAAATAATCAATCAATCAATCAATCACTTCTAAGTGGGGTGCCTACAACCAAGAACAAAAACTAGGAGCAGCTCCCAAACCTCTGATGTAAGAAAACAAATGGCTAGATTGTGGTCTTGTGGAGATGGAACTGTAACAAGCACAATGTGGGCAATCTACTATTAATATCAAGATGTGCACAGGTGAGAATGTTGAATCCTTAAACCTGGGACAGCATCACATTTCATCTCTTTGGGGTTTGCATGGAATCTCTCTCGCTGCAAGCTGCCCTTTTGGATTAAAAAAAAGCTGCAACAATAAAGTCCATGAGATCACAAAAAGAGACCTAAAAACAACTGTGTGGCTGCCTCCAGCTGCCTGGGTTAATATTGCCTGTTAAGTAACTGACTTATCAGCAATATGCAGTACCCAGAGAGCTGTCAATAAAATTATCCATAAATTATGTCAAATAAAGGCATAATTATAGCCCATGCTTGTTAGCAATAAAGTGATACATCAGCTAGGCTTACAAAAACATATAAACACTTCATGATTTCATTGGAGATGAATGCTAATGCACCAAATTGTCAGGCAGAACCTAATTTGCTCTCTTAAAAAAAAACCTCAGTTATATGTGATAAGAGGCAGCAGCAGGAGAGGTTCTGGTGACCTCAAATTTACAAGGGTCTTGGCAACACTGAGGAAGCCATTCACTTTTCTTTCTAGGATAGCTATTTCGTTTACAGTGGCCAAGTATTCTACTTTACAGCAGCTAATGGCAAAAATGATTATGTTCTACTTCCCTGTCGGAAGCAGTGTGCCTTTTGCTGGAAATCAGAAGTGGGGAAGAGTGCTGTTGCAGGACCCTGCCACAGGCATTTTGCGTGTGAAGACCCCCAAACCCCCTCCAAAATAAATCACACAGGAAACAGAATATTTGTTTAAGATTTTTTGGCATTAATTTGGCCACAACTTTATTGATTACAGCATGCGAGTGGTTGCTTAGGCATTGGTTCAGACTACCTGAACCTGCAATGGCAGGCACAGGACTGACAACTGGAACCTCCAGAGGCCAGTAAGGGAAAACATACTGGGGGAGCACAGAGGTGGATTTCCACCTCTTAGTTCATCCCAGATGCTCCCAGGAACTCTGGCATGGCCATACCCCTGAGAGGGGATCGGACAGAGCAAAACGAGCCCCTGGATTCCTTTAACAGAATTCCCTAGCAGCAGCAACAAAATTGAGGGGCAGGCACAGCCAATCCCATAGCTGTCAAGTGTCCCTTTTTTGGCGGGACAGTCCCTTATCCCAGCGCTGTGTCCCGCTGCTGTTCCTTATTGATGATGTCCCTTAAAAAAAGCTACTGAAGGTAATGGGGCCCTTTCTATATCCAGCTGTCCTTTGTCAACAACAAATTGTTGCTGTTTTTTTGTGTTGAATATATGCTATATGGTAATTTATGGACCTAATAGGTATCTAAAGCCATTTGCACGCAACAAAATATGTATTTTATCAAAGTAATTGTCGACCCCTTATTTTGGCTGCTGATCCCTTATTTTCGAGGCTGCTGGTCCCTTATTTTCAAATCTGTAAGTTGACAGCTATGCAATCCATAATCCCCTCCATCAAAGAATGAACCAATGCCTAACCGCCAACCTTACAAAGTTGTGACGATTTGCTACAAAAAGCAAAAACCTAATGGCACCAGCCAATCAGCCTACCGGCCCCCTGCTTCAAAAACAGATGACCCCTAGACAGGCATAGCAAGGTCAAAAACACAACCTTAAATTATAGGGAGGGAGGGCGAAAGAGGAAGTACTTCACCTCATGCAGCCCCTTAAATAGCCCCTTAGTTGCCAATCAAACCCCAACCGACAGAAACTTTCCCCGGTAACAAAGGGGCGACCAGTGAGGCAAGAAGGTCATCCAAACGGGCCCGCCCCAGCAACAAGAAGGCAGTTGGGTGATCTTACCGCAACACGTGACTCTCCATGATTTGGAAGACACGATTTGTCAAACACTGTAAGAACAGGATGCTGGACCAGATGGACCTTTGACCTCATTCAGCAGACTCTTCTTATGCTTGTAGTCCTCTGCTTGAAGGCATTATCTATTTCAGTGTTTCCCAAGCTTGGGTCTCCAGCTATTTCTGGACTATAACTCCCATCATCCCTAGCTAGCAAGATCAGTGGTCAAGGATGATGGGAATTGTAGTCCAAAAACAGCTGAAGACCCAAGGTTGGGAAACACTGATCTATTTGAAGGGATGTCCAATCAAAGTCAGCTTTTAAGATAAAGAGCCATATGAAGGGAAACCAGTAGCCGTGATGCAAATGGCAACTAGTCACAGCTTTTCCCGCTATGGTGAGATGCACTCAGGGCTGGATTTAGGTTTGATGAGGAGGACCTGAAGCTACTGAAGGTAATGGGGCCCTTTATGTGTCCAACTGTCCTTTGTCAGCAACAAATTGTCACTGTTTTTTGTGTTGAATATATGCTATATGGTAATTTATGGACCTAATAGGTATCTAACCAGTGATATTTTAGGGAGCAGGCTAGCAGGCTGGGCCCATTACTTACATCATAGGAGCCTACACAACACAAAACACTGTTGCTGCATGTAGGTTTTATTTTATTTTATTTTTTATCTTATATTTTGGAAAGGTACATCCAGGTTTATTTCCTTTAAATTTGGGGGGGGGGCTGCAAGAGAGTGGGGCCCTAAGGTATAGCTTGTTTAGCTTATACATAAATTCGGCACTGGATGCACTGTATTTAAATTACAGCATTTCCCTCTAAACTTTCAACTGTACACATCAGTTAGCATATACAATTTTTATCAATTAGCATATGTAGATTTACACCTTCTTTTGACCACTCTTTGGGGTGATGTGTACGTGGCTACCCTAATTCCATTGTTTTCCCTCATTTGCTTTGTTTTTGCCGCATTTTCAAGTCCCTCTTCAAAGCTACGTTTTCCCATCTAGATTTTCATTGGATTGTGTCCTGTTGGGATAAAAAAAGATTTCAAGATTTTAACAAAATCTATTTTTACCTCATGAAAAGACCCAATGGTGAACTCCCTGCTCCTTCAAGAAACATTAACTCTTTTTGTTCCCCCTCACATTTATGTTTTTCCAGCTTTGGTAACACTTTATTTTCAGAACAAAAATACCACACTGCTTCTTTGCTATTTCCATGGCAACACCCTACATCAGGTTTAGCAGTTGAATACTTTGCACAATCTATGGTAATGTGGGTTTCATTTGTACTGAAATTATACATTGTGCCTCAGAAATAATTTTGTAATCTTGGCGCTCTGGCAATGTTTCTTGGCTCAGTTTGCAACCCAGTGAAATATTGCCCACTCCATGATGCCCACTATTTCAAATACACACAGAGCAGGCACAATTTTGGA